>NC_064631.1:293825207-295100207 GCF_023864275.1 Schistocerca cancellata | reverse complement strand
GCAGGCGCTCCTTTCTGTGATACAGCGTCAAGGGTACCCGCAGCCATGGCCTCCATGTCAGTCGATAGTCCATGCTGCTGCAAACGTCGTCGAACTGTTCGTGCAGATGTTTGTTGTCTTGCAAACGTCGCCATGCGGATAAGATGCCTGTCATCTCGACTGCTAGTGATACGAGGCCCTTGGGATCCAGCATGGCGTTCCGTATTACCCTCCTGAACCCACCGATGCCATATTCTGCTAACAGTTATTGGATCTCGACCAACGCGAGCACTAATGTCGCGATACGATAAACCGCAATCGCGATAGGCTACAATCCGACCTTTATCAAAGTCGGAAACGTGATGGTACGCATTTCTCCTCCTTACACGAGGCATCGCAACAACGCTTCACCAGGCAACGCCGGTCAACTGCTGTTTGTGTATGAGAAATCGGTTGGAAACTTTCCTCATGTCAGCACGTTGTAGGTGTCGCCACCGGCGCCAACCTTGTGTGAATGCTGTGAAAAGCTGATCATTTGTATATCACAGCATCTTCTTCCTGTCGGTTAAATTTCGCGTCTGTAGCACGTCATCTTCGTGGTGTAGCAATTTTAATGTCCAGTAGTGTAATTTATGTTTTTTTCATATAGTTGAATAATTCTCACCCTGTGTGTAAGGGGACTGGGGCATTGGGATGAGGCGACAGTGCTCAGGCGAGCTGTAAAATCGTGTAGGCGGACAGACGGACTACCCTCGAGGGAGTTTCGGAAGGACGCGCCGGGAGGCATCCATGTCAGTGCCATACCATTCACTGGACTTCCGTTTGTAGTGCCGTGGCTGGGTGCTGGGAAGACCACAGGCAACACTGATTAAAACTCCTGTGGCTTAAGATCTCCAGCAGCAATCGTTTTACATCTCAGAAGTGGAAAAAGAAGGAACGCTGTTTTTAGCAACGTCCAGGAAGGCATTATTGTGCAAAAAGCGTAGAACGCTGTGTTTCTTTGGAACGCACCAGACACTATAGATAGCATATAGTAAATGGAGTGAGAATCTACCGTTTGTGGTGCCTTTGAAAGTGTGGGACCCGTCGATCGTTGACTTTACAAAAAGCTAAGATTTGACTAATGTAAATAAACTGGAAGCCATAGAGAGAAACTGCTGTTTGCTGCCGATGACCTCTTTTATCGGCTACAGAGAAGGGGAGTGAGATGCCTTTTTTCAACACTAAATGGTAGGACATGTGTTACTGTCTAACCGCCTGAAGAACAGCTCGAGGAAGAGAACCAACACCTTCTAAGGAATACATCTGTCGGTCGACGACCGGTACATCCGTAGACCAACCAGTCTCAACACAGTAAAGAACGCAAAATGTAGAAATGTGAGTTATGCTTTTAGTAAGCATTTGGCACAAAATTACTTCACCACCAGACGACTTCATCTCTTGGGCGCTTTGAGCCCTAATGTCTAGGAACCTCCACCGTCAGACCTTCTTCTCCACCAGCCTATGATACCATCGGAGCAGATGAGCTGAGGGGCAGAAAGGTTTCAGACTGATTTGAATTTAGTCACTGGTGAGAGTCTTTGGTGTGTCGCCAATGACTGATTCTGCAGCCGCTTCAGCATCCACTAACAGTTTGATATGGTAGATTAAGCTGCGACAACGAGATGATGTTTAGCGACACTAAAGTCATTTTTATGCAATATCGGTAACCTCAAGATTCACTCTGATATCTTGTTTCCAGATTCAAATGACCAGCTTGGTTCCAACTCTGGTCACGGATGCAGTGAATTCCCTTCTCTAATACTATCTGTCGGTTATGTTAACATCACTACAATCATCATACAACTTCGTGGTTGCATCCGATTACTAGAACCTTACGCCAGAACCTTTTATTAGTTGTGCCAAGGTGGTATTTGAGTAGTATTATTGATTAACAGATGACTTACGAGTCATTTTATCGTATTAATCCGAATTAATTGTGAGTCTTGTTTCATTTAGGAGGCCCGAATTCCTAATTCATTATTGCAGAGGGTGTCTAATTAATTCACGTCAGATCACAGGGCCAATTAGAATACTTCCACATTATAAAGCAAACGAGTAGCTTACGCAGTGAATCGAAAGGACTACAGGGCACAGTGGCAAGATGGGGCGATGGCAGTTCAGTTTCACCATCCAGACTTTCTTCTCTACATTTTCACAATCTGAGCTTGTACACCAACTCTAACGGTCTCATCGTCGACCGCTACGGTTGCAGGTTCGAAACCTGTCTCGGGCATGGATGTGCGTGATGTCCTTAGGTTAGTTAGGTTTAAGTAGTTCTAAGTTCTAGGGGACTGATGACGTCAGATGTTAAGTCCCATAGTGCTCAGAGCCATTTGAACCATTTGATCTCGTCGTGCGTGACATGGTAAACCTTAGACTTCCTTTTCCTTCCTTCGCAACTCCCCAAAATTGCATGCCGCAAGCGAGGACAAACCCATCCATTCTATCAGTGGTAATGTACATGGAAAATTTATATAACAGTGACGTTGATGAACGTGGAAGCTTACATCTTATGGCGATGAATGTGGAAACGAGATCGGCGCATTCGCCTAACAAATCGCCCACTGGAACATACTCAGGATGAGTAAATGGATCCAAAACAACAAATCAGTTGGAACAAATGTGTTTGATTCAACGTTTGACCATGGTTTCGACGGATGTAAACCCTTCTTCTTCAGAAATATATGTAACTAAAGATGCACGTTGGAAAAACACCAAATAACGAAGAGCAGCGATATTCAGAATACCCAGGATTTCTTTTTCGACAATTTATACCTCAGTTACCATCTTCCGTAGCCCACTGGCGTAGTTTTTACCGGGATGTTGAACGAGCCATTTTGTTATATCTGCGTATGGCTATGTACTGATTATTTAAAGGTTACTAAACCGCTCACTGGTTTACATTTACTAACAATGGACATACTAATCATTAACTGTACTCATGTAACTAGCGACAGACTTAAATTTACTTTTTTTCTTTTTCACGTACAAGTGTAACCAGTTTCTAGTCCAATTTCGTTTATGGAACAGGAGGAGTCTTCCAGAAGAAAAAGCTTTAGGGTAGACTTAAAATTTGCTATGTTACCTATCAGGCTTTTCAGGCCTTTATTTTTATTTATTTATTTATTTATTTATTTATTTTTTTGATCCATCGATTGTTTCAGTAATGAGTGTGTGGAATACATGCCATTTTCTTTCTGCTGTTGTATTCTTCACCCAAAAGCCACTGTTCATGTAGATAGATTCCGTATGAACATAACCAGGCTTTCTTAAATTCTACCCACGCCTTTTTGAGGTTCAAGTCTCAAACATCTATAATGTGTACATGTAGACTGAGAGGGCGAGTGAAAATTTGTACCAAGGCTGGGATTCGGATCTGGTTCCCCGCTCTCTAGGCAGATGGGCTAACCACTACACCACCCTGGCACAGTGGCTTTGCACGACTGCACTGACTATCCTAGTACATTTCACTCCTAAAAACAAATTCCCATTCACGCTACAGCCCACTTGGAATTCCCCTTAAACTCGAACAAGCCATACTTCGTTAGGTTGGCAACATGTAGATAAACAAACCAAACACGACGAAATACATAATGAATTGCCGGTCGCTGTGGCCGAGCGGTTCTAGGCGCTGCCGCCCGGAACCGAGCTGCTGCTACGGCCGCAGGTTCGAATCCTGCCTCGGGCATGGATATGTGTAATGTCCTTAGGTTAGTTAGGTTTAAGTAGTTCTAAGTCTATGGGACTGATGACCTCAGTTGTTAAGTCCCATAGTGCTTAGAACCATTTGAACCATAATGAATTCACAATGTTTACATCTTTACAAGCACTGTTTGCACAAATACCTATAACTAGGGGCAAAAGAGTAATAGCGCACCATAAAAATAAACGTAAACTTGGCGAACAGTGTGAAGAAAAAGTTCGGAATATAAAAATGTGCTTATGTTTCGGAAATGAATTGGTAGTACGACCTCCAGACCAGATGAGAGGAAACGCTGATGCCAAAAAACTGTAAGTACTTACTTATTCACATAAAAACGCGATGTGAGCTGTTTGATAATCTAAAAATAACACATATTAAACCAAAAATGTATCGTTCTAATCCGACTGAAGATGCCTTAGAGTAAAAAAAGGCTCTGGGTGAAATAAATTACGGTGCAGCAAGAAAAACCGGTTTTATTTACAAAACAAATATTAAAGCTATAGGTGTTTTAATCAGATGAAACTATATGGTTCTAGAGACCTCCTCAAGTCTCAAACAAAAGCTAGGCACAATCAGTCAACAAAAATCTTCCATGAAACAAAAAATAAATAAATCCAGCCTTTTCTCTAATATACATAACTGGGAAACAACATTAACAGTTTACATTCTGTAATAATATCTTAGACAACTTCAGCAGTAAAACATAGCACACAACTGCGCACAGCGTTCCCCAAGAAAAGGAAAGATGAAAATATTAAACATTCACGTGATGAGCCACCGATTGCATTCTTTTTCTGCAACGCTGCAGCCACCAAAACAGGCAGAGTCCTGGGAAGACGAGGTATGAGATCTAATTTCCGACCTCCTAAAAAGATAAAGGAAATGCTACGCCCCGTTAAGGGCAGTCTCGGCCTCAGGGCCCCTGGGATTTACAACATCCCTTGTGCGTGCGGAAGCAATTACGTCGGTCAGTCCATCCGCAACGTTTACGACCGCTGTGCAGAACATCAGCGGCATATTAAGAATCGAGAACTCCAGAAATCTGCAGTTGCTGAGCACAGCCTCACAAACAAATATAAAATACTGTTTGACGAAACAGAAGTTTTGTCCCAGACTCGCACATACTGGGACTTCGTAATTAAAGACGTTGTATAATGTGTGAGGACATCTTCAATCGTGACAGTGGATATTATCTTAGTGGTACACGGAAGCGAGCTCTCGATGCATAGATGAGCCAGCTATATTGGCCGCAATGTTTAAGCAACGGCGGTATCGGTGGCGTCACCAGCGCGAACATTGACATCATCTGCGACAGCATTACATATTTTCAGACACATCAGACGCCTTCTAAAGGCTATAAACGGCCATCACAGAGCAGTTTTGACAGTCAGTTGCTCCTGACAAAGGTGACTGAGGTAATCGTTGAAAGGTTGAGGTTCTATCCTGAACTGATGCGGGAAGCAGTCCTGTTTTATATCACACAACTACACGCTGATCTACTACTACTGCTACTGCTACAACTACAGATACTACCGTCACCAGATAGCTACTAACACAAGGTACACACAACTCTCAACCAAAATACCTACGCATGTGGTTCAAATGGCTCTGAGCACTATGGGACTTAACAGCTATGGTCATCAGTCCCCTAGAACTTAGAACTACTTAAACCTAACTAACCTAAGGACAGCACACAACACCCAGCCATCACGAGGCAGAGAAACTCCCTGACCCGCCGGGAATCGAACCCGGACCTACGCATGTGTCTTCGGAGTCTTTCGCGACGGCAAACTCGGTTTTCAAGCCGCGTCAATTCGAATAAAATCCTCGAACTTTCGATGGCCATCTCCGCCATCGTCGTCAGGAGTTCGCTGACTGCCGGGGCTTTTTCTTTTAAAAAAAAATATTTAATACACAGCGTCAAAGGTTCAAATCCGGTGCAACTGTCTCGGTGGACAAGTCAGAGGAGACTCAATCAAAGCAATGGCTGAATAATAGCCGAGCATAGCACGCTGAAGGTGTGACGGTGGAACTTTTAAGTTCCGTGCCACCCTCCGACTGTGGAAGTACAGACGACTGCCGGGGCTGCTGCAGTTCCTCGCTTGTATAGACATGATGACATCATCAGCGGCCAATCAGATGGACCCCATGTGGCGCGCGCGTAAGTCGACCCGGGCAGCTGGCGGAGCTTTTCCCCGTGGCAGCACCGATGACTTCAGGTGGCGCCAGGGGCAGGCGCCACGTTTGAAACTGCCGCTCCCGCGTAACGCATCTGTCTTTGCTTTCTTTCGATGTCCAACCTAAGCATATCTCTCAATAATTGTCATACACGGCACAAACAATGAATCATTCTCATACAACAAACAATAAGATGAATTCTCAGCAGGACGTTTCAACCACGGAATCGCTCACGGCATAGGAGTCGTACAATTTGTGGTGTCACCGCCAGACACCACACTTGCTAGGTGGTAGCCTTTAAATCGGCCGCAGTCCGTTAGTATACGTTGGACCCGCGTGTCGCCACTATCAGTGATTGCAGACCGAGCGCCGCCACACGACAGGTCTAGAGACACTTCCTAGCACTCGCCCCAGTTGTACAACCGACTTTGCTAGCGATGGTTCACTGACAAAATATGCTCTCTTTTGCCGAGACGATAGTTAGCATAGCCTTCAGCTACGTCAATTGCTTCGACCTAGCAAAGCGCCAGTACCAGTTACTATTGATACTGTAATCATGTACCGTCAAGAGTGACGCTCATCATTTATGGATTAAAGTTAAGTATTCCACCAGCTACGTCCGTTTTTCTAAAGTCTAATTTCCTTGTCCTGTTCCAGACCTCACGCCAGCCTGCGTGAGCTAAAACGCGTGCCTTTCGGCTTCCTCTAGTACCCGGTGTTGGCTCTCCTGCCAACCCACAACACAATTAATCACGCTTACAGTGTGTAGTTAACAAATTCGAACTTCTCTCGTTCACAGCGCTCACAGCGGTATTCTGTGTGCCATCAATAAGGAACCATAGCTTGTCACACGATTCCGTCTAGAATTTATAGATAACAAGCACACCCAATGTATCACTCTTGTGCCACAAAGCACACGATATCGATCATAAAACCTCCAGCGTGCACACTTCAGCTGCAAAAACACTCAGGTAGTGCCCCTCTTGACATGTGGAAGCCCTTTTCTCCAATTCCGCTGATATCACCGTCTGGCCACGAAAAGAAACCAACCGCTCCACCATGCTGTTGTGTCCACTCGGCAGTGAAGCCCCACACAGACCGTAGTGACATCCAACTGAGAGCCCTGCAGAACAGCAGCTTCTTCAGGCTCTCGCTCTCAGCTCTAACCAGAGCTCAGTCTTTCGTCTCCATCCAGCAACTGACCACTCAAACACTTCCAGGCCCTGCCCACCATTTCGGACACCTCGGCAGCCGCGCCAATCAGGCCCCTGGCGACACGCCTTCCAACCAATCTTCGTTGATCCGTTATCGATCGTGGGACGACGGCTAGCATGAACTTCTTGATGCAATAATTTACCAACAGCCGTATGTATTGTAGAAATTTATTTTATTTTATGAACTTCTATGTGCTACCCGTTTCGGCGTTACATTGATTCCATCTTCAGGCCCCACTCGTCATAGTCGTAAAATCGCTATACACGGAAGGAGTCTGTGTCGCCTGGCCACCAAGAGCTGTTGCAGGATGATTTGATTCACGGATCCAGTTATATGGCTCCTACCGTGTATAGCGATTTTACGACTATGACGAGTGGGGCCTGAAGATGGCATCAATGTAATGCCGAAACTGGTAGCACATAGAAGTTCATAAAATAAATTTTTACAATACATACGGCTGTTGGTAAATTATTGCATCAAGAACTTCCAGCCAACGCCTTCTAGGTACACAGTTCATGTTGTTTCAAGATGGCAACGGGACTGGACGCCGTAACATGTTGCTGGCTGTACTTGCTGAGCTGACTTACTGCCCAGCCATCCTTCTTGCTACCAGCTTGATCATGTTGGTGTTCACGGAAATGACGTGTCCACACTGTCCACCCTCTTGTGGCCACAGCAAGACACTGCACTTGATAAGGCTCTGGATGCGTGGGAAATAACCATGGCGTTCACGACGGCACAGCAGTTACCGTCTGAAGAAAACATTCAAAATGGGCCTGATTCACTGTCAAAGTGTACGGGGCTCATCTCAAAAGTTGTCGGCAGCTTTGCTAGTTATGTAATCTTCTTTATACACTACCCCGTCACATTAAAGTGACCACCCGTCAGAATCCTGAATAATCACCTTTTGCAACGCAGACCGGTGCAAGACGTGCAGGAAGAGTGTCAGTGTGGCTCTGGATGTTACCGACATCAGTGTAGAACCATGTCGACTCCAGTGCCCTGGTCAGCTGCGCTAGGTTCTTCGGTTGCTGACTCATGGCGTGAATAGCCCGATCGAGATCGCCCCACAGATTCTCAATTGGGTATAAATCTAGGGAGTCTGGTGGCCAGGGGAGTACAATTCATTCATCCTGGTGCTCTTAAAACCACAATACGAGCTGTGTGACACGTTGCACTGAGAGAGGTGACGCATTGGTTAGCAAACTGGAGTCGCAATCGGGAGGACGCCGGTTAAAACCCACGTCCGGCCATCCTGATTTAGGTTTTCTGTGATTTCCCTTCAACCAGCACGTTGCACTGTCCTGCTGGTAGATGCCACCGTGCCAAGGAAAAAAATAACGTCATGTAGGCGTGGACGTGGTCCTCAAGGACAGATGCATACTTGTGATGATCCGCTGTTCATTTCAGAACGACGAGATCGCCCGGAAAATGACACGAAAATACTCCCTCCTGTGGCTTGGAGCCTCTAACGATTGTTGCTTTCAGATGTTTCACGCCGTACACGCCAATGGCCACTCCGATGGAGCATCAAGCGTGATTCATCTGAAAAGGCGTGAGTGCACGAACCAGGCGCCTGTTGCGGAGGCTCACATGCAGAAACGTTCGCTGAACAGTCGTTGAGGAGAGACTGTTAACCAACAGTGAACCCTTGGTTCATCTGGGCAGCCTGTTGCTCAACAGCTGCACGTCTGTTCGCCCGAACACATCTCAAGCTGTCTTTCAACCCTGTCATCTGTAGCACACAGTGCACCACAGCTGTGTCAGTGCCGGAGATGGACAGCGCCATTTTGCCACGCACAGTACTGTATTTTATTTGTATTGATGGAACTGGGGGCCTAGAAACGACGGAGAGGTTTCGTCCCCGCCTTAGCCCTCAGTGGTTCACAAACTCACAACAGGCTACAACAGTCCACTCACCCCTCCGCCGCCCCACGCCGAACCCAAGGTTATTGTGCGGTTCGGCCCCCGGTGGACACCCCTGGGAACATCTCACACCAGACGAGTGTAGCCCGAATGTTTTGCGTGGTAGAGTAATTGTGGTGTACGCGTACATGGAGAAAGTGTTTTCGCAGCAATCGCCGACATAGGCAGAATAAGGGGAACCAGCCCGCATTCGCCGAGGTGGATGGAAAACCGCCTTGAAAACCACCCACAGACTGGCCGGCACACCTCACCTCGACACTAATCTGCCGGGAGGATTCGTGCTGGGAACCGGCACGCCTTCCCGCCCAGAAAGCAGTGCGTTAGACCGCACGGCTAACCGGGCTGGCCATTCACAGCATACTTCAACAACAGAGGCATGCGAACAGTTTACAAACTTGGCCATTTGGGAAATAATTCCACCCTTGGTGCGAAAGCCAATGATCGTGCTCTTTTGGACTTTAGATAGTTCGCTCATTTTCCGCATTTCGCCAAAGAGTGTACTGGTTTCTGTGTCTGTTCCTACAGCCGTTATATACCCTCCACTGCTAGTGTTGCCAACTACCGTCTGTGAGCGGTTATTGCACGTTCGCATTGAACATAGGCTGCCGTCACATTAATGTCAAAGGACCGTGTCGCTGAATGCATTGTAGCATTTCTTCTCAGAACAATGGACTGTTCTTCTGATTCATACGTATGTGTTGTGGGCACAAGAACAATCTTCTTGAAGACTTACATTCACTCGCTTTGGCCTAGAAAGGTATTTTCAATTACTTGCCAGCAACAATGAACACTTAGACTACTAACAAAGTACAGTTTATTACGAGACTGTAGGGCCTATTGTTGGCAAAGTTCATCTACACCATCGGCGAATTACTTAGCAGAAACCACAAATTTGTACATAATTAATTATACAAGACGCACTAAGCATTGCCTCTTCGAAGCAATTACTTCGATTCCCAAAACTGCCAGGGATTTTTCCTTGGTGGAACAGGGTGCGCTCAGCCCCGTGAGGTCAGTTAAAAGGCTACTTCGCGGACAGTAGTGACCCCAGGTCAGGAGGGCGGTGTGCTGACCCCACAACCCTCCATGTTGCGTCCAATGACGCCACTGGCGGAGGGTGACACGGGAGGGTGACATTGCAGGCTGTCGTATCATTGGGTTTCTCATGGCCTGAGGGTACAGTTTA
The DNA here is from genome assembly GCF_023864275.1 of Schistocerca cancellata. NCBI lineage: Eukaryota > Metazoa > Arthropoda > Insecta > Orthoptera > Acrididae > Schistocerca > Schistocerca cancellata. Next base: position 295,089,978 of record NC_064631.1, on the reverse strand, counting down.
CGTTTACGTAAATCAAAAATAGTAGAGTTGCTTTTTCACTTCCTTGTGCACCATCTGACGTGGGATCTGTGAAGTAAGTTCTTTCCTAAAATATGTTACGAATTTCGGTTTTCTGACATCTTACACACCCTCCAGAATGTCCTCACCAAATATCTATGGACGAACTGACCGCAGTGGCATCAACCTATTTTTAAATTATTTTATAGTACTTGTCCTCCAGTTTATTATACGTTTCATCACCATATAATACACATGATTGTTTGACCGATCCGACGCTGTCCTTTAAAGTCTAAGAAGAAGTCTATTCGAACAGTGCCAATTTACTGTAGAAGTAGGGTTTGTTTTATCGAAACACGTTACTAACTTTATTGATATTTGGGCTTGCTTTATAGTTTTTGTTCACTAGTGCTACAATTGTTTTGATGATAGACGTGTTAGGTCTTGCCAACCAAGATGGAGCATCTGCGACTCTAGAATCGCATTCAAAGGACCCAAAACCTCGTCTCGCCATTCAATTTAGCGCTTTCGAGGTTTCCCTGAATCATTTGAGGTGAATGTCCGGAAGGTTCAGTTGAACGGGACAGAAACGAATCTTTCTCACCCTTGCCCTGTTCGGTCTTATTCTGTCCCCAGTGATATTGGCACTTACGGATCATTTAAGCCAGAACTTTCGTCCCTCCTTCGGTGGTGCACGCAGTACAGCTACGGAAGTATGTGGCGGTATTTCAGACGTCTAGTCTAGTTAATTGCTTCAGACACCGTGTCGCCTAAGATGTAGATCACGAGCTTGGCCCGCGGAACGCTCTTCGCTGCCAAATGAGAAGACCTGAAAAAGGGAGCCAACAGCCGTCGCATAGGAATAGCCTTATATAAGAGCGACAGCTGGCGCAGGGCCTCTTCTACTGCTCGTACCCAATCTAGCGTACCTGTCTCCGGAACACTGTGAGGGGTTTCGAGGTTTCTTTCTGTGTTTATTTTAGTGATTCCTTATCGGCAAGAGCTACGGAAGATACCATCCAATTAACCATACGTTACGTTCCCATTCACTATCAATTAACTCTAGCTTTCGGATGATAGTATGAGGTAAGTGTATTTTTTAGCAAAAATATTAATTTGCAGAGCTAGGAATATATTAATCCAAATGCCTCATATGCAACTACAATAAAACCAATGTAGCGTCATTAGGAAGGAAAGCATTTCAGTGGTTGCAAACAGATTACCAGATTTAATACAATTATTTTCCCTTTTTAGAGTCTCCTGCATTACGTTTCCAAGTCCTTTCAGCGGCTATGTCACCAAACTGTGATTGCCATAAAAATGATACGCATCAGCTAAGATCATAATAAATGTACTAGTATCTTTTTTCTTTTTTATATACATTTTGTGAGTAACAGAGATTCCGAGAATGCCCTCGAAGTACTCTGAAAAGTATTGAAGAATGCCAATGTGATTAAAAATTCTAGAATCAGCAGTAGCTATAATCCAATCTTATGTTTTCTCAATCTTAAGAACTTTATGTTCTAGAGAAATATGCTTTGAAGTATTATTATTCTAAGAATTATTATTGGAGCAATAGGAGTCTAAACCATACACACTAAAACTAAAAGGGTACAACAAATCGGAAATAAATAAGTGAAAAGCAATAGCGTTGATTCAGTTCAAAAATGCCAAACTTGTACTATTAGCAAGTGGCGATAAATGAAATTTTTGCCAGTTTTGGCTTCAGTCGTGCATTTCCAGCTTATCGGGAGCAGTTCCCAAAAACAATCTGGCCAGCCGATCTCGACTGCAGGGTAAACCAGAAAATAACCACTTTAGACTTTGACGCGTAAAGCATTCAAAAATCGAGGGTTTGCTCAAGAATCAGTGGAAAATTACTACGAGACACAGGATACAAATGAATCAGGAAGAAAAAGGAAGACAGGAGTTTAATGTCCCATTGACAGCGCGGTCGTTACAGACGGAGCATGAAATCGGGTTATGAAAGAATGGGGAAGTAAATCGGTAGCGCTCTTTCGAAAGGAAACCGTCCCACCATTTGCCTGGAGTAATTTAGGGAAATCACGGAAAACCGAAAGATGGATGGCCAGACGGGGATTTGAAGCGTCGTTCTCGCGAATGTGTTTAGTGTGCTAACCACAGCGCCATTTCGCTCGGTAAATGGATCAAGAGTAGAATGGACTAGGGAATGTAAGTATGGGTAATGAAAATGAAAAGAGAATAGAGAGGACATGATGAAGTGAATAAGTGGAAGTACTTTTCTGTATTCCAAGAGATAAGAAGAGACTGAAACTACGGTCATATGGTCAGATGGAGAGATGAGCATAGAAGTGTTACCCTGCACATTTTCATGTAAGGAAAATTCTAATTTCTGGAAGTTGTGACCAGAATCAAACTGACGAGGCCGTCATCATGACTGTATTGCCAGCCAGAGGGATCTGACGGCTGCATGATGTGTCGAGGATCGAAATGAGGCACTTCTTCCGAGCCAATGATGAGTTCACCAGCGCCAGTCGTCTGCAGCCACACCTCCGGTCCGGGGTTCGATCCTTAGACGACTACTCGCCTTGGGCACACGGTTCTCAGCCGTCTCACTATGATCCACCCGAGTCAGCCTGTCACGTCAGCGATCAACGCATCTTGGCTGAAGGCCAGGATTGACTACGGCTCGAATATAGCAGCGGCCGATGTCCTACTGCTCGTGCAGCGGGGTCTGCATGTAGAGGCCGTCACCTGTTTGAGGCTTCAGCTATGCTATCTACGAGCGGCTTCTGACACCCTTATTAAGCGTCCTCTGCCAGAGCACACTCACACCATCTACAATTAACCTTATTTGGGACCATTTATAATCCATGTGAAAAGCACATCCAAATGGCTAGACAACGAATAGCATGGGTCACACTCTTGGAATATATGACAGGAAATATTGGGGAAGCACTGAACATACTAACAAGGGGAAGCCACGACGTTTGGAACGCGGATTTACTTCAAACTTGGTACATTAGGACACTAAAATGTGTAAGCAGTAGCGCGTACTTCCCAAGCGTTATTGACAGAATCGCAAGATAATTTCGGTCGTCAAATATATAACAGTGCGTGGCCATTTTACCATGAAGCGGCGGCAGCTGAGTGGGTAGCGTTCAAGCCCCGATATCGCTGGATCGAGGCCCGTTCGTCAGTTTTTTTTTATTCTAGCACAGTGATTTTCTTTGTCGGCGCTGATAATTGATCTCGCAGTATCGAGTGTAATTTAATAGCTTCACGAGAAGCCATCTCTCGTTCTTTTTCGATTGAATACGAACAATTCTGAAGACAAGGACAAGCATACATTTTCAGTATCACTTTATGCGTTTGGTCGTTTACTAGTCGATAGTTATGAATATTATGTAATTTGTGATAATAAAAATTTGTAGACTGCCAAATAACATTGTAAATTTAATAAAAGTTCATCCGATTACACGTATTTTTCCCATTATATCAATTGTAATATAAATAGTAAAGAAAATTGTGTTAAAAATTAAAAAAAAAAACTGACGAATGGGACTCGATCCAGTGACCCAGCAACTGCGGGGCTTGAACGCTACCCACTCGGCTGCCGCCGCTTCCTGGTAGAAACGGCCACGCACAGGTATATATTTGACGACCGAAATTATCTTGCGATTTTCTCAATAACGCTTGAGCAGTACGCGCTACTGGTTACACATTTTGTTGTCCTAATGGAGTACTACGAGTGTACGAAGTTTGAAGTAAATCCGCGTTCCAAACGTCGTGGCCTCCCCTTGTAAGTGCAGTGCCTCGAGTATGGTGGGAATTGACACACAAGTGTTACTCGCACTGCTGGATTTCAGTAGCGTTTTGTATGGCGTTGCCCCAGACTACGTCCTGAACCAAACTGACACCCTGCAATACCGTGCTATTATACTTGTTTGGATGCTACGAAATCCACCATTATAAATGTGCTACTCGAGGAAGACAAAGAAATGCCGTTGAAAATGGGTAGATATACAGGGTGTCCATATAGTCCCTTTACAACTTCAAAATTTGATTACAACGCCAGTTCTTGAAATATTTTAACAACATTTCTCTTATTGTAATCAGTGCTTACTTAAGTTTTTTATATACTAAAATTTTATGTTTCATATACTCTGTTGATGGAAGGAACTGCATCTCTATAAAATGGCAACTCCTAAAGAGAAGGCACAACGTGTGTCCTGGTTTATTGAGACAAAATCGCAAGTTCAGACTCAACGAAACTTCATAACGAAGTTTGGAAGAGATCCAGCATCGCGCCCTTCAATCTGTGCATGGCACAAAAAATTTATGGAGACAGGGATAGTGTTGGATAAAGGGAAGAGCGGGCGACCAAGAACTTCCGAGGAGAACATCGATCGCGTTTTAAACGTCTTCACTCTTTCACCTACGAAGTCCAGCTGCACTACTGGTAGACAGTTGCAACTATCACGTTATCTGTGCATAATGTCCTCCACAAGAACTTACGGTTGTACGCTTACAAAGTGCAACTTTTACAGACACTTCAGCCAAATAACGAGCCACAACGGACAGAGTTTGCACTCAACATGCTGGAACGCCTTTCGGAGGATGAAGAACTCCTCAAGTGAGTTTGTTTCAGTGACGAGGCACCTTTTCATGTTTCTGAGACATTAAATAGACATAATGTGAGAATCTGGGGATCTGAATACCCCCATGTGACTAGGGAGCTTCACCGGGATAGTCCAAAAGTGAATGTGTGGCGTGGAATCATGTTTTTGTTATAGTGGTCTTCAGTCCAGAGACTTGTTTGATGCAGCTCTCCATACTACTCCATCCCGTGCAAGCTTCTTCATCTCCCAGTACCTAATGTAACCTACATCCTTCTGAATCTGCTTAGTGTATTCATCTCTTGGTCTCCGCCGCGCGGGATTAGCCGAGCTGTCTAAGGCGCTACGGTCATGAACTGTGCGGCTGGTCCCGGCAGACGTTCGAGTCCTCCCTCGGGCATGGATGTGTGTGTTTGTCCTTAGGATAATTTAGGTTAAGTAGTATGTAAGCTTAGGGACTGATGACGTTAGCAGTTAAGTACCGTAATATTTCACACACATTTGAACTTTTTTTTTCTTGGTCTCCCTCTCCGATTTTTACCCTCCAATACTAAATTGGTGATCCCTTTGATGTCTCTAAACATGTTCTACCAACCTATACCTTCTTCTAGTCAAGTTGTGCCACAAATTTCTCAGCTCCCAAATTCTATTCAATACCTCCTCATTAGTTATGCGGTCTACCCATCCAATCTTCAGCATTCTTCTGTGGCACCACATTTCGAAAGCTTCTATTCTCCTCTTGTCTAAATCATGTGCAACCGAATAATTGATCCATTTTTCTTCAACGAGTCAACAATTACTGCAGATATTTACGTCAACCTTGTGACCAAATATGTAGCGCCACAACTGTTTGACTTACAACTAACTATCAGTTTTCAGCAAGATGGTGCACCACCACATTGAGGACTGCATGTTCGTCAGTTCTTCAACGAAACATTTCCAGGCAGATGGATTGGGAGGAATGGGCCATGTCTTTGGCCACCGCGTTTGCCAGATATCACTCCCTTGGACTTTTTTTACGGGGTATGTAAAAGATACCGTGTATCAAACACAGATACGGGACATTGCTGACGAAGCAAAGAATTCGTAATGCCATTGCCACCATTGATGACGCTATGCTACAGCGAACATGGCAAGAAATCGAGTACCGTCTTGGTGTGCGTCGTGCAACTAGAGGCTCCCATATAGAGGTCTATTAAACACAGTCGAAAAACTTTTATAAACACTGATTACAGTAAAAGAAATGTTGTTAAAATATTTGAACAACTGCCGTTCTAATAAAATTTTGAAGTTGTAAACGGTCTTTATGGACACCCTGTATATTAGCTCGGAAATTAACACTTCAGAGAGCGGTTGTTAACGTATGAACTTCTTCAGAGACTTTCGATGTTCAACGAAATTATGGTCCCAGGGATACATAAATACTTCTAGTTCTTTCCAGCTACATTCAGCTACAATATTTCATTCCCCTCATACTGCATGATGTGACACCTCCGATGTTCACACTTTAGTGTGAAATCCACTGTCACAAACCATTTATACTTTAACAATCAGAGACCTTCATTTCGATCACCAAGAAATTACTTTATCATTCTGCACTTCTTGCTGGAGTGTGTAACGAAACAGTCATTGTTAGTCGTCATATTGTATAATTTGTATTTTTTGAGATTCACAAGCAATATGTAATGTTAATGTGGAGCTTAGTAACGGCCATAATACAGTCTGTTGCGTTTCAAAGGTAACTGTACGTATTTAATTTTGATTAAAGGATTATGTGATGAACTGTTATGTACTGCAAGCTTGTATACGACTACGAACATCTGATGGTCGAAGTTTGCTGTAGAACCTGCTTCAAAAACACGGTCAAAAGCATAGAGAAAGTTTTCTCTGTTAAAACGAACTCATTTCACTCGCAGACAGTCATAGAATGACCAAATGTGAATGGCCGTGTTCAACTTGGAGAAGATCCCATAGAGGTTTTCTTTCTGTTACATTTCAGTAATTTTACAGCCAGCCGCCAGAGTCGGGAGCTTGTCTACGTGTACGAAATTACGTACGCTGTGGGAGAAACCCCCCCATGAACCATGGACCTTGCCGTTGGTGGGGAGGCTTGCGTGCCTCAGCGATACAGATGGCCGTACCGTAGGTGCAACCACAACGGAGGGGTATCTGTTGAGAGGCCAGACAAACATGTGGTTCCTGAAGAGGGGCAGCAGCCTTTTCAGTAGTTGCAGGGGCAACAGTCTTGATGATTGACTGATCTGGCCTTGTAACATTAACCAAAATGGCCTTGCTGTGCTGGTACTGCGAACGGCTGAAAGCAAGGGGAAACTACAGCCGTAATTTTTCCCGAGGACATGCAGCTCTACTGTATGATTAAATGATGATGGCGTCCTCTTGGGTAAAATATTCCGGAGGTAAAATAGTCCCCATTCGGATCTCCGGGCGGGGACTACTCAAGAGGACATCGTTATCAGGAGAAAGAAAACTGGCGTTCTACGGATCGGAGCGTGGAATGTCAGATCACTTAATCGGGCAGGTAGGTTAGAAAATTTAAAAAGGGAAATGGATAGGTTAAAGTTAGATATAGTGGGAATTAGTGAAGTTCGGTGGCAGGAGGAACAAGACTTTTGGTCAGGTGATTACAGGGTTATAAATACAAAATCAAATAGGGGTAATGCAGGAGTAGGTTTAATAATGAATAAAAAAATAGGAGTGCGGGTTAGCTACTACAAACAGCATAGTGAACGCATTATTGTGGCCAAGATAGACACAAAGCCCATGCCTACTACAGTAGTACAAGTTTATATGCCAACTAGCTCTGCAGATGATGAAGAAATAGATGAAATGTATGACGAGATAAAAGAAATTATTCAGGTAGTGAAGGGAGACGAAAATTTAATAGTGATGGGTGACTGGAATTCGTCAGTAGGAAAAGGGAGAGAAGGAAACATAGTAGGTGAATATGGATTGGGGGGAAGGAATGAAAGAGGAAGCCGCCTTGTAGAATTTTGCACAGAGCATAACTTAATCATAGCTAACACTTGGTTCAAGAATCATGAAAGGAGGCTGTATACATGGAAGAAGCCTGGAGATACTGACAGGTTTCAGATAGATTATATAATGGTAAGACAGAGATTTAGGAACCAGGTTTTAAATTGTAAGACATTTCCTGGGGCAGATGTAGATTCTGACCACAATCTATTGGTTATGAACTGCAGATTGAAACTGAAGAAACTGCAAATAGGTGGGAATTTAAGGAGATGGGACCTGGATAAACTGAAAGAACCAGAGGTTGTACAGAGATTCAGGGAGAGCATAAGGGAACAATTGACAGGAATGGGGGAAAGAAATACAGTAGAAGAAGAATGGGTAGCTTTGAGGAATGAAATAGTGAAGACAGCAGAGGATCAAGTAGGTAAAAAGACGAGGGCTAGTAGAAATCCTTGGGTAACAGAAGAGATACTGAATTTAATTGATGAAAGGAGAAAATACAAAAATGCAGTAAATGAAGCAGGCAAAAAGGAATACAAACGTCTCAAAAATGAAATCGACAGGAAGTGCAAAATGGCTAAGCAGGGATGGCTAGAGGACAAATGTAAGGATGTAGAGGCTTGTCTCACTAGGGGTAAGGTAGATACTGCCTACAGGAAAATTAAAGAGACCTTTGGAGAGAAGAGAACCACTTGTATGAATATCAAGAGCTCAGATGGCAACCCAGTTCTAAGCAAAGAAGGGAAAGCAGAAAGGTGGAAGGAGTATATAGAGGGTTTATACAAGGGCGATGTACTTGAGGACAATATTATGGAAATGGAAGAGGATGTAGATGAAGATGAAATGGGAGATAAGATACTGCGTGAAGAGTTTGACAGAGCACTGAAAGACCTGAGTCAAAACAAGGCCCCGGGAGTAGACAACATTCCATTAGAACTACTGATGGCATCAGGAGAGCCAGTCATGACAAAACTCTACCATCTGGTGAGCACGATGTATGAGACAGGCGAAATACCCTGAGACTTTAAGAAGAATATAATAATTCCAATCCCAAAGAAAGCAGGTGTTGACAGATGTGAAAATTACCGAACTATCAGTTTAATAAGTCACAGCTGCAAAATACTAACGCGAATTCTTTACAGACGAATGGAAAAACTGGTAGAAGCCGACCTCGGGGAAGATCAGTTTGGATTCCGTAGAAATGTTGGAACACGTGAGGCAATACTGACCTTACGACTTATCTTGGAAGAAAGATTAAGAAAAGGCAAACCTACGTTTCTAGCATTTGTAGACTTAGAGAAAGCTTTTGACAATGTTGACTGGAATACTCTCTTTCAAATTCTGAAGGTGTCAGGGGTAAAATACAGGGAGCGAAAGGCTATTTACAATTTGTACAGAAACCAGATGGCAGTTATAAGAGTCGAGGGGTATGAAAGGGAAGCAGTGGTTGGGAAAGGAGTGAGACAGGGTTGTAGCCTCTCCCCGATGTTATTCAATCTGTATATTGAGCAAGCAGTAAAGGAAACAAAAGAAAAATTCGGAGTAGGTATTAAAATTCATGGAGAAGAAGTAAAAACTTTGAGGTTCGCCGATGACATTGTAATTCTGTCAGAGACAGCAAAGGACTTGGAAGAGCAGTTGAACGGAATGGACAGTGTCTTGAAGAGAGGATATAAAATGAACATCAACAAAAGCAAAACGAGGATAATGGAATGTAGTCAAATTAAGTCGGGTGATGCTGAGGGAATTAGATTAGGAAATGAGACATTTAAAGTAGTAAAGGAGTTTTGCTATTTAGGGAGTAAAATAACCGATGATGGTCGAAGTAGAGAGGATATAAAATGTAGACTGGCAATGGCAAGGAAAGCGTTTCTCAAGAAGAGAAATTTGTTAACATCGAATATAGATTTAGGTGTCAGGAAGTTGTTTCTGAAAGTATTTGTATGGAGTGTAGCCATGTATGGAAGTGAGACATGGACGATAACTAGTTTGGACAAGAAGAGAATAGAAGCTTTCGAAATGTGGTGCTACAGAAGAATGCTGAAGATAAGGTGGGTAGATCACGTAACTAATGAGGAGGTATTGAATAGGATTGGGGAGAAGAGAAGTTTGTGGCACAACTTGACTAGAAGAAGGGATCGGTTGGTAGGACATGTTCTGAGGCATCGAGGGATCACAAATTTAGCATTGGAGGGCAGCGTGGAGGGTAAAAATCGTAGAGGGAGACCAAGAGATCAATACACTAAGCAGATTCAGAAGGATGTAGGTTGCAGTAGGTACTGGGAGATGAAGAGGCTTGCACAGGATAGAGTAGCATGGAGAGCTGCATCAAACCAGTCTCAGGACTGAAGACCACAACAAACGTGGGAGAAATTGACGCCGTTTGGGATATTGTCCTTCATGGAGATACAGAAACACTACACACACTAGTTCAATAACAACGAGTTTAATATTAGCACCTTAAAACACTAATTTCTTCTTTTGAGCTGTAATATTATATCAAAGTCTAAAGATTTATAATACCCCTTATTTTGTAGACTACTGTAGATGACAAAGTAATTTCTCGAAATTGATGAAGTATAAAAAACATATTTGCAACTGACAACTGAGCTATTTTCTGAAAAAGGTCTGAATCATCTTCTTTCAGGCTGTTCTCGCTACGCCAGTCAAACTTCATAATACAGTAGCCAGACTCGGAATTCCTCTGCTCATAAGTGGCAGGAAATTTTCCCGGCAGCCAAAAATCTATGTCGGCACTACAACATACACTCAAAATACGGACATTCATCTCAAAATTCCAAGACGTGAAGACACCGAAGCACAACAGCCGCGATGTATGGTCGACTCCATATGTGTACAGAAACAACTCATACCAGAAGGAGAAACCGTCTGCCGTCATTTTATAATTGGTTATTTATGTACAGTGTTAATATCTTGTCCGATTATTTATTTAATTCCAATGACGAATCCCATAAAACTTACTAGCGTGAAAAGTAATTGCCATTTATCAACTTTCACAGCACAAGAGTAACGTAACTTAGAAATAGTGAGATGTTTCGAAATTCCACTATTAATATAACAAATGGGATGTAATTTTAAATATATTAAATAACAATGTAATTGTCTAACTGGCTGACCAGCTACAGGCCAAACAAATACCGTAAAATATTTTTAAACCCTAATTTCGGCCCTGAGAAACAGATCTAGATGAGGACATCTCCGTGCGGCGTATTCGACTGGCCCGCTGTCGGTCTCTGCTCAGTGTCGGAGTCTGTCTGGAGCTGTCCGATCGGTACGAGCATCGTCGCTCGCCGACCAAGAACGTGAACGTTAAGTGGTTTTGAGCATTACGTTGTTGGTTCCGGCGTTGCTGTTGTGGACGTTTTCCTGTGAGCAACAACGAGTGAAGTGTTCGAGATAGCCACCGTCGGGTGGAATTGATTAAATTAATTTATCCATAGTTAAGCGCACCAGCGGAATTTTCTGCCTTGTGGCCGTTAGTGTTCTGGTTACCTGACCTGGCCACTAACCTAGTTTTTAGGCAGTGTCTTTTCCTCATCTGTCGTTGCTGCCCACATGGTGTGTAGTTTTGGCATCTCAGTTCACGTACACGTTTGTTTGGGGATAGTGATACTTGTAACTTTTTTGGGGCCTTGAATTCTCGTGTACTCCGTCGTGGCAAGCAGACGGTTGGTCGGTCAGTCAGTGACTGTCCCTTGGTTGGGCTCACCACCTGGCTCGCCTAAGTGGAGGAGGGCAGACCGATCCACTGGAGATTCCTGAGTGTAGTTCCCTTAATTATCCCTTTGGCAATCTTAATGTTGTTTTAATTTAACTGTATTTTACATTTTTAATTTGGCAAGGTTAGTTGTGGGTCTTTAGCCCTGGAAACATGTTCTCAGATTTTTCTTCAAGTCCAAACATTATCGCCTTCTGCTTTTGAAAGGCATTCCGCCGTTGGTGTTGCAAAAAGGAAATGTTTAAACTTAATGTATTGTTTCATCGATTGTTGCAAAATATATATTAATTTGCAGAATTTAACTTTGCAGCCTTCAGCCATCTTATTGCGTTTGTTTATCTCTTTCTGTGCACCTTGTGGGCCATCAGCCCTGTTAGCATCTTAAAACATTGTGGCCTTCTGTCTTCAGTAATCATCATAGTATATGTGGAATTTTGAAGATTTAATCCGGCGGCCTTCAGCCACGAGGCAAATTTAATTCTTTCAAATGTGTATTTCTGAACTAAATGATAATAAATTACAATTGTGAAATGAATCCGACCGCAACTCCCTTTTTGTCCCTTTTCACAATCTCAATTACCTGTTAGCTCTGCGTGATTTAGCGGGCGTTTCAGCTACATTTTGCAGTTATTTTGCACATGGCAGCTGCGTAATTCAAATCCATTCGTTAAAAATATTTTACTGACGGATATTCACTGCTGTCGTCTTAAGACGACATACTTAACAGCGGGTTGGACCACCTTTGGTAGTCAATACAACAGTGACTCTGCATGTCATGGATCAAGTAAGTCGTCGGTAGCTTTCCGGACGTGTGTGGCAACAGATGGCTACGCACACGTCCGTAAATTAAGCGCCGGTGGTTTGCAGATGTTGAGCTGTTGCCCGACAGCGCCCGAGGTGTGTTCCATCCGGCTCATATCAGGCTAAATTGGAGACCAATGTATCATCATGAGTTCACTGCCACACCACTCAGATCACTACAGCACGATCTCGGACTTGTAAAATGGACAGTTATCCTCCTAGAATATGCCACAGCCGTCGGGGAAGATACCAACCATCAAGGAATTCACGTGATCAGCTAAAAGGCTCATGTAGTTCACAGCTGCCGTGGTGCCTTCGATTACCACCACCATCCCAAGGAAGGTCAATGTCTGCACAGCAGAATATTGCCTCTACCACCCTGCATCTGTGGCACCGTCCGTGCATCGAGCAGGCGTTCGCCTGAATGACTGTATATCCAGACACAACAGTCGACCTGGTTGGAACGTGATTCAAAATTTTTGGTAACATTTTCGGAGAACAGCGATCATGTAAGCTATAAAAAAATAGTGAAAACCAGTCTAGATCGCAATTTTTATTTTATTTAAAATGATGGCGCTGTTCTGAAGTTGGCCTAAGACTAGACCGAAACTGGTTATTTTAATTTTAAAAAAGCCATTGAGATCTGGATCATTTTTTACTAATTTTAAAACGAGCGCGGTGGCGCAGTGGTTAGCACACTGGACTCGCATTCGGGAGGGCGACGGTTCAATCCCAAGTCCGGCCATCCTAATTTAGGTTTTCCGTGATTTCCCTAAATCGCTCCAGGCAAATGTCGGGATGGTTCCTTTGAAAGGGCACGACCGATTTCCTTCCCCGTTCTTCCCTAATCCGACTAGACCGATGACCTCTCTTTTTGGTCTCTTTCCCCAAACAACCCAACTCCCAACTAATTTTAAAGGTGACTCATCCGACCTGGCAACACGTTTCCGTTGATTCATGGTCCAATCATTCATTGTTTTCTACAAGAAGTGGCTAGCAACCACAGTTTAGTGAATAAACAGCCGCCTTTAGTGAATTAGCAGTCTAGTTAAAGGTTGATTAACTCTCTTCAGTAAATTGATTCCTTAGGATGGATAGGATGTGTGACTGCTGTGTACGGACGCAGGAGGAGCTGGCCACTGTTCGCGAACAGCTGAGCGTGTTGATGGCCGCGGTCAGCCGTCTTCAGGCTGCTGCCTCGGAGTGTAGCGGCAGTGGGGAGTCTGGTGCGTCGCAAGGTGCACCCCAGGTGTTACATGCTTCACCCACTGTCCCTGCTGTCGAGACATCTTCGCGGGTACTGGGCGCGGTTGGGCCACCCTCTCCCCAAGGGGAGTGGCGGGTTCAGCGGCGTTCGCGGCGCACGAGGCGGAGGGTCAATGTGGAGGCTGGCCGTGTGGCATCGCCCGCTCTGCCTGTGAGTGGACATGTGGCTGCTCCTTCAGCAAGGTCCGAGCAGGCACACGGGGGGAGAGGTTTATTAGTTATCGGGAGCTCCAACGTTAGGCGGGTGATGGAGCCCCTTAGGGAAATAGGGGGAAGGTCGGGGAAGAAGGCCAGTGTTCACTCTGTCTGCTTGCCGGGGGGTCTCATCCGAGATGTGGAGGAGGCCCTACCGGCGGCGACAGAGAGCACTGGGTGCACCCGACTGCAAATTGTTGCTCATGTCGGCACCAATGACTCCTGCCGTCTGGGTTCAGAGGTCATCCTCAGTTCGTACAGGCAGTTGGCGGAATTGGTGAAGGCGGAAAGCCTCGCTCGCGGGACGAAATCAGAGCTAACTATTTGTAGTATCGTTCCCAGAACCGATCGCGGTCCTCTGGTTTGGAGCCGAGTGGAAGGCTTAAACCAGAGGCTCAGACGATTCTGCGGAGATCTGGGGTGCAAATTTCTCGACCTCCGCTATCGGGCGGAGAAATGTAGGGTCCCCCTGAATAGGTCAAGCGTGCACTACACGCCGGAAGCGGCTACAAGGGTAGCGGAGTACGTGTGGAGTGCATATGGGGTTTTTTTTAGGTTAGAGAATCCCCTCCCTAGGCCCAACAAGACGTCTCCTGAGACGCGGCAAGGTAGGAGTAGGCAAAATCCAACAGGGAATAACAATATTAATGTGCTAATAGTAAACTGCAGGAGCGTCTACAGAAAGGTCCCAGAACTGCTCTCATTAATAAACGGTCACAACGCCCATATAGTACTAGGGACAGAAAGTTGGCTGAAACCATACGTAAACAGTAATGAAATCCTAAACTCAGATTGGAATGTATACCGCAGAGAAAGGCTGGACAGTGAAGGGGGAGGCGTGTTTATAGCGATAAGAAGTACAATAGTATCGTAGGAAATTGACGGAGATCCGAAATGTGAAATGATTTGGGTGAAGGTCACGGTTAAAGCAGGCTCAGACATGGTAAGTGGATGTCTCTATAGGCCCCCTGGCTCAGCAGCTGTTGTGGCTGAGCACCTGAAGGATAATTTGGAAAATATTTCGAGTAGATTTCCCCACCATGTTACAGTTCTGGGTGGAGATTTTAATTTGGCGGATATAGACTGGGAGACTCAGACGTTCATAACGGGTGGCAGGGACAAAGAATCCAGTGAAATTTTTTTAAGTGCTTTATCTGAAAACTACCTTGAGCAGTTAAACAGAGAACCGACTCGTGGCGATAACATATTAGACCTTCTGGTGACAAACAGACCCAAACTATTTGAAAAAGTTAACGCAGAACAGGGAATCAGCGATCATAAAGCGGTTACGGCATCGATGATTTCAGCCGTAAATAGGAATATTAAAAAGGGTAGGAAGATTTTTCTGTTTAGAAAAAGTGACAAAAAGCAGATTTCAGAGTACCTGTTGGCTCAACACGAAAGTTTTGTCTCAAGTACAGATAGTGTTGAGGATCAGTGGACAAAGTTCAAAACCGTTGTACATAATGCGTTACATGAGTACGTGCCAAGCTAGATCGTAAGAGATGGAAAAGAGCCACCGTGGTACAACAACCGCCTTAAACTGCTGCGGAAGCAAAGGGAACTTCACAGCAAACATAAACATAGCCAAAGCCAAACAAAAATTACGCGAATCGAAATGTAGTGTGAGGAGGGCTATGCGAGAGGCGTTCAATAAATTTGAAAGTAAAGTTCTATGTACTGACTTGGCAGAAAATCCTAAGAAATTTTGGTCTTATGTCAAAGAGGTAGGTGGATCAAAACAAAATCTCCAGACACTCTGTGACCAAAATGGTACTGAAACAGAGGATGACAGACTAAAGGCCGAAATACTAAATGTCTTTTTCCAAAGTTGTTTCACAGAGGAAGATTGCACTGTAGTTCCTTCTCTAGATTGTCGCACAGATGACAAAATGGTAGATATCGAAATAGACGACAGAGGGATAGAGAAACAATTAAAATCGCTCAAAAGAGGAAAGGCCTCTGGACCTGATGGGATACCAGTTCAATTTTACACAGAGTACGCGAAGGAACTTGCCCCCCTTCTTGCAGCGGTGTACCGTAGGTCTCTAGAAGAGCGTAGCGTTCCAAAGGATTGGAAAAGGGCACAGGTCATCCCCGTTTTCAAGAAGGGACGTCGAACAGATGTGCAGAACTATAGACCTATATCTCTAACGTCGATCAGTTGTAGAATTTTGGAACACGTATTGTGTTCGAGTATAATGACTTTTCTGGAGACTAGAAATCTACTCTGTAGGAATCAGCATGGGTTTCGAAAAAGACGGTCATGTGAAACCCAGCTCGCACTATTCGTCCACGAGACTCAGAGGGCCATAGACACGGGTTCACAGGTAGATGCCGTGTTTCTTGACTTCCGCAAGGCGTCCGATATAGTTCCCCACAGTCGTTTAATGAACAAAGTAAGAGCATATGGACTATCAGACCAATTGTGTGATTGGATTGAGGAGTTCCTAGATAACAGAAAGCAGCATGTCATTCTCAATGGAGAGAAGTCTTCCGAAGAAAGAGTGATTTCAGGTGTGCCGCAGGGGAGTGTCATAGGACCGTTGCTATTCACAATATACATAAATGACCTGGTGGATGACATCGGAAGTTCACTGAGGCTTTTTGCAGATGATGCTGTGGTGTATCGAGAGGTTGTAACAATGGAAAATTGTACTGAAATGCAGGAGGATCTGCAGCGAATTGACGCATGGTGCAGGGAATGGCAATTGAATCTCAATGTAGACAAGTGTAATGTGCTGCGAATACACAGAAAGATAGATCCTTTATCATTTAGCTACAATATAGCAGGTCAGCAACTGGAAGCAGTTAATACCATAAATTATCTGGGAGTACGCATTAGGAGTGATTTAAAATGGAATGATCATATAATGTTGATCGTCGGTAAAGCAGATGCCAGACTGAGATTCATTGGAAGAATCCTAAGGAAATGCAATCCGAAAACAAAGGAAGTAGGTTACAGTACGCTTGTTCGCCAACTGCTTGAATACTGCTCAGCAGTGTGGGATCCGTACCAGATAGGGTTGATACAAGACATAGAGAAGATCCAACGGAGAGCAGCGCGCTTCGTTACAGGATCATTAAGTTATCGCGAAAGCGTTACGGAGATGATAGATAAACTCCAGTGGAAGACTCTGCAGGAGAGACGCTCAGTAGCTCGGTACGGGCTTTTGTCAAAGTTTCGAGAACATACCTTCACCGAAGAGTCAAGCAATATATTGCTCCCTCCTACGTATATCTCGCGAAGAGACCATGAGGATAAAATCAGAGAGATTAGAGCCCACACAGAGGCATACCGACAATCCTTCTTTCCACGAACAATACGAGACTGGAATAGAAGGGAGAACCGATAGAGGTACTGAAGGTACCCTCCGCCACACACCGTCAGGTGGCTTGCGGAGTATGGATGTAGATGTAGATCTGGATGAATCCCGATGACCCCGTGCCAAGTGGAATCTTAACTGTCACTGTCGTTAGGCCACATTACATTACGTATGGGGCGTTTGTAGCCGAACCCTATTTTCAACAACATACGCCGAACGGTGTGCGGTGAAACACAAGTATGTGCACAATAAAACGAACTGTTTCAGATCTAGCATAAAAATGGAGACAGTTCTACTATGCAATTTCTAAACTCGAATATAACAGACGTTCTTAAATTTGATCAGAAAATTGTTTCTTATTTATTTCGCAACTCTTTTATTTATTCATTCCACTGTCGTGAGAAACAGCACTATGAGCTGCAACACGAATCTACAGTTACATATTCTATTAGCCAAAACTTTAAGTTCACGTAATTCCTAAAATCCAGTATCGTTAATAACGCAGACACTTCTTGAACAAACTTGACATCTCTTGTTTAGCTATGCTATTACAGACCACAAAAGTTAGAAATAAACTGTTATAGCACTGCGTTAGTAGAAACAGAAATGAGAAGGGTGAACTGGTTCTCAGTCTAAAGTGAAATACATTTTTACATAGTGTCTACGTGAAGTGATACATTGCGGTTTTGTCGGTATTCCATGTAATTGCGACACTTACTACAAATCTGATTATGTATTTCTTTCAACAGAACGTTTACTGTCGTGATTTTTTAAGATTACGTGCACTTCTACATACTGCATAAAAATGGTTCAAATGGCTGTAAGCACTATGGGACTTAACATCTGAAGTCATCAGTCCCATAGACTTAGAACTACTTAAACCTAAATAACCTAAGGACATCACACAGATTCATGACCGAGGCAAGATTCGAACCTTCGACCGTAGCAGGTTCCGGGCTGAAGCGCCTAGAACCGCTCGGTCACAACGGCCAGCTCTGCGTACTGCATATGATATGGTATATTTTGTCAACAGAGTTCCAGATACAGCGTGTCAGATAATGTATTTTGGCGGTAGTCTCGCAAGTGACTGTCAGTTTGCTGCAGGATATGAACACTAAGTGTACATTCATAATAAGTGAGTCAATCTTCTGTTACCATCACCAGGAACTAAAGCAAACGCAAGATTATAAAACTGATACTTTATGTGAAGAAATTATTCTAGCTTTGAGGAAGTCATTCAAAGAAGTATTGCCATTTTTGCTAGTAGCACTTAGATTCGAGAACGGGTGAGAGGGAGCAACTGCCATCTTCTCTTTGAAAAGTTCTTGCCTGAAGATCAAAGTTAAACGGCCAATAAATACACTAACTGTAAATTGCCAGAGCATATAGTCACCCAACCAAACGCAACACCATTTCTACAGTCGTAGCATGAAGTCCGACACTGATAGCGGGCCACGGTTGCGGGCTTTCAAATAAAATGGTGTGATGTGGTGGCCCTCAACTACGTGCCCTCAGACTCAGAGTTGAAATATTAAAAGTTTTGGCTGGTTTCGTTGTCTAGAGGCTGGGATACGTAGTTGCCGCATTACAAGCCAAATACTGCTGAGTCTACTGTACACAATATGAATATACACACGAATCGAATGGTCAAAGATTGCTATCACTTTGAATGTAACGTAGAAATTTATAAATGAAAGACTGCAAGTAAATAAAATCTGCAGGTACTATTATTAACGAATTTAAATGATGAGTACGATAGCAGAAGTACCTTTAAGAATGCCGTTTATTACTGCAAACACTTACTGGTGTCGATGGTGCAGCAATGAAATAAAATATAAGTTGAACAACAGGGAAACAATAGATTCCTACTTCACATAACTAGCTATAAACAACAACATAGTTCGCGAGATATTCACCTCTAAACACACACTACGTCTTCACTGCAGAACCACGGAAGCCTCACAAGTGCACAAGTCGGCACTAAGAAATATTTCTTTCTCCCGCGATCACGCGCAATCTGTTCCACTCTCCAAATCTTTCCGGCGACTGGCCCGTCGCGCCTCCTCGTCCAGCACTTCCCGTGTCACTCTCTCTGCCCTGTCCAGCACTCCTTCTCCACTTCCATCCAGTGTCCTCATTAACGAGCGCCGTGATTGGCTACAGCGCTCCCGCCATTTCTCCAAGCCAACGCACACTCACAAAGGTATTGCAACACTTACGAAATACTGTATTTACATTTAAATAACTTGAAATTCAATAAATATTCTTACGGCTGGACCATAAACACGCTCTAACACACATTATTAAATACATAAACAAATCAAATAAACATATATCAAAGGAATAGAAACAAAAGATAGGCCAGTAGTCAATGTGTCTGCGCTTTCTAAAACACAGGAAATACAGGGTTATTACAAATGATTGAAGCGATTTCACAGCTCTACAATAACTTTATTATTTGAGATATTTTCACAATGCTTTGCACACACACATACAAAAACTCAAAAAGTTTTTTTAGGCATACACAAATGTTCGATATGTGCCACTTTAGTGATTCGGCAGACATCAAGCCGATAATCAAGTTCCTCCCACACTCGGCGCAGCATGTCCCCATCAATGAGTTCGAAAGCATCGTTGATGTGAGCTCGCAGTTCTGGCTCGTTTCTTGGTAGAGGAGGTTTAAACACTGAATCTTTCACATAAACCCACAGAAAGAAATCGCATGGGGTTAAGTCGGGAGAGCGTGGAGGCCATGACATGAATTGCTGATCATGATCTCCACCACGACCGATCCATCGGTTTTCCAATCTCCTGTTTAAGAAATGCCGAACATCATGATGGAAGTGCGGTGGAGCACCATCCTGTTGAAAGATGAAGTCGGCGCTGGCGGTCTTCAGTTGTGGCATGAGCCAATTTTCCAGCATGTCCAGATACACGTGTCCTGTAACGTTTTTTTCGCAGAAGGAAAAGGGGCCGTAAACTTCAAACCGTGAGATTACACAAAACACGGTAACTTTTGGTGAATTGCGAATTTGCTGCACGAATGCGTGAGGATTCTCTACCGCCCAGATTCACACATTGTGTCTGTTCACTTGACCATTAAGACAAATTGTTGCTTCATCACTGAAAACAACTTTAGCACTGAGCGCATCCTCTTCCACGAGCTGTTGCAACCGCGCCGAAAATTCAAAGCGTTTGACTTTGTCATCGGGTGTCAGGGCTGGTAGCAATTGTAAGCGGTAAGGCTTCTGCTTTAGCCTTTTCCGTAAGATTTTCCAAACCGTCGGCTGTGGTACGTTTAGCTCCCTGCTTGCTTTATTCGTCGACTTCCGCGGGCTACGCGTGAAACTTGCGCGCACGCCTTCAACCGTTTCTTCGCTCACTGCAGGCCGACCCGTTGATTTCCCCTTACAGAGGCATCCAGGAGCTTTAAATTGCGCATACTATCGCCGAATGGAGTTAGCAGTTGGTGGATCTTTGTTGAACTTCGTCCTGAAGTGTCGTTGCACTGTTATGACTGACTGATGTGAGTGCATTTCAAGCACGACATACGCTTTCTCGGCTCCTGTCGCCATTTTGTCTCACTGCGCTCTCGAGCGCTCTGGCGGCAGAAACCTGAAGTGCGGCTTCAGCCGAACAAAACTTTATGAGTTTTTCTACGTATCTGTAGTGTGTCGTGACCATATGTCAATGAATGGAGCTACAGTGAATTTATGAAATCTCTTCAATCATTTGTAATAGCCCTGTATTTAACCAATATCTTCATGAATAGTATATATCGGATATAAACAAGGACATAGAAGAATAAATATATTTATAAGCACGCTGCTACCGTTTTTTTTCGTGTGACTGTGGAGTACTCAAGGCCTGATGCGATTAATAGTAATTGGCCACTTTGAGCTCCAATAACTCATGTACTATTCAAGTTACATGCCTGTAATTCATACCAATTTAGGCCGGCCGAAGTGGCCGAGCGGTTCTAGGCGCTATAGTTTGGAACCGCGCGACTGCTACGGTCGCAGGTTCGAATCCTGCGTCGGGCATGGATGTGTGTGATGATAGGTTTAAGTAGATAAGATAGGTTTAAGTAGATCTAAGTTCTAGGGGACTGATGACCACAGAAGTTAAGTCCCATAGTGCTCGGAGCCATTTGACCCATACCAATTTAGGTTTACACTAATAGCTTTCTAAGGACATGTCGATCGACAAAATCGGATAAACCATTTGGATTTTGGAAATGCGTTGCTGGGTGTTATTTGTATAATTTACAGTCAGATACTGAACTTTAAACTAATAAAGATATTGAAAATCTGATTACACCATCAGAATCGTCGTGCAAATAATGGCAATGTACATGTTTCTTTTTAAAATATCATGATTCCTCTGGCTATTATTACTTTCTGCATGAACTGTGAAATGTCTGCCATTATGGTTCCATCTTTGGCACTCCCGGCATACAAATCTCCTTCATCGACACAAAGCACCTTCCGCGACACAGCGTTATCGTGGCATTCCCAGCCACGCTGTCGGCCTGGACTACACTTTGAGGCTACCCCTCTTGCTTCGGCTAACGTACGGTAGCTGACGAGCCCCAGCTTGCCGAGCAGCCAGTGCGGCCACGCCAACTCCAAACTTAGAATATTTCCAGGGCGCCACAACTCGCCTGTTACCTCACACGGCCAACGGAAAATTGAAACAGTGAATCTCATTTCGGCTCAGTTGTTTACAAACTTTAGTCGAGTTACGTAACCGTTCGCGGTCCGTCTCCGCCGTCGGTACACTGACATGTGAACAGCCTGCACGAGGCGGGCCATCCCGTCATTACTCCCTGTTGCAACATTTTACGTTGTTTCCACTCCAGTTAGGCCTTTCTGCGACCAAATCCTCCAATGAGCGGCTACAATAAAGCAGTTTGCTGTCACTAAGGTGTGTGTATGAGGTGAATATGTGTGTGTGTGTGTGTGTGTGTGTGTGTGTGTGTGTGTGTGTGTGTGTAACTATGAATGCATGCGTACGCGTTCTGTTGTATTCTTCCATTGAAATTCAGAGCACCCTTCGTCACAGCTAGCTGCTAACGTAAAAACACTAGTTGTTCAACGATGCACTCTTTTTTAAACTCTGCAATAAATTCTGGTATTTGTCTTTCAATGACAAAAATCGGTTAGAACTTAGACGTGGAAAACAGTGGCCAGGTCAGAAGAGTACCGATTTCATTTGGTAAAAGCTGCTAATAGTTGTTGTTAACAAGGCTCTATGCAAGCTGATAGTGACTCCTTGATGGCGTGCGGATTGTGTTTCCATGCGATGGACTGGTCAAACTGAATCGATCATTAACTGGAAATGGCTACGCTCAGCTACCTGGAGATCATTTGCAGCCATTCGTCGACTTTATGTTCCCAAACCACGATGGAATTTTTATGGATGAGAATGCTCAATGTCAACTGGTCTCAATTGTTCGCAATTAGTTTGAGAACATTCTAGACAACTCGACCGAATGATCTGGCGACATAAATTCCACCGAACATCTATGGGACATAATCGAGAATTTTTTCGTGTTGAGAGATCAGAAGGATCGATGTTTTACTTGACAAAATTCACTAAAGCTAAAATCGCATAAATGTTTCTTTACTTACAACAACCGGGTTCGACAGATTTTGCTGTCATATTCATGCCTGAAGATGATAGCAAAGTCTCTCGAAACCGGTTGTTGTAAATAAAGAAATATTTATGCCCTCTTGCCTTTAGAAAGTTTTTAACTAGAGGTTTGTTCGTGCACAAAATTTTGCGCTGGCAACGCTTTCGCAATTATTGACCGCTGTGGAGGCACCATGGCTCAATATACGAGGGCATCCAGAAAGTAAGTTCCGATCGGTCCCGAAATGGAAACCACTGTGAAAATAAAAAAAATGTTTTATATGCTACACCTTCCAGCTATTTCTCTGCATAGCCGCCGCTCCGACTTAGACACTTCTTGTAGCATTGTACAAACCTTCCAATACCCTCGTTACAGAAGGCTGCTACCTGTGCTTTCTGCTTAGTCTCTACACTGATCTATACCTCGTTGTCTGTCATAAAATGTTGCCTTCATAACCAGCGGTTCATGTGAGCAGAGATGAAACTCAGGGGTCAACTGCGGTCTGTATTGTGGGTGATCGAGCACATTGCCCCTGCAGCGTGCAGCTGAGCATTGTCATGAAGAAGAAACGGCGTGACAGTTGTGTTACGTGGGCAGCACGCCATCAGGCGAAATTTCTCATTGGACCTTCATACTTGGCGGAAGACACACTTTCCTAAGCATCTTTACGTGCTCATTGTACACTTGGAACTGAAAAGAGCGACATTATGCGATCGATGGGCGTACTAGAGACACTGGCCAACACATCTGTGCAAAATTTCATTGGGTTTTGACAGTGGTTTCCATTTCGCGACCGATCGGAATTTACTTTCTGGATAGCCTTCGTATCTGCAGGGGACTTGCGGCAGCGACTTTTGAGTTCATACCACGTCGAGCTGCTGCACTACAGCGGGTGAAAGGAGATCCTACACGACGTTAGTGGGTAGGGGTCCCATCGTATTTGTCACCGCAGTGTAATAACATCCTTCCCAAACTAATCATTTCAGGCACCACGTCCAGAGACGGTGCATCACCATACTGATAAGTAGGCTTATTCTGGCATGTTACTTAGAATTATGGATAGATTTTGTAATCACTTAAATCGCATCACGTACCCTCTCAACTACTGAAGTTTCATTTCTTTTCCACCTCCCCTTCTTACTGCTTCACTTTCTTTGTCAGGTGGTGTATTCATGTTAGAGTCTGATCTTAGTCTTATTGCCTGTGAAATGGTCACTTTCCATCATCCACCGATTAGTATAGTTGAAAGCAGAACAACAAGAGGTCACTATTTCGGTAATCCTTTATTACTTATTATATCAAAATACGCTTTAAGATACAAAAATAAAAATAACATCATAAAGGGCCCGTTACAAAGGAGTTATGCAGATTGGTCACAAATTTATATTCATACAGGTATCGAAAGAAAATGCAAAACTGTAAAATTAAGTGGCGGTGGATCAATGTGTGAAGCTGCAGAGCAATTTCACAGCGCAGCAGGCAAGGATAGTCCATCGGGTACATATGGATACCAGGGCATAAAGGCTTTGCAAATTTCATTCCGTACTGATGGACAGTGATTAAGCCTCGCAGACAGGCACATGAACTATCTACGCAGATGTCAGCAATTCAGGTAGGACTTGTAGCTGAGCTCAAAGAAGTCCGTTGGAGTAATCGGCGAATGGCTCAGACAGGAGATATAGCTGAGCTCAAAGAGGTCGGCTAGAGTAATGGGCGAGTCGCTAGGCATTTGAATAGGAACAATGGTACTATTTGACGATGTTGACGGGAATAGCTGAACCGTGGCCAAGCACAGCGTCTTGGAGGAAACGGTTGACCCAGAGACGACAGAACGTCACGTACTTTATATTTTAAAATTTTGTTTTTAATTATTTCTTGTAGTGGATTCCGCCATTGTTATGAACTTCCCCGTAAAACGTAACATAAAAGATAAGTATTAGCAGTGAATGTGACTTCGCGATAGTCAAACAACGGAAAATCCAAGATGGATTGTAACAATGACTTCGCGATGAATGTCATATTCATATTTTCAAGTTCCGGACCTTTCTAACACCTCTACATACATCTACAAAATATGATATGAATAAAACTCAACGACAGTTAACGAAATTATTTTTAAACTTTTTTTCGGTAATCGCAAGGTACCCCTCTGCTCTGTGTACACATTACGGAAAATCCGTTGGTATTGCTACGACTGTACTAAAAGAATTTTCAGGTTCACGACCTTACTTATACGAGGGTTGGAACTTAAATAGTGGCAACTATTTATTCACAACCGATACAAAACAGTTACATGTTTAGCCGGCCGGGGTGGCCGAGCGGTTCTAGGCGCTACAGTCTGGAACCGCACGACCGTTACGGTCGCAGGTTCGAATCCTGCCTCGGTCATGGATGTTTGTGATGTCCTTAGGTTAGTTAAGTTTAAGTAGTTTTAAGTTCTAGGGGACTGATGACCTCAGAAGTTAAGTCCCATAGTGCTCAGAGCTATTTGAACCAAGATACATGTTTGCACCTGATACTGTCCTTCAAAGTAGTCACCAGTGTTGTGTAGAATCCGTTGCCAGCGATGTGGAAGGCGCAGTATCCCATTAGCAGAGCCAGTTCTGTTGATGGTGCAAATGGAGCGGTCTAATGTTGTGGTGATTCTCGTGTACGACTGTGATGGTGTTATCCTAACGCATTACGTTCCTCCACGGCAGACCGTCAATGGACAGTATTACTGTTCGTTTTAGGAGCATCACCTGCAACCAGCTTTGGGAAAGAAGCGGCGACACTTTCTGCGCAACCCACTCATCATTTTGCACGACAATGCGCGGGGCGCATACAGTGCAAGCTGTGGCTGCTCTGTTCGGTCGATGGGACTGGGAAGTACTGTACCATGCACCATACTCTCCGGACTTAAGCCCTTGTGACTTTGATTTCATTCCGAAGATGAAGGAACCACTGCATGGCATGCGCTTCAGAAATGATCCAGAGATTCGACAGGTAGTAGACCGCTCCATTCGCACCATCGACACAAAAGGCTCTGCTAACGGTATACTACGCCTTCCATATCGCTGGCTACACAAGGCTGGTGACTACTTTGAAGAACACTAACAGGTGAAAATATGTAACTCTTTTGTATCGGTTGTGAAGAAATAGTTGCCAATATTTAAGTTCCAACCCTCGTACATCAGAACCTATTTAAAAAAAGCTTTAGTTAGTAAAAGTTAATAACGATTGACTGAATTTGTTTAATGTTTTGTGACAGGCATAAAGCATCCACCGTCGCCTTTGGTAGTACTCGTTAAGGTAAATGCATTGGTGCTGCTAGTGTAAATAGGCAGCTCACAGG
This sequence comes from Schistocerca cancellata, assembly GCF_023864275.1. Lineage (NCBI taxonomy): Eukaryota > Metazoa > Arthropoda > Insecta > Orthoptera > Acrididae > Schistocerca > Schistocerca cancellata. The sequence goes on along the minus strand of NC_064631.1, from coordinate 295,064,090 downwards.
GGGCTGAGCTCATGAAGTCTCCTGCGCGGACTACTATTGACGTCTGCACACCAACAAATCCGTTTGCAGTGGTGTGTGCACGTTCGTTCTGGAATATCACTGACTGGCGTAGAATAGTCTTTAGTAATGAAGCGCACTTTGAACTGCGCCATGATGAAAAGCACAGACATGTCTGGAGACGTCCCAGACGGCGATGGTATACAAACCTGACTGTCCCCCATTGTAGGCCCAACAACCATGAGTGATGGTATGGCGTGCCATTTCATGTCACAGCAGGATCCCTAAGGCTGTCATCCGTGACACATTTACGGAACAGTGGTAGGTCGACGATATTCTACGTCCTGTTTTGTTACCCTTCATGGCAAGGCATCCTGGGCTTACATTCCAGGTAGATAGTGCCCGCCCGCATATGGCGAGAGTTTCTGCTACTTGGATTCATGCTTGCCAAACCCCACCTTGGCCGGGAGGATCGCAGGTTGTCTCCCCAACTGAAAACGTTTGGAGTATTACGGGTTATGGGCACTCCAACCAGCTCAGGATTTTGACGAATTAACGCACCAGTTGGACAGAATTTGGAATGATTGTCCTTCAGGAGGACATCCAACAACCCAACACTGAGGTGACATAAGTCATGGATACATTGTAACGTGTGTCGGACTCCCTTCTGAATGACCCTGTACAGTGACTCGACGTGGCATGAACTCAACAAATAGTTGGAAGCCCCTGTGGAAATAATGAGCCATGCTGCCTCTATAGTAGTCAAAAATGGTTCAAATGGCTCTGAGCACTATGAGACTTAACATCTGAGGTCATGAGTCCCCTAGAACTAAGAACTACTTAAACCTAACTAACCTAAGGATATCACACACATCATTGCCCGAGGCAGGAATCGAACCTGCGACCGTAGCAGCAGCGCGGTTCCGGACTGAAGCGCCTAGAACCGCTCAGCCACGCCGGCTGGCAGTAGTCCATAATTGCGAAAGTGTTGCTGGTGCAGGATTTTCTGCACGAACTGACCTCTTGATTGTGTCCCATAAATGTTCGATGGATTCATGATCGAGTGATCTAGGTGGTCAAATCGTTTGCTCGAGCTGTTGAAAGGTGGCTACACTGAGTCACAGCGCCAGAGATTGCGCCAGAGAGTATTATTCAGCCGCCTCCACTGACAGTGCTTGTCGTGAAGTCGTCGTGGCGAGTGCTTGTTCAGAAGCGGTGGTAGGCAGTGCTTGTTGAGATGTAGTAGTGGAGAGTGCTTGTTGAGATGTGGCAGTAGCGTGTCGTAGTTGAGAAGTTGCGGTAGTGAGTGCTTGTTCAGAAGTTGTAGTATTGTTTTGATGGGCTAGACACCAGATGTTGTTGGATTGGGGATGCTGTAATGATCAGAGTGTACCTTTCGTCAATATATATGAAGGTAAAAAATTCCTTTTTTTCTTTTTTTCTCATTATTTCAATGTCTTAAACAATAATGCCTCTTAGTCACAGGTTCAGTCAACAAAGCATCTGGCTCGTGTTCTTGTAGTAGACTGTATTTCTGGTTTCTATGTGCAGTTATAGTATTTCTGGTTTCTATGTGCAGTTATAGTATTTCTGTTTTTTAATTTTTTTTATTTTTTTTATTACAAAAAGAAAGAAAACAAAACAGAGTACCTACTGCAGCCTACATCCTTCTGAATCTGCTTAGTGTATTCATCTCTTGGTCTCCCTCTACGATTTTTACCCTCCACACTGCCCTCCAATGCTAAATTGGTGATCCCTCGATGTCTCTGAACATGTGCTACCAAACGATCCCTTCTTCTAGTCAAGTTGTGCCACAAATTTCTCTTCTCCCGAATTTAGGCGATACTTCCGCATTAGTTATGTGATCTACCCATCTAATCTTCAGCATTCTTCTGTAGCACCACATTTGTGAAAGTTTCTATTCTATTCTTGTTCACAATATTTATCGTCCACGTTTCACTTCCATACATGGCTACACCCCATACAAATACTTTCAGAAACCACTTCCTGAGACTTAAATCTATGCTCGATGTTAACAAATTCCTCTCCTTCAGAAACGCTTTCCTTGCCATTGCCAGTCTACATTTTATATCCTCTCTACTTCGACCATCATCAGTTATTTTGCTCCCAAATAGCAAAACTCATTTACTGCTTTAAGTGTCTCATTTCCTAATCTAATTCCCTCAGCATCACCCGACTTAATTCGACTACATTCCATTATCCTCGTTTTGCTTTTTTTGATCTTATATCCTCCTTTCAAGACACTATCCGTTCCGTTCAACTGCTCTTCAAGGTCCTTTGCTGTCTGACAGAATTGCAATGTCATCGGCGAACCTCAAAGTTTTTATTTCTTCTCCATGAATTTTAATACCTAATCCGAACTTTTCTTCTGTTGCCTTTACTGCTTGCTCAAAATAATCCTTTTTTTTTAAATAATCCTTATAAGAAAAAAATATATTAGGGAAAAATATTTGTTTTGATGTCTCCTACAACCTCCCAGAGTTTGTCGGTTTAAATACTTTTCACACTGTATTAGACCGCAGTCTCTGTAACAATAAACGGCCTCTAGAATGGAAACCATGCATTTCAGGACTTACTTTCACTAGACGTTTCTTGTTCGATATCCTCTCATCGATCAGTACCTAAGGTTTGTACACGGTGGAAAAAACCATACTGTAGAGAGAGCTGACGGGTGCTTCCTGATATCGGCGTGTTGCCACCGTGTAGCGGGTGTGCGCACTGTGAGTGAGGTGCGGCTGGCAGGCGGCCCGTGGGAGCCCCCGTGTCGCTGCGGCCGCCCCGGCTGGCGCGCCCACCGCCCAGCGCGGCTCTCCCGCCGGCTGCGTCAGCGGCCGTGCCCAGCGCCAGCACGCGGCACGCCGGCGCGGCCAGGGCCGTGGCTCAGTCGCGGCGTGACCGCGCTGCCGCGTGTTTCGCTCCGCTGTGTGGTGCGTACCGAGTTCCGGCCGCGCGACGCACTGTAGCGCCGACGGCTGCCATGCCCACGCCGACACTGGACTGCTGCCACACCGTTTGCAGGCGAGTAACACTGTCTTTCTCCCCTTCTCTCTCTCTCTCTCTCCCTCTCCCTCTTTCTCTCCCCCTTTCTCCCTCACTCCCCCTAACGCGAAGCTGTACGATTTTAAAGTTATGCGTTACCGAGAAACTGTTTACATTTGTGCTGTACACATTTCATTGCGTCAGGTTAGTTACGGGCAAAAAATAGCGATGTATCAAAATATCGACATTTCTTCATTTCGATATACAGAGTGTTACAAAAAGGTACGGCCAAACTTTCAGGAAACATTCCTCACACACAAAGAAAGAAAATATGTTATGTGGACATGTGTCCGGAAACGCTTACTTTCCGTGTTAGAGCTCATTTAATTACTTCTCTTCGAATCACATTAATCATGGAACGTACCAGCGTGACTTCAAACACTTTGTTACAGGAAATGTTCAAAATGTCCTCCGTTAGCGAGGATAAATGCACCCACCCTCCGTCGTATGGAATCCCTGATGTGCAGATGCAGCACTGGAGAATGCCGTATTGTATCACAGCCGTCCACAATACGAGCACGAAGAGTCTCTACATTTGGTACCGGGGTTGCGTAGACAAGAGCTTTCAAATGCCTCCATAAATGAAAGTCAAGAGGGTTGAGGTCAGGAGAGCGTGGAGGCCATGGAATTGGTCCGTGCTCCCTAAGACGCAGATCAATTGCTTCGAACGTCTTCCTGTCGGGACACCTTCGCTCTGGAAATCTGTCTCGATACAAACGTACCGCGCCACGGCTATTGCCCCGTGCTAATCCACACATCAAATGTAAACATTGCACTGACTGCAAAACAACGTTCGTGATGAACACTAACCTGTTGATGCTACGTACTGATGTGCTTCATGCTAGAGCAATTAGTCGCATAACAACACAAGCACCGAAGTCAACATCACCTTCCTTCAATTGGGCCAACTGGCGGTGAATCGAGGAACTACAGTACATACTGACGAAACTAAAATGAGCTCTAACACGGAAATTAAGCGTTTCCGGACACATGTCCACATAACATCTTTTCTTTATTTGTGTGTGAGGAATGTTTCCTGAAAGTTTGGCCGTACCTTTTTGTAACACTCTGTATACCGAAGCGCCAAAGAAACTGATATACCGGGTGACCAAAAAGTCAGTATAAATTTGAAAACTGAATAAATCACGGAATAATGTACATAGAGAGGTACAAATTGACACACATGCTTGGAATCACATGGGGTTTTATTAGAACCAAAAAAATACAGGTTCAAAAAATGTCCGACAGATGGCGCTTCATCTGATCAGAATATCAATAATTAGCATAACAAAATAAGACAAAGCAAAGATGATGTTCTTTACAGGAAACGCTCAATATGTCCACCATCATTCCTAAACAATAGCTGTAGTCGAGGAATAATGTTGTGAACAGCACTGTAAAGCATGTCCGGAGCTATGGTGAGGCATTATCGTCGGATGTTGTCTTTCGGCATCCCTAGAGATGTCGGTCGATCACGGTACACTTGTGACTTCAGGTAACCCCAAAGCCAATAGTCGCACGGACTGAGGTATGGGGACCTGGGAGGCCAAGCATGACGAAAGTGGCGGCTGAGCACACGAGCATCACCAAACGACGCGCGCAAGAGATCTTTCACGCGTCTAGCAATATGAGGTGGAGCGCTATCGTGCATAAACATCGTACGTTCCAGCAGGTGTTTATTAGCCAGGCTGGGGATGATGCGATTCTGTAACATATCGGCGTACCTCTCACCCGTCACGGTAGCAGTTACAAAACCAGAATCACGCAATTCCTCGAAGAAAAAAGGGCCGGATAACGGTAGATGTGGTAAATCCAACCCATACCGTGACTTTATCGTCGTGCAATGGATGTTCCACGACAGTTCTAGGACTTTCAATAGCCCAAATTCTGCAGTTGTGTGCCTTGACAGGCCCTCGGAGCGTGAAATGAGCTCCGCCGGTCCACAACACGTTACTCAACCAGTCGTCATCTTCTGCCATCTTTTGAAACGCCCACACCGCAAATGCCCTCCGCTTCACTAAATCGCCAGCTAACAGTTCATGATGCCGATGGATTTTCTACTGATAGCATCGGAGCGTACGCCAACCAAACAGTAGTGTGCCGGTACGACGTGCGACTGCACGAGCTCTGACTTCCTCGTGCATAGACGAACCCGCTACGGTCTCGATTTCTTCCTGAACTGTCTCAGCAGCATTACGCCTCGTGCTCAGTTGGCCACTACGGGGTCTATCGTCTAAAAAACCCGTGGCTTCGAATTTCGAAATCATTCTCGCCACAGCTGCATTTGTCAACGGACCTTTACCCGTTCGATTCCCCTTCTTATGGCGATAGGATCGTAACGATGAACTAGCACATTCACCAGTCTGATAATACAGCTTCACTAAAAGCGCCTTTTCAGGTAACGTCAACATGCTGCGACTGCTGGCGCATCTGATTCTTTCTCTCATTACAGCTCCTTTTATACACGATTGTCATGCGCAGTCACTGACGCTTTGCTGTCCAGCGCCATCTGTCGGACATTTTGTGAACTTCGTGTTTTTTCGGTTCTAATAAAACCCCTTGTCATTCCAAGCAAGTGTGTCAATTTTTACCTCTCTATCTTCATTATTCCGTGGTTTATTAAGTTTTCAAATTTATGCTGACTTTTTGATCACCCGGTACATATGCGTATTCAAATACAGAGATTTGTAAACAGGCAGAATATGGCGCTGCGGCTGGCAATGCCTATATAAGACAACAAGTGCTTATATGCGATGATGTGGGGATTTTCCCGAACGATCGTTTCATACTGTACTGTGATTACCACGAATCCGGTACAACACCAAATCTCCGACATCGCTGCGGCCGGAAAAAGATCTTGCAAGAACGGGACCAACGACGACTGAAGAGGATCGTTCAGCTTGAAAAAAGTGCAATCCTTCCGTAAATTGCTGCAGATTTCAATGCTGGGCTGTCAACAAGTGTCAGTGTGCGAACCATTCAACGAAACATCACTGATTTGGGCTTTCGGAGCCGAAGACCCACTCGTGTACCCTTGATGTTTCAAATGGTTCAAATGGCACTGAGCACTATGGGACTTAACATCTGTGGTCATCAGTCCCCTAGAACTTAGAACTACTTAAACCTAACCAACCTAAGGACGTCACACACATCCATGCCCGAGGCAGGATTCGAACCTGCGACCGTAGCGGTCACGCGGTTCCAGACTGAAGCGCCTAGAACCGCTCGGCCACACCGGTCGGCGTACCCTTGATGACTGCGCGACACAAAGCTTTACGCCTCGCCTGCGCCCGTCAATGCCGACATTGGACCGTTGATGATTGCAAACATGTTACTGGTCGGACGAGTCTCGTTTCAAATTGTGTCGAGCGGATGGACGTGTGGAGACAACCTCATGAATCCATGGACCCTGCTTGTCAGCAGGGGACTGTTTAAGCTGATGGTGTGGGGCGTGTGCAGTTGGAGTGATATGCAACCCCTGATACGTCTAGATGCGACTCTGGCGTGTGACACGTACGTAAGCATCCTGTCTAATCACCTGCATCCATTCACGTCCATTGTGCGTTCCGAAGGACTTTGGCAATTGCAGCAGAGCAATCCGACACCCCACATGACCAGAATTGGTATAGAGTAGCTCCAGGAAAGCTCGTCTAGAATAAACACTTCCGCTGCTCACCAAACTTCCCAGACTTGAACATTATTGAGCATATCTGCGATGCCTTGCAATGTGCTGTTCAGGAGAGATCCCCACATCCTCGTATTTATGGGCAGCCCTGCAGAATTCATAGTGTCATTTGCCTCCAACACTACATTAGACATTAGCCGAGTCCATTCCACGTCGTGTTGCGGCACTTCTGCGTGCTTGCGGGTGCCCTACACGATATTAGATAGGTGTACCCGTTTATTTGGCTCTTCAGTGTATATCGTCATCAGAATTATCTAGTATATCGACTAATCCATATTTAATATTGAACGTCGAAAGTGATATTTTGGTCTGTCTTTTTTTATTCGTAGGCACGATGCTTCTCATCAGCAAATTTCTTACCCATTCCTACTACTAATAATCTATTCAATATGATTGTAAATGTCCTACAATGAGCTTTATTTAATTTCTTATTAAGTACTACAAATGAGCACCAGATTTGAACATGAATGTATAATACTGCTTATTGGTGATACTTCCGTCTGTCATTTCCACCAATGCAAATGATACGCAAAACGTGTAAAATGCACATATTTGGTGTCATCAGTGTATGAGTGAATGGTCGAAATTACCATTCCCTTCTCCCAATACAAGAAACCTCTAACAAGCCTTTAGTTTGGTCACGGCATGAAAAACTGTTGTCTGGAGGCTCGGTCACACGAGAAATTCAAGCTCTGATTCTCGATCAATCACATTTAGGACAGAACTGTGATCCTGTAAAGTTCTGCTTCGATAGTCATCATTTCATATATGTTTTGTCAGAAAATATTTAATATGCCAAGCCTCTTCTGTTTCGTCCGAAATAGTGGCTACCTTAGCAAAGCCGACTGATAGGGGAACATATTGAACAAAGTGTTTCGTTAAAGTTTGTCGGTGGTGATAAGTGGTTTCATTAATAACTTGTTTTGTATAAATAAGTGGTTTTATAGTACATTGTTTGTCTTTTATTGGGTCCTGCTGGACATAATTAAGTATTTGTCGATTTTTAAATGTCTGTTCATCATTTCTGCGACTTCGATCAATTTTTTTTAATCCCTGTAAATGTCGAAAATATCTACCGACATATCGAAACATCAATATCTTCTTTCAAAACACGTCTATTACTATAAATATCGGTACAACACATATCGATCTTCATAAAAAATTTTCCATCCCAAACGCAGTTCCCGTTTAAGATCCACACGACAAAAGCGGCCTTCTGGGGCTTCAACCTGAGAGGGGATCAAAATTAGATTGCTGGATAAGTTCGTAGCATTACTGATTTGTATGTTGTTATTCCGGTTGCTATGGATTTATTTATCGACTCTCATTTTTTATTTGTAGTTCACTGTAGTCTGAGTTTGTGTGTTGTAATTTTGTCATTTGGAGACAGTGAGCAGAGCTGTGGACGCTAGAAAACGGAGTGCCATATCAAGAAATGGGAACATTTCCTACAGAGTCTTCTGTTTCAGTTTAATAGAAAGCAATGACAGCAGCGGAGGCAGCCAGAAACATTTACGCCGTGTATGCGGATAATATCACAGGACCGAGCACGGCAAGAAAGTGGTTTCCTTGTTTTAAGGAGGAACGTTTTGACGTTAGTGGCTCTCCACGTTCAGGAAAATCTTCAGGGTTTGATGAAGATCGTTTAAACGCAATAATCCACAATGATTCACGTCATTGTACTCGAGAACTGGCAAATGTGATGAACTGTGATCATTCCATCATCGTGTGACATTTGCATGCAGTGGGTAAGGTTTAAAAATGCTCTGAGCCAAAATCACAAAAATCAGCGGGTGGCCATATACACTCCTGGAAATGGAAAAAAGAACACATTGACACCGGTGTGTCAGACCCACCATACTTGCTCCGGACACTGCGAGAGGGCTGTACAAGCAATGATCACACGCACGGCACAGCGGACACACCAGGAACCGCGGTGTTGGCCGTCGAATGGCGCTAGCTGCGCAGCATTTGTGCACCGCCGCCGTCAGTGTCAGCCAGTTTGCCGTGGCATACGGAGCTCCATCGCAGTCTTTAACACTGGTAGCATGCCGCGACAGCGTGGACGTGAACCGTATGCGCAGTTGACGGACTTTGAGCGAGGGCGTATAGTGGGCATGCGGGAGGCCGGGTGGACGTACCGCCGAATTGCTCAACACGTGGGGCGTGAGGTCTCCACAGTACATCGATGTTGTCGCCAGTGGTCGGCGGAAGGTGCACGTGCCCGTCGGCCTGGGACCGGACCGCAGCGACGCACGGATGCACGCCAAGACCGTAGGATCCTACGCAGTGCCGTAGGGGACCGCACCGACACTTCCCAGCAAATTAGGGACACTGTTGCTCCTGGGGTATCGGCGAGGACCATTCGCAACCGTCTCCATGAAGCTGGGCTACGGTCCCGTACACCGTTAGGCAGTCTTCCGCTCACGCCCCAACATCGTGCAGCCCGCCTCCAGTGGTGTCGCGACAGGCGTGAATGGAGGGACGAATGGAGACGTGTCGTCTTCAGCGATGAGAGTCGCTTCTGCCTTGGTGCCAATGATGGTCGTATGCGTGTTTGGCGCCGTGCAGGTGAGCGCCACAATCAGGATTGCATACGACCGAGGCACACAGGGCCAACATCCGGCATCATGGTGTGGGGAGCGATCTCCTACACTGGCCGTACACCACTGGTGATCGTCGAGGGGACACTGAATAGTGCACGGTACATCCAAACCGTCATCGAACCCAGCGTTCAACCATTCCTAGACCGGCAAGGGAACTTGCTGTTCCAACAGGACAATGCACGTCCGCATGTATCCCGTGCCACCCAACGTGCTCTAGAAGGTGTAAGTCAACTACCCTGGCCAGCAAGATCTCCGGATCTGTCCCCCATTGAGCATGTTTGGGACTGGATGAAGCGTCGTCTCACGCGGTCTGCACGTCCAGCACGAACGCTGGTCCAACTGAGACGCCAGGTGGAAATGGCATGGCAAGCCGTTCCACAGGGCTACATCCAGCATCTCTACGATCGTCTCCATGGGAGAATAGCAGCCTGCATTGCTGCGAAAGGTGGATATACACTGTACTAGTGCCGACATTGTGCATGCTCTGTTGCCTGTGTCTATGTGCCTGTGGTTCTGTCAGTGTGATCATGTGATGTATCTGACCCCAGGAATGTGTCAATAAAGTTTCCCCTTCCTGGGACAATGAATTCACGGTGTTCTTATTTCAATTTCCAGGAGTGTATGTTTCTCTGCTTGCTCGTCATCAATTTCCTCGTGAATAGCACCGACCATTCCTACACTGTAACGCTACTGGTAACGAGAAATTGAGTATGTATGCTAACGTAAGCAGTAGAAAGGAATGGTTGAGTCCAGACGAAGCAGCAACTCCCCATACAGAGACCTGTGCACATCCACGAAAGAAAATGTGCATCTGATGGGACAGCGATGGCGTGGTGTGCTACGAACTGCTTCTCCGAGGAATAACCATCGCCATAGATTTTTGTTGTCGACAACTGCTACATTTGGCAGGCACAGTTCAAGGGCAATGACCAGGAAAACTGCTACTCCGCAATAACGCCCGCCCGCATTCTGCTAGACTGACAAAAATACTAATCAGGAGTTTGGTTGGGAAGTCATACCACACCCACTTTATTCACCTGATCTCGCGCCCTCAGACTTTCACATTTCCCCTCTCTCTGTCGAGCAACATTCAAGAAACCTCCTTTCCGGATGAAAATGCGCTCCGAACATGGCTCGAAGGGTTATTTGCCTCAAGACCAAACGATTTCTACAGTCGCGAAATCGAAAAGTTACCCCAGCGTTGGCAGACTCGTAAATAGTGAATAGTCTCTGTTATCTTCAACTTTTGTAGTCCTGTCTTCGTCAGTTGAGTGTAATAGTACGGTATATTGATAATTTTTACTTATGGACAGGGCTTCAAAACAGCATATAAGCCTGGGCATCCCTCCAGTCACACCTAAGCCAGCCAGCTATCAAAAGGGACAAATTCCAACAATCAGGAATATATAAACTTGAATGTCAAAGTTGTGATGCAGTATACATAGGCATGACATGCAGGAATCTTGAAACACGATACAAAGAACATATCAGATGTTGGAAGTATGAAACAAATCATTCCACGAAACTTCCTGGCAGATTAAAACTGTGTGCTGGACCGAGACTCGAACTCGGGACCTTTGCCTTGCGCGGGCAAGTGCTATACCGTCTGCGCTACCCAAGCACGACTCGCGCCCCGTCCTCACAGCTTTACTTCTGCCAACACCTCTCTCCAGTTTTAATCTGCCATGAAGTTTCATACCAGCGCACACTCCGGTGTAGAGTGAAAATTTCATTCTATAAACCATTCCACGTTTGCAGAACATTTAAAACACCATAACCATCATCCTACCAACATGGAACAAGAAACCAAAATAATGAGAATAGGCAACCATGACAAACATACAAACGCAAGAAAACTTCCACATCTAGAAAGCCATAGCAGAAAACAAACATGTGATAAATGAACAAACACACATCAGCACAAGTTCCCTACTACACTTAATAAAGGAAATTATAAGATAAAAAAAAAATCTTCCCCCTTCACCTTCTGGACGGACACACACACACACACACACACACACACACACACACACATCACACACACACAAAATGGCTCTGGGAACTATGGGACTTAACTTTAGAGGTCATCAGTCCCCTAAAACTTAGAACTACTTAAACCTAACTAACCTAAGGACATCACACACATCCATGCCCGAGGCAGGATTTGAACCTGCGACCGTAGCGTTCGCGTGGCTTCAGACTGTAGCGCCTAGAACCGCTCGGCGCACACACACACACACACACACACACACACACACACACACACACAGCCCACAAAAAAATTATATATATACCACACCAAAACACACATACACACACACACACACCCACACACACACACACACACACACACACACAGCACAAAAAATTATATCACACCAAAACACACATACACACACACACTCGCACACACATACACATACACATAAACGAACGCACACACAAAAGCATACACGAACAGATTACAGATACTTCAATAATTACACTCGAAAGTTTGGCAATAACATTCGACCTTTGGCAAAAAACATTTGACAGTCGGCAACATAAACCAAAACATTGCATTGAAACAAGCGTTCAGTTCATAGTGCTGTGGAATGTGGGGAAAAAACAGCAAATTGGCATTCATAAGAAGAAGAACAGCAGCAAAAATGCAACAGGAGCGTAATATGTAAGAAACTGTCCACGCAACCTGTAAGTACAGTTCAAAATATTACTACTTAATAGGAAATGCTAACCACCAGAACTGTTTATAACCTATAGGTACGGTGACAAAAATGTAAAATAAATAGCTAACATATGTACATATTCCAGGCCACTGTTGATGCCTTGCAGAAAATAAAGGCGAAATGCGTATGGCACTAAAATTGTGTTTCATTCAGTTGCTGTCAGACGGTCCATCAGTAAAAATTATCAATATTCCGTAAGTCTCTGTTATGTGCGTGTGTTGTATCTGTCAAACTTACGAAAAAATGCTACAGACTTATGCAGCAATCTAATAAATTTCGTGTGGCTTGGTGGCTTCGTGCAAGTCTTTCAATTGGACGCCACTTCGGGAACTTGCGTATCCTTACTCCACTCCAGCTATCCAACCAGGGAAAGGTGACCTACAGTTAACGTGGAATCCGAACCAAGGGATGTTTTTGGCACTCCTCACATCGTTGAGAGGTGAAGGCTAGGTTAAAGGCAGACTGAAAAGTTCCGTGGTCCGGCCAAGAAGTGAAGCTGTTAAAGATGTCAAAAGGTATCAAATGGTTGAAATTGCTCTATCATTATGGGACTTAACTTCTAAGGTCATCAGTCCCCTAGAACTTAGAATTAGAACTAGAACCCGAGGCAGGATTCGAACCTGCGACCGCAGCCAAAAGGTATTGCAGGATGAAAGCACAGTCTGGTGATTCGCGTGTATGCTAGCAGAAAGTGTACGAGAGATGCAAGGAGTTTAAAACAGGCGTAACTTCCTGGAAGAGGCTCCGCATCCAGGCCAAGCACACAGCATACTGACGGACGAAAGCACTGCTCCAATGGATGAGCTTGTAGAGGACAACAGAATTATAACTGTAAAGGAAGTAGTCACAATTATGGATGTAAATCTTGGTTCAGCACAAAACAGTCTATGATACGCTGCGATTGAGTAAATTATCTGGAAGATAAATTTTCACGTCAGTTGACTGCTGAATTGAGAGATAGTCGCGAAAATGGCAGACAGGTATTTTAGCGTGATTTCTAGATAGAAAATAATGGAATTGTAGACGGAAATTTTAGAGGATGTAAAATCTCGATGACTATCACCAACATGAAACGAAAAGAACAAGCAAGGAATGGCGTCATAGTTCTCTGCCAAAACCAAAAAGTTCGACACTCAAGCATCGACAGCGAAAGTCATGTTCACCCTCTTTTGGAATTATTTTAAGCATTACTTGGAAAGGAAACGAAATATAAATTCGTGCCCAGATCTGTTACGAAATCACCTTAGCCCTATGATCAAGAGTAAAAGACGACTTCTGTGTTTTTGTAGAAACACAATGTTTGCCCCCCTACTGCACTTCTAAACACAGCGCCAATACAGGACACGAAATTAGAATGTCTCGAACGCCCTGTTACTCACAAGATCTCGGCTTGAATAACTTTCATTGGTCTGGACGTCTGAAAGAAGCACTAGGGTATTTCAGAAGCGATATAGAGGTGAAACCCGAGGTGCACAAGTGTCTGCATTCGCAACAAAAATTCTTCTCGCGATGTATCCACGTACTTCCGAAACGGTGAAATGCTTACATTACACGAGGACAACATTGCAAAATCATATTTTGGCTTTCGTAGGAGAAAGTTGGTGACAGAAATTTCATGAAAGGATCTCGTCACATCGAAAAACTATTTATATTAAAGGATTCCATCTCACCTGTTGTATAGTCAGCACAATCTCACGAGCTTACAACCTGTGACTTCTGGTTATGCGACCATATGAAGAGCTTGTGTTCTCCCAACGGCGTAATATAAGAGAAGATCTGTAGAATGAAATAGTGGCTGATGCAAAATAGTCTCAGGGGTGTCCCGAAAATTTTCCAGCGGTTGTGACAGTCACGGTCTAGAAGAGCAGATTTATGTTCTGAAGGCAATGATGGACAATTTGAACATCTGCAGCAGACATTTTGAACTCCCTGTAAATGTGAAATGTTATCTGTCAGTATGAGGAATAAAATACCATCACGACTGTCTCCTTCTGCTTCTAAGCGTTCCCGACAATTAATTATAATTACACTTTTAGTTCGTGTTTTATTGTAAATTCCACTCTTTTGTAGTTCTGACAAGAACGCACGGACAAAATCCAAATCGAATGTCGGGACTTTTCCTCCGTTGTTGCGGTCGTTTGAATAGTGTATCGATCAGAAGTTTGCTACACTTTCCACGAAAGCAATCGCCGTAGCACTTTGACGTAGTCCTGTCTGAACGTTTAGCCGTCCTCACACGGGACGAGTTAGCTGACGTTAACGTGGAAATGTACGGGTTTTGTGACGTCACTTCCAGTTATTTCACAATATTTTAGAAAACATGAAGACAAAAATTCAATCCAGGGAAACGCGATCCCGCTAGATGTCATTTCGAAACTCAGCGTCTCTACCAACTGCTAGAGCTATTCCATGACTTTCTCGCGTGAACCACAAAATAGGTTCTGGGATATTTTGGCAACGTGCTACGAAAGGTTGAACCAATAAGAGGGGAGAACGCTCTCTGTTTCACAGGCAGAACCTGCGAGACGCAATATTGTTTTCGTTGTTTTCGGTTGAAACCCATATTTCGTGGGTTTGATAATATAGCTTACACTCTATGAATGTTGTTTTTAGCGCCAGCACATTCAGGATCTCTCAAATACGCGTCGTTGTTGATAGGCTTTGTTGTAACCAAATGCAGTACTGTATGGTTCACAAATCTGGAGCTTACCTAGAAAGAAAGAGAAAAACTGAATGTTTTGGAAAGAAAACTGATGAGAAAAATCTGGACACCTATGTTGCAGAATGACATATGGAGAGTTCGAAAGAACACTGAAATTTATCAGTTCATGAATCAATCCACTATTGTCTAGAAATTAAAAAGTAGGAGACTGCAGTGGGCTAGGCGTGTGGCTAGAATAGAAACCAACAGAACTCCTAAGAAGGCATTTGATGGCCTTCTCCAAGCAACAAGACTATTCGGCCGACCTCGCACATGGTGGAAAGATGACATAGAGAAGAACTTCGCAACATTAGGAATCCTCGCAGGGTGGAAAGAGACAGCGACAGATAGAAGAAGATGGAAGCAGGTCGTTGAAGCAGATCGTGGTCTACAGGGCCTGTGATCCATAAACAGAAGAAAAAGAAGTTATTTTCGGTTTATAATTCCAGTAAGCGTGTTACGAAAGTACGTCGTTTTAACGCGACGGCACAATGAAGATTCACAAAAAAGCGCTTCTTTTATGTTAGGATTTGTTATAATTAAATGTGAGTTAATACAATATCGGCGATTAAAGCCTTGAGAAGATACTAACACAAAATGCAAGGTCGATCTTTGTAAAAGTTATCGTAGCGTAGTTGGTAGAAGCGTTGAGTAGCGAAGCAATGTGTAGCGGGACGGCGTGTTGCTACATCCACTTTTTATTTATTTTTTCCGTCTTCGCGTTTTGTAAAAGGTTGTGGGACTTAATTATTAAAATAATAGATATATTTTGTTTACTATTCACGTTATGTAAATATAAGTATGCTCTCTCTCTCTCTCTCTCTCTCAGGAGTGCATTTGTCCGACTTTGTGAATTTTTATAAGGTCTTGTCTTTACTGATTGGACATGTATACTCCCCTTTTGTTTGATAATATGTTCATGGATTTGAAGTTCTCATTTATACGCGTATAAGTACACATTTTTATTGGTGACTGAGGACAGTGTACCGAACTGCACTACATCAGTGTTTACGTCACTTGCAAACTAATGGTTCAAATGGCTCTGAGCACTATGGGACTTAATTTCTGAGGTCATCAGTCCCCTAGAACTTGGAACTACTTAAACCTAACTAACCTAAGGACATGACAAACATCCATGCCCGAGGCAGGATTCGAACCTGCGGCCGTAGCAGTCGCGCGGTTCCAGACTGTAGCTCCTAGAACCGGTCGGCCACCCCGGCCGGCTGGAAACTAATAATTAGAGCTGTTAGCAGTAGTATGTTTTCAGTTTGGTTATTACCTCCACGTACATGTGGCAAGAGCAAGTCATTAATGCTTATTTTCCCTAAACAGCACGTCGAATGTTGAAGTGTGGACGCATAGACGCAAGACGGGTGTTCTATAGTGACACGCGTAGTCCACTTAGTGATGCAGTTAGGACGGTGCAGTAAAAATCGGGTAGTGAATTATGTTATGTGTATGCGGGAAGATTATGCAGTGAAAAACCAACCAACACACTGATGTGTGTACATACACTCCTGGAAATGGAAAAAAGAACACATTGACACCGGTGTGTCAGACCCACCATACTTGCTCCGGACACTGCGAGAGGGCTGTACAAGCAATGATCACACGCACGGCACAGCGGACACACCAGGAACCGCGGTGTTGGCCGTCGAATGGCGCTAGCTGCGCAGCATTTGTGCACCGCCGCCGTCAGTGTCAGCCAGTTTGCCGTGGCATACGGAGCTCCATCGCAGTCTTTAACACTGGTAGCATGCCGCGACAGCGTGGACGTGAACCGTATGTGCAGTTGACGGACTTTGAGCGAGGGCGTATAGTGGGCATGCGGGAGGCCGGGTGGACGTACCGCCGAATTGCTCAACACGTGGGGCGTGAGGTCTCCACAGTACATCGATGTTGTCGCCAGTGGTCGGCGGAAGGTGCACGTGCCCGTCGACCTGGGACCGGACCGCAGCGACGCACGGATGCACGCCAAGACCGTAGGATCCTACGCAGTGCCGTAGGGGACCGCACCGCCACTTCCCAGCAAATTAGGGACACTGTTGCTCCTGGGGTATCGGCGAGGACCATTCGCAACCGTCTCCATGAAGCTGGGCTACGGTCCCGCACACCGTTAGGCCGTCTTCCGCTCACGCCCCAACATCGTGCAGCCCGCCTCCAGTGGTGTCGCGACAGGTGTGAATGGAGGGACGAATGGAGACGTGTCGTCTTCAGCGATGAGAGTCGCTTCTGCCTTGGTGCCAATGATAGTCGTATGCGTGTTTGGCGCCGTGCAGGTGAGCGCCACAATCAGGACTGCATACGACCGAGGCACACAGGGCCAACACCCGGCATCATGATGTGGGGAGCGATCTCCTACACTGGCCATACACCACTGGTGATCGTCGAGGGGACACTGAATAGTGCACGGTACATCTAAACCGTCATCGAACCCATCGTTCTACCATTCCTAGACCGGCAAGGGAACTTGCTGTTCCAACAGGACAATGCACGTGCGCATGTATCCCGTGCCACCCAACGTGCTCTAGAAGGTGTAAGTCAACTACCCTGGCCAGCAATATCTCCGGATCTGTCCCCCATTGAGCATGTTTGGGACTGGATGAAGCGTCGTCTCACGCGGTCTGCACGTCCAGCACGAACGCTGGTCCAACTGAGGCGCCAGGTGGAAATGGCATGGCAAGCCGTTCCACAGGACTACATCCAGCATCTCTACGATCGTCTCCATGGGAGAATAGCAGCCTGCATTGCTGCGAAAGGTGGATACACACTGTACTAGTGCCGACATTGTGCATGCTCTGTTGCCTGTGTCTATGTGCCTGTGGTTCTGTCAGTGTGATCATGTGATGTATCTGACCCCAGGAATGTGTCAATAAAGTTTCCCCTTCCTGGGACAATGAATTCACGGTGTTCTTATTTCAATTTCCAGGAGTGTATTATATATGCACGTGTACCCGTTATACTCTATAGATATACTGCAGACAGAACAACATGACTAGCATATGGACAAGGAAAGGGATGTGCTTTTTAATAGGGCTATCAAAAGAATTTTACGCACGTCTATTCTCGCAAACAAACTGTGTGGCTTGCGCGACAGATACAGCCTACAGTCGCATATCGCGTTAACTGCGAGGGGCGTTTGAAAAGTCCGCGCAAAAATAAAAACTACTCACGTGTTTGGGGTAAACCTTTTTTATTTTTCGACATAGTCTCCTTTTAGGCTTATACACTGCTCCTAACACTGTTATAATTTGTTGATCCCTTCCGAATAAAAGGAATTGTCCAAGTCTGCAAAATAGCTATTAGTTGCTGCAATCACCTCCTCGTTTGAATAAAATCTTTGTCCCTCCAGCCATTTTTTCAAATTGGGGAACAAATAGTAGTCTGAGGGAGCCACGTCTGGAGAATAGGGGGAATGGAAAACGAGTTGGAATCCTGTTTCCATTAATTTTGCGACCACAACTGCTGAGGTGTGTGCTGGTGCATTGGCATGATGGAAAACGACTTTCTTGCGGTCCAATCGCCGGCGTTTTTCTTGCAGCTTGGCTTTCAAACTGTCCAATAACGATGAATAATATGCACCTGTAATAGTTTTACCCTTTTCCATACAATCGATGAGGATTATCCCTTGCGAATCCCAAAAGACAGTCGTCATAACCTTTCCGGCCGAAGGAATGGTCTTCGCATTTTTGGTGCAGACTCTCCCTTGGTAACCCTTTGTTTAGATTGTTGTTTGATCTGAGGAGCATAGTAATGTATCCATGTTTCATCCACAGTGACGAAACGACGCTTAAAGTCCTGCGGATTCTTCCTGAACAGCTGCAAACCATCCTTGCAACACTTCACACGATTCCGTTTTTGGTCAAACGTGAGCAATCGCGGAACCCATCTTGCGGATAGCTTTCTCATGTCCAAATGTTTATGCAAAATATTGTGTACCCGTTCATTCGAGATGCATACAGAACTAGAAATCGCACGCAACTTAATGCTTCTGTCATCCGTCACCATATCATGGATTTTCTCAATGATTTCTGGAGTCGTAACCTCCACAGGGCCTCCAGAACTTTCAGAATCACTTGTGCCCTTATGGCCATTCCGAAAATTTTGAAACCACTTATAAACTGTTCTGATGGAAGGTTCAGAGTCATCGTAAGGTTTATCAAGTGTCTCTTTAGTCTCCTGAGTCGTTTTGCCTTTCATAAAGTAATATTTAATCACCACACGAAATTCTTTTTCGCCCATTTTTTGACAATCACTTGACTTCCTTGATTCACACGAATGCCAAACACAAATAAATTGACCAATATGGCTGAAACTTTGTGTGCGTTCTTTCCAAAGATGCTACTAAGCATGACGTCGATACGCCCAGGTGGTGCCATCTCTCGGACTTTGCACGGACTTTTCAAACACCCCTCGTAAAACGTCCTACGTGACGCAGGCGCTGTGTCTCGTGAGGTTGGATTTCCTGTCCGCGTCCAAGTCAGAGTTAGCTGCCTCGCGCCTCCTAAGGACGCCTAAGGACACCTTTAAACTCTGCAAAGATGTAGAAAACATACTGTCATAAAACTGCTTCGCATAGACGGGGATTCCATGGCGCTAAGGTTCAGCAGTTGTCACCATCTCGGAGACTTGAGTATCAAGTGTTTATTTTTTATTTTTTATTTATTTGTTTATTTATTTGAGTCATCAGTACTCTGACTGGTGTCAAGCGTATCTCTTTAGATAAACCTGAGTGTCATGATTCTGCATAGAGTATAGTACCTCCATCGTTCCGTTATTGTTGTTGATGACAATGAGAGAGAAGTGAAACATGTAAATACAATAGTTGTACATAATAACGACCAATTACGTTTTTGCTTATAAATTACAGTTCAACACAGCTATCATGTTTATATTCCCCCTATCCCAAAGATACAATTCTGCAAATTTTACACAAATGCTGTTGAAAAACAGTTACATAATTGATTTCATTCCGCTGCGCCATTTGATACCTGTTTCATCCCTGACGTTACATTGCTTATAAAATAAGACGTCATTCAAAAATGGTTGTTTAGATTGATTATAATAACCGTTAACATCGCCTGAAAGATCGGGCCATTAAGTGCACCCGAGGAAAATGTGGTTCTCTAAGGACACAGCGCATTTGGAACTACTTAACGTGTGATATGTCCAGATAGTCTTTATTCCTTATTGTTTTCGTGAGAGTACAGTAAAATAATACTTGCGTTCTTCGTTTTCCTTGGCTACGTAAAGACCTCCATCTGCCTTCCTTTGTAGCACAAGAGACGCATTGCCTCCCTCATCGACAGTACACAAACTTCTCGCTCGGAGCAAGCACTTTTAGTCTGTTTATGTTTACAGTGCGGAAGCTAGTGACTCCACCCTTTCGTCACCGACTGCCCTTCGTATGTTTACGTTGTTTATTTCGTAAACAGTTGGTGGTAGCAATCCTTCATCGAGTACAGACGTCTCGCCGACTGGAATGTTTCACGTTGAGTGAGGGTGGACATTTTAAATCAACTTTACAGCTTTGTTGGACTGTTCCCAAGGGGTTCTGAACGGAAGTAGGTAATGTATATCGATTAGTTGTGCCACGTGAAACTTGTTTTCGGCTTCACGCTATATCGTTTGTTGAATGAAGTGCTTGAATGAAGTCCTCTCCAAAAACGTAAACATTACCATAAATGACCGTCGTGTAGTCTGCACTTATTGCTACCGTAATCTTGCGATACTTCTCTCACAAGCAACGATAAACATCTTGTGGGTGGGCACGACAGTCACGGTAAATTAAAAAGAAAACATCTTCCCCACCTGTTTGTTATTTTAAGTGAGTACTTTACTGAGCACTCTCAGCTAGCTTAGAGCGTTTGCTCATTCTTAGCGGCACAAATTATTTTTACATTTAATGTTATTTGCTTCTTACTGGAAATAATAGACCCGTTACAACTGCTTATTAAGGTAAGTCAAAGCAGTAAAATCGTAAGAATACAGCTATGTTATAAGTATTTAATTTTACAAATATCATTAGATGTATACAGGGTGTAAATTTTAAGCTGACAAACCAGAATACCTCGAAAAATAAGCTTCACACGAAAAAATTTGTAGAATCCATAGTTGATTATTTTCGAGGGGGACATCTGCTGATGCTAAAATTGGCCCGCCACCCCAGCCCCCTATGGTTACTAAGCAACTTTAAAATTTCAAATGGGTACCCCCATTTTTTATTGCAGAATCAGTTTCTACAAAAAAAAAACTACGTACATTTTCTCTTAAACATTTGTTTTGATTCTTGGTAGTTGGCGCTGTAATTCAAGAACATTCATGTTCGTGTTTTTGCGTGGAAAATGGTTACGGGTAGCCGGCCGCGGTGGCCGAGCCGTTCTAGGCGCTCTGTTCGAAATCGCGCGACTGCTCGGTCACAAGTTCGAATCCTGCCTCGGGCATGGATGTGTGTGATGTCCTTAGGTTGGTTAGGTTTAAGTAGCTCTAAGTTCTAGGGGACTGATGACCATATATGTCAAGCCCCATAGTGCTCAGAGCCATTTGAACTATTTTTGGTTACGGATAAATAAAAAAATACTTATTTACTTCGTAAATTTTGATTCGCTAAAACTAAAACTCTCCCTCTCTCCCCATAGGGTGGAGTTTGAGAGAGAGGAATTAGAGTTTTACAAATGTTGACTTATCCGAATCTGCGTAAAAAATTAATATTTGGGTCAACATATGTAAAACTCTAATTACTCTCTCTCAAACCCCACCCTATGGGGAGAGGGGGAGGGTTTTAGTTTTTGAGAATCAAAATTTACTAAGTAAATAAGTATTTTTTTATTTACCCGTAAGCCGGCTGGAGTGGCCGAGCGGTTCTAGGCGCTACAGTGTGGCACCGCGCGACCGCTACGGTCGCAGGTTCGAATCCTGCCTCGAGCATGGATGTGTGTGATGTCCTTAGGTTAGTTAGGTTGAAGTAGTTCTAAGTTCTAGGGCACTGATGACCTCAGGAGTTAAGTCCCATAGTTCTCAAAGCCATTTGAACCATTTACCCGTAACCATTTTCCACCCAAAAATAAGAACATGGATTTTCTTGACTCACAGCGCCAACTACCAGGAATCAAAACAAATGTTTAAGACAAAATGTACATAGTTTTTTATGTAGAATCTGATTCTGCAATAACAAATGGGGGTACTTGCCACCCTCCCCCCCCCCCACCTCAGGGGGGTGGGGTGGCGGGCTTTTTTTAGTACCAGTAGATGTCCCCCTCGAAAATAATCAACTTTGGATTCTACACATTTTTTCGCGTGAAGCCTAGTTTTCGAGTTATCCTGGTTTATCAACTTAAAAATTTACACCCTGTATATCCGCTTCTTGTAGGTGATGTACTAATAATCTATTAATTTCGAGGTTGTTCCGATTCAGTAGTGTTTTAACATAGGTTGAGAAAGGATTCCGAACTTTTTTGAAGTTTCCTACAGTTTATTTCGGTGTGAAGCATATTTAGAATGTTCTAAAATGGCATTCGCTGCGTGTGGCAGATTACGTCGCTCTAACCTTATAGGGATCAGCAGATAAACGTGCGTGTCCAAATCTTTTAACAAGGGCACAATAGGTGTAGACACATCATCCTCGTACGTAGCGTAAACGACTTACATCAGCTGTGACGCACAGTTACATATAGCATGGTCATCAAGAACAAACGCGACCTCGGTATTAGTACCCACAAATGTAGTACAGTTCCGCCACACGATGGTGTTCTTTAAATTGCGCGAGAAGTTACTAACAGGGCAGTATAACTTTATAAATGTGTATCGAAAAATAGGTTTACTGTACCAAAACTGCCCTTAACACATGATCTATAGTTTCTCTGATGTTGTCATTTCGTCAGAAACTGCTAACAACGCTTACCTCACAACATAGAATGCATTAATATTTAGTGCTCACCTCCTGCCTGATTTTCACAACCTACGCTGTTTTTCTTCTTCGCTTTTTTTCGCTAAAGGCACATTGTACACTTTTGACTTGCGCTCTTCTAACGCGACGCGTGTGTGGCGTGGAATTTGTAAATGTAGATAAACAACTGGACGGCATAAACATTTAAGTAAATGCGCGAGCATAGTCATATAATCGAAGTAGATTGTATTCTTCTGTATGCTCCAGTTACGCGTATATCTGACCTCCTGATTTTTCCTTGTGTTTAGTTTTTGCGCTTGCATTACATTTAGTTGTCTCTTTTTATGATTCTTTTAACTTCATTCAGCAAACGCTGTCTAACGTGAAAGCGAATCTGGCCATTTTGTATTGTTACTACAATGAATTGTAAGTGCCTGGATGAGCAACACCTTTTGTAAAAGAATGAATTTGGTGTTTGAGTTAAGTATGAGAATTCGCCCTCTTCCTCCACAACAGCATACTCCAGGACGCAATAACAACAACAATAATAATAATAATAAAAATATTAATATAATGCACATTAGAGAAATTGGTGTTTATGCAAAATTAACAGACATAATTAGTGAAACTTTTAAGATTTTGTACATGGCTGAAGCACAACTGTAGAATGAAAGCTACTTGTAGAAATAGTGAACAGGCAATCAGTTGCAAAATGAAAAGTTTATTAAAACTCTTTTGCCATGGTTTCAGAGTTCATAAAAGCGTTTCCTTCAGAAGGACTATTGACAACTGGAGTACATGTTGTAGTACAGGTATGTTAAAATATAGCCAAAAGGCGTCAGTTAACTATAAAATTTCACCTCCATAATAAATTAAAATATGCACAACGTGGTTTTAATCATTTGGTATTTCCTCAGGAATGTACAGCTAGTGCACTAAGTGTACAGTGGTGAAGAAATGCCAGACGATATAAACCATGTTGCGATTGTTTTAATTTATTATGGAGGTCAAGTTTTACATTTTACTGACGCCTTTCGGCCGTATTTTAACGTACCTCTACCACAACGTGTAATCCAGTTGTCAATATTTCCGCCTCGAGAAGACGTCTTTATAAGCGTTGGAAGCATGATAAGTGGGTATGTATAAACCTACCATTTTTCAACTGACTGCCTGTTCGTTATGAGAAAAAAAAGTGAAACTCTAACAAATACAATATCTAGATTTAAATTTGTAGGAGAAGTATGTCATATATCTTAAATAAAAACTGGTGTTTACCAAGGGGACGGTTTATCAATTTTAAAGTAAAAACGCGTTTTCGAATAAATTATAAGGATCTGGAATTTCGAGCTAAGAATCACAAATTTGAACCGGTGATTGTCAACGGAAAATAAATAGAATTAAGGTAAACTACCTGGCTTTTGCAGACGACTTTGTAATAATTTCATTAAATATGACACACGCAGCTTCTCAAATAAAACTTCTAGAAATAGTAGCTAATAGAATACTGGTCCCAAAAATTATGGTTCAAATGCCTCTGAGTACTATGGGACTTACATTTGAGGTCATCAGTACCCTAGAACTTAGAACTACTTAAACCTAACTAACTTAAGGACATCACATACATCCATGCCCGAGGCTGAATTCGAACCTGCGACCGTAGCGGTCGCGCGGTTCCAGACTGAAGCGCCTAGAACCGCTCGGCCACACCGGCCGGCCCAAAAATTATGTCTAAAAACAAAACTCATTACAAATAAAAAATACACCAAAATGCAAAGAAAAATGTATAGGTAAAACAGAGCTAGTTAATGAATATAAGTATCTTGGAGGAACTATGTATCAGAATGGACTAGGAAAATTGGCTACAGATGTAAGAGTTAATAAAACGGAAAGAGCGTATGCTTTTAAAAAAATGTCTACAACAAGAAATTTATGACTAGAAAAGCAAAGCGAATGTACTATATCACAGTGGCAACACCAGAATGTTTATTTTCATGTGATGCTTAACGATTAACTACAAGATGAACGAAATATAATTGAATAATGGATTATTAGAAAAATAATGGTTAGAATAGAAACAACAAATTGTTGTAAAATGAGAACTAATGAGGAAATCTATGAAAATATATACTATCAGAAGTAATGTCAAAACAAAGATTAATCATCTTTGGACACAAATAGTCATATGTTTCTAAAAAAAGAAATCATCAATAGCAGAATTACAGGAATAAGGAAAGACTAGAAAGAAATAACATCAAAGAATCAGAAATAATAGATGGAAATCTCTTTTAAGAATAAAATACTAAATTTAGAAGGCTTTCAAGGCAGAAGAAATATGAAATCGAAAACAACATGGACAAAGGAAATGAAAAGAGAGCATGGGGAGAAGGTGAAGAAGTAGAGGGGAAAAAAAATTTAAAAAAAGAATGAAGTGAGACTGAAGCTGCTACGTTATCATAGTTGGTAAATAGGAAGGAAAGAAATACGCCTATGGTAAAGCACATTTCCATATTGGTAGTCTATTCCCATAATGGTAGTCTATTTCTGGTGGACATTAACCCAGTTTTGAGGATATCAAGACTGTTGAATTACACTGTTCTATTATTTCATTTCAATTCATGTTTTCTTCACAAGAAGCTTTTACGGTTATCAATGTTGTAAACGATAACTTTGATCCAGAACTAATTTTCCGGCTGTAGCGGAGTGTGCGGTAATTTGAAACTTCCTTGCAGATGAAAACTGCATACAATACCGGGACTCGAACCATGGACTTGTGTCTTTGGAAGCTAGAAGAAGAGTTTCTGTTGGAAACATTTGTGTGGACGGACTGTGGTGAATCGTTGGCTCTTTCGACACATCAGCTCACTAAATGAAATGTTATCGTTCAGATACCTCAATAAAAATGCAAGTACAAGTAATAAAACCCTATTTAAACGTGTGATACATTTATTGGCTGGCCAAATATCGTGTTAGCACCTGTCTAATAATAGACGAAGAAGCACAATTGTGTAACTGTAATATCGTATGTTTTCCGATTTAAACAGTTGACTGGTAAAAGAAAGAACAGCTTTTATAGGTGACATATAACGACTTATTGTGACATTAGTTTATCTCCCTGCACTGTATGATTCTTTTATCTGTTTCTCCTGACAATTCTCGTCCACTCTCGCTAGTAATAACTAAGAAGCTACCGCCTTCTCATCGTAAAGCTATCCCAACGATCTAAAAATTGTGACTGGTGCTTCCACTTGGGGTAAAAACGGTCAACCGGCGTTGACAGCTACGGAAAACAAGACGCGGCAGACGGCTGCTCCTTCTGGCATGTCTTTCGCCACTTACAGGTGTGACGTAGGCATGGCTCATCTCCGCGACCTCCAAACAAATATAACGAAGCACTGCGTCATCCTAGTTTCCTTCGCGTGCGCGGAATAGACGGCTGAGCGAATTTAGCATATAAGTGTAAAGTCCTCCAGGTCGCCCTTGTTTGTCGGTCTTGTATCATGAAAGTGTATAATCTTTTGTCCACGACCTTTCAAGGACTCTTTCAAGATTCAACGCTCTTCTGTATGGGTGTGCTGAATTCTAGATATCTTCCGATAAGGTAACTAAAGCTTTGTCAAAATAGACATCCTTCCCCATTTATATTCTACGAGTACTGTAAGTATTATAGAGTACTTTATAAAGATTGTTTCGAAGTTTTTCATCAAACATCATGGGGAACAACTTTTTTTTAGAGACACAATGTTCGCTGACGCTTCGTAACAACGCCACAATATCTCAATATTACTGAGCCTTTGTGGCCTACTTTGGATAGAAGGGTACGCTATCGCTTCCCATCTACATCGTCTTTACCCGAACTTCACACCAATTAGGAAGAAGAATGGTATAAGATATCCTTGACAACGATACAGGGTCTGCTGTTATCCATTCCGAGACGACAGGAAGGCGATTTGAACGCCAATGAGTTTCCTACGCCGTACCAGGTACGGCAATGTGCTGTGTTTGTGCCGGCCGGTGTGGCCGAGCGGTTCTAGGCGCTACAGTTTGGAACCGCAGGACCGCTGCGGTCACAGGTTCGAATCCTGCCATGTGCCTGGAAGTGTGTGATGTCCTTAGGTTAGTTAAGTTTAGGCAGTTCTAAGTTCTAGGGGACTGATGACCTCAGAAGTTAAGTCCCATAGTGCTCAGTGCCATTTGAACCATTTTTTGTTGTATTTGTGGGGTTTTAATATTTTTGTGCACTCCTGTATGTCAGCGTCCTTTCCTGTTCTATGAGGAGTGACTGTACGGCTCTATGCGACTATTAACAGACTTATTTTATCTTTGAAAAAGGTTATATTCTAAACCACAAAGCGCTGTTAAAAATAATTACGTACTTCTTTAAATGTTTAAAGCTTCTTGTCATATTCAACTAATATAAAATTTAATTCTCCAGGATTTCTCATTGAAGCGTTGTCACGTTGAATTACCGGGTTTCTGCAGGTCATTCGCGACTTTCCTGCGCAATATCGTAAAATTATTTACAACAGCCTATGCGACAAACATTTTTACTGTGGCTTCAGATAAAATAGTAAAATCAGTGCCACCTATGCTGAAGTAAATAAATTTGTGATCCCTGACTATGGAACCGGTATAAATAATTAAGTGATTTCTGGCGTTCCCCAAGGTAGTGTTATAGGCCCTTTGCTGTTCCTTATCTATATAAACGAATTTAGAGACAATCTGAACAGCGTCTTCGGTTGTTTGCAGTTGACGCTGTCGTTTATCGGCTAATAAAGTCATCAGAAGATCAAAAAAAATTGGAAAACGATTTAGAAAAGGTATCTGAATGGTGCGAAAAGTGGCAGTTGACACTAAATAAAAGTATGAGGTCATCCACATACGTGCTAAAAGGAACTCGTTAAACTTCGGTTACACGACAAATCAGTCTAATTAAAAGCTGTAAATTGAACTAAATACCTAGGTATTACAATTACGGACAACTTAAGTTGGAAGGAACACATAGAAAATGTTGTGGGGAACGCTAACCAAAGACTGTGTTTTATTGGCAAGACACGTAGAAAATGTAACAGACCTACTAAGGAGACTGCCTACACTACGCTTGTCCGTCCTCTTTTAGAATACTGCTGCGTTGTGTGGGATACTTACCAGATAGGACTGACGGAGTACATCGAAAAAGTTCAAAGAAAGGCAGCACGTTTTGTATCATCGAGAAATATGGGAGAGAATGTAACAGAAATGATACAGGATTTGGGCTGGACATCATTAAAAGAAAGGCTTTTTCGCTGAAACGGAATCTTCTCACGAAATTCCAATCACCAACTTTCTCCTCCAAATGCGAAAATATTTTGTTAACACCGACCTACATAGGGAGGAACGATCACCACGATAAAATAAGGGAAATCAGAGCTCGTACGGAAAAATACAGGTGTTCATTCTTTCCGCGCGCTATACGAGATTGGAATAATAGAGAATTGTGAAAGTGGTTCGATTAACCCTCTGCCAGGCACTTAAATGTGATTTGCAGAGTATCCATGTAGATATAGATGTAGAATAGCAGCTGCCGGCGGTTTTAAAGTATGATTTTTCTTTGTCAAATACTTGTGAGCTTATGGACACCACATGCACAAAATAATTCTGTGTTCCAACTATTTAAAGTTATATGTGTAGTGGGTTGAAGAATGTTTATACAAGTTTTGTCCCATCTGAAAGCTGGTTTTACAGAATTTGCTAAAACGGTTGTCGTAAGACGTACGGCAGATTGCTTAGAGTGTTTGCCAGTTAAGTCGAAATCTCGTAGCAGGCGTCTTGTTTCCAAACTTGCAGAAATATGTGGACTGCCAAAACAATGACGGCTGACAGGGCTGAGAGAACATGAAGAACAATTCCACTCTGTCGAAGTAAATAATTCAGAATCCAAACTTTTTAATAACTGTCGGCCTTACTGTTGCACTCATCATATGCAAATAGCTGCAGGCACATTCCAAAAATAACAGTAACTGTAGTGATACAGAAATATTATGTCCTTTGCATATTTAGTCTGCGAAGTTTGAAGCGGTTTTAATGTTCACTCGAGATTGTACTCGTCGCTGTTTCGATGCTGACCAAAGCTGCGTTTTTCGCGGTCAATTGAGTTTTAGTGTGTGTGAAACAGAAGTGATGTTTACTGTTGGCCAGATGTCACTAGCGCGTCATACCCTCGCTGTGTTAACCATTAAATGCATGATTTTTTATTTCAAGCTGTAAAAATTCCCACGTTTAGTTTATAGTGCCTACATTACGAAAAAAATATTGAAAACATTTTTTAATTAATTTAACAAAGCATTATTGTTGACAATCGCTACAAACACAAAAACAGACCTAATTTCAAATCTATCGTAAAGACACTCGAGTTAACTGTCTACACCATATCTACTTACGTTTTTAAAATAAAAAAAAAGTAATTTTCAAACCCACAAATCAGTGCACAAACACCAAAAAAACGTCTCTACTTTTCGCCGAAACACACGCGCGGCAATACATACACAGCTGATTGTCGAACTGGTTCAGTTCATCCTGCCATTTACGATCTCTATGAAGAACTACTAGCAGCTTAGCAGCTGCAGTAGAGTGTATCCACTTAACTAGATAACGAATTTGTTACAAAATGTTGCTCAGCATGGGATACATCGAAGAAATGAAGTCTTTAACTGAACAGCTACATTCTGCGTTAAAGGGTTAAGTCGCGTTGCTTATGCGGGAACGGTTCTTCATTATTTGCTGTTTAAAATTACGAATTCATCCATCCACTAGGCAACAACACACATAGGTCGTGCTGTGAGCTACGTAAAGGACAAAGGTCTCTTTAATGCGCAAGAGGAACAGGGCCTGAGGCATTTGTAACACCTGTTCTGCAGCCGTCTAAAAGACACCTTAACGTCCAGCTGTTGCTGTACAAGCACAGTGCCACAGGAACGGCCGTTGTTCATGCATTGACATCTTTTCCGTTTCTCCGTTTATCAGCCCACTCTCACCTAATGTTGGATTTAGTTTATCGCTTGATGAAAATGAGAAACGGGATGCAGTGAATTTAATTAAGTGAATTTGAGGCTGTTGTCGTATGAGTGTGAAATAGCCATCAGAGAAGCTAAAGTGTTGCATTCCTAACGATTAATTGATGTAATACATATTTAGTACTCGTGAAAATGACTTTTATACTGTTGTGTAACTCACTCTGCCCTCCGTATTGACGACACCATCGCCCTGATATACACTATGAAGAAAACTCGCCAGTTTCTGCGTATCAGGAACAAAGACACCAAGAGAGGGCGAGCTGCACATCCGTGCCAAAAGGAATTTCAGTGGCTGCCAAGATCGTAAGCTCAGATATGACGCATATACCAGATAGCGCCGTTTCCTCGCCACTTCTCATTATTGAGGAGTTGGAGGACTCTTCGTTTTAACAACACAGGCGTGCAAGTCTGCATGAAAATAAAAGAGTATACCCAGGAGGCGCATCCCATCGACGACGTCATTTTCTAAGGAACCAATCCGACGTTCGACTTACGGGATTTAGGGAAATCATGGTAAACGTAAATAAGGGAGGCAGGACGGGGTTTGAACTTAGCACCTCCTGTATGTAAATGCAATGTCTCAACCATTGAGTCACCTCGATTTTAACAACCGCACGTGTTTCCATGTTGGAAACACCAGTTGAGTTATACTTTTTGAACAGACAGACAAATTATACTCTTAGTACACACTGTTTTCTTCCAACTGTGTAGTATGGTGGTACATCTGTAATGGAGCATTGTTCTGAGTGCGCAATGTGCCATACCGAAGGGAAAGTCGAGTAGTAAGGCTTGCCTAATAGTGCAGCTTCAGCACTTCTGAACGTATTTCACTCACTCTTATATCATTCTGATTACATTCATTTCATTCCAGATTCTGACTACATTCATTTTATTCCAGTGGATTTAATTCATCTCGTTGCTGTTTACTTTCATTATGACGCTTATTCTGGTGGACTGTGATCGATAACCAATGTTTGTTTCTGCTGTTAACTCTCCAATTTCATCCGAATATTTCCCGTTGTATGAAAGCGAGGCCATGACCTTTAAATCGCACATTCAGATTATCCAGTGGCTTTTGTTATTTGTCAACCTCAATTTCTTCTGTTCCAGGTAAGAGTAACAGCTCCTACACAGTCGGTTCACTATGTCAACACTTTATTAGGCAGCGTTGAAGGAATGTGGTTTCACTCTCAGTAAAGCAAGGATTCCTCTAAACATAGTTATTACGGCGCCAGCGTCGTTAAAATGCCCTTAGCCCACCGCTATAACATAAGCGCAAACCAACAAAAACATGTTACAAACTTTAGATATCAGGGCCACAGATTCTGTTGGAACGTCCAACACAGACTGACTTCAACTTGGGAGACAATTATTGGGACACTGACTCGTTTAAATTCTGACACAATTGTTCTCCTTGGCATTTACGCGTTAATTACGTTGTTCGTTGGGCCTGGTGGTCGAGTAGTAAAGCGAATGCCTGGAAATCCGAAATTGGACGGTCGAGCCCCAGTCAGACCTTGATATTCAAAATATCCACGGGTATGCTGCCGGTCTATAGTGTCCAACGGGCACAATATTTCGGCGATCAAACATGTCGCCATCATCAGGTGAACTGACGGAGCTCAGTCCGTCAGTTCACCTGATGATGGCGACATGTTTGATCGCCGAAATATTGTGCCCGTTGGACACTATAGACCGGCAGCATACCCGTGGATATTTTGATTATCAAATACGCCGGGAGAAACTCAAGAATCACAGACCTTGATATTTTTGTCTGCCTCTACCCTAGCCTTCCCCTCTAAATGACGTGAAGATACAGGGAACTGTTTTTCAGGTGGAAACTTTACTGCCAACACAAATACACCGCAGAAGCACGAACTATACATGTTTGTCCTAGCTTGCAATCAATTTGAGCAACCACCCTAGTAAAAGTGCCCTACTATGCTAGGAATTGTCGCACAGCCCGTTTCACCTCCTCTACTTCGACACTGTTTTGGAAGGGACGCCCAGTTTGACCTTCATCCTCTGCACTCAGCCTATCTTCTCTAAACAAGCAACACCGAAGCACTCCGTCTTCAGGCCACAAGTGGCCCATCGGGACCATCCGACCGACATGTCATCCTCAGCTGAGGATGCAGATAGAAGGGACGTGTGGTCAGTACACTGCTCTCCCGTCGTTATGATGGTTTTCTGTGACCAGAGCCGCTACTATTCGGTCGAGTAGCTCCCCAATTGGCATCACGAGGCTGAGTGCACGCCGAAAAATAGCAACAGCGCATGGCGGCCCGGACGGTCACCCATCCCAGTGCCGGCCACGCCCAACAGCGCTTAACTTCGGTGATCTGATAGGAAACCCCCCCTCCTTTCCCCACTGCGGTAAGACTGTTGCCCCAAGCAACACCAGTGATCAACCATCTAGCAATACATGAGCATTCACCGTACGTGGTCTGTAAGTGTGCATGGATGACAGACGTGCTCATTCATACCGGAAAACAGCACGCACTTCCATTGGCGACCACTTTGTCAGTACAGGGCCGTCTGCCATCGTGGTTGCAGAACCTGGCAACTATTAAAGCGCGAGTTTAAACAATTTATAGGCAATGTTGGCCTACTTAGTGTGTCTCTAATCACTGCTATCAGTTACAGTGACAATATCATAGATTGTCAAGAGAAAGCAAAACTTATTTAGATTTGTATTAGGTTGACGACATCATGTGCCGTGTATCAAAGTATACCAAACTTAAGTACCATTTTACAATATAATCTTAATAAATATTATTTGTTATTTCTTATTGTGGAGCCACATTTCTGTTACAGTGCTAGCCGGCCGCTGTGGACGAGCGGTTCTAGGCGCTTCAGTCCGGAACCACGCGGCTGCTATGGCCACAGGTTCAAATCCTGCCTCTGGCATGGATGTGTGTGATGTCCTTAGGTTAGTTAGGTTTACGTAGTTCTAAGTCTAGGGGACTGATGACCTCAGATGTCTCATAGCGCTTACAGCCATTTGAACCATTTTTGTTACAGTGCCGCCTTGTCAAACAAGTGTTAAATTC
This sequence comes from Schistocerca cancellata, assembly GCF_023864275.1. Taxonomy (NCBI): domain Eukaryota; kingdom Metazoa; phylum Arthropoda; class Insecta; order Orthoptera; family Acrididae; genus Schistocerca; species Schistocerca cancellata. The sequence continues at coordinate 295,031,328 of NC_064631.1, read as the reverse complement.
GCAAGCATGTAATCAGCAACCTTTAAGGATAGCAAGAAAACACTTTTTTGCTACTATAGATGTTTGGGCTCATGTAACAGTGGCATTCAGCCCGTACATTCACAACTTCTTCATAGCACCTTAATTATGGCAAAAAAAAAAAAAAAAAAAAAAAAAAACAGGAATATCAACTATGCAGCACACCACATGAAACTATTTCTAACAATTAGATGGAATGTCAAAATTCCTACTTGATTACGGCTTATTAAATAAATTATAAGGTGCAGTGTTAGTCTTATATCCGCGCGGGATTAGCCGAGCGGTCTAGGGGCTACATCGTGGACTGTGCGGCTGGTCCCGGCGGAGGTTCGAGTCCTCTCTGCGGTATGCGTTTGTGTGTCTGTCCTTAGGATAATTTAGGTTAAGTAGTGTGTAAGCTTAGGGACTGATGACCTTACCAGTTTAGTCCCATAAGATTTCACACACATTTGAACATTTTGATTTGTTAGTCTTATATTTCACTGCAGGTGATGTTCATTTCCTACTATCGTCACTGATGTGTTGACATTACGTACACATAGTCTTAACTGTTTATTTCTCTGCCTCGTGATGACTGGGTGTTGTGTGTTGTCCTTAGATTAGTTAGGTTTAAGTAGTTCTAAGTTCTATGGGACTGTTGACCATAGATGTTAAGTCCCATAGTGCTCAGAGCCAGCCATTTGTTTATCGAGATAAGCCGAAACATTACGAGCACCTGCTTAATAGCTAGTTTGTCCGTCTTTGGAACAAAATACGTCACTGATTCTCCTTGCCAGGCACCCGACAGTTTGTTAATAGCTTTGTGAAGGTGTGTGGCATTAGATGTCTACACCAGATGTCTACGCACATGTCATGTAATTTTCCTTAATGACGGGCCGCTGATCTGCGTTCGCTGTGATGGCGTCCGATAGTGGCCCAGTTGGATTCTATAGGATTTATTTCAGGCGAATTTGGTCAACGTGACATCAACATGAGTTCACTATAATGCTCCTCAAACCACTGTAGTACGGTTCTTGTTCCGAGATACCGACAATTATACTGCTGAAAGATGACATCTCCGTCGGGGAAGACATCAAGCTGGAATGGATGGAAGCTGCTCGCAGCTGTCAGCGTGTCTTCGAGTACCACCACAGGTCCCGTGCAGGCGCAGGAGAGTGTCTCTCTTAGCATGATACCGCTCCCACCCGCCTGCGTCGGTGGTGCAAAAACGTTTCGAACCGCAGTTCACATCGATGTCGGCGTTTCTTGAAACGACAATCGACATAGTGTAGCAAAAATGTGGTTCACCCGAAGAGCAAACACGGTCCCATTGATCGACGATCGAATCCCGATGGCCTTGTACCCACTGCAATTGCAACAGAAGATGTCGTTGGGTCCTCAAGCCGAGACGTAGGGGTGATATGGTGCGGAGCTCCATGTTCAACAATGTACGTGGGTCACTCCAAAAGAAAGGCACACTATTTTTTTTAAATCCATCTTTTATGCTACATGTTTGAAAGTTTTACAGTGTGTAGATATATCCTTTAGGAACAATATTGTCATTTCTCCACATAATTTCCATCCCTCTCAACTGCATTACATCATCTTCGAACCAGCGCCTGTATACCCGCACGGTAAAATTCTGGACCAACCTGTTGGAGCCACTGTTTGGCAGCGTGCATAAGGGAGTCATCATCTTCAAACCTTTCTCCACGAAGAGAGTCTTTCAGTTTCCCAAAGAGATGATAGTCATATGGAACCAGTTCAGGACTGTAAGGCGGGTGTTTCAGTATTGTCCATCCGAGTTTTGTGATCGCTTCCACGGTTTTTTGGCTGACATATGGCCGTGCATTGTCGTGCAACAGCAAAACATCCTTCTTTTGCCGATGTGATCGAACACGACTCAGTCAAGCTTGAAGTTTCTTCAGTGTCGTCACATATGCATCAGAATTTATGGTGGTTCCACTCGGCATGATGTCCACAAGCAAGAGTCCTTCGGAATCGAAAAACACCGTAGCCATAACTTTTCCAGCAGAAGGTGTGTTTTTGAATTTTTTTTCTTGCATGAATTTGCATGATGCCACTCCATTGATTGCCTCTTCGTCTCCGGTGAAAAATGATGGAGCCATGTTCCATCACCTGTCACAATTCTTCCAAGAAATTCATCTCCACCATTCTCGTACTGTTCCAAAAGTTCGCTGCATACCGTTTTTCTTGTTTCTTTGTGAGCCACTGTCAACATCCTGCGAACCCACCTGGCACAAACCTTTTTTAACGCCAATACTTTCAGTATTCTGCAAATACTTCCTTCCCATATCCGAACGTAGCGTGACAATTCGTTCACTGTGACGCGTCTGTCAGCAGTCACCAGTTCGTTAACTCTGTGCACATTGTCTGGAGTGTGTGCAGTACGAGGCCTGCCGCTGCGAGGACAATCCTCATTATTGCCGTGCCCACTTTCATCACGCAACCTGCTTGCCCACCGACTAACGGTACTGCGATCGACAGCAGCATCTCCGTACACCTTTTTCAACCTATTGTGGATGTTTCTCACTGTCTCGTTTTCACAGTAGAGGAATTTTATGACAGCACGTTGCTTCTGACGAACGTCAAGTGTAGCAGCCATCTTGAAGACATGCTGTGACGGCGCCACTCACAGGAACAGGTTGAACTAAGTTTGAAAACAAGCAGGAAGGATGTATCTACACACTGTAAAACTTTCACACATGCAGAATGAAAACTGAATTTTTACAAAAATAGTGTGCATTTCTTTTGGAGTGACTCTCGTACGATGAACGGCGTGCACTGGCATTGTGCTCTTTCGGCAGAGATCCCACAAATCATAATCTATCCTGCTTTACAGACAAGATGAGCCTCTGAACCCCACGTTCAGTGAAGAGTCGTGGCTTTCCGTAGATGCTCACGACAACAGCAACCAAACATTTGACCATCTTCGCCGTTTTCAAGATACTCGTTCATAGGCTCTGCCTAATAATAATTGGCCCTTTGTCAAAGTTGCTTATCTCAATGGATTTTTCCCTTTTGCAGCCCATATCTTCGTTGAGGCGAACCCCCCGTCCGTGTCTGCTCTGCTTGCATACTTTCGTTTCCGCGTCACGTGCCCACAACTCCACCAGGTGGCATCCAACGCCGCGGTGGGTAGTGATCATAATCTTGTGGCTCATCATTGTATGTGATTATTATGAAACTGGCTGGTTCCAGTCAACTGTTGTCGTCCGTCTATTCGTCAAAGCCAATCGTACCATACTAACTTCTTCCTGTAGCGTAGCTGTTGTGTAATCACCTGCGCCACACTGCTGTCCTCAGTGAGTCTTCATCACCACCACTCGTTTTTTAGTCACTGTGCTACAGTTCACTGACTATGTGATCTGTCGCTGCAGTGCTCCCATGTACCACGTGCCGATGATTCTGAAGTCCGAAAAGGCACATCTCCTGGGCGTTCCCAGTTCAAAGGTAGAAAAGTCGGACTCTGTACTACATTTGGACGACCATTTTGCTCTAAAATCCGAGCTGCTTATTTTAAATAGAAATAGTCAGTTGGATATTTTCAATTGTTTAGTAATAATCAGTCGCAGCCTGTTAAAAAAAAGTCATCCTTAAACGTGCTTAAATTAAAAAAACTGTTGAACATCTCTATAATTTGACAGTTCTGGTGCCAATAAATTCTCAGTCTCCTTAATTGCTATCTTTCTCCTGAGATTCAAATGGTTCAAATGGCTCTAAGCACTATGGGACTTAACATCTCAAGTCATCAGGCCGCTAGATTTAGAACTACTTAAACCTAACTAACCTAAGGACATCACACACATCCATGCCCGAGGCAGGAATCGAACCTGCGGCAGTAGCAGCAGCTCGGTTCCGGACTGAAGCGCCTAGAGCCGCTCGGCCACAGCTACCAGCCTCCTGAGATTGTGTTACGTTAAAATAAACTAAAAGTTCTGCATTAAGAAAAAAATAACAATTATTCAGTCTTCTGCGACAGAAAAACTGAAATATGTTCTATAACTTCAGTCATTTCAATTAGACTTATAAATTAATTATTAATATTTCCCATCTGATCCCACCTTATCAAGAACGTTATTTTTTTATGGAGAATCATTTCGTGGAACTTTTGACAGTATAATTTTGAATTACACACCAACAACATCTTTGTGATTGCCTGGTTTGGTAATTTATTGCGTTGCTTTACCCACTGGGCGTTTATGAAACCCTTTCGACGTTGGCATTGTGGCCTGGAATTGCAAATTAATATTCTCCCAGTTTCAATAATTCTGAATGAAATTTTTTCATTACGTCCTTGTGGGTCTCAATACGAGTAGCAGCGACACGCATGGCGTGAGTGAGTTGGGGGTGGGGGGTGGGCGAGGAAGAAGGATGGGGGGCGTTTGGCATCGGCTGATTGTAGATTCTACGCCTCGCTCGCTCTGTGAGTAGTGACATCTTCTCAAACATTATCCGTTATCTGCCGAGAATTCTTCCGGGTTGTATGACCGTGGTCCATGGAACTCTTCTATCCCTGACGTTTCGCCCAAGGCTACGTTGGGCATCTTCGCAGGTGCTCCTGATTGTGCTGAGTTTTGCCGACTGACGAGGCGGACGTCTTTGATGTACTATGATCGATAGTTATATTTTATCTTTGACAAAGTTTATCTCTGCTATGACGTGAAATCCAAACCACGCCCACTTTCCACGGTATTTAGGCCGCTCTTCGAAGTCCGACTCGTCGGTCGGCAAGAGTCAGCACAACCAGGAGCACCTCCGAAGAATTCTCGGCAGCTGAAACATTCCGTCGTGAAAGCCTTCATTGTATGATTGTATGTTAGAGAACAGCGTTGGCATATATTTATATCGTTACGGTATATCTTCTTCTTTCTCACTATACTAATTCCTCTCTCTTACGTCATTAGCTTGGAACGGACCTTTTTGTACGTTCAATACTTCATCGCTAAAAAGTCCAACAAAAGACGGACTGGTCAGACGTGTACTTATTTGGCCAGATACGACTGTAAAAATGCTGGAGATGGGCGGAACAATGATCAGAGCTCTAATACGTGAAAAAATAATCCAACTGCTGCACGAACATGTGCATCTTCATATTATGCATCCAAATTGTTATTGACCGGCTGACAGTTTGGGAGCGAATTGGCTGGAAAGCAGTGAGTGTCTGAGGTCAAGGACCAGCGCAGCTTGTCTCGGGAAGCAGACGAGCTGTCCGTGCGTCACGGGGCGAAAATAGCCGTGGGCTGGCCAGCTTTCCCCAAGGCCTGGGCACGCCGCACACACGCGAGTCCCGCACACTCCGGGAAGGCCGCGCGGCGTGCGTGGAATGTGGCTCACCTGCAAAAGAGCCAACATCTGGAGCTGCGGAGCAGCGCCGGGTCACCGAGCGCAACCATTTCTTTTTTTTTTTTTTCTTTTTCGAGTCAGCAGTCTCCTGACTGGTTTCATGTGTCCGCCACGAATTCCTCTCATATGCTAACCTCTGCAGCTCAGAGTAGCACTTGCAACCTACGTCGTTAATTATTTGCAGGAAGTATTTCAATCTCTGTCTTCCTCTACAGTTTTTACCCTCCGTAGCTCCTTCTAGTACCATAGAAGTAATTCCCTGATGTCTTAAAAGATGTCCTATCATCCAGTCCCTTCTCCTTGTCAGTGTTTTCCACATATTCCTTTCCTCTCTGATTCTGCGCAGAACCTCCTCATTTCCTACCTTATCAGTCCAACTGATTTTCAACATTCGTCTTTAGCAACACATCTCAAATGCTTCGACTCTCTTCTGTTGCGGTTTTCCCACAGTCCATGTTTCACTACCATACAATGCTGTACTCCAGACGTAAATTCTCAGAAATTTCTTCCTCAAATTAAGGCCAATATTTTATATTAGTAGACTTCTATTGGTCAGGAATGCCCTTTTTCTATTGCTAGTCTGCTTTTGATGTCCTCCTTGCTCCGTCCGTCATTGATTATTTTACTGCCTAGGAAACAGAACTCCTTAACTTCATCTACTTTGTGACTATCAACCCTGACGTCAAGTTTCTCGCTATTCTCATTCCTGCTTCTTCTCTTTACTTTCGTCTTTCTTCGATTTACTTTCAATCCATATACTGTACTCATTACACTTCAGTACATTCAGCAGGTCATGTGATTCTTCTTCACTTTCACTCGGCATAGTAATGTCATCAGCGAATCGTATCATTGATATCCTTTCTCGCTGAATTTTAATTCCACTCCTAAACCTTTCTTTTATTTCCATCATTGCTTCTTCGATGTACAGACTGAACAGTAGGGGCGAAGACTATATCCCTGTCTCACATCTTTTTTAATCCGAGCACTTCGTTCTTCGTCAAATTATCCTCTCTTGACTCTTGTACATATATTGTATATTACCCGCCTCTCCCTGTAGTACACTCCAATTTTTGTCAGAATTTCGAACATCTTGCAACATTTTACTTTGTCGAACGCTTTTTCCACGTCGACAGCTCCTACAAACGAGTCTTGATTTTTCTTTAGTCTTGCTCCCATTATCAACCGGAACGTCAGAATTGCCTCTCTGGTGCCTTTACCTTTGCTACAGCCAAACTGATCGTCATCTAACACATCCTCAGTTTTCTTTTCTGTATGTTATTCTTGTCAGTAACTTGGATGCATGAGCCGTTGAGCTGATTGTGCAATAATTCTCGCACTTGTGAGCTCTTGCAGACTTTGGAATTGTGTGGATGATAGTTTTCCGATAGTCAGAGGTTACGTAGCCAGACTCATACATTCTACACACCAACGTGAATAGTCGTTTTGTTGCCACTTCCGCCAATTATTTTAGAATTTCTGACGGAATGTTACCTATCCCTTCTGTCTTATTTGATCAAGGTCCTCCAAAGCTCTCCTAAATTTTCATTCTAACACTGGATCCCATATCTCTTCTAAATCTGTCCCTGTTTCTTCTTCTGTCGCATGAGACAAATTGAATGTTCCCCCTCATAGAAGCCTCCAATATACTTTTTCCACCTATCCGCTCTCTCCTCTGCATTTAATAGTGGAATTTCCGTAGCACTCTTACTATTACCACCCTTGCATTTAATTTCATCCAAGGTTATTTTGACTTTCCAATACGCTGAGTCAGTCATTCCGGCGAGCATTTTTCTTTTTTTTTCGATTTATTCACATTTTTCATGGAGCCATTTAGTCTTATCATTTCTGCACTTCCTCTTTATTTCATTCCTCAGTGACTTGTATTTCTGTATTCCTGAATTTCCCTGAAGATTTTTTTTACTTTCTTCTTTCATCGACTAGCTGAAGTGTTTCTTCCGTTACCCAAGATTTCTTCGCAGCTACCTTCTTTGTACCTATGTTTTTCTTTCCAACTTCTGTGGTTGCTCTTTTTAGAGATGCCCATTTCTCTTTTACTGTACTGACTACTGAGCTATTCCTTATTGCTGTATCTGTAACTTCAAGCGTATCTCTTCATTCCTTAGTACTTCCGTATCCCACTTCTTTGTGTATTGATTTTTCCTGACTAATCTCTAAAATTCAGCTACTCTTCATCACGACGGCATTGTGATCTGAGTCTATATCTGCTCCTCGGTACGCCTTATAATCCAGTATATGATTTCGGAATCTTTGTCTGACCATGAGGTAATCTAACTGAAATCTACCCCCATCACTCGGCCTTTTCCAAATATGTGAAGCCTTCAATGAGCACATTAAATGAGCACATCTACGGTGTGCAATTTGGAAGTCGACAGTGGACCATCGACCATTACTGTTCGAGCCTCTGATATTAGGATGGAGTCGTGACGAATGGTGCAAAGGTCTACATCCAGTGACAATACCGAACAATGTATCTGTATCTCCGGCAGATATTCTTCTGATGGTTCGATGTGGATGCTCCCAGGAGACTATGCTAAACTCTGCGGGAAATTGTAGCTGTTCATTGTTTTGTGATTGTGCTGGTGATAGCAACTGTGTAAATATGTTCACAAAATTATCCAAGTCGAGTAATATGTCAGAATTATCCAACTAGAGTAATACGTCAGACTATGAAATCGTTTACGATGATAATGAAAGTGATCATTCTCCAACCCACCCTGAAATGACTACTGGACCGAAATACGCTGAAGCGCCAAGAATCTGGTGTAGACATGCGTATTCAAATACAGAGAGATGTAAACAGGCAGAATACGGCGCTGTTGTCTGCAACGTCTATATAAGACAACAAGTGTCTGGCGCAATTGTCGGATCGTTTAATACTGCTACAATGACAGGTTATCAAGATTTAAGTGGTTTGAACGTTGTGTTATAGTCTCGGCGCACGAGCGATGGGACACAGCATGTTCGAGGTAGCGATGTAGTGGGGATTTTCCCGTACGACATTTCAAGAATTTACCGTTTATATCAGGAATCCGGTAAAACATCAAATCTCCGACGTCGCTGCGGCCAGAAAAACATCCTGCAAGAACGGGACCAATGACGACAGAATAGCATCGTTCAACGTGATAGAAGTGCACCCCTTCCACAAGTTAGTGCAGATTTCAATGCTAAGCCATCAAGAAGTGTCAGCGTGCAAACTATTCAACGAAACATCATCGATAGGGGCTTTAGGAGACGAAGGCTCACTCGTATACCCTTGATGACTGCCTTACGACTCGCCTGGGCCAGTCAACGCCGACATTGGACTGTTGATAACTGGAAACAGGTTGCCTGGTCATATTAGTCTCGTTTCAAATTGTAGCTTTTACGGGTATGGGGACAATGTCATGAATCCATGGACACTGCATGTCAGTAGGGGACTGTTCAAGCTGGTGGAGGCTGTGTAATTGTGTGGGGCGTGAGCAGCTGGAGTGATATGAGATCCCTGATACGTCTAGATACGACACTGATACGTGACACGTACGTAAGCATCCTATCTGATAACCTGCATCCATTCATGTCCATCGTACATTCCCACGAACTTGTGCAAGTCCAGCAGGACAATGCGACATCCCACACGTCCAGAATTGCTACATAGTGGCTCCAGAAACACCCTTCTGAGTTTAAACACTTCTGCGTGCTCGCGGGGGCCCTACACGATATTAGGCAGGTGTACCAGTTTCTTTGTGTCTTCAGTGTATGTTGAGGAAATGTGTCGTCAGAAACAAATGGCAAAAAAAAAAAAAAAATCTTATGATCAAATTTCTGATACTGCGTTTAATTCCATTGTATTTCTTGTTCTCTTTCTGTTTTTGGCATTTTAGGGTAACAAAAAAAAAAAAGTCCAGCAGAGACAAAGTTGCACCCGTCGAATGTCGTTATTACATTCATTTTTCAGAAAGATGCCATGTTAAGTGTAAGCCATCGTCACCTCAAGAGCAATTTTGTAGCTCTGCCACCGGACTATAGCGGTTAAGCCATCGGCACGGACCTTGCTTTAGAACACTGAGAGTGCCGAGTTTCTGAAGTTATAGCGTGGAAAAAGCACGTTGGGGAGTCTTTCCCAACGTGGAAAGCCTGTCAGACAGTACGAATGTGTGTTTGAACGTAAACATATGATATGGAAGTATACCACTTAAAAGCACAGTACAGCATCGTGAGGCACCACATTGGCTTTCAGTTAAAAGTACGTATGTACACTGATCAGCCAGAAGATTATGACCACCTACCTAATAGCCGGTATGTTCTCATTCGGCACGGATAACAGCGGTGACGGGTTTGGCATGGAAGGAATGAGGCCTTGGTAGGTTGCTGGAGAGAGTCTGCACACGCGTCACCTAATTCACGTAAATTCCGGGGAGGGGGACGATGAGCTCTGACATCACATTCAGTCCCATCTCATATGTGTTCGGGGCCGGCACATCAACTGGAATTCTCCACTATATTCCCCGAACCACTCCGTCACATTCCAGGCCACGCGACATGGAGCATTATCTTGTTGAAAAATTCCATTGCCGTTGGGAAACATGACGTAATGAAGGGGTGTACGGGGTCTGCGACCAGTGCATGATACGCCATGGCCGTCATGGTGTCTTGCACGAGGTCCGCTGGACCCAGGAGTGCGCCTGTGAATGTTCCCCAGAGCATAACGGAGCCTCCGCCAGCTTCTCTCTGTCGTGCAGTCGAGGTTTCAAGGAACTGTTCCCCTGGAAGGTGACGGATTCTCGGCCTCCCATCAGCATGGTGAAGAAAGTATCGGAATTCATCAGACCATGCGACGCTCTGTCCCTGCGCCAACGCCCAGAGCCGATAGTCACGTGCACATTTCAGTCCTATTTTCCGATGCCGTGATGTTAACATTAAAATATGCCTGGGTCGTCGGTTGTGGAGACCCATCGTTGGGAGTGTTCGGTGCGCTGTGTATTCAGACACATTTGTACTCTGCCCAGCATTAACGTCTGATGTTAGTTCCACAACAGTTCTCCGCCTCCCCCGTCTGCTCAGCCTACGACGTCCAACATTTGTAATGAGGGGTAGCACCCCAACCACACGACGTCTGGAAGTGGTTTCACCTTGGTTTTGCCACGTGTTGAAGACATCACCACAGCATCCCTCCAACACCCGAGAAGTCGTGCAGTTAAAAATGCTCGTTCCGAGCCTCCACGCCAGTGGCGGCTGCTGTGTAAGAGCACAAGAGCACGTGGACACTCTAGCTTTCAACACGGATTTATAGCTCATTTTTCTTTGAATGCTGTTAAGTGTAACATAGATGCTGCAATCTGAAGAATACGTCAGTTAAATCAACTGCGGTACAACTCCTATATATTCTGTGAAACTTGCCACAGGGTCGCGAGCACACCTCCAGTTGTGCACGTTTTAAGGAGCTTCTGCACACGCGCAACTCGCGTGACGTAATTGTCTTACGGGCCAAATACATACGGATTTGATAAACAATATGCACGCTTCACGACGTGCACAGCTAGCCCTCGCATCTCAACTAGCAGTTTACGTCAGTACCACCATGTGGTAGCACACTACGACACACTTTTATCCCCATTCGCTCGGCGTAAATCCTGGTAGATGACAGCACGCACCTCTTATATGCCAGTTCACTCATTACACACTGTAGTAAAATTAGACCGGGCGTCAGCTGTACTGGCAGTAAACCTATTTTGTGGGTTTCTGAATGAGTTATAGTATATTAAGTTATGAATTTTACCATACAGTAATCGATTTGAGGCGCTGAGAATCAAAAGGACCTAAAACACATCACCGTCGATTGTGAGATTGTAGCATTTATTCATGCTTCTGAATTCTGATGATCTTACGGTGAGTCGGGTTTATCTGTGCTGTAGGCCCACACTGTAGATATGAAAATTCACGAAAAGCTGTATCATTGGTTTCTGTGATGTTCACTTAAATGTGGAATCGACGACGCTGTGCTTTAGGCCCTTATGGATCTCAGCGCCTCATTTGTATTCTAGTCAAGTGACCGTGTTGGTAAACATTACTACGAGAATTAATCATTTCCACAAACGGCATTTTTGTGTTTGGAGTTGGTTGTTTACTGTGCGGGAATCGGTCTTCGTGTGCAGTCTAGACATGAACAATGTTGAATATATTTTAAATGCTAACAGAAAAGTGAAGCTGTGAGGACGAATGGTACATGGGTAGCTCAGTCGGTAGGGTTCTTACCCACGAAAGGCAAAGGTCCCGAGATCGAATCTCGGTCCGTCATGCAACTTTAATCTGCCCGGAAGTTTCATACCAGCGCGCACTGCGCTGCAACGTGAAAATTTCATTCTGGGCACAGAAGAGTAAATTACCAGAAAACGTTAGCCGTGAAGAAACTAGGACCTCCGAGAACAGATCCTTTGATTGAGAGAGTGACCAAATCAAATAAGCTGGATTACAAGCGAACATTTAACAAGGAAGTCTACAAAATGGTTCAAATGGCTCTCAGCACTATGGGACTTAACATCTGTGGTCAACAGTCCCCTAGAACTTAGAACTACTTAAACCTAACTAACCCAAGGACATCACACACATCCATGCCCGAGGCAGGATTCGAACCTGCGACCGTAGCGGTCACGCGGTTCCAGACTGAAGCGCCTAGAACCGCACGGCCACACCGGCCGGCAAGGAAGTCTACAGTTAGCACAAGTTGTATGGCTGCAGCGTAAGAATATCTGATTTTTAGTCAGGAAGTAAATTCGTGAACTTAATTTCATCCACCCCGGCCGCTTTATTGCACTGCAATCTGTTGACCATTTTTTCCACTTCCTCAAATGTGATCCTATTTCCATCATCATTCCTATCCCATTCTACCTCGAAATCTGAAACATTACTGATCGCATTTTCACCTACATTGAGTAACTCTTCAAAATATTCCCTCCATCTGCCCAAGGCATCCACAGGATTCACCAGCAGTTTTCCTGACCTGTCCAAAATACTTGTCATTTCCTTCTTACCTCCCTTTCGAAGACTGCTAATTACACTCCAGAATGGTTTTCCAGCAGCTTGACCCATAGTCTCCAACCTGTTTCCAAAGTCTTCCCACGATTTCTTCTTGGATGCTGCAATTATCTGTTTGGCTTTTTTCTTTCTTCAACATAACTTTCTCTGTCTACCTGGGTTCTGGTATGTAGCCATTTTTGATACGCCTTCTTTTTCCTTTTACAGGCTGCCTTGACTGTATCATTCCACCAAGCTGTTTGCTTCATCCTACTTTTACACACTACTGTTCCAAGACATTCTTTAGCCACTTCTAGTACTGTGTCCCTGTACCTTGTCCATTCTTTTTCCAGTGACTGTAATTGACTACATTCAACTAACTGGTACCTTTCTGAGATCACTGTTATGTACTTGTGCCTGATTTCCTTATCCTGAAGTTTCTCCACTCTTATCCTCCTACATATGGACCTGACCTCCTGCACTTTCGGTCTCACAATCCCAATTTCACTGCAGATTAAATAATGATCAGTGTCATCAAAGAATCCCCTGAATACACGTGTGTCCCTCACAGCCTTCCTCAATTCCTGATCTGTTATTATATAGTCAATGACAGATCTGGTTCCCCTGCCTTCCCAAGTATACCGGTGAATGTTCTTATGTTTAAAAAAGGAGTTTGTGATTACTAAGCCCATACTGGCACAGAAATCCAAGACCCACTGCACGCCTGAAAAGGCGGACATACTTGTGCAAAATGACATCCCGACACCTGACCTGTTACAGTTCGTCTGTCAAAGACATGCAGGGGTTTACGTGCACCAATTATAATCCCATCCCACACCATCAAACCACGACCTCCAAACAGGTCCTTTTCAAGGACATTAAGGGGTTGGTATCTGGCTCCTGGGTCACGCCAGATGAGAACCCGCGAGAATCACTGTTGAGACTGAACTCGTCCGTGAACATAACCTGGGACCACTGATACAACGACAATGTACTGTGTTCTTGAACCAGGATTTACGGGTTCTGTGACCAGGGGTCAGTGGAATGCACCTTGCAGGTCTCCGGGCGAATAAACCATGTCTGTTCAGTCGTCTGTAGACAGTGTGTCTGGGGACAACTGTTCCAGTGGCTGCGGTAAGGTCCCGAGTAAGGCTACCTGCAGTACTCCGTGGCCGTCTGTGGGCACTGATGGTCAGATATCGGTCTTCTTGTGGTGTTGTACGCTGTGGACGTCCCGTACTGTAGCGCCTGGACCAGTTTCCTGTCTACTGGAATCGTTGCCATAATCCTGAGATCACACTTTGTGGCACACGGAGGGCCCGTGCTACGACCTGCTGTGTTTGATCAGCCTCCAGTCGCCCTAGTATTCTACCCCTCATAACGTCATCAATATGTGTTCTTTGAGCCATTATCAACACACGGTCACCATTAGCACGTCTGAAAACACCTGCACACTTATTCGCTGCGCCGTACCCTGACATGCACCAACACACCTCTGCGTATGTGGACTGCTGCCAGCGCCACCGTGCGGCGACCGCAGGTCAAATGCACCGCATGGTCATACCCCGAGGTGATTTAAACCCACAAACCTCTCACCAGAGCGTTATTTCACCATGTATCAGCATTATCCTTAATTTATGAGCATGAGTGTAATACCTTTAAACTGCTGTTCGTAATAAACATGCGTTCAGTGCTGAGTGTTATGCTTCATTGACGGCCCTATTTACGGATTTGGGCATGGTTGTTGTTACGGCATAAAAGTATGAGTTTACTGAAGGGGCTTGGCGCCTGCATCGGAGCGAGCAGCGGCGCAGTCGGTGTCTGGAAGGCTGTAGGAGATGCCGCTGCAGCTGGAAGGCTGTTCCCGCGCCTGCGCAGTGTCGTAAGGCGAGCGCTGAGCGGACGACTCGTCGTAAACAAGCGGCGGGGCCCATGCCCGCGTGTGCGTGCTGTGCGTCACGCTGCAAAAAAACGCGTGCCATTCCGGCTGGCCGCCCTGCCGACGCAAAAGCCTTGTCCCGGGGCAGCTCACTGCGGCCCCGACCGTTAAACGCGCCCGAAGTTCGACTGCTCGGATGCCCCGGGACCTGCCACAAAACTCGATCCGCACCTGTATGTATGCAGTGCGATGTTTACGTCTCAGAGATTTCATAACCCTGCCGAGTCGTCGTTGACGAGCCACTTAACGTGCAACATCCGTTCGCGTGCCTCTGTTAATTCCCGCCAATTTAGCCTTGTGCGTTAAGGGCGCTGCGAAGAAACTGCGGAAGCAGGCCCCTCAGGTTTCCATGTTTGGCCCAGTGCTTCTAACTGTTGTATTAAATAGAAAGATACCATGAAAACACCAGCTGACTTTCGCGACATAAGCATTATTTTTGCTTATTATTGTTATTCGATCAGTCGATACCAGTGCCGGCCGGTGTGGCCGAGCGGTTCTAGGCGCTTCAGTCTGGAACCGCGCGACCGCTACAGTCGCAGGTTCGAATTCTGCCTCGGGCATAGATCTGTGTGTCTCCTTAGGTTAGTTAGGCTTAAGTAATTCTAAGTTCTAGGGGACTGATGACCTTAGATGTTAAGTCTCTTAGTGCTCAGAGCCATTTGAACCTTTTTTTCGATGCCAGTCTTTCTTACAACAAAGTAACTGTTTTCGGTTTGCTTAGATTAGGTTGTTGTTCTTGTTGTGGTCTTCAGTCCAAAGATTGGTTTAATGCAGCTCTTCTTGCCGCTGTACGAACCTCTTCATCTCCGAATAACTACTTCAACCTACATCTTTCTGAATATGCTAACTGTATTCATCTCTTGGTCACCCTCTACGATTTTTACCCGCCACATTTCCCTCGAATACTAAACTGGCGATCCTTGGATGTCTTTGAATGTGTACTATCAACCAATCCTTTCTTCTGGTCAAGTTCTTCCACAAATCTCTTATCTCCCCAATCCTATTCAGTACGTTTTCATTAGTTACGTGATCGACTCATCTAATCTTCAGCAATTTCTGTAGCACCTCATTTCGAAAGCTTCTATTCTCCTTTTATCTAAATTGTTCAGCGTCCATGTTTCACTTCCACAAACGCCTAGACTCCAGACAAATACCTTCAAAAAAGATTTCCTAGCACTGAAATCGATATTAACAGTTTCTCTTCTTTATAAATGCTTTTATTACCATTTCCAGTCTGTATTTTATATCCTCTCTACTTAGGCCACCATCAGTTATTTTGCTACCCAAATCACAATACTCATCTACTACTTTGTCTCAGTTCCTAATCATCACTTGATTTAATACAACTACATTCCATTATTCTTGTTTCGCTTTTGTTGAGTTCATCTTATATCCTCCTTTCAAAGCAGGGTCAATTCTGTTCAGCTGCTCCAGGTCCTTTGTTATCTCTAACACAATTATAATGTCATCGGCAAAGATCAAAGTTTTTAATTTTTTCCCTGAATTTTGATTCCTATTCCAAATTTTTCTGTTGTTTCCTTTACTGCTTGTTCAGTGTAAAGATTGAATAACATCGGATGGGCTACAACCCTGTCTCACTCCCTTCTCCACCACTCTTTCCCTTTCGGACCCTCGACTCGTATTACTGCCGTCTGGTTTCTGTACAAGTTGAAAATAGCCTTTCACTCCCTGTATTTTACTCCTGTAGCATCAGAATTTCAAAGAGAGTATTCCAGTCAACATTGTCAGAAACTTGCTCTAAGTCTACAAATGCTATAAATGTAGGTTTGCCTTTCCTTAACCTGTCTTTCAGATAAGTCAGTACTACCACGCGCGTTCCCACATTTTCGGAATCGAAACTGATCTTCCCTGTGGTCAAGTTTTGCCATTCTGCCGGCCGGTGTGGCCGTGCGGTTCTAGGCGCTTCAGCCTGGAACCGCGTGGCCGCTACGGTCGCAGGTTCGAATCCTGCCTCGGGCATGGATGTGTGTGATGTCCTTAGGTTAGTTAGGTTTAAGTAGTGCTAAGTTCTAGGGGACTGATGACCATAGATGTTCAGTCCCATAGTGCTCAGAGGCATTGGTTTTTTTTTTTTTTGCCATTCTTCTGTAAAGAAATCGTGTTAGTATTTTGCAACCATAGCTTTTTAAACTGATAGTTCGGTAATTTTCACACCTGTCAGTAACTGCTTTCTTTGGATTTGGAATTACTGCATTCTTCTTAAGTCTGCGGGAATTTCGCCTGTCTCAAACATCTTGCACACCATGTGGAAGATTTTTGTCACGGCTGGCTCTCCCGAGGCTATCAGTAGTTCTGACGGGATTTCGTCTTTCCAGGGGCCTTGTTTCGATTAGCTCTTTCAGTGCTCTGTGAAATTCTTCCCCCATCTAATCTTCATCTAGTCCAGTTCGCTTTCTATAATATTGCCTTCGGTTTATCTCCCAGACGCTCTATACACTCCATCTACCTTTCAGCTTTCCCGTCTTCGCTTAGGACTGGTTAACCATCTGAGCTCTAGATATTCATACAGCTCCTTTCCCCAAACGCATCGAAGGCCTCTTTAATTTTCCTGTATGCAGTATCTGTCTTTCCCCTAGTGAAATATATTTCTAAATCCTTACATTTATACTCTAGTAATTCCTGCTTAGCAATTTTGCACTTGCTGTCGATCTCATTTTTAGACGTTTGTATTCCCATTCGCCTGCTCATTTGCTGCACTTTTATATTTTCTCCTTTCGTTACGTTATCAAAGCACATATCGATTATAAATGAAAACTGTTTCAACGAAGCGCTGTAACTGCAATATTTGCCACTGCCACACATGATACGACTATAAAACAGTTACAGACGAGAATTTCTAAAATTTGTACGTGTTGTAAATAAAAGTGAGCGTTATACGGGAAGCTAAAAGCAGTTAAAAATGGAACTCTGCTTCTACTTAATCACAGGAAATGCAGAAACGACATCACTATATTACCCTCTGATTCGGTTCTTTCCAGAAGCTGCAGTGACTGTTGTGGTTACTTGTGCAGACGACTGATTATGGACTGTAAGAATCTATTTGAAGATGACCGAATATCGAAGCCAGTTAGAACTAGATAAACAATATACAATTCTCCCCTTGAATAAACTTCAGTTACTGTACAAACAATACCGCAGAATAAAGGCAAAATCCCATTTCGTAACATTGCGAATGTACTATGCTCACTTACCAGCTGCCAATGTATAACTGGTTTACTAACTGCAGCTCAAAGTAGAACGAATGTTTTCTCTAGTTCGTCTAGAAGTATGACTAAATAGACAATGTAAAGAAGACTGCTTCCTTATTTTGCGACACCATGCTGAATGCCAATCCAGATAGACATGCAGCAAAGCATCTTCAAAATAGATTCTGGTAGGCTGTACTTTTGTTTTCGCCCATAAGGACTGTTTGAATGGCACTCTTTCGAAGAATCGTTGATCGCATAAGACAAATACTTGGATGCGAGATCAGGCACTATTTCTGTAGCACAGTGAAGGAGATAAAAAATCTTATGAGTTCAAACGTAATGCCTGGAACCAAATAACTTTCTCTATTGCAGGAGTTCCCAAACTTTTCCTCTGACGAAACACTTTGTTTGAGAATCCTGGTACTTTGATGGAACACCTTGTTTATGTTGAAGGTTAACAAAATTAATGAAATTTTAAAAATGAGAAAAAGTTGTTTTATTCAGTAATTATTTCAATTTTAAGTTAAAGTGTCCAACTCTCCCGTACTTCCCGGTACCTCCCGTATTTGAACATGTTTTTTCACAATCTCCTAGCTCCCGTATTTTCAGGCTCATTGGGCGTGTTTCTCCAGTCTAACCTTTTTTAGGTATGTACAGATATTTTTCTAGCATTTCAGTTTTGCGCGCAGAGTCAGTATTCGTTGAAACGTTGGATAACAGAAACAACTGATCCTATATCGACATTATGTCTATCGATTATCTTAGAAATGGTCAACCGACTCTTGGTAGTTAGACGTGACTTCGTTTCAGTTGCGCTTGCTGTGAATCGTTATTCAATATTTTATGATGTGCAGCGAGGACGATGCTAAAACGCCACAAAAATGTATATGTGTACATATGTTACGAAATGGGAAGCTTTACATTCCTGAATTGGACCAGCACGGTCAAATGCTTATAAAGCAAACTGCTCAATCTGCAAACGTGAGTTAAGCATCGCATATGACGGCAAGAATGATTGTGTATAGCACATGAATACTTCAGGTAATAAATTATTACTATGTATTCTAAAAAAATATATCTTACTGTTCAGCACATAGTAATTAGTAACTGGCAATTTTCTGAGTTAACTTCTTGTATTTGCTTGTAGGTCACGTAAGAATGTTACTGTTCCATCCAAGATAACTACTTTCTTCAGTTCGTCTCACTTGAGCAAAGACCTAACAAACGATGATGTGGAAACCATTGCTGGTAAACTTTCATTAGTCTACCACACAGTACGACGCAGTATAAACTACAGGAGCTTGAATTGTGCGTTAAAAAAAACGTATTCAGTGAATCTAATGTGTCAAAGACAATATCTTACGGGCGAACCAAAGCTGAAATAATCATAATGAAATGATCATAATAAATTGTTTGATTTCATAGAACAGGCAGATGAAACTGCAGTAGATGTCCATAGGTTGTTAAAAAACTCACTGAAGTCAAATAATTTGAATGTCAGTGATATATCATCATACTGTGCTGATACTGACAATATAAATTATGGGAAGCACCATTGAGTTATGAAACTATTAAGTCATGAGAATGAAAAATTCTCAAAGCCAGTTGTTTTAACCATGTGCCGTCATTTACCGTCTTCTAAAGTCACCAGATGACCAAAACGAATTGCAAAGCGATTTAGATAAGATATCTGTATGGTGCGAAAAGTGGAAATTGACCCTAAATAAAGAAAATTGTGAAGTTATTCATATTAGTATTAAATGAAATCCACTGAATTTCGATAACGCTGTAATTCACACAAACCTGAAGGCCGTAAATTCAGCTGAATACTTAGGGATTACAATTACAAATAACCTAAATTGAAACGATCCCATTAATAATATTATGGGTAGAGCAAATCAAAGACTGCGATTCATTGGCAGAACTCTTAGAAGGCGCAACAGGTCGACTAAAGAGACTGCTTACACCAAGCTGGTCCGCCCTATTCTGGAGTATTGCTGTGCAGTGTGAGATCCGCATCAGGAGGAAATGACGAATGACATCGAAAAAGTTCAAAGAAAGGCAGCTCGTTTTGTATTGTCACGAAGTAGGGGAGGTAGTGCCACAGACATGATACGTGAATTGGAGTGGCAATCATTAAAACAAAGGCGTTTTTCGCTGCGACGGGATCTTCTCATGAAATTTCAATCATCAGTTATCTCCTCCGATTGCGAAAACATTCCGTTGGCACACACCTACATAGGAAGAAATGATCATCACTATAAAATAAGAGAAATCAGGGCTCGCACAGAAAAATTTATGTGCTCGTTTTTCCCGCGTGCCTATCGAGAGTGGAACGGTTGAAACAGAACTTGAAGGTGGTTCACTGAACTCTGTGCCAGGCACTATATTGTGAATAACAGAGTAATCACGTAGATCTAGATGCGCGTCATAATACCATCAAAGGTGTATGCAATTATTTAAAATACGTAAATTTTGAAGTGTTAGAAATGAAAATATATAATCTATTTTCCTGTTCTGCCATGCGAAGGGAAAAGTTAAAACAATTTTTGAATTTGTTGTTGTTGAATGGGCTGAAATCCTTCTACATGTAAATACTAGATGGTTATCTCTGACACCTGCTGCAGAAAGACTTTTAAAAGATAGGGAGCCTATAAAAAGCTATTTTAAAACCATAGATGATTCAGACTGTCTAAAGATTTGAAAAAAGTATTTTCTGCAATGAAAATACAGAAGTAGACCCAATGAAATGGTTCAAATTGCCCTTAGCACTATGGGGATTAACATCTGTGGTCATCAGTCCCCTAGAACTTAGAACTACTTAAACCTAACTAACCTAAGGACATCACACACATCCATGCCCGAGGCAGGATTCGAAACGGCGACCGTAGCAGTCGCGCGGTTCCGGACTCAACGCCTAGAACCGCTAGACCACTGCGGCCGGCTAGACACAATCGTTCGGTCTTGTATAAGTTTCTTCGTGAGTATTGGAAATGTTTTCATTCAAAAAGTAAAGTATTAGGAGAATTCCGATTTTAGTATTATGGAATCTCATGAAGATGTACACTACTGGCCATTAAAATTGCTACACCACGAAGATGACGTGCTACAGACGCGAAATTTAACCGGCAGGAAGAAGATGCTGTGATATGCAAATGATTAGCTTTTCAGAGCATTCACACAAGGTTGGCTCCGGTGGCGACACCGACAACGTGCTGACATGAGGAAAGTTTCCAACCGACTTCTCATGCACAAACAGCAGTTGACCGGCGTTGCCTGGTGAAACGTAGTTGTGATGCCTCGTGTAAAGAGGAGAAATGCGTACCATCACGTTTCCGACATTGATAAAGGTCGGATTGTAGGCTATCGCGATTGCGGTTTCTCGTATCGCGGCATTGCTGCTCTCGTTGGTCGAGATCCAATGACTGTTAGCAGAATATGGAATATGGGTTCAGGAGGGTAATACGGAACGCCGTGCTGGATCCCAACGGCCTCGTATCACTAGCAGTCGAGATGACAGGCATCTTATCCGCATGACTGTAACGGATCGTGCAGTAATGTCTCGATCCCTGAGTCAACAGATGGAGAACTTTGCAAGACAACAACCATCTGCACGAACAGTTCGACGACGTTTGCAGCAGCATGGACTATCAGCTCGGAGAACACGGCTGCGGTTACCCTTAACGTTGCATCACAGACAGGAGCGCCTGCGATGGTGTACTCAACGACGAACATGGGTGCACGAATGGCAAAACGTCATATTTTCTGATGAGTCCAGGTTCTGTTTACCGCATCATGATGGTCGCATCCGTGTTTGGCGACATCGCGGTGAGCTCACATTGGAAGCGTGTATTCGTCATCGCCATACTGGCGTATCACCCGGCGTGATGGTATTGGGTGCCATTGGTTACACGTCACGGTCACCTCTTGTTCGCATTGACGGCACTTTCGACAGTGGACGTTACATTTCAGATGTGTTACGACCCGTGGCTCTACCCTTCATTCGATCCCTGCGAAACCCTACATTCCAGCATGATAATGCACGACCGCATGTTGCAGGTCCTGTACCCACCTTTTTGGATACAGAAAATGTTAGACTGCTGCCCTGGCCAGCACATTCTCCAGATCTCTGACCATTGAAAACGTCTGGTCAATGGTGATCGAGCAACTGGCTCGTCACAGTACGCCAGTCACTACTCTTGATGAACTGTGGTGTCGTGTTGAAGCTGCATGGACAGCTATACCTGTACACACAATCCAAGCTCTGTTTGACTCAATGCCCAGGCGTATCAAGGCCGTTATTACGGCCAGAGGCGGTTGTTCTGGGTACCGATTTCTCGAGATCTATGCACCCAAATTGCGTGAAAATGTAATCACATGTCAGTTCTAGTATAATATATTTGTCCAATGAATACCCGTTTATCATCTGCATGTCTTCTTGGTGTAGCAATTTTAATGGCCAGTAGTGTAGTAAAGGAAAATAGAGAAAGGAAGGTAGATTTTTGATAGTGATACTCCCTCATTTTTGTCAAGGATATAAGTATCTCCATGTTTTTCTTTTAAAAAGGTTGGTCAACCTATTTTAAGTCGTAACTAATAACACAAAAATCGTAATAAAATTTTAAAAATAAGAAAAATTGTGGAAAGGAACTTCATGTTATCAACAATTTTTCGCGGAACACTTATGCCCTTACCGCGGAACACCAGTGTTCTACGAGACACAGTTTGGTAAAACCTGCTCTACTAAAACTAACGTCCATTTTGCAAAAATCTATTATACAAAACTCAT
The DNA here is from genome assembly GCF_023864275.1 of Schistocerca cancellata. Taxonomy (NCBI): domain Eukaryota; kingdom Metazoa; phylum Arthropoda; class Insecta; order Orthoptera; family Acrididae; genus Schistocerca; species Schistocerca cancellata. The sequence goes on along the minus strand of NC_064631.1, from coordinate 295,009,016 downwards.
GGACTGAGGTGTCCAGTTTGACAGGCGCCTTTGTTCGTACAAAAAAAAGCACACCGGACAAAAAATTTGTCAGTCCCAGAAACAAGCACGATAATATTATGAAACAATAAGTCCAGCCTTGAAAATGGAATGAATCATTTCGGCGAGAAAGAGAGTGAACAAATGTCTTCAGGTATGCCACTGACTGACGGCGTGAGTTCGTGAAGCTACCAAATTACTCATACTACATTTCATCCGCTGTCCCAAATAGTCCCAGCCATTTTCTGTGGGATTAAGTTCGGGTGATTTAGTGGGGCAGCCGAAGTCAGATACTGTATCAGAGTGTTCGTCAAACCACGAATTTAGGTGTGCAGCCCTGTGAACACGGATGATGTAAACCTGGAAAAAAGAAATGGTTGGTCGGTTTATTTGGGGGAAAGGACCAAACAGAGAGGTCATCGATCCCATTGGATTAGGAAAGGATGGGGAAGGGATTCGGCCGTGCCCTCTCAAAGGAACCATCCCGGCATTTGCCTGAAGCGATTTAGGGATGGCTGGACGCGGGTTTGAACCGTCGTCCTCCCGAATGCGAATCCAGTGTGCTAACCGCTGCGCCACCTCGCTCGGTGAAAACATGAATGTCTACAGCACACGTGTCAGAAGAGGCAGAGGAAAGAGCAACAACTGGTCACCGAGAATGATGAAATAAACATTGTCGTTCATGTTCACGATAAGCTGAATGAGCGGGTCAAGTCTTGGTAACAATAACACCCTCAAAACAACAGAGAACCGTCCCTGGCTCCGAACTACAAGCTCGATGCATTGTGGCTTAAACACTTCATTCAGCAGTCCTTGCATGTAGTGTCTTGCATCATTTGAAAAAAGAGGCGAAATCGTGACTCCTCGGGCCACACTACATGCATCCAGTCCGTTACTGTTGTTTGGACCATTGAAGACATCAAGTTGTACGGGAAGCCTTTATGTAGAATTCCGTTCCCAATATTCGCTCGGAAACTGTTTTAGATGGACCTGCAATCCCTGACACGGAAATTCCTTGGATTTGAAAGTGATTGCCATTGGCGTTAAGTTAAACTCCGCTTAACTTGTTTTCCGTTATAATATTTTAATGACCGCTGTTCTTACGCTGTGTTACTTGGTGATAAGTGGTACACCATTTATTCAAGATACGTTGGACAGTTCACGGTAATGCACGGACGTATCTACATCTACATCTACATTATCATTTCTGTGACACTCTCTCCCATATTTCGTGATAATACAAAACGTGCTGCCTTTCTTTGAACTTTTTCTATGTACTCCGTCAGTCCTATCTGGTAATGATCCTACACTGCGCAGCAGTATTCTAAAAGAGGACGGACAAGCGTAGTGTAGGCAGTCTCCTTAGTAGATCTGTTACATTTTCTAAGTGTCCTGCCAATAAAACGCAGTCTTTGGTTAGCCTTCCCCGCTACATTCACCGTGTGGTCTTGAAGACTTCCAAACACTGTAACTCCTTTCTAGCATTATGTCAAGCATCCCAGTCAACCTATCATACTGCACTGAATCCATTACAACCGACTGGTACACATACCAGGCGGTTGTAATTAAAGTGCAGCTATTCACGGAGGTCTAGTGCGGGCCGTTATTCTCGAACAGTAACGAAATTGGTAGATATGCTAACACGTTAAAAATTATCTCCAATTCTGGCCACCAGGTGAAATTCTGGCGCTGTACAGTATCTGGTCGTCGTCTCCAGTTCTACTCCATCAACAGCGCTCCGAGCGAGAACTGCGTTTTTTAAGGGGGTGAGCTCATGAGCCCACGTTTACAGAGGCACGGAGAATGTATCACAATCTGTTCCCTCCTCATCCGTAGGACTGTAACTGTGCATCGACGGGCTACAGGCTATATCACTCCCAGATTCAGAGACGGAAAATGACAACCAGTGATTTCAGTTCCGTACAATAAACAAAAAACTTCCCAGGATAAATGCTTTCGGTGTTCGGAGCTCAATTCTATGGCATTCCTTTCGAATCGCCTTTCAATTTGAAATTCTGAGGTTGATTTCATTTTTCCGACTCCCAACACATTCTATGCCATGTGAGATTCAATATTTTATTCGTGCTTGAAGGTTTGCCTGAAATCTTTTAAATCGCAAACAGCTCTGATGTATAGTTTTTTTACGACCGGTATAAATTTGTCTTAAACTATCGAGCAGCTGTTATGTCTCATTGGGTGCTTCAAAAATTTTATTTCAGAAGGTGTTGGTATCGAAGTGTTACCGGCTGCATTTCCATGCTATAGCGTGGGCTTTAATACCTGTCGAATCCTCATTGGCTGGGGATTACAGAGAGTTTCGATTACAATGCGAAAAGCAGTTTGTCCAATTAGCAGCAGAGCGTATTCATGGAAGCCAGATAAGCCCGCCAACGCGGAAATAGGATAGGCTGCGCTGTCGAAACTCTGGTAATCTGAGCTCCCACACGGATTTCCATGACCAGACCGTTCGATAAGGCCTGGTCTGATTACTTATTCAGGAAGTTCCTACTAAAATTGTTAGATTCAATGGGAACGCATTGGGTGCGGATTTGATTTCGATCAGGCATGGGTCGTAGTTGCAGGTCCTGTGCGGACCCCCCCCCCCCCCCCGCCCTCCCCCCCTCCACAAAATATACATTAAAATACGGTTCTCAATAATGTATGACAGGTTAAATATATCAGGGAGTTTTTGAAATATTTTTAATTCGATTTTAAATAATTAGAGTCAACGTCTTAGGAATGTTGTTACAGGGTGATGTTTCTCAAGCAGGTAGTAGACTTAATGCTTTGAATTGAAATGTTTGCCGATCGGTGTGGCCGAGCGGTTCTAGGCGCTTCAGTCTGGAACCGCGCTGCTGCTACGGTCGCAGGTTCGAATCCTGCCTGGGGCATGGATGTGTGTGATGTCCTTAGGTTATTTAAGCTTAAGTAGTTCTAAGTTCTAGGGGACTGATGACCTCAGATGTTAAGTCCCATAGTGCTCAGAGCCATTTTTGACATGTTCGTTAGCTCCAAGTAGCAAAGGTTTGGGAAAGTGACTTCTACGGAGTACAACATTTTATGGGCTTCCATAAAGCTCAGGGAGTTGAGCATAACGGAGGTGTACCAATGATCAAGTGATTTTCACGTATCGCTGCTTACAACGAAGGGGGAAGGAGAGTCAAAGAATGGCCGAACCTTCAGTACTGAATCCCTGTCTCTGTGCCTCTATAATGATCTAGTGCGCCATTCACCGATGTTTAGTAGTGATGTTTCGATCGTGTTAAAGATATATTTTGGTTTCTGGCATTAGCTGTATGCTAAGCTTATAAATAGAGCGGGCTAGAATATGCTACCATAAGGTTGAAAAGCTGCACCTTGTGGCGCCAGCTTTGAATATCTTCAGGGCAAGTAGAAACCCGTAGTCGTTAATAAAAGGAACTGTGATCCGGATGCTGCTTGCTCATTTATTATAACAATTGAGATTGCAGTTTCTGAGGCATTGTGTCAAACATATGGCAAAATAAGTGTCACCACACAGCGAGAGTTCCACAATTAGATGGAATAAAGGCGTCAACTCCTTATAAAATACATTATTTCTAAGTGTCTGTTTCATACGTGGGTGGTTTGTGACGATTGTCGCAACGTGTGCGATACATAGAACTGCCAAAAACTGGACCTTTGAGAGAGAATGGAACGAGACAAAAAAATCTATAGGATTCTGGGCGACTCGAGAATTTGACTATATTGCTAACAGATTCGCAGGCATTGCTTGTGCTGAAACTGTGGGCTGCCTCTTATATAGGCGTGTGCTCACAGCTTTTCTTCGATAATCACGATACTGGCATGGCAGAGTATATTTCATCTACATCTACGTCTACATACATACTCGGTAAGCCACCGTAAGGTGCGTGGCTGAGGGTACCCTGTACCACAATTAGTAGTTTCCTTTCCTGTTCCACTCGCAGTAGGTGAGGCAAAACGACTGACTATATGCCTCCATACGACCAGTAATTTTTGTTATCTTATCTTGTTGGTCCCTACGCGAATGTATGTGGGCGGCAGTAGGATCGTTCTGCAGTCAGCTTCAAATGCCGGTTCTCTAAACTTTCTCTGTAGTGTTCTCCGAAGTGATGTCTTCTTCCCTCCAGGGATTCCCACGAGCTCACGAAGCATATCCGTAACACTTGCATGCTGATCGAACAGATCTAGCAGCTCGGCTCTGAATTGCTTCGATGTCTTCTTTCAGTCCGACCTGGTGCGGATCCCAAGCACTCGAGCACTACTCAAGAATATGTCGCAGCAGTGTCCTATATGCGGTCTCCTTTACAGACGAACCACGGTTTCCTAAAATTCTCCCAATAAACCGAAGTCCACAATTCGCCTTCCCTACCACAATCCTCTTATGCTCATTACATTTCATATGGTTTCGCAACGTTACGCTTAAATGTTTAAACGGCGGGTCTGTGTCAAGCAGGACACTACTAATGCTGAATCAAAACATTAAGGGTTGTTTTCCCCACTCATCCGGATTAACTTACATTTATCTGCGTTAAGAGCCAGTTGCCATTCATCACACCGACTAGAAATTTTGTCTACGTCATCTTGCATCTACCTACAGTCATTTAAATTCGACACTTTCCTGTACACAACAGCATCATCAGCGAACAAATGCAGATTGTTGCCCATCTTGTCTGCCAGACAATTTATGTATAGGAAATAGCAGCGGTTCTATCACACTTCATTGGGGCTTTCCTGGGTTACCCCTGTCTCCGATGAACACTCACCGACGACGACGACATACTGCGTTCTATTATTTAAGAAATTTTCCTGCCAGTCACATATCGGGGAACATACTCCGTACGCACGTAGCGTCGTTGACAGTCTGCAGTGGGGGTACCACGTCGAATGCTTTCCGGAAATCTACGGGGTGTTCAAAAAGTTTCTCTGCAGTGCCGTATGCCGCAGTGAATATACCGAAATAAAACTCAGTGAAAGACAAGTTATTAATTTATTGAATATTCATTTTCACTTACAAATTTTCACATTAAATGTTGAAAGTGTCCGCAGCTCGTGGTCTTGCGGTAGCGTTCTCGCTTCCTGCGCACGGGGTTCCGGGTTCGATTCCCGGCGGGGTCAGGGATTTTTCCTGCCTCGAGATGACTGGGTGTTGTTGTGTCGTCTTCATCCCCATTACGGTCGGAGAAAAGCAATGGCAAATCAGGTCTGCAGGACTTGCCTAGTACGACCATGCGTGTCTCCCGCATCGCCCCCTAAGCTCCTCGGAGTATGGGACCTTATCATCATCATGATCATGTTGAAAGTGTCCGCCCTTTTGTTGAATACACAATTCAATTCGTCTAATCATGTTTCCAAACACAAGCTGTAACATTTCTTCTGCAACAGAAGCAATGTAAGTGGATATTGCGGTTTTCAATTCATCGATGGATTTTGGACGGTTTTTATAGACAGTTGCTTTCGCTGCACCCCAGAAGAAAAAGTCAGGTGGTGTTAGGTCAGGCGATCGTGGAGGCAGAAGTCCCTGAGAAATTATGCGATCACCAAAAACACACAGCAAGCAGTGACATTAAAACGCGAGCTGTATGCGCGGTTGCACCATCTTGTTGAAAATACCGTTCTATTTCACTTAACACAAGTTCTCCTATGAATGGGTACAGAATATCACTGCAGTATCGTTGTGCGTTTATTTTTCGTTGAAAAATATAGGACCCACAATCCGACGTCTAGAAATTGCAATCCAAACTCCTATTTTCACAGAATGAAGTGGTTCCTCATGAATACACAATGGATTTGCAGTACTCCGCATACGAGAATTTTGCGAGGTCATCCACCCGGATTAATAAAACCACGCCTCACCAGTGAAAAATGTTTCATTAAGAATATCCATTCCATTCTCTTGAACGATATTTTTGAACTATTGACAATGATGCAAACTCTTGCCATGATCAGTGTTTTTCAGTTCTTGCGCGAATGTCTCTTTGTATGGGAAAAGTTCAAATTTTTCCCTTACAGCTTTGCGGGCCGTTCCGACACTAATATCGATTTCCTGGGCGAGTTTTCTTACTGACTTGTTCGGATTCATGGACATTTTATCGGAAATATCGAGTAGTTTATCCTCAGACAAAACGCTAGGACGAACACTTCTCGGTGCAGCTGTCACTGAACCCGTACTTAGAAATTTGTTAATTAAATCTCGCACAGTATCGCGATGTGGGAGTGTTGTCTCTGGGAAAACTGAATTAAATGTCTGACGAACTGAAAATGTGTATTTACCGCCAGCTTTGAACACTTGTTCGACTAAAAACACACGTTCTTCAATGGTTACCATTTTAACAGTGGCAGAAACGAAACAAACGAACAAAGTAACTAAACTTAAACGTTTACGTCAACACGTAACGACGCACACCAACGATAGTACTGACGCATGCTGAGATAAACGAAACAGTGGAATGCTGGGAGAGTCCACTTGAAGGGAAGTAACCCAGGCAGGTAAACTATCTTACGGCACGCCGGGCTAACAATCATACGGCACTGCGGAAAACTTTTTGAACACCCTGTAGAGGTATAGAATCTGCCTGTTACCTTTCATCCACGGTACGCAGTATATCATGTGAGAAAAGAGCAAACCTGTGCTAAGAAATTTGGTCTGTAATTTTGAGGGTCCGTTCTTTTACACTTCTTACACACAGGAGTCATCTGCGCTTTCTTCCAGTTACTTATCACTTTGCGCCGACCGAGAGATTCGCGATAAATGGAAACTAAGTACGGGGCCAATGACGCAGAGTACTCTCTGTAAAACCGAATTGGGATTCCAATCGGATATGTCAACTTATTTGTTTTCAATTCTTTCAGTTGTTTCTCTAGGCCGGGGATGCTTATTACTCTGTCATCCATACGGGACTGTGTGCGATGGTCAAACGACGGTACGTTTGTACGATTCTCCTGCGTGAATTATTTTTTAAAAGTGGAATTTAAAACTTCGGCCGTCCTTTTGCTATCTTCTACTGCCAAACTAGATTGGTCAACGAGTGACTAGATGGAAGCCTTAGACCCGCTTAGAGATTTTAAACAGGACCAGAATTTTTTCGGGATCTCCGCCAGATCTTTAGCCAAGGTGTGACGGTGGTAGTTTTTGTTTGATTCGATCAAAGATCTTTTCACAGACGCATGAATCTCTAACTAATTTTGGCCTGTCGTCATTTTCACGTCCTCTTTTGAACCGAGAGTCAACAGCCTTCGCTTCCTCAGAATTTTCCGAATTTCTTTGTTAAACCACCGTGGGTCTTTGCCGTCCTTAATCCGCTTATTAGGCATATACTTGTCCAGAACACGATTTATATCCGTTTAAACTTTGCTCGTAATTCCTCTGTAGCCATTATTCTGGAACTAAATGACTGCAGTTCATTGTCTAAATGAGATGCTAACAACAGCTCAGCTGCTCTTTCTATCAGGAACCCTCTCCTAGCCCCCTCGACCGATTCATTAACTTTCGTAACCGTAGTCGCTATGATGACATCATGATCGCTAATCCCCGTCTTTATACTGGCGCCATCGATATCATCTGGCCTGTGTATAGCTACAAGGTCCAAGGTACTTCCATTGTGTGTTAGCTGCCGAACTAGCTGCTCAAGACAATTTTCGGACAACGTTCAAAGGTACTTCACAATACTGTCTGTCTGTAACCCCTGCAATGAATCCATACTCGTCCCAGTCTGTACTCGGTAGGTTAAATTCAGCAACAAAGAATATTACGTGACATGGGTATTTATGCACTACTGTCCATACACCCTTTGCATGTCTCTAGAACTGTTACAGCGGAGTCGGGTGGTCGGTAAAAACATCCAGAAATTTACTTGGTTTCACCTAGACCTGTTAGGCGTGACCAGGTAACTTCTCTATCACAATTGCAACCTCAGTATAAAAAATTCTGCACTACTGGTTATTAAAATTGCAACGTCGTGAAGGATATCAAATAACGAAGTCTAACTTATTGTGTTTTTACGTACCGTAGGAAGAGTACACCATAAAATTTGTAGGTGATTTAGGGATGTAAAGGGTGCGAAATTCAGTACACAGACCTGCGAGGTCTGACAGCAATAACGAAACTGACCCTGCTGGACACAGATTCGAACTGAGCCTGGATGACAGGACTGATATGACATCCCGCACAGTTTCGCTTCTACGCCAGAGTCCCATCAGCCGTGGTAGATGACGAATGGTGGCGTTCAGTGTATCGTCAACTTTTGACTAGATGTCAGGTAGGACAGCGACCTGGAGAACGTGCTGGCCATGGCAGCAATGAGAACACTCTGTATCGAGGTAGGAATAGACAGCAAAGTCAGAACGTGTTGAAAGATAACGCCACGAAGTCCTCGAAGAAAAGGGCGCAGCTATCGGTCTTAACACGTCAGAGATGCAACGGCTGCTGTCCAAATTATCGGCTATGTGAAGCACAGGTTATTGTATTGCGTACCCAATGGGTCCCAGTACTATCACGCCAGCAATTGGGCCCATACGACGATGAGCAACGCAATCTCAAAAAATTCGTTCTCATGGCGTCCTCATACACGGACACATCCGTGGTGATGCTTTATGCATATGTGGGACTCGTCCGAAAGAGAGGACGTCGCTCCACCACAGTGTCCAGTGTTGTCGTTGGCCGCCACCACTGTTGACGCACCTCTGCTGCCGTGTCAATGGAAACCGCGACAGCAGTCGCCTTGCTGACAGCCCGTGGTTCTCCTGATGTCGCATTGTTCTGTGTATGTCCTGACTCAAGATATTGACGACAGAACGATCCTACACAGCAAAGCGAATAATATGGACACTATGTGATCAGAAGTATCCGGACACCTGGCTGAAAATGACTTACAAGTTCATGGCTCCCTCCATCAGGAATTCAATTGGTGTTGGCCCACCTTTAGCCTTGATGACAGCTTCCACTTTCGGAGGCATACGTTCAGTCAGGTGCTGGAAGGTTTCTTGGGGAATCGCAGCCCATTCTTCATGGAGTGCTGTACTGAGGAAAGCTATTGATGTCGGTCGGTGAGTCCTGTTACATCCCAAAGGTGTTCTATAGAATTCATGTCAGGACTCTGTGCAGGCACTCCATTAAAGAGATGTTATTGTCGTGCAACCACACTGCCACAGACCGTGCTTTATGAACATGTGCTCGATCGTGTTGAAAGATGCAATCGCCATCCCCGAATAGCTCTTCAACAGTGGGAAGCAAGAAGGTGCTTAAAACATCAATGTAAGCCTGTGCTGTGATACTGGCATGCAAGACAACAACGGGTGCAAGCCTCCTCCACGAGAAACACGACCATACCATAACATCAAAGCCTTCCAATTTTACTGTTGGCACTACACGCGCTGGCATATGACGTTCACCGGGCATTCGCCATATTCACACCTGCCATCCAGTCGCCACACTGTGTACCGTGATTCGTCACTCCAAACAACGTTTTCCCACAGTGGAATCGTCCAACATTTACGCTCCTTACACCAAGCGAGGCGTCGTTTGGCATTTACAGGCGTGATGTGTGGCTTATGAGCAGCCGCTTGACCATGAAATCCAAGTTTTCTCACCTCCCACCTTACTGTCATAGTACCTGCAGTGGATACTGATGCGGTTTGAAATTCCTGTGTGACGGTCTGGATAGATGTCTGCCTATTACACATTACGATCCTCTTCAACTGTCGGGGGTCTCTGTCAGTCAACAGACGAGGTGGGCCTTTACGCTTTTGTGCTGTACGTGTCCCTTCACGTTTCCACTTAACTATCACATCGGAAACAGTGGGCCTAGGAGTGTGGAAATCTCGTATACTGACGTATGACACAAGTGATACGCAATCAACCGACCACGTTCGAAGGCTGTGAGTTCTGCGGAGCGCCCCATTCTGCTCTCTCACTATGTCTAATGACTACTGAGGTCGCTGATATGGAGTACCTAACAGTAGGGGGCAGCAGAATGCACTTAATACGAAAAACGTATGTTTTTGGGGGTGTCCAGATACTTTTGATCACATAGTGTATGTCCTCTCGAGTGTTAGTCGCGTGGGGCCACTGAGAGCCAGTATGGCGTTAAGTACAATCCGCCTCAGCCGATATTAGCATGGCAGTTGTGGAGTCCCGGCCAATGTAACCAGCATCATCGCGGAATGGCAACGCACGGTCTCCGTAGGAGACGATCCTGCTGCCGCCGATTTCAGAGACGTCCTGGTACACATGTCTCCTAACAACATTCAAATTCGAATTCTGAGTGCGACACCCGCTGCGTAATCTTCCGTCACATACAGAATGTAGACGGCATTTTTCCTACCTACTTCGGGCGGCGACACTAAAATCAATTACATACCCAACCATGTAGTACACTTAAGGCCATTTTGAAGTTTGCTACATGACGTATTCTTAGTGTTGCGATTCCAGTGACTAGAAGTGTACGAATCAGACCTGACGGAGCCAGATCGATAAAACTCTATAATCAGTCAAACAAGTGTTTCGTTAGTCTTCCATTTCGTTGAATTACTTTTCCTTAAGATTCTTCCAATGATTCACAGCCTGACATATACGTTTCCTAGAACAAGTTTCGTGTGATACACACTTTGCTATCTCGTGGACGTTTATTTCTAGATACTGTACGGTTGGTACTGTTTCTAGTGACATATCGCCAACATCGAAATGGAACACTAATTTATATACAGCGTGGTCCATTGACAGTGACCGAGCCAAGTATCTCACGAAATAAGCATCAAACGAAAAAACTACAAAGAACGAAACTCGTCTAGCTTGAAGAGGGAAACCAGATGGCGCTATGGTTGGCCCGCTAGATGGCACTACCATAGGTCAAACGGATATCAACTGCCTTTTTTTAAAAATAGGAACACCCATTTTTATTACATATTCTTGTAGTACGTAAAGAAATATAAATGTTTTAGTATGACCACTTTTTTCGCTTTGTGATAGATGGCGCTGTAATAGTCACAAACGTATAAGTACGTGGTATCACGTAACATTCCGCCAGTGCGGACGGTATTTGCTTCGTGATACATTACCCGTATTAAAATGGACCGTTTACCAATTGCGGAAAAAGTCGATATCGTGTTGATGTACGACTATTGTGATCAAAATGCCCAACGGGCGTGCGCTATATATGCTGCTTGGTATCCTGGACATCATCCAAATGTCCGGTCCGTTCGCCAGCTAGTTACGTTATTTAAGGAAACAGGAAGTGTTCAGCGACATGTGAAACGTCAACCACGACCTGCAACAAATGATGATGCCCAAGTAGGTGTTTTAGCTGCTGTCGCAGCTAATCCGCACATCAGTAGCAGACAAATTATCCGAGAATCGGGAATCTCAAAAACGTCGCTGTTGAGAATGCTACATCAACATTGTCGTGTACAGCTGTGCCACTGGGTACAAGAGATATTACTAGACGATGACAGATTTTTTGCACGCGTTCTATTTAGCGATGAAGCGTCGTTCACCAACAGCAGTAACGTAAACCGCCATAATATGCACTATTGGACAACGGAAAATCCACGATGGCTGCGGCAAGTGGAACATCAGCGAACTTGGCGGGTTAATTTATGGTGCGGCATTATGGGAGGAATGATAATTGGCCCCATTTTATCGATGACAGCCTAAATGGTGCAATGTATGCTGATTTCGTACGTAATGTTCTACCCATGTTACTACAAGATGTTTCACTGGATGACAGAATGGCGATGTGCTTCCAACATGAGGGATGTCCGGCACAAAGCTCGCGTGCGGTTGAAGCGGTATTGAATAGCATATTTCATGACAGGTGGGTTGGTCGTCGAAGCACCATATCATGGCCCGCACGTTCACCGGATCTGACGTCCCCGGATTTATTTCTGTGGGGAAAGTTGATTTGCTATCGTGATCCACCGACAACGCGTGACAACATGCGTCAGCGCATTGTCAATGCATGTGCGAACATTACGGAAGGCGAACTACTCGCTGTTGAGAGGAATAACGTTACACGTATTGCCAAATGCATTGAAATTGACGGACATCATTTTGAGCATTCATTACATTAATGTGGTACTTACAGGTAATCACGCTGTAGTAGCATGCGTTTTGGGAAATGATAAGTCCACAAAGGTACATGTATCACATTGGAACAACCGAAATAAAATGTTCAAACGTACCTACGTTCTGTATTTTAATTTAAAAAACCTACCTGTTCCGAACTGTTCGTCTAAAATTGTGAGCCATATGTTTGTGACTACTATAGCGCCACCTATCACAAAGCGAAAAAAGTGGTCCATCTAAAACATTCATATTTCTTTACGTACTACACGAATATGTAATAAAAATGGGGGTTCCTATTTTTAAAAAAACGCAGTTGATATCCGTTTGACCTATGGCAGCGCCATCTAGCGGGCCAACCATAGAGCCATCTGGTTTCCCCGTTGAAGCTAGACAAGTTTCCTTCTTTGCAGTTTTTTCGTTTGACGCTTGTTTCGTGAGATATTTGGCCCGGTCACGAACCACCCTGTATATGGAACACTTTACATTTGTTTACTTTCACGATCAACTGGCTTTCACCGCACTAATCGTCGAGCCTCTGCAGGACTTCTTGCGCTTGCGACAGTCTTCTGATGTAATCTCCCTATAGACATCGTCTGCGGAGAGCCTAACAGACGTTCCCGAGCTATGAACTAGTGTCAACAATAACGGTTGTTTCACACTTCTTTAGGGCGCCCCCAAATTATCATTACATCTTTCTATTTCGTTGCCTACCTTAATTTTTCTCATGTAAATTACTTGAGCGAATCTGTATACTTCGTGTCTCCCGCACCGATATTTTACTATACTTGTCACAGACCTCTAAAATCTTGGGACGTCCTCTGTCAGGCTGCAACGGAAATAACCCTGGAGAAGTAATCTCCGCCGGCCGCGGTGACCGTGCGGTTCTAGGCGCTCCAGTCCGGAGCCGCGCTGTTGCTAAGGTCGCTGGTTCGAATCCTGCCTCGGGCATAGGTGTATGTGATGTCCTTAGGTTAGTTAGGTTTAAGTAGTTCTAAGTTCTAGGGGAATGATGACCACAGCAGTTGAGTCCCATAGTGCTCAGAGCCATTTGAACCATTTTTTTAGTAATCTCCAAAACTACACTAGTATCTCGTACGATCTTTAGTTATCTGATGCACGGTATTATGGCACACATCTGAATCTTGCCTTTAGTTCGATTAGCCTTAGGTATTTATTCGTCATGACAGGTTTCAGAAGTCTTCCACTTATGCCGTAATCATATACGATCGGGTTTCTTGCCATTTTTATGGGCATTTTATAGAATTTGTTGACATTTAGACAGAACTTCCATTTAGTACTCAAAGTGTAAGTAGCCTCTAAATCTTTCTGCAGTACCGTCCGTTCGTCGATTGCGATTTTCTTGAAAACGACATTGCGGTATCGTCAGAAATAAATTGTAAGGTTCAACAGACAGTCTGTGACTGCAAAGTGTCATATTACCGTCTTGAGCTGGCGATAAAATTCTTTATTTGCACAATGAGTTTCAGTCGTCTGACTATCATCAGGTTCATAAAACTATTCACATCATCATCTTAGGCCAAATATAAAATCATTATCGACATTTAATAAAACTATGAATTATACACTTATCGTATTGCAATATAAATCACATCATCATTCTCTAATTGACCTTCTGTGATTATTATCTATAATCGGTCTTCTCTGATTATTATTAATGTTTACTGAGAGCACTGTCCATGTCTTTGGTGTCCCTTGTGGCATATCCGATACTGCTTCCTTCTCTATTGAACGTTCGTTATTCGGCGTAGAGTACCAACTTTTCTAAAAGTCAGTCGTGTTTTCTGTGAGAAAAGTAGCTACCATAAGTATCTCATTCGTAAACAGTGAACCATGAATTTACTTTCCAAATATTTTCTTAAAGAATTTACTTTGTTTAATAGCAATTAATCAAGAACATTAACACATTTAATCACACTAGGTGAGCGTCGAAGTAGTTGCCAGGAAGTAACTGATGGAAAATGAAATTACTTTTAACAAATGTGAATTTTATTCCTAAAAGCTTTTTCAAAAACAGATTTAAAATTATAAGCAGAAAAGCACCCTCGAAATACCAAGTTACAATTTTATTTAGAGGCAGAAAGAACAATATTCATAGTATGAGCCTTCGGGATGAGAAGCTTGCCTGCTCCCTTTCAACACGGCCGTAGTCATGACCGCTCACAACAACCTCCGAAAGAGTACACTGGTGCAAATCTACAACACACCAGATTACTTTAAACAAAAAAATTTTTAACAACTCACACAAACACGGAAACTATGCATCCCGTAAGAGGGATGGAAACGGTACAACACTCAAATTATTTGGCACCGAAAGTGCAATTTTTTTAAAGGACTTTTACGGTGAGAGTGTGGCAACCTTATATCCTAAAATGACTATTTAAATAAAACCCTTAAAATGCAGATTTACATAAAATGTACAACATGCTCTACATTACACATACTCCACCTCGCAAGATGATAGGCAAGATAAAACATATTTCAAGAATTCGGCCTTTAAGAAATAAATTCGTCAACACCGAATCCGATAAACATGACAAAGGCAGCTATTAACGTATGGCAGATTGACAGCGGGGGGGAGGGTTACTAAAAAACCCGAATTGCATATTGCTCTTAACCTCCCCAATTCAACAAGGGAAAAACGGACCGCCTAGTTCACAAATAACCGCCTTCCCGCGGGTGGGCAAACGGAGAAGAATGGTGAGACGACCCCAAAACAAAGCGGCTGGTGACCTCACCAAGAAAACAAGTAGAATTTAACAAGTAAATGAAACAACATATCTCCACTCACTTAACTTCTAATAAACTGCGATGTCTGGCGAAGACATGGCGCAGCACCCCCAACGCTCTCCCGAACCGTCCGCTGCCAGCCGCTTCAACGGACGCAGGAAGGCGCGCCGATCTCCCATCTCACGGCGTCGCAGCTCGCCCCGGCCAACCCGATGTCGTGGTTTCGCTCCTGTTGCTCTGGTGTGAACTGCGAAGCCACTACCCCTTTCTAAACGGCGCTGCCCACTGGACTCACGTGGGGACCTCACATGCGCCGACGCTCAAGGCGGACAAGTCATCTCGTGTCTCAGTGCGCGACCGACCAACCGACCGATCCAGCCGCCAATGACCGTTGCCCGAGCAACTCGAGCAGACTGGCGGCCTAACGCGCAGACTCAGATGCAGGAACTCAGCCCCGACCGGGAGGCCACTAGCTGAGTTCTGTTACTGACGGAGTGGCAAGACTCTCATTTTCTGGCTTTAAAGTTTGATCCAAACGACAGACATACTAGCACTCCGACGACAGACAGACACTAACTGCCGCACAAATGCAAACGAGAGACAGAACAGCAACTGGTGACGCGAGACTGACCTAGCCTCACTCCGACTGACCAACTGCCGAGTTTTTTTTTCTTTATTGTGATTTCATTCCCCTGCCCCATATGGGCAGGGGAGGGCTGTCAGCAGCACAATCCGCCGCTCTGCAGCCGAGTGACACGACAACTAAAACAAGAATAAAATAATACATACATAAGGAGATAAGAAAGGGGAACATAAAACAGAGTAAGGGGAGAAAATGGAGGTAAAAATACACTGACATGTAGACGTTCATTGGGGACAGTTAAAAAAGTCATCAGAAAGTTAAAAAACACAGTTGGCGATTCTTAAAACACAGAGAAGACACTGGATGCGCATGCACAGGTTAAAAGTTGGCCACAGCATTAAAAACACTCCGAAACAACACACTTAAAACCCACTTGGAGCACACATGACAAAGAATAAAACTACCAGGTGGGACCTGCCGAGGGAAAGGTCAAAGAGGATGGAAAAGGAGGGGAGAGCATGGGGCAGCTGGGGAAGCGGCGGGATGAAGAGAGGAGGGGCAACCGTGGGTTCACGAAGAGGCAGGAGACGCATGGGGCCGGCCGCGGTGGTCATGCGGTTCTAGGCGTTGCAGTCCGGACCCGCGGGACTGCTACGGTCGCAGGTTCGAATCCTGCCTCGGGCATGGATGTGTGTGATGTCCTTAGGTTAGTTAGCTTTAAGTAGTTCTAAGTTCTAGGGGACTGATGACCTAAGATGTTAAGTCCCATAGTGCTCAGAGCCATTTGAACCATTTTTTGAAGACACATGGGGCGGGAGAGGAAATGGGAAGACAAGGCAGGAGGGAGTGCAGAGACACTGAAAGAAGGCACAAGAGATGGAGGGGGAATAGGAGGGGAAATCCGCTCAGAAGGAGGGAGGGGGAGGAGAGGGAGCCCTGAGGAGGAGGCAGGAAGAGGGGGTTAGAGTTGGTAGGAAGGGTAGATGTCAGGGCGAAGCTCATCATCCGGGAGGGGTAGACGGTGGAAGTTGTGTTGGGAAAGGAGATGGAGGGTGTGGAGGTGGAGAGAGGGAGGCAACTGCTGAGCTGATAGCGCCCCTTAAATGTCCGTGAACAGGCAACCTTTCCGCTTTCTCACCAGAGTGAGACACCAAAGCTGCCATTACCACAGCGGCGCCACCGCCAGAAACGAAGGGCGACTGCTTCAAAAAACGCGCTGCGGCGCGCTCTTCAAAACAGCAACTTTTTACCACGGCTCAAACAGTTTTGTGCAGGGTGAATCCGTGATGATGTTACAAACTTTTTTGGGTGAAGGAGAAGGGTAAATGTATCAATTTGAGGCAAGGGACCCTGGTCCGGAAACGATCGATCTGAAAGTTAGCAAAAATCGTTCTGATACCTCTAATAAACTTGGGGGAGGAGGAGATTAGTGTTTAACGTCCCGTCCACAACGAGGTCATTAGAGACGGAGCACAAGCTCGGATTAGGGAAGGATGGGGAAGGAAATCGGCCGTGCCCTTTCGAAGGAACCATCCCGGCATTTGCCTGAAGTGATCTAGGGAAATCACGGAAAACCTAAATCAGGATGGCCGGACGCGGGATTGAACCGTCGTCCTCCCGAATGCGAGTCCAGTGTGCTAACCACTGCGCCACCTCGCTCGGTAATAATAAACTTGGGCTCCAAAATTCATACCTTAAGAGTTATGAGCACTTGTTCATCTCCGCTACTGTGTAACACACCTCTTCAACTGAACAACTGCGCATAGCTCTTAAGGCATACATTTCAAAGTCCACATTTCGTAGATTTTTTTTTCTTAATTTTATACATACTGCTTCCTCCAAAAACGTGGAAACCAAATAGCTAGTATTAGAAGAGATGTGTTTCACACTTTCGAAGATGAAGAAGTGCTCGCAGCTCTTACGGTATATATTTTTGAGTCGATGTTTACTACAAATTTTTCTCTTGTTTTCGACCATACTAACACCTCTGAAAGTTTTCTAACCAACAGTCTTAGCGAAAACACTACCCATACATGATTTCCATCCTCAGTGGTATCAGAACGAGTTTCGCTTATATCTTTCGACTCGTTCGTTTCCAGGGTCCCTTACCACAAAATACATTTATCCTTCTCCATCATCCTTGAAAGTTTGTAACATCAGCACGATCAACACGGAATTACCCTTTACGCAGTCAAGAACCGAGAAAAATATTATCACCGTGGATAACAGTTGCGATCGTTGACTGAATAAAATTGTTCTCAACTATTCCAGTCAGTTAAAAAGATGATAACAAATTCCTTCCGTGAGAGAATGCAAAACCTGACACGTCAACGAACCAGAAACAGTGAGTTAATGGAGATACATAGAGAGATAAATTTCCGTCTCATCCCGTCCCGTTCGCTGTGCAGCTGCATCAACATTAAGCCGGCTCAGAACTTTCAACCAGCGTCAAAGTGAATTTTTGATTGAGTTCTGAGTACAAATTCCCGCCCATAAGTCGTCCATTAACTCGCCTTATCCTTGATTGAAAGGTTTTAGCCGAAGTAACGGAAGAAGAATTAGTCATGACTGCATGCCAGAAAACTGTTCATAAATTCACCTGGAACACAACCTACTTTTGCCTCTGCCTTCTTATCACAATATAAAATACACTCAAGCATCACGTACGACGGAGTCCTCTTGAAAGTGTGTGAATCCATGTGTTAGGGGACAATGTCCTACTCGGAGGTGGGTGGAGTTACTACGGACAGTCGGTGTTATCGTTATGAGGAACACCTTGGGCAGATAGATGGCTTCATCAACAGCAGTATATTGTCCCCTGCTGCCGCCACCCCCCCCCCCCCACTCCCCTCTCTCAGCTGCATGGGGCTCCCTGACTCAACAGCAAAATGACAAACTGTAGGGAAATTTCGTTAATTGTGCTATGTCATGTTCCCTAGAGGCCTCCTTGGCTGCTTGGTCTGTTTGTTCATTTTCCCTAAATTCCCACATACACTGGTACTGAGCAAAATTATTCACGCTTTCCTTGCTGATGATGATATTTTTGTTAAGTTAAATATATCATTTAGTGTGCACTTGACCAGACTTTTCAATCAATCCTATGAGTCCAGTTTTGTTAATAAACTATTCGTTCGCAATAGACAGTATGTCGAGTTTTGGCGGGGTAAACTTGGCCTGTTACTTTCTTAATAGACTATGGGGTCGTTAGAAACGGAGCACAAACAGACTGGGAATTGATAGAGAAGGAACCGTCGATGACGGGCTCATTAAAGGCGGGGCACAAACTCAGACTGGACAAGGATAAAGAAGGAAATCGGTCACGTCCTTTTCAAAGGAACGATGGCGGTACTTGCTTTATTTAGGAAAACCATGAAAAACTTAATGTGAATGGCCAAATGGAGACTGAAGCCCTGTTAGCCGGTCTATGTGACCGAGCGGTTCTAGGCGCTTCAGTGCGGAACCGCGCTCCTGCTACGGTCGCAGGTTCGAATCCTGCCTCGGGCATGGATGTGTGTGATGTTCTTAGGTTAGTTAGGTTTACGTAGTTCTAAGTCCAGGGGACTGATGACCTCAGATGTAGTCCCATAGTGCTTAGAGCCATTTGAAGCCCTGTTCCTCCAGGATCATAACCAAGGCGCTACCTCCTTCGCTTGTTTCTCTAGAGAATACTTTGCTCTTATGACTCCCAAGGCGATATTCTTTAGTCTTCAACAGAAACCGCAATTACATGCAAACTTTGTATGACATACAAAACATGTAACAATGACCTATCTGAAAGTAACACACAATACACTGTTCTCGGTAATAATAAGCACAAGGGCTGTAAACTTCTTCAGCACCTAACGTGTCCCTAATCTTTTTTTTTTCCTGTTGTTTCAGGTAAGCCTCCGCGGATGATTAACATGACAGCCTACTGTTCCAAGGTGCAGTGATGAAATTCCTCTACATATCGACGGATAACTCGCCAACATTTGCTCACAGTAGGCCGTTGAACCGTAATAGGACAACGCAATGAATGGAAGTGAAGTGCTCCGTTAACTCTTATTCTTCAAAATCGTGATTCCAGCATAAAGGACCATCCATGTCGTAGGTTGTGTTCCAAAAACGAACATCATAGAGACAGAAGTGATTACACTTACTGCAGGACCTGACCATCATTTTGCAGGACAATGCTCAAGCACATACAGTGCAAGCTGTTACTGATTTGTTTGAATGGTGGGGCTGCTAAGTGCTATACCACCTACTGCACTCCACTGACTTAAGCCCTCGTGAGTTCAACTCTATTTCTAAACTGAAGAAAACACTTCACGGCAGTCGCTTCATAATTGCTACAAATTTGTCGGGCAATAGACTGCGCCGCTCGAACTGTCAACAGAACTGCCACTGCTAAGAGTATCCTAGGAGTTCCACATCGCTGGCAACGGGTTATACACAATGCTGGCGATTACTTTGAATGTCAGTAAAACTTTGGAACACGTATCTATTTTGTACGAGCTGTAAATAAATAGTTGCCACTACTAAGGTTCCAACACTTGAAAATTATTCAAGAAGGTTAGGAGAGTGTTACTGCGAGAAAGAGCACACAAGCAGTTGTTAGCATCCCACTTAGTGAACTGATTTCACGTAGTTCCAGTAAGATGGACGTAGAGGAATTATGGGCAAAGTTTAAGACGGTTGTAATGTTACGTGCCTAGTGCGTGGACAATTGATGTAAAATACCAACCAGGGTTTAATAACGAAATTCGGAGGATGCTGAGAAAGCTGTCGCACTCTCGGTTCAAATGGGAACACACAAATGACTACAATGGAAGGTTAATAGTGATTTGTGCGTCTGTCAAAAGATCTATGCACGAAACATACAGCAACTACCGCCGTCACACCCTCGCAAAAGACCTGGCAGAAAACCCGAGAAAATTCTGGTCTTACGTAAAATTGTTAAGCGGGTCGAAAGTTTTCATTCAGTCCCTTGTTGGCCAGCCTGGTGTGGCAGTTGCAGATAGCAAAACGAAAGCTGAAGCTTTAAATTTTATTTTCAGTAAACTGTTCACACAGCAGAATCGCACAAACATACCGTCATTTGGCCATCGGACAGGCCTCCGTATGGACGATAAAGTAATAAGCATCCTTGGAATAGAGAAACAACTGAAAGATTTGAAATCAAATAAATCACCAGTTTCGGATGGAATCCCAGTTCGATTTTACAAAGGGTACTCTACGGCATTGGCCCTTACCTATCCTTCATCTATCGTGAATCTCTGGCACAGCACAAAGTCCCTAGCGACTGGAAAAAGCGCGGGAGACTCCAGTATATAAGAAGGGTAAAAGGTCGGACCCGCAAGATTACAGACCAATATCCCTAACTTCTGTTTGCTGCAGACTCCTTGAATACATTCTCATTTCGAACATAATAAAGTTTCTTGAGAATGAGCAGCTTATGTCCACCAAGCAGTATGGTTTAAGAAAGTATCGCTCGCGCGAAACTCAGATTGCCCTTTTCTCGCATGATATACTGCGAGCAACGGATGGTCGGCCGGAGTGGCCGAGCGGTTCTAGACGCTTCAGTTTGGAATCGCGCGAACGTTACAGTTTGGAACCGCGCGAACGCTACGGTCGCAGGTTCGAATCCTGCCTCGGGCATGGATGTGTGTGATGTCCTTAGGTTAGTTAGGTTTAAGTAGTTCTAAGTTCTAGGGGACTGATGACCTCAGCTGTTAAGTCCCACAATGCTCAGAGCAATTTGAACCAATTTTGAACAATGGATGAAGGACAATAAGCAGATTTAATATTCTAAATTTCCGGTGCCCCACTGCAGACTGTTAACGGAGGTACGAGCATATGGAAAAAGTTCACAGATATGTGGGTGGAATGCAGTATTTTGTCCTCGGCGGCGAGTGTTCATCAGAGACAAGGGTATTGTCAGGAGTGTCTCAGGGAAGAGTGATAGAACAGCTGTTGTTCTCTACATACATAAATGATTTGACGGACAGGGAGGGAAGCAATCTGCGGTTGTTTGCTGACGATGCCGTGGTGTACGGTAAGGTATCGAAGTTGAGTGACTGCTGGAAGATACAAGACGACTTACACAAAATTTCTAGTTGATGTGATGAATGGCAGGTAGCTCTAGATTTGGAAAAATGTAAATTAATGCGGGTGAGTAGGAAGATCAAACCTGGAATGTTCGGATATGGTATTACTAGTGCAACGTTGCAAAGCGATATGAAATGGGTCGCGCATGAGAAAACTGGTAGGGAAGGCAAATGGTCGACTTCGGTTTATTGGGAGAACTTTAGGAAAGAATGGTTCACCTGTAATGGAAACCGCAGATAGGACGCTCGTGCGATTTACACTCCTGGAAATTGAAATAATAACACCGTGAATTCATTGTCCCAGGAAGGGGAAACTTTATTGACACATTCCTGGGGTCAGATACATCCTTGATCACACTGACAGAACCACAGGCACATAGACACAGGCAACAGAGCATGCACAATGTCGGCACTAGTACAGTGTATATCCACCTTTCGCAGCAATGCAGGCTGCTATTCTTCCATGGAGACGATCGTAGAGATGCTGGATGTAGTCCTGTGGAACGGCTTGCCATGCCATTTCCACCTGGCGCCTCAGTTGGACCAGCGTTCGTGCTGGACGTGCAGACCGCGTGAGACGACGCTTCATCCAGTCCCAAACATGCTCAATGGGGGACAGATCCGGAGATCTTGCTGGCCAGGGTAATTGACTTACACCTTCTAGAGCACGTTTGGTGGCACGGGATACATGCGGACGTGCATTGTCCTGTTGCAACAGCAAGTTCCCTTGCCGGTCTAGGAATGGTAGAACGATGGGTTCGATGACGGTTTGGATGTACCGTGCACTATTCAGTGTCCCCTGACGATCACCAGTGGTGTACGGCCAGTGTAGGAGATCGCTCCCCACACCATGATGCCGGGTGTTGGCCCTGTGTGCCTCGGTCGTATGCAGTCCTGATTGTGGCGCTCACCTGCACGGCGCCAAACACGCATACGACCATCATTGGCACCAAGGCAGAAGCGACTCTCATCGCTGAAGACGACACGTCTCCATTCGTCCCTCCATTCACGCCTGTCGCGACACCACTGGAGGCGGGCTGCACGATGTTGGGGCGTGAGCGGAAGACGGCCTAACGGTGTGCGGGACCGTAGCCCAGCTTCATGGAGACGGTTGCGAATGGTCCTCGCCGATACCCCAGGAGCAACAGTGTCCCTAATTTGCTGGGAAGTGGCGGTGCGGTCCCCTACGGCACTGCGTAGGATCCTACGGTCTTGGCGTGCATCCGTGCGTCGCTGCGGTCCGGTCCCAGGTCGACGGGCACGTGCACCTTCCGCCGACCACTGGCGACAACATCGATGTACTGTGGAGACCTCACGCCCCACGTGTTGAGCAATTCGGCGGTACGTCCACCCGGCCTCCCGCATGCTCACTATACGCCCTCGCTCGAAGTCCGTCAACTGCACATACGGTTCACGTCCACGCTGTCGCGGCATGCTACCAGTGTTAAAGACTGCGATGGAGCTCCGTATGCCACGGCAAACTGGCTGACACTGACGGCAGCGGTGCACAAATGCTGAGCAGCTAGCGCCATTCGACGGCCAACACCGCGGTTCCTGGTGTGTCCGCTGTGCCGTGCGTGTGATCATTGCTCGTACAGCCCTCTCGCAGTGTCCGGAGCAAGTATGGTGGGTCTGACACACCGGTGTCAATGTGTTCTTTTTTCCATTTCCAGGAGTGTATTTTAGTACGACTTGTGAGTTTAGCATCCGTACCAGGCCGCATGGAAGGAAGACATCGAAGCAATTCAGAGACTTTCTGCGAGATTTGTTACCGATAGGTTCGAACAACACGTAAGTGTTACGGAGATGCTTCAAGAACTCAAATGGGAGTTCCTGGAGGGAAGACGACGCTCTTTTCGAGCAACCATACTGAGAAAATTTGGGGAATCGGCATTTGAAGGTGACGGGCAAACTATCCTACTGCCGCCAACATACGTCGCGCGTAAGGACCACTAAGATAAAATCCGAGAAATTAGAGTTATACAGGGGTCATAGACATTCGTTTTTCCCTGGCTCTATTTGAGAGTGGAACAGGAAAGGCAATGACTAATTGTGGTATAGGATACCTTCCACCACGCACCGTATGGTAGCTCGTGGAGTATCAATGTGGATGTATATAATGGAGTTCAATTGGTTCATGTGGTGTCACCGCCAGACACCACACTTGCTAGGTGGTAGCTTTAAATCGGCCGCGGTCCGTTAGTACATGTCGGACCCGCGTGTCGCCACTGTCAGTGATCGCAGACCGAGCGCCACCACACGGCAGGTCTTGAGAGACGTACGAGCACTCGCCCAGTTGTACGACGACGTTGCTAGCGACTACACTGACGAAGCCTTTCTCTCATTTGCCGAGAGATAGTTAGAATAGCCTTCAGCTAAGTCCATGGCTACGACCTAGCAAGGCGCCATTAACCATATCTAGAGAGAGTCTCACTTGTATCATCAAGAATGCTGTATACAAATGATGGATTAAAGTTAAGTATTCCTGGAGCTACGTACTTTTCTTTATAGCATTCATTCGTATCCTGTTTCAGACCTCACGCCAGCCGGCGTGTGTAACGCGTGCATTTCGGCTACTTCCGAGTGGCGTGGCTGTCTTGTTACGCCACAACAGTTCAAATGGCTCTGAGCACTATGGGACTTCAAATCTGAGGTCATCAGTCCCCTAGAACTTAGAACTACTTAAACCTAACTAACCTGAGGATATCCATGCCCGAGGCAGGATTCGAACCTGCGACCACAGCGGTCACGCGGTTCCAGACTGAAGCGCCTAGAACCGCTCGGCCACACCCGCCGGCGATAATGGAGTTAAAGAAGCTTATGGACTACAAGCAGAATATTGGTAAGGCCGACAACACTGGTTGCTGAGTTGTGACAGGCGCCAGAATATGTAATAAACCCGGCTGATTTTTACGTACTGTGTTGAGAAAATGTGTGGTAGGGGTGGAACCTCTAGCTGTTTGGAGCCACAGAGAGAAAACCCGCCGACTGCTATTCTACTGCTGAGATAGACTGAACGGCACCTAATACGTGCCTTCGCTTACTGGGAGTTTATTTATACAATAGAAGACAAGTGAAGGCTCTCACAAATTGACGACTTGACAGGATAGGGTATTTTACAGACAACGGGAATCTGAACAATTCTTAATATCGTGTTGGAACGGTCATAGGAACAATCTTGGCGATTTTGCCTTTTAGTGTGGGAAAACAAGCTAACAAATAATTCAGTTGGAAAGACTAAGGGTTCAGCTGGTTGATGAGGAACATGGACATGCCCATAACAAATTTTTCGGAATTTACGGGGTGAGACTCTCCTAATGTGTTGCAAGATGACACTTGAAATCATGTGAGACACTTCTAAGAGGACTTTACAGCCTGATCCTCTTTGATTTCCGTCATACTTATAGGACTTGAAGCTCAGTAGGTGGACGTAAGTTTCTTATATCATTATGATACAATTATCAATAAAACTTTGTTTACTTTTATTTAAATTCCATATTTATTAACACATAGAAAATAATGTTCTTTGGCAAATATTCGCAATGTTTTAGTAAAACTAACTTGTTTTTATTTCTGGTTGTCAGTTGTACCAAAATAAATTACTATTTGACACAGATATGTGAAATGCCTTACTTTTAAACGAAAGAAACTACGTACATCACTAATACTGCTCAATCTGTAGAAAAAAGTATTATATTTATTTTATGTTGTTTTGAATTTTTGCACCACATTTTAATCAATTATGAAAACTGACATTAGTAAATAAAAATATGGTTACATTAATTTCCTTTAAAAAGTTATGATTCAATGTTTCTTCATCTACTTTTCTGTGTGTGAATACATATATAATTTAAATAAAAGTAAAACCTGTTATTGACTGCGAAATTGAATTACTTCGTTTTCTATTCTTATCTCATGAAGTATGAAGAAAAACGAGAGGCGTTCCTTATTGATTTGCACTTTACTTTTTCACATCAGTCATCCTGCGCCATTTGACTCATCATTACAGCTGAACGTATGTAGTACTGTGGTCTAACCATAGGTGGCAGGACAATCTCTTGAAGTATAATCCCTGTACAGTAAGGCCCATTTTCGCAGCTGCTACCATTACGTGAACAGACAACACGAAGCTTGATCATCAAGCACAGCGCTGTACGACGTGGTTTCTGTGGAAGGAGGGAGTAAATACTGCGGATATGCACAGGCGATCGGTGGCAGTGTGTGGAGATTGTGTACGTCACGGAAAGTCCTACCTCAAGACAACGTCAGTCGTCCCCATACGAGTCTGAAAACCGCTGCTGTCAAGAGGAGCAGGGCTGTCCTTGATGATCATATTGCGTATTCCCCCCTCAGGTACTGACAGCAGGTGGGAAAATGTGCTGTAACCTGCAGTGATTACCCTTTAGTACTTTTCCTGCCACCTACCGGTTAGTCCAAGTACTACACGCTTATAACTGGAATGGCGAGTGAAACAGCGCTCCATCTGATGGGAAAAAATGAATTGTGAATTAATATGGAACGCCTCTCGTAGAAGAAAGTCAACTGCCAGTCCCTGAAAGAATCGTCCGAACTCTGCAGGTCTTCCTACGTTTCGCTGAACTATCCGACAGACATCTTCCGCGAACACGCCAACAGAGCTGCCGGCGTTACCTATTAGATTATTTATTTGTCAACAGTAATTATATTATCATATTTCTTTGTCAAAGTTGATATACCAAATACTTATGTCAAAGAAATTTCTTGGTGTATTAGGAGACTTTGTCAAATGTCGCCTGTCTTCAAATAAATATGATCAAATCAAGAGCCTCGTAGTAGATTTGATCGTAAAAGTCGTTCGTCTTCTATACACTGCAATGTGAAATATAACCGCTTGGAGCGCTGGCGTTTCTACAGTTATTTGACGTTTCTGAGTGTGTTTGTAAATATGGTTTCAAAGTTGGTGTGTTCCTTCAACTATTTTTTTTTATTTTTATTTTTTAATAAACTGGCCTCGACAAGGCTGGGGGTGAGCCAGGGGCACAGTGCATGCTATTAATTGTGAGTTGATGGGCAAGTGGAATATGCTGTGGGCGACTTCCCCCATGTCCATTATCACATCTACAGCCATCCACCTCTACGTCTGGAAACATCGAGGTAGCTTTTCAGCAAGCCAGAAGAGAACAGAAAATAAAAATACTTTCTTAACTGTCCATTCTATTTTGTTTATTCTTGAACTGTAGATGTCACAAGTTAAAAAGCGCTTCAGCTGATTCGTACTTTTTATTAATTTTGTAGTTGTTGGAACACTAATTCCATTAATTAAATTATTCAAATAAAAAATAATTCTTATCGCCCAGTAGTGCGCTAAACTTACATTCACATATTCCCCCTTCGATGCTTTATATACAGCTTCGCACCTTTCTAGAATTATTTTGGTTAATATGCAATGTGATATTCGAGTGCTGTATTGTAAACTAGAGTACCTCTCTCCTGTGTCAAGAAATCCTAGTGTGACAGTTTGCCTGTCTTCTGCACATACAGCATTTCTCAAAAGAGAATTCTCTTTTGTAATATGAGAAGCCACTTTACTGAGAAAATACTGAAATACACTTTCACCCATTCGTAAGTACGTTACGTCCTCCACAAGCAGCTCACGTAACACATTTTGCTGAATGCGACGTAATACCTATGGCTTCATTGAAGTATTTTTCCTTTCTTTCCGTCGCTTTTCTTCCAAACACACACACACAGTGCAATTGTGGTACTAGTAACTGCAGCGCATAATAAGAGGTTGTTGTCCTCCATCTTGAAATATGATGAAAAATATGACGACAGTGTAATACCCCTTTTTCACGCCACGTCAAATATCTTTGTCAAACAAATCTGACGAATATTTGATCAAGTCTTTGACCTAATATTTGTCAATCCCTCAATTACACTACATTGTTTCACCATGAAGATGACGTGCTACAGACGCGAAATTTAACCGACAGGAAGAAGATGCTGTGATATGCAAATGATTAGCTCTTCAGAGCATTCACACAAGGTTGGCGCCGGTGGAGACACCTACGACGTGCTGACATTAAGAAAGTTTCCAACCGATTTCTCGTACACAAACAGCACTTGACCGGCGTTGCCTGGTCAAACGTTGTGATGCCTCGTATAAGGAGGAGAAATGTGTACCATCACGTTTCCGACTTTGAAAAAAGGTGGAATTGTACCCTATCGCGATTGCGGTTTATCGTATCGCGACATTGCTGCTCGCGTTGGTCAAGATCCAATGACGGATAGCAGAATATGGAATCAGTGGGTTCAGGAGGGTAATACGGAACGCCGTGCTGCATCCCAACTGCCTCGTATCACTAGCAGTCGAGATGACAGGCATCTTATCCGTATGGCTGTAACGGATCGTGCAGCCGCGTCTCGATCCCTGAGTCAAAAGATGGGGACGTTTGCAAGACAACAACCATCTGCACGAACAGTTCGACGACGTTTGCAGCAGCATGGACTATCAGCTCGAAGACCATGGCTGCGGTTACCCTCGACGGTGCATCACAGACAGGAGCGCCTGCGATGGTGTACTCAACGACGAACCTTGGTGCACGAATGACAAAATGTCATTTTTTCGGATTAATCCAGGCTCTGTTTACAGCATCATGACGGTCGCATCCGTGTTTGGAGACATCGCGGTGAACGCACATGGGAAACGTGTATTCGTCATCGCCATAGTGGCATATCACCCGGCGTGATGGTATGAGGTGCAATTGGTTACACTTCTCGTTCACCTCTTGTTCGCATTGAGGGCACTTTGAACTGTGGACGTTACATTTCAGATGTGTTACGACCCGTGGCTCTACCCTTCATTCGATCCCTGCGAAACCCTACATTTCAGCAGGATAATGCACGACCGCATGTTGCAGGTCCTGTACGGTCCTTTCTGGATACAGAAAATGTTCGACTGCTGCCCTGGCCAGCACATTCTCCAGATCTATCGCCAATTGAAAACGTCTGATCAATGGTGGCCGAGCAACTGGCTCGTAACAATACGCCAGTCACTACTCTTGATGAACTGTGGTATCGTGTTGAAGCTGTATGGGCAGCTGTACCTGTACACGCCTTCCAAGCTCTGTTTGACGCAATCCCCAGGCGTATCACGGCCGTTATTACGGCCAGAGATGGTTGTTCTCGGTACTGATTTCTCAGGATCTATGCACCAAAATTGAGTGAAAATGTAATCACATGTCAGTTCTAGTATAATATATTTGTCCAATGCATACCCGTTTATCATCTGCATTTCTTCTTGCTGTAGCAATTTTAATGGCCAGTAGTGTACCGCTACCTCTTTCGACTTCATCGCTTTAAGAACGACTTGTACAGCTGTCTCTTTTAAACGATTCCTACGTAAGTTACCTGAACGTATCTGAACACTTTGCTCTTGCCGTGTCAGTGTTTTACGATACTAGCAACAAATCTCGGAAACCATCCGAAACCTTCGGTCAGGCTAACGAGATGAGGTAACCTACAAAACTGCACCAGGCTCTTCTACGGTCTTTAGTTATCCGGTGCACAGCAAAACTACTTAAACATGACCATTCCATTCCTTAGTTCAATTACCCATCGACATTTATTCGGTGTGACAGGCTACAAATGTTTGCTACTGTTGTAATCTGTTGTTATAGGATTCTTTACCAAGTTTATCGACGGGATGTAGCATTTATTCACGTTTAGAGCGTACTGCCATTTACCGCACAAAGTGTAAATACTCTCTAAATCGTTCTGTATTTCCGTACGTTCTTCGAGTCATTTAAAACGATTGTGCAGTATTGCCAGAAATAAAATGTAGAGTTCAGAAGATCTCTGATTGCTATTGATGTATACTGAGAGCATTATCAGTCTCATTGGTATTCCTTGTGCATATCAGAGACTTTTCTATTGAACACTCGAAGTGCTGATTGGTATTTCTTGAGCATATCAGAGACTTTTCTGTTGAACATTCGAAGTGCTGATTTTTTTTCCTAAAAGTCAATCGTTTGCCTGTGAAAGATGTTGGTGCCGTTAAATATCTTATTCCTGAACAATTTTATATAAGCCAACTTCGCTTTCACTCACTAAAATTAATGAATTGTTGTCCTAACGTCATTGAAATTTGAGTTTTAAATTACTTATTAATATAGGAAGAGATACTGATGCCATCTTTGGGAAGGTAGCCTCATAATTTTGAATTGGCTGAATTGGTGCAACCAGGGATCAATGGAAAAGAAAGCAATTCCAATTACACTTGCTTCAGAGAAGAAAAATCACTCGTAAATTTGCCATGGCGACATTGTTCGATAATTCATTTTTAGTGAGTGACGTTCGTACTGTAATATCTACAGGGGAATTCCTGGCCACCAAATATGCACATTATGACTTTAGGGGAGATGTCAGTTCATTGCAGCTTGCAATAACAGTCCAACAAAATTCACTTTTTACGTACACTTATGTTCAGAAGAAACAGAATACCTGGAACGACTGGAGATAGGACATTTATATTCACAAGACATGTACATTAGTATGTTCTGCAGAAATGATTAGCATTTGAACCCTATCGGACCGCGGTTTCTAGGTCAACATCGATATCGCAGCGCAACACCACTCACTAGTGAAATGTGCCTAGGCTCTCGTTGTCGCTATAAACCTAAAGTAATGGATCAGTGTGACTTTAGCAGACGTGTAGGATGCCTCGCAGACGTAGGGGCGAACAATGCCATCAAATCTGCGAGTTTGAAAGAGGGTACGTTTCTGGCATGAGAGAATGTGATGCATACATCCGGGAAATTGCTGCTCGTGTGGGATGAAGTGTTCCGGCAGTGCAACGGGAGTGTGCATGGTTCAGGGAAGGCCCTGGTACACGAGGTGGGTTATGTGGCACCACCTAGACCACTCACCCAGAAGATCGATTCCTCATCCGAATGGCACTGTAGGGCAATCTGCGTCCTCCTCGGCTATGGTGCAAAAGAGGAACAGGGTAGCACATCGTACAAACCAGGGGCGGGCAAACGTTGCACGCGGCTCATGAGCGCACAGCGCTGCACGTGTGCTGCTCGCGTGCAATCGTCGAATGGGGCAGTGGCGACAGCCGGCAGGTTGCGGCAGTGTAGTACCAGGCTAAGCTGCGGACGTTGAATCGAAGCGACCACTACGTAGTGAACGTTGTATTTCAATAACCGGAAAATGCAGAGTGAAACAAGGAAACGGAGAATTGGAGATTTGCTATCTTTTAAAAAGGAATGGGAGAATCATTTGTTCTCTGTGGAAAAACGTGAAAATTGGAAATGTATAATATGTGACAGTATTCTCGCTGGTGAGCGGAAGTTTAATATTGAACGAAATTATAATAAATTTCAGTATGTTGCCGTTCTTAGTGCAATAAAAGAGGAATTTCTCAAGCGATTTGGGGATATATCTTACTTATCCCAAGGTTTTGAATAGTTCTCGAGAGAATCTGGTTTCTGTAGATGATTTTCATCTCAGTTTGCAAATGGAATTACTAGATCTACAGTGTAATTCTCGTCTGAGAGACAAGTTCCTTTTGGCAAGACGTGTAATAGATCTTTATCACGACTTTCCACGGCAAGAGTTTCCTCGTCTCCATAGTGAAGCCATGAAGATAGTCAATGTTGACCTCGACATACTTTTGTGAGAGATTTTTTTCTGTTATGAAAATTAATAAGTCTCGGTTAATAGCAAACATCGGTAATGAAAATTGACGTAACTGTTTGCGTTTGTCTGTATGTAGAAATTTTGTTCCAGACATTAAACGTATTGTAAACTCCACCTGTGGTAATTAAACAAAACGTATCGTAGGTAATAGGTACTCTTTCAAACCATGATTACTTTCAAGAACTCCTACTAACCATATTCCTTCATTTAATAAAGCAGACCAGGAAACAAAACGCATTACAGGGGAAGAAGCGGAGAGACGGTATGGTGGGGAGGGGTGAGAGGCGGGTGGCCAGCTTGCCCCTATGTGCACGCAGAACACCTGTTAACTGCACACGTGCATGTGCACCGCACACGTGCAGAATTCCTGCCCGCCCCTGTCGTACACTATCAGGGTTGACAGTCCGCTGACGTTTATTACGGCATCGGTTATGTGCGCGTCCTCCAATTCTCCGCCTACCTTTGATGAATACTCAAAACCATGCTAGGCGCCAATGGTGTACGGAACGACGTCACTGGGGACAGGAATGGCATCTGACAATGTTTTCGGACGAATCTGGGTTCAGTTTGTTTGAAAATGATGGCCGCATTTTGGTTCACCGCAGACAGAGGGAGCGGCACCACGGTGACTGCATTCGCACAAGACATACAGTACCAACTCAAGGCATTATGGTGGGGGATGGTATGGGGTACAACCACAAATCACAGTTGTTGTGTGTCCAGGAAACCGTGATCAGTGTGACCTACGTGAATGACATCCTATAGCCTGTAGGGATACCTTTTCTGCACAACAATCTAGACGCCATTTTTCAGCAAGATAATGCACGACCACTTGTTGCTGCATGAACACTTGTCTTCTTGGTTTCACAGGATGTCAGCCTTTTTCCCTAGCCCGCCAGATCACCAATCTTGTAACCAATAGAAAATTTATGGAAATGTAAATGCCGTGTGGCTAGGGCCTCCCGTCGGGTAGACCGGTCGCCTGGTGCAAATTTCGAGTTGACGCCACTTCGGTGACTTGCGTGTCGATGAGGATGAAATGATGATGATGAGGACAACACAACACCCGGTCCCTGAGCGGAGAAAATCTCCGACCCAGCCGGGAATGGAATGCGGACCATTAGGTATGATATTCCGTCGCGCCCACCACTCAGCGACCAGGGGCGGACATGGAAAATGTATCGGATATGGTGAAACGACGAGTGCAGCGCTATGGCCCCCAGTGCCAACCACCAAAGATGAACATTGGAACCAGGTGAATGGAGTATGGTTGGCTATACAACAGAACACCTTGCCTTTATGCGTCCATGCCGTCACGCGTGGCGAACCTTGTGTCTACTAGGCAACAGGTCACATGCTGAACCGAGTTGATGTGGCAGAAACCACATAACGTGATAAAAATGATATTGAATAACTTCGCATACCAAAACTGACGCCGTAACGACATAAATATTATCGCAGAAAAATAACAAAGACTCTGTAATCAATTAATATGATCTGCGAAGGTAATTGCAATCTCTGTTCTTTTGCAAAAAAGATCGCTTTCTCTTCCGTTTTGTTTCTGCGTAGTGTAAGACGCCATTTTGTGACGAGGCACGAAAACGTGTAAGTTTCATGTAATATTTAGCCTAAATATAATCAAATATTACTTAAAAGTATGGCTAAAGCTTTTCTCTAACAGCTCCTATATTCATGAAGTGATAATTTCAATACTTTATGCAAATTTTATAGGGGAACAGTGGTGCAGAGGTCAGCGCCATTGTTCATAATGATAACGGCCCGGAGTCTTAGTATTCGCTATTTTTGACAATGAAAAATAACTGTAAATGTAAGAGAATTCTCTTGATTAGCGGTTCTTATTTTGAAACAGTAAAGGTTATCGGTTTTTTCAATATTGAATCATATTTGAGTAAAGTGCCTTCAGTAAATTACTACGCAGTTTTTCCAATATTGAATCATATTTAAGTAAAGTGAGTTTAGTAAATTATTACGATCCCCGCTCGACTAAGTTGCAAGAATATCCTTAACGTTGCATTTTCATATAAGTAAAAAACAATTTACAAAAATCAAACTTAATTTGATGGTATACAGTTACATTACGAATTTCGTGTGTCGGTAGTGTCTTTTAATATAAAAACTTCGTGTCAGGCAAACTAACTGCGAAAAGTACCGCAAGTGAGTCATTGACGTAAATAGTTTTCTTGTTGTGAAGCAGGCTGAATAACACGAACCCCAACTTTTCATAACATGTAAAAACCAATACATAAAGAACCACAACATTGACTGAAATACCAATCATTTCTGCAGAATATACTAATGTACACGCCCTCTGAATATGAATGTCGTATCTCTAGTCGTTCAAGGTGTATTTTTTTTAATATGAGTGTATCTATGGCAGGTCTAGTATCTGCAGCACATGCCTCTTAGTAGCGGCATCTAAGACATATAAAGGGTTTCAAAGTCTTTGCAACAATGTCTAGAGGTGACAGGTCACGACATGTAGAACAACTTTTATTAGAGACAAAATGTTCGCTGAAGCATCCTGGGCACGCTAAGCACCCTTTATTATTAATTATGCCTCTGAGAGGTGACAGGGTGTAGGCACTCTTCGACATGACTCTGCCGTGTGTGTAGCCTATAATACAATCATCAGCTCTATGCGTAAGGTCAGAATTAAAGTTCCTCATTCGCTTCTAAAACATCTTTCTCTGGTTAGAGATACTCGAGCTTAAGGTTTTCTTCTAGAAATCTATGTGCAGGAGTGGCAGATGCAGTACACGTGCTTAGTCGACCGCGCTAGTTCGATGAAATCTCGCAGTCCCAGGACCGGCGAATACTAAAGAACACCTATCGTCGTTGGGAAGCGCCAGCGAAAGTTTTGTCTGGAAGAGAAGTCATTCACCATGACGTGATGTATCTCGTCTTGTAGTGGTACTTGAATTACGTAACCATTGCGGCACCTCACCTCAACCTCTCGATACCAGCAATATTCTACTGTGTTTCTGTAAAGTAGTTAACATATTTCTGAGACAACATTCAGATTTGATTTCATTAATGTAGAGGTACTTTGATACATCGATATGTTTATATTGCAATGATATTATTCTGATGTGAATTCTTTCTTTTGTCACTATGATCTTTGACGTACTTGTAACTCTGATTTTTGGGCGCGTAAGCGGTTATTAGAGACTCAAGTCTTGGTCGTCATGTTGAAAAGACCCAAATTGTAGTCAGTTTATGAAATGTGAACTTTAACATTGAGGAAGATATTTTCAAGTATGTTTTATATTGTGAAGTGATGTTGCAATAAAAGTAATAAAAAGCAGTGTAACTTAAATTCGGAGTGCTGATTACTTTTTTACATCACCATTATCTTAACTTGCAAAAGTTTATTCTTCAAGAATGGTTTATGAAACAAATCTATAAAACTTTTGAATATCGCAGAATAGCACCTAGGCCTCTTTGCATCCGAGCTTGGGATCATCATTACCTAGATTTTCTACGATTGAGCCATGAGTTCACAACGAGACCAGCGTGGGAAACACGAAAAGATGAGTGCCTAGTTTATCCATTATTTCGTGAAATGACTTTATTAACTGTGCTCTAATGACACCTGCCACATAATATAACTTTTTTGTTGCCCGAAAATGCAATATTTAGCAGCGTGAGCAACACTACAATCATAATTAATTTTTGACCTTTGTTGTGGTAGGGTTGTTAGAGTCTCTATCCATTTGATGCGAAGACTTTGAAACACCTTACACACTAGTTTTCTAGTTCATGCCAGAGACATCTGCTGATAAAATTCGTTGGATTGACTACATGGTCGTGACGATCAGCATATAAATTTAGGTATTGTGTAATGGTCAATGGCAATGTGCCTTACCTCTTCGGATGTCAAATTGATAGAAATTTGAACGAAAAGAAACAACCGACGGCTTTGGCAAATGATTAGAGTCTTAGCAGAATGATAGATTTCAGATTTTCGTCGCAGTGCTGACGGTGTAACCAGATAAATGGCTGCTAGAATGCGACACGGATGCTACACGTTTTACAGGCGCTATTCTCCAACATTGCGGGCGATGTTAAAAGACCAAAAATTCTAGTTTTCTTTGCAGCTTGAGAGGTGATGTAAGGACATCAACACAAAATAACCATAGTTATTATCGTACCATTACAGTCACCGCTCTCAAGCCGACCGTAAGTCGTTTCGCAGTACAGTCATTACGCGTAGTGGCGGTTATACGGAGATACGAGCACACAATGCTTTATGGCACTGCCTCTTTCCCAAATGGAAGACCTAGTCACTGTACTTTGGAGTTTGCTATCAAGCCAAGTGCGCAGTAAGGGTGATATTCAGTTTTATCTGGGGTGTCTGAAACGGAAAGACGACATGAAAGCCTCTTTCATACACGAAGGTGACATCACTGCAATACAGTCTAGAGCCATTGTCTCGCAACACTGTCACAGATTTGACAGATGGATGCAGAAGATCTTCGAAGTCTAACGTCATCCCATTGTAAATTTCTCTATTGTTCCTTACTGAATGCTCTACGAGAACTCGCCAAGTCTCTACTGTATAAGACCCTTGTTCTCATTTCCCTCTCATCACTTGGCGATTTCACATACAGAAAATATAAAAATAATTGGCGGTAAAAAACTACAGCACTACTTATCGGCGTTAAATAACTAATGTATGTAATAACTTCCCAAAGATAAGTACGTCACAAAAAATAATGTTACGTTAAAAATGTCACTTGCTTCATCTGAAAGCATTCGTACGAGATTAAAAAGAAATTGACAAATGAATCAAACTGTATAATGCTATAGATTGCATCTGCATGTAGTTTAATATCTCAGTGCCCCATATTCAGGTAACTTTTGCGTATTTTCTTGGTGCTCTTCCTTTTCGCTGTTTCCTTATGATGTCAGCCATCAGATACGCTCGACAACGACGAAACGTCTAGTCTTCAAAATAGTTACAATTTGCAGCTTTTGTGTTGTGTCTTTCCTCATTTTAATTGAGAGAACTTTGGGCCTTTCAGACAGGAGATTTAAAGTGATTCTCTTACACATCTCTTTTAATTATTTCTTTTCATTATTGATGACATGATAAACATGATTTTTTCAAAATTTTTGCGCGTTCCTCTACAAATGCTTCAACTTTCAGTGAAAAACATCTTTGCTAGGCTCCTTTGATATAATCTTCGTTAGAGTATGTGATAACAGGAAAAAAGCTAATTAAAATCTGCTAATTGATGAACGTTTCTCGATTTTCTTGTTGTGGCAAATTTATTCGTGTACTGAAACTTCAGCGACTTCCTCTGTCGTCATCGTCAGGCGTTAATTGCCGTACTAATAGGTAGTGTGTTACTCATAGAACAAGAATGTATATGGCGTTAGCGAAGATTAACGTGCAAGTTGTCAACAATGAAAGGAGCGATATTTGTGTCAAACGATGCTTGTTTACATTTTGCACTAAGACTGAAACTTAACTATTTCTCTCATCTACATCGCCAAGCGACCTTTTTTTCCCCTAAATCACTTCAGGCAAATGCAGAGATGGCTCCTTTGAAAGGGCACTACCGGCTTCCTTCCCCAACCTTCCCTACTCCAATTGGTACGATGACCTCGCTTTTTGGTACTCTTGCCCAAATCAACCAACTAAGAGACTTTCTCGGAATGGAAATCCAGTTGCAGGTTGCCTATGTAACGGCTTCCAGGGCCAACAAAAATTTGATTTTCGATATTGCGCAAAATTATTGACCCAATTTAAAATTTAAAACTCTGTCGTAATCTATTTATTAAGAGGTTATAATCTTATATCATAAGTTAAACACATTAAGACAAATATTAGAGTTAGAAACTGTGTCTTCAGGAACCGTAACTGACGCCTCGCAGTTACCCGGGCTTCATACACCCAGTATTTCAGAATTAGAGCACTTAGCGGCTTCCAACGGTTAACACACAATTTCAAACTATTTGGAAAGTTATCCTTGCTGACACCTTCCACAACATAACGAAAAGAAAAAAGTCTATCGTTTACTAAATTTTCGTTGTTCCAGCAAAATTTCAGCACCAGACATGATCTTTTAATTTATTACTTCCTTACTGTTGACTCCATTCGCGACATGGTTTGCAGACAGTTTTTACGGTATATCAATCAATGTACCTGCAACATGATATCGTTGTACGACACATACTTCAGGAAATATGACGTCATAAGCATGGAGATGCATAAAAAACTGGCTTTTCCTTACAATGGAACGCAAATAACTCAGAATATATTCATCTAGTGTTTCATGATGAGAGCACTTAGCGACTTACAACAAGCATTAGACATAATTTCAAACTTTTCTAAACTTTTTCTCGCTTACATGCTTAACATCAAATATTTAACACATTAGCACATTTGTAAAGTATTCAGGTGTTTGAAGCTGTGTTACACATGAGAGTTTCAGTCTCTAGAGACTCGGGTAGGGGTTTACCGGTTTACCGGTTTACCGTATTTCTACACATTTGTTAGTAACAGCAGTGATGAGTGACTGTTGCCTTTACTGACGCAAATCGAAATACAACAGAGTTACTTTTAATAGGTAAGTATCACAAAGGTACAATTCCATTTCTCGTTCCCGAAAGAGCTGCTTAATGTGATGAAAATATTGAGACAGAATAAAAATATCGTAGAGCTAATTTATACGACAGGTTTACGAGACAAGTGCTAGATAAATTCGGCAGTATGGGAGTGTGCTGCCAGTCAATCCCAGCAATTTACACCAACGGATAAGGTTTATATATGACAGTCTTAGTCATGGCATGCGGACTACATAGATCTCTTAAGCACTGTTCTCATTTTAAAGCAATCGCAATACAAAACTGTAGAACTAGTACCAATGTCATAGAGAATAAGTAGGTACGATTAGTAATACAGTTCCGGAAAATTTAATGAGGATGAAACATATGGAACCGGACTGGGAAAACAGAAACATTTCGTACCTGAAAATATTTCATTGTGCGATAAATCGCCAACTTGTTGCAAAGTTGTTGTTTCAAATTCAGTATTCTTTCGGAACATTTTCACGTTGGCGTACTAGGAAGCAATCTCACAATGGCGACACAGCACGTTTACATGTTACTACATTAAAGTTCTCCACCTGGTTCGCATTCGAGAGGACGATGTTTCAACTTCACATCCGACCATCGTGATATAGGTTTTCTAGTCGCTACAGGAAAATTTTGGGATGGTTCCTTTGAAAGAACGCGGCCGATTTGCTTCATAATCCTTGATACAATCCAAGCTTGCGCTCCGTCTCTAATGACCTCGACATCGAAGGTAATCCCTAATCCTGCTTCCTTCCATTAAAGCCCCTACGTGTTTTTCTGTTTGGATGTGAAGGATAATCTCGGGGACTGCTGTAGGGATTTTGATACGGTTTTCACTAACAGACAGACTGATTCTTGAGGAAGGCGTGTCCAAATTCCCACAACGCCAGACAAGACGTCTGACCATAGATACATACTGTACCCATGTGAGCCGGGGCGGATCGCGGGTGAGTTATTAAAATAGACTCATCAGTACGATGAAGAACAGTACAAACCCTAAAATGTAGCAGTGGCTGTCCGTCCTTTTCCTAGACTAAAAAAATTTCCGACAACTGAGATGTGACACTTGTCGCAAACAACGAGTTGCAGTTACCTTTCAAGCACTTTGAGCCGAGTTCTTACCAGTCATCGACTGCAAATTATTACGCTGTCTGTGAAATGTGCCTATAAAACACGATATGTTTGAGTGGAATCTGTCTCTACTAGCGGTGTAATTAAATTTGTAATCTGCAGGACGCTATGGACAAACCTTGTGCCGCACCATAATCATGAAACTGTAGAAATCGATGTAATTTGGCGACATAATTCTGTGCATCGGCATGTTCACTTCCCTCAATAGATATTCCTACAGTTACTGTGGTATTTCGATATGTAGTTGGCCGAATTACACCGCTCGACCAAAAAAAAAAAGGGAGAGAGAGAGAGAGAGAGAGAGAGAGAGGGAGGGGGGGGGGAGAGAAGCACCCAGAAGATACGGCCTAATGTCAATGTAACTTCAAACTCATACATATAATTGTAGTGATCTTCCCTCTCTTAGTGTATATTTTTATTTGAATTTATTTTATATATAATTTTTTTAAGAATGAATTATCTTACTTGGTCGATGGTTACGCGACCGGAATTGTCGTCTCTTACAAAAATGGTTCAAATGGCTCTCAGCACTATGGGACTTAACATCTGAGGTCATCAGTCCCAGAGACTTAGAACTACTTAAACCTAACTGACCTAAGGAGATCACACACATCCATGCCCGAGGCAGGATTCGAACCTGCGACCGCAGCAGTCTCGCGGTTCCGGACTGAAACGCCTAGAACCGCTCGTCCACAGCGGCCGGCTCCCTGAGTTCTTTGCTCGTTGCTTATTTTGCACGCACTTTTGATTGTTTATACTTATTAAGAAATTGAATTCTGTAATTACATATGTTCCGCGGCCTGAGCCAGTTCACGTAAAAGTTTTTTGAGTATAGTACCGCGTCTTAATGTGAAAGAGTTATAGTGGAGAAACCAACATGTCGGCCACAGTTACAATAGACTTCTTCTGGGTCTATGGTGCCAGTGATCAAAAAGTTACGGCAGCACATTGCCCAACCACTTACCACTGTCATTCATTTCTGCGCCACAGCAATAATCAACAGGCACAGCATTTCGCCATCGCACCCCCTTTGGTAACCGGCGTGATCAATTACTCTGTGACCTGCGGTATTAAGGGTGTTCCTGCAGTGTTGGGGCAGGCAAACTAAGAGATACCTGGAGCGTCTACTTGCCTACACGCCTGACCCCGGGGCGCAGTAGGCCGAGCGGTTGTAGGTGCTACAGTTTCGAATCCTGCCTCGGGCATGGGTGTGTGTGATGTCCTTAGGTTAGTTAGGTTTAAGTAGTTCTAAGTTCTAGGGGACTGATGACCTCAGAAGTTAAGTCCCATAGTGCTCAGAGCCTTTTGAGCCGGGGCGCATAAA
Source organism: Schistocerca cancellata (assembly GCF_023864275.1). Lineage (NCBI taxonomy): Eukaryota > Metazoa > Arthropoda > Insecta > Orthoptera > Acrididae > Schistocerca > Schistocerca cancellata. The sequence goes on along the minus strand of NC_064631.1, from coordinate 294,968,781 downwards.
TATCGTACAACCAGCCAGCAGGAAGCATCTAATATTGACCAATATGGAAAAAACCACTGCCATGTGGTCAGGGAGGCATCATGCTCATCCGCCATCCGCTGATGGGGCAAATGTCACCATCCCCATTCTACAGCACCACTTGCCTACAGTCCAACAGCAGTTTCGATGGACCTAGGAACGAACTGAGACTTTAGTAGCCTCCAACCTGCCGAGTGTCTAGTGCCGCGAGGCACTGCCAGCCAGATGTCGTTGCCAGAGTTCGCTTCCTACAGTCATGCTCATAAATTCAGGTTAATTTCAGAATGTGGTGCCACACAACGTGGCACTACACAAAACTGGCGCTAATAGCATAATGAACATAATGAACACACATAACACAGATCTGTAAATCCACGGTATTGGTAATAAGTTGAGAAAACCGTCCCGAAACACATGTGCTACAAAACGCCACTGTTTCTTGCGCATGTACCCCGACATCAGTATGCGATATGATCACCATGCACACGTACACAGGCCGCCCAATCGGTTGGAATACTCTGGATCAGGTGGTCGCGCAGCTGCTGGGGTATAGCCCCCCATTCTTGCATCAGTGCCTGTCGGAACTCTAGAAGTGTTGTAGGGGTTTGAAGATGTGCAGCAATACGTCGACTGGGAGCATCCCAGACGTGCTTGATGGGGTTTGAGTCTGGTGAAGTGGCAGGCCACTCCATTCGACTGATATCTTCTGTTACAAGGTACTCCTCCACGATGGCAGCTGGGTGGGGCCATGCGTTATCATCCATCAAGAGGAAGTTGGGAGCCACTGCACCCCTGAAAAGGCGGACATACTAATGACGTCCCGATACACTTGACCTGTTACAGTTCCTCCGTCAAAGACATGCAGGGGTGTACGTGCACCAATCATAATCCCACCCCACACCAAACCACGATCTCCATACAGGTCTCTTTCAAGGACATTAAGGGGCTAGTATCTGGTTCCTGGTTCACGCCAGTTGAAAACCCGGCGAGAATCACTGTTCAGACTATACCTGGACTCATCTGTGAACGTAACATGGGACCACTGTTCCAATGACCATGTACTGTGTTCTTGACACCAGGCTTTACGGGCTCTCCTATGACAAGGGGTCAGTGGAATGCACCTCCGGCCGGGGTGGCCGAGCGGTTCTAGGGGCTACAGTCTGGAACCACACGACCGCTACGGTCGCAGGTTCGAATCCTGCCCTGGGCATGGGTGTGTGTGATGTCCTTAGGTTAGGTTTAAGTAGTTCTAAGTTCTAGGGGACTGATGACCTCAGAAGTTAAGTCCCATGGTGCTCAGAGCCATTTGAACCATTTTGGAATGCACCTTGCACGTCTTCCGGGCGTATAAACCATGTCTGTTCAGTCGTCTGTAGACTGTGTGTTTGGAGACAACTGTTCAGTGGCTGTGGTGAGGCCCCGAGCAAGGCTATCTGCAGTACTCCGTGGCCGTCTGCGGCCACTGATGGCGAGATATCGGTCTTCTTGTGGTGTTGTACACTATGGACGTCCCATAGTGTAGCGCCTGGACACGTTTCCTGTCTGCTGTAATCTTTGCATAATCTTGAGACCTGCTGTGTTTGACCAACCTCCAGTCGCCCTAGTATTCTACCCCTCATAACGTCAGCAATATGTGTTCTTTGAGCCATTTTCAAAACATAGTCACCATTAGCACCTCTGAAAACGTCTTCACGCTTACTCGCTGCACCGTACTCTGACATGCACCAACACACCCCTGCGTATGTGGACTGCTGCCAGCGCCACCGTGCGACGACCGCAGGTCAAATGCACCGCATGGTCATGCCCCGAGGTGATTTAAACCCGCAAACCGCCCACCAGAGCGTTGTTTCACCATGTATCAGCATTATCCTCAATTTGTCAGCATGAGTGTAGACATCACCAATGGCGCCAAGCGCTTGGCTGCGGCAGGCTACCAGCACCAGCCTGCCGGCGGTACCAGCATTTCATCGCTCGGCCACTCAGTTGGGAATTCCTACTCTACACAGTCGCTCCGTTTCTGCACCGTGATGAAAGTAGCGACTCCAGACGACTGTACGTCAACACAGGACCATGAGCTCGACGTCCAGCCCCCACTTCCTGGATGTGGACACAGGATCTCCGTTACAGGATTGATCTAATAAATAAATCAACTACCAACAATCCGTATGCGCCTGGATCTACCCTCGCCTGCTCACTAGAGAGCCCCGTGTCATTGCAATGCATAAAAGATCTAGGGATAACGTCAGAAGCTCAGTGAAGCTATTCCGAGATGGTACCAATGTCTATAAGAAGGTAGCAACATCAGGAGACTGTAACGAACTGCTGGAAGACCTACAGGGGATCACTTGTTGATTTAGTGCCTCGAAGTTTACCCTGAACGCAAACAGATGCAATGTACAACACATAAACAATTGAAGAAGTCCTCTGCTGCTTATCTGTGAAAAATCACTTTAAACCGTAACTGCTGTAAAATACCATGTACCCATCCGGAGCGACCTAAAGTGAAATGACCCCATAAAACAAATAGGGAAAGAAGAGGCTATGCTGAGAAACATGTTAGGGGAATGCAGCTCACCCAGAAAAGAAGTGGCTTACGAAACATTTTATCGAGGGATTCTATAGTGTTGCTCATGAATCTCGGGCCCTTACAAGGTTGGATGAATAGAAGAGAGAGACAAGATTCAAATAAGAAGGTTGGGTTGTTCGGGGAAGGAGACCAGACAGCGAGGTCATCGGTCTCATCCCATTAAGGAAGGGTGGGGAAGGATGTCGGCCGTGCCCTTTCAAAAGAACCATCCCAGCATTTGCCTGGAGCGATTTAGGGAAATCACGGAAAACCTAAATCAGGATGGCCGGTTCAAATAAGAATAGCGCATGTTATACCGGGATTGTCTAGTAGGCGCGACAGCGTTACGGAGACGTTCAACTGATTCTAGTTGCAGACGCCAAAAGAGAGGTGTCGTGCATCACGGAGAGGATTATTATTGGTGTGCCGAGAAAGTACGTTTCGAGAAAGTCGGGACTACTCATTCCTCCCACATACGTCTCCTGAAATGAAAACAGTGAGCAAATCCGGGAAATTAGAGCTAATACGGAACAGACCCGTGGTCTAGGCGTAGCGTCTTTGATTCATAATCAAAACGTCTTCGGTCCCGGGTTCGATCCCCGCCACTGCCTAAATTTTGATAAATAATCAGCATTGGTGGCCAAAGACTTCCCGCATAAGAAGTCAACCTCATTCTGCCAACGGCCTTGTCAAAGAGGGCGGAGGAGCGGATAGAGGTTCAGGGCACTCTCTTGTCCTAGGGGTGGGAAATTACCCCTAAAGGCGGAAGAATCAGCAATGATCAACGACATGAGGACGCAGAAGGCAATGGAAACCACTGCATTAACCTCATTCTGCCAACGGCCTTGTCAAAGAGGGCGGAGGAGCGGATAGAGGTTCAGGGCACTCTCACTAGGGGTGGGAAATTACCCCTAAAGGCGGAAGAATCAGCAATGATCAACGACATGAGGACGCAGAAGGCAATAGAAACCACTGCATTAAAGACACGTAACGTTTATCGACAGGACATGTGGCCTGTATTTGAAGAAGTGTCATGATGATCTCTCCATTGGCAAAAGATTCCGGAATATCCCCCATTCGGATCTCCGGGAGGGGACTGCCAAGGGGGAGGTTACCATGAGAAAAAGATTTGATAACCTACGAAATGATAACGTTCTACGAGTCGGGGCGTGGAATGTCAGAAGCTTGAACGTGGTAGGGAAACTAGAAAATCTGAAAAGGGAAATGCAGAGGCTCAATCTAGATATAGTAGGGGTCAGTGAAGTGAAGTGGAAGGAAGACAAGGATTTCTGGTCAGATGAGTATCGGGTAATATCAGCAGCAGCAGAAAATGGTATAACAGGTGTAGGATTCGTTATGAATAGGAAGGTAGGGCAGAGGGTGTGTTACTGTGAACAGTTCAGTGACCGGGTTGTTCTAATCAGAATCGACAGCAGACCAACACCGACAACGATAGTTCATGTATACATGCCGACGTCGCAAGCTGAAGATGAACATATAGAGAAAGTGTATGAGGATATTGAAAGGGTAATGCAGTATGTAAAGGGGGACGAAAATCTAATAGTCATAGATTTCAATTAGATTACATCATGGTCAGACAGAGATTCCGAAATCAGATACTGGATTCTAAGGCGTACCCAGGAGCAGATATAGACTCAGATCACAATATAGTAGTGATGAAGAGTAGGCTGAAGTTCAAGACATTAGTCAGGAAGAATCAATACGCAAAGAAGTGGGATACGGAAGTACTAAGGAATGACGAGATACGTTTTAAGTTCTCTAACGCTATAGATACAGCAATAAGGAATAGCGCAGTAGGCAGTACAGTTGAAGAGGAATGGACATCTCTAAAAACGGCCATCACAGAAGTTGGGAAGGAAAACATAGGTACAAAGAAGGTAGCTGCGAAGAAACCATGGGTAACAGAAGAAATACTTCAGTTGATTGATGAAAGGAGGAAGTACAAACATGTTCCGGGAAAATCAGGAATACAGAAATACAAGTCGCTAAGGAATGAAATAAATAGGAAGTGCAGGGAAGGCCTTAATTTGAGGAAGAAATTTCTGCAGATAAAATGTGAAGACATCGAAAAAGATATGATTGTCGGAAGGACAGACTCAGCATACAGGAAAGTCAAAACAACCTTTGATGACATTAAAAGCAACGGTGGTAACATTAAGAGTGCAACGGGAATTCCACTGTTAAATGCAGAGGAGAGAGCAGATAGGTGGAAAGAATACATTGAAAGCCTCTATGAGGGTGAAGATTTGTCTGATGTGATAGAAGAAGAAACAGAAGTCGATTTAGAAGAGATAGGGGATCCAGTATTAGAATCGGAATTTAAAAGAGCTTTGGAGGACTTACAGTCAAATAAGACAGAAGGGATAGATAACATTCCATCAGAATTTCTAAAATCAGTGGGGGAAGTGGCAACAAAACGATTATTCACGTTGGTGTGTAGAATATATGAGTCTGGCGAGATACCATCTCACTTTCGGAAAAGCATCATCCACATAATTCCGAAGACGGCAAGAGCTGACAAGTGCAAGAATTATCGCACAATCAGCTTAACAGCTCATGCATCGAAGCTGCTTACAAGAATAATATACAGAAGAATGGAAAAGAAAATTGAGAATGCGCTAGGTGACGATCAGTTTGGCTTTAGGAAAAGTAAAGGGACGAGAGAGGCTAATAATGGAAGCAAGGCTAAAGAAAAATCAAGACACTTTCATAGGATTTGTCGACCTGAAAAAAGCGTTCGACAATATAAAATGGTGCAAGCTGTTCGAGATTCTGAAAAAAGTAGGGGTAAGCTATAGGGAGAGACGGGTCATATACAATATACACAACAACCAAGGGGGAATAGTAAGAGTGGACGATCAAGAACGAAATGCTCGTATTAAGAAGGGTGTAAGACAAGGCTGTAGCCTTTCGCCCCTACTCTTAAATCTGTACATCGAGGAAACAATGATGGAAATAAAAGAAAGGTTCAGGAGTGGAATTAAAATACAAGGTGAAAGGATATCAATGATACGATTCGCTGATGACATTGCTATCCTGAGTGAAAGTGAAGAAGAATTAAATGATCTGCTGAACGGAATGAACAGTCTAATGAGTTCACAGTATGGTTTGAGAGTAAATCGGAGAAAGACGAAGGTAATGAGAAGTAGTAGAAATGAGAACAGCGAGAAACTTAACATCAGGATTGATGGTCACGAAGTCAATGAAGTTAAGGAATTCTGCTACCTAGGCAGTAAAATAACCAATGACGGACGGACGGAGCAAGGAGGACATCAAAAGTAGACTCGCTATGACAAAAAAGGCATTTCTGGCCAAGAGAAGTCTACTAATATCAAATACCGGCCTTAATTTGAGGAAGAAATTTCTGAGGATGTCCGTCTGGAGTACAGCATTGTATGGTAGTGAAACATGGACTGTGGGAAAACCGGAACAGAAGAGAATCGAAGCATTGATGTGATGCTATAGACGAATGTTGAAAATTAGGTGGATTGATAAGGTAAGGAATGAGGAGATTCTACGCAGAATCGGAGAGGAAAGGAATATGTGGAAAACACTGATAAGGAGAAGGGACAGGATGATAGGACATCTGCTAAGACATGAGGGAATGACTTCCATGGTACTAGAGGGAGCTGTAGAGGACAAAAACTGTAGAGGAAGACAGAGATTGGAATACGTCAAGCAAATAATTGAGGACGTAGGTTGCAAGTGCTACTCTGAGAGGAAGAGGTTAGCACAGGAAAGGAATTCGTGGCGGGCCGCATCAAACCAGTCAGTAGACTGATGACAAAAAAAAAAAAACGGAGGTTTGGAGACAATCATTCTGCCCACGCATCATTCGCGAATGGAACAAGTAAGGGGTATCAGATAGTGTTACCAGAAGCTTGCTTTGCCACACATTGTAAGATGTCTTGCGGGCTATAGATGTGGTTGTAGACAATGGTCCCATTCCCAATATTCACCGATAGGGCGATATAAACAATAACTACCGCATCAAACCAGTCAGTAGACTGATGACAAAAAAAAAACAAAAAAAACGGAGGTTTGGAGACAATCATTCTCCCCACGCATCATTCGCGAATGGAACAAGTAAGGGGTAACAGATAGTGTTACCAGAAGCTTGCTTCGCCACACATTGTAAGATGGCTTGCGGTCTATAGATGTGGTTGTAGACAATGGTCCCATTCCGAATACTCACCGATAGGGCGATATAAACAATAACTACAGCTATGTTGTCATTTCAGAAATTTTGTACCATTGTGGTATGTGCACGAAAGAAGCTAATTATACAATAACTTAGCGCCCACTGCTTCGCTCGTGTTGACTGGTCTCCACAGATCTTTCTTTTTGTTTTGTTTTGTTTTCCTTAATTTAATTTTTATGTTGTTCACAAACTGTACCATCTTCTAAACTTTGCGTGCTAATTAGGGCCTAGAAGCTGCTCTTTACCGAATCTACTTATAATTAAAGAGAGATTCTGGCAGGTAGAGACGGAGGTCTTTGTTAATCCCGCCTTTTGAGTTCTTGTGGTGATATTTTCATAGAGACTTTCATCCCCTAACACTTATTTCTTTAGAAGTCAAATATAAATCTTCATAGACTTAGCCTCACAAATGATTTAATGTAAAGATATATTTTAAAAACAACTTCCGTCCCCTTATGGGTTGAATTTCCAAAAACACTGAAACACGTATGCTTTTATATCTAATGGAGAATTCAAATACCAATTTTCGTATATGTAGCTTTAAAACTGCTTTAGTTGTTCTTAAGTAACATTTTTTTCAAGAAACCTTTCACCACCTATTTCACTTCCCCCCTCCACCCACAAATACACAAAGGATAAATTGCCAATAATTCTGTAACTCATATTTCTTTACTTCTGACATAGAAACCATATACCAATTTTCGTAATTCTAGCTTGAAATTTGCATAAATAGCAACGTATTTTCAAAAAATCTTTCATGCCCTACATCACCCCCTTAGTGGTTGGATTTCGAAAATTCCCTGCTTAAACGATGCCTACGGTATAATATCAACAGACTCTCAAATGTTCAAATGTGTGAAATCTTATGGGACTTGACTGCTACGGTCATCAGTCCCTAAGCTTACACACTACTTAACCTAAATTATCCTAAGGACAAACACACGCACCCATGCCGGAGGGAGGACTCGAACCTCCGCCGGGACAAGAACAGCCTCTCCAAATTTCGAGTTTGTATCCTTAGCGGTTGGGCTGTGATATGTCAGCCAGTCGGGACATTTTAAACACTATATTTAGCTGCGTCTAACGTAACAATTTTTTTGAAACAAGAATGAGTTCGTTTGACATAACCAAAATTCAATGTATCGAAAACTTGGATCTTTTACATCCGATACACTATCAGCGCCCATATTACTCACGTGACTGATCGAGATGTTGATGGGAGGTTAGGTAAAAATATTTCGCCAGCGCTCCCGTCGTCGGTGTTGACACGCGCACTAGTGGTTTGGAGTGGACGCTGGGGCCCCGCTGAGGCTCCGATGCGTCGGCGTTTTGGCGCCCATTCTATTCTGAGCGGCAGCCAGCGTCAGCCGCTTCTGGCAGACATCCGCGTGGCCTTCACCCCAAATTCAAATCGCTCCCTACTCCGTTGTGCACTCCTGCGACAGCTGACACTTCAATCTAAAGGCGCAAAGGGCTGCGTATTTCTCAAACTCGTATTTAAGCTCGGAGAACACATGTTGTGGGTAAACATTGAGGAGTGCTGTTCCAGAAAGACGCTGGTAATTGTCCTGTCTCCATCGAATAGCTCGTTCAGGATTCTTGACGATAAGGTAAGGCAATATCACGTCTCCTGCCTTGGGGGTAGGAGTGAGGGAGGAGGAAAGGCGAGAGACTTAAAGCAGTCACTCTAGAGTACCGTCGGTAACATCTTTGTACTTTCCCACTGCATCAGCTGTACCGGTAGGTAATGCAGGCCTGTTGAGTTTTTTTTGTGTATTCATAGATAAGGCGGCTCTGTTCAGTTTTATTCGTGTAGTCAGAGATAATGCACCCCTGTTGCCGACTCCTGTAAGAGATGTCAATATATTTTCTGATGAAAAAAATTGAAGGAACAGAAATTAATTTACTTCTCTTATGGCCGTGAAACAGCATGGATGTAAAAACTGTATGTGTAAATAAGTCAAGTATTGCCGAATCTAAGGCAGAGGAATAAATCCACTTGATTAGCTATGCAGTTTTAATTATCACTTCGAAAAATTCGCGCTCCAAGCATCCTTCTCTGCGTATTTATCTTACAATGCGGTACATTTTTCACAACCATGGATGACTTCGCGGAGACCTTGCTTGCTTAGGGTTCAACTATGACTTATCAGAAAACTTCCTACTTCGAAAATCACATTCCTTTAACGTCTGCCATGGAATGGTTTCTTCATCTGAGGAAAGAGAAAATGCGGGAGAAAGGAAAAATTTGATACCGCAAAGACAGCACGCGTGATTGTATCCTGAGCAAATCAAACTGGAGCATAAACATCCCTTCTATAGTTCTACGTTCTCTGTCACTTTGGTAGGCGATTTTGGTACTATGCTTCTCCGACAGTTTTCCTCTTAAGAGTGTAACATTAGAACTCACCCATGGTAATCCCAATAAGCTCTTGAATCCAAATGTTTCTGCTTATGATTTTGCTCCTCTGTCTCGTAATCATACTGAAAGCCCAGTATTTTTCCGTGGTGATAAGCTGGTTGATGATGTCATCGAGAATGGCCCAACAACTGTAACATTTCCGTATCTGCCTCGGTTCCACGGGAATTTCGAGTATGTATGAGCCGCCGCAGAACACAGCGGACGGAGATCTTCCTCGTGTTCAAAATCTCATGGAATACGTTGAAACCTGATCCGTGACTGACTTTCAGTTTTTTTACTATCGTCGCGATTGTGACAAGGCAGACTTCGAGCACCATCACAGGTATATGGTCCGCCACTTTCTACCTCTGTTAGACTTGTAAACACAGGAACGCCATCTAATCACTGTGTCATATAACTGAGTATTGTTGTAGTGTCCATTATAATTATCCGAGCTGTTATGCCGTGGTCGGTTGATGAATTCTGTGTCAATTCCCAACGTTTCGTCTCCGACTGCGGGAGACATCTTCAAGGGGGTCCGTAGCTCGATGGAAGGTCCAACACACCCACTGGCTCACTACTGACTGCCGCTAAATTCCGTGACCGCGCGCTCCCACGCCGCGGCGTGACGTCACGTGTTTTGAAAACGTGAGTGCACTTGGCCTCTGTCCGTCGCCGTCGATCGCCGTTGCCATCACCCAGTGGTGGACGGGTGGTACACATTTTCTTTAACACCGGCATCCATATACCGTTTAATTTCACGCCCTCTTCCTTTCGATTGAAATTATTAGGGTGTTTAGCGATTTCGATTGCCTCCTTGAAAATGGTAGTTTGGGCCACTCAGTATACCGCAAACCCACGCACACGGACCGTTATTTGCACCGGGATTCGAACCACCACCCACAACAGAAGCGGGGTGTTATCAAGACGTTAGCGGACTGAGCTAGAAATATTTGTGAACCTGAGCTGCTCGACGCTAACATGGAACATCTCCACAATGCACTAATGAAGAACGGATATTCGTCCGTCGAAATAATACGTACGTTGAGGCAGCCACGCAGAAATCATAGTGACGTACAGGCTACTGCAAAATCTAAGGGAACCGCAATATTCGTTTCGAGGAGACGCAAGTGCTAGCGCCCACAAGCGGATATTACGAAATGCTCTACAGGGAGGCAATCGAAATCGCTAAACACCCTAATAATTTTAATCGAAAGGAGGAGGGCGTGAAATTAAACGGTATTTGGATGCCGGTGTTAAAGAAGATGTGTACCACCCGTTCACTACTGGGTGATGGCAACGGCAATCGACGGCGACGGACAGCGGCCAATTGCACTGACGTTTTCAAAACACGTGACGTCACGCCACGGCGCGGGAGCACGCGGATACGGAATTTAGCCGCAGTCAGTAGCGAGCCAGTGGGTGTGTTGGAACTTCCATCGAGCTACGGACCCCGTTGAAGATGTCTCCCGCAGTCGGAGACGAAACGTTGGGAATTGATACAGAATTCATCAACCGACCACGGCATAACAGCCGGGATAATTATAATGGACATCATATTTCCGGCCGTGAAAGTCTACATTTTAGTATTGTTGTCGTGCACTGCCACCAAATCAGCATGGATTATTGTAGGTTTGTTCCCCTTTACGTACTGGAAACGAAATACTGAACAATATTCCATTTTATCAACAGGCTGCGCCATCTTATTTTCGCCACTCCATCGTCTTGCTGCGGCACAGAGGAGCGTAGATTTTAATCTGTACGAAGACTGCGGGCTTGTTAATGCAAATAAACAAAAATGTTACCACGTAACCTTATTTCTTGTAATGTGATAATTAAACCCTTATGAGCACACCTTGAAGCTCGTTCAAAACCTGTTTACCAATTTAAGAAACATGTTTACCAATTGAAGATATAAAGTATCAAAATAAGTCAGTGGTCTTATTGTAGCATTTTATCTTACAGGTCCTTCTTTATCACACAAACTTTTACACTTCACTAGTACCGGCTTCGGCTACTGCCATCTTCAGATCTGTTACAAAAAAAAAAAAGTGGTGTAACCAACTAAGTTCAAATGGTTCAAATGGCTCTGAGCACTATGGGACTTAACATCTTAGGTCATCAGTCCCCTAGAACTTAGAACTACTTAAACCTAACTAACCTAAGGAAATCACACACATCCATGCCCGAGGCAGGATTCGAACCTGCGACCGTAGCAGTCTCGCGGTTCCGGACTGCAGCGCCTAGGACCCCAAGACCACCGCGGCCGGCCTAACCAATTTGCTGAAGCATAGAAGGCATGGTGGTACATAAGAAAAATAAAAGATATTATGATTAACAGCCATGCACATAAGCCATACATGCCATAAAAAATTCTCATGTAGGTATAAACGTCAAATTATACATGTAGGTACATAGTAAGTGCTGGTGATGACCTGTACGCGTCTGGTATTTATACAAATAACTAAGGCCAGCAGAGGGCACTGTAGGTAGGGTACGTGAGTAACCAGTATCGCAAATTTATTAGTTAAAACGCAGTATGTGTAGTATTAGTTAAAATTACTTCACATGACAAAATAAGCATCTGGCAATAAATAGTACTGACATACAATATGAGAAATTAGATCAATACTTAAAATCCACATAAAAAGTGAAAATAGTACTAATGGAAAACTCCTAGCCTGCCAAAGTAAAACACACAATTGTGTAAAAGCCAGTATAAAAAGTTTAAAAATAAAATCACATTTGTAAATCGAAACCTTCCAGCATGACAAAACAATTAAACCATAACCGTGAGTGTAAGGTAATTAATGAAACAGTGATTATTGCTTAAATAATCGATAGTCGATAATACATCCGGAATGGCCCCGCCTCGTGGGTTCTCTGTATGAAGTTCTTGTTTTCTTGTGGTGGAACTTGCGGAAGAAGGCCCAGTCTCCTAGTCGCTGGTGGCCGGCGAGCACGATCGCACGCCAAGCAGATGGGCTGCTCGACGCTGCTCAAACTATTGGGCTTCTGAGTACACCAATATAAGCATTCAGGTTAAACTCATTCTGTTCATTCAGCAGTAATTCCAGGTGCCGTTTTCTGTGTACATAAATCTCTATTTCCTCTAGTAGGTTCACAGATTGCCCCTTTGGCGCCCTTGCAACACTTTCATATTATCAATTGAAGACATAAAGTCTGTATATGAGTCCGCGATTATTTTATTTTTAGCACTTTCATTTTTACATGTCCGTCTCGATCACATAGATTTCTTTACACTTTATGACCGGTTTCGGCTTATCGCCACCTTCAGACCTTTATATTTACAACACATCTGAAGATGGCGATAATCCGAAACCGATCATAAAGTGTAAAGATATCTATGTGATGAAGATGGACTTGTGAAAATAAAAGTAATTTCATATTATCCTCTGTTTCTACATATTGTATCTAAGTACATGTTCTGCTGTCAGACGCTTATTTTGCCATGTGAAGTAATATTAATTAACGACTACCCAAACTGCATTTTAACTATTAAACTTGCAATATTGGTTACTCACGTACCTTAGCTATAGTACCCTCTGCAGGCCTCAGTTATTTGTATAAATACCAGACACATGCAGGTCGTCACCAGCATTTAATATGTACCTACGTGTATAATATGACATTGATACCTACATGCCGGCCGGTGTGGCCGAGCGGTTCTAGGCGCTCCAGTCTGGAAATGCGCGACCGCTACGGTCGCAGGTTCGAATCCTGCATCGGCCATGGATGTGTGTGATGTCGTTAGGTTAGTTAGGTTTAAGTAGTTCTAAGTAGGTTTAAGTAGTTCTAGTTCTAGGGGACTGATGACCTCAGAAGTTAAGTCCCATAGTGCTTAGAGCCATTTGATACCTACATCAGAATATCTTATGCTATGTATGCATGGTATGCATGGCTGTTAATCATGTAAATACTTCTTATTTTTCTTGTGCAGCACCAGGAGTTTTATCTACATCTACATCGATACTCCGCAAGCCACCTGACGGTGTGTACTTTGAGCACCTCTATCGGTTCTCCCTTCTACTCCAGTCTCCTCTTGTTCGTGGAAAGAAAGATTGTCGGTATGCCTCTGTGTGGGCTCTAATATCTCTGATTTTATCCTCATGGTCTCTTCGCGAGATATACGTAGGAGGGAGCAATATACCGCTTGACTCCTCGGTGAAGGTATGTTCTCGAAACTTTAACGGAAGTCCGTACAGAGCTACTGAGCGTCTCTCCTGCAGAGTCTTCCAATGGAGTTTATCTATCATCTCCGTAACGCTTTCGCAATTACTACATGATCCTCTAACGAAGGGCGCTGCTCTATGTTGGATCTTCTCTATCTCTTCTATCAACCCTACCTGGTACGGATCCCACACTGCTGAGCAGTATTCAAGCAGTGGGCGAACAAGTGTACTATAACCTACTTCCTTTGTTTTCGGATTGCATTTCCTTAGGATTCTTCCAATGAATCTCAGTCTGGCATCTGATTTACCGACGATTAATTTTATATGATCATTCCATTTTAAATCACTCCTAATGCGTACTCCCAGATAATTTATGGAATTAACTGCTTCCAGTTGCTGACCTGCTATATTGTAGCTAAATGATGAAGGATCTTTCTTTCTATGTATTCGCAGCACATTACACTTGTCTACATTGAGATTCATTTGCCATTCCCTGCACCATGCGTCAGTTGGTTATAGATTCTCCTGCATTTCAGTACAATTTTCCGTTGTTACAACCTGTCGATATACTACAGCATCATCCGCAAAAAGCCCCAGTGAACTTCCGATGTTATCCACAAGGCCATTATGTATATTGTGAATAGCAACGGTCCTACGACACTCCCCTGCGGCACACCTGAAATCACTCTTCCTACGGAAGACTTCTCTCAATTGAGAATGACATGCTGCGTTCTGTTATCTAGGAACTCTTCAATCCAATCACACAATTGGTCTGATAGTCCATATGCTTTTACTTTGTTCATTAAACGACTGTGGGGAACTTTATCGAACGCCTTGAGGAAGTCTAGAAACACGGCATCTACCTGGGAACCCGTGTCTATGGCCCTCTGAGTCTCGTGGACGCATAGCGCGAGCTGGGTTTCACACGATCGTCGTTTTCGAAACCCATGCTGATTGCTACAGAGTAGATTTCTAGTTTCCAGAAAAGTCATTATACTCGAACATAATACGTGTTCCAAAATTCTACAAGTGATCGACGTTAGAGATATAGGTCTATAGTTCTGCACATCTGCTCGACGTCCCTTCTTGAAAACGGGGATGACCTGTGTCCTTTTCCAATCCTTTGGAACGTTACGCTCTTCTAGATGCCTACGGTACACCGCTGCAAGAAGGGGGGAAGTTTCTTCTCGTACTCTGTGTAAAATCGAACTGGTATCCCATCAGGTCCAGCGGCCTTTCCTCTTTTGAGCGATTTTAATTGTTTCTCTATCCCTCTGTCGTCTATTTCGATATCTACCATTTTTTCATCTGTGCGACAATCTAGAGAGGGAACTACAGTGCAGTCTTCCTCTGTGAAACAGCTCTGGAAAAAGATTTAGCTTCAGCAAATTGTGCTTAGTTGATCACACCACTATTTTTATTTGTAACAGGTCTGAAGACAGCATTAGCCGAAACCTGTAATGGCGAAGTGTAAAAGTTTGTGTGATCAAGACGGACCTGTAACATTAAAAACTTTATGATTACACCTCGAGGCTCGTGTAGGAGTCATAACGATAAGGTGGTCTATGTTGCAAGGGGCGATGAAAAGGTTTCCAGTCGAAGGCCGTACAGCCCTGAACCGGTAGGCCAATCACACAAAATTGCCGTGAGCACTGAGGTAAACATCTCTCCTACTCACCAGGTTGAAGACACCGCCGGCCTCTGTGACCGAGCGGTTCTAGGCGCTTCAGTCCGGAACCGCGCTGCTGCTACGATCGCAGGTTCGAATCCTGCCTCGGGCATGGATGTGTGTGATGTCCGTAGGTTAGTTAAGTTTAAGTAGTTCTAAGTCTCGGGGATTGATGACCTCAGATGTTAAGTCTCATAGTGCTTAGAGCCATTTGAATGCTTTTTTTAAATTTTTTTATTTTTTTAAAGACATTCCCGAGTTGAAACACCGTGTTCTGCTGCGTGAAGGAGCGATTAACTGCCTGCTGCACATCCTCGCCCTTTATGGCCTTTTTTTAAGCGACATAAGTTGTGATAATCTCTTGGTGAGAGGTAAGGACTAGAGGGAGAGTCCCCGAGTGTCTCCCGCATGTGCTGGAGTGACGTCTGTGTTACCACATTTGCGAAATAGGGATATGCGTTATCATGAAGCAGCAACACCTTTTTTCACAACGGTGCTTTTCGACAGACATGCTGTCAACACACATTATTCATTCTTCGATGGATGTCTACCTTTGGCGGCCAAGGAAAGAATAACAGTACGTTGTTCCCGTTTGAACGAATTTGGTAACAACGTCGGTACAGTTCACTCTTCTGCATTTACCGCAGGCACATCGGAAAGGCATGAATGCCACACTAATCCCTTCCCTCTAAATCGGTTCTTATGTACCCACATCGGCGTCGCGCTACGTTGCATATACGCCGGAGCAGCGTCCTCAAACGGGACCTATTTGATCGCCCCGTACATTAAGCAACTAGTCCGGAACCCGCTACCCTGCACCAGTTACAGGTTGCCTAACTTCGTGGGGCAACAAAGGTTTGATTTTAAATACTTTGCCTAAATACTGACCGAATTCAAAAACTTAAAATGCTGTCATAATCTACTCATTAAGAAATGTAATCTTATGTTAAAGGTTTAACACAACTAAGAAAAGTATTACGGTTAAAACTTGGTGTTTATCTTGAGGCAGGCTAACCGACTGCGTGCAAATACCCCGACTTTATTCATCTAGCATTTGATAACGATGGCAACTAGCAATTTACAGCAGACTTTACGCATAATTTCAAACCTTTTTCTTGCTTTAAAGTCAAATATTTAACCCATTAACGCATCTTTAAAGTAATCAGACGTTGAAGGCGTTTTATACATGGGATTTCGATTCATTTCTAGCCATTCTCGATTAGATTCAGTAACGTCTTCGTACTTTTCGTTCTTGACGTTCCGATAGGTTAGTCAGTTGTATCGAGATGTATCTCTGTAGCCGACCCCTGTCAGAAATCACAATCTATTTTTGACTGGAAGAAATGGAGAAACAGAAAAGATTTAGTCTTTTTCAAATGGTTCAAATGGTTCTAAGCACTATGAGGTCATCAGTCCCCTAGACTGAGAACTAATTAAATCTAACTAACGTAAGGGCATCACACACAACCATGGCCGAGGCAGGATTCGAACCTGCGACCGTAGCAGCAGCGGGGTTCCGGACTGAAACGCCTAGAACCGCTGGGCCACCGCTGCCGCCTTTGGTCTTGTTCTGACTACTAAATTGGAGGTACGTAAGAAAAGATATGTATAAATGAGGCAAGTTTTACTGAGTCTAAAGCGGAAGAATTAGGTTGCTGATTCATATAACTGATGCGGCTATTTTTGTTGAAATACCATTAAGCTGACGTCCGAATTTTAGAGCAGTTTCAACTGCTGCCGATTGCCGGAGAGCGATGAACAATCTAGCCGCTCTCCGGTAATCGGCATGTAAAGTGTTTGTACACTGGTTTTGAGTGGCTTTTTACGTGTTAAATCGGATATAGTTGCCATATCAAATGTCATTCGCACCTACTCGTGGGGCATACGTCAACAAATCATTAAAATTGGTACAACGAAGACTACGATATGCACTGCATTACGGTCGGTAAGTGCCACTTAACTCCGGCATCTGGAAGAACAGTGTGTGTTGTGAAATGACAAGATAGTGTTTCACACAAACGGCATGTTCCAGAACCCTTATCAATCTGTGCCACCAAAAATCATGTGAATGAAATATTAAAATATAAAAAATAAGAAAAATAAAAATACATAAAAATAAAATAAAATATAACCATAGCTCAGTAACATCTTTATAAGTGTAACAAGAACTTTTTTGCGCCAGAATAGAGGAGTTGTGTGATTAAAATTCAGTGTGAACTGTATCTCTCTCGAGAGTAGAGAGCGGAGTAAACTTGACAGCGGCGCACAGCTCAAACAGCCACAACTACAATTCATTAATCCCCATATTCCATGTATTTTTACACGCTGATTTATTAGCAGACCCACAAAAGATTTATAGCACTGAGTTTGTCTCGTACATAAGATGCTGTCGAATGAAAATGAGCCAGATTAAAAGAAGTAAGTAAACAACGTATTATTTCAAAAGTAATCGTCATAATGATACATTTATCCCATTGTGAGACAATACTGTTAGTGCCCTCATGGAAAAATGTTTGCGGTTGCCTACGGAACGATGATTGTACCCAGTGCTCCAAATGCATTGAAATCTCATGGGGAAAGATCTGGACTGTATGAAGGACGTGTAACGGCTTCCCAGTGAAACTTCTGGATCGTAGTGAAACAACCTTGGGGATATATGCGAGTGGGCATTATCCTGAAATAGAATGATGCCATCCGTCAAGATTCCTCGGTGTTTGCACTTGATGGCACTTTTCAATTTTTGAGAAGTGTCCACATACCGCTGTGTGTGCTGACCGCACGCCCCTCCTATCCGCATCCTCAGCTGAGGATGACTCGGCGGTAGGATGCTCCCAATGGGCCACTTGTGGCCTGAAGACGGAGTGCTTTGCCACATACCGCAGTGCAGTAATTAAAGTGCACCAAGTCCAAACGCCCAAGAATACTGACGGACGGAATCATTCTGTTGTAGGACAACGCCCGCCTACGTATTGCCAAGTTTGTTTCGACTATGCTGCACAGATTTCACTGAGAAGCACTTACAAATCCTCCATACAGTCCCGATATCTTCCCACGCGATTTCCAATTTTGGAGGCCTGAGAAAGACATTCGTAGCTGTCGATTGCTTCGCACAAAGTGTTGCACGCTAGTACACAATCACGGTTCCGTATAGAATTGCAAACATTTTTACATGAAGGCATTGACCGTCTTTTCTCACAGTGGAATAAATTTATTAACAGTTATAGCTATTACTTTTGAAATACTAAACAGATTATTTACTTTTTTCCATCTCTCTCGTTTTCGTTTGACTGCCCATTATAAATCTGCTGCTGTGATGGAAGAAACACGATATTTCTGTTATGTCTGTGTCTTGGATATTACTGAAGCTGCATAAACATACACCTTGCCAATTGGATGCTAGCAATCGAATATCTCCCCCGCCCCCAAATCCCCCCTCTTCTCCAAGACCATGAGGAACACTGCTCTACATGGAAACCGCTGAGCAGACTTCGCACTGGTGTTGACAGTTCAAGAGTGTCTTAAATTAGAGTTCACATAGCCCCATATAGGCTCTGCGAATGTGGCGATGATCAAACTGCAGCCTACTTCATGACCAGTAGCACGTGCCCGTTGCGATGCACGATGGATAACGTGGTGTCAGCGACCCCCACTGCTCATAACATGGCAAAATTCTGGACAAACAATGATGTGTTTTATACGTTTTGTCATTAAGTTCCGTTATGTAATGAGCTTCGTATTTTATCATTATTTGCTTCTGATATGAGCACATAAATAAAATGGATGACACAATGCTGTACACGGTGCAACTTTTATAGTACGAAGAGAAATAGTTACTGACTGTATTCACTTGATGGTTATGAAATGGATCAATTATCTTAAAACTAGAAGAAAAGTAAAATACCCTTAGCATAGTTGTGCAATACAAAACTCAAATGTTATCGTTATTAACTGGTATTATGATACTGTTAGGCAGTTGTGATTGTTTTAAGTAAACGTATTCCAAAAGCTGCCACACAATAATGAACCAGCTGGCCTTCGTACAGAGCCAAACACGCTGTGTGTGGAGAAACAGTTAGATGGAATTTCGTGGCAGGTTAAAACTGAGTGCCAGACAGAGTCTTGTACTCGGGACCTTTGCCCATTGTGGAAAAGTGCTGTACCGATTGAGCTATCCAAGCATGATTCACGACCAATCCTCACAGCTTTACTCCCGCCAGTACTTCATCTCCTACCTTCCAAACCTCACAGAAGTTCTCCTGCGGGTCTTGCTGGACTATCGCTCCTGGATGAAAGGATATTGCTCAGACATGGCTTTGCCACAGCCTGGGGGATTTTTACAGAATGAAATTTTCTGTCTGCATCAGAGTGTGAGCTGAAAAGAGACTTACTGGCAGATTTAAACTGTATTCAGGACCAAGACACGAACTCAGGACATTTGCCTTGTGCTCTACCAAAGGTCCACAAAAGACGAATCCTTGGATCATGGTCCAGCACATAGTTTTGACCTGGCACGAAGTTTTATATCAGCGCACGCTCTGCAACAGTGTGAAAATTTCATTCCATAATTAGATGGATTTGCGTGGTAGTATCGACAAACACGGGAAGGCGGATGCTCAGCTCAGTGGGTCAGAGGATTTTGCATAGACTGGAAATCCAACTGGATGAGTCGAGCCACTTCAGTCCATCTGAGTTCCCCACATATGGCGAGGTTGGTTTCAGCGCGGAGGCATTTGACGCGCTGGATAGTTGCCACGTGGCGACCTTTACTCGCACACTCACCAGCCCGTCGACGGTGAAGACCTCGAGCGGCAGCTCTGTCAGCTCCTGGTCGCCGGTCCACTGATACTGGTGGCTGGCGCGCTCGGGCGCCCCCTTGCGCATGTTGCGGTGGCAGCAGTAGCACACCAGGAACACCACCATGATCACGCCGCTCAGCATCGCTCTGCAACACGCCGCACAAACAACAAACTCAGTACCAAAGCTCGATGTGTAGAAACGAGATTGGGGGAGGGGGGGGAGATGGCTGTTAACGAATCAAGAAGGGATATGTGGATAAAGGAAGAAACTTGGAAGGATAGGAGTGTGGGAATAATCTACAGTGTGCTTACAAGGTATGTAAACTGAAGTTGGAGGGGGGAGAAAGTAAAGGAAAGGGAAGGAACAGATGACATCAGCTGCATCGGGAATTCATGCGGTATCAGTGGCGATGAGTAAAAATGTGTGCAAAACTGGGACTCGAATGAGGGAGCTCGTCGAGCCGGCCGGGATGGCCGAGCGGTTCTAGGCGCTACAGTCTGGAACCGCGCGACCGCTACGGTCGCAGGCTGGAATCCTGCCTCGAGCATGGATGTGTGTTATGTCCTTAGGTTAGTTAGGTTTAAGTAGTTCTAAGTTCTAGGGGACTGATGACCTCAGTTGTTAAGTCCCATAGTGCCCAGAGCCATTTGAACCATTTGTGGGACCTCCTGGTTGCTTGGCAGTTGCGTTAACCACTGCGCTATCTGGACACAGTGTTTATCGCAAATGCATGGACTATGTCGGCGCGCTATGCAGTCGACTCATACTCCCACCCAGCACCTCTTTCCTGCAGGCCCCGTCCATGTCCTCCATGTGCGCTAATTTTAGACTCCCACTGGAAGTCGAATGTAATTGTGCAATCGCGGTGCAGGTTGTGGGTTCATTGCCCATCGAGCCAAATCAGTTTTATGAATGCATGGTGTCTCTTCTTTCGTACGTGTCTGAAAGAACAGACACCACACATTCATATACATATAAGAAATGTGATGAGGGTGGGTGCAGCAATTACCATGGGATTATTCTCTTAGATTCAAGGTATAAGGTATTAAGTAGGATTTTACCTCTTGGCTAGACTACTGGGTGGAAAGCATACTGGGGGATTATCAGGATGGATTTAAAAGAAATCGATCCACAATGGACTTCACATTTTTAATGAGACAAGTGCTAGAGAAATTTTATAAATACGACAATCAACTGCATCAGTTGTACGTGGATGTTAGACAATTATACGACACTCTAGACAGGAATCGGATTCTTCTAAGAATGAAAGATGTTAGAAACCAGCTAAAATGGATGACCGGAACACTGAATCATAGTTCAGAAGAACACAGGCACTGCAGTATCATATTTATCCGACGACACCGAGCAAGCGGCTTTCTCCCCTGTATAAGAATCTACATAGTGGGTGTACGAATATGGGTTATAGACAGGTGGTTGACGACATATGCAAGTTGGGATCGGACACGAATCGTGCTCGGACAGCCTGATGGTAAGGCGACGGCTCGCGGGTGCCAGTCCGCAACAAGTTTTCACTGTCGGCACCTCATTATACAACTGATGGTTGTCCAAATTCCCAACTGCAAATACATTTCATGTAGTTCATGTATAAAATGAGTGACACTGACGAAAATGACGATAAAGAAACAGCTTACAAGATCAGAACAGAGCAAGGATTGTCAGAAGAGTTCCACGTAGGTAGGCGGCTGCAGCGCTAAAGAAGATAATTCGCCGAAAACAAATGAACCCAGGTGGAAACATATTTATCTGGGAGGTCCAGGTTGTGGCATCTGCTGATGATGTACACTCCTGGAAATGGAAAAAAGAACACATTGACACCGGTGTGTCAGACCCACCATACTTGCTCCGGACACTGCGAGAGGGCTGTACAAGCAATGATCACACGCACGGCACAGCGGACACGCCAGGAACCGCGGTGTTGGCCGTCGAATGGCGCTAGCTGCGCAGCATTTGTGCACCGCCGCCGTCAGTGTCAGCCAGTTTGCCGTGGCATACGGAGCTCCATCGCAGTCTTTAACACTGGTAGCATGCCGCGACAGCGTGGACGTGAACCGTATGTGCAGTTGACGGACTTTGAGCGAGGGCGTATAGTGGGCATGCGGGAGGCCGGGTGGACGTACCGCAGAATTGCTCAACACGTGGGGCGTGAGGTCTCCACAGTACATCGATGTTGTCGCCAGTGGTCGGCGGAAGGTGCACGTGCCCGTCGACCTGGGACCGGACCGCAGCGACGCACGGATGCACGCCAAGACCGTAGGATCCTACGCAGTGCCGTAGGGGACCGCACCGCCACTTCCCAGCAAATTAGGGACACTGTTGCTCCTGGGGTATCGGCGAGGACCATTCGCAACCGTCTCCATGAAGCTGGGCTACGGTCCCGCACACCGTTAGGCCGTCTTCCGCTCACGCCCCAACATCGTGCAGCCCGCCTCCAGTGGTGTCGCGACAGGCGTGAATGGAGGGACGAATGGAGACGTGTCGTCTTCAGCGATGAGAGTCGCTTCTGCCTTGGTGCCAATGATGGTCGTATGCGTGTTTGGCGCCGTGCAGGTGAGCGCCACAATCAGGACTGCATACGACCGAGGCACACAGGGCCAACACCCGGCATCATGGTGTGGGGAGCGATCTCCTACACTGGCCGTACACCACTGGTGATCGTCGAGGGGACACTGAATAGTGCACGGTACATCCAAACCGACATCGAACCCATCGTTCTACCATTCCTAGACCGGCAAGGGAACTTGCTGTTCCAACAGGACAATGCACGTCCGCATGTATCCCGTGCCACCCAACGTGCTCTAGAAGGTGTAAGTCAACTACCCTGGCCAGCAAGATCTCCGGATCTGTCCCCCATTGAGCATGTTTGGGACTGGATGAAGCGTCGTCTCACGCGGTCTGCACGTCCAGCACGAACGCTGGTCCAACTGAGGCGCCAGGTGGAAATGGCATGGCAAACCGTTCCACAGGACTACATCCATCATCTCTACGATCGTCTCCATGGGAGAATAGCAGCCTGCATTGCTGCGAAAGGTGGATATACACTGTACTAGTGCCGACATTGTGCATGCTCTGTTGCCTGTGTCTATGTGCCTGTGGTTCTGTCAGTGTGATCATGTGATGTATCTGACCCCAGGAATGTGTCAATAAAGTTTCCCCTTCCTGGGACAATGAATTCACGGTGTTCTTATTTCAATTTCCAGGAGTGTAGTATTAATTACAAGGAATATCAGACCTTTAAAGGACAATGATGCTGCATTGGAAGAAACAGCGTGGAAATTTGGAGTGGAGGTGAATACGGGAAACAAAAGTAAATGGGAGATCTTTTAGGTAAAAATAAATGGAAAAGAATACCAAAGAGCAGAAGCGTTTAATCATCCAGCTTCTATAATGACAGAAGATAATAGAATGGCAGTGGAAATTCGAGAAAGGATGGCAAGCAGAAAACAATCCAAGTCCAGAAATGTTTGTAGGAACAGAAGAATTAACATTTATTTTACTATATTAAGACCTGTAGTAATGTATGGATCGGAAGACTGGGTGATGACTACAAAGGAAAGAGACTGGCTATTGAGATAGGAAAGGAAGATTTTGATGAGATATTTGGGACAGTGAGACAGGAAGATAGCTGGAGAATAAGGACCAACGCACAGCTGCAGACACATTTTGGACAGGTGACTATTGCATGAAGATCATGCAAGGAAGATTAAGATGGGCTGATCATGTAAAGGGAATGCAAGTAACTTGAATTATTAAGAAGGTGCATATAGGAAAGCCAAAGGGGAAAAGGGAAACAGGAATATCCAGAAGAAGGTGGCTCGAAGATGTGGAGGATTACTTCAAAGCAGTGGCAAGCAGGAATTGGAGAAGGGAAGGGATGGACATAGAAGAATGGAGGCAGCTGACAAATGGGGCCAAGATTCTACAAGGACTGTAGCATCGAACAGGAAGAAAGTAAACCTGTGTATACAATAGTACACTTAAACACTCTGTTCTTACTACTTTAGCTCACCAAATGTGCAGTGAAATCATGAGACAGGGTCAGCTACATGAAAACAGACGCGTAACATTAGCCGCAACACTATCAGTAAATTACGTTGGAATGAAATTTTGTGAATTATACCTAATTTAAAGCTTACTGTTATTAACATTATTGTTGCAAAATATGTTTGACCAATCTGAGCGTCGATGTACTTTTGCGCTCGACTTTTCGTGTTAAGAATCTTGTGACTGACCCAACTGCGTTGCTTTCTCGTCGAATGTCCACCTTCAGTTCATTGATATTGTGGGGATCAGATGCAAAGGAAAAAACAGCAAGTAGACAATTCTGGGGAATGTGGAGACCACGTCCACTGCTGACACCTCGTTCATTTGTGAATGCTGTATGAGCGTGATTCAGTGAAACCATTGCTCCCTTTTGTAGGGAGATGTTTTACTCTTCTTCTGTTATCAGTTAGTTGTCCATAGAATCGTTTTAAAATTGTGAGATAAACTTATGTGTAGACAGTCCTGTTCCACTACATGATTACTGGAAACGGCACACCAAACAACAATTTTCTCATAGTGAAGTACACGTTCGCATATCTCGTGAGGACAGCGGTGCGTACCAAGGCGGTGGCCCGTCACTGAAAACGCACGCTGTCGTCACAGTTTCCTTCCGTCCAAATAGCAACGTAAAGAAACGGCTCGTACCCAAAAGAGTCTATCACCAACATGGTTTACGTGGCAACAGTGCGCTTGATGCCTCACAATTGCCTACTACACAGATCGCTCATGGTGAGCGATGAAGTATTTGATGTTACTTCGCATTGCATTATAGGATCTCAAAGCGATTACTATGAGAGCAACTTTTTTTTTAAGTTCCAATCGGTCGCGAAATTAACACCACAATGAAAATCTACATCTGCATCTACATGATTACTCTGCAATTCACATTTAAGTGCTTGGCAGAGGGTTCATCGAACCACAATCATACTATATCTCTACCATTCCACCCCCGAACAGCGCGCGATAAAAACGAACACCTAAACCTTTCTGTTCGAGCTCTGATTTCTCTTATTTTATTTTGATGATCATTCCTACCTATGTAGGTTGGGCTCAACAAAATCTTTTCGCATTCGGAAGAGAAAGTTGGTGAGTGAATTTTCGTAAATAGATCTCGCCGCGACGAAAACCGTCTTTATTTTAATGACTTCCATCCCAACTCGCGTATCATATCTGCCACACTCTCTCCCCTATTACGTGATAATACAAAACGAGCTGCCCTTTTTTGCACCCTTTCGATGTCCTCCGTCAATCCCACCTGGTAAGGATGCCACACCGTGCAGCAATATTCTAACAGAGGACGAACGAGTGTAGTGTAAGCTGTCTCTTTAGTGGATTGGTTGCATCTTCTAAGTGTCCTGCCAATGAAACGCAACCTTTGGCTCTCCTTTCCCACAGTATTATCTATGTGGTCTTTCCAACTAAAGTTGTTCGTAATTTTAACACCCAGATACTTAGTTGAATTGACAGCTTTGAGAATTGTACTATTTATCGAGTAATCGAATTCCAACGGATTTCTTTTGGAACTCATGTGGATCACCTCACACTTTTCGTTATTTAGGTCAACTGCCATCTGCCACACCATACAGCAATCTTTTCGAAATTGCTTTGCAACTGATATTGGTCTTCGGATGACCTTACTAGATGGTAAATTACAGCATCATCTGCGAACAACCTAAGAGAACTGCTCAGATTGTCACCCAGGTCATTTATATAGATCAGGAACAGCAGAGGTCTCAGGACGCTTCCCTGGGGAACACCCGATATCACTTCAGTTTTACTCGATGACTTGCCGTCTATTACTACGAACTGCGACCTTCCTGACAGGAAATCACGAATCCAGTCGCACAACTGAGACGATACCCCATAGGCCCGCAGCTTGATTAGAAGTCGCTTGTGAGGAACGGTGTCAAAAGCTTGCCGGAAATCTAGAAATACGGAATCAACATGAGATCCCCTGTCGATAGCGGCCATTACTTCGTGCGAATAAAGAGCTAGCTGCGTTGCACAAGAACAATGTTTTCTGAAACCATGCTGATTAAGTATAAATAGATCGTTCCGCCGGCCGGAGTGGCCGAGCGGTTAAAGGCACTACAGTCTGAAACCGCACGACCGCTACGGTCGCAGGTTCGAATCCTGCCTCGGGCATGGATTGTGTGATGTCCTTAGGTTAGTTAGGTTTCAGTAGTTCTAAGTTCTAGGGGACTTATGACCACAGCAGTTGAGTCCCATAGTGCTCAGAGTCATTTGAACCATAAATAGATCGTTCCCTTCGAGGTGATTCATAATGTTTGAATACAGTATATGCTCCAGAACCCTACTGCAAACCGACGTCAATGATATAGGTCTGTAGTTCGATGGATTACTCCTACTACCCTTCTTAAACAATGGTGCGACCTGCGCAATTTTCCAATCTGTAGGTACAGATCTATCGGTGAGCGAGCGGTTGTATATGATTGCTAAGTTGGGAGCTATTGTATCAGAGTAATCTGAAAGGAACCTAATCGGTATAAAATCTGGACCTGAAGACTTGCCTGAATCAAGGGATTTGAGTTGCTTCGCAACCCCTAAGGTATCTACTTCTAAGAAACTCATGCTAGCAGCTGTTCGTGTTTCAAATTCTGGAATATTCCATCCGTCTTTCCTGGTGAAGGAATTTCGGAAAACTGCATTTAGTAACTCCGCTTTAGCGGCACAGTCGTCGGTAACAGTACCATCGGCACTGCGCAGCGAAGGTATTGACTGCGTCTTGCCGCTTGTGTACTTAACATACGACCAGAATTTCTTCGAATTTTCTACCAAATTTCGAGACAATGTTTCGTTGTGGAACGTATTAAAGGCATCTCGCATTGAAGTCCGTGCCGAATTTCGCGCGTCTGTAAATTTTAGCCAATCTTCGGGATTTCGCGTTCTTCTGAACTTCGTATGCTTTTTCCGTTGCCTCTGCAACAGCGTTCGGGCCTGTTTTGTGTACCATGGGGGATCAAAATGTTTTATTTCCAACATTTAGCTACACCTACCAGCTACGTCTCTGCATAGTCCCCGCTCCAACAGAGACATCCGTAGTAGTGTTGTATCAACTTTCCAATACCCTCGACATAGAAGGTAGCCGCCTGCGATTCCCGCAAATTCACTCCGCTGGTCTGCGACCCGTTGTCTGCACCAAAATGCTGTTCCTGCAGCTAGCAGTTCGTGTGAGTGGAAAGATTGAAATCAGAAGGAGCTGTACGGTGGGTGATCAAACACTTCCCACCGAAAACGCTGCAGAAGCGTCTTCGTTGCATCTGCAGTGAGTTTCTTGAACATTGCCCGCACACTGCTGTCACGCATGACAGTTACGTTACGTGGGCTGCATGAAAACAAGTGGAAACCCTCAGAGAATGACAGCAAGCACTTCACGTTTGGCGAGAGGCTATACTGTTATAGACATTTTTATTGTCTCACTGAGCGCTCAGAGCTGAAACGTGAGATGTGACGCAATCAACGGGCATACTAGAGACATTGCGCAACACATCTGCGAAAAGCTTCAGTGGATTTTCAGTCCGGTTTTAATTTCGCGCCCGATAGGAGCTTGAAAATAGCCTTCATATCTGAACGAAAGCTTAAGATTTTTGGTGACTTCTGTGCAGATGGGGTGGAGTACAAGTGAGGGGCGGAGGGCGACAATGCCGCTCCCCCCCCCCCTTGCCCTCCCCCCCCCGCTTCTTGGATCGGGAGTACAGAGTATTCATTCGAACAGAATTCGCACACTGTTCAAGAAGTGACCATATAACTATTAATTCCGTACGATGTAATAAATTTTTTGCTTTCTCATTGCTCCCGATTTTACAATGCATTTACATTTTCTCGTAACCCACGATTATACATAGAATTTAATTTTCATTCTCCATGTGTGCCTGTCTGTAGAATGAAAATTAAATTTTTTGTCACCTTTAAGTAAGATTTAGCCCTTACAGCATGACACGTCTTAAAGCTGATCAACGCATTTATACAAAAAAAAAGGCCATTTTAGCTTCTTCCACACCCTCCCTGCCCTTCCTTCCTGAACAAAATTCTGCGGACACACTTGTCTTCATTATACATCATACTAAAACCAATGTACAGTAAGTGACGTCTATATCTACATGTCTACTCTGCAGAGGGTTCATCGAACCATTTTCTCACTATCTCTCTTCTATTCGAGTCCCGAACAATCGGCGGGAAAAACGAACACTTGAATTTTTCCGAGCGAGCTCTTATTTCTGTTTTTTTTTTTTTTTTAATTACGCTCATCATTTCTCCGTATGTAGATCCGCATCAACAAAATATTTTCGAATTCGGAGGAGAAAGCTGAGAATTCAAATTTCGCAAACAGATCTCGCCGCAACTAAAAAGACCTTTGTTTTAACGATTGCCACTCTAACTCGCGTATTATATCCGTGACACTCTCTTCCTTAATTCGCGATAATACAAAAAGGGCTGCCCTTCTTTGAAATTCTTCAGTGTCCTCCGTCAATCCCAACTGAAAACAATGCACAGAAATACTCTAGTAGAGGAGGAACAAGCGTAGTGTAAGCAGTCTCTTTAAGGATTTGCTGAATCTTCTAAATGTTCTGCCAGTAAAACGTAGTCTTTGGTTCGCCTTTCCCGAAAATTATCTATTTGATGGTTCCAATTTAAGTTATTCGTAATTGTAATCCCCAACTATTTTGATGAATTGACAGCCTCTAGATTTGAATTATTTATCATATAACCCAAATTTAGCAGATTTCTTTTAGTAATAATGCAGATAACTCCATACTTTTCATTATGTAGAGTTAACTGCCTCTTTTAGATCCATACAGATACTTTTCTTGAATCATTTTGTACTTGATTTTGATCTTATGATGACTTTACTAGACGGAAAATGACAGCACACCTGCAGACAATCTAAAACCGCTAATCCGATTGTCTCCTAAATGGTTTATATAAATTGGAAACAACAGAGGACCTGTTACGTTTCATTGAGAAACGCCAGATATCACTTTTGTTTTACTCGAAGACGTTCCGTCGGTTACTACGAACTCTGAACTTCCTGGCAGAAATCAAGAACGCAGCTGCACAATTGAGATGATATTCCATATGTACGCAATTTGGTTAGAAGCCGCTGGTGAAGAACGGTACTAAAAGCCTTCTAGGTATTTTGAAATATGGAGTCAATTTGATATCCTCTGTCGACAGCACTCTTTACTTCGTGTGGATAAAAAGCTAGTTGTGTTCTCCAAGAACGATATTTTCTGAATCCGTGATGTGCGTTAGTAGACATGGTCGTCTGGAAGGTGGAAGGGGGCGGGGGGTTTCCCCTCCTGCATTCTGCAATCTGGATACAGCCTCTTCATTTATTACAATATTTTCATGAATTTCTGGCAATGGTTGTTTACTATTCCACTAAACTAGAGATTATAGAGCCGTTCACTTCTCTAGGTCAATTGGGACCTTCTGAAAGTCCGTTGGGTACACCCCAGTGCCATATGCAGTCCGAAGAATTCTGCAGTTCAGTTGGTATGACTGCACAAGAAATTAGAAACTTCAGACGAGTATTGCATTCGTTCAGCTGATTTTACCGTCCAATTTGATGGGGTTTTAGGAGGTTTTCCATGTTCATCTGTTCGTATATCGGCCTTAGTCAACACATTACCTGACCAACCCAAAAAAATTGGCTTCCAAAAGACATTTTGATAACTTTAACTAAGCCAGTCAATATTAAAAATTAGAAAGCATGGAAGTAATGGGATAAATCCATGAAAGAGATCGGATGTGAAATTTTGTATGCAAACAGTGTCATAGTTGAATGGCTTTTCATACAGTTTATTCCCTGTTTCTCCACTTCGAAGAGTGTTAATTTGCCACTTTTTTGTGACTATTTTTGTTGATATCCGACAATCTTTCTCAATCGTTCTGACTTTTTCTGTGTAGCAAATTTTTAATTTCTCAGTCCCCACCTCATATTATGAGAATTTTAATAAAGTTGTTATGAATATTTTGCCGTTTTATTTCATAATTCTTTGGATATCCTGGCTGTAATCGTATGACGTTCCAATTAAAGATCGTTGTATCGAAAACGTGGCTTCCATATTCATATTAGTAACGTAAACAGATATACTTTGCACAGTTTATTGGAGTATGCCTACCGTTCAGAAGCAATGTAATCTGCCTTGATAAATATAAGTGGACAACTATCAGTTGTTGAAAGGAATAAAAGTTTCGTGTACTTCTTGTGAGCTTTAGTTCTCGGAGAAACACGCTTTCAAACACATTTGAAAATTGTCAATTTCAGAATTTTGCCCCCGCTTGGAATAATTTCAGGAGACACCTATGTCAATAGATTTTTTTATTTGTGGGAATTTATAATCTTCGAACACAGTATACGTTCCAGAATCCTACTGGAAATCGACGTCGTCGATACGAGTCGTAATTCAGCTGATTACTCCTATCTCCTGTGTGAGTACAGGTGTGATATGCGCAACTTTCCAGTCTTTAGGTACGGATCATCGACAATAAGATATAGATTTTGTTTACTATCAAATTTTTTAGAGAGATTATACAACAGGACTGACATTTCTGCTCAGGTGGCAGGATCACCCTAGTACGGTTCTGCGTTAGGATTCCTCGTCGATCAATACCTGCTGTTCTGAGAATTAACATGACCGGAAAAGTGAAACCATGTCTCGTCTGACATGAGATACGATATCGGGTCTATCTGTTTTCGACAATCCAGTTGCAATAATCAATGTGTTTTGGTTTGTCTGTCTCTTTCAGTCCCGGTTTGGTTCAGTTTTAACTCATGAAGAATTTTAAGACAAGATATCACCGGATTGTTGGGATAATTTGCGTACTGAATGTTTTCGACTGGGTAGTAATTCTCCTTTCACTGTTTGCAATGGCCTGTTAAGTCCTAACGGAAGGTTGCCCATTTCGTTTTGCATTTGAAACTGAACATGTTGTACGCCATTTTTTAACTGCATCGTATTTGCTACTCTTAGCTGGCATTCGGAAATACGAATACCTGACGTGCTTCTTCAGACGACTGAGAACAAATGTAGGCCTCGATCATAGCTGTCGTCTCCTGGATTTAATATTAGAATGAAACTTGCACTGCGCTGAAACGTAACCGCCTGACGTACGGCAGCACCAGGCCATAGCAACATATACAGGGTTTATCAAAAAGAATCAACCTATTTACAACAAATCATAACTATTATGTTATTTAAAATATGTGCGTGTACATTGTACTGTTGGAAAGAGCAAACTCTGGAGTTTTATGTGGTTCCCGCTATGTAGCAGCAGTGTGCGCCCACTTCAGTTCTACTAAAAGTGGTGCCGGGACACCAGAAAGTGTTTTGTGTTCTACCTTTTGCAAAGAGCGGGTCAGTAATAACTGTCCAGTGTCATTTTCGTACCAGGTATGGTGTGGATCCTCCTCCAGCACAGAGCATTAGACGATGGCACGAACAATTCCGAGAAGCAGGTTGTATGCGTAAAGGCAAATCGCCTGGCCGTCCCCGAGTATCTGACACAGACGTCGAATGCATCCCCCATAGTTTCACAAGGAGTCCGCAGGAATCCGTTCGCCGTGCAGCTCGACAGCTCAACATGCCCCCGATGTCAGTCTGGCGTGTGTTGCGTCGACGTTTACACATGAAACTATGCAAAATTCAGCTACTGCAAGCTCTTCGTGAAGATAATAAACAACAATGTATGAAGTTCAGTAATTTCGTTCTTGACAAGATGGAGGATGGCAGTTTTCTTCCAAGCTTAGTGTTTAGTGACGGGGCAACATTCCATTTAAATGGAAAGTTGAACCGTCATAATGTGAGAATATGGGTTACAGAACAACCACGTGAAGTTGGACAACATGAGAGGGAACTCTCCAAAATTTAATGTGTTTAGTGCAGTTTCACGGGGAAAAGTGTATGGTCCATTTTTCTTTTCCGAAAACACTGTTTCAGGAAGCACATATCTCGATATGCTTGAGAACTTTCTTTTTCCACAGTTGGAGACTGATTCGAACGACTTCATTTACCAACAGGATGGGACACCGCCACACTGGCATCTGGAAATGCGGGAATTTTTAAATCAAAGAATTACTGAGCGATGGATCGGTCGCACTGTACCAAATGATTCAGCCTTACATTACTGGCGTCCAAGGTCAAGGTTTATGTATCTCCGTTAGCACCAACAGCGAATGAACAGACACATCGCATAACAGCAGCTGTGGAAGCTGTAACTCAAGATATGCTCGCTGCGGTGTGGGAGCAATTTGAGTACCGCACTGACATATGCCGTGCATCTCAAGGGCATATTGAACACCTATGTAAAGGTATGAAGCCGGCCGCTGTGACCGAGCGGGTCTAGGCGCTTCAGTCCGGAACCGCGCGACTGCTACAGTCACAGGTTCGAATCCTGCCTCGGGCATGGATGTGTGTGGTGTCCTTAGGTTAATTAGGTTTAAATAGTTCTAAGTCTAGGGGACTGATGACCTCAGATGTTAAGTCCCATAGCGCTCAGCGCCATTTGAACCATTTTTGTAAAGGTATGAAAAAAGCTTTTTGAGTTCCCCGTTCATCAAAAAACAGGATTCATTGTATATATTTATTAGTTTCAGAAATATAGTCGTGCCAAATTGGATGATCATTTTTATACACGGTTTCATTATGCTCTTGGTTTTATGTTTTACACCCTGAGCTATCGATACAGCTGAAGCTGGAAAGCATTTGGGCTCAGGCCGCGCATGCCCTGAATTTCAAGTTGGTCACGAAACGTGACGTCAACTTGAACACTTCATATAAACGGCGCCCAATATTTTGGTGGCCGTCGTAGAGAGAACGTCCTCCGTCTTATCGCCTATACTGCATTCTGGTTACTTACTTTAGTCTTTTATTTTCGTTGATTTCGTTTCCTTCCCTAGTTATTTTGTCGCCTTTAATTTATTTTATTTGCTCAACAAGCTTCTTCTTATATATGTTGTTAGTTTTGTCTAAAATGACCACAAAAACGACTCAGAATCACATACAATGCCGAAGAAAAAGAACGTACATCTGAAAAGACGACGTGGATTTTCATCCGATGAAGGCATATGCCACCTGAGGGATAGTAGACATATTGATAATGGTTTCAAAGTTCATAGAATGTAGGCTTTCACGGCCAGTGTTGTCTTCAGTTGAAACTTCCGGATTGAGAGGCCGTGGTCGATGTATAAAATTTCCACCTAACGTTTCGTCTCCATCTGCGGGAGACATCTTCTGAGGTCGTCCGGCGACTGCCACTGAGGCTCCAGGTACTCTCGCATTTATAGAGCGCATAGAGGGCACCACCATTCGTACGTGATGCCGACGGTATTCATTTCTTTGCAAGGCGTCATCATTCTAGATTAAGAGTAATCGACTGTCATTCTGTTGGCGCAACGTCGACATCCATATTTTGTCCAACTTTAAAACTTCCTCTTTTCTATTAAAATTATAATGGTGTTTGTGAATCTCTATTGCTTCTCTATACATGCGCGCATGATAATGGGATATTCGTGCTAGAACGCTTGTCTCATTAAATTTAATTTCGTGGTTCCCATCTCCAAAAACATGCTCAGCTACGGCCGATTTTTCGATATGTCCTAAGCGACAGTTTCTTTTATTTTCGGCTAAGCGGGTGTTTACACTTCTTTTCGTTGTTCCAATATATACTTGTCCACAACTGCATGGAATTTTGTATACCCCAGGAGTTGCTAGGGGGTGGTGGGCGTCTTTTATACAGTTCTTAAATATTCATTAATCTTCTTGGTGGGTGTGAAGATTGCTCATAATCGAGAATGATGACGCCTTCCAAAGACAGGCATACCTTCGGCATCACTTGACGAATGGTGGTGACCTCTATGGGTTCTGTAAATGCGAGAGTACCTGGAGCCTCAGTGGCAGTAGCCGGAAGATCTCAGAAGATGTCTCCCGCAGATGGAGACGAAACGTTAGGTGGAAATTTTATACATCGACCGCGGCCTCTCAGCCCGGAGTTTCAACTGAAGGTTTCAAAGTTGTCCGCCAACAGATGGCGCAGCGACGTAGCTACCAGAGCGCCATCTGTGTCTACCCTTTAAAACAGGGAATGATTGTTGCCAGAAGGCTTCCTCTGTTATGCCAGTCCTGCCTGGATATCTGCTCCCCCCCCCCCCCCAAATTCTATAAGTCCCTCCAGATCCTTGAGCGTCATGCCCTCCGCCTCGCCTTCCGTATCCGCCTACCGTCCCCCACGCGGATCCTCTATGATCTCATTCCTTTCCCCCATCTGCTCCTATTCCTCGAACATATCCGCATCCTCTACACCTCCCGCCGTCTTAAACCCCCTCACCCCCTGGTTGCTCCTCTCCTCTCCCATCCCCGCCCTCTGCCACGTCTTCACCGTTGTGTCCCCCCTACCCTCCATCTCTACACCATACATCTCCTTTCCCAAGGTGGCTTCCATCAACTCCCCCTCCCGGACGATGCCCTCTCTCCCTCCATTTATCCTTCCTATCAACTCTGATCCTCACTCCCCCTCCTTTCCTCTGTCCTTTCCCTGGGCTCCCTCTTCCCCCCCCCCTTCCGTCCTGTTTTCTCCCCACTAAACCTCTCCCTACCTCCCTTCTCCCCCCCCAAGTCCTTTTGTATTCCCCTCCTCTGCCTACCCCACTCCCTGTCGCGTCTGCCCCCCACCCCTCTTATGGGTCCTCATCCTCCATCAGCTCCTTTCCCGGTTCCCCCCTTCGCTTTTACTCTCCTTTCCCCCCTTTTTTGTTTTCCCGTCTTCTGTCCAGTTTCCCCCCACCTGCTCTCGACTGTGGTACGTCACATTTGCCGACTTTTTAGTGCAGTGTTCCAGTGACTATTCAGTGTTGTTTGTCTTTCTCGTGTTGCGAACAGAAACCATGCTGTCGCTAGGTGTGAATTTTATCTCTTTTGCGAACAGAATCCAGACTGTCGCCGTGGTTTTTAATTGTCTGTCTATTGTTTTCCCTGTCTGCTTCGTATGTATTTTATTAGCATCATCATCCCTCTGTTCTTTGTTTTAAGTTCCACGATTTCTTTACGCCATGTTACTCTTTAAGTCTCCGTTTTATCGCCTGTTTTTTATTATTTATTCTCTTGGTCTTTCTCACACAAAGTCTGTAGGCTGAAGAGCGGCATACTAAGCTGCTGCCAGCCCGCCCCCTTCGGGGGGAATTGAAATTCCATAAAGAAAAAAAAATTGCCAGAAGGCTCAGTGTGGTGCAAACGTGTGAAGCAAGCACGCAACCATGTCACGGGGACGCATTTGTGCTTCCTACAAACTAAGCGAGTTTGATAGGGTCTAACTGTGACCACCCGAGTGGCGGAGTGGTCCTGCCACATAAAATGGACCTGTTGTGTCAGTTGTGCCACGGTGCTGGTATCAGTGGTCACGTGAGCATGTTCACACCCCTAGGGGCCCGCCAGGATCGTTGTATTGTAAGGGCAGCAGTGGTAGATTGTACAGCTACCACAGCACACAGAAGAGGGCACGAACTGTTGCGAGCCGGTTATTAGCAATGTTACTACCGGCTTCACACCTCTAACCCGTCTTCCACTCACACGACGGCATCAATGTGCACAACCCGACTGGTGCCGTCAGAGGATCACTGGAAAGATTTGAACGGAGCGCCGTGGTCTTCAGCAAAGAAAGCACATTCTGCCTGCGCGCAAGTGAAGATCGTTTGCGCGTAGGACGTAGACCTGGTCAGCGCTGTCTTGTAGAGGGCATTCGTCCAACATACATAGGCCCCACTCCAGGTCTTATGGTCTGGGATGTGATAAGTTACAACGGTCGTTCGGCTTTTGTGTTTCTGGCGGGGACTCTAGCAAGCGCTCGATACGTGCAGAATGTTGTCAGACCTGTTTTTTTGCCATTCTTGGAAAAAGAAGATGATGTGTTATTCCAACAGTTATAAGAGTCGAGGGGCATCAAAGGGAAGCAGTGGTCGGGAAGGGAATGAGACAGGGTTGTAGCCTCTCCCCGATGCTATTCAATCTGTATATTGAGCAAGCAGTAAAGGAAACAAAAAAGAAAAATTCGGAGTAGGAATCCATGGAGTAGGAATCCATGGAGAAGAAATAAAAACTTTGAGGTTCGCCGATGACATTGTAATTCTGTCAGAGACAGCAAAGGACCTGGAAGAGCAACTGAACGGAATGGACAATGTCTTGAAAGGAGGATGTATGATGAACATCAACAAAAGCAAAACAAGGATAATGAAATGTAGTCGAATTAAATCGGGTGATGCTGCGGGAATTAGATTAGGAAATGAGACGCTTAAAGTACTAAAGGAGTATTGCTATTTGGGGAGAAAAATAAATGATGATGGTTGAAGTAGAGAGGATATAAAATGTAGACTGGCAATGGCAAGGAACGCGTTTCTGAAGAAGAGAAAGTTGTTAACATCGAGTATAGATTTAAGTGCCAGGAAGTCGTTTCTGAAAGTATTTGTATGGGGTGTAGCCATGCATGGAAGTGAAACGTGGACGATATATACACTCCTAGAAATGGAAAAAAGAACACATTGACACCGGTGTGTCAGACCCACCATACTTGCTCCGGACACTGCGAGAGGGCTGTACAAGCAATGATCACACGCACGGCACAGCGGACACACCAGGAACCGCGGTGTTGGCCGTCGAATGGCGCTAGCTGCGCAGCATTTGTGTCAGCCAGTTTGCCGTGGCATACGGAGCTCCATCGCAGTCTTTAACACTGGTAGCATGCCGCGACAGCGTGGACGTGAACCGTATGTGCAGTTGACGGACTTTGAGCGAGGGCGTATAGTGGGCATGCGGGAGGCCGGGTGGACGTACCGCCGAATTGCTCAACACGTGGGGCGTGAGGTCTCCACAGTACATCGATGTTGTCGCCAGTGGTCGGCGGAAGGTGCACGTGCCCGTCGACCTGGGACCGGACCGCAGCGACGCACGGATGCACGCCAAGACCGTAGGATCCTACGCAGTGCCGTAGGGGACCGCACCGCCACTTCCCAGCAAATTAGGGACACTGTTGCTCCTGGCGTATCGGCGAGGACCATTCGCAACCGTCTCCATGAAGCTGGGCTACGGTCCCGCACACCGTTAGGCCGTCTTCCGCTCACGCCCCAACATCGTGCAGCCCGCCTCCAGTGGTGTCGCGACAGGCGTGAATGGAGGGACGAATGGAGACGTGTCGTCTTCAGCGATGAGAGTCGCTTCTGCCTTGGTGCCAATGATGGTCGTATGCGTGTTTGGCGCCTTGCAGGTGAGCGCCACAATCAGGACTGCATACGACCGAGGCACACAGGGCCAACACCCGGCATCATGGTGTGGGGAGCGATCTCCTACACTGGCCGTACACCACTGGTGATCGTCGAGGGGACACTGAATAGTGCACGGTACATCCAAACCGTCATCGAACCCATCGTTCTACCATTCCTAGACTGGCAAGGGAACTTGCTGTTCCAACAGGACAATGCACGTCCGCATGTATCCCGTGCCACCCAACGTGCTCTAGAAGGTGTAAGTCAACTACCCTGGCCAGCAAGATCTCCGGATCTGTCCCCCATTGAGCATGTTTGGGACTGGATGAAGCGTCGTCTCACGCGGTCTGCACGTCCAGCACGAACGCTGGTCCAACTGAGGCGCCAGGTGGAAATGGCATGGCAAGCCGTTCCACAGGACTACATCCAGCATCTCTACGATCGTCTCCATGGGAGAATAGCAGCCTGCATTGCTGCGAAAGGTGGATATACACTGTACTAGTGCCGACATTGTGCATGCTCTGTTGCCTGTGTCTATGTGCCTGTGGTTCTGTCAGTGTGATCATGTGATGTATCTGACCCCAGGAATGTGTCAATAAAGTTTCCCCTTCCTGGGACAATGAATTCCGGTGTTCTTATTTCAATTTCCAGGAGTGTAGTTTAGACAAGAAGAGAATGGAAGCTTTTGAAATGTGGTGCTACAGAAGAATGCTGAAGATTACATGAGTTGATCACATAACTAATGAGGAGGTATTGAACAGAATTGGGGAGAAGAGAAATTTGTGGCACAACTTGACTAGAAGAAAGGATCGATTGGTAGGACATATTCTGAGGCATCAAGGGATCACCAATTTAGTACTGGAGGGCAGCGTGAAGGGTAAAAATCGTAGAGGGAGACCAAGAGATGAATACACTAAACAGATTCAGAAGGATGTAGGTTGCAGTAGGTACTGGGAGATGAAGAAGCTTGCACAGGATAGAGTAGCATGGAGAGCTGCATCAAACCATCCTCTGGACTGAAGACCACAACAACAACATTGCTCACCCACACACTGCCCCTGACGCTCAATGTACTCTGCAAGACGTGCAGAAACTTTCCTGGCAAGCACGATCTCGGGACTTATCTTCAATCGAGCACATATGGGATATGATGGGACGAGAAGTGACCTGTGGGACTCGTCAACCAATAACTCTTACTGAAATACGTGAAAAAGTCGAGCATGCGCGGCACATCGTATCCTAGGCCAGTATTCGCCATCTATATGATCGACTGGAAGCCAGAGTCAGCGCCTAAATGCCGGCCGTGGAGAATACACCACGTACTAATATAGGTGTTCCAGCAGAGGTCGATACCTGGTACCTATCAACCGCTTGTGCTATTGATCTGCAAATGTAATCATTTATGTACTTCATAAGCACTGTTGGACCTAAAAATTCTTGATTGAATTGGAAACCTCTAAGAGGGTGTGTATTATCACTTAACCATTTCCTTTCAAAAAATTAACTTTAACTTTCTTAGTGATTTTAATTATTGCATTTTATCCCTGTAATAACTTATATATTTGGCAAGCCCACTTCGAACGTAAGTATTGTACCTTCAATTATTGCCCATTGTACAATTTTAAAGTTGAAGAATATGTGTAGGCTTACAGTAGCGACATCTAACGAGATGTTGACACAAATATATGTTGTGGCTAGAGTATTGCAATTTTTATTAACAGTAACGCTATTGACACTATGACCAAGTTTACACCACATTTTGAAAATGTACGACAATGTTAAGCTGATTTTGTGCATATTTTGTGTTGATGCTACTATGGCTTTATTATATTATGACACGTTATAAGAGTTGTATTTGTCGTCGTATTTCAACCGCATGTTTCCATCTGCACGAAAGTAATAATTTTTCGTTATGACATATTTCATTGTTTTAAGATGTAGTCCGCCCACAAGCCGCATTTTACTTTCCATGTTTTGCTGCAGAACTGAAAATTGTCATTGGTGATCTAAACCGGTAGTCTATGTGATAATTCGTGGAAATAAAAGAAATTTTATCCTGTCTTCCTGGGTCACTGTTCTAATCCACGAGCATGTTGCAGCTTGTGAGGAGAACTGTTCAGAGGTTGTTAGATGGGACGAACTGCAAGCTGTGGAGTTGGTAATGAAAACTTTAATTATACATTACGTATGTAGCGTGTAACCTTCAGTCTACCTCTCGTTTAACAGGATGTAAATGTTGCATTTTATTACAGCACAAAGACGCAGTCACTAAAGATATTCTAGTCACTTCACGATAAGCACACGTGCCTATATTGCGCATCTAATAAGTGTTCTGTGAGTTCATTATCTTTCTTAACTACCTTTATTGTTTGCGTTAACTACCAGTTTAACTTAAGCCACATGTTGGCCTTTTTATGGTCACGGAATAGCAATTAATTGGTGTTTGCGAGTTCTGCACTTGAATCTTAACAGGTTTAACGACCGACTAACAATCCTATATGAGTTCAGGCCCATATCGTTATTTCCCAAGTTGTTTCTTTATCATATAGTATTCTTTATCGGTGCTTTCGTAACTACGACTGATATATAACTTTGCATGCTCTGTACCTCAACAACACGTGATCACGCTTTGAGTGAT
This sequence comes from Schistocerca cancellata, assembly GCF_023864275.1. Lineage (NCBI taxonomy): Eukaryota > Metazoa > Arthropoda > Insecta > Orthoptera > Acrididae > Schistocerca > Schistocerca cancellata. The sequence goes on along the minus strand of NC_064631.1, from coordinate 294,928,942 downwards.
TACGGTTATTGGCCACCTGTACTTATATTAATACCTTGACCTGGAATTTTCATGAATTTGATGATTTTTCTTTCATTACAGTGATTTTTGAAGTTTTTTCGAGCTTCTTAAATCCAAGGCAATAATTTTCGAGAAGCTCGTAACTACACACGTTTGCATTTAACGCTACCCATGCCGCAAGCAGCTATTCAAATACATTTTCTTTCAATGTACAAGGTAGGGTCGTCGCTGTATAGTTCCACGAGATAATGGTCAGGTGCACAGAATATCCACTGCGCATTATTACAGGTCAAACTTAAAAGTTCTCAATATCAGGGCATAATTCTCAGTCAGCAAATTCAAATTAAAAGCTAGAGTTTAATGTTTATCAAGAGAAAAAGCCCCGTGCATTTGTATAACTTCCGGTTCAAGTCATATTAGGTTATTGAATTTCACGATTTATGCCCGAGAAAATAAGTTTCAATTACTGCATAACTGTCTAGTCTTCACTTCTGGACGAATTCAGGAAAAACGACTCGTGTGAACCACAGTTGCTCTATGTGAGTGCAAAAGTTCTCTGTGAATTGGGACGATGAATTCTTCGCGGGGTATCAGGTTGGACAAGCGTGATCTGCTGGTCGTCTTTGACTTTAGGGCGCTCTTCACGCTGATGCCATTCGAAGATTTCCTCAAGCTGATGCAGAAGCAAAGGAAATGACAAAGGCACGGTGGACCCGTTTCGACACATGTTCGTCACCGCTTATTTTTAATGTGGTGGTGATTTTTTCGAACAGACAGACGGAGTACAGATAGACTCTCTATTGGCTTCAGTCATCACCGACTTATACACTTATCTCTTCAAAAGTAACTGGATGTAATGCGAAATTGACCGCTAGATAACACGAGAAGTGGACCCAGTAATACAGAGGGTAGAGGGGAGAACTACGTTGTCAATAGAGAATCAGTAACAGCAGAACGGATCGTTCAAGAGGCCTCCGTGACTTCGAACCTGAATTAGTCAAGAGATTTCACCTGAGTAACAAATCCAACAGGGACTTTCCAATCCTTCTAAAGCTGCCAAAGGCGACTCTGATTGTGAAGTGGAAACGCGAAGGGACGACCGCAGCTAAACGAAGGCCATATACACTGAAGAGCCAAAGAAACTGGTACACCTACCTAATATGTATGGCCACAGCGAGCACGAGGAAGTGCCGCAACACGACGTGGCATGGACTCGACTAATATCTGAAGTAGTGCTGCAGGGAATTGACACCATCAATCCCGCAGGGCAGTCCATAAAACCGGAAGAGTACGAATGGGTGGAGATCTCTTCTGGACAGCACGTTGCAAGGCATACCAGATATGCTCAATAATGTTCATGTCTGGAGAGTTTGGTGGCCAGTGGAAGTGTTTAAACTCAGAAGAGTGTTCATGGAGCCACGCTGTAGCAATTCTGGATGTGTGGGGTGTCGCATTGAGCTGCTGGAATTGCCCAAGTCTGTCGGAATGCACAATGGACATGAATGGATGCAGATGATCAGACAGGATACTTACGTACGTGTCACCTGTCAGAGTCGTATCTAGGCGTTTCAGGGTCCCATATCACTCCAGATTCACATACGCCACACTATTAAGGGTCTCCACCAGCTTGAACTTTACTTGCTGACATTCAGCGTCCATGGCTTCATGAGGTTGTCTCCATACCCGCACACGTTCATCCGCACGATACAATTGGAAACGAGACTCGTGCGACCAGCCAGCATGTTTCCAGTGTTGACGGGCCCAGGCAAAGTGCAAAGCTTTATGTAGTGCAGGCATCAAAGGTAGACGAGTGGGCTCCGACTCCGAATGCCCATATCGATGATTTTTCGTTGAATGGTTCGCACGCTGACACTTGTTGATGGCCCAACATTGAAATCTGGAGCAATTTGTGGACGGGCTGCTCTTCTGTCATATAGAACGATTCTCTTCACTCGTCGAGGGTCCCGTTCTTGCAGGATCTTTTTCCGGCCGCAGTGGTCGGAGGTTTGATGTTTTACTGGATTCCTGATATTCACGGTACACTCGTGAAATGGTCGTGCGGGTAAATCCCCACCTCATCGCTATCTCGGAGATGCTGTGTCCCATCACTCGTGTGCCGGCTGTAACATCACGTTCAAACTCACTTAAATCTTGATTGTAGCAGCAGTATCTGATCTGATAACTGCGCCAGATACTTGCGTTACGTAGGAGTTTCCGACCGCAGCGCCGTATTCTGCCTGTTTACATATCTCTGTGTTACGCTTATCTGACCCAGTTTCTTTGGCGCTTCAGTGTATATTGAAGGACAGGGACTGTCGATCGTTAGGGAGGGGTGTTGCAAAAAATCGGATGAAATCACCTCATGCAATCACTCGTGAGTTCCGAAGTGCTACCAGCAGTCCAGCTAACACAATGACTGTGTATATGGAGTTACAAAGAATGGGGTATAATGGTCGAGTAGTCCCTCATAAGTCCCACATTTCTGGAATCAGTGGTAAGCGACCCTTCAGGTGGTATAAGAACGATGCCACTGGACATTGGATGACTAGTAACGGGTGATTCGGAATGATGAATCACGCTGTACCATATGGCAGTCCGATGGAATGGTTTGAGTTTGTTGAATACGTTGGGAACCTGATTTGCCATCATGTGTAGTGCCAACAGTAAAGTACTGAAGAGGTGGTATAGGAATGTGGTCCTTTCATATCGCTTATTGTATTGTACATTGTATGTTAACCGGGGACCTCGAAACGACAGAGAGGCTCTTTCCCCGCCGCAGCCGCATTGGTCCACAACCCCACGATGACTACCGCAGTCCACTTCACCCCTCCGCCGCCCCACACCGATCACTCTTACCCCCCAGGGAACGTCTCACACCAGACGAGTATAACCCCTATGTATGCGTGGGAGAGTAGTGGTGGTGAACGCGTACGTGGAGAACTTGTTGGCGCAGCAATCGCCGACATAGTGTAGCTGAGGCGGAATAAGGGGAACCAGCCGGCATTCGCCGAGGCAGATGGAAAACCGCCTTAAAACCATCCTCAGACTGGCAGGCTCAACTGACCTCGACATAAGTCCGCCGGGCGGATTCGTGCCGGGGACCCGGCGCTCCTTCCCACTCCGGAAAGCCGTGCGTTGGACCACACGGCTAACCGAGCGGGCCTTTACATCTCTTAAGCCTTAAGTTAACACGAAATGCGAAAGGATATAAACACATTTTACAACACTGAGTACTGCGTACAATAGAGGAACAGTTCGGAGACGATAACTGAATCACCATGATATTGCACTCTCTCATAAAGCAACATTTGTTAGGCAATGGTTTGTGGAAAGATACCTGAAATGGACTAGTCTGCTCACAGTCCTCAGCTTAACCCAATGGAATACCTTTGGAATGAGTTTGAGCGTCAACTTTGCTCCAGGCTCCAGCGTCCAACATCACTAACTTCTTTGATATCGGCTCGTGGAAAAAATGGACTGCCATACCTCGACAGACATTGAGACGCCTAATCTAATGTTTGCCAAACAGATTGCAAGCCGTCAAATAGACGAAGGATGTACACAGCCCACATTCATGTCCATTAATAGGTGTCGGCATACTTCAGATTATATCTCGCGTATCTCTATGGTATGGTGTACATAGCCCACATTCATGTGCACTAATAGCTGTCCGCATACTTTTGATCAGATAATGTATATCTCGCGTATCTCTATGGTAATAACTTACGCTGACGATGCAGAGAGATAAGCAGTTGCCTTCAACTTCTACCATTCTTTTTGTACACTCTCACTCTGCGGACACGCTGCGAAATTAGATCGATAGCTGTAGAGATCTAGCGAGAGGCTTGCTGCATAACTTGAGGATATGCCGGCGTGCCGGCGCTGCAACGTGCTGGTGACGTCAGCAGCATGCTTGATATGAATATCGTGACGTCGCCTGGCAAGGCAAGCAATCTGTCTGCTTTATTTTTTATTCAGATCTCCGCAGCAGGGCTCCAATTTCCTTGGCACTTCTGGGTGGCCTCTGTTCCGCATCAGACAAACATCGCACCCAGCGTGCGTTCTCGCTTCACAGAAAACACTGCGTCATCGCATATTCGCTACCAGAGCACGGTGTGCCCTATGCAATTCCAGATAAGTACAGATTCGCAAGCGATTTACCAGCTGCGATATGGTATAAGCTGAGGTGACCAAAGTCATGGGATAGGTTATACACATACACAGATGGCGGTAACATCGCGTACACAAAATATGAAAGGGCAGTGCATTGGCAGAGCTATCATTTGTACTCATATAATTTACCTGAAAAGTGTCCGATGTGATGATAACCACACGACGTAAATAACAGACTTTGGACGCGGAAATGGAGCTAGAAGCGTGGGACATTTCATTTCGAAAATCGTTGGGGAATTAACTACTCCGTTATCCACAGTGTCAAAAGTGTGCTGAGAAAACCAAATTTCAGGCATTACTTCTCGTCATAGACAACGCTGCGTCCGACGGCCTTCACACAACGACCGAGAGAGCAGCGGCGTAGAGTGCGTGGAAGAACCGCAGAACTCAATGTGGGACGTACGACGAAGGTATCTGTTACGTAAGTGCGGCAAAATGTGGCGTTAATGGGCTAAGACAGCCGAGTCGAGTGCCTCTGCTGACAGCGTGACATCGCCTGCAGCGCCTCTCCTGAACTCGAGACCATATTGGTTGGGACCCTAGACGACTGGAAAATCGTGACCTGGTCAGATGAGTCCAGATTTCGGTTGGTGAGAGCTGATGTTAGGGTTCGAGTGTGAAGCAGACCCCACGAAACCACAGACTCAAGCCTCAACAAGGCACTATGCAGGCTAGTTGTGGCTCCATAATGGTATGGGCTGTGTTTACATGGAATGAAGTGGGTCGTCTGGTCCAACTGAACCGATAATTGACTGGAAATGACTACGCTCGGTTACCTGGAGACAGTCGCAAACAAGGATAGAACTTTTTGGGGGGTCATAATTATTTGCGTTTGGTTTGAAGAACATTCTGGGTAATTTGAGCGAATTATTTGGCCATCTAGTTTGCCCGACATGAATTCCATCGAAAATTGATGGGATATAATCGACAGGTCAGTTCGTGCACAAAATCCAGCACCAGCAACATTTCTGCTATTGTGAAAGGCTACGCAGGCAGCCAGCATGGTTCAATATTTCTGCAGCGGTCTTCCAACAACTTGTTGAGTCAGTGCCAGGTCGAGTTGCTGCACTACGCTGAGCGAAAAGATGTCCGACACCATATTAGGAGGAACCCCATGGCTTTTGTCACATCAGTGATGGTATGCCGGCATATAGCTCGGAAAAGTTTGTAATCGCTGAAAACAGAACCAAATACGTTTGCTTAAAATGTACATGAACATTAGACTGTTATTCTTCTGAAGTTAAGCCAGAATGCTCGGCTACGGTCGCAGGTTCGAATCCTGTCTCGGGCATGGATGTGTGTGATGTCCTTAGGTTAGTTAGGTTTAAGTAGTTCTAAGTACTAGGGGACTATTGACCTCAGATGTTAAGTCCCATAGCGCTCAGAGCCTTTGAACCAGAATGCTCGTTCTTCCATCTCAGAACCGTCAACTGCATATCATTTTAATGGATTCAGGTGAAATACACTATCGCAAAATATCTGGGTTCCACTCTTGACATATCCTTGACTTACCGATCACATTTGGCTAATACTACAGCCAAAGTTCGTACCGGGAACAATATCCTCCAAGAGCTGTGTGGTACCACATGTGGATTATTGTATAGTGCAGAGGACTATTGTGCTCCTGCGTGACTGTACAGCAACCATACCATCAAGCTCGACATCTAACTGAACGCAACAACGTGTACGATCACAAGCTGTCTTAAAACTACACCATCTAGTTGCCTCCCACCATTTAGCCAACGTTCCAAGTGAAGTCAGAAAGTAGGAAGCTTCCTTATATGAGTATAAGAAGTTATTGGACAAATCCAAGATTGCCATTGATGATACATCAGACAGGCTAAACGGCACACACCCAGCAACAGAAACATATGCAAAACTTTTTTCGCCGGCCGCCGTGCCCGAGCAGTTCTAGGCGCTTCAGTCCAGAAGCGCGCTGTTGCTATGGTCGCGGGTTAGAATCCTGCGTCGGATGTGTGTGATGTCCTTAGGTTAGTTAGGTTCAAGTAGTTCTAAGTCTAGCGGACTGATGATTCCGGATCTTAAGTCCCATAGTGCTTAGATCCATTTGAAACATTTTTGAACCATTTGACCTTTTTTCGGAGATTTGGTATTTTAGATTCGTAGGCTTGCACGGCCAGTGAGAATTTAAATAAAATCATTCTGGATATTAGGCCACGTCATTATGAAACACCAAAACAGCTAAACTGGTGAAGCTTCGACTGATTTTTTAGCGGTCATGTTCAAGGCGATTAATTGCTTGGTTCTCGTAAATGCTTTCTCTAATGAACTTAAGGCATTTTAGCAATTTTGGTAATTTAAAGGACGCGGACTAATATCGTAAATGATTTTATTCGAATTAACACCGGCGGAGGAAGCCTACGGACTTATTAGTGAGCCGAATGGAAATGAGCGTTTGGCGTCATTGGCCGGGAGGCCCCTTGCGCAGCAGGTCCGGCCGCCTTGGTGCAGGTCTTACTACATTCCAAGCCACATTTGGCGACCTGCGCGCCGGATGGGGGTGAAATGATGATGAAGACAACATAACACCCAGTCCCTGAGCGGAGAAAATCTCCGACCCATCCGGGAATCGAACCCGGGCCCGTAGGACGGCAACCTGTCACGCTGACCACTCAGCTATCGGGTCGAACACTAGTGACCTATATGAGCAGGACGTTCATGGCCATATCCGCGAGTTCGCAGTTTGGAAGACCAAGGACAGGTAGATGACAAAGTTTTAATAACAAATAAAATGGGTGAAATTGAGACGCTCTTCAAGAAGCTAATTGGAACTGGCATGAAAACGGTTTAAAAATTAACGAAGAAAAAGTAGAATACATGATCACACGAAGGAAAAATATGACTACAGGACAACGCACAACCTTCACACAGAAAGCTACGCTTTTTAGAACATTTCCAGTTCAAATACGTTGGTGTAAATATAAATGAAGCAATAGAAGACAAGTCGAATACCAAACTGGAACTGGCATGAAAAAGGTTTAAAAATTAACGAAGAAAAAGCAGAATACATGATCACACGAAGGAAAAATATGACTACAGGACAACGCACAACCTTCACACAGAAAGCTACGCTTTTTAGAACATTTCCATTTCAAATACGTTGGTGTAAATATAAATGAAGCAATAGTAGACAAGTCGAATACCAAACTGGGCTACTGAATGCAAATAAAGTTTACTTTCTCCTTCAAGACCTTCTGTCTTCCAAACTCTTGACCAGAAAAATTAAGCTGAAACACTACAATACAATGATCAGACCAGAGCCGCTAAATGGAGCCGAAGAATGGAGCATGACCAAAAAGGAAGAGGACCGACTCTGTGTTTAAAAAGTAAAGTGTGCAGAAAAATCATTGGGCCAACATTTGACCAAACAACACAAAGACGTCTTTGGAGGTCCAATGAGGAAAAATTTAACCTACCAACAAAGCCTCGGCAGCAAAAACAGCCAAAGTGAGACGTTTGCAATGGGCAACAGTGTTGTCAGAATGGACCATGGGAAAATTAGTCCGTCAGACATATGACAAAAAGCTGGAAGGCTCAAGACCCCCTGGAAGACAAAGAAGCAGATGGCAAGAAGAGGTGACCTCAGACTGCAGTGTGCTGAGTATGACTGAGTGGGAGGAAGTGGCACAAGGCAGGAAGAGCTGGAGCCAGAGAGGGCGGAGCGGGATCGTCACGGACTGATTTATTTTGTGCAGTCCTAAAGCATCGACTGGCACCTACCTGCGCAGCGCCGCGAAACGGCATCAACAAGGCGTTGACCCGTGTGCCAATGACAAGAGAGGCCAGCGCCACACCGCCAGGAAGATAGAGTTCAGTGCCCAGAGTCAATAGTGGTGGTGGTGATGGTAAGTTCCTATAGGACCAAATTGCTGAGGTCATCGGTCACTAGCCTTACACACTACTTAATCTAAAAAGCACTCCGTCTTCAGGCCACGAGTGGCCTACCGGGACCATCCGACCGCCGTGTCATCTTCAGTGGAGGATGCGGATAGGAAGGGCGTGGGGTCAGCACATAGCTCTCCCGGTCGTTATGATGGTATTCTTGACCGAAGCCGCTACTATTCGGTCGAGTAGCTCCTCAATTGGCATCACGAGGCTGAGTGCACCCCGAAAAATGGCAACAGCACATGGCGGCCTGGATGGTCACCCGTCCAAGTGCCGACCACTCCCATCTCACGGGAACCAGTGTATTCACTGCGGCAAGGCTGTTGCCAAACACTACTTAATCTAACTTAAATTAACTTACGCTAAGGACAACACACACACGCACACACACACACACACACACACACACACACACACACACACACATACACACATGCCCGATGGAGGACTCGAACTTCTGACGGGGAGAGCCTCGCGAACCGTGGTAAGGCGCCCCAAACCGCGCGGCTACCCCGCGCGGCCCTTGTTAATGTTGACATAACGAGCCGCCCATCGCTGGTCGGGCCCAGTTCGGTCGCAGACTTAGAGAGCGTCAGTACTGAGTAATAGGAAGACGATACTCTGCTTGCGTTCTTGAGAGTAGTGATAGTGTGTAAAAGTAACTGCATATAGCAGGCACAGGGAGCACATCAAGCCATCTCATAACGAGAAACTAAGTTATGTTTCTTTCCTTTTTAAAAATAAAGTGTTCTATTAATCTGTAACTGTTATGTACAAATCAATTTGGATTCCTGTCACTGGCCATCGAAACTTCTCTCCTTCCTTGTTTTCTTCGCAACTTCTCTCCTTCCTTGTTTGTATCGGTGCTGACTCCCACAGTAGTCGACACAACAGATTTCACCGACGATGACATTGTACCAAAGTTCTGTAGCTTGCGACACAGTTAGCAACTAGAAAAGCGAGTAATATCTTCAAATTTGCTAGCCATTCAGTACTGAGGGAAAGACTTTATTACCTCCACTCACTGTTCGATTTTAATAACAGGGCGTTACTCAGAAAACGTGTGCAACTGGTATCCATGTTATCCACAACTGAATGGGGCCACATCGACAAATACACTCCTGGAAATTGAAATAAGAACACCATGAATTCATTGTCCCAGGAAGGGGAAACTTTATTGACACATTCCTGGGGTCAGATACATCACATGATCACACTGACAGAACCACAGGCACATAGACACAGGCAACAGAGCATGCACAATGTCGGCACTAGTACGGTGTATATCCACCTTTCGCAGCAATGCAGGCTGCTATTCTCCCATGGAGACGATCGTAGAGATGCTGGATGTAGTCCTGTGGAACGGCTTGCTATGCCATTTCCACCTGGCGCCTCAGTTGGACCAGCGTTCGTGCTGGACGTGCAGACCGCGTGAGACGACGCTTCATCCAGTCCCAAACATGCTCAATGGGGGACAGATCCGGAGATCTTGCTGGCCAGGGTAGTTGACTTACACCTTCTAGAGCACGTTGGGTGGCACGGGATACATGCGGACGTGCATTGTCCTGTTGGAACAGCAAGTTCCCTTGCCGGTCTAGGAATGGTAGAACGATGGGTTCGATGACGGTTTGGATGTACCGTGCACTATTCAGTGTCCCCTCGACGATCACCAGTGGTGTACGGCCAGTGTAGGAGATCGCTCCCCACACCATGATGCCGGGTGTTGGCCCTGTGTGCCTCGGTCGTATGCAGTCCTGATTGTGGCGCTCACCTGCACGGCGCCAAACACGCATACGACCATCATTGGCACCAAGGCAGAAGCGACTCTCATCGCTGAAGACGACACGTCTCCATTCGTCCCTCCATTCACGCCTGTCGCGACACCACTGGAGGCGGGCTGCACGATGTTGGGGCGTGAGCGGAAGACGGCCTAACGGTGTGCGGGACCGTAGCCCAGCTTCATGGAGACGGTTGCGAATGGTCCTCGCCGATACCCCAGGAGCAACAGTGTCCCTAATTTGCTGGGAAGTGGCGGTGCGGTCCCCTACGGCACTGCGTAGGATCCTACGGTCTTGGCGTGCATCCGTGCGTCGCTGCGGTCCGGTCCCAGGTCGACGGGCACGTGCACCTTCCGCCGACCACTGGCGACAACATCGATGTACTGTGGAGACCCCACGCCCCACGTGTTGAGCAATTCGGCGGTACGTCCACCCGGCCTCCCGCATGCCCACTATACGCCCTCGCTCAAAGTCCGTCAACTGCACATACGGTTCACGTCCACGCTGTCGCGGCATGCTACCAGTGTTAAAGACTGCGATGGAGCTCCGTATGCCACGGCAAACTGGCTGACACTGACGGCGGCGGTGCACAAATGCTGCGCAGCTAGCGCCATTCGACGGCCAACACCGCGGTTCCTGGTGTGTCCGCTGTGCCGTGCGTGTGATCATTGCTTGTACAGCCCTCTCGCAGTGTCCGGAGCAAGTATGGTGGGTCTGACACACCGGTGTCAATGTGTTCTTTTTTCCATTTCCAGGAGTGTATCATGTACAAGCAAGTCGACGCAGCGAATAAAGCATTAAAGAGCCGCCACCAGAGAACTTTATGGAATTCGCACAGGTGAAACGAAGTACTCAGCCGGAAATGGATACGTGTCGCACTGAGGTGAATATTTCAGTGACCACCATCAGCAAGACAACGACAGCACATCTTTACTTGATGTGATGTCTAAGGGATTGAACTTTCCCGTGATGCTCCAGCACATACTGATAGAGGACATTATACAGTCCGTCGAAGTGTCGCTCATGAAAAGGCCTGAAATAGAAGCAGAGAATCGGACAAGAGACAGTTATAATACTGCAGCATGCAATACCTCCGAAGCAGAATATATCACTTTAAGGAAACTTGGAAACTGCGCGGGGGATCCCGAATACTGGTGTGCGCCCACTTTCACCAGACAACCTGTTTGCCCAACGGATAATTGTAATGTGATCAACGGCATCAACCCCACACTCCTTCTTCAATCTCTTACGAATGTCTCTGTCTCGTTCCCACAACACAGAAATGCTAAACAGTGCGCTGCTTCAGACGAACATCAAGCGCTGCAGGCATCTTGACGGAGTGCTACGAGAGATCAGCTTGGGGAAACAGGTTCAATTAAAAATGGTTCACATGGCTCTGAACACTATGGGACGTAACATCTGAGGTCATCAGTCGCCTAGACTTAGAACTACTTAAATCCAACTAACCTAAGGACATCACACATATCCGCGCCCGAGGCAGGATTCGAACCTGCGACCATAGGAAGTTGAATTGAATTTGAGCTAAAGAACTAAGGCTGTTGATAAATTATCGATATATTTTCGGCGATATTTTTTTCGGCCAATATATCGGTATCAAAATGGCAATATCGAGTGACGATATTTTTATTTTATATTATCTTAGGAGAAGATGATGACTATGTTTGGTTTTGTTGGGCGCTCAACTCCGCGGTCATCAGCGCGCACACAAAGTCCCAATTTTTCACACAGTATAATTTCTTTACTCAGTCCAATTTATCCACTGTCACGAATGATAATGATGATGATGAAATTATGAGAAAACACAAACACCCAGTCCCCAGGCAAAGAAAATCCCCAACCCGGCCGGGACTCGAAGCCGGGACCCCGTGATCCAGAGGCAGTAACGCTAGCCACTAGACCGCGAGCTGCGGACTTCTTAGAAGAAGGAAAACTTCTTAGCCAAAGTCGCAATAAAACACTATATTTTGGATAACCGGTTTCGGTAAACTATGTTACCATCATCAGATCTTCGAACAGATTTTATAAACATCTTGTGCCAGATTTACACAAAATCTTTCCATTAAATTTCCAGGTACACAACATCTGACATGAATAATGTGTTGGCACGTCAAAAGTAAAGGTTAAAATTACTGTGTACACAAAACTCCACAACATTGCATCCTTCTAATCACACGTCATGGCTGTTGATATTCAGTGCATGTGGTGCCCTAGTAGGCGTGACGTGTGATTATATGGATGCAATGTTGTGGCGATTTGTGTACATAGTAATTTTAACTTTAACTTTTGACGTGCCAACATGGTGCACCTGAAGATTTAATGGAAAGATTTTGTGTGAATCTGATGCATGACGTTTATAATAACCTGTACTAAGATCTGATGATGGGAACGTAGTTTGCCAAAATCGGTTAGCCAATACAGTGTTTTATTGCGACTTTGGCTAAGAAGTTTTTCTTCTCCTAAGAGAGTAAATACAGATCGCTCCTTCATACTCAGTATGAGTAAACTATTCAATTTTATATCATATTTCTTCACAATTTACAGTACATATTTGAAGCTGATCTTATAAAATTGTAGTATAACATATTTTTACTACTTTTTGAGTTTGCATAACTTCCAAACTTTCATTTTGTGTGAAGCAAGTATATGTGGCACAAAATAAGAGTTCTGATTGCAGTGGGTGGGAGTGGGAGAGAGCGGGCGGTGTGAATGGAATAACAAGATATCCGATGTGAAGAAATAGCAAACCACTGGCGTTAAAAACAATTTTTAACGCAACTAGTGTGCTATTTCTTCACATCGGCAATCTTCAGTAATAGTTGCTGAATATGATGACCAAAAATCTGAAAGACACGATTGGTCTTTGCAGCGGGAGAACACGTGTGAGGGGAAATGCTGACGTAATCGGCGCTCGGCGCTACGAGCAGAAACTGGAGCGTTTAACTTCACCAAGCAGTTTTGACACTACATCTCCTAAGTCGCCGGCGTCGGCAGAAATGCGAATATTGGGAATTCCAGATGAAGTGTTGCGGACACATCCGATGTGTGACGAAACCGAGCGACGGACCCATCGGATAGCTTTTATTCTGCCACTTACATGCAGCAACCATTGTTAGCAAAGTGGTTATCACCAAGTGTGGAGTGTATCGTTTCTCTTTCAATTCTTGCTCTAAGGAGGATAGACAGGCTGCAAACTTGTTTATGTGCAGAATATCTAATATAAATCAGTACTTAAGCATACAGCTCTAAAACTGGCATTATGTTTACAATGTGCAATCGATGTTTTTATTAATAGGTACGTCGATATATATATATATATATATATATATATATATATATATATATATATAATTTGTAGACTTAGAGAAAGCTTTTGACAATGTTGACTGGAATACTCTCTTTCAAATTATGAACGTGGCAGCAGTAAAATTACAGGGAGCGAAGACTATTTACAATTTGTACAGAAACCAGATGGCAGTTATAAGAGTCGAGGGGCATGAAAGGGAAGCAGTGGTTGGGAAGGGAGTGAGACAGGGTTGTAGCCTATCCCCGATGTTATTAAATCTGTATATTGAGCAAGCAGTAAAGAAAAGAAAAGAAAAATTCGGAATAGGTATTAAAATCCATGGAGAAGAAAAAAATACTTTGAGGTTTGCCGATGACATTGCAATTCTGTCAGAGACAGCAAAGGACTTGGAAGAGCAGTTAAACGGAAGGGACAGTGTCTTGAAAGGAGGATATAAGATAAACATCAACAAAAGCAAAACGAGGTTAATGGAATGTAGTCGAATTAAATCGGGTGATGCTGAGGGAATTAGATTAGGAAATGAGACGCTTAAACTAGTAAAGGAGCTTTGCTATTTGGGGAGAAAAATAACTGATGATGGTCGAAGTAGATAGGATATAAAATGTTGACTGACAATGGCAAGGAAAGCGTTTCTGAAGAAGAAAAATTTGTTAACATCGAGTATAGATTTAACTGTAAGGAAGTCTTTTCTGAAAGTATTTTTATGGAGTGTAGCCATGTATGGAAGTGAAACATGGACGATAAATAGTTTGGACAAGAAGAGAATAGAAGCTTTCGAAACGTGGTGCCACAGAAAGATTAGATGGGTAGATCACATAACTAATGAGGAGGTATTGAATAGAATTGGGAACGAGAGGAGTTTGTGGCACAACTTGACTAGAAGAAGGGATCGGTTGGTAAGACATTGTTCTTAGGCATCAAGTAATCACCAATTTAGTATTGGAGGGCAGCGTGGAGGCTAAAAATCGTAGAGGGAGACCAAGAGATGAATACACTAAGCAGATTCAGAAGGATGTAGGTTGCAGTAGGTACTGGGAGATGAAGAAGCTTGCACGGGCAGGAGCTGCATCAAAGCCGTCTCAGGACTGACTACCAAACAACAATATATATATATATATATATATATATATATATATATATATATATATATATATATATATATATATATATATATATATCGGATTCCCGATATTTTCAGAAATATCAAGAGTCCAAACAAGAATACAAGAATGTTTCTGTTACTTCTGTGATTGCAGTAAAATAGTTGGATTCTTGAAAAAAGTCACGTGCATTTCTTTTGGGGTAATCCTCATGTGTGTTGCTGTTACAGGGTAGACTAAGCCCACATTATCACGTTTTCAACAGTAACGTCGAGTAAAGACGTCACAATATCATTATAATCGTATGTGACTGTGCTCTGCAGTGTGTGATTTACGTTCTGCGCGATGGATGGTGCAGTGACGGTGTAACTGTGTAAGTAGGCTGTTTAGGTTCTCTTATTGGTAACGCCACGTAGCGCTCTGTATGAAAATCACTGGCTGTGCTGTGTGCAGTCAGTGGCTAGTTTGCATTGTTGTCTGCCATTGTAGTGTTGGGCAGCTGGATGTTAACAGCGTGTAGCGTTGCGCAGTTGGAGGCGAGCCGCCAGCAGTGGTGGATGTGGGGAAGTGAGATGGCGGATTTTTGCGAATGGATAATCTGGAGGTGTGTCCATCAGAAACAGTACATTTGTGAGAATGAATGTCATGAGCTGCTATATATATTATGACTATTAAGGTAAATACATTGTTTGTTCTCTATTAAAATATTTCATTTGCTAACTATGCCCATCAGTAGTTAGTGCCTTCCGTAGTTTGAAGCTTCTATGTAGCTGGCAGTAGTGGCGCTCGCTGTATTGCAGTAGTTCGAGTAACAAAGATTTTTGTGAGGTAAGTGATTCATGAGAGGTATAGGTTGTTGGTAGTCACGGCCATTCTTTTCTAGGGATTATTGAAAGTCAGATTGCGGTCCGCTAAAAATATTGTGTGTCAGTTTAGTGATGATCAGAATAAGTAAAGAGAGAAATGTCTGAGTACGTTCAGTTTTGCTCAGCTGTTTGGAAATCAAAAAACGTAAGGGGTTTACCAGCACAGTAATTCACTAATTTTTCGAAGGGGAGGTTTCACCAGTACATAGTGCGATCACCTGTTGCTTTACCGAAATCCGGGGTCTCACTTCAGCACGGCTGCGTGACACTGGGGCCGTCTGTAAGATTTTTGTGAGGTAAGTGATTTGTGAAACCTATAGGTTAATTTAGTCAGGGCCATTCTCTTGTAGGGATTACTGCAAGCCAGATTGCGTTGGACTAAAAAAAATATTGTTTGTCAGTTTAAGCACAGTCATGTGTAATTGTTCAAAGGGGACGTTTCAACTGGCACACATGAATACAAAGCACAATTAGCGCAATGTTGGCTTCCGGGTTAAACGTGCGGTGAACAATGCAGCACGTCGGTCCGGCCAACCAGCGCCTGCGTCACGGTCGGCGCACCTGGCGCTTGCCATTCTGGTGGCGTGGCGCCAGGTAGCTTGTATGGCCACGCCTACAGACGACACCCACTGGTCGATGGCCGCTGGCGGACGTGCGCCGAAGAGCCGCTGTTCCTCGCAAGACCCGCTGCCAGCTGCAGGTTCACTAGCAGAGGATCATTTCTTAATACCGTGTAACCATTGAAACTTATCAACACTTCACTGGTAAAGGAAAAAACGTTTCGATCTCTCAGTTCTACTAATTTCATACTAGCTTCTTACCCGAACTTCGAAACCTAGGTTCTTCCAGTTTCCAACAAATTTCAGATAGTGTGTGATTGGTTAAAAATAGTTCAAATGGCTCTAAGCACTGTGGGACGTAACATCTGAGGCATCAATCCGCTAGACTTAGATCTACTTAAACCTAACTAACCTAAAGACATCACACACATCTCTATAAACGATTTGGGAGACAATATGAGCAGCTGTCTTCGGCTGTTTGCAGATGACACTGTCGTTTATCGACTAATAAAATCACCAGAAGATCAAAACAAACTGCAAAACGATTTACAAAAGATATCTGATGGTGCGAAAAGTGGCAGTTGATCCTAAATAACGAAAAGTGTGAGGTCATCAGATGAGTGCTAAAAAGAACTCGTTAATCTTCGGTTACACGGTAAATCAGTCTAATCTAAAAGCCGTAAATTCAACTAAATACCTAGATATTACAATTACGAACAACTGAAATTGGAAGGAACACACAGAAAATGTTGTGGCGAAGGCTAACCAAAGACTGCGTTTTATTGGCAGGACACATAGAAAATGTAACAGACCTACCAAGGAGACTGCCCACACTATGCTTGCCCGTCCTCTTTTAGAATACTGCTGAGCGGTCTGGGATCCTTGCCAGAATGGATTGACGGAGTACATAGAAAAAATTCAAAGAAAGGCAGCACGTTTTGTATTATCGCGAAATATGGGAGATCGGTTCAAATGGCTCTGAGCACTATGGGACTTAACTGCTGTGGTCATCAGTCCCCTAGAACTTAGAACTACTTAAACCTAACTAACCTAAGGACATCACACACATCCATGCACGAGGCAGGATTCGAACTTGCGACCGTAGCGGTCGCGCAGTTCCATACTGTATTGCCTAGAACCGCTCGGTCACTCCGGCCGGTAATATGGGAGAGAGTGTCACCGAAATGATACAGGACTTGGGCAGAACATCATTAAAGGAAAGGTGTTTTTCGTTGCGACGGAATTCCAATCGCCAACTTTCTCCTCTGAATGCGAAACTATTTTGTTGACATCGACCTACACAGGGAGAAGCGATCACCACGATAAAATAAGGGAAATCATAGCTAGTACGGAAAGATATAGGTGTTCATTCTTTCCGCGCATTATACGAGATTGGATTAATAGAGAATTATGAAGATGGTTAGATGAACCCTCTGCTAGGCACTGAAATGTTATTTGCAGAGTATCCATGTACACGTAGATGTAGATGTAGATCCGAGGCAGGATTCGAACCTGCTACCGTAGCAGCAGCGCGGTTCCGGACTGAAGTGCCTAGAACCGCTCGGCCACAACGGCCGGCAGTGTGTGATTGTCCACAAAATAAATCCAGACAGTTTTTACTAAAATATGTAACATCGAAAATGCTACTTTTGTGACTTACCGGACGCTACGGTAGATATGCGAATTGTGGTTCACAGACCATAATATTTTAATGTATCATCTCGATGTTGAGTGCGCTAATGTTGGCGCTGAATGGCATACTGAACGAAACGACGTTTACAGCAGTCGATCCTGACAATAGAAATGCTACGACCATAATTTTTCAGTCATTCTTACGTATCATCACGTACAACCTGCTTGCTGATTTGTAACAGCTAATTGACACTGCACATTACCCCTCCATCAACCACAAAAAATAGTGAACTGCATTGCACATCGGCGTGGATACCACAGACCCCGGGATTTCGCTATCTAGGAGTTATTTCATCTGGCGTGGCGGTCTCGATCGAGTAAACAGGTAATTTTACTACCATTGCGCATTTCTTTCTTTTACTGTCTTATAATATTTTCACCATGCTGACTAAAATTCTACCTTTAAATATATTCTTTAGGTTATTTAATCTCGCAACAGCACCCCGTTGGAGGCCCGATTAATATTTTACTACTTGGTAAGGAGATCTTTCCATCATCTCACAATCCTAGGTCAGCTTTGCAAATCCAGTACATTCTTCAGACTTAACGGTTAAAGCTCAGTTATTTTCCCAATCCCATGTTGGTCCAGTGCCTATACTAACGTGAGCCCCCGTCTAAATCACTTACAGAGTGAAGTTCTTTTATTTCCATCAATGATCGCAAAACTTTTGGTCATTGCTCACCGAAACCGGTAGTCTACAAACTAAAAGTTTTGTGATCATTGAGAGAAATACAAGAAATTTGTTCTTCACTTCCTGGATCATTGTTTTAATCCGCGACCATGACGCAGATTGTAAACTTCAGTATCCCAGTCCAACATTTCCATCCTCCCCCCCCCCCTCCCCTCCGAAGCACTACCAATGGAGGTATTACTCATGATTCACTCTTACTATTGGATTCCCCTTGATAAGACAAATGTACTTCATCTGACAGACCAACAATTTTTCACTCACTGGAAGGCACCTTACAAAACTTAATGGAGGAAATTGCTATACACCAGTTACTAAAAGGACGTTTAAGTTGCTTTTGGCCTTTACAAACTCATCATTAAAAAGTCGAGCGATTTTTGTATCTAGACAGTGTCTGTATACAATCGACCAATTTTTATATAGACAATTCCGAAACATATCCTGGCTATGGATACGCTTTGGGGAAAAAAAAGAGTATCGCAGAACTTTTGACTCGCGCTCGAAAAGGAAATAAACGTCAAACAGACATAAAATGTACTAGATGCTTGAGTATGCAAATGTTAGTATTTCAGCGCATTTGTTTGTGAGAAAATCGTGTAGGAAGAATAAACTTCTACCAGCAGGTGTCATAATGCGGCAAGAGCAGGACTGTGCCCTATCGAGGCTCATTGTTCCGCAATATTGCTGCTTGTGTACGTCGGAATCCCACATTTATCGTGTGACACTCGACCCCATACAAGATCTCGACGGTTCCAAGCGAGTAGCGCCTAAGAGGAGAGATATACTGAGTCGTTCGGCAACGTATAACCACAGAGTAACAAAATGGGCTTGTAGGCTTGTTTGCAACGAGACGTGTACAAAGTCAGTCGGCCTCCAGTTATTCTGTTTTTGCGCCATGGAAAACGCTTCGTCGTTTATTTTATTAGTTTTGTTCTTCTTATTGTTAAACATCACGTATCAGGATGTGGCCAGTGGAGAAACTGTAGCACCAGATCGAGGATTTTCAAGCGGCATCTTGTTTATGGGAAGTTAGTAATTCTGAATATACACTGGTAAGTCAAAACATTATGACCACTCCCTAACGCGACGTTGGATGCCGCCTGGTGGCGTTGCAGTTACATGACGCGGGAACAGAAGTATGTAAGCGGAGCAGACACCGACGGGAGATCACCCAAGCGAAGATATGTGCTGCAAATGGAGAAATCCACTGAGATAAGTGACTTTCACAAAGGACAGATTATTATTACGCAGAGCCTGTGAAGGAATATCTCGAAAACGGCGAAGCTGGTCGAACATCCACTGCCACTGTCGTGAGCATCTACTGAAAGTGGTAGAAGGGCAGTGAAACTACCACTAGGCGCTAAGTGGTTGGACATCCACGACTCTTCACAGAACGCGTAAAGTAGGATAGACGGCGATCTGTAGCATCTCTGCCGAAAGACATAATGCTGGTGCACGCACATGTGTTTTGGGGCACACCGTTCATCGCACATTGTTGAACATGGAGCTCCTCAGTAGACCACCCCTACGAGTCCATATGTTCACCCAAAGAAATTGACAGTTATGTCTGCACGGGATTCGACCGTTGAACAATGGAAATTTGTCGGCGCTTCGGGTGAATCGAGGTGAACGGCGGCTCGAAATGTGCTTCGGAGTTCTTTGGGAACACTAGTAAGCTATGAGAGACATTCTATTGCGCTTGCATAGGACCTGTGGTAGCAATCGAAGACACGCTGGTAGCTGCGAACCACATGATCCCTTCATGCTTAATGTCACCCCGACGGCGATGTCATCTTTCAGCAGTATACGCGTACATGTCTCGGAACCAGAGCGTGCTACAGTGGGTTCAGGACCATTATAGTGAACTCACGTTGATGTCTCGGCGACCAACTTGCTTTACATAGCTCCTATGGATCCCAACTAGATCGCTGTCGGGCACCATCACCGCGTATGCAAATCAACGCCCCGTTATTTACGCGAATTACATGGCCTGTGCGCACACATCCAATGCCACATACTTCCACAAACTTACCAAAAAATTGTCGGATCTCTGATACGCAAAATCAGTGATGTATTTCGTCGCAAAGACGGAGAAACAAACTATTAAGCAGGTGGTCATAATGTTTTGGTTCGTAAGAGTAAAAATCGCAGCAACATACAGCTCCCAGGAAGTTTCAACATACAGCTGGTTGTCAAAGAGCTGGCCAAAACACAGTATCAGTGAGTCACGTTGGGAAAAAAAAAAAAAAAAAAAAAAAAAAAAAAAAAAAAAAAAAAAAAAAGAACAGACCACCTTCTACTTCCGAAGTCGAAAGTAAATTACAGTCGAAATGAGGCCCCTCTACAAACAGTTCACGTTCCCACTAACATCCGCTCCTTTGCTTTCTTTCTATTCATTATTGTCATGGTACAAGGCACGGTCCCAACAAGGTCAGCCATCTATGACAATGATCGAAGTAGAAGAAATGAATTAAAATTTGGGTTGCAGCCGTGACTCGAACCCGGGTCTTCTTAATTGCTAGGCAGAAATGTTTACCATTTCACCACCACAGTACGATGGTCAACCTTTCTGCACAAATTACCCAAGTTGAATGCCCTCCCCAACACAAACTTCAATTCATTACCTTCTGCTAATTTTCCTTTAAATTTTCACTACTGCCAGGCCTCTCCAACAGTGGAATAGCACCCTAGCGTTGGACGTAATGTGAAAGTCCTGTAACATAGGTGCTCTTTCAGATCTTATATTTAAATGATTCCCTGAGACATTTAAGTCTCTTCGTTATCTACGAAAATGATCGAAGCCGAAGGCCACTCAACTTGTGTAGTTCGTGCAGCAATGTCGACCATCGTGCTGTGGTGGTGTAATCGTTAGTATTTCCGTCGAGCAAGCAAGAAGACCTGGGTTCGAGTCCCAGCTGCAGGACAAATTTTAATACATTTCCTCTGCTTCGATCATTATAGTACATAATGAAGAGACTTAAATGTCTCAGGGAAACATAAAATTATAAGGTCAGCCATATTAGCAAATATCGAGGAGAAAGTCATTCAAGTGTGTATACGAGACAAAGTTTCTCGACCGTCTATATACACTGTCTAGCTTCATGTCTATAAACAGTCCCTCTGCAATGTCTACAGACAATCGCTCAACTTTGTATACCAGTGTGTACTTACGTTCACGACGTTTAGTCATAGCAGGTCGATCCACACCCTTGAGCGTCACTTGACGAACAGCAAGTGTCAACCTGGAAGTTTGCTGGAGATAATCGCGACCTGATGGTGCCCGTAATAAGGGCAGATAGGGTGGCCTGATTATTTCTATTCTGGTAGCGGCGACCTTTATCCAGGCGGCGGCCGGCCACGCCTCCCCTGTCGTGCCTTTGTGCCATTACGGAGCTCTTTTTTAGGCGTCGAAAGAGGAGACGCGGGAGGAGAGGGTTTACAACGTTGGCGCGGCCATTACGAGGCCAGTAATTACTGCCGTCATTAAGGGCCGACTAGGCGACGGGCAGCGTCGCCCGCCCGCCACACAGCCGGCGCAACAGCTGCGTCTGCCTACCTGCTGCTCCGTGTCCAGCAGACTGTGGCTAACTCGTAGCCCAGTTTCTTACTATAAACAGAGGTGAGAAAAGTCATGGGACGCCGCCTAATATCGTGTCGGACCTCCTTTTGCGCTGAGTATTACACCAACTGGGCTTGAGAAACTCAACAAGTTTTTGCAAAAACAGACATAATGTCTTATGGGATAACAGCAATCAGTGATTTTATAATGTTGCTTAAAATCCGTCTTGATTGCAAAAAAATTTTTTATTATTCATATGACCGGTTTCGGTTCATTCAGAACCATCTTCAGATCTGATATTTCAGTTACAGGAGTAACCCGTCCAACTCCAGCAACTTTCACATGCTACGTGACATTGATTTGGACGGGTTACTCCTGTAACTGAAATATCAGATCTGAAGATGGTTCTGAATGAACCGAAACCGGTCATATGAATAATAAAAAATTTTTTTGCAATCAAGACGGATTTTAAGCAACATTACTCAACAAGTTCCCTGCAGAAATATTGAGCCATGATGCCTCTACAGCCATCCATAATTGTGAAAAGTGCTGCCAGCAGGCCCGGGTCTAGTAAGGGGGGGGGGGGGGGGGCGGCAATCTCAGGGGGCACCAAATTCATATTCTTGAAGAAAAAAAAAACCTTGTTTTACAAAGCGCCTAGCATCGAGCGCACTCTGGTCTATCGATTGCTTTGATGACATTGAAACGCAACCATACTTCTGAACAAATTCTAAGTTGATATCTGAAAATGGTTCAAATGGCTCTATGGGACTTAACGTCTGAGGTCATCAGTCCCCTAGACATAGAACTACTTAAACGCAACTAACCTAACGACATCACACATATCCATGCCCGAGGCAGGATTCGAACCTGTGACCTCAACAGCAGCGCGGTTCCGGACTGAAGCGCCTAGAACCACTCGGTCACGGCGGCCGCGATATCTGAACGAATCCTAAGTTGATTTTTGAATGCGTGCATAGTTTACGTGATCTCACTGCCAGGGGAATCCCCGTCGCATCTAGAAGTAAAGAACTTTCCAGCAGATAAAAGGGCAAGGGTCTATACGAGCTGAGCCGAATAAGCCCGAAACGATGAATGCCAGTCGGTGTTTGGTTGTGTGGTTGATTGGGTGTGCGAATGATCAGTGTTGTTATAATTACTAGGGAAAGCCATAGATTCAGACTACCAGAGTGGAAATAAACGACTAGCAGGAATAACACGTAAGAAAGATTACATCTCCTCGGTGTATCCAAGAAAATGAAATTTTGACAGAAAGTTTTTACCAGATATATACTGATGGCCACGTGTACAGTCCCCAAGTTCTATTCTCGGTATAGCGCGGAAAACGCGTTATACGAACAAGTAATAACGCCTAAATAGAGAATAAACGCGGGATAACAAAATCGATTGTTCTTGCTGGGTTTGTGACGTTTACCGGAGAATAAGTTTTGACAATGGCAGCCATAGTTTCAGTATTGGTGATGACAAGATTCTTTGTTAGAATGAGGAAAGAGAAGAAATGGGGACATCACACAAGTTATATGGAAGAATATGAAGATTCAAAACTTATATAAAAATTTCCTACTACTACCTTTCGATCTCATGCTTGAGAAACTGGAGCGTATGAATGAAATGTAAAACACTTTCCTAACATAAAACTTTTTGCTTTTAGTAGGCCTAATAAGCATTTGATATTAGTACTTTGTGAATTATATCCTGTCGTATGATTTATGTAGATGACATAGATAAAAACGACTACTTGTGCCAAAAGAGCCTCGCTTATTTGGCGTGTGTTACAATTGCTGCAGTATTAGAAAGGCCTGTTTCGTTTTATCTAGCAGTCAGACGTAATCAAATCGAGAAACCATACCAGTCTTACATGCTATTCGTATTACCAGCTTTTTTAGTATTGGACATTTTGATTTTTCATGTAGTGAAACGTTTGACAAACTTTAATGAGGTAAAAGTTTCTTTCGCAGAAAGGAAATCACACCGTGTATAGCCGTAGCATGGTTAGAGAGAAGTGCTGGGGCCTAAGGACTGAAGAAACATGTACTGTCTTTCTAGTCTCTTGTCTTTACTGGTTTTAAGTTTCCTATATTTAATTTTATGTCACACAAAAGAGAAAGTTATTAGCTAATAGGCAATAAAGAGTGCAAATTTTCTGAAGAGGTCCTATTCTCCCAGTTGCAAATAACCCCACCCAGTATTAATCGTGATTTGTTTTTTTAAAAGGGAGGAGGGGGCTAAAATGTCAAACCGGCGGACTAGGAGCAGGAGAGGCACCATGGAACATTTTAATTAGCACTGTCCTGAACGTAGGTTTGATGGCTTCCGTTACAGAGCAAAGACAATGACGTGCGATAGAAGAATGCCGTATGTAGAGACGTGACACTGCACTTTGGCACACTTAAGACCAAATAATATGTCTCACATTTCCTAGAACACATCTGTTTCATATATCAAACTCTTCAGAACGATGTGCGCTACGAAATGAACACATTTTTGGAAGAACGATTATTTTAAAAAATTTTATGTCTAAACTCAAACCTCGAGGGGGTGGGGGGGCACTATCAAGTTTTTGCCCCGCTTCTGAAATACCGTAGATTCTGGGCTGTTGCCGGTGCAGGATTTTGTGCACGAAATGAATTCTAAATTATGTCCCATAAATGTTCGGTGAGATTCGTGTCGGGCGATCTGGGTGGCCCGATCATTCGTTCGAATTTTCCAGAATGTTCTTCAAACCTACCGCGAACAACATATGGTGTGGCATATTGTCATCCATGAAACTTCTATCGTGCATCAACCATGACAAATGTGCTACCAGTGTCAAAGGCACATGAAACGGGGGTGATTCAGAAAGTAACGACCAATCTGATATAATCAATTTGTGATATGTGTTTTATCAACTTTTGTTAACTTACCACAAAACTGAAGCTACTTTTTTCTGTAAGTAATCACCTCCGTTATTTAAGCATATGCCATACACTGTTCACGAACCTCAGAATTCACGTGTCGTAGTCGACTGCCGCCAGTCTATTAGGCAAGCTGTTAACTACATTCTTCATATCGGCATCACTTCCAAAACGATTTCGCATGAGAAATTCACTGAGCTTCTTAGGGAAGCAACTTGTACGAATTGTTCTTCTGACGATTATTCAATCATCTGAGATGAAAGACCGTCAGGGCTGAGTTCTCTCCTTCATATTTGTTTGCCAATTGTTGCACATTTCACGTAGCTTCATTAAATTTAGTTTATTCGTTTTGTATCGCTATATACCCGGTGGTTACAATTTAAGCGCAGCTACCCATGGGAGATACACTGTGGGCTGTAATTATCGTATGGCAGCGTAGTAGATAGAAACCCTGATGCATTAATGTGGAACCGATTTACGCTCGAAAAATTATTTACGCTGTACAACATCTCTTCGACGCTTCCGGTGCACATTTTGAACGAATTGAGTAGGCAACGTTTTATAATAAAATCAACATCGTGCCTTTCTCACCTGTTTGAACTTTTCTGCCAGCGTCTCGTTCCCAATTCATTACATATGAAACATTTCTGTACGCCTTCTTGCATTGACAGTGCCAAGACAATGGCCAAGACTGAAACTAATTTTTTCCAGTGAAAATTGGTCCCACATCAACGCATTGGAATTTCCGTCAAGTTTCGCTGTCATGCGGGGCATTAAAGCCCACACTAGACCTTTGTGAATAGCTGCGGTTTAATTTTGACCGCCTGGTAATTCTTTCAGTTAAAAATCAGCGGAGTTATTTTACCTTGTCCTTAAGCAGGTTTGCGTTGATCTATTTTCATTTATTTTTCTTTATTTACACGTCAAGTTCCGTAGGACCAAATTGAGGAGCAAATCTCGAAGGACATGGAAAGTATCAGTATATGAAATTATAAAAGTAATAACAGTTAAAAATAAAATGTTTATGAACCCAAATGTGTCAAGCCGTAAGTTTAAGTTCACGGAATCAACAATACAACATAAGAATCAGCTTAATTTTTCGAGGAACTCCTCAACAGAATAGAAGGAGTGACCCATGAGCAAACTCTTAAGTTCCGATTTGAAGGCGCGTGGAGTACTGCTAAGATTTTTTAATTCTTGTGGTAGCTTATTGAAAATGGATGCAGCAGTATACTGCACAATTTTCTGCACAAGAGTTAAGGAAGTCAGATCCAAATGCAGGTTGGATTTCTGCCGAGTATTAACTGAGTTAAAGCTGCTTATTTTTGGGAATAAGCTGATATTGTTAACAAGAAAGGACAGTAAAGTATATATATTGAGAAGCCAATGTGAAATTACCCAGACTAGTGAACAGGGGTCGACAAGATGTTTGCGAACTTATACCACTTATTGCTCGAACCGCCCGTTTCTGAGCCAAAAATATCCTTTAAGAATGGGAAGAGTTACCCAAAAATATAACACTATACGACATAAGCGAATGAAAAAAAGCGAAGTAGACTAATTTTCGTGTCGAACAATTATTTACTTCAGATACCGTTCGAATAGTAAAAATGACAGCATTAAGTCTCTGAACAAGATCCTGAACGTGCCTAGAAATTTTAACTCTTAAGTTTCACTAATCATATCCCCATTCTATGAAATTAAAACGTCGGATTTTGTTCAACTGTGTGTTATAAACTGCAAAAACTGAGTCTTACTGTGATTTAGCGTTAGTTTATTTTCTACAAGCCATGAACTTACGTCATGAACTGCGCTATTTGAAACCGAGCCGATATTGCACACAACATTCTTTACTATCAAGGTAGCGTCAAGCAGAAATATTTTAGAGTTACCCGTAATACTAGAGGGCATATCACTTACATAAATAAGGAACAGGAGTGACCTCAACACTGATACCTGGGGCACACCCCATTTGACCGTACCCCACTCAGACCCCACAACACAGCCATTCTCAACGCCCTGAATAATGACCTGTAGCTGTTTTACTTATCAAGATGTGCAATGTCAGACGTAGTATTCGTAGTGTGATTGCAACACAAATCAACCACTAGGCCGAAGAAAATCTATTAGTGTATCAAGAAGTTCGTAGAAACGTTAGCCACCTCACATCAGTGTGTAGGAGAAGCCGTTCGAATCGTTGGTCACTTTCTTTACAGCACTAGCGAATATGACGGTCGTTCAAAGAATAGCCGAAAGCGGTATCATAAAGATGTTTCCTCGAATATGGACTCACTGAATGTTTTACTGAAATGTTTCATTAATACAGTACCGTAATTTCAAAGAAAAAGATGCACATACTATTAAAAATGGCAACTGTCTCACTACCATGTGTTCCACCAATATCTCACAATTAAAATAAACTGGAATTTCTGTCAGTGCTTGGCAGAATATGATAATCATTTTGTAAAGGAAAAAACTTTCTAATGTTCTGCAAAATTATATTTATTTTGTCTCGAACCGGTTTTCGGCTTCTTAGGCCTGCTTCAGGTGATAACAGAAGACACCTATTTAGCATTTACAGAACAACACATAGTTATAGATACGGTAATTCCTGCAAGTACCCAGCATCCATACAGTTACAAACATGCAGCTTACCATTCGATGGTTATCGCCTTATATTCATTCTATTACCTGAATTGGCCTTTCAAACAGAGCTATAGACCACGAAACATACCGCTTCCACCAATGGCTAAGGCTCTGAACTGATTGATAATATACTACGCAAAAAGAAAATGCGTAAAATTACACCACTTCTGTAAGGTGGCCAACAGCAGTCAGTCAGTAGTTACAAAACCTGGTGGAAAATCCCATATTTCAGATAACGTTGCAAAAATGTTAAATTCTCTCAACTACAAACTTGCATTTTATAACACCATTAGATACCAATATTTTTATTCAATATTAAAGACAATAACGACCCTTTGCAGAAAGTGGTGTCTATATAATGACATGTAAGCAGTGTGAAAAAGTATATACTGGTCAGACAGGCAGAGCTGTGGCAGTTAGGCTATCGGAACATGAGACAAGCTGGAGATTAAGAAAGCAAGATGCGACGTTTGCTGATCATCTTTTAACAGAGAAGCATTTCATTTGACGTAGAATGGGAAATATTGCATTCTGTTAAGGAAAGCAGGAAGATGACCTTACTGGAAATACTGAGAATTAACAAACACACGGCATAGAATGCCAGTTTGGCGTTAAATGATCACGCTCAATTTCCTCTCTCCCCTTTTTTAAATTAAGTTTTCGTTACAAATACTAGATTCGAACTGTCATCTTAATTCTCATTAGTTATTAAATGTATCTTCACATAAAAACCATGTTGCTCTAACCTCTTTTTAAATAATTTAATTGTTTCTAAATGATGAAAATTTAATGCTTTCCTATGTAAACACTATGTCATATTTGTATCTTCTGTACAAATAATATCTGTGCAAGTCCGTACATCATGTTTGTGTTTTCGAAGTTCAGTTGTCACCTGGTAATGGCCTAAGAAGTCGAAAGCCGGTTCGTGACCAAATAAGTATAATTTTTCATAACATTAGGAAGTGTTTTCCTTTTTAATAGTATCAGTATTATACGAAAGCAAAACGCATAACCCACCACAATCATCTGCATTCCGGAATAGCGTTCAACGGTCTACCTTTCCACAATTGTAAATCATACATGCAAAAAATGGGATGGAATGGACAGAAACAGCAGTGTGAGGCAATTATTTGACTATTGGCACAGTGAATAATCACTAATGCGACGAAGACCCTAGCAACAGGTGTGTGTACAAGACGGCGGTATACCATCATACCACTATTTTACATCCAACAATAAAGAAATGACTTAGACAGAACAAAATACTTAACAGAAATGTTACAATTAGTTGATGTGTTGTCCTCAAAATTTTGTAGACAAATTCTCAGTCAACGAAAAGTGAAGTTTTGTTAAAGCCGCGGTAGTACATGTTTTAGATATATATCTTTCTGACAGACAATATACCATTCATAATGCAGGAGAGGATGGTGATAATGAATATATAATGCAAGAGATCCTATAAATCAGTTTTCAGTTTACGAAAGACGTGTGTTCTGTTAGCCTTTGTGTCGCAGACGAAAGGATGATACTTCACATTACAACTCACTGCAAGCTCTGTATGCAGAATGATTGCAAAACAACTGTGTGAATAATTTGATCACACGACTGTAATGATCTAAACTTCACCTATTAACCACTATGGCAAAGTACTTGGAAAGATATCATCCGAAATATTCAACATTGCAGGACTTCGAACCTGTCGCTCATACAAAGCAGAATGCAATACACAAAAACCAGGAAGCAGAAAGCAGAATGGCAAGTGCCCATTGTAATCTACTCAGTATCGTGGCCAGACAACCGCGTAAGTTTTTTATGCGTGAAGGGGAGGTAGATCAGTGTTTAAAGTCCCGTCGATAGCGAAGCCATTAGAAACGGAAAAGAACCTCGGCTTACGAAAGGTTCAAATGGCTCTGAGCACTATGGGACTTGTGAGGTCATCAGTCCCCTAGAACTTAGAACTACTTAAACCTAACTAACCTAAGGACATCACACACATCCGTGCCCGAGGCAGGATTCGAACCTGCGACCGTAGCGGTCGCGCGGTTCCAGACTGTAGCGCCTAGAAGCGCTCGGCCACACCGGCCGGCGCTTACGGAAGGATAGGGAAGGAAATGAGACGTACCGTTTTCAGGCGAACCATCCCGGAATTTCCAGCATCGATTTAGAGAAATCGCGGAAAACATTAATCTAGATGATCGAGCGGGGATTTGAACCGTCGTCTTCCCGAATGAGAATCCAGTATACTAACCACTGCGCCGCTTCGGTCGATCTCTCATACGCGAAGGCTCGAGAGCACACCAGAGATACAAATACACTTCCGTGGTGACTAATCTAAGCTAACCTTAGCATCATCTTGCAGAAAATTGCAAAGATAAATTCGCGATTTTAGAAAGCAAAAATATTGTGGACAGAAATGAAAGTATAATTGAGCAGTCAAGTTTCACATTGTAGTCTTTTGTGATTTTTTTGTCCCAATACCTTTTTCCG
Source organism: Schistocerca cancellata (assembly GCF_023864275.1). NCBI lineage: Eukaryota > Metazoa > Arthropoda > Insecta > Orthoptera > Acrididae > Schistocerca > Schistocerca cancellata. Next base: position 294,899,246 of record NC_064631.1, on the reverse strand, counting down.
ATGCGTTGTCGCAAACGGATTCCTTTTTATCGTTAAAGAGCACATCTCAGGCCGTTAACCTTCAGAGGAGCCTAGCTCCGTCATTGGCTGCATTATCAGCCATATTTTAATTATGTTTCCGTTTTTATTACCTCCAAGCAATCTTCTTACAGCGTTTTAGCGTTTGATAATGAGACACGCAGTATGCTTACTGTAGGGAATGGACTGGCATGAGTGTAGAAGCTGGGCACTTACATTCGACCCGCGGCCAGCTACGCCACGGGGATCAATATAGGCGGGTGCCCCTGGCGTGCGGCTACCCGCAGCGCACGATTGCTGGCCGGACAGCTGACTTGCAGGGCGCCACGCTCGCATCAGCTGCAATATGCACCAATTAAACATACCTTGTTCGTTCTGGAAGTTCAGCCCTACGACTGAGATTATGGAGCGAACAATAAGCGTGAACACTGCGACCAGACGCTTTACAATACTTTTCATTTACTGACCCTTTAGATAGCTACCGAGCCACTGCTAGCTTATCAGCTTCTCACAATATATAATGTATTTGCGTTCGAACAATAAATATTTTGGGAGGTGGTGGTATAGGCAAAGGTGAATAAAATATTTCATGTAATATGTGTACAACTTTTATTGGTTACGGATACATAGCTAGTTAGAGAGGTAAGTTTTTGTCTCCCGTGTTGGTACTCCGGCTGCTATGTGTTTATTTAACGATTGACATTTAAGTTTTTAGGTTCAAGTTGTGAACTTAGGTTAAACTTCACATTACCGAAATTTGATGTCTTGGCCAATTCTACTACATATTTTTAGCTTCCCAGAAGTATTTACAAATGCTAAGTACGTCGACAGGGGTTTTGTAATGTAAATACTGTTGCTATGCCATTTCCCAACCACAGAGTAACAGATTGAAGAGTGTTCATTTGTGTTTTTACTGCACTGCACTGCGTGAGGGTGAAATAGCAGACATTATTTAGCTGGCAGAACGTAGTCGTTCAACATGCACACGCGAAATTTCTACACGCATCAGTATTCGATATATGCTGGAACAACATAACATCCTCGAAGCCAAAGGATAAATTCCCATGATGTTGGAAATTCGTTTTCTAGGTAGTCTAGATATCGTGTTCATGCAATACGATGCGATAGTACAATTGGCTCAGTCAATGATTATTTGTCATACTACACCACATATTTAAAAATATGTTCCCACAAAGGCGTGTGAATGTTCGTCAGACCACCGTCACGAATTAAAGTAGCTTCATCTGTAAACATTGTGAAAGAAATTACTCTACGACTTGCAACTAGCCAACAGCAAAATTCACATCGTGTACCTTCATCTCCTTCTCAGACATGATGAATCCACTGTATGTTGTTCCAGCATCAAGTGGTCCCTACTCATTCTAATTCTCAGGTGACGTATCATACAAACCTATTATTCCCCGGAAGACTGATCAGCAGAAATGGTCACGGTTCTTGGTCTCCAAGGTATGATGAATCCACTGTATGTTGTTCCAGCATCAAGTGGTCCCTACTCATTCTAATTCTCAGGTGACGTATCATACAAACCTATTATTCCCCGGAAGACTGATCAGCAGAAATGGTCACGGTTCTTGGTCTCCAAGATACTCTGTTAGAATTCAGCCTGTGCGGAATGATGAAATGCGATGTCTACAAATAAAAACTAAACCCAAGAGGCGATTTGACTGCGAGAATTATTGGTGGTGCAGCCGTAATAAAAGAACTCCGAAACGACCTCAGAACAGCTACATACGGTGTTGTCAAGACAGTTCGAAAGCGCATTAAATTCAGAGGTGTAATTCGTATTCATCAACTTTGAAATTGATCATCTGCATTCGCTTACCACATTCTATGTGTTTTTATTGGGATCACATTTTAACAGCTGCATCTCAGTAAACAATAATGAAGGGACAGAAGTTACATCGAATCTTCTATTCGTGTCCATCTATACCAATACTTCCTAAACTATTTACTATTACTTCTAAGACAGCCAGTATCTGAATGAACTACTGCAGAGTTCAACATGGCTGTTCGCAGACGATGCCGTTATATACAGAGAAGTCACAACACTAGAAAATTGCAGCAGGAAGACATGAAGAGGCATGGCAGGTGACTTAACATAAACAAATGCGACGATCTGTCCAGGAATATATGGAACACCCATTATTTTTGGATTACAAGATAGCAGAACACTCACTGGTAGCAGTCACAAAGAATACAATCTGCGAATATGTGCACGGGCTTAAATGGAAGTACCACATGAAACAAGTCACTGGTAAGGCACCACCACCAGACTAACTGGCAGAGTCCTCAGCAAGTGTAATCCACACACGGAAGATGTCGCATACAAACCATCGTTCGACCAGTACTTGAATATTGCTTGCCAGTTTGGAATCCATACCAGATAGAATTGATGGAGGAAATAGAGAAGAACCAAAGAAGAACAGTGTGTTTTGTTACTGATCCATTTAGGAAGTGCGAAAGCAATATGGAAATGCTCAACGAACTCCAGCTGCAGACACTGGAAGGGAGGCGTTCTGCATCTCGTGGTGGTTTACTGTTAAGATTCCAAGAGAGTACGTTAGTAGAAGACTCGACCAATATACTGCTTGCTCCTACCTATATCTCGCAAAAAGACCACGACGGTAAAATGAGAGAGATTTGTTTACACGAAGACTTACGAAGAATCGTTGACCCTGCGAACTATTCGCTTTTGGAACAGGAAAGGGGAAAATGAAAGTGATGCACAAAGTTCCCCCTGCCATACACTCTACACATCATAAAGTGACTAGTGGAGTATGGATGTTGGTTTAGGTGTGTAATTACGGGGACTTTTCATTGGATATCATATTGTTGGTGGATACACGGTCTGGTGAAAATAACTGATTTAGGTAGATTGTATTATACTACCCACTACGCTATCGTTGTTCCGTGGTTACTTACATGTCATAACAGTTTATCAACATGGGATTTTCGGAAACAAAACCGATATCACAAAGATCTCAAAACGGTGTAGTTTCATATCTCTTTGCGTTTAAGCTTAATTTTTGTATGCTAAGTACTAAACTAAGTCTGTCTATGGGCAGTGTTCCCACGTTTGTATATAATGGATCATTTTAGAGTTCCCTTTGTATGTATAACTTCAGTAAATGAGGCAAAAAATAAAAGGATTAAATCACAGCTGTCTACGTAGTAGCTGTAATCTCTGGATGCATATTTTAATACTTTCTGTGTTGAAACAAAAATATTTGTGCATGAACAGTGAATAGCAAAAAAGAATTTCAAGTTAATTATTTATACGTCGCATCATAATAATTATGTTGATATGAAATCATTTAAACTCGATGTTCCAAAAAAGATACTGTCGTACGACCCACGTTTCGAGTTACTTTCTCATATCTACGTGCATTACAGCTGAAGAAATTGATGGGGTACTTCCTTATTAATGGTCGCAAAGAATTAAAAGTCGAAGCTGGAGTTTAGTTTCAAGGAATATTCTTAAAAATTTTATTTTATTTACTAGCGATTCATCAAGAACATTAATACATTTAATCACACTATATGAACGTGGAAGTAGTTGCCAGGGAGTAATTGATGAAATCATAAGCAGATTCCTTTTTAACAAATGGTCATTTATTCACTTTAATGGTGCCTAAAGCTTTTCTTTAAAAGAAACAGATAAACAGATTTAAAATTATAATCAGAAAGCACCCTCTAAATATCAAGTTACAATTTATTCAGAGGCTGAAAGAAACAAATTTTTGACTGTATGTGCTTTCGGGCTGAGAACCTTGCCGCTCCCTTTTGACGCGGCCGTAGTTACGACCGCTCACAACAACCTCTGAAAGACTACACTGCTGCAAATCTGCAACACACCAGATTACCTTAAACTAAAATTTTAACAATTCACACAAGCACACAAACTGTGCACCCCGTTGGAGGGATGGAAATGGTAAAAAACACTAAAATTAAAATATTAACTTTGCCACCGAAGGTGCAACTTGATTTTAACTTCTAAGAAAAGTCTAACGGTTGAAGGGTGGCAACTTTGTATACTAAAATGACCATTTCAATAAAAGCCCATGAAATGCAATCTTATATCAATTTATACAAAGTTAGCCAAACAAATTAACATGCTCTACAGTACACGTATACCGCCTCTCAAGATGATAGGCAAGATCAAAACATATTTCAGGAATTAGGCTGTTACACTCCAAGCAATGAATTCGTTAACACACCGAATCCGACAAACATGACAGAGGCAGCTCCGAACGACAGACAGACACTAACTGCCTAACAAATGCGGACGAGAGACAGACGAGCAAGCTAGGGACGAGAGACTGACCAAGAAAACAAGTAGAATTTAACAAGAGTAAATCACACAACATATCACCAATCACTTAACTTCTAATAAACTGCGACATCGCGAGAAGACCTGGCGCAGCACCCCCAAATCGCTCTCCCGAACCGTCCGCTGCTTCAACGGACGCAGGAAGGCGCGCCGATCTCCCGTCTTACGGCGTCGCAGCTCGCACCGGCCAGACTAATGTCGTGGGTTGAGTCCTGCTACTCTCGTGTCGACCGCGAAGTCACTACCCCTCGCTATACGCCGCGGCCCACTGGACTCACGTGGCGACCTCACATGCGCCGACGCTCAAGATGGACAAGTCATCTTGTGTCCCAGTGCGCGACCGACCAATCCATCGATCCAACGTTCAATGACCATTGCCTGAACAAACTCGAGCGGACTGGCGGCCTAACGCGCAGACTCAGATGCAGGAACTAAGCCCCGACCGGGCGACCACTTGCTGAGTTCTCTTACTGGCGGAGTGGAAAGACTCTCATTTTTCCGGCTTTAAAGGTTGATCTGAACGACAGACATACTAGCACTCCGACCGTCAGACAGACACTGACGGCCTAACAAATGCCGACGAGAGACAGACTAGCAAGCTGGGGAATCTGACCCAGACTGACTGACTGGCGAGCTCATAGCGCCCCTTAAATGCACGTGAACAGCAACCTTTCCTTTTCCACCAGAGGGAGACACCAAATCTGCGACTGCCACAGCGGCGCCACCGCTAAAAACAGAGGGCCACTGCTTCACAATACGCGCTGCGGGGTGCTCTTCAAAACAGCAGTTTTTACCATGGCTCAACGACTGGAGTTAAGCATTACTCTTTCTCCTTCTCCTCCGTCTTCTTCAGTTATTACCCATCCTCTCCTAATTGAAGCCCTTTTCCGTATTCATCCACTCAACATCATTTCTGCAGACGGCTTGGTGTTATCACGCCATCGCTTCTGGGGCGTCCCAATACTCCCTTTTTGTCGCCAAGATTCCCAGTGAACCATTTTATTGCTGTGTAACGGTGTTGACTGCGCTATCCGTTGTCAACCTCGCTGGAGGTGATGGAGAAAATGTGGGTTTTTCAGAGTGGCCGGTCCGACCGCCTCATTTACGGTGCGCGGGTTTGCTGGTGATGAACAGCAGCAATTTCGGCAAAGCTGATTTCACAACCTTATACCTTTATTGATCTCAGTGTTCCATGCCCACTCCAGCAGCGGCTGGGCGTCTAACCACGGTTCTTCGTATCGTGGCTCAGAGTGGAATGTTTTCACTAGGCAGCAGGGCAATCCGTGTGGTGTTCACGCGGCTGCGTTGTGCGAGAAACAGGACGAATAAACTTGTCACAGATTGGCGGAAGTTGCTGAAAATGACCGACACTGCTTCACCAAATAAGACAGACGCTAGAGCGGCTTTCTTAGGCTTATAGAGCCACGCGGGCGCGCCGAGGCCACGAAGTTGTGTGTGCACACTTCCATACTCTTCCGTAGTCCTCGCACTGCGTTTGAAGTAACTAGCCGCAGCAGCATGGGAGGGACCTCGCATCTGATAGATCGCAGTCACCGAGTGCTCGGTCACTTGGAAGAGAGTGAGCTGAACCGTGTGGAAAGCAAATGATTGGGAACGAATGCCGCTCACTCGACTCACCAGGTGTACGTGATGTTCTACGTGGTTCGCACCTCGTCCGCAGCTGACACGTGAGTCAGTACTTCACGGCCGTACGACAGGTGGGTGGTGTCGCTGCCTTGCCTGCAAGTGTTTCGCGACGAAGGCGGTGTCAGCCAGGAAGCGTATTCTGGCTCAAAAATCCTGGCTGGCGATCTCTCGCGACGGCAGTCGCTGAGTGTTTGGTGGCTAATAGGGTCCAAGTTCGACCCGCGGGCCTATCGATGCAAGATGCGGAATCGTGTGGCAAGCACGCACCTGGCGTTGGCTGGTGCACCAGCGGACTGTGACTGAGTTACGATGCATCTCTGAACCACACAGCAGTTCAAAATGGCTCTGAGCACTATGCGACTTAACTTCTGAGGTCATCAATCGCCTAGAACTTAGAACTAATTAAACCTAACTAACCGAAGGACATCACACACATCCATGCCCGAGGCAGGATTCGAACCTGCGACCGTAGCGGTCGCTCGGCTCCAGACTGTAGCGCCTAGAAGCGCACAGCGTTTCCGGCCGGCCACACAGCAGTATCGGGCGACAGCAGCCACTGACTGTAGCCTTTTGACGTCTAACTACAAGCGCCCAGCTTCTTACAGACGTCCCCGGTGTCACGCAGCCGTGCTGAAGTGAGACCGCGGATTTCGGTAACGCAACAGGTGATCGCACCTATGTACTGGTGAAACCTCCCCTTCGAAAAATTAGCCTTCTGTGCAACGGGTGGTTGACGATAGCAACGAAGTGGCGCCTAAGTCTACGGCCTTTTTGCCTTACGCAGGAAGCATTTGCAACAGGTTTGGCCGTATTTTGCGGAAATATTACGTGAAATGTGTTTTTCGACCACCTTCTAAGATTAAGGCCCTGTTGGCGACCGTAAAAGATGATCTTGGTTTGCATAAGGCTGGTGTCTATCGTATTCCGTGCAGTTGTGGTATGTCATATATTGGTCAGACAATCAGTACTGTGGAAGACCGGTGTATTGAACATAAGCGTCACACACGCTTACAACAGCCGAGCAAATCCGCTATTGCAGAACATTCCCTTGACACCGGTCATCGTATGGAATACAACAACTCGGAGATTATGGCTTGCACGTCCAGCTATTGGGATACTGTCATTAAGGAAGCTGTTGAAATCAAACTATCAAGCAACCTTATAAACAGAGATGGTGTATTTTGTCTAAATGCTGCTTGGAATCCAGCTCTGTCTTTCATCAAAAAACAGAGGGACAGGATTAGTGCTACCTAACCTGTTCATTAATAGTCATTATCGATATTTCTGATTTTGGTTATGTTTGGTTGTGTGTTGACTCTATGGTTACTGGTTCTGTGTGTGGTATCTTCCTTGTCTCACCTCTGTGAAACGAGATATTTAATTCCCTTGCACATTGCTTCCATCTTGCAGCTGTGCCTTGAGAAGGCAGGGTGTGCTCCTGCCGAAATATCGGCGGTGGTCGACGACGTCACCCGGCAGCAAACCCATAAATTATTTGAACAATCAATTCGCCGGGAAAGGTTAAGGTCTCACAGTATAATTAATTAAGCACTGCTATGAATTTTTTTATAAATGTTCAAATGTGTGTGAATTCCTAAGGGACCAAACTGCTGAGGTCATCGGTCCCTAGACTTACACACTACTTAAATTAACTTAAACTAGCTTATGCTAAGAACGACAGACACACACACCCTTGCTCGAGGGAGGACTCGAACCTCCGGCGGGAGGGGCCGCGCAATTCGTGACATGGCACCTCAAACCACGCGGCCACACCGGCCGATTTACCAGTTATTCCACAATAGCTTATGCTGAATGTCTTGGGGCTACCTATAAATATTAGTCACTTTAAACCACTCACTACTTGCCACAGTTTCCCCTAAATGTAGTATTTGGAGAAGACTTCAATAGGTCCTGGTGAATATTAACCAGTTGAACGTTAGTACTCGGAAGTTTGGTATTTCCCTTATTCATCTCCTACCAACTACTGCAGAGGCAACTCTCCGTTCTCGAATCGTAGTTGCCAATTGTGTCTTATCTTCGCATACAGGCACGATGACTAGTGCATTTCAAAGGTAGGTCAGGAGGTTACCATCTATTGTAACCTCTCTACTATCCCCATCCGAGCCTTTGACTACATCATCCATGGTCAGGGATAATAATGTAGAACATACCGTCTCCCAGTGGCAAACTGTCTGGCTACTGAGAACTAGTCAGTTCTCATGTACTAAAAGCGCCAATGGAATATATTCATAAATATGATTCAAGAGCGTTACGTACTTCTGACAGATATTAGCATATCTAAGAACTATCATCAGTGCCTACATCGCGCCGTAATCAAATGTTTTACGACAGAAAATGAATCCTAAACGAATGTTAACACTGTATTCTGCGGTCTTTGCGGTGTGAAGGCGAACTGTCTTAATATTGTCAACAGAAAGAATAATAAGAATAACTACATAGTAAGAGGTTAAACATGTTTGTATAAGGATACATTAACTGAATTTGATTGTGGGCATTACATAAAATTTGGTCAAGTAATAGCTCATGAGACCCTAATGAGTACATAGCGTGGACTGAGAGTAAGCCGAAGATGATGAGTGTAATGAGGAGTAGCAAAAATGAGATTAGCGATAAACTAAGGATCAAAATTGGGGGCTATGGAGGAAGCAAAGAAATACTGTTACAAAATAACACATGACAGACGTAGCAGGGACGACATGAAAAGCGGAACAACTAACGCAGAGAGAGCATTCCTGGCCAAAAGAAGTCTAGTAGTATAGAACATCGACTTTAATTTCAGGAAGAAGTTCGTGGCAATGTACCTTTGGATCAAAGCATTAGATGGAAGTCAATCATGGACTGTAGTAAATGTAAAACAAGGCAATCGAAGCGTTTGAAATGTGGTGCTTCAAAAGGATTCTGAAAATTATGTGCAGTGATAAGAATCGGCAAGGATACATGTGGAAAACATGGGGACAGGACATGTGGGAAAGTAAAAATGTCCCACAAGGACATGTGGGAAACATTGACAAGAAAAAGGGACATGATGATATGGAATATGTTAAGACATCAGTGAATGTCTTCCATGATAGCAGAGGGAGCTGGAGAGGGTAAAAATTGTAGGACAAGAAAAAGATTATATAAAACACATAACTGATGACATAGTGTGCAAATGATATTCTGAGATGAAAACTTTAGCACAAGAAGAGAAAGTGTTAGCGGGCGTGAAACTGATGAAAAAAAAAGACACCCCATGTAACCCCGCATCACTGGTTACAGACTAGCAGAGGGCGGGGTACTGAATTCCTTTCCGATAAGTGAACTCCCGTTAACGCCACAACACCGCTTTGAATAGAGGCCGTGCCTGGGAAGCATCAACTAGTGTTGTGGGGTCGCATCGCTTCATTTTCATTGGATAGTATCGATTCTGGACTATCTTGGGTGGCCACAGTTTGAATGTATGGCAATGTCGACTGTAGAGAACACACTCTGCCAACATACTGGACAGACACATTGGTGTCATTCCTAGCGTTATCATATGGGGAGTCATTGGGTGTGACATCGGGTCACCTGACTTACTGATACAGGTAATTTCGACTTTAAGTCGGAACGTCACAGATGTTGTTGTTGTGGTCTTCAGTCCTGAGACTGGTTTGATTCAGCTCTCCATGCTACTCTATCCTGTGCAAGCTTCTTCATCTCCCAGTACCTACTTCAACCTACATCCTTCTGAATCTGCTTAGTGTATTCATCTCTTGGTCTCCCTCTACGATTTTTACCCTCCACGCTGCCCTCCAATACTAAATTGGTGATCCCTTGATGCCTCAGAACATGTCCTACCAAACGATCCCTTCTTCTAGTCAAGTTGTGCCACAAACTTCTCTTCTCCCCAATCCTATTCAATACTTCCTCATTAGCTATGTGATCTACCCATCTAATCTTCAGCATTCTTCTGTAGCACCACATTTCGAAAGCGTCTATTCTCTTCTTGTCCAAACTATTTATCGTCCATGTTTCACTCCCATACATGGCTACACTCCATACAAATACTTTCAGAAATGACTTCCTGACACTTAAATCTATACTCGATGTTAACAAATTTCTCTTCTTCAGAAACACTTTCCTTGCCATTGCCAGTCTACATTTTATATCCTCTGTACTTCGACCATCATCAGTTATTTTGCTCCCCAAATAGCAAAACTCCTTTACTACTTTAAGTGTCTCATTTCCTAATCTAATTCCCTCAGCATCACCCGACTTAACTCGACTACATTCCATTATCCTCGTTTTGCTTTTTTTGATGTTCATCTTATATCCTCCTTTCAAGACGCTATCCATTCCATTCAACTGCTCTTCCAAGTCCTTTGCGTCTCTGACAGACTTACAATGTCATCGGCGAACCTCAAAGTTTTTATTTCTTCTCCATGAATTTTAATAAATACTCCGAATTTTTCTTTTGTTTCCTTTACTGCTTGCTCAATATACAGATTGAATAACATCGGGGAGAGGCTACAACCCTGGCTTACTCCCTTCCCAACCACTGCTTCCCTTTCATGCCCCTCGACTCTTATAACTGCCATCTGGTTTCTGTACAAATTATAAATAGCCTTTCGCTCCCTGTATTTTACCCCTGCCACCTTTAGAATTTGAAAGAAAGTATTCCAGTCAACATTGTCAAAAGCTTTCTCTAAGTCTACAAATGCTAGAAACGTAGGTTTGCCTTTCCTTAATCTTTCTTCTAAGATAAGTCGTAAGGTCAGTATTGCCTCACGTGTTCCAGTATTTCTACAGAATCCAAACTTATCTTCCCTGAGGTCGGCTTCTACTAGTTTTTCCATTCGTCTGTAAAGAATTCGTGTTAGTATTTTGCAGCTGTGGCTTATTAAACTGTTCGGTAATTTTCACATCTGTCAACACCTGCTTTCTTTGGGATTGGAATTATTTTATTCTTCTTGAAGTCTGAGGGTATTTCACCTGTTTCATACATCTTGCTCACCAGATGGTAGAGTTTTGTCAGGACTGGCTCTCCCGAGGCCGTCAGTAGTTCCAATCGAATGTTGTCTACTCCGGGGGCCTTGTTTCGACTCAGGTCTTTCAGTGCTCTGTCAAACTCTTCACGCAGTATCGTATCTCCCATTTCATCTTCATCTACATCCTCTTCCATTTCCATAATATTGTCCTCAAGTACATTGCCCTTGTATAGACCCTCTATATACTGCTTCCACCTTTCTGCTTTCCCTTCTTTGCTTAGAACTGGATTTCCATCTGAGCTCTTGATGTTCATACAAGTGGTTCTCTTATCTCAAAAGGTCTCTCTAATTTTCCTGTAGGCAGTATCTATCTTACCCCTAGTGAGATAAGCCTCTACATCCTTACATTTGTCCTCTAGCCATCCCTGCTTAGCCATTTTGCACTTCCTGTCGATCTCATTTTTGAGACGTTTGTATTCCTTTTTGCCTGCTTCATTTACTGCATTTTTATATTTTCTCCTTTCATCAATTAAATTCAATATTTCTTCTGTTACCCAAAGATTTCTACTAGCCCTCGTCTTTTTACCTACTTGATCCTCTGCTGCCTTCACTACTTCATCCCTCAAAGCTACCCATTCCTCTTCTACTGTATTTCTTTCCCCCATTCCTGTCAATTGTTCCCTTATGCCCTCCCTGAAACTCTGTACAACCTCTGGTTCTTTCAGTTTATCCAGATCCCATCTCCTTAAGTTCCCACCTTTTTGCAGTTTCTTCAGTTTTAATCTACAGGTCATAACCAATAGATTGTGGTCAGAGTCCACATCTGCCCCTGGAAATGTCTTACAATTTAAAACCTGGTTCCTAAATCTCTGTCTTACCATTATATAATCTATCTGATACCTTTTAGTATCTCCAGGGTTCTTCCATGTATACAACCTTCTTTCATGATATCCCTGTTGTTATGTGTTACCTCTTCTCGGACAATATCCTGGTACCATCTCTCTCATCCACACACACGTGTCTCTATTAGTTACGTGTATTGTATTGAGATACTCGGTTGGACAGCAAGACACCACAATCTCTCTTGACAGAAGCTGAGTTGGACCAGCGCAGATGTCACTTCCCTCCCAGTGTCAGTATCGTGGGCCAGCTACAGCACTCCTGAGCCGGGCTATCTCACAAGAAGATACGAAGAATGCACGACATCCTTCCCAAACGAATTAGTGGGTACAGTCAGGTACACGATGTTACAACATCCCACTGACAACACACAGCTGTGTTTGCCAACTGTCAACTTTTTTTTATTTAAATTTATTTTGTAATCACTGATATAAAACCACACATCGTCTCATATTGTGAAATTTCATTTAACGTCATTGTCTCCTTCTAGGTGCTTGATTTATTCCTGAGTGAGTGTAAGTTTCCTACCAAAGAGCCGCAGACACCAGTAAGCCGCGCTGTGAGGCACGCCAGAAGGCAGCTGTTAAGAAAACGTTTACATAGCGCAGCAACAGGCAGGCGATAAAAGCCGCTGGCGAGCAACCGCCGACGGCCCGTGATAAACTTCCGACACATGCGGCCGGCCAGCAGGCGACTGAGTGCAGTGCAGACCGTAGAACCACCGTTTCTACGTAGCAACAAAACAATGACTGCATTGGAACACATCCTCTGATTCACTTCTAACACCATCATCTCTGACCAATTATGTTACGTCCTTTCCTAATTAAAGGTGTATATTTGACGTAAATGTGTTGTAGAATTCTGGGGAACGCTCATGCTCGCGTAAATAATCCTTGATATGTACGAGGGGCGTCCAACATTGACGTACACTTTATTCTTTAAGAATTTTTAACATTGTGCAGCCCAGTCAGCAAACGTGATAATTGAACACGTAACACGTCAGCCTCAGTTGGAAAAAATGTCGTGTGGCTAGGGCCTGCCGTCGGGTAGACCGTTTGCCTGGTGCAGGTCTTCCGATTTGACGCTACTTCGGCGCCCTGCGCAATAGAAACCAACCTTTACCCAGGTTTCAGCCAAAATGATTTGGCCTTCTTCAGAAGCCAGTGACACTAAACTATTGCATGCCAAAGTTTGGACATGTCAAGTACACTTTATACAATAGTTTAGTGTCACTGGCTTCTGAAGAAGGCCAAATTATTTTGGCTGAAACCTGGGTAAAGGTTGGTTTCTATTTGCAAGTGAGGCTGACGTGTTACATGTTCACTTTATTCTTTCCCACAGTGTTGCGCCGTTTCACACAATATTACAGTTGCAAGTTTAGTGCTTTGGAATAAAAGTAGGTGGCAGGACCATCACCAGAAGTGTAATCTCTGAACAGTACAGTCCATTTCCCCAACTGCTGCCGTTACGTAAGCGGTCAACATGGCGAATGATCATGAAGAACAGCGTTGGACGACATGGTTTCCGTGGAAGGAGGGAGTAAACCCTGCCGATACGCACAGGCGATTGGTGGCAGTTGCAACTGTCTACACCGTAACGAAAAGTGCACTTGCAACACGACGACGCTTTCAGAGCAAGCTAATACATAGCTTTAGGAATCATATGAAACTGCTCGCTCGTCGAAAAGTCCGTACCTAACGATCCGCCGGCCGTTATGGTTCAAATGGTTCAAATGGCTCTGAGCACGATGGGACTTAACTTCTGACGTCATCAGTCGCCTAGAACTTAGAACTAATGAAACCTAACTAACCTAAGGACATCACACACATCCATTCCCGAGGCAGGATTCGAACCTGCGACCGTAGCGGTCGCTCGGCTCCATACTGTAGCGCCTAGAACCGCACGGCCACTCCGGCCGGCCCGGCCGTTGTGGCCGAGAGGTTCTAGGCGCTTCAGTCCGGAAACGCGCTGCTGCTACGGTCGCAGGTTCGAATCCTGCCTCGGGCATGGATGTGTGTGATGTCATCAGGTTTGTTATGTTTAAGGTTATGTTTAAGTAATTCTAAGTCTAGGGGACTGATGACCTCAGATGTTAAGTCCCATAGTGGTTAGAGCCAACCTAAAGACCGGAAGGTTGCACAACCCAGGCCAATACTCAAGAAAGGAAACAGGGGTAATTCGCTGAATTATAGAACCATAGCACTATTGCAACATGACCTTGGAACGTACAGTATAGTGTTTCCGAACATTGTGAATTACCTCGAAGAAAACGATTTGTTGCCGGCCGAAGTGGCCGTGCGGTTCTAGGCGCTGCAGTCTGGAACCGCGAGACCACTACGGTCGCAGGTTCGAATCCTGCCTCGGGCATGGATGTGTGTGATGTCCTTAGGTTAGTTAGGTTTAAATAGTTCTAAGTTCTAGGGGACTAATGACCTCAGCAGTTAAGTCCCATAGTGCTCAGAGCCATTTGAACCAAAACGATTTGTTGACAAACAGCTAGCATCCATTCAGAAAATATCGTTCTTATGAAACACAAGTTGTGAGTGTTGTCGACAGAGGATGTCAACTTGATTCCATATTTTCAGATTTCCATAAAGCTTTTGACACCGCTCATCACAAGTGACTTCTAATCAAATTTCTAGCCTATTGAGTACCGCCTGAATTCCAGCCTATTGAGCATCGCCTGAATTCGTCATTTCCTGTCAGAAAGACCACAGTTCGTAGTAATTGATGGTCAGTCATCGAGTAAAACAGAAGTAATATCCAGCGTTCCCCAAGGAAGCGTTACAGGCCCTCTGCTTTTCCTGATATATGTAAACGACTTAGGAGATAATCTGAGCAGCTCTCTTAGATTGTTTGCACATGATAGTGTCGTTTACTGATTTGTAAAGTCCATTACTTGATGGAGAAATACAGCCACAATAGAAGCAGGCAACCTTTCAGATTAGGCACAACTTTGAAATATAGACAGGTCTTGATCGCACAATTCTTTATTAAGCGTTACGCGTTTCATAATTTCATCATGACACTGAAACTGTGGAATGAACTGTAGAAGAAAAGTAACAATAGGAAATATGTGCACAAGTATGCATCAAAGTATTCCAATGCACAGAAATTTCAATTAGTATCGTACTTAGATTAAAATCAAACTTTTACTACAAATTTAGACTGAATGCAATACAAATCTCATCTCATGTAGGCATATTTGACAGCGCCGTTATGAATTCGAATAGAGCCAGTGCCCAACGGAAAAAGTCATAGAGTAACTTTACAAACTTCTATGCACTGCAATTAAGTACATGTCAGCGCCTAGTGAACAAATTCTTTAGTCTTTGGTCAAAAATCAAAATAGAAGACAATTGATTATTGACTAAAGACTATCTCTGTAACGTTGTTTACGATGTTACCTAACGACGCACCTTTCATGTTGTTACTATATGAGATTCTCTTCCATAAAACTAGCATAAATGTATTTTGTGAATTTGTCCACCAGGTGCTGACGAGTACTTCATTGCACTGCATAGAAGTTTGTAAAGTTACTCCTTGACTTGCTTTCCATGGTTAACGCTAGCGCCACTTAATGGCCTTTGTTTATCTCTTTGATTACTTAATTGCCACACTCGGTTTGGCATTGTTTCTGTTCGAATACATGATGGCACTGTCAAATATGCCTATATGAGACGAGATTTGTATTGCATTCAGTCTAAGTGCTCACATTCTTGAGCTTTTTATTAAAGTTTGATTTTAATGTAAGTACGGTACTAACTGAAATTTCTATATATTGGAATACTTAGATGCATACTGATGTACATATTTGCTACCGTTAATTTTCTTGCACAGTTCATTCTACAGCTTCAGTCCGATGATGAAATTAAGAAATGGGTAACGCTTAATAAAGAATTTCAAAGATGTGACTTGGAAAATCATCAGATTATCAAAACTAATTGCAAAATGCTTTAAGAAAGATATCTGCATGGGGCGAAAAGTGTCAGTTGAATCTAAGTAATTCAAAAGTCGAAGTCATCCCCATGAATACTAGAAGAAATCCACTAAATTTCGGTTCTACGTTAAATCACACAGATCTGAGGGTTGTAAATTCAACTAAATATTTAAGGATTACAGTTACGAATAACTTAAATTGGAACGATCACACAGATAATGTTTTGAGCAAACCAAAGACTGCATGTTATTGGCAGAACACTTAGAAGGTGCAGCAGGTGTACTAAAGAGTCTGCTTACACTACGCTTGTCCGCCCTCTTCTGCAGTATTGCCGTGCGGTGTGACACACATCAGATAGTATTGACGGAGGACACCGAAAAAGTTCAAAGAAGGGCAGCTCGTTTTGTGTTATAGCAAATTAGGGAAGAGAATGCCACCGTTATGATAAGCGGAAGTGGAATCTTTAAAACAAAGGCGCTTTTCGTTGCGGCAGGATCTTCACGAAATTTCAATGATCAACTTTTTCCTCAAGGTGTGAAAATATTTTGTTGGCGTCCACCTATGTAGGGAGAGACGATCATCATGATAAAATAAGAGAAATCAGAGCTCGCACAGAAATATTTAAGTGTTCGTTTTTCCCGCGCTGTTCTACAGCGGAACGGTAGAGAAATAGTTTGAAAATGGTTCGATGTACCCTCTGCAAGGCACTTAATTGTAAACTGATAAGTAATCAGGCGGATGTGGTGGTTGGATTATGTCCAAACATGAGTCGGAAAACCACGGCTCCCATCGCTGAAATTGGGTTCCAAGTACTGCCATACACACTGTAATTGGCTCCTTGTGATTACCACCTATTCGGGCCTATGAATAAATATCATTCCACAGAAAGTGAGCGCCTGTTCTGTGTTGAGTGCGACAGACTCCAGAACACGGTTGGAGGAGGACCGGCAGAGTGTCACGGAGAATACGGGGGGAGTGGCCGTACCTGGAACCTCACTTCACCGATAGCAGTCGTGGTTTTCCGACTCATATGGAGATGAGCGTTGTCGTGTTGCAAGTGCACTTTTCGTGATGGTGCACCAATAGCCTGTCCATATTTGCATTGTTTACACCCTCCTTCCACGGAAACCACGTCGTCAAGCGCCGCCCTTGATGATCATGTTGTCTGCTCACGCAATGGCAGTATTTTTGGGGAAATGGACTGTACCGTTCAGGATTATACTCCTAGCGATGATTCTGCCACCTATGGTTAGACTAAAATAGTACACACTTACAGCTGTAATCTTCTTCTTGTTCATCTGCTTCTTTCTTCCTTCCTAGACTAAAGCCTGTTTCATTCAGTGATCCTTAGCTTACCCTGAGGTTGTCGCTCCATCTCCTCCTTGCATGGCAAATATTTCTTTTACCAGCTTACGATCTTCGCAGTCTTTCTTTCATTCATCCTGTCTGTGTGTTTGTACCATTCATGCTTTCTCTTAAGTACACACTCATTAATGGAGGCCACTTTATATCCTTTTCTAATGGTTTTACTTCTCTCTCTATTTCTGTCTTCTCTGAAATCCTTCGCAGAATTTTCATTCCAATGGTTTCCAAAAGCCTCTTTGTTTTTGATGTTTCTAGTCTTGTCTCAGCTGTGCATCTCATAACTGGTCTTACTACTGTTTTGTATACTCTTGCTTTTGCCCCTTTTCCTAAATGCTTTTTTCTCCAAATAGCATCATTTAAACAATCTGCCACTCTGTTTACTTTTGCTACTTGTTCTATAACTTCCTCTTCGACATCTCGGCTGCTGGACGCTTCAACACCGAGATATTTAAACTTCATTACCTGCTGAATAATTTTTCCATCCATTTCCATTTTTGATCTAATTGGTCCCCAGATGTTACCGTACATTTGGTTTTTTTAGTGGATATGACAATCAACTAAAATCCTTCTCCTGGATGCTACATTAAATATAAATAAAAGTTTCTGAAGATTATCTTCACTATTTGCCAGCAGAACTACATCGTCAGCGTAACATGATTTTTATTTCTTTATCCCTCATTCTATAACCACTACCAGCCAATAACTTCCTTATCACCTCGTCCATGACTATATTAGAAAGTAGCGTGTAAGAGGGTCATCTTGTCTAATACCACTATAAACTGCTATGCAGCTAGTTAACCTGAAACGAAATTTCGCCTGGATGTAGTTGAAACAACCTGGCAGATTAAAACTGTGTGCCGGACCGCGACTGAACTCAGGACCTTTGCCTTTCGCGGGCAAGTAAGCTGTATAGCACTTGGCCGCGAAAGGGAAAGGTGCCGAGTTCGAGTCTCGGTCCGGCACACAGTTTTAATCTGCCAGGAAGTTTCA
Source organism: Schistocerca cancellata (assembly GCF_023864275.1). NCBI lineage: Eukaryota > Metazoa > Arthropoda > Insecta > Orthoptera > Acrididae > Schistocerca > Schistocerca cancellata. The sequence continues at coordinate 294,881,065 of NC_064631.1, read as the reverse complement.
TATCAGCGCACACTCCGCTGCAGAATGAAAATTTCATTCTGGATGTAGTTGTTGGAATAAATGTCTACAACAGTTTTTATTTAGTTGGAAGGAAACTCCCTATTGTAGAGCATGTTTATTACATCTGTTAACTGAACCCTATCGAAAAGCATCTGGAGTAGAGTGCTGCAACGCTCAGTGTTTGACCGGTCACGGCTCGCCTGTTGACGGGGGGACCGAGCAGCTCGTGTCCGGTCCCATACGACTCGGCTCGGTCACGTACTCGCCCCATGTCTGATGTCCGGATTCCGGACACGCGGATAACCGAGCATGACCGGTCACCGCTGACGTCTCACCTCGCTTCGCCCCGGCTCGCTGCACTGTACTTTACTGTACAAATCCAGTGCCTCTCTTTCTCTCTCTCTCTCTCTTTTAATACAAAAGTAACATTTCCAAGAACGGGTACGTGACACAGCTAAATTCATAAAGCACCTGGAAAGTAAAATACAATCGCGGATAGAAGACGAGACTCATTTCCAAACAAAAAAGATATTTTTCCTTTCATTTATAGGAAACATTAAATAAGTGCTTTCCCTGTAATCTAGAAGACAACCATCTTCATAAAGAAAGCATACAAAGAACATTAAACATTTACAGACTTAACTTGTCATACGTTCAATTGTTTGCAACATAAACAAAATTATATTTATTGTTGATCAGCAGGAAATCACTAACGCGTTCTGGATTTAATTGGCTGCGGCAATTTGTTAGTAACATGCCGGCTTTACTAAAGCACCTTTCACTAGGTGCGCTTGTTGCTGGGATACATAAAATACGTCTTGCAACTGCAACCAAACCTGGCAGATCTGTTTCATGTCTGCTCCACCACTTTAAGATGTCATCATCATCTCCGGGGTGCATTAAAATGTACAGATCTACTTCATCTGCTGCGGATGATCTGTTGTTCCTCCATTCCTTGAAACGAGCTCTCTTTCTGGGTGGTGATGACACAGTACTTGAAGGATCTATGATAAACAAAAGAGACAAGTAATACAGAACTGATATGGAAGTCATCGAAACATTCCCGTAAGAGACCGATGACCTCGCTGTTTGGTCTCTCCCCCCAAACAACCCGACCCCCGTTCCCATAAAAACGAGATGTTTTACGTTAATGAAATATTATACGAGTCACAACATTCCCGTTTCTCTATAATACACATTCCACTAACTATGCAAAAACGATTATGTTAATGATTGAATGTTGTACCTGCGTACGTAGCACACATTTATCGCACATTGTTAAGAATTTCCTGCTTTTCACTTATTTCAAGCATATTAATATAACGGAAGGACGGCCAAAGAAACGATCTTTATGAGGTTTCTTGCAACTGTGTTTCTTTAAATGAGTGTTTCCCGACTGGAAAAACAATAAAGTGGAGCAGTTTATGCACGATACGTACCCAGTAGACCCAATGTTTTCATCTACAACAAACAGAAATGTACTCCATACTTGGCTTCTTAGACCTTCTCGTTTCTTTAATGTGTAAACATTGGTTTCAATCTTACGTCTTACTACACTGGCTTCCTCGCGCTGCATGATTACAGAGAGAGACACACCACAAATAAGAAGCCCGTACTGGCTGCAGTGTCACACGGATAATAAAACGTGTAATGTGTTTGAAGTTATGTGCTAGGTATTCGGTCACAGCTTCTATGCTCGGTCACAAGAACTAGTGCGGGTAGCCTATCCAGTTAGGGTGTGCTCGCCCCACCTCGTATTTTGTGCTCGCTTACTCGGTCATGCAGGACTCTAATCTGGAGATCAATAAAACAAAGCCATGCAGATCTATTGTCTTCAATGGACTTCTCTACAGCCTGTCCATGAGGGAATACTGCATCTGTGTATGATCCACCGGATCTAATCCCACACTGCTCCTCTGCAAATGTTGTAATGCTTTTTATTTTATTTTCTAGTATTTTTGTTGTACGTTTAAAAACTGAACTCAGTAGTTTTATTTCTCTGCAGTTGGTTTAGTCAAATGGCGTACCATGAACAATGGGAAAAATAAAGTGTAAATCAATATGGTATGCCCCTCGTACCATGTCATACTGCATGTCGTCATCATCTAATTATTGTAAGCAGTTTGATTCTATTTTCGACTATTAAGAAATTACTACTGAATAAATGAAATCAGTTATACTATAATTACTGCTCAGTCTGTTCTTGATAGTGGTCTACATCTATAATCACTAACTTTGCTGGGTGATTTGTTGAAATACATTTCTAAGCCAAAATATTATACTTTCAGCTCAACAGTGTGTTCGTCTCCACGTTTGGAACGCAATACAGCAGCAATTCTGCGTGGAATGTAGTCGCCAAGTTCTTGGAAGGTTTCCGCAGGTATATGGCACCAGAAGTCTACGCACAGGTCGCTCAGTTCCCGTAAATTACAGCGCGATGGTTTGTAGGCGTGGAGCTGGTGGCGTGATAACCTCTCAGATTTCAAGTTCAGGTCAGGCGAATTTGGTGGCCAAGTCAACAACGTGAGTTCACTATCATGCTCCTCAAATCACTGGAGTACGATTCGGACCGTTATCCTGGTGGAAGATAACCACCGCCATCAGAGAAGACATCAAGCATGAAGGGATTTAGTTGAACCAAAATATCCCCAGCCATCGGTGAGCCTCGACAGCTGCCACAGGTCCCATGGAAGCCCAAGCGAATGTCTCCCACAGCATGATGTTGCAGCTTCAGGCCTGCGTCTACGACGCAGTACGTATTCGAACAACTGTTTGCCTGGATGACGACGTAACCGGACACGACCATCGACCTGGCGTGACAAGAAACGTGACTTATCCGACAACGTGACACGTTTCCAATGATCAATGGTCCGGTGTCGATGATCCCGTTTCCACAGCGGTTGTAGCTGTCGATGTCACTAGAATACACGTAGGTTTATCTGCTGAGGAACACTATTTTCAATACTAAGCAATGAACGGTGTCCTCCCAAACACTGGTGTATGCACCAGCGTTGTATTCTATGCAAGATCTGCCACAACTCACAACTCCTTTATTGTTCAGAACGCCTATCAAAAATTACAAAGGATGTTACCCTTTACCACAGTGAATACGGTAGTCTGTTGCTCCACATTTAAAACGATAGAGCTACTCTGAGGATGAAATTTGGATCAAATAATCATTCTTCCAACAGTCCATCACTATCAGTATGAAAATACAATTTGCAACTACTTAGGTGAATCGATGGGAAGAACATTGTGCTATTTGTGTGCGAGGGACCCCAAACTGAAACCACACAGATGGTGGAAGTCCCTGTAACATGACGTTCCAAGGAGGGACCCCAATACCACTGTATGACCAGATGAACAGTCAGCACAAATTACGTCTATAGTTCACGATATCAATACAATGGAAGTGACTGAAGAGCTGCAACGTTAATTATGAGCCTACTGGAAACTATCAAAATATTGAACATTAATCAAGATGATGTAGCAAAACTTTTAGAGAGGAACATTCCTGACATGCGAGTACACTGCAAGTCCCACCGTACGGGGGGAGGGGGGAGGGGGGTTGTAGTATGTTCAGAGATCAGACGAAGTCAATGGCATACCAGCACCAAGAGGACCATGCCTGGTAACACACTATTGTGCTCAAACAAACCTTCGGGTTGATAACAGCTTTTTCTTTTTATGCGCTCTTACAGCGATTTTTCATGTTGTCTGTTCAAAATATTCCAGAACATTCCCCAAATTCGCGCCAATAATGTGTTGGAGCGAAATGCGGTCGACATCCCAGCACAAACTTGTGTTTAATGTGTAACTGCTGGAAGTTTCATGGTTGTATATTTGTTAGTTATTGTTCAGTGCTGTATTGAGTAGAGCGTTGTGTCGCACAATGTGCGGAATTTGAGATGGCAGAGTTGGAGGAGCAACGCGCCTGCATTAAATTTTGCGTGAAACTCAATAAAACCGTGATAGAAGCCCACTAAACAATGCAAGAAGACTACGGTGATGAGTACTTAAGCCGTACTCTGTGTTACGAATGGTTCACACGGTTTTAAAATAGCCGGACAGAGTTAAAGATGACCCTCTTCCAGGACGCCCTTCGACGGTTATCGACGACGCTCATGTCAGAATCGTCAACGAAATTGTGTGTGCCAGTCGAAGACTGACTGTCCGAGAGATTACAGAAGAATGTAACATTTCAGCTTGTAATGGTACTTGAATTACGTAACCATTACGGCACCTCACCTCAACCTCTCGATACCAGCAATATTCTACTGTGTTTCTGTAAAATAGTTAACATATTTCTGTGACAACATTCAGATTTGATTTAATTAATGTAGAGGTACTTCGATACATCGATATGTATATATTGCAATGATATTATTCTTATTTGTATTCTGTCTTTTGTCACTATGATCTTTGACGTACTTGCAACTCTGATTTTTGGGCGCGTAAGCGGTTATGAGAGAGTCAAGCTTTGGTCATCATGTTAAAAAGGCGCAAATTGTAGTCAGTTTATGAAATGTGAACTTTAACAGTGAGGAAGATATTTTCAAGTATGTTTTATATTGTGAAGTGATGTTTTGGAACGAGTTACGTGATATTGCAACAAAAGTAATAAAAAAGAAGTGTAACTTAAATTCGGAATGCTGATTAGTTTTTTACATCACCATTGTCCTAACTTGCAAAAGTTTGATCTTCAAGAATGGTTTATGAAACACATCTATAAAACTTATGAATATCGCAGAATAACACCTAGGCCTCTGCATCCGAGCGTGGAATCATTACTACCTAGGTTTTCGACGATTGAGCCATGAATTCACAACGAGACCAGCGTGGGAAACACGAAAAGATGAGTGCCTAGTTTATCCATTAATTCAAGAAATGACTTTATTAACTGTGCTCTAATGACATCTGACACATAATATAACTTAGTTGTTGCCCGAAAATGCAATATTTAGCAGCGTGAGCAACACTACAATCATAATTAATTTTTGACCTCTGTTGTGGTAGGGTTGTTAGAAGCTGGATCACGTCGTTAAATCCTGACACAGCATCTTGCAATGCAACGTGTTCTGCCTAGTTCGTCCCACGGATCATGAGTTAAGACCAGAATGATCTTCGCCTCCCTGTCCGCGAGGAGCTTTTGGGTCACGCAAATGAGAACAAGATGTTCCTCAAGAGAACCATAACTGGTGATGACACGTTGGTCTACGGTTATGATGTTGAGGCACGGTTCATTCTTCACAATGGGTAGGGAAAGGCAAGGTTCTCCAAGGCAGAAAAAAAAAGTTCAGGTCAAGTGACAAAGCCATGCTGAGAGTTCATTATGAATTAGTGGCACAGCGACAAACTGGCGATCGGGACATGTTGCGAAGCCTGCGAGAATATGTGAGAAGGTAACGACCTGAAATGTGGCGAAACAATTCATAGCTCGTGCATCACGATAACGCACCGGCATACTCATCCCTGCTGGTGCGTGACTGTAGCACAGAAAACGAAATAACTGTGCTGCCTCATCCTCTGTACTCTCCACACCTGGCCCCTGAGGTCCTTTTTCTTGTTTTCCAAAGTTAACAACCCCGTTGAAGGGACGAAGATTTTCGACGATGGACGAGATAAAAGAAAATCCGCAGATGGTGCTTCGCGCGATCTATTTTTCAAAGAGTACGCACGAATTACACTTTAAAAATTTCTTGGTTTGTTGTTTACGCTTACCAGGCAATGAAACATTTATTCACAAAAAAAATCATTTGGTGACAGTGTCCTCTGTGATATCTCGCAGAATTATAGTGCTATATTCGCAACTTGTGCTATCAACACAGGCAGCTATTGTTTTCCACCGCTGTACCGCGTACAGTTTCGTCTATATTTGGCGTTTCAGAAGTACTTGGCAAAGTCCCAAATGCAGTGCTCGCCCTTTGCTGGAACGCATTCAACATATCCCTCAGACGTCCGAGGACGCTCGCCGCTCTCCCGTTTCACTATGCATCCGTCTCTCAGCAACTTTCATGAAACTCGTAATGTTTCCGTATGACAAAGAGGCTCTTGAAACGACGGCAGAATCTGCTTCTGCACTTTAACTGCGGATATGAGTCCTCATAATGGAAACGAGAACACTTCTACTGTGGTACCGCTAGTTTCCTGTAATTGGTAGACACAACCGCTGCTCAGCAGTCTGCGCATATTTAGACGAACATGCAACAATAATCTCTAGTTTTTACACATTTTATGAATAAAAATTGGACAACCATCTTGTTTATGTTTCTTATTTCCCCATATATATTTTAGAGCGAAAGTTCTGTTTTTAGGGTTTACAAAGTTAAGTTATGGCATCGTGAAGCAGTTGCAAATGAAGGATGTAACATTGTGAAATAAATAGAAAATACGCATGGGCCACGGTGAAAACATTGGTATAAAAATCTGTATTTTGCGAGAATCTTCTTCACTGCTACCCGATGCTGAATTTCCTCTACGTCGTTTAAACTTCATCACACAGATACAGCCACAAGAAACTGGTCAAATGGGTTGCCGAATTAGAAAGACGTCGACCTAATGCAGCTTTGTTCTATAGCTATATTTGGTGAGACAGAAATTCTGTCAGCGTCTTAATAATTTTCTTGCAACTACGAATAATGTGAAGCATAACGAAACGTCGCATAAATGTTTCTTAGACAAGTGATTGTTCTTTTTCCATAAAAAAAAGAAGTTGGTGTGAGAAGGAACGGAACAACAATTGAAAGACATGAAATAGGAGACTACATTGGCGGGTATTCTTTAAGCCAAGATTTCTTAAAAGTAGAACTCCAGGGTATTCACTGTCTGCCTTCTCATCAAGCTTATGAGAAGGTTGTGTAACTGTGTGTCTGAAAATTTCTAAATATTTAGGATGTACACTTCGCAGATTTTTAATTGTACTTGTTAAAGTCTACGTGTTTTTGTATACTGTCGGTGCATCCATTTTCAATAAAGTGAACATCTACTGCTGGTTTATTTGGTTCATAGAAAAGCTAAAGGTGTCCATTAAACTCTCTCTGAAGCTTCTTCCACTTTGGCCTATATAGAAATGATAGCAATTTGCCATTTGTTTTCATACAGTCCACACTTTCTGTTTATCTGTGTTATTTGGGTTATTTATGTAGGAGGAATGACGGTATATTTCTCACAAAAACTAATGATTAAGTTGAATTATTTGAAAATGTTAGTTACGTTGTCCGAGACATTGTCAATAATTTCCAGACTATAGTATACATTCTTGTTACTGCCTGAGGTGTTTCACCGTGTGTAACGTTCCATTTTGGAAACTTCACTTTAGCTAGATTCGCACTGCCGCATCGAGCTACAAAATGATAATACACGGTGTGCCCCGGTTCCGTTAGGACTGTAGCTGTGAAAAATAAAAGGCATCAATTATCTTCGCAAAATCGCTGTAATTATTCACAATTCCCCTGAATCAGTTCACAGCTGAAATCGTTTTAAAAGTGTTTTGAAATACTCAGTGTAGTCCTTTTCGGGAACTCCATTTAGTATTACAGCACATTTTTCAAGCATGTCCATAAATGCGTCGTAATGTCGTCCTTTAATTGCCACCTTCACTTTGGCAAACAACCAGAAGTTGAGTGGAGCCAAATCCGGATACTACGGCGGGGGATCCGGAACTGATATCCACATGCTGGCCAAAAACATGACCACCATTTCCGCTTTGTGCGCTGGGGCGTTGTCGTGAAGGAGCGACCAGGTCTCTGTCTGTGTCTGGATCGAATTCAACGAATTCCCGGACAATACTTTATGTTGTCTCGCTACTCCACCGCCACTTTCCTACGAGTGTCAGACACGTAGTGTTGCATTCGCGGCCAGGAAGCCTGCTGCAGCGGTGCTAGTAGATCTTTGACCTTCTATATGGCTGTAGTTCGTAATGCTGCAATTCGTCGTAAGATAGTATTGCAGCCTCGAATTTCACAGAAGCATTCCTAATGGAATTGGGACTCACCGTGTATGTACTGTAATGTGATTATATCTTAATGTTATTTGTATTGTATTGTATGTGAACCTGGGACCTAGTAACGACGGAGAGGCTCCGTCCCCGGCGCAGTCGCAGTGGTCCACAACCCCACGACGACTGCCGCAGTCCACTTTCAACCCTCCGCCGCCCCACACCGAACCCAGGGTTATTGTGCGGTTCGGCCCCCGGTGGACCCCCCAGGGAACGTCTCACACCGGATGAGTGTAACCTCTATGTTTGCGTGGTAGAGTAATGGTGGTGTATGCGTACGATGAGAACTTGTTTGCGCAGCAATCGCCGACATAGTGTAGCTGAGGCGGAATAAGGGGAACCAGTCCGCATTTGCCGAGGCAGATGCAAATCCGCCTAAAAACCATCCACAGACTGGCCGGCTCACCGGACCTCGACACAAATCCGCCGGGCGGATTCGTGCCGGGGCAAGGCACTCCTTCCCACTCCAGAAAGCCGTGCGTTAGACCGCTCGGCTAACCAGGCGGGCTTAATGTTATTTACCTGTTCAATGATAATGTGAATCTTTTTTGTAACATACTTGTGTAGTAGGATTTGTTGATTTTGTAAGGTTTCATGCAAAGAAAGGGAGAATAACCGTTATTGATATTAGAGAGTACGTTTTTAGTCCGGACAGAGAGAGAGAGAACGGGATTTTGTCAGAGCTGTGACAAAGCTCACAAATACAGTAAGATACGAAGCTTACTGCTTCTGCCCTATTGCCAGCAATATTCTGCATTGGTAATTCAGTAGAAACAAATCTGACAACTAATCTCGGTTCAGTAGAGGGTAATTCTATGAATACTGAAGATATAACAATTTTTGCGAATGGCTCAGTTGATAGTGGCGAATACCTGCCTGGGCATAAGACGGTTTGTTTGGTAATAATTTCCTTTACTTCACGTCTATGGCGACAAACTTTTTCTTTTATCAGACTACCGTTTTAGGTCTATAATGGCCAGACCTGTTTTATAAAAACATGTCCTAATATACTGGGGCCATAGTGCCATCGTCAAATGCTAAACACAACATCTTCCACGAGTTGTAGGAACTAATGGACAACTATAATAACTACAATAAAACACTGCGACCACCTGTTGAAAAGCTTCCTTGTCCGTCTTTGGAACGAAATACATCACTGATTCTGCGTATCAGAGATCCGACAGTCTGCAGTTTGTTGGTATGTTTGTGGAAGTATGTGGCATTAGATGTCTACGCACAGGTCACGCAATTAGCGTAAATAACGGGTCTCTGATTTGCGTACGTGGCGAAGGCGACCAATAGCGACCCAGACGAGTTCATAGGATTTATATCAGGCGAATTTGGTCGGGGAGACATCGACGTGATTATTATGCTCCTCAACCGACTTCAGCACGATTATGGCTCCGAGACACAGACAATTATACTGCTGAAAAGTGACATCGCCGTCGGGGAAGACGTCAAGCACGAAGGGATGCAGGTGATTCGCAGCTGTCAGCGTGTCTTCGATTACTGCCATAGGTCCTACGCAAGTGCAGGAGAGTGTCTCCCGCAGCGTAATACTGCTCCCACCAGCCGCGTCCGTAGCGCGCTGCACGTTTCGAGCCGCGTTTTACCTCGATTACAGCGTTTGTGGATACGACCGTCGATGTGATTTACCCGAAGAGCCAATACGTTTCTATTGATCGAAGTCCGAATCCCGACGGCCTCGTGCCCATTGCATTCGTAATTGACGATGTCGTTGGCTTAACGTGTGAACACGTAGGGGTGGTGTGCTGCCAAACTCCATGTTCCCTCAGTGAACGATGAACGGTGTGCTCCAAAACACTTGCGCGCCCACCAGCATTGCGCTCTTTCGGCAGAGATGCCACAGATCAGCATCTATCCTACTTTACAGAGCAGGCAAGTCTCCGAACCCCACGTTCTGTGAAGAGTTGTGGAGTCCAACTATTTAGCGCCTAGTGGTAGCTTCACTCTCCTTCTAACTCTTTCCGTGGATGCTCACGACAGTAGCACGTGAACATTCGATCAGATTCGCCTCTTTATAGATACTCGTTCACAGACTCTGCCCTTTTTCAAAGTCGCTTACCTCAATGGATTTCCCCTTTTATAGCCCATATCTTCGCTAGGGTAAACCCCGCCGGTGTCTGCTCCATCTTACATACTTTTGTTACCGTACCATTTGCCCGCAACGCCACCAGGCGGTATCCAACGTCGTCGTGGACAGTGGTCATAATGTTTTCACTGATCAGTGTAGGTAATGGCTACCACATTGCTCTAAAGTTATTATTATTATTACAATTATTGGTAGTGATCGGACTCAAGAGTGTTGGCAGCCTTTAGTCTTTCAACTTTTGCCGGTTCAGGAGTAAGGAGTTCAGCAATCAAGGGATTCACAAACAGTAGGTCTAAGTGTAGTGAATACTTTTTTTTTTTTTTGCTTTATAAATGGGTATAGGGCGTGGCTGTACCAAGTGTCGCTACAGAGAACAGTGAGGCAGAGGAAGCATGTTTTACAACGAGACTCCACTATCAATGAGGATAGTAACCTTTCTTATCTAAGAAGTTCTAGGCAGCACTCATGATGAACTGAGAACTGCTTCATCAGCGTATAAACAAGGTTGCTAGAAATAAGCAGTACACATCGTCTCATTGGCTCGTTAGTTCATGATTTAATAAAGCAGCTACAAAAACTTAATATCATTTATGTTTCGTCATTTTAAAAATGAAGATGTTCAAAGGAAACATTCTTTTTCATTCTAAAATTGTCCGTCCCCGGCAGCTGACTGGTCAGCGTGACGGATTGTCAATACTCTGGGCCCGGCTTCGATTCCCGGCTGGGTCAGGGAATTTTCTCCGCCCAGGGACTGGGTGTTGTGCTGTCATCATCATCATCATCCTACCATACACATCGACTGCAGGTGGCGTCAAATTGAATGACCGGCACCCGGCGAACGGTCTGCCCGACGGGGGGCCCTAGCCATACGATTAAATAAAATTAAATTCTAAAATTTAGGGAGGTGGCAGGGGTATTCTAGCTAATGTCTGATTGCACTCATAGTTAATGGTCTCAGAAAGGTTGGTAACTACGTCTACAGCTACATAGATACTCTGCAAGCCACCGTACGGTGCGGGCGGACGGTACCCTGTATCACACCAGTCACTTTGTTTCCTGTTACACTCGCAAACAGAGTGAAGGAAAAACGACTACCTATAATTATGCCTCCGTATGAGCCGTAATCTCTCGTTTCATAGCTTCGTGGTCCTTACGCGCAATGTATCTTGCCGGCAGTAGAATATTTGGCTTCAAATACGGGGTCTCTAAATTTTCTCAATAGTGTTTCTCGAAAAGAACGTCACCTTCCCATCAGGGATCCCCATTAGATTTCCCGACGCATCTCCGTAACACGTGTTGTTCAAACCTACCAGTAACAAATCTTCCAGTCCGCCTCTTCATTACTTCGATGTCTTCGTTCAGTCGACCTGGTACGGATCCCAAACACTAGAGCAGTACTCAGGAATAGGTCTCGCCAGCGTACTTTACGCAGACTCCTTCACAGGTGAACCAGTTTTCGCTAAAACTCTCCCAATAAACTGAAGTCGACCATTCGCCTTTCCTACCACAGTTCACAAATGCTTGTTCCATCTCATATCGCCTTGCAACGTTACGCCCAGGAAAATAAACGACCTTATTGTGTACCCGAATATTACAGGTTTGATCTTCCTACTCATGCACATCAACTTACATTTTTCCACAATTAGGGCTAGCTGTCATTCATCACACCAACTGTAAATTTTGTCTAAATCGTCGTGTATCTTCCTAAAGTTACTCAACTTGGACACCTTACCACACACCATGGCATCGTAAGAAAACAACCGCAGACTGCTGACCTCCCTGTCCGCCAAATCATTTATGTACAATCATGCTCATAAATTAAGGATAATTGCAGAATGTGGTGCCACACAACGTGGCACTAAACAAAACTGGCGCTAATAGCACAGGCACATAGGGAACGCACACGACACAGATCTGTAAGTCCACGGTTTGGTGATAATGAGAAAACAGTCCCGAAACACATGTGCTACAAAACGCCGCTGTTTCCTGCGCATGTACCCCGACATCAATATGGGATATGATCACCATGCACACGTACACAGGTCGCACAACGGATTGACATATTCTGGATCAGGTGGTCGAGCAGCTGCTGGGGTGTAGGCTCGCATTCTTGCACCAGTGTCTGTTAGAGGTCCTGAAGTGTCCTAGGGGTTTGAATACGTGCAGCGGCGAGAATCACTGTTCAGACTATACCTGGACTCGTCCGTGAACATAAGCTAGGACCACTGTTCCAATGACCATGTACTGTGTTCTTGACAATAGGCTTTACGGGCTCTCCTGTGACCAGGGGTCAGTGGAATGCACCTTGCAGTTCTCCGGGCGATTAAACCGTGTCTGTTCAGTCGTCTGTAGAATGTGTGTCTGAAGACAACTGTTCCAGTGGCTGCGGTGAGGTCCAGAACAAGACTATCTGGAGTGCTCCGTGGCCGTCTGCGGGCACTGATGGTGAGATATCGGTCTTTTTGTGGTGTTGTACACTGTGGACGTCGCGTACTGTAGCGCCTGGACACGTTTCCTCTCTTCTGGAGCCGTTGCCATAATCCTGAGATCACACTTTGTGGCACACGGAGGGCCCGTGTTAAGTCCTGCTCTGTTTGACCAGGCTCCAGTCGCCCTAGTATTCTACCCGTCATAACGTTATCAATATGTGTTCTTTGAGCCATTTTCAAGACACACACACCGTGGTTCAATAACAAAGTTAGGAAGCTACTGCGAAAGAAAAGAGAGCTTCACTGCAAATTTAAACGCAGCCAAAACCTCTCACACAAACAGAAGCTAAACGATGTCAAACTTAGAGTAAGGAGGGCTATACGTGAAGCGTTCAGTGAATTCGAAAGTAACATTCTATGTACCGACTTGACAGAAAATCCTAGGAAGTTCTGGTCTTACGTTAAATCAGTAAGTGGCTCGAAACAGCATATCCAGACACTCCGGGATGATGATGGCATTGAAACAGAGGATGACACGCGTAAAGCTGAAATACTAAACACCTTTTTCCAAAGCTGTTTCACAGAGGAAGACCGCACTGCAGTTCCTTCTATAAATCCTCGCACAAACGAAAAAATGGCTGACATCGAAATAATTGTCCAAGGAATAGAAAAGCAACTGAAATCACTTAAAAGAGGAAAGTCCACTGGACATTACGGGATACCGATTCGATTCTACACAGAGTACGCGAAAGAACTTGCCCCCCTTCTAAAAGCCGTATACCCCAGGTCTCTTGAGGAACGGAAGGTTCCAAATGATTGGAAAAGAGCACAGGTAGTTCCAGTTTTCAAGAAAGGTCGTCGAGCAGATGCGCAGAACTATAGGCCTATACCTCTGACACCGATCTGTTGTAGAATTTTAGAACATGTTTTTCGCTCGGGTATCATGTCATTTCTGGAAACCCAGAATCTGCTCTGTAGGAATCAACATGGATTCCGGGAACAGCGATCGTGTGAGACCCAAGTCGCTTTATTTGTTCATGAGACCCACAAACCTTAGATACAGGCTCCCAGGTAGATGCCATTTTCCTTGACTTCCGGAAGGCGTTCAATACAGTTCCGCACTGTCGCCTGATAAACAAAGTAAGAGCCTACGGAAAGGCAGACCAGCTGTGTGGCTGGACCGAAGAGTTTTTAGCAAACAGAACATAGCATGTTGTTCTCAATGGAGAGACGTCTACAGACGTTAAAGTAACCTCTGACGTGTCACAGGGGAGTGTTATGGGACCATTGTTTTCCGCAATATATATAAATGACCTAGTAGATAGTGTCGAAACTTCCATGCGGCTTTTCGCGGATGATGCTGTAGTATACAGAGAAGTTGCAGCATTAGAAAATTGCAGCGAAATGCAGGAAGATCTGCAGCGGATAGGCACTTGGTGCAGGGAGTGGCAACTGACCTTTAACATAGACAAATGTAATGTATTACGAACACATAGAAATAATGATCCTTTACTGTATGATTCTATGATAGCGGAACAAATACTGGCAGCAGTTACTTCTGTAAAGTATCTGGGAGTATGCTTACGGAACGATTTGAAGTGGAATGATCATATAAAATTAATTGTTGGTAAGTTGGGTGCCGGGTTGAAATTCATTGGGAGAGTCCTTAGAAAATGTAGTCCATCAACAAAGGAGGTGGCGGGTGCCAGGTTGAAAATCATTGGAAGTGTCCCGGCGGGTGCCAGGTTGAAAATCAGTGGGAGAGTCCTTAGAAAACGTAGTCCATCAACAAAGGAGGTGGCTTACAAAACACTCGTTCGACCTATACTTGAGTATTGCTCATCAGCTTGGGATCCGTACGAGGTTTGCTTGACAGACGAGATAGAGAAGACCCAAAGAAGAGCGGCGCGTTTCGGCACAGAGTTATTTGGTAAGCGTGATAGCGTTACGGATATGTTTAGCAAACTCAAGTGGCAGACTCTGCAAGAGAGGCGCTCTGCATCGCGGTGTAGCTTGCTGACCAGGTTTCGAGAGGGTGCGTTTTTGGATGAGGTATCGAATATATTGTTTCCCCATACTTATACCTCCCGAGGAGATCACGAATGTAAAATTAGAGAGATTCGAGCGCGCACGGAGGCTTTCCGGCAGTCGTTCTTCCCGCGAACCATACGCGACTGGAACAGGAAAGGGAGGTAATGACAGTGGCACGTAAAGTGCCCTCCGCTACACAGCGTTGGGTGGCTTGCAGAGTATGAATGTAGATGTAGGTTAGCACGTCTGAAAACGTCTGCACACTTACTCGCTGCACCGTACTCTGACATGCACCAACACACCTCTGCGTATGTGGACTGCTGCCAGCGCCACCGTGCGACGACCGCAGGTCAAATGCACCGCATGATCATACCCCGAGGTGATTTAAACCCGCAAACCGCCCACCAGAGCGTTGTTTCACCATGTGTCAGCATTATCCTTAATTTATGAGCATGCGTGTATACAGGGTGTTACAAAAAGGTACGGCCAAACTTTCAGGAAACATTCCTCACACACAAATAAAGAAAAGATGTTATGTGGACATGTGTCCGGAAACGCTTAATTTCCATGTTAGAGCTCATTTTAGTTTCGTCAGTATGTACTGTACTTCCTCGATTCACCGCCAGTTGGCCCAATTGAAGGAAGGTAATGTTGACTTCGGTGCTTGTGTTGACATGCGACTAATTGCTCTACAGTACTAGCATCAAGCACATCAGTACGTAGCATCAACAGGTTATTGTTCATCACGAACGTGGTTTTGCAGTCAGTGCAATGTTTACAAATGCGGAATTGGCAGATGCCTATTTGATGTATGGATTAGCACGGGGCAATAGTCGTGGCGCGGTACGTTTGTATCGAGACAGATTTCCAGAACGAAGGTGTCCCGACAGGAAGACGTTCGAAGCAATTGATCGGTGTCTTAGGGAGCACGGAACATCCCAGCCTATGACACGCGACTGGGGAAGACCTAGAACGACGAGGACACCTGCAATGGACGAGGCAATTCTTCGTGCACTCGACGATAACTCTAATGTCAGCGTCAGAGAAGTTGCTGCTGTACAAGATAACGTTGACCAAGTCACGCCGGCCGCGGTGGTCTAGCGGTTCTAGGCGCTCAGTCCGGAACCGCGCGACTGCTACGGTCGCAGGTTCGAATCCTGCCTCGGGCATGGATGTGTGTGATGTCCTTAGGTTAGTTAGGTTTAAGTAGTTCTAAGTTCTAGGGGACAGATGACCACAGATGTTAAGTCCCATAGTGCTCAGAGCCATTTTGACCACGTCACTGTATGGAGAGTGCTGCGGGAAAACCAGTTATTTCCGTACCATGTACAGGGTGTGCAGGCACTATCAGCAGCTGATTGGCCTCCACGGGTACACTTCTGCGAATGGTTCATCCAACAATGTGTCAATCCTCATTTCAGTGCAAATGTTCTCTTTACGGATGAGGCTTCATTCCAACGTTATCAAATTGTAAATTTTCACAATCAACATGTGTATGCTGAGGAGAATACACACGCATTTGTGCAATCACGTCATCAACACAGATTTTCTGTCAACGTTTGGGTAGGCATTGTTGGTGATGTCTTGATTGTTCTTCCACCTACGCTCAATGGAGCACATTATCATAATTTCATACGGGATACTCTACTTGTGCTGCTAGAACATGTGCCTGTACGACACAACATGTGGTTCATGCACGATTGAGCTCCTGCACATTTCAGTCGAAGTGTTCGTACGCTTCTCAACAACAGATTCGGTGACCGATGGATTGGTAGAGGCGGACCAATTCCATGGCCTCCACGCTCTCCTGACCTCAACCCTCTTGACTTTCATTTATGGGGGCATTTGAAAGCCCTTTTCTACGCAACCCCGGTACCAAACGTAGAGACTCTTCGTGCTCGTATTGTGGACGGCTGTGATAACAATACGCCATTTTCCAGGGCTGCATCAGCAAATCAGGGATTCCATGCGACGGAGGGTGGATGCATGTATCCTCGCTAACGGAGGACATTTTGAGCATTTCCTGTAACAAAGTGTTTGAAGTCACGCTGGTACGTTCTGTTGCTGTGTGTTTCCATTCCATGATTAAGGTGATTTGAAGAGAAGTAATAAAATGAGCTCTAACATGGAAAGTAAGCGTTTCCGGACACATGCCCACATAACATATTTTCTTTCTTTGTGTGTGAGGAATGTTTCCTGAAAGTTTGGCCGCACGTTTTTGTAACAACCTGTATAGAGAACAACAGTGGCCCTTATCACACTTCCCTGGGGCTCTCCCACTGCTCCAGTACTTACTGACCTCGACGCCGACGGAACGTTCGGGCCTCACAGGGATGCAGCGGTGCAGTAGCACCGGGCAGCGCTGCAGAGGCGCAGCCGGCGGTCAGCTGAGCGGCCAACGGCACACGCCGCCTCATCCGGCTGCATCTTCCGGCCGCCATTGGCAGCGCGAAATTGGCGCGACTGGGCGTCGGCGCGCCAATGCGTGCTTCCTGCCAGCAGAGGTCGCCCGTGCTACACGCCAACCCTCGCCCTATGCTCTCGACAGTCTCTCTCCCTTTCACAGCTCTCCTTCTGCGCTATTTCCATTCCACTCTCCCGTACCTTCCCTGGTGGACACACCTAGCGGGAAGTCTCACATAATTTACAGCGAAAACTCACACAGCAGTAAGTGTGAACTGCACAGCACTCGCGTAGGTACGGTAGCACAAATGGACCAGCGAGTTGCACAGTTTTATCCGGATTTACAAGATGACCGGAGGTATTTGAAAGACTTCGTATCTCATTGCAGCGACGAGTGCACTACTGCTTTAAACTTTCAGGACGAAAAGTAGATTGCCTTTGTTCAATAAGTAAGCGTGTATAGTACCGGGTGATCAAAAAGTCAGATAAATTTGAAAACTGAATAAATCTCGGAGTAACGTAGATAGAGAGGTACAAATTGACACATACGCTTGGAATGACATGGGGTTTTATTAGAACCAAAAAAAAATACAAAAGTTTAAAAAATGCCCGACAGGTGGCGCTTCATCTGATCAGAATAGCAATAATGAGCATAACAAAGTAAGACAAAGCAAAGATGATGTTCTTTGCAGGGAATGCTCAATATGTCCACCATCATTTCTCAACAGTAGCTGTAGTCGAGGAATAATGTTGTGAACAGCACTGTAAAGCATGTCCGGAGTTATGGTGCAGCATTGGCGTCGGATGTTGTCTTTCAGCATCCCTAGTGATGTCGGTCGATCACGATACACTTGCGAGTTCAGGTAACCCCAAAGCCAATAATCGCACGGACTGAGGTCTGGGAACCTGGGAGGCCAAGCATGGCGAAAGTGGCGGCTGAGCACACGATCATCACCAAACGACGCGCGGAAGAGATCTGCAACGCGTCTAGCAATATGGGGTGTTTTTTTTCTAATAAAACCCCATGTCATTCCAAGCATGTGTCTCAATTTTTACCTCTCCATCTACATTATTCCGTGGTTTATTAAGTTTTCAAATTTGTACTGACTTTTTGATCACCAGGTAAATGTCATGGATGAAGCTTGGACCTTTTTAGGTGTGGACTTCATCAAAAAGCTTACGTTTCACATGTACAGGGAGAATATTAATAAAACAAAATTGGTTCAAATGGCTCTGAGCACTATGGGACTTAAGATCTGAGGTCATCAGTCCCCTAGAACTTAGAATTTCTTAAACCTAACCAACCTAAGGACACCATACACGTCTATGCCCGAGGCAGGATTCGAACCTGCGACCGTAGCAGTCGCGCGGTTCCAGACTGAAGGGCCTAGAACCGCTCGGCCACACCGGCCGGCTTAATAAATCAGAAAAACTGCAGGAACTGACTGGAAATGGAGGAAGAAGGGTCCTATGAACATGTGTTCGGAACTGCATCGTTGTCAGGTAGATGGCGCTTGCGAATGACAGTTTCCTGACCACGTGCCGCACGTTCCTTGTGTGTTGCAGGTAGGGCTGTTGATAAAATAACGATATATCGATGTTTTTCCAAAAGAGTATTGTTATGTGTCAGCGACGGTTCCGCCGAGATGTATCGATAGTATCTATATCAAAAGGCAATATCGAGTGCTGATATTTTTATTTTATATTATAGTTTTTCACAATTTTCGGTAAATATTTGAAGCTGTTCTTTTGAAAATGTAGTAGGACATAATTTTACTTTCGCTGTGTGAAGGAGTCTTCTACTTTTTGAGCTTTAATCACGTACAATCTTTCTCTATGACTACGTGCGGCAAGTACATGAGGCACAACATAAGAAGTCCGATTGCAATGGGGGATGGCGGTGTAATTGGAATAACAAGATTTTCAATGTGAAGAAACAGCACACCGTTGTTTTAAAAAACAATATTTGACGCAACTAGCGCGTTATTTCTTCACTTCGGCATTCTTCAAAAGCAGTTGCAGAAAGTGATGAACGAAAATCTAAATGACAAGATTGTTCGTTGCGGGGGGCGGAGACGTCTGAGGGGAAATGCTGAGGTGATCGGCGCTCGGCACCACCTACAGAAACTCCAACGCTTACTTTCACCACGCAATTTTCACACTACAACTGCTAGGTCGCTGGCGTTTGAAAAAATGAGAAAAAACAGAGAAGTCAACATGAAGTGTTCCAGACGAAACCGAACGAAGGACTCATCAGACACCTTTTATCGCGCCACTTACATGCAGTTACCATTGTTAGTAAAATGGTTATCGCCAAGCTTGAGCGTTCACTGTTTTTCTTTCAATTCTTGCTCTAAGGGCTACTAGCTTGTTGATTTACAGAATATCTAATAATAAATCAATACTTAAATATACAGCTCTAAAACCGGCAGTATATTTACAATGTGCAACCGATATTTTTAAAGACAGTTGCGTCGATATTTTTTCCGCCGACATATCGATACATCTTCCCGATATATCGAGAACAGGAAACCATAATTTTTAAATATCGCCATATCGGATTATAGACATTTTTAAAAATATCGACAGTCCTAGTTGTAGGCTGTATGAATGACGCAGGGTACTGTAAGCAGCAGAATGATCTGGTATTCATGTCGCAAACAAGCCGATTTGGTGTGTGTGTACCGCCAAGCAGATGGGGACGGTCGAGAGGCAGTGCGGCTATACTAAAACAAGCACCCTCACAGACACCAACAACATCGCACAAAATTTCAAGCTCTTTTTGTACGTTTGTATGATCATGGGTCCTTTCAGACAGAGGAATGTGTCACGGAGGCGGCAGACTGTGCCTACACCAGATCTGGAGCACCGTGCTCTACAGGATATTGAGACGAAACCTAGTACAAGCTCCAGGCGAGTGGCCCACCAGCATGGTGTAAGCCAATGTACGATTATGTGTATCCTACAGGACTGTCGCGAGCCGGCCGGTGTGGCCGAGCGGTTCTAGGCGCGTCAGTCTGGAACCGCGTGACCGCTACGGTCGCAGGTTCGAATCCTGCCTCGGGCATGGATGTGTGTGATGTCGTTAGGTTAGTTAGGTTTAAGTAGTTCTAAGTTCTAGGGGACTGATGACTTCAGAAGTTAAGTCCCATAGTGATCAGAGCCATTTGAACCATTTTGACAGTCGCCACTATCCTTATCACCCCGATTCCCATGGGAGCCACGCTGAATATCTGTTGTGAGGTGGACGCGATGTCCGCAGCTCGTGGTCTTGAGGTAGCGTTCTCGCTTCTCGAGCACGGGATCCCGGGTTCCATTCCCGGCGGGGGCAGGGATTCTCCCTGCCTCGAGATGAATGGGTGTTGTTTCGTCGTCTTCATCATCATAATTCATCACCATTACGGTCGGAAGAAGCCAATGGCAAACCACCTCCGCTAGCACCTTGTCTAGTACGGCGGTGCGGGTTTCCCGCAACGTCCCCTACGCTCCTCGTAGTATGGAGCCTCATCACCATGTGGATCGAGGCAGCTCTGTGCTGTATTTCGGGACGATTTGTTGTCGCTCCACGCACACCGCCCATTTCCGGACGCGTGCTCGTAGGGCCGTTTTTCCTCCATTCGCAGTTAGGAATCCGTCTGTGCAGTTGGTATCCGTACGAGAATCTTTCTAGCAGATTAAATCTGGGTGCCGGACCGGGACACGAACCTGGGAACTTTGCCTTTTGTAGGCAAGTTTTGCACCGGCTGAGCTATCCAAGCACAGCTGATGACCCGTGCCCACACCTTTACTTCCTCCAGTACCTCATCTACTGCCTTCGAACTTCACAGAACTGCACCTACACACTTTGCAGAACTAGCACTACTGGAAAAAAGGGTGCTCAAATCAGCGCACACTACGCCGCAGAGTGAAAATTCATTCTGGAAAGTCTACATCTACATCTAACATGATTACTCTGCGATTTACAATTAAGTGGCTGACAGAAGGTTCATCGAACCACCTTCAAACTAATTCTCTACCGTTCCACTCTCGAATTGCGCACGGGAAAAACGAACACTTAAATACTTTCGTGCGAGCTCTGATTTCTCTTATTTTATTATGATGATCATTCCTGCCTATCTAGGCGTGCGCCAACATAACATTTTCGCTCTCAGAGGAGAAAGATAATGATTGAAGTTTCATGAGAAGATCCTGCCGCAACGAAAAACGCCTTTGTTTTAATTTCCAATTCACGTATCATATCCATGACGGTCTCTCCACTACTTCGGGAGAGAACAAAACGAGCTGCCCTTCTTTGTACTTTTTCGATGCCATCCGTCGATCCTATCTGATGCGGATGGCACACCGCACGGCAATACTCCACAAGAGGACATACAAGCGTAGTGTAGACATTCTTTTCAATAGGCATGTTGCATTTTCTCAAGTGTTCTGCCAATAAATGGTAGTCTTGGCTTGTTTAACCCGCAAATATTTTTTATTTATCTGATCCTTCCAACTTAAGTTATTGAAAAATGTAATCCCCCAAGAAATTTACAGTCTTTAGATTTGTGCGATTTATCGTGTAACTGAAATTTTGCGGATTCCTTTTGGATGACTTCACACTTTTCATTATTTTGAGTCAGTTGCCACTTTTCGCACCACACAGATATCTTTTACAAATTTTTTAATTTGTTTTCATCATCTGATGACTTTATAAGACGGTGAGTGACTACAAACAATCTAAAAGTGTTACCCAGATTCTCTCGAAAATTGTTTACGTAGATCATCAAGACCAGACGGACTATAACACTTCCTTGGGGAGCGCCAGATAGTACTTCTGTTTTACTCGATGGCTTTCCGTCAGGAACTGTGTCACTTATGACAGGAAATCACGAATCCAGAGGCACTACTGAGACGATAGGCCACAGGCACGCAATTTGATTAAAAGTCGCTTGTGAGAGACGGTGTCAAAAGCTTTATAAAAGACATCGTATTTACGCCAGTGACTGTAACACTTTCTTTATTTCACGATTGCAGTTTCGGCCTTAGGCCATTATCAAGTGAAGATGTCATGTCTATTAGGCCATGTCAACCAAAAATGAACTGACACATTTATATGTCGTTGTCATTACTATGTGACGCTGTTACATAGTGCGAGCACACATATCCATATGTTATAGCCGGCCTATGTGGCCGAGCGGTTCTAGGCGCTACAGTCTGGAACCGCGCGACCGCTACAGTCGCAGGTTCGAATCCCACCTGGGGCATGGATGTGTGTGATGTCCGTTTATTAGTTAGGTTTAAGTAGTTCTAAGTTCTAGGGGACTGATGACCTCAGCAGTTAAGTCCCATAGTGCTCAGAGCCATATGTCATACAACAACATAGTCCGCAGATACTCATGTTCGTTGGCCAATCACTAGTCATATACGCACTAAACTGCAGCGGCAGATTTAGGTGGAAATTGAGCTGTTACTTTTCAGTGCTCTTAAGCCAACGCAACATGACAGGACTCAGTATTTACAAACAAACGGGAGAGAACGAAAGTAAACACTGCCAAAATACTAAACCAGTCAATGAATAAACGAACCACGTGAAATAATTCGCCATACCTAAACTTTACAAAACTTTTATTGATGTCCACAGGCCAATCACACTCGTTTGATATATAAAATAAACTTGTCACTGCTAATGAATTGGAAAATACACAATGGTAAGGACAAAAACGCCATGTGCCACGAATTTTACCATAATATATGTTTTAAAGGCCAATAATAAAAAGCAAAATTCAATGTAGAGAATTCTCTAACATCCCTGATGTTTGCAGGTGGTGCTCCAATTTAGATCTGATTTTGGTTGGCAGCCCCAGGACACGCACAACGTAAAGTAAAAGATTAAGTGAACCTACAGTTTAAATGACAACAAAATCTGATACATCATATTCTAAAAATAACCTGAAAGTATGTATTTCAGGAAAATAATAAAAAGAACCCAATGTATATGCCACAACTGTGGTGAAACATATCTAAATGATGAAACAAAACAATAATTTGTGTCTTGTAAAAAGGCAGACCCACCCTTAATTCATTATAATTTTTCTGCAAGCACGGGAACTTAGATCAAACCTCCAATATACAAAATATAATGAATCGAAACTAGAATTCTAGTTGAACTGCCAGAGCGGATTTTAGCAGATTAGAAGTCGAGAGCAAAATGTGTGCGGGGTATTTACAGTAGATGAGAAGAGTATTCTGTAAGAACAACTACATCATAAGAGAATTAGATCCGCTGACTCTTGTCCATCACAAAGTTCTCTTATCACATTTTATAAACTGCAGTCTACTGTACAATTCAACACTGAGCTGTATGTGCACTGCAAGACGACAAAGGTGTCGTGTGCTCTGATCATGCATTCACTCGCAATAAAAATATAACTATGGTTTTCAATAGATTAAAGCGTATGTACAGCTCATATTTCCAGAGAAATGATTAGATAAACTTTTAGAGGTCAATGAAAGTACAGTTCCTATAAAGTAGTGAGTTTTGGGAGACAGTAGAAATATCCTTTGGAACGCGGTGTGTTTTATAAATCGTCACTTTTTGTACTTGTCAAGAGCCTAAGATAAACAAATACTCGTCCCGTACTTTGACTGAGCGCTCTGGCATAGAGCTTCAGGCAATCTATAGCTGAGGAATTGGTGCAAATTCCCATCTTATCGTCTATACTCAGGTTTCCCTAAATATGTCAAGGCGAATACCAGGACGATTTTATGTAAAAGAACGATCAATTTTCTTCTCCGGGCTCGTGTTTTGTCTCTAATAAAGAACACTCACTTTCATTCATATTTCGTCTTTTGTCACAAATTAGGTCTACTGTCTATTGCCTTTTACATTTGCCATCAATCTTAATGCTCATTTTTGAGCATGTCAGCTTCCGTTTATAGCTCTTCCAGAATGTCGAATCCTTCTTCACTCGACAATAGATCTTCTTGCCTTGGTAGACTGTCTATTAGAAAAGTGAAGGGTCTTCACTCGCCAGTCAACTTGAAAGAGTGCAGCAGAGTTCAGCAGTCCTGAACTCTGGACTGCTATTGTGGTGTGGAATTCTTCAGAATCACATCCACTGTTCCTCTGATTTTATTTCTTAATGTTAAGTCACGCGTAGATTTCACAAAACATCCATTTTTCGGCAATTGCGTTGATGTATATATTACACTGTGGACTTGTAACCCTTTTTCTGACAATTCCTTCGAGATTTAACTGGCTGTTTGCCGGAAATTAATTTCTTTAAGCAAGGATTCACAAAAATGTGAGCTGTCAGACATATCGTGTGATTATTCTCATAATATTAATAGCCCTATTTTTCAATGTAGTATTGGCTCTTCCCGCAATAATTGTCTTCTTATTGAGTACACCGTTCTCTACCTTTCATTTTGCCATTTCACATATTTTGCTTTAATTTACACTACTGCCCATTAAAATTGCTACACCAAGAAGTAATGCAGATGATAAACGGGTATTAATTGTACAGATATATTATACTAGAACTGACATGTGATTACATTATCACGCAATTTGGGTGCATAGATCCTGAGAAATCAGTAACCACCTCTGGCCGTAATAACGGCCTTGATACGCCTGGGCATTGAGTCAATCAGAGCTTGGATGGCGTGTATAGGTACAGCTGCACAGGCAGCTTCAACACGATACCACAGTTCATCAAGAGTAGTGACTGGCGTATTGTGACGAGCCAGTTGCTCGGCCACCATTGACCAGATTTTTTCAATTGGTGAGACACCTGGAGAATGTGATGGCCAGGGCAGCAGTCGAACATTTTCTGTATCCAGAAAGGCCCATACAGGACCTACAACATGCGGTCGTGCATTATCCTGTTGAAATGTAGGGTTTCGCAGGGATCGAATGTAGGGTAGAGCCACGGGTCGTAACACATCTGAAATGTAACGTCCACTGTTCAAAGTGCCGTCAATGCGAACAAGAGGTGACCGAGACGTGTAACCAATTGCACCCCATACCATCACGCCGGGTGATACGCCAGTATGGTGATGACGAATACACGCTTCCAATGTGCGTTCACCGCGATGTCGCCAGATACGGATGCGACCATCATGATGCTGTAAACAGAACCTGGATTCATCCGAAAAAATGACGTTTTGTCATTCGTGCACCAAGGTTCGTCGTTGACTACACCATCGCAGGCGCTCCTGTCTGTGGTGCAGCGTCAAGGGTAACCGCAGCCATGGTCTCCGAGCTGATAGTCCATGCTGTTGCAAACGTCGTCGAACTGTTCGTGCTGATGGTTGTCGTCTTGCAAACGTCCCCATCTGTTCTCAGGGATCGAAACGTGGCTGCACGATCCGTTGCAGCCATGCGGATGCGTGTCATCTCAACTGCTAGTGATACGAGGCCGTTGGGATCCAGCACGACGTTCCGTATTACCCTCCTGAACCCACCGATTCCATATTCTGCTAACAGTCATTGGATCTCGACCAACGCGAGCAGCAATGTCGCGATACGATAATCCGCAATCGCGATAGGCTATAATCCGACATTTATCAAAGGCGGAAACGTGATGGTACGCATTTCTCCTCCATACACGAGGCGTCACAACAATGTTTCACCAGGCAACACCGGACAACTGATGTTTGTGCATGAGAAATCGGTTGGAAACTTTCTTCATGTCAGCACGTTGTCGGTGTCACCACCGGCGCCAACCTTGTGTGAATGCTTTGAAAATCTAATCATTTGCATATCACAGCATCTTCTTCCTGTCGGTTAAATTTCGCGTCTGTAGCACGTCATCTTCGTGGTGTAGCAATTTTAATGGCCAGTAGTGCAATTTGCAAGAAATATATAAAATTAACTTCATTTGCAATTCCTTTGCATTTTCTTAATTGATACAGTCGTGTAATTTTTAAGATTATAGTTTCTTGTGCGTACTTTTCCTTCGGCTCTGAATATGATGTATTTACTTTGCTTCAAACGTCTGCCATTGCTTTATGTTCAGTGTTATTGCGCTATCAGATACTTGCAGCCTCTTTTAAGTTTCTCATTCATTACATCTGCCGTTATCTTATTTTCATCGAGCCTGTCTCGTTTGTTGTTATTTCTCAAATCAGCCAGCTTAAATCCACGTCCACCTCTTGTCAATGGATATGTTCTCACAATGAGTCCTGATTTCAAAAGTTTTTTCTCATCATAATGTTAGTCTTTCGCACGTATATTTTCTATTTCTCTATTTTCTGCGTCAAACTTCGATATTATTAGCTGAAAATTCTTGTAGTTTCTCTCCTTTTCATACCTCATTCCCAATCCATCCTGTTTCCGAATGCTACAACTGTCAACTGACATCAAACGTTCAATGATGTTTGTGTCCCGTAAATACTTTGTCCTTCCGTTGATCATCTTATTTGGCCTTAGCGTGTAAATCAGCAGTATAACTCTTAAAAACCAGGTCGGATTGGATTAGAAAACGGAGTAATTTTACTACTCATACTATATCGGAGATCATGTCCCTGTCCAAATTACTCCATCTCTTGCTACAATAACACAGATTGTGTGTGTAGTAGTATAGTTACGTGATGAGTTCTCTGTGCCTTCTTAACATTTTACTTCACCGACACATTTCGTCTTTCAGATTGTTTACAACTTCACCGAGCGAGGTGGCGCAGTGGTTAGCACACTGGACTCGCATTCGGGAGGACGACGGTTCAATCCCGCGTCCGGCCATCCTGATTTAGGTTTTCCTCGATTTCCCTAAATCACTCCGGGCAAATGCCGGGATGGTTCCTTTGAAAGGGCACGGCCGACTTCCTTCCCCGTCCTTTCCCTAATCCGATGAGACCGATGACCTCGATGTTCGATCTCTTTCCCCAAACAGTCCAATCCAATTCACGTAACATGTCTTCACGTATCATGTTAACACTTCTGATTTTCTGAATAAGCTCAAAGTTTTACGTTTTAACGTCTAAGATCCTACTGGCAGAACGGTGAATACGTTCTCCTTTATTCTGACAACGTAGTCAGTTAAATTCCCACGGAACTTCCGACAGAAGGATTAGATTTCGCTGTGAAAAGGCGATCGTTATAGAGAACATTTTCTGCCAGTACATCGTCTGTGTTCAGTAAAATCTTTTACGGCGCCCTCTTTATCCCCAGCATTACTCATCCATCCATTTTTCAGTCTCCTTCCGTTGTATAATATAATCTGAACATGTGTCCGCTCGTCCGGTCCCCTATCAGTAAACCGTTGGCATGCCCTTTATCCTCGAATTTTTTGATCGCGTTGGAAACAATTGCCAGCTGCAGTAACTTTGTCCCTACGCACTAGTGATCACAGATGCAAGGTCCATTGAGAAGAGGTTGTGTGGACTGTCCCCTCCCCGTGCACCTACCGGTACTACGTGCGGACTCAGCATCACCAGTAAGCAATACCAACACTTACAGCAGCACCAGGTTCTGCCACCACAGAAGCGTCACCATGGTGAACACCTACAACAGCACCAATACCACTACATCAATCACAGCACCATCATCCTCTACACGTAAATATTATTCTACGTCTGATACATATCACAAAACATTTAAACCATAATCATCTTGGGGTTGAAGCTCTTTTTTTCCGTGTTTGCTTTAAGAATACGTATGTTATTGGATAGGATCCGCCTTTAGCAAAACAGTTTCTAAAGCTAATCACAGAGCGAAACTATTTCTCATTTGACAATCAGTTCTACACACAGGAAGACGGGCTTCCAATGGGGTCACCAGTCAGTGCACTCCTAGCTAACATTTTTCTCACTCACACTGAAAATAAAATATTTGAAACAATAACAAGACCCAAACAATACCGGATAATATATTGGTATCATTATGTTGATGACATCATACGCCTTGTAGATGAAACACCAAGCCGCATCCAACAACTCCACAGTGATATAAACAAAGTATACCCAAAAATAAAATTCACCATAGAAACAGAACACGATAAAAGGTTAAACTTCCTTGACCTCACAATATACAGACACAACAACCAACACCAATTCTCTATATTCAGGAAAGTGACTACCACCAGCAGAGCCATTCACAAAGATTCGAATCATGCGGTTACACACAAACTAGCCGGCTTCCAATATCTGTTACACAGACTGAACAAAATCCCACTCGCTGAAAACAACTGCAAGAAAGAATTACAGACAATCAGACAAATAGCAGTAGAGAATGAATATGACAAAAACACTATAGATAATGTGAACCACCAAATTAGAACAAAATTAAGAAGGACACCCAACACACAAAAACAAAAGCCTCCTCATCAACTTACAAACACACAGAACCCACATATGAGCGCACATGAAAAAGACACCCACAATGACAAACAAATGGTTCACTCTCACCTACAACAACAAAGCAGTCCACAGAATAGGCAACATACTCAAAACACAAGGGGTAAAAATAGCCTACAGGACAGACAGCTCAACACAGAGAAAACTAAGGACAACCAACACAAGCACAGACGAACACAGTACAGCTGGTATTTACCAACTAACATGTCAGGACTGCAAATCAGTTTTTATAGGGCAGACAAGCAGAAACTTTAATACCAGATACACAGAACACAGAAGATATTTAAAAAGTAACAGCTGTCATTCCACATTTGCTGGACACCTCATGGACAAGAAACATAACCCACCAGAAATCAATACTGATTTGAAAATTCTCAAATGCAGCAACAGCCCCCTCCCCTCCCCCCACAAAAATTAATACTTGAAGAAAATTATCAGATACAAAAAGCCATAGTGGAAGGGAAATAAGTGATAAATGAATACACAGCTCTCTGCAGTGGAACTCTGTTCTCTGCCCTCAAAGAATTATTAGACAAGCTCCCCCCCCCACCCCCCCCCCCCCACACACAAAAATCCTAAAACCTACTGTCTCTCTCTCTCTCACTCTCTCTCTCTCTCTCTCTCTCTCTCTCTCCATTTTCACAGCACCCACCCACACACATACACACACACACACACACACACACACACGCACAATTTCACAGGCACCTCTGAAAGATTCAGAACAATCGCCAGGAACACCTTCAACTGTTACACTGTCAGCCATCTTGTTTTTTAACCTTCAACTGTTCCACTGCCCGCCATATTTGTTTTTATAGCTGGTAAACAGTGAAACAGTGACAGTGACCGTGGCAACTCAATATATAGTGTTTGACAATAATGAAGATGAGAAAAAAGAAAACGTAAATGAAACATTATGCAAATAGACACACACACACACACACACACACACACACACATACACACACACACACACACAGAATTAATTAATTTCAGGCATAGAAATAACTATTGCAAATTGTAATTTTGGCTTAAACAATTTAGCTACTTTAAGGTGTAAGTGATTGCAGATGACAAACCGTGGAACAAAATAGGCACTGTAGAAACACAACACATCAGAAAAACCACACCATGTGGTAAAAATGAATGAATTCATAATTTATGTGTTTTTGAAATATCTTTAATTACGATTTAAAAACTAACAGTTACATGTATACCAACAGTAGAGAACCTTCTTTACCTTTAGAAGATGAGAAATAACAGCCCACTGAAGGTGGTGCAACTGCAGTGAAACATGTTTGGGTTAAAAAAAAAAAAACTGTGTTTTGCTAAAGGCGGACCCTATCCAAAAACATACATTTTAACCATATCTAAATCTGCGACTGGGCGATATATACAGTATTTACCATTGATATTCTACCCCTGTCCGGAGATAAATAAAAAGGCAACGTATAGCGTTGTCATGCCTGTCACAGGCGAAAATTAGCTGAATCATAACGGCACTATCTAGCTGGTAACAAGAAGTGTTGTTTCCGACAGTGAGTGGAATTCAGTGGGATACGTACAAATGGATTGTGTGTATATAGCATGGAGGATTCCTCACTGGAAATAAAGGAAAGGAAGTCCTATGAACAAATCCATTATTGCCACGGTGGATGGCGCTGACGAAAGACAGTTCCTCTGACCACATGCCGGTGTCCCTTGTGCGTTGCACGCTGTGTGATTGGCGCAGCGTACTGTAAGCAGCAGAATGATCCGATTTTCATTTCGGGAACGAACCGATATGGTGTTGGTTTGATACTAGTAGACTTTTTTTAGCCAGGAATTCCCTTTTTGCAAGTGCTCATTTGCTTTTTATGTCCTTACTGTGTCTGGCATGGGTTCTTTTGGTGCCTAGCTAGCAGAATTCCTTAACTTCATCAGCGTCGTGGTCACCACCCTGATGTTGAGTTTCTCGCTGTTGTCATTCCTGCTAATTCTCATTACTTTCGTCTTTCTTCGATTTATTCTCAGTCCATTAGGCTATCATTCAGTTCAACAGATTCTCATAATTCTTCTCCATTTTCACTGAGGATAGCAATGTTATCAGAAAATTTTAACATTGATATTCTTTCACCTTGAATTTTAATCGTACTCTTGAACCTTTCTTCTACTTCCGTCATTGTTCCTTCGACGAATAGGTTCAACAAGGAGGGGGGGGGGAGGGGGGGAAGGACTACATCCTTGTCTTAAATCCTTTTTAATCCGAATACTTCGTTCTTGGTCTTCCACTCTTATTGGTCCGTCACGATTCTTGCACAAACTGTATATTACCCGTCTTTCCCTATACTTTATCCCTTTTTTCCCAGGATTTTGAACATGTTGCGCCATTCTACATTGTTGAACGCATTTTCCAGATCGATAAATCCTATGAACATGTCTTTATTTTTCTTTAGTCTTGCTTCCATTATCAATCGCACCGTTGATCTACGTCTCTGGTGTTTTTACCATACGTAAGTCAAACTGATCGTCATTTAACAGATACTCAATTTTCTTTTCTATTCTTCTGTATGTTATTCTTGTCAGAAACTTGGATGCATGAGCTGTTGATTTGGCTGTGCGATGGAAATGGAAGTGCCGTGTGGCTAGGGCCTCCCGTCGTTGTAGACCGTTCGCCTGGTGCAAATCTTTCGGGTTGACGCCACTTCGGCGACTTGCGTGTCGATGAGGATGAAGCGATGATGACAACACAACACCCAGCCCCTGAGCGGAGAAAATCTCCGACCCAGCCGCGAATCGGACCCGGGCCCTTAGGTATGACATTCCGTCGTGCTGACCACTCAGCTACCAGGGGCGGACGACTGTGCGATAATCTTCGCACTTGTCGGTTCTTGCAATCTACAGAATTGTATGGATGACGTTTTTCTGAAAGTCAGATGATATATTGCCAGTCTCACATATTCTACACACTAACGTGAATAATTGCTTGTTACCAGTTCCCCCAGTGATTTTAGGAATTCCGATAGAATGCTATCTATCCCTTCCGACTTGTTTGATCTTACGTCTTCTAAAGCTCTTCTGAGTTATGATTCTAACACTTTATCCCCTATTTCTTCTATGTGTCTTCCCTCGACGAAAGATCCGAACCTACAGACTAGAAAGTTGGACAACTCAATCGAATATGCAAGAAAGGAAATAGAACAAATAATTAAAGACTCGTATCACTGACGTCGATTTGCAGTAGGATTTTGAATCACGTACTGTGTTCAAACGTTATGAATTACCTCGAAGAAAATGATCTATTGATAAACAGTCAGCACTGATAGAAAATCTCGTTCTAACGAAACAAAATTAGCTAGTTATTTACACCAAGTAATGAGTAACAGCCGGCCGCTGTGACCGAGCGGGTCTAGGCGCTTCAGTCCGGAACCACGCGGCTGCTACGGTCGCAGGCTCGAAGCCTGCCTCGGGCGTGGATGTGTGTGATGTCCTTAGGTTAGTTAGGTTTAAGTAGTTCTAAGTCTATGGGCCTGATAACCTCAGATGTTAAGTCCCATAGTGCTTAGAGCCATTTGAATCATTTTTAAATGAGTGCTATGGACAAGGGACCTCAAATTGATTTCATGTTTCTAGTTTTCCAAAATGCATTTGACAGCGTTCCTCACGAGCCCCTTGTAATCCAACAGCGTGCCTATGGGACATCGCCACAATTGTGTGACTGGATTCGTGATTTCCTGACACAGTTCACAGTCCATAGTAGTTGCTGGAAAGTCATCGAGTAAAACGGAAGTGATATCTGAAGTTCCCCAAGGCAGTATTACTGGCCTTCTACTGTTCCTAATCTGTATAAACGATTTAGGGAACAATTTGAGCAGCTCTCTCAGATTATATGCGGATTATGCGATTGGTTACCGGCCGGGTTGGAGATTTTCTCCGCTCGTGGACTGGGTATTGTGTTTTCGTCATCATCATTTCATGCTCATCACCGGCACGCAAGGCGCCCAATGTGGCGTCGGCTGGAATAAGACTCGCACTCGGCGGTCGAACTTCCCCGTATAGGGCCTTCCGGCAAACAATGCCACACGCTCATTTCATTTATCCAAAAATCAAATGCAACTGCAAAATGATTTAGGCAAGATATCTGTATGGTGCAAAAAGTGGAAATTGACTGTATATAATGAAAAGTGTAGAGACATCCAGATGAGTGCTAAAAGGAATCCGTTAAATTTCCATTACACGATGAATCACACAAACCTAAAAGTTGTCAGCTGAAATAAATACCTAGGAATTAGAGTTACGAACAATTTAAATTGGAAAGAGTACACAGACAATGTTGTGGGGAAGGCGAATCAAAGTCTGCCCTTTATTGGCAGAACGCTAAGAAGATGCAACAGATCTACTAAAGAGACTGTCTACACTATGCTCATCAAAATGGCTCTGAGCACTATGCGACTTAAATTCTGAGGTCGTTAGTCGCCTAGAACTTAGAACTAATTAAACCCAACTAACCTAAGGACATCACAGACATCCATGCCCGAGGCAGGATGCGAACCTGCGACCGTAGCGGTCGCTCGGTTCCAGACTGTAGTGCCTAGAACCGCACGGCCACTTCGGCCGGCCTATGCTCATCCTTCCTTCGTTAAAGTAATGTTGTGCGGTATGGGATCTTGAAGGAGAACATCGAAATCAAAGGAGGGCAGCTTGTTTTGTATTGTCGCGAAATAGGGGAGAGAGTCACACAGATAAGATAAGCGAGCCGGCATGGCAGTCATTAAAATAAAGGAGGTTTACGTTGCGGTGAGATCGTTTCACGAAATTTTGGTCATCAACTTTCTTCTCCGAATGCGAACCTATGTTGCTGACGCACACCTACATAGGGAAGAATCATCGTCGTAATGAAATAAGAGAAAGATTTAAGTATTTGTTTTTGCTATGGCTATTCCGGTGTTGAATGGTAGACAGAGTTAGTCTGAAGATGGTTCGATGAACCCCTTTGCCAGCCACTTAAGAGTGATTTGTAGGGTATTCACATAGATGTAGATGTAGAATGTGGGGTCAAAGTACGCCTCCTGCCATTCATCTACATCTACATCTACATCCATACTCCGCAAGCCACCTGACAGTGTGTGGCGGATGGTACCTTGAGTACCTCTATCGGTTCTCCCTTCTATTCCAGTCTCATATTGTTCGTGGAAAGAAGGATTGTCGGTATGCCTCTGTGTGGGCTCTAATCTCTGATTTTATCCTCATGGTCTCTTCGCGAGATATATGTAGGAGGGAGCAATATACTGCTTGACTCTTCGGTGAAGGTATGTTCTCGAAAATTTAACAAAAGCCCGTACCGAGCTACTGAGCGTCTCTCCTGCAGAGTCTTCCACTGGAGTTTATCTATCATCTCCGTAACGCTTTCGCGATTACTAAATGATCCTGTAACGAAGCGCGCTGCTCTCCGTTGTATTTTCTCTATCTCTTCTATCAACCCTATCTGGTACGGATCCCACACTGCTGAGCAGTATTCAAGCAGTGGGCGAACAAGCGTACTGTAACCTACTTCCTTTGTTTTCGGATTGCATTTCCTTAGGATTCTTCCAATGAATCTCAGTCTAGCATCTGCTTTACCGACGATCAACATTATATGATTCCCGACAACCACAGCGCAAAGGGTCAACTTATTGTGGCAACTCAGTGCGAGCCATAGTTTGTAGATGGCAGCCATCGATTAGTGTTGTCGACCACGTTTAATCACTACGCGCAGATCTCCAATGTTCTGTCTCTCACGACTAAAGTTAAAAGTTCGAATGAGTCTCTGTGATCTACGCCAACTCCGCGGGTAACTACCTATACTGAAAACGTGTCTCCCCGTAAACTGACAGCTCGAGGACTATGTACGATTGTAATGAACGCTGCATTGTCCAGTTCACGATTGGAGACAAAACGCGTACTTCTCAGCTACAATGAAAATTCAGATTTACGGTTATCTCCAATGCACAGATAGCTGTACGTAAAGTATTTCTGTTGTCAGAACAGTATTGATAAAGAGGGTGTGATATAATTCCATCCAACCTGCCGCGGTTTTCATAAATCCGAGATCGAATGAGGCCAGTCGATGTATTCCAAATCGAATGCTTCAGACGAAAACTGCTTTGTTTATCATAACATAAGTTCTACGTAATAAAAATTAGTTCTGATGTAAGATACAGACACTTTCGTTCACTACACAACATTGCTTTAATCCTCTTTTTATGTTCCGCATGTATATCTAAATGACTACTCCGCAATTCATACGTAAGTGCCTTTCAGAGTGTTCACTGATCAATTTTCAGCATATTTCTTTACCATTCCATTCTGTAACAGCGCGGGAAAACTAACACTTAAATCTTTCCGTGCGGGTTCTGATTTCCGTTGTTTTTGACGCTGATAATTTCCCCGTATGTAGGTGCGCATCAATGATTTTCTTTCGCATCGGGAGGAGAAAGTTGGGGACTGAAATTTCGTAAAATAATCCCGCCACTAAGAAAAACGCCTTTGATTTAATTATTGCCACCTCAGCTCGCGTACCATATCCGTGAAACTCTCCTCTTCCTTTACGACAACACAGAATGAGCTGCCATTCTTCGGATTTTTCCCATGTCCTCAGCCTGCACTATCTGCTAAGAATCCCATACAGCACAGCAATACCCTAGCAGAGGATGGACAAGCGTAGTGTAGGCACCTTCTAAGTGTTCTGCCAATAAAATGCAGTCTTTGGTTCGCCTTCCTCACATTTTCTATGTGATCGCCACAATTTAACTTCTTGATAACTGTAATCCATAGGCATTTGGTTGACTCGAAAGTCGTTAGACTTGTGTCATATATTGTGTAACCGAAATTTAGTGGATTCATTTTAGAACTCGTCGTGATGTCGCCACACTTTTCATTACATACAGTCAGTTTCTACTTTTCACACGATAGAGATATCTTGTATACTTCACTTCACAATTAGTTTTGATCTTCTGATGACTTTACTAGATGGTAAACAAACAATCAAAGAGGGCTGCTCAAATTGTTTCCTGAACCTTTTATGTAGATTAGTAACAGCAGACGGCCTGTAACACTTCCTTCGGAAACGCTAGATACCACTTCTGTTTTACTCGATGACTTTCCGTCATTTACTGCGAGCTGTGACTTTTCTTACAGGAAATAAATAATCCAGTCGCACAACTGAGACGATATTCGATAGACACGCAGTTTAATTAGTTGCCGCTTGTGCGAGACGCTGTCAAAAGCCTTCTATAAATATACAATCAGTTGGAGATCCTCAGTCAATATCATTACTTCGTCAAAATAAAGAGCCAGCCAGTTGTGTTCCACAAGAACTACACTATGTGATTAGAAGTATCAGGACACCTGGCTGAAAATGACTTACAATTTCGTGGCGCCCTCCATCGGTAAAGCTGCAATTCAGTATGGTGTTGGCCCACCCTTAGCCTTGATGACAGCTTCCACTCTCGCAGGCATACGTTTAGTCAGGCGCTGGGAGGTTTCTTGGGGAATGGCAGCCAGTTCATCACGGAGTGCTGCACTAAGGAGGGGTATCGATATCGGTCGATGAGGCCTGACACGAAGTCGGCGTTCCAAAATACCCCAAAGGTGTTCTGTAGGATTCAGGTCAGGACTCTGTGCAGGCCAGTCCATTACAGGGATGTTATTGTCGTGTAACCACTCCGCCACAGGCCGTGTATTGCGAACAGGTGCTCGATCATGTTGAAAGATGCAATCGCCATCTCCGAATTGCTCTTCAACAGCGGGAAGCAAGAAGGTGCTTAAAACATCAATGTAGGCATGTGCTATGATAATTCCGCGCAAATCAACAAGGGGTGCAAGCCTCCTCCATGAAAAACACGACCACACCATAGCACCACAACCTCCGAATTTTACTGTTGGCACTACACACTCTGGAAGATGACGTTCATTAGGCATACGCCATGCCCGCATCCTGCCATCGGATCGCCACATTGTGTACCGTGATTCGTTACTCCACACAACGTTTTTCCACTGTTCAACCGTCCAGTGTTTACGCTCCTTACACCAATCGAGGCGTCGTTTGGCATTTACCGGCGTGATGTGTGGCTTATGAGCAGCAGCTCGACCATGAAATCCAATTTTTCTCACCTCCCGCCTGAATGTCATAGTACTTGCAGTGGATCCTGATGCAGTTTGGAATTCCTGCGTGATGGTCTCCGTAGATGTCTGCCTATTACACATTACGACCCTCTTCAAACGTCGGCGGTCTCTGCCACTCAACAGACGAGGTCGGCCTGTGCGCTTTTGTGCTGTACGTGTCCCTTCACATTTCCACTTCACTGTCACATCGGAAATAGTGGACCTAGGGATGTTTAGGAGTGTGGAAATCTCGCGTACAGGCGTATGACACAAGTGACAATGAATCACCTGACCACGTTCGAAGTGCGTTCCGCGGAGCGCCCCATCCGCGATGTCTCATGACTACTGAGGTCGCTAATATGGAGTACCTGGCAGTAGGTGGCAGCACAATGCACCTAATATGAAAAACGTATATTTTTGGGGGTGTCTGGATAACTTTGATCACATAGTGTATATATTCTGAATTCGTGCTGATTGTGTGTCAACAGATCGTTTTCTTCGAGGCAAAATACTACTGCAAGTAGAGGTCAGTGATGTGGGTCTGTAATTCAGCGGATTACGCTTACTTCCTTTTTTGACTATTGGCGTGACCTGAGCAACAAGTGAGCTGTTGTACATAATTCATAAATGTAGAGGTATTCTGCTGGCATACACAGAAAGGATGTGACTGGTGTGCAATCTGGACCGGAAGATCTTCCTTTATTGATTTATATCGCTTCGCCATACCAAGAATATCGACCTCTAAGTTCTAATGTTTGCAGCTGTTCTCGATTCAAATTCTGGAGTGTTTACTTAGTCTTATTTGATGCAGAACTTTCGGAGAAACTATGTCCCGTTACTCCACTTTGGTGGCAGATTCATAGGTAACATCACCATTGCTATGGTGCAGAGAAGGTAGTGATTATGTCTTACTGCAGGTGTACTTTACAAACGACCAGAGTCTCTTTTAATTTTCTACCATATTTCGAGACAGATTTTCGTTGTGGAAACAATTATTGATCCTTTTATATTAACTTTATGAGCTCTCTTTGTGTAGTTCTAGTTTACGTGTTTGGTTTCCGTTTTAAAATTTATCTCCTGCTTCACTTACATGTATGGAAGTCAGAACCACCTCTTATTGGCAGTGATATATTAGCTTTTGTGGGAGATAGCTTCCACCAGGTAATCCTTCAATGCCTCATATGACAACATTGCTCTCCTTAATTTTGACGCTTCGTTAGAAAAACCTTTTGAAGCAAGTGATATATTTTAATCGAAGTAGGAGATCAAAATACCTCAAGTGTAACAGCTAGTTTCATTTGAAAAGCGATAATTCAATTAGTATTCATTAATTAAAACATTCATAAAGGCACATCAATAACATTGATAATATTTTGCCTAGATGTAATGCAATTACAATTTTGCAGTCTTCTGATCAACCAGCGTCATTTAATGTACATCATGATAATATTCTGTTAGATTTTTATTTTTTGTCATTTTTCTAGAGGTTTATGTTTTAGTACGTTTTTAACCATCTGAAAACCTTTCAACCTGACTCAGTCACTTTATAAACATGGTTTTCGTGCGGCCAGAACCGCCAGTAAGTGAGGGGTTCCCAATGTCATTTGGATGCACTGAACTATTTGTATTACTAGCCATTAACGTAAATTTACATGATACTTAAGTCATAAGACACATCTGTCACCACGGGAATGATGTCAGTAGCCACTACGATAAAATTAGCGTCTTCAGCTGAAAGGGGTCTTTTTTGGTAGCAGCACCAGGGTGAGTGTTGTTGTGGTGAGAGTCTTGGTTCAAATGGCTCTGAGCACTATGGGACTCAACTGCTGAGGTCATTAGTCCCCTAGAACTTAGAACTAGTTAAACCTAACTAACCTAAGGACATCACAAACATCCATGCCCGAGGCAGGATTCGAACCTGCGACGGTAGCGGTCTTGCGGTTCCAGACTGCAACGCCTTTAACCGCACGGCCACTTCGGCCGGCTGAGAGTCTTGGCAGAGGCCTTAGCAGACGATAGATGTGCGTAGGTTTGCAAGATACTATGCATTGTTTTCTTAGGGTGAAGATGGCAACACTGATATACTGGGGCAGCGGGATACTTCAGTCGTTCAGTACGTCGATCTCATGTTGTTGTTTATGTGCAGAACAACAGCATACCACGATTACTCGAAGTTTTGTTTTTCGGTTGTAAAGTCAAAAATCACCACAAATATATGTAATTTATGAAGTCATGGACCTGCACCTAGGACAAAACGTTTCTTTAGCGCTTGATGAAGAGCGTTATATCGCAGTGCTCTTGTTTCCTGAAGTGCTCTAAAGCGTGTAGTTGAAGTATGTCGTTAAGTTAAAAAAACAAGAATAAGACATAAAAGTTACATTATGTCGGTGCATAAAAAGTTCTAATAATAAACGTACATCATAATAGTCGCCTCTTTCGTGTTATTAAATATGGTAAACTTCACGGTGCAACCGTAAGTGTTTCAGCAGCCTTCTGTCTGAACACCTTCGGCATACACTTTATTCACCGTAAGAAAACAAGAGACGCTGTGCTTTAGCGTAAGGAAACATTTGTCGTGTAGCGCTTTTTAGGCGAAAATTAATGCGGGCAGAATCGTGGCCATTTTCCCCTAGAAGGACGCACAGCTGTGGCAGACCTAATTTAATTTTGAAACGCCATTAAAGCCTCCGACTTACGAATATATTGCGAGGAGGCAAGCGGTTCCCTTCCACAGAAGCTATAAAAATGCATGAG
The DNA here is from genome assembly GCF_023864275.1 of Schistocerca cancellata. Lineage (NCBI taxonomy): Eukaryota > Metazoa > Arthropoda > Insecta > Orthoptera > Acrididae > Schistocerca > Schistocerca cancellata. The sequence goes on along the minus strand of NC_064631.1, from coordinate 294,841,884 downwards.
CTCTCGCGGGCACGATAGCACCGCATTAAAGCCGATGTTTCAGCGCCCATGCTGTTTTTCTACACGGAGCTGCGGTATAACACAGTATTTATTGGCGTAATATTTGACAGCGTTAGGAAGCTATATCTCGTTAGAAAGCAAGAGGTTAAAACGGCATATTTCGTAAAGAATAATGAAAATACATCGACAGAAGTTTAACAAAGTTGCTGACAGTATCGGTACACCCTACATTTACTCTTATTTTCAGCGGGTATTATGCCATCGACGTCTTTTTTTTTCTTCCTTCGCTTTTTCTTGGGATTTCATCTATTGACAACTAACACTAGACACTGAGTAACACACACACACATCGGAAGAAATATCACAAAGAATTTGGGTATCATCTTTATCATGTAGGCCTATTCATTTTCGTATTCAAAGAAAGACTTGAATACCAGGATAACCTTCTGCTTGTATAAAAAAGAAAATTATTGCCTGTGACATTAACAGTTGACTATGTTACGTACATTGAGTTGATTTTTACAGATCGTATGATGATCTGTGTGATTCAAAGCTAGTAGTCGATAAAATGTTTTCATTCTAGCAGTAGCTTATCCTGGTGATAACAGACATTCGTTACACATTTAAAATCTGTGAGGCACCGTCGGTATGAAAATGATACGATTTTGCAATTGGTTTCCTGCTGGATTCAGTCCTGTTGTTTTCAAATAACTACCCCACGCTTCCCAAATTATTTATAAGTATCACATAAGGAACCATACTTTTACGTTTATGAGACACAGATTTGTTTGCTTTCTGACAATCTGAGCAGTTCTCTTAGGTTGTTCGCAGATGATGCTGCAATTTACCGTCTAGTAAGGTCATCCGAAGACCAGTATCAGCTGCAAAGCGATTTAGAAAAGATTGCTGTATGGTGTGGCAGATGGCAGTTGACGCTAAATAACGAAACGTGTGAGGTGATCCACATGAGTTCCAAAAGAAATCCGTTGGAATTCGATTACTCGATAAATAGTACCATTCTCAAACCTGTCAATTCAACTAAGTACCTGGGTGTTAAAATTACGAACAACTTCGGTTGGAAAGTCCACATTGATAATATTGTGGGGAAGGCGAGCCAAAGGTTGCGTTTCATTGGCAGGACACTTAGAAAATGCAACAAGTCCACTAAAGAGACAGCTTAGACTACACTCGTTCGTCCTCTGTTAGAATATTGCTGCGCGGTGTGGGATCCTTACCAGGTGGGATTGACGGAGGACATCGAAAGGGTGCAAAAAAGGGCAGCTCGTTTTGTATTATCGCGTAGTAGGGGAGAGAGTGTGGCAGATGTGATACGCGAATTGGGATGGAAGTCATTACAGCAAAGACGTTTTTCGTCGCGGCGAGATCTATTTACGAAAATTCAGTAACCAACTTTCTCTTCCGAATGCGAAAATATTTTGTTGAGCCCAACCTACATAGGTAGGAATGATCATCAAAATAAAATAAGAGAAATCACAGCTCGAACAGAAAGGTTTAGGTGTTCGTTTTTCCCGCGCGCTGTTCGGTAGTGGAATGGTAGAGAGATAGTATGATTGTGGTTCGATGAACCCTCTGCCAAGCACTTAAATGTGAATTGAAGAGTAGTCATGTAGATGTAGATGCACGAACTAGGTTTCGAGTTCCAAATCCATTTCCTAGCTTTTCAAAGATGTTAGTATTAGAGGAAGGTGTTCTAAACTGGACTATCCACTAAAGCAGATCCCTTGTGCTCTTGGCTCTGCAATGTCCTGAACTCTAGTAACTTAAGCCTCTACCAGTCTGTAACCGGGTGCGCTAGATAACCGCTTCACTTGCAACTTATCAGTTCGTCAGTATAAGTTTTGACAATGGAAAAAGTTTTTACATTGTGCTATATTTCTCATTATTTCTCCAAGATATTGGTAGGTAAGCCTTTCGACGTATATATATGATCTTAATAAAAATATTTAAGGCTAATTATGTGACTGAACCGTTTCATTTAAATATATGGTTAAAAATTTATTCTGTTAACAAAATGTAGGTTATATCTGTTTAAACTGGACCCACCTTTTTCAAACCAGATCCCTCACGTTTTCATGTGTCATACCTGCCTGCATTACTAAACACTATTATTCTCTTAGAAATCTCTTGCAGATTAAAGACGATAACGGGGAAGATTGATCAGAGAAAGCGGCGTCTACCTAAAGTGATTAAAGCTATTGATGCTATTGAGAAAAAGAAGATACGTTGGAAGAAAGCCAGTAAACAGTTCAATGATTCATAAAGATGAGGTTGTCTACCATGAAGTATAGTATACCTATGAAAGCGGCAAAAACAACTAGAGGCAGCCCTACAATTCCGGGTAAAGTTCTTGAAGAATGGCTGGTTTAGTGTTGGCTTGCTGTAGAAGCTTCTTTCTTTGGACTTAGTTGCAGTGACTTCTGAAGAATGGCCGTACAATCAGCAGGGAGAAATACCACTGAACACCCTTTCAAAGCTGAACTTCCTTGGATAAAACCAGACTGTCACAAACAAAGCCGACAGGAAAATCCTACATCTACAACTACGAGATTACTCTGCTATCCACAATAAAGTGCCTGGCAGAGGGTCCAGTGAACCACCTTCAAGCTGTCTCTCTACCGTCCCACTCACGAAAGGCGCGCGGGAAAAACGAACCCTACAGCAGGGCTCTTGGATTCAGCAAATAAAACACAGAAATTCTATAACCTTCTGAAAGATATTATACCAAATTTTGAAATCAGGTTACATTTTCTTTTTTCTAATTTTTTAGTGTTATTCTGAAGAGTTTTAGAAGAAGTCCCATTTTGGCAATTATTTTTAAATCTCACTAAGAGTAAGGTTTTCGAAAATATATATTTTTTACTATAACTCTTCATTTTATTGTCGAAGCGTAAAACGTAAATGGTTCATAACATTTATAAAGTAAGTAGTACGCGCTTCTAAAACAAAATTGTTAACTATTTTCTATTTTTTAAAAGTCTAAAATCAAATGGGAATCCTGTATTATTATTATTATTATTATTATTATTTCTATTACTATTGTAGGACTCTTATCCGTTTCCAACCTTATCACCTAACAATCATCTTCCATGTGCACATTTGCATAGAATACACACAGAGAGCAAAATGTAAATTGCGCATAACATAAAGTATATATTACACCTTTTTAAAACATAATTGTGTAATAGTTTCTACATTTTTAAATAGAAAAGAAAGTGAGGGTCCAACTTTGGAAACTGAGAGTATCAAGATTAATAAAGGCGCTGAACAGGTTCAAATGGTTCATATGGCTTTGAGCACTATGGCACTTAACATCTGAGGTCATCAGTCCCCTAGAACTTAGAACTACTTAAACCTAACTAGCCTAAAGACATCACACACATACATGCCCGAGGCAGGATTCGAACCTGCGACCGTAGCAGTCGCGCGGTTCAGGACTGAAGTGCCTAGAACCGCTCGGCCACCGCGGCCGGCGTACAGGTCATGTAACAACAATAATTGTGAAGACTCAAGTTTCACAAAAAAAAAAAAATAGCTCTGAGCACCATGGGACTTAGCTTCTAAGGTCATCAGTACCCTAGAACTTAGAACTAATTAAAGCTAACTAATCTAAGGACAACAAACACATCCATGCCCGAGGCAGGATTCGAACCTGCGACCGTAGCGGTCGCGCGGTTCCAGACTGTAGCGCCTAGGACCACTCGGTCACCCCGGCCGGCCAAGTTTTACAATCGTTTAGAATAATTATTGTCAAAATATTATAAACACCACAGATCCAACTTTTTTCGTCGATATTTTCTATGAATATATTCAGGAACTCTTCTTATATATTACTTTTGTTTAAAAGTTTTATCACTAGGTCGTAGATGGCAATTACTTCTGACCCCAAGAGAGTCTTCCTGGACACGGGGAGAGGTACATTTTGCTGGAATAGGATCTTCATTAGTTCTTCTTGCTGAATCCTCAGTATGATGCAAGCAAATAGGAGTTGGTTCGCATCATCAATTGCTTCATTGCAGCCCGTGGTCGTGCGGTAGCGTTCTCGCTTCCCACGCCCGGGTTCCCGGGTTCGATTCCCGGCAGGGTCAGGGATTTTCTCTGCCTCGTGATGACTGGGTGTTCTGTGGTGTCCTTAGGTTAGTTAGGTTTAAGTAGTTCTAGGGGACTGATGACCAAAGATGTTAAGTCCCATAGTGCTCAGAGCCAATTGCTTCATTTCCGCACTCACGATAGGGTGTTTCACTAAGACCATGGCGATACAAATAGCTTGGAAAATTTCCATGGTTTAGCCTCATCCTTATTGAACTGGATATGCTTACTGTACTGTAGTTAGTTTTGCTGCACCAGTGACTCAGTGGGATTATGTTTTGGGCAGCTGCTTAGTGACTGCCCTTTAATGGCTTTCCAAAAGAAAGTAATGTTGGTTTTGACAGTTTTATAAATTTCCGTGCGTGGTTACTTTATATTTAATTATTTTATTTATATATGTTTACTGCGTATTATATAAATATATAAGTAAATATACAGTAAACATATATAAATAAAATATATTTTATGTTATATGTACATATTTTATATTTAAATGTATCCATGTTTTTATTGCTTCCTTCGCAAGACATCCATTTTTCTATGTATCAGAGTCAGCAATGTATTTTCAATCAAGTCAGCTCTGTGTTTTCCTTTTCTGTAACACTGATTGCACTATTGTATTATATTGATGGTATAATTATTCAAAGATGGTCCACAGTTTCTTGTAGTCCTTGAGTTTATAGTAGACAGAGAATCAGTGACGATCAGAATTTAGCTTAGAGTTATATGCATCGCGTACTTTAGTGCTTCAAGGATAGCGAATGACTCTGCTGTAACAACTGAAATTCTTTTGGTAAGTGATTTCGTCTGTGACTGTGGGGAGTAAAAGACGCATCCTACATGTGAGTGTCCTCTGGTACAGTAGGGAACAATGAATCTAAAACACCAGAGAAATGAAGTGGTTATTCGAAATACATCCAGACCTTGGGGAATACAACAAAGAATGTATATGACGATTTGAAACATTGATGGTGTAATTTCTAACTGAGGTCACAGCTTAAATACACAAGGCATAGAGGAACACTCTGACAATGATGTCAGATCAACTTACAAGACGTCATACGAGCAAAATTTTATAATCAACCATAAGCTGTAAAACCAGCGTGATGAAGTCATGGTCATTAAACGACAGCCAATTAACTACAAGCACTTGGAAGTGTGTACATATAACATAACTTGCTCCAGCTAATACATGTTATGCTAAAGAGTGCAATGACTATTTAAATGAGCCCAGATAATGATTTCAGCTGAACTATCAAAGCTAAATAACCTTCATATTACTATCCACAGCTAGTTACGTTAGATACCAATTTTCTGTGATGTTTACTTGTTAAAGATTGACTATTACATGAAACGCACTAAAAGACTGTAATGCCATTAATATGTTAAAAGACAATAAGCTGTATTGCAGAAACATCACTGCCGTGGGATACTCCACATGTGGTTTTCTAAGGTGCAATGTTACATCTAAAAGCTACATGTCTCAATTTTCGCTAATGAGTGAACGTTTATTCTAACGGGTATAGTAGATCCATAAGTATGAGCAAAGACAATGGTGAAAAAGTAAACAGAAATTAAATTTAAACTTTCTTTTTCTCTCAAATCACATCCTTTACAGCATTTGATAGAAATTACTGCCTTTTACCAGCGCTACAAAATAGGGATGGCGGTTATCGCTGAAACAACCGATTTTCGTTTATAGCAGCGTTTTTAATCTCCTGGTTAACTTGACTGTGAAAATCACTTAGAACATTTGGTTCCCGAAATAACCGACTTCTGGCTACTTATTACTATTATTTGCACTAATAAATGTAAACATCGAATAAAGATTGAAAAATTCTGAGAGTGCCTCAGAAGTTTGAATTATAGGTTTCAAGATACATAGAATGAAAATAGCAAATAAAATAGGTAAATAAAATAAAACTTAGTCCGTGTACTGATCGCTGCTTTTCTGGAAAAGTGATGAGTGGTTGAATACTTCTACTGATTCCAGTTCTTTGAAAGTCTGCTCAAAAGTTATGTTGTATTCGAGGATCATATAACTATTTCGGTATTGTGAACAGTCAATGCTGAATGAAGAACCCTGAGGTTGTCAAATACTATTTTTTGTGTTATGTTGTCAATTTCCAAGAGTTAGAAACAGATAAAGACATACTGTATAGATACAGACAACGGATCAGCCACCTTATATTTTTATTATAGACAAAGAATGAATTGTTAAATTTTTAAAGTAATTTCTCTTTTATTATTTCATAGAAATGACAGACAAATTAGTGGCTTTTCTGTAAAATTTGTAGCGCTCTATATCTGTAATGATTTTGAATGAAAAATCTATTTTGTAGTCAAATATATTTATTTACTTTTTAACAGGAGTTTGAATACAACTGACTTTTTTCGTAACAGAACTGAAAATATCTTTTCGAAACATCCATGTGAATGATGTAGGTAGGATGGAAAAACAGGACATTCAGTAGGAACAGTTACTTGACAATAGTGAAAATTTATGTAATCAATTAATCCATTGGCAAATATGTATTGTCCAATCTGTTCATTAATATTCTTTCTATAATGTGTTGATCTGCATGTCGACTCCCTTCATCAGAAACAATATCATTCAATAACGAGACTTAATCCTTCAAACGGCACAGAACTTCCTATCAAAGATAAATATGTCTGGGCTACAAATGACAAGCCTGGCATGCACCTTCTACCGTGCTCCCAAAAAACGAAAGAATCACTGCTTCTGGATAGTAAAGGATAACAGATACTTTATTGTCTCATTATTACTGTAACGCTTCGTATATAGTGTGTTTGATGCTCGTTTCTGTCGTCCTTGTTATTAAAATAGCTCTAATCGCTTCTCCTTTTTCTATAATATCCCAACATTACATTTACTCGTTTTTTTTAAGTTTTCTTCAAAGACCAAAGCTTTAAGCGTAACTGTGATGAATAATTGTTATATAGATTTTTTACCCCGTTATTAGTAATAAATTTAAAAACTTGTTATAACCTAAACCAAACAAATGCCGAAAAATACCAGGTATTCAGAAATAAATATCGGTGTCGGTTTTAATAGGTTGATGTAACACAAAATTCAGGTACAAGATAACACACCAGCAGATTATTCATATAAAACAGCACTGTCATACACAACCAAACACGCTCACTTACAGTGCATACTTACGTGCGCACGTTCGTGATATCAAGTTGTCTTTGTTCACCCTGTGTAGTTTCTCACAGTGCATCATATTGACACGTGTGCACTAGTTATTACACAACAGGAAATCGAGTTGTTTCAAGAATTCTCAAATTATTTAAAGATGAGTTTTCTGGTACAAATTATTAACCTGAACTGTAGAGCGTTGGTAGGTGCGAGAGGGAAGAAGGTCATCAGTTTTTAATTATTTTGGCAAGATCTGGAAGTAGCTAGAGAGCAAAATACGTGTGTTAGTCCATTCAATAATACACTCCTGGAAATGGAAAAAAGAACACATTGACACCGATGTGTCAGACCCACCATACTTGCTCCGGACACTGCGAGAGGGCTGTACAAGCAATGATCACACGCACGGCACAGCGGACACACCAGGAACCGCGGTGTTGGCCGTCGAATGGCGCTAGCTGCGCAGCATTTGTGCACCGCCGCCGTCAGTGTCAGCCAGTTTGCCGTGGCATACGGAGCTCCATCGCAGTCTTTAACACTGGTAGCATGCCGCGACAGCGTGGACGTGAACCGTATGTGCAGTTGACGGACTTTGAGCGAGGGCGTATAGTGGGCATGCGGGAGGCCGGGTGGACGTACCGCCGAATTGCTCAACACGTGGGGCGTGAGGTCTCCACAGTACATCGATGTTGTCGCCAGTGGTCGGCGGAAGGTGCACGTGCCCGTCGACCTGGGACCGGACCGCAGCGACGCACGGATGCACGCCAAGACCGTAGGATCCTACGCAGTGCCGTAGGGGACCGCACCGCCACTTCCCAGCAAATTAGGGACACTGTTGCTCCTGGGGTATCGGCGAGGACCATTCGCAACCGTCTCCATGAAGCTGGGCTACGGTCCCGCACACCGTTAGGCCGTCTTCCGCTCACGCCCCAACATCGTGCAGCCCGCCTCCAGTGGTGTCGCGACAGGCGTGAATGGAGGGACGAATGGAGACGTGTCGTCTTCAGCGATGAGAGTCGCTTCTGCCTTGGTGCCAATGATGGTCGTATGCGTGTTTGGCGCCGTGCAGGTGAGCGCCACAATCAGGACTGCATACGACCGAGGCACACAGGGCCAACACCCGGCATCATGGTGTGGGGAGCGATCTCCTACACTGGCCGTACACCACTGGTGATCGTCGAGGGGACACTGAATAGTGCACGGTAAATCCAAACCGTCATCGAACCCATCGTTCTACCATTCCTAGACCGGCAAGGGAACTTGCTGTTCCAACAGGACAATGCACGTCCGCATGTATCCCGTGCCACCCAACGTGCTCTAGAAGGTGTAAGTCAACTACCCTGGCCAGCAAGATCTCCGGATCTGTCCCCCATTGAGCATGTTTGGGACTGGATGAAGCGTCGTCTCACGCGGTCTGCACGTCCAGCACGAACGCTGGTCCAACTGAGGCGCCAGGTGGAAATGGCATGGCAAGCCGTTCCACAGGACTACATCCAGCATCTCTACGATCGTCTCCATGGGAGAATAGCAGCCTGCATTGCTGCGAAAGGTGGATATACACTGTACTAGTGCCGACATTGTGCATGCTCTGTTGCCTGTGTCTATGTGCCTGTGGTTCTGTCAGTGTGATCATGTTATGTATCTGACCCCAGGAATGTGTCAATAAAGTTTCCCCTTCCTGGGACAATGAATTCATGGTGTTCTTATTTCAATTTCCAGGAGTGTAGTTTGGATGGATATTCCGATGTCGATTCAGTTATAATATTTAAAGCCCTAAAATATCTGTCCTTTCCAATGTAAGTGCAGTATTTCGATATCTCAAGAATATTTATTTTGCTTTCCAGACAATCTTGCGCAAATGTGAAGTCTTATTGTCTGCTGTTTTCCAGCATGTATCATACATGGACTTCGTTTTCTTCTCTACCTGATACGTCTCACACTCTCCGGAAGTGATCTTAAATACTTCACTTTTATTTTTTGTGTGACACTGGGTGTTTGTTATTTAACAGTTTCTCGGCTACTATCTCCGTGATGTGGTAGTACTATTTAGTAGTGTACGGTCTCATTGTTCCACTATTCGTATCGGAGAAGAAATTAATTTTTTACTAGTTGAGCAGTGCTCAGCAGTGGCGAATCCAACACATATATCCCCATTTTGTATAACTGCGAAATTTTTCAATTTGACGACTCCTCGAAACCAAGTGCTTTGACGGCAGCAACTAAAGACCACTCTCTTTTCGTAGTCGAAGAAGTTCTTGGAGAACTATCAGAAGACAGTGTAGTGATGGCATATAAACGACTGGAACTTTAGGTGACCACTGCAGAAAATTTTATCGTGTTCACCTTCAGTATGGAACAATGCGTATTACGCGAAAACAAGCAATCTGTATACTCGCTTTAATGTGAAAGGTTGAATTCCTGGTGCAGGAACATATCTGTCGTAAGTGAAACACAATGCTGATTAACTCGAAAATGGTAATAAACCGTGTACATAAAACCCTATCAGTTACAACACTACCTATAACTCCAATTGTTTTATTCACTTATGAGCACTTGATGTTTTGTCTAAAGGCATGAAAACCGGTTGTCAGGTGCGAAATATACCGACTCATACAAAAGACGTAATGTCATGTTCGCAGTTATCCTACTTTAAGCTTACAGATTCCACTACACTGGCACAACACAAATGGCACGGTTCAAAGTTGTAAAATCAGTAACTTAAGACTTATATGGTCGCCAGCCCGCCATGGACAAGCTCACTGTTCAAGCAATTAGTTTTTAACAGTAGTACGTAATCTGAAAGTGCATGTGCACTCTGACATCCGCAATTGCATCCGTACAACACGCGAAACGAAACCACAATACACCCACTCGTGACAAATCAGTCCAGAAATGAGACTACTTACCAATTCCGAAAAGGGCTGTAAGAAGAACATACCGTAGTACCAATAAATTAACTATACACCATTACGCTTAACTTATCTAAGAAAAAGAGGCTCCGTATAAACTGATCCAAAATGTTAAAAATCACTCTACATATTATTAATAAAACTTTTCACCGCTGTTGTTAAGGAACAGCTGTGGGAGACTGAACAGAAAGCGAATAGTGTAAAAGTGCAGTGAGAACCTCAAACATTGCAAAATCATTACAAAATGAATGAGATGACTACATTTTTAGATCAATAATTTCTTTCTTTTCTTTAGAAATCTTGAGAGTAAAAATCTATTAGTCACTCGGGGCATTTACGAATCAAGCCTATAATCAAAACATCGTGACGGAAATATTCGAACAAAATTACCTCATAAATGCTTGTTCATATATAAACTAATTTCTAATTTTTTCTGATTAAGTATACTCGAAATTTCGGTTTGGAAGAGAAATGAGCGCCTGTTAGGGAACAAAGAGTAGTAATACTCAGCTAAAATTTTTGACGGTTATAAGTGGAGCGATTACTCACGTAAAGAAGCAGAAATTGGTTAACAAACAGATTTAAATACTACGTTTTGTGTTTGACAATTGGCGTAATGAACGTGGCTGTGCGTCAGGTTACGTAAACAACACACAACATTCATGGCCACATACACGTTCTTTTTTTCTCAGATTTCAAAATCCGGGATCGGGGTCGGAGATTATCCTTGTTATTTAAGAAGTGATATATTGTCAAACGGAAGAATTCGACCTTATAAATATTTATATAACGATTTATTGCATCGAGGTCGCCTGATTATACAATTTCAGCTTACCGGTTTTGGAATTTTACTGTCATCTTCAAGAGAGGTAATTAATCGTCCAACAGCTGCGTCGAGATATATGAAAATGTTACTCCCTGTGTTCATCATGAAATGGTCTAAAATATGTCAAGGAATCATACATCATGCCACCATAAATCTCGTTTACCATGTGCCGATATGACGTGTAATTCGCTGACGTATTTTACACCGTTTCATGACGTTAGGAGCGTGAAACTTAAATTTTTATTATCACGAAGAAGCTGTTAATGGATTAATTATCCTATCCAAAGATTGCAAGAAATTGTCGATACTGTAGTAATTTGGCGAACGTGACATAATAATTATTCTCCATGTTGATTTGAAAACTTACGAAGGGAATTCACTTCTAAATCATTTTTACAATACTCGCCAACGACATTCCTTTTCAGCGCAATTCTTATAGAATCATCTTATTACCTATTTATTTACGTAGGGCAAGTACAGAGAAGAAAGGATTACAAAACGTATTGTTCCTAAGAAGAAGCACTTAGCATGAGTACAAACTTCGACATTAAAATTACTTCGGCCTACTCTGGAGGTACTCTATAATGTATGCCTGCTGCGGTTTACGTGTAGCAATCATTTGACGAAATCGGCGTTTAATGGGAAGGTTCACAAATTTGTGTCAAGTGATGAAAACATTCTTCACCTATCTACATCTACATGACTACCCTGCAATTCACACTTAGCTATGTGTTTGGTAAAAGGATCATAGAACCACCTCCATAAAATTTCTCGACCAATTAACTCTTAAACGCATGCAGTAAAAATGAGCACCTATATCTTTCCGTTTGAGTTTTAATTTCTCTTATTTTATTCCGATGGTCATTTCTCCGCGTGTAGTTGGAAGTCAACGAAATGTTTTGGCATTCGTAGGAAATTGCAATTTCGTGAAAAGATCTCGCCATAGCGAAAAATGTCTTTGTTTTAATAACTGCCACCACAACTTGTTTACCATACACGTGACTCTCTCTCCCCTATTTCACGATAACACAACATGAGCTTCCCTTCTTTCAACTTTTCCAACGACCTCCGTTAATCCTATCTGGTAAGAATCCGGTACTGCGTACCAATACTCCAAAAGATGGTGGACAAGCGTAGTGTAGTTAGTCTCTTTAGGAGATGTGTTGCATTTTCCTACATGTGCTGCAGTAAAACGCAGTCTCTAGTTCGCCTTCTCCACAACATTTTCTATGTAAAGTCTCAAATTTAAGTTGTACGTAATTGTAAACCATAGGAATTAAAATGAATAGACAACATTTAATTTTGTGCCATTTATCGTGCAACCGAAATTTAATGGAGGACCTTACACTCTTTATTGATTAAGTTCCATTTACAACTAATTAACTTAGGCTTGTCTTCTTGCTGCATGTAACGACGGAGCATGTCATGACAGCACCACTAGGCTGAAATAGCCCAGTCTGGGCTCCTTGCCTTTCAACCTCAGAACATTTCTCGAATACTTTTCCGGAAAGTTTCAACGCTATCATTATCAAACTTTATAGACCCGAATTCCCCTTTTCAAGAGATTTCAAAAAGCGTTAAAAAGTAAGTCGTTCCGTCAAAAAACGTACTTCCTTCAATATCACGTCTGATTCAAGTGGTTAGAGTATTACCCGTACAACAAAGCTACGTGCCTCGTGTGTATACATCCATTTGACGAAAACCGCGTTTCGATATCTTGGACCGTTCGCGAAATAAAAGAGTTGAAAACTTCATCTGATCCTCCATGTTCAGAAAGGGGACTGTAAAAAGCCAAGTGAGCAACACTACGCCTCGGGCAACAATCTCATTTCTATGGAGGATGGCCTCTTACGCAAATGGAGATAAAAAAAAGAAAGCAATTTTAAAGCCTAACGTCCTGTCGACAACGAGATCTTCAGGAACAAAGTAAGAACTCGGTTTGCGAAACAAAATCAACAATCTTATTTGCAGAACAACCAGCCAGGCATTTGCGTAAAGGAATTTTTATTCCTCTCTTGCCTAATGACTTAACTGGTGCACGAAATCTTCACCTTTTTCTTTAAAAAGAAAGTACAGATCGGTTCAACATGCTCCGAGATAGCATATTACGTGTGCTGGATAAACAGCCGATTCGATAACATTTTTCCACATAAGAGAATAAGTGACGTATCACTTGGCGCCCCTACCTCCCACTCCCTCTCTCGCGTGCGCCTTTCTTTTAAAAGAAGTACTACATAGATGTTCCCCAATGACAGAAATAAATTTCTGAATATTATGCCAGTATTAAATATTAAAACAAGGAACTATTTATCTTCTTTCAAGGTAATTCCTGACATGTTTAAAAAATTTTGTGAAACCAGAGGTAACTAGAAGTACCGTATAGTATTATTCTTATTTCAATAAATATGTGCTATCTGTTCTTCCTTTAATAAAAATGTGCTATCTTCTGAACTAATTGGAAAGACTGAAAGTGCATAATTTGTGTTATTCTTTCAGTTTAATAACGGAACATTTTAATTCTGTAACACACAAATTATTTCTCTCGGTATCGGAAAAATGGGGACAAAAATGTAAAATATCACCTAATATTATATTCTGTTAAAGGCAGACACTGTTTAATCTGCGTAAGCTAAACGTGTGAAAACTCAACAGTAGGTAGTCAAAGATTAGAAATTTTACCACGAAAGTAGTTGAAAATTTGTAAATATGGTAAAAATGTTTATGTATGCAATCGAAAAAGAAAACACAAATTTGTGTGTAACGTGAAAGACGAATCTTCTATTTAATAAAGTCATGTATAATTCGTAGAGTTATTTAGTATATTCAGTATATAACTTCTTCTGTCTGATGACAAGGTTATATTGAAATTTTTCTAACCTTAACCTACGCAACATGTTTCAAAATAGAATCTGAATCTATTCACTTCAAAATATCGCTTTCAGTGTCCATACTTAATAGTCCGCACAATCGTTCTTTATTTATTTATTTATTATTTATTTAGCGATGGCTCATAATATCACAGTAAAAATTACAAAAACAACACGATTTTTAAAAAATCACATATGTATAAACAGAACAATAAATAACAGTTTGTATATAAGGACATCACCAATTGTAAATTTACACTCACAGAAGAGCCATCACAAACAAACGTCCAGCTTAGATAATATATAGTCGATTGCCTCTTGGGTCGCCATTAGGAAATCCTGTGGGTCACCCTCACATGCCCTTAGTGGGCATTCCTGCACGATGTGTTTGACCGTCTGTCTCTCAGCGCCACAGTCGCAAGCGGCCGAAGGAAGTTTACCCCATCTGTGTAAGGAGTCGGCGCATCTCCCACAGTTGGTTCTGATGCGATTAAGAGTTGACCAAACTTTGCGAAGGCAATCAAATGCTTTTGGTTTACTAAAGATGCATGTCATACTGTGGCAGTTTACTGCTGTTCTGCGCTCCCATTCCTCTTTCCATCGATCATTTATTTTAAAGTTGGTTTGGTGCAGCGCCTGTGCGGTCTTTAGTGGAGGATGCCTAGACCGGAGTCGGTTTGCTTAGACGTCGTATCTTCATGGATTTGTAATTGTGGGTTGGTCATGATTTTTTTAAATTCTCTAACCAGAGCGTGTTGTCGGCGCAGGTTAGGAGGGGCTGTGTTACTGAGAACGGGCAGCCACACTGTAGGAGTTGGCCTGATTGTGCCTGATAAACACGCGTTGTTGCATTAAGTTGGCTATCTACCATGTGTGTGTGTTTGCTGTTGAGCCACACTGGGGCACAGTATTCTGCCACTGGATACACCAAGCCAAGTGCGGATGTTCTTAAGGTAGATGCTGTGGAGCCCCAAGTGGTGCCAGAGAGCTTCTGCAATATGTTGTCGCGTGTTTTAAGTTTCGCTGAATTTTTCGTCAGGTGTTCTTTGAATGTTAGTGTCCTATCTAGGGTAACCCCAAGGTACTTTGGGTGTTTGTTGTGACTTAGTAATTTCCAGTCTAGATATACATGTAGTTCTCTGTTGGCCATTTTGTTGTTCAAATGGAAGGCAGATACTTCCGTCTTTGTAGCACTAGGTTGTAGCCTCCATTTTCTAAAGTACTCGCTGAGAATCCCTAGGTCACTTGCAAGGATATCTTCGGCAGTTTCTATATTTCTGTGGGCTGTTACCAGAGCCCAGTCGTCAGCATAACCAAATTTGCTCGATCTGGTTGCAGGCATGTCAGCGATGTAAAGGCTGGAAAGAAGTGGCGCAAGGACAGAGCCTTGTGGGAGTCCATTATTGAGTTTCATCTGTTTACGTATCTCATTCATCATTATTACTTGAAAGGTTATATTTGACAACATATCGTTAATGAGGTTGGTTATCTTCTTGCAGGGGACGGCACAGATTAATTTGTATATGAGACCCTGTTTCCAAACTGTATCATAGGCTGCTGTTAGGCCTATGAATGTTGCAGCTAATTTATGTTTCTTCTGCAACCCCGCCTCTATATATGTTGTCAGTGATAGGACTTGATCTGTACAGCAGCGGTAGGGACGGAATCCTGCTTGTTCGCTAGGGATTTTTTTGAGTATAGTTTGGCCTATTCTGTTGAGGAGCAGTCTTTCTAGTAATTTATAGACCATACTGACAAGGGCAATGGGGCGATAACTCTCTGGTCTATCGCGTGGTTTACCAGGTTTCAGGACTGCGATGATCTTTGCTCGTTTAAGTGAGGGAGGAATGTTACACACTTGGAGAATGTCCGTAAAGAGCTTAGGCAGCCATTGTTTTGTGTAGGCTCCGACATATATGAGGAACTTTGGGTGGATACCATCGAAACCCGGAGCTTTGTCTGGTTTAACCTTCTTCATGTCATTGGGAACCTCCTCGATACGAATATCTGATGAATATTCTGAGTCCATTTCACGGGTTCTTTTTAATGTTTTTAAGTCCTTCTTCACTTTTGTTGTGTGCTTTCTATCTCGTGGGGCACTAGACGCAGAAACTATGCGGGATGCAACCTTGTTGGGAGATATTTCGTCCTTTCTATGTTCAGGTGGATTTGCGCCTCCAAGTTTACACAATAGGGACCAGGCTTGTCGGCTTCTTTAAAAAGTGTTGACTTAAGATACGTCTTCATCAACATGAGGTTTTAAAAACTCCTTTCATCACATGTAACGTGCTGAAGTCGTAATTTATTTATTACTAAGATAGACGGTGACTGATATGTGAGCCCCATTAGATGGGGTGTTAATCTAAATCTGTACGTTTCAACTATATTTGTACTAAGACAGTATTTCATACTGAAGCTCAGCGACAGCTTGTAGCCACACATTAGCTCGTTTGCGTTCCGATGTTTGGCTCTGAGCACTATGGCACTTAACTTCTGAGGTCATCAGTCCCCTAGAACTTAGAACTATTTAAACCTAACTAAACGAAGGACATCACACACATCCATGCCTGAGGCAGGATTCGAACCTGCAACCGTAGCGGTCGCGCGGCTCCAGACTGTAGCGCCTAGAACCGCTCGGCCACTCCGACCGGCGTTCCGAAGTTTGCTGGAACGTTTTTGCTTCTGTTGTTAGTATACTTCCACAAGTGTCAGTGGCTGCAACAGGACTCGAGCCTGGTACCTTGATTAGAGAGCATGAGAGAGGTATTGGTGGAATTGAAGCTGTGAAGCCGAATCGTGGGTGATGCCTGGATAGCTCAGCCGATAAGTGCATTGCCCGCGAAAGCCGACGTTCTGTGTTCGAGTCACAATGCGACACACAGTTTGAATCGGTCGGAAAATTTGAAAACAGCAGAACTCCGTTGCAGACAAAGAGAATCGTTTCGGAAACAGTCGCATAGGCCGTGGCCAAACGGTTTCTTCCAGGAATGTTAGGAATGTAGTTAAGTATGCAGGAGAGTTTCTGTTATCAGAATGAATGTTCGCACTTCTGCAGAGTGTGTGCGCTTGGCGGATTAAAACTGTGTCAGACCGGTACTTAAACCTGTGGCATTTGCCATTCGCAGACAAATGCTCTATCACCTAAGTCATCTAAGCACGACTCACGACTCGCCTACAAAGCATCATTTCTGCCAGTACCGAGAAACGTTCCTTCTAAATCTGTGGGAGTAGATCTTGAACGAATAACTCATATAACAGAACAATTGTCTGCGAACAGCAAAGGTTCCAGGTTGGTTCGAATCCGGGCCCGGCACGGGGTTTAAATCTACCACGAAGGTTCAAATTATAGCAGAGTGTTGCAGAACGGAAATTCACTGTAGAAACAAACCACTAGACTAGGCTGTGACTAAGGCATTTTTTCCGTTCTATCCTTTCATCCGTGAGTGCTAGTCCCACGCGATATGCAGAACACCTGCGAAACTTGGCACGTAAGAGAGGTGGTGGTGGTGGCGGCAGTAAAGCTGTGATGGTGGGTCGTAAGTCTTGCTCGATGCTTCAATACCTTAGTCAGTAGAGCACTTGCCAGCGAAAGGCAAAAGATCCAGGTTCGAGTCTCGGTCGTTCACATACAATCTACGAGAAAGCTTCAGAGTCTATTAAGATGGGTAAGTAGGACAGAGGTGACTGTGTAGGCTTTTCCGGCGAACTAATTGATGACAGTTGAAACCTGATAGTCAGGCGAAGGCAGGACTCGGTTACGATTGTGGACGGGGCCGTAGTCAGTTGCTGTTGGTTGCCTTTTACACATTTATTTTAAGCCAGTAATTCCAGACTCAACAATAAATAAAAAAACCACACGTTATTACTAAAGGAATGAACGACTGTGTAAAATAATAGTGTTTTCAGTGCCTTACAATTTAGGAAATCACCATAAAATACAGATACAACAGATAATGTTTTAAAAACAAGCCACTGTGATCACAGCTGAAGGCCTTATACGTCAAAAAGCCAATAAATTAAGAATGTTTAAGAACTCGCTGCAATTTACAACTTACAAATATAAAAATATTACATCGGTAACCACCAACACAGCAGAAGGCATCATACGGCAGACATGGCAGTAAATAAGGTTTTAAGGCTTACTGCTAAAACCACCAATACCAAATTGGAGTCTTAAGACAAATAACCACAATTACGGCTGAATGCCTTACACGCCAGGAACGGCAAATATATAAAAGTTTAGAAACCTGCCGTAAAACAGCAAATACAATAGCAAAGGTTAATTTTAAAAAAAAGCAGCAGCTGATCACCAAATGGGTGAAATAAAATTATGGTAAACCTTGTAACACAACGCTTACACAGCTAAATTTATCCCAGAAGGCGACCAGAACTATTAACTAGCCAGATATAACCTTTAATGTAGACATTACAAGGTATTATAATAAATAATACAATAATAAACCACAAGGACCAGTCACAGACGGTGCTCCAGGAATCGACCTCAGAGAACAAACACTTTCGCGAGCCATGAGATAGGCAGCCAAGAGTTGCATTCACTCCACAAGTTGGTAATTCAGACTAGTGGCAGTCTAACGAATGACTAATGGTAACTTGCTCAAGCTACCTGACGTCCGACAAACCAAATGCAACGATGGAACAACACGCCAAAGCCGAAACCGGTGGTCTGCACTACGTCCCCAGAATACTGTGTTTAGAGCGCCCCGAACGAGAGAGGAATCACTACCACCAGAGTAGAAAAAGCAACAACCGGTCTACAATCAAGAAAGCTGTCAAAACTACACTCCTTATCAGACAGCAGCGGCAAGGCGAGGAAACGTATACTGCCAGTTACATACACCAACCCCTAGGGCAGGTAACTGGGGCGTCAGCGGCCACCAGGCAGGAAAGATACCACTGGTTGAACTTAACAAATAGGAACAAGGTGTACGCAGTAAATAGTGATAAGAAGTCGAGGAAAGCTAATCAGATCCGCCTTCCCCAAGCACTCCACTAGCTGCTCTTCTCCCCGGCGACACTACGAGCAGCAACACGACCCAAATCACTGGAAAATCGCGAGATATCACAATCGTGGAGGTTTCTCTACTTGAGTTAAAGTGCACTCATCTTAAACTTTGCAGGATCCGGTTTCCGACGAGGTCTTGCACTCTCGTGACCACAGCCCTTCCATCCGGCAGTCCACGCGCACTGCACGTACCTGGCTCCTCCTCAGTCCCCAACCGATTCCATACTCACTCGACCCGGAGAAACAACGACGTCGCACCAAAGACAGGGCAACAGTTACTACATATAGATAATCGCCGCTGCTGCCACTAACGGACAGGCAACGCTTGCGAAACGGAGTGGCGCCAGTCAACACGAGAAGAAGAGAAACAACGGCAACCGTGCCAACTAAACGATACGGTCTAACCTCCAACAGAGGGCGGAAACCCACAAACAGCACCAACGCGAGCCGAAGCTCCGCTCAATATTCTTGTCTGGTCTGCAGCCGGATCGTGTAGTCATCTAGACACAGGTGCTGGAAGAACTGAAACTGTAAGAGCGGGCGTTAGCCGCGCCTGAATAGCTCAAGTTTGCGACAGTTGTGCAGAAGGACAGTTGTGTGGAGATGGAATGTAGAAGCACTGCCACGGAGCCCAAAACTTTTCAGGTAGTTTTTCGCCTTCACATTCACTGGCTTCGCCAAATCACAACCAGACTGCCACATTACAACCTAACTACACCTCAGGCTAAGCTACAGATCAGTCTGTTATCACAACCAGATCTTTTTCTTTCACATTCGTTGGCTTCGCCATCTCACAGCCAAACTGTAACATTCCAGTCTATACTTCATTTGAAGAAGGGAAAACCAGCCTGAAATTGGCTGCTACCCGGATCCAATCCGGAAGAGGAAAAATTAACGACAATAGTCGGTGCGCTTGTCAACCTGGATGTTGAAATGGCGTCTTTCGTATTATTTGATTAAATTTCCTGTGCATGTATACCACGCAGTCTCAAACAAAAGGATCCACTTCAAAGGTGATAAAAAGGGCAGAAGTGAAATTCTTATCATTTTCAATTGATGTTGTAAATACTGATTACTTTTTCTATTTTAAATAAAGTCAAGTTCATTGACTTTGCTTGCCTGAATGAACCCGAAATTGAGGCCAAAATGTTATGGCTGGTTAACAGCAAGCTTCGTGTCGAATGAACTTGTACGCAGTTAATGATCATACAGGAGAGATTGTTTTCTAAAAAGTTAATCAGAATTCGGATTAAGCTGAAGGCTTCCGCCGCTCGATCGTTACGTCACCAAGGGAGTTGCTTCCGACTCCATTTAAACAGCCACAAATTCTTTGTATCATATAATTAAAACAAAATAACTGAAACGTTGATCATGTTACAAAATAAAACCAAGTCTGAAACATAATCGTCAGATTATTAACAGCAAAATATTACAATGAAACCACTTATATCCGAATTGTGCCGCTGTCAGAGAGGGAGCAAGTAAACAGTCTAATGTCACTTTTCATAATTAAATTATTAAAACTTCGTAGAATAAAGATTAGCGTCACATAAGGTGTTTGCAAAGAGGAAATAATAAGAGTGGAAGACCAAGAACGAAGTGCACGGATTAAAACAGGTGTAAGACAGGGATGTAGTCTTTCTCCCTACTCTTAAATCTATACGTCTTTCTCCCAAACTGTTCAAACTATACGTCGAAGAAGCAATGACGAAGATAAAAGAAAGGTTCCAGAGTGAGATTAAAATTCAAGGTGAAAGGATAACAATGTTAAGATTCACTGATGACTTTGCTATCTTCAGAAAAGTTGAAGAAGAATTACTTGATCTGCCGAGTGGAATGAACAGTGTACTGAGTATAGATTATGGACTGATAAAATTGAAGAAAGGCGGAAGTAATGGGAAGTAGCAGGAATGAGCACAACGAGAAATTTAATGTCATGAAGAGAGAGACTGGGATACATCCAGCGAATAATTGAGGACGAAGGTTGCAAGGATTGCTCTGAACACGAAATAGATGAAATTAAGAAATTTTGCTACCTAGACACCAAAATAACGATGTCGGACGGAGTAAGGAGGACATAAAAAGCAGAGTAGCAATGTAAAAAATGGCTTTCCTGGCTAATATAAGTGTACTAGTATCAAATATAAGTCTTAATTTGAGGAATAAATTTTCAAGAACGTATGTTTGGAGCACAGAATTGTGTTGTATTGAAACATGGAATGTGGTAAAACGAGAACAGAACGGAATCGAGCCATGTGAGATGTGGTGCTACAGAAGTATGTTTAATATTAGGCGGACTGGTAAGGTAAGTAATGAGGAGGTTCTCCATAGAATCGCCGAGGAAAGGAATATTCAGAAAAGACTGACAAGGAGAAGGGACAGTATGATAGGACATTTGTTAAGACATGAGGGAATGACTTCCATAGAGGGAGCTGCAGAAGGTACAAACTGTAGAGGAAGAGAGAGATTGGGATACTCCAGCGAATAATTGAGGGCGTAGGTTGCAAGGGTTGCTCTGAAATAAAAAGTTTTGCTCAGGAGAGAAATTCTTGGCGGGCCACTTCGTACCAATCAGAAGACAGATGACTCAAAAAAAGGGGGTTTACAGATGTTAATTTTCCAAATATTTTGTTTTTTTATAAGTACAATTAAAAGAAATAGCTTTTTACTTTTCATTCACTGTAGTTGTCATAATTCCGCGGGGACCAATAGCCTCGCTGTTTGGTCCCTCCCCCCAGTTCAACCAACAATAATTCTGCAAACATTTTAAGTGAAACAACAATAGGGATTATTACATAGAAGTCCATGAGCAGGAATATCACGTGATGATGTACTTATTATCATGTCCCTTAAGGACTATTCAGTCAAACATAAGACATCACCTTTCTGGTTTTATCAAAAACTACTATAATGTGTTTCTTAGGCCGTCTGTCACATCCGACTAGATGAATAGGGGGCTGGTAGCCAAGTCCCGCGTCAGTTACATGATTCGCAAACATTTCGAAAACGTTTTCACCCTTTCACATGGATAACACCAGACGCAAACAGTTGGGGTACATAATTTGTGTCTCGGGGGCAAGGTGAGGCATCTGGCCACCCTCTAGCGCTAACATTGCCAAATCCGAAAATTAAAACGCGGACCCTGTAGGGATACATTATAAAACCAGGAACGAAGGAAAAGAAGAAGAAGTGGTAATCGGAAGCTTTTGCAGATCGCTTGGGTGAGGAGCTCTAGTGATAGAGTTTGCAGATCATCGTTAACAATTTTCCTGATCATGCCGTTGTAATAGGGGATGCCTTTAATTTGCAAGGTATAGACTGGGAGTGTCATGCTATAAAAACTGGTACCAGAGACAGGGATTCGTGTGACATTGTTCTGGATGTCCAAAAAGTACTTTGAGCAGATAGTTAGACACCCAAATCGCGAGGGACTTAGACCTCCTAGCAACAAACAGACCTGAACTTACAGAATCAGTTAACACAGAGGAAGGTATCAGTGATCATAAGGCGGTGATAGCATCTCCGACAACGGGTCTTACAAAGAATGTTGAGAAAGGTAGGAAGACACGTTTGCTTGGCAAGAGTGGTACGATACAAATTTCAGAGTACCTGAACAGTCAGCATCAAATATTCGGTGATGAGGACGAAGATGTGGAAAAAAATCAGAGGCCTCGTGTAATATGCTCTGCACAAGTATGTTCCCAGTAAGGTCTTAAGGGATGGGAAAGACCCGCCATGGTTTAATAGCCGTGTTAGAAAACTGCTACGTAAACAAAGAGAACTTCATCTCAGATTCAAGAGAAGTAAAAATCTAGCTGACAAACAAAAGCTGAAGGAAGCGAAAATGAGCGTAAGGAGTGCAAAGAGAAAAGCCTTCAATGACTTTTAAAGTAAAATTTTGTCAGCCGATCTGAGTAAAAATTCTAAGAGGTTTTGGTCGCACGTAAAATCAGTAAGTGGGTCAAAATCATCTATTCATTCACTCAGCCACCACACTGGCACCGAAACGGAAGATAACAGAGAGAAGAACGAAATACTGAATTCGGTCTTCCGAAACTGTCTCACCGTGAAAGATCGCAACACGGTTTCTCCTCTCAATCGTCTTAATAACGTCGAAATGACAAATAGAAAAACAACTACAATCGCTTAGTAGTGGAAAGGCTTGAGGACTGCTCCCAATTTTCCAACCTTCCAACATACGGAAAAACTAGTTCCTAATAACATGCATGCTGTGGTACGGTGCTAGATAGGCAAAATATTTATAGTGTGCCTGTATGCTATCTGCGAAAAGCCGTTTGGGCCTAGGAAGAATCCCAGGTTCCGCAGAAATGTTTCTCCGTCGAAGTGTCACTTCGCACAAATGCTACCCCGGATAGATCAACCGGTTAGAGAATTCACCGAAAAAGGAAAAAATTTTGGGTTCCATCCTAATCCGACACAAAGTTTTAATTTATGACGAATTTTCAAACCAGTGCGCGAGTCTGTGCCAATGAAAGATCAGTGGCGGAATGAAAGTAATTGGTTCGGTTACGTGTTGGTCAAAATGAGAATACAAGTCTTAGGCAACAGAACACCGCTGAGACTCAAGGAGAGAGTAATTATTTCAGAGAAAGAGAAACATCTGTGGGCTGCGTATAATACGAACAAAAGAAGTGCTGTCTCGCTGCGGCAAAGGATTTAGGATTCACAACGGCGCAGGGTGGCACGCAGCAGCGGGGGAGAGTACACTGTTGCTGAGACGTCGCATTTCCCTGGAGACAAGATAAAAGCCGCAACTGCATACGAGATCCGCCCGTGGCGCAGAACAAAGAACGTTTCAGCGCGAGTGTGGAGCGCGAAAAAGGGCGAGTGTTTGGACATGCTGTTTTCTCTCCAGTTACCGGCGCGTCAAGTGTACGTAAGCGAGGCACGCCCGCAGCCTGTTGAATTTCTATGCGCTTCTCGCCTCTCTGGCACAACACTCCACGATTACATTACAGAATTGCCGTTCTAGCAGACTATCTCTCTCCTTTATGAGTAGGCTTGTTTTACTGATTGAATTTATGTGATCGTTACACCATTATTGCAAACCTGAGAGTTTGAGGCTAATTCCAGAAAGAGCTCGCGAATATTTAGATTATTAGCTTGTGTTACGTTACCTCTTCTAGTCTACATTGAGTTGACAAGTCATGGGATACCTCCTAATATCCTGTCGGACCTTATTTTGCCAGTGCGAAAGTACACTACTGGCCGTTAAAATTGCTTCACCAAGAAGAAATGCAGATGATAAACGGGTATTCATTGGAAAAATATATTATAGTAGAACTAACATGTGATTACATTTTCATGCAACTTGGGTTCATAGATCCTGAGAAATCAGTACCCAGAACAATCACCTCTGGCCGTGATAACGGCCTTGATACGCCTGGGCATTGCGTCAAACAGAGGTTGGATGGCGTGTACAGGTACAGCTGCACATGCAGCTTCAACACGATACCACACTTCATCAAGAGTAGTGACTGGCTTATTGTGACGAGCCAGTTGCTGGGCGACCACTGACCAGACGATTTCAATTGGTGAGAGATCTGGAGAATGCGTGGCCGGGGCACACATTCTTCTGTATCCAGAAAGGCCCGTACAGGACCTGCAACATGCGGTCGTGCATTATCCTGCTGAAAGTAGGGTTTCGCAGAGATCGAATGAAGGGTAGAGCCACGGGTCGTAACACATCTGAAATGTAACGTCCACTGTTCAAAGTGCCGTCAATGCGAACAAGAGGTACCCGAGACTTGTAACGAATGGCACCCCATACCATCACGCCGGGTGATACGCCAGTATGGCGATGACGAATACACGCTTCCAATGTGCGTTCTCCGCGATGTCGCCAAACACGGATGCGACCATCATGATGCTGTAAGCAGAGCCTGGATTCATCCAAAAAAATGACATTTTCCATTTGTGCACCCAGGTTTGTCGCTGAGTACACCATCGCAGGCGCTTCTGTCTGTGATGCCGCGTCAATGGTAACCGCAGCCAGGGTCTACGAGCTAATAGTCCATGTTACTGCAAACGTCGTCGAACTGTTCGTGCAGATGGTTGATGTCTTGAAAACGTCCCCATCTGTTGACTCAGACATCGACACGTGGCTGCACGTTCCGTTACAGCCAAGCGGATAAGATGTATGTCATCTCGACTGCTAGTGATACGAGGCCTTTGGGATCCAGCACGGCGTTCCGTAATACCCTCCTGAACCCACCGATTCCATATTCTGCAAACAGTCATTGGATCTCGACCTCAGTGAACAGTGTCACATTCATTATGTTTTGCTTTGCAACTGAGTTGTCTTAAGATGCTGTTAGTATTTGCTACTGTGACTAGCATTCACTCCTGACACTTCTGCACTGGCTTCTGTTGTGACAGTGTTATTCATGGTTTTTCTAACCCTAGAACTACCATCCAGTGTATTAGTTAGTCCCGTATGGAATAAACAACTATTTCAAAACCCTGTTTGTCCTAGAGTCTTCACAACGAGTTCCCTACCGAGTCTCACCACCAGCATTTCTAGTAAATGCCTTCACTGAGAATTGTCCTTCTGCCTTCTGCTCTGTACCGCTCCGGAGCGCGGACTGACCAGCAAGCCCTTTTCCGTCCCCCACCTATGTCAGGACACGACAGGGTGCAACCGATATGGTCACGGGCAGAGAAGAGGCAGTGCAGGCAATGTCGTGCTGTTGGCAAAGTCATTAACGCTAAAATTCGCCGCACTGTTCTAACGGATACTTTCGTCGTAAGTCGCACATTTATTTCACGCAGTTTTGCTTTTCTGTTAGCACTGACTACACAAACGCCGCTGCTCTTGGTCATTAAGTGGAGGCGTCGGCCACCTGGTTGTCCGTGGTGAGAGGAATGCCTGAAATTTGGTATTCTTCGCACATTCTTTACATTGTGGATCTCGGAATATTGAATTCCCTAACAATTTGCATCTAGCTCCAACTACCGTTGCGTGTTCAAAGTCTGTTAATTCCCGTCGTGCGGCCATAATCGCCCGAATGCAAATGACAGCTCCGCAAGTGCACTGCCCTTTTATACCTTGTGTACGCGATACTCCCACCTTCTGTATATGTGCATATAGTTAACCCAAACACTTTTTGTCGCCTCAGTGTGTAAAAATGGATGTTTGTGTGTCCGTGTTCTGTACGTTCCTTTATCATTTATCAGATTACGATGAAACTTTAGGTTAGTTCTTGTACGCACGTGGGCGAAGTTTTCTGTGGGGTTAAGAAATACCTACGACCAGTAGGGGTGGGGGGGGGGCTGGAGGAAGGAGGTGACATAGAAGCTTAACTCAGGAACATTTCCAGCAATCTGAATCAAATTTTCAAATGTGATAAATACAGATAAGAAGCGCTATTCTGAGCCCCAGCGAAAGAAACCTACGTTAAATGAACTGATGATGGGTACTCTTTGCACCAAGCCTTGCTCATCTCGTGTTACTGCACTTACTAACCTCCACAAGCAGAACTGTGTAATCTACAAAGATCGTGAGAGATAAACCTTTTTCTATCAAGTTGTGTGTATACTCTGTGTGGAAAACAATAAATCTACCTGGTTTCTCGTGAAAAATGTAAATCTTAATAATTTGAGGACACTTAAGTGAAGAGCGATAAAAATGTCGTGGAAACATTTCAAAAACTTTGCCCTAATCTGAAGAGCTATATAACGGTGATTAGCTGCGATAAACGAGTAAAACTTGGCAAGTAGGTTAAAAAAATTGCACTGTGCACATTTATTTGTTAGTATCGTATCATTTCAGCCACTATTTGGATGCTTCAAGTTGCCATTTGATTTTTGCCTTACTAAGTTATTCGATCAAATTTAGATCGCAAAATCATGATTACTGTTAAAGCAGTATTGTGATAGACTGTTGCTATATGGTAGACATGTTAGGTTTCTATAATTGTCTCATGTTAATATGTACCTAGCCGCATTCCACACTCACGAAGGTTCTCCTTATTTACCGGATGTACGGAATACGATGAATGGATTAATGAATGGATGAATGAATGAACGAACGAATGAAACGTATAATTCCAGTAAAAGTGGAAAAATTTTGGAGACCTATCTCTTGAGCAAAAGGAACTGTTACAGAGTCGTTCTACCTAAGGCACGGTGATGATGTGTAGAGGTCATGCTTTAATAGAGCCTTAAAGAAGGATCATCACATTAGGAAAAAACAGGCCAATTAACGAAACTCGGACAAACCACTTAACAAAATCCAGCAAACAAGGTTCAGATGAGCTAAAGGTCGATTTACGCAGTCAAATGTTAAGAAAAATTTATTGATTACTTCGAATTCCGCTTGGAACTAACTTATTGAATCAAATGACATGTCTCACAGATGAAAGTAATGCAGTGTGTTCAACCGCCTCACTGAGTTTCATAGCTTTACCACAACTATTTACTGAAGTATAACATTTCAAACTTGGCAAATATTTTTAAACTGTTGCTGCGACACTTTGGCGTCCTTCACTTAATATTATGACGATAAGTATTGAAATTTTTGAGCTAAAAAGTTGATAGTTTAGCAAACCTGCACATAAAATTTGACAAAATCTGACATTGTCGAGTAGTGACCCATAAACCAGTTGACACGAAGTACTCCTAGTACAAATATTATTTATTCTCCATTTTTATTATTATATACCCACACGTATTGTAAACTAGACTAATACTTGTTGCGACAAAATTTACTAGTGACTTTAAATTCCTGTTGGAGCAAAATTAGTCCGAAAGTTACGAACAGCGCCAACGTGGGAGTCTAAGCCGCTCGAATTAAGCATTCTTGCCATACTTGCTAGCGGATACCGAGCAGGTTTTCACGACGGAAAATAAAAACTCTTTATTACCATTTTTTATATTTAATGTCCAAACATCTACATTTATTGCATCCCAGCAATTTATTTATTTCAAAACCATATGCCTTCATCTCAAGGCATATAACGGGGGAATAGCTGTACAGAATGTTTCGAAAAGATCCACCCTATTTTACAAGATCACACTTCTATGTGAATCAAGATATAAACGTGGGGCAGTCTTTAACATCCGAATCGGAACTGGCGCAAGTTGTGAGTTCCCAGTTCACGTGGTTGTCGGTAGATGTCTCCCTGGTGCACTATTACGCTCGCTCGTTTGATTAACCGATTCTTGCCAAAATTACGACGCCATGCTAAAAACATTGATCCAAACGTAATCCCAAAAAGTTTACGACTTTTGTGTGTGCATGCTTATAAAAAATATACTCCTCTAAAATCGGATAGTTTTTTCTAAAATAAAGAAACTTTGTAATTCTACACGTAAGTGAATTTATACCTAGTCTCTATCTTCATTCATGGAGAAGATGTAGTGCAATCGGATTAATTTTTAGGAAACACCTTGTGTTATACATCTAAGTAAGTCACATGACCATGAGGTTAGTACCTATTCATCAACGCATATGGTTACACTCCAAGTAACTCTAAAACAAGAAACATAACTGTCTGGACAAAAATAATGAGTCTTACATACTTCCTTAACCGGCAATCAGGGACCTTGTAGATCATGCATAGACCTTACAAACAGCCTCCAATAAATCCTGTCTCGTAGTCCTTCATCACCTAACCTATGGTTTTTGTACAATATTAGTCTGATTCATCACAGCGTGTATGTTTTCATTTTTCAATCTCCTCCAGCCTATTTCTTCTCTCACTGGCCCACAAATGTTTCTTTTGAACACCATCAGTTTTTCTCTATCGCTTTTGATGTTACCCAGCGTTTCTATGCCATATAACAGCACTGGGGCATTTGTTGTATTATACGCCTCCATTTTAACTTTTGTTGACATAAAAATAAAGAGCACTGTTTTCCTTTGCGAAAAGTTCAATAGCTAACGTCCCGATCCCTTCCATAGCTATGAAAGAAACGCGATTATACGCATTGTTTCCTACATGACGAGTTTCTTGAGGCACAAAATGTTCCAAATGAGGTGGTTTAGTGGTTAAGACATTGAACTGAGAAGTTGTGGGGAACACATTCGCTTATAGCCATTCTTAGTTGGGTGTACTGTGGTAGCATCAAAACAATTGAGGTGAATGCAGAGACAACTCCTTCATCAAATATAGTACCGATTACCACTCTTCTCTTGTCTGTCAGAGCTGGGCACCCATCGCCCACGACTTCGATGTGGGCACTACTACTCCTTCTTCCTTATTATTCAGGAGGAGTAATGCTCGAATTCTCATACTGACTCCTGGTTTAGGTTTTCCAAGTGTTTCTTGAATCACGTCAAGGGCAATTCCGGAGAAATTCCTTCAAAATGGCACCGTTATTTCTTTCCCTCTAACTTTCTCCAGTTGAGCTATAGCTTCGTATCTGATCGCCTCGACGTCGACAGATCGTTAAACTGTCACTGCCTCCCTCTCCACCGTTTCCTCTTCTTCCTGCCTCTACTCCTCCTCAGACCGTTGAGTTAGGGTACGATAGATCGGCGGAATTACCTATCTGTCTCCTCTACGATCGTCGCGTCTCACTCCACTTGATTGTTTGTCGTGGGAGATCACACGAAGGATCTAATTTACGAGACGTTGCAAGAGTCGGAAGAGTTCGTGTTTTTGCGAATTCTGCTGGCGGCAGACGGAGAGTCCACGTGCACGTGGCTCAATGACGTCGTACCACGTAACGACTCACAGAGGCATCATATGCAACGGATGCTGTGGCCATCAATCTCCACTGGTCCAAGAACAAACTAAACAGACAATGAGAGCTTGTGACACCATAATGATATTGCTAACGTCTTTTCCTTGCGCAGAAAAAGAAAAATATAAGTTCTTCGTCACTGACCTGAGAACTATGCCTTCACTAGGGAGAAACTGGTGGTTAGAACATTGCTGGTTTGACTTCGAGGAATGAAATATTAAAACGGACAAAGAGAGTATAATAATAATTTTTAACGACAAGTTTCAGTCATAAATCATCATTAGATTGACTAATGTGTCTTTCACGAAGGGGAAAAATAGCACTTCTTATCTGTTAAGTAATGTCTAAAGTGATACATACAGATAAGAAGCGTTATTCTGAGTTACAGCCAAAGAAACCTAAATTAAATGAACTGATGATGATCTACAAAACTAATCGTAAAAAATTACTGTTATATGATCTTTTAGCGGTTTGAATAAGTCATTCCTGAATCATTTGAGGACTGCGGTGCACTGTCTGCAAATGGTAGATCAACTGTGACGTACTTCACGGAAACAGTGCTTCTATGGTCAGCGTTATAACAGGTAGATGGAAGAAAATGCCAAGAAATAGCTCGTAAACGCAAGCAAGGTATCTAGAACCGTGGGACTGAGGATCAGTTACAACTAGATAAATATAATGGGTATCACTTAGGATTGGAAAGCACCACAAAGAACCGTGAAAGAGGTGGAGTTTAAATACCTAAGACAATGTACAGGGAGTTCAAATGGTTCAAATGGCTCTGAGCACTATGTGATTTAACATCTGAGGTCATCAGTCCCCT
This sequence comes from Schistocerca cancellata, assembly GCF_023864275.1. NCBI lineage: Eukaryota > Metazoa > Arthropoda > Insecta > Orthoptera > Acrididae > Schistocerca > Schistocerca cancellata. The sequence continues at coordinate 294,811,456 of NC_064631.1, read as the reverse complement.
AGACCTAGAACTACTTAAACCTAACCAACCTAAGGACATCACACACATCCATGCCCGAGACAGGATTCGAATCTGCGACCGTAGCGGTCGCGCGGTTCCAGACTGAAGTGCCTAGAACCGCTCGACCACAACGGCCGGCTGTACAGGTTGTCTCAAAGTCCTTGCGACAAAGTTTAGAGGTGATAGATCACGTTACTGGGAACAACTTTGTAAGAGAAAGAATGTTCGCTGACGATTTCCCAGCGACGCCAGGCGTTCTATAAGGCGTCGGCACACAGACCGTGCATTCGGACGTGGAGCGTTGAACATGCCGAGTTCCTGACGTCATAACGTGCAAAAAGCACGTTGAAGAGTCTCTCCGAACGTGCAGGGCAATATCTAGCAAGTCAGATATTCTGAACGTGCGTTTGAACGAAGACCAGTGAGATGGGAAACGCCACCTACGCAAATGAGGCCTATCTCTCTTCAGTACAGAGTGGCGAGGGCCATATTGGCTTATAGCTGAACCCTATATGAATAGGCGCCGTTTATAAGCAACAGCAAAAACCCGTCGTAAATCGTACGATTTATTGTAATAAAATTATGGGAAAACATGATATTTGTGATGAAAGAATTATTTTAACTTGCCTACTAAGAAAGTATGCCGTTTCAAGAAAACGGTATATTGAACACCCATCAAAAACTTGTCGTCCTTGGAACACTTGTTATAATTAAATATCAGTTAGTAAGATATTTAGGATTAAAGCTTTCAGGAGACGGTAGGATTGAAGTGTGGTCGTAAATCATTCGCGGTCGGTGTAGCACAGCGAATTGAACGATATCAGGCGTTGTGTTGCTGGCTTGCATCTCACTGTATACAAACATTTTTTACCAACCTTCGCATTTTGTAATAGATTGAGATACTGTCTTATAAGTTTAAAGAAAGTTTATTCTACAATTTTCGACGTTATGTGCGGATTTTCTGAGGAGTCAATTTGCTGGATTAACTTAATCTAAAAGACAGCTTGCGCTACTTGCAGTAAGATACAAGGGTTGAAACTTAAATAGTGGCAACTATTTATTCATAACCGATACAAAAGGGTTACATGTTTGCACCTGTTACTGTGCTTCAAAGCAGTCGCCAGCGTTGTGTAGAACCCGTTGCCATCGATGTGGAAGGCGTAGTATTCTGTTAACAGAGCCTGTTCTGCTGATGGTGCGAATGGAGTGGTCTACTGCCGGTCGAATCTCTGGAACAGTTCTGAAACGAATACCACGAAGCCAAAACTGAAACTTCAGTCCAACGAATGGCGTCATATGGGTCGCCGCGAAAGTCTAAAGTGCGTCAGAGCCCCAGTATGGTGAGAGTTATGGTGATTCTCGTGTACGACTGTGATGGTGTTATCCTAACGCATTACGTTCCTCCACGGTAGACCGTCACTGCTGTTCGTTTTTGGAGCAGCACCTGCGACGAGCTTTGCAAAAGAAGCAGCGACACTTTCTGCGCAACCCAACCATCATTTTGCACTACAATATGAAGGCGCATACAGCGCAAGCTGTGGCTGCTCTGTTCGGTCGATGGGACTGGGAAGTACTGTACCATCCACCATACTCCCCCGACTTAAGTCGTTGTGACTTTGATTTGATTCCGGAGATGAAGGAACCACTTCGTGATATTCGCTTCAGATCTGTTCCAGAGATTCGACAGGCAGTAGACCGCTCCATTCACACCATCAACAGAACAGGCTCTGCTAACGGTGCACTACGCCTTCCACATCGCTGGCAACGGGTTCTACATAACGATGGTGACTACTCTGAAGGACAGCAACAGATACAAACATGTAACTCTTTTGTATAGGTTGTGAATAAATAGTTGCCACTATTTAAGTTCCAGCCCTCGTATTTTGCACTTCCTTGTTTTAAGTTTCGCATTTCACATGTTGTAAATACTCCGTTACTGAACAGAAACAGTGGTCAAGTAACAATGACCTTTGGGTTTTACTCAAAAATGAGAATGATGAAATAATTTTTATCTGTTGTGGAGAACTATTGTAAATTTGTGCCGCACTAATTGTAATGGACCTTCTGTAAGCTGATATCCTTAATGACGACGTGGTACTTTCCTTCTTGCCGTATAACATAGTCAGATATATTGAGGTTTTTTTTTTACATATACTACAGACAGAACAACAGGACTAACACATGGACGTTGGAGGAAATGAGCCTTTTAATATTGCTGAAGTTGAAATTTTACGCCTGTCGAATTAGTAATGGCTCTGAGCACTATGGGACTTAACTACTGAGGTCATCAGTCCCCTAGAACTTAGAACTACTTAAACCTAACTAACCTAAGGACATCACACACATCCATGCCCGAGGCAGGATTCGAACCTGCGACCGTAGCGGTCACGCGGTTCCAAACTGACGCGCTTAGAACCGCACGGCCACACCGGCCGGCTCGAATTAGTAAACAGGATGATTTGTGAGCCAGATACAGCCAACAACTGCAGCTGGAGAACGCTGCGATAGCGTTTATCACGTCGAGGAACGTTGTATGCAGAAGTCGCATCGTTTTGGAGCGTCCAACAGCACGTTGAACTCGGCACGCTCAACGCTGATGCTCGAAAGCACGGTCTGTGTGCCGACAGCTGTAGTTTCCAACGTCCCTGGGACGAGGCGATTTCACCGAACTAGCTGGGTCTAGTAACTGGGTGTGCAGAGTGCTATCTCAGTAAATTCATAGATTGATTTTCAACGACATAACCATAATGATTTGTGTGTCTAATCGGAGAAAGGTTTTTGGAAAAGAATAAGGAACTTTAATTTTGTTCGGACTACCACCTTTCACATGGAGCAGATGACTGGAAGATAGGCAACACACAGTGCATACGAACGCCGTCGAGTGCCTACGCCCTGGCGTTTCTCAGGAGCGTAACCAGTCTTAAGCGACGTCTGCAGTCGCCAGGAAGTAGCAGAGAATAATTTTGTCTCTAAAAAAACTTATTTAACTTGATGTCATCTATCATCCCTAGACGTTTGTCGCAAAAACTCTGGAACCCCTGTATAACAGGAAGAAACAGGAGCAGGGAGATAATAAAAGAAAGGGCGGAGAAGGTGAAATGTGTGAAATCTTCTGGGACTTAACTGCTAAGGTCATCAGTCCCGAAGCTTACACACTACTTAACCTAAATTATCCTAAGGACAAACACACACACCCATGCCCGAGGGAGGATTCGAACCTTCGCCGGGACCAGCCGCACAGTCCATGACTGCAGCGCCTCAGACCGCTCGGGCGGCGAAGGTGACCAGAGATATTGAAACCTGCCTGTTTGTACGGTAATAAATATTCATTGGGCTTTCATCACGCTACTAGTATTATGATGTATATATGCAGACCGAAGCGACGGACGAAAATTTGTACCGAGGCCAGCATTCAAACCCAGGAGTCCTCCTTAGTAGGTAGATGCGCTAACCGCTACACCACTCTGGCACAGTGCCTTTGCGCAACTGCATGGAATACTTCATGGAAAGCACGTGGGGCTATGATACTGAATTACTGTATGGTTCACTAGTGCAGTATATTCTTTGACTATCCCTATTATTCGTGTCAGTTATTAGTCCAAATAACAGCCACATTCTGGGCATTTAGTGGTTGCGGTATTTCGATCCGTCTACTGGTCCTGTCGGGTCATTCAGTAGCGATTAGCATCCACATATGACCACGCTGTGAGTGCCTTTAGTATTTTGCCATATGGATAGTTAAATTTCCGTAAATAAAACCTCCCACTGAAATTTATAGTTTCACTTGCAATATACAGGATGCCCATGCTAAGAGTCTTCAGTCGAACTTTCTTTGACGGTTCGGCAGATATTTGTTATCTTTCGCAGTATGTAAGTCATATTCTTTTTATCGACACGTATTAACAGGGCGGTGTAACAGGAAGGGTAACCAGTACAGCACCGCCCTGGCACACGCTGACTACTGCCGTCAAACAGCAGTGTTGCTCAGTCGCTGCAACAGTACTGGCTGTTCTTCGCGTTTTACTGACACTGTTCAAATATTTCGATAAAACAAAAACCACATTAAACTAATTTTGGAACGCTCTATCGAACAGGAGTCTTTAATCCTGTATTTAAAAGTCATTTTCTTTGCAACGATAAACAAACCAATCCTTCCCGTCTATACTAGGCGTCGCATGAAAACACGTTATGAATAGAATTTGTTTGGGCTGAATGCAATTACTTACTGAAAAAATAGCAAATATGTGACGAAACGTCAGAGAAAATTAGCCTGACGACTTAGGAAGGACACCCAGCTTACACTTTAAGACAAAAAAATACTACGCACCACGAATATATTACCCAAATGGGACGCAAATCGGTAGATAATATGTACACGTACAGACAAAGTAATGGTCACATTTCAAGAAAAATTGTATGCTTTATTCAAAAGTAAATAAAACTTTGCTCCATCTGGGGCCCTTATGCATCTACATCCACATCCATACTTCGCAAGCCACCTGACGGTGTGTTGCGGAGTGTAATTTGAGCACCTCTATCGGTTCTCCCTTCTATTCCAGTCTCGTATTGTTCGTGGAAAGAAGCATTTGTGCAAAATTTTGTCCAGTTGGCGTGTACCCGTTATCTAGGGGTAGCGTCTTTGATTCATAATCAAAACGTCTTAGGTCCCGGGTTCGATCCCCGCCACTGCCTAAATTTCGATAAATAATCAGCATTGGCGGCCGAAGACTTCCGACATAAGAAGTCAGCCTCATTCAGCCAACGGCCTTGTCAAAGAGGGCGGAGGAGCGGATAGAGGTTCAGGGCACTCTCTTGTCCTAAGGGTGGGAAATTGCCCCTAAAGGCGGAAGAATCAGCAATGATCAACGACATGAGGATGCAGAAGGCAATGGAAACCACTGCATTAAAGACACGTAACGTGTATCCACAGGACATGTGGCCTGTATTTGAAGAAGTGTCATGATGATCTCTCCATTGGCAAAAGATTCCGGAATAGTCCCCCATTCGGATCTCCGGGAGGGGACTGCCAAGGGGGAAGTTACCATGAGAAAAATATTGAATAATCAACGAAAGGATAACGTTCTACGAGTCGGGGCGTGGAATATCAGAAGCTTGAACGTGGTAGGGAAACTAGAAAATCTGAGAAGGGAAATGCAAAGGCTCAATCTAGATATAGTAGGGGTCAGTGAAGTGAAGTGGAAGGAAGACAAGGATTTCTGGTCAGATGAGTATCGGGTAATATCAACAGCAGCAGAAAATGGTATAACAGGTGTAGGATTCGTTATGAATAGGAAAGTAGGGCAGAGGGTGTGTTACTGTGAACAGTTCAGTGACCGGGTTGATTTAATCAGAATCGACAGCAGACCAACACCGACAACGATAGTTCAGGTATACATGCCGACGTCGTAAGCTGAAGATGAACAGATAGAGAAAGTGTATGAGGATATTGAAAGGGTAATGCAGTATGTAAAGGGGGACGAATATCTAATAGTCATGGGCGACTGGAATGCAGTTGTAGGGGAAGGAGTAGAAGAAAAGGTTACAGGAGAATATGGGCTTGGGACAAGGAATGAAAGGGAAGAAAGACTAATTGAGTTCTGTAACACGTTTCAGCTAGTAATAGCGAATACCCTGTTCAAGAATCACAAGAGGAGAAGGTATACTTGGAAAAGGCCGGGAGACACGGGAAGATTTCAATTATATTACATCATGGTCAGACAGAGATTCCGAAATCAGATACTAGATTGTAAGGCGTACCCAGGAGCAGATATAGACTCAGATCACAATATAGTAGTGATGAAGAGTAGGCTGAAGTTCAAGACATTAGTCAGGAAGAATCAATATGCAAAGAAGTGGGATACGGAAGTACTAAGGATTGACGAGATACGTTTGAAGTTCTCTAACGCTATAGATACAGCAATAAGGAATAGCGCAGTAGGCAGTACAGTTGAAGAGGAATGGACATCTCTAAAAAGTTGGGAAGGAAAACATAAGTACAAAGAAGGTAGCTGCGAAGAAACCATGGGTAACAGAAGAAATACTTCAGTTGATTGATGAAAGGAGGAAGTACAAACATGTTCCGGGAAAATCAGGAATACAGAAATACAAGTCGCTGAGGAATGAAATAAATAGGAAGTGCAGGGAAGCTAAGACGAAATGGCTGCAGGAAAAATGTGAAGACATCGAAAAAGATATGATTGTCGGAAGGACAGACTCAGCATACAGGAAAGTCAAAACAACCTTTGGTGACATTAAAAAAAGCAACGGTGGTAACATAAGAGTGCAACGGGAATTCCACTGTTAAATGCAGAGGAGAGAGCAGATAGGTGGAAAGAATACATTGAAAGCCTCTATGAGGGTGAAGATTTGTCTGATGTGATAGAAGAAGAAACAGGAGTCGATTTAGAAGAGATAGGGGATCCAGTATTAGAATCGGAATTTAAAAGAGCTTTGGAGGACTTACGGTCAAATAAGGCAGAAGGGATAGATAACATTCCATCAGAATTTCTAAAATCATTGGGGGAAGTGGCAACAAAACGACTATTCACGTTGGTGTGTAGAATATATGAGTCTGGCCATATACCATCTGACTTTCGGAAAAGCATCATCCACACAATTCCGAAGACGGCAAGAGCTGACAAGTGCGTGAATTATCGCACAGTCAGCTTAACAGCTCATGCATCGAAGCTGCTTACAAGAATAAAATACAGAAGAATGGAAAAGAAAATTGAGAATGCGCTAGGTGACGATCAGTTTGGTTTTAGGAAAAGTAAAGGGACGAGTGAGGCAATTCTGACGTTACGGCTAATAATGGAAGCAAGGCTAAAGAAAAATCAAGACACTTTCATAGGATTTGTCGACCTGGAAAAAGCGATCGACAATATAAAATGGTGCAAGCTGTTCGAGATTCTGAAAAAAGTAGGGGTAAGCTATAGGGAGAGACGGGTCATATACAATATGTGCAACAACCAAGAGGGAATAATAAGAGTGGACGATCAAGAACGAAGTGCTCGTGTTAAGAAGGATGTAAGACAAGGCTGTAGCCTTTCGCCGCTACTCTTCAATCTGTACATCGAGGAAGCAATGATGGAAATAAAAGAAAGCTTCAGGAGTGGAATTAAAAGACAAGGTGAAAGGATATCAATGATACGATTCGCTGATGACATTGCTATCCTGAGTGAAAGTGAAGAAGAATTAAATGATATGCTGAACGGAATTAACAGTCTAATGAGTACACAGTATGGTTTGAGAGTAAGTCGGAGAAAGACGAAGGTAATGAGAAGTAGTAGAAATGAGAACAGCGAGAAACTTAACATCAGGATTGATGGTCACGAAGTCAATGAAGTTAAGGAATTCTGCTACCTAGGCAGTAAAATAACCAATGACGGACGGAGCAAGGAGGACATCAAAAGCAGACTCGCTATGGCAAAAAAGGCATTTCTGGCCAAGAGAAGTCTACTTATATCAAATACCGACCCTAATTTGAGGAAGAAATTTCTGAGGATGTACGTCTGGGGTACAGCATTGTATGGTAGTGAAACATGGACTGTGGGAAAACCGGAACAGAAGAGAATCGAAGCATTTGAGATGTGGTGCTATAGACGAATGTTGAAAATTAGGTGGACTGATAAGGTAAGGAATGAGGAGGTTCTACGCAGAATTGGAGAGGAAAGGAATATGTGGAAAACACTGATAAGGAGAAGGGACAGGATGATAGGACATCTGCTAAGACATGAGGGAATGACTTCCATGGTACTAGAGGGAGCTGTAGAGGGCAACAACTGTAGAGGAAGACAGAGATTGGAATACATCAAGCAAATAATTGAGGACGTAGAGGAATTCGTGGCGGGCCGCATCAAACCCGTCAGTAGACTGATGACCAAAAAAAAAAAAAGGTCGTGAAAATTCTGGGATGGTTGGACGGCCCTGCGCATATTGCTCCAAGCGTTCTGTTGGGGAGAGGTCCGAAGACCTTGCTGACCAACGTATGGTTTGGCAAGCTCAAAGCCAATTTGTAGAAACCTCGCTGCGTGCGGCTGGACATTACGTTACTGATATGTAAGCCCAGGATGGCTTGCCACGAGGGACAATATGGCGGGCGACAGTCGTGCTGGTATCCCATCTCTGTCCGAGGCGTCTCCAGAGATGTCTTCGACCTGGAATCTCATTGAATGGAGTAGAACTGTCTTCAGTGATGAGTTCCGCTTCGAGCTGAGCCCCGATAACCAGCTGAGATATGTCGACGTCCCGGACAGCAGTGGAATACCAACTTGACTGACGCCCTACGTACTGCTAGGAGTGATGTTCTAGGGTGCTATTTCTTTTCATAGCACAACGCCTATAGTTGCCATCCGCGGCACCCTTGCACCACAGCGGTACGTTGCCGATATTCTATCGGCCGTTTTGTTGATCTTCATGGCAAACCATCCTGGGCTTACATTTCAGCAAAGTAATGTCCCGCGAGGTTTTTACTGCTTGTCCTCATGGTTGTCAAACCTTACTTAGCCAGCAAGGTTGTCAAACGTCTTCCGAGTTGAGAACGTGTGGAGCATTAAGGGCAGGGCTCTCCAAGCAATTCGGAATTTTGACGATCTAAAGCGCCAATTGGACAGAATTCGGCACGATATTCCTCAGGAAGAAATCCAAACACTCTTGTCAGTCAATGCCAATCCAAACAACTGCTTCCATAAAGGCCAGAGGTGGAGCAACGCTTTATTTACTTGCATAATTTGTCAACCTCTTTGCCGTGAGTACTTCATCCATTTTTTCTGAAAGTGTGATCATTTGTTTGTACATCACATTTGCCGATTTCCGTCCCATTCGAATAATTCCTCTTGTTGCAACCCGTGTTCACTCAGGTACGAGCAGCCCTTAGCAGCTCGCCATCTGATCTTATTTATAACTTTTCATGACGTCGCCTTTCCGGCTTAGATTTTTTTAGAATGTGACTTGTAAGTACTGCATCTCTTTCCAGTCAGTACACACTTTAGTTTATTAATGTCTCATATACCTATTATACCCCCCCCCCCCCCTCTCCATGAAACATGCACCTTGCCGTTGGTGGGGAGGCTTGCGTGCCTCAGCGATACAGATAGCCGTACCGTAGGTACAACCACAACGGAGGGGTATCTGTTGAGAGGCCAGACAAACGTGTGGTTCCTGAAGAGGGGCAGCAGCCTTTTTCAGTAGTTGCAAGGGCAACAGTCTGGATGATTGACTGATCTGGCCTTGTAACAATAACCAAAACGGCCTTGCTGTGCTGGTACTGCGAACGGCCGTAATTTTTTCCGAGGGCATGCAGCTTTACTGTATGATTAAATGATGATGGCGTCCTCTTGGGTAAAATATTCCGGAGGTAAAATAGTCCCCCATTCGGATCTCCGGGCGGGGACTACTCAAGAGGATGTCGTTATCAGGAGAAAGAAAACTGGCGTTCTACGGATCGAGGCGTGGAATGTCAGATCCCTTAATCCAGCAGGTAGGTTAGAAAATTTAAAAAGGGAAATGGATAGGTTAAAGTTAGATATAGTGGGAATTAGTGAAGTTCGGTGGCAGGAGGAACAAGACTTCTGGTCAGGTGACTACAGGGTTATAAACACAAAGTCAAATAGGGGTAATGCAGGAGTAGGTTTAATAATGAATACGAAAATAGGAATGCGGGTAAGCTACTACAAACTGCATAGTGAACGCATTATTGTGGCCAAGATAGATACGAAGCCCACACCTACTACAGTAGTACAAGTTTATATGCCAACTAGCTCTGCAGATGACGAAGAAATTGAAGAAATGTATGATGAAATAAAAGAAATTATTCAGATAGTGAAGGGAGACGAAAATTTGATAGTCATGGGTGACTGGAATTCGAGTGTAGGAAAAGGGAGAGAAGGAAACGTAGTAGGTGAATATGGATTGGGGCTAAGAAATGAAAGAGGAAGCCGCCTGGTAGAATTTTGCACAGAGCACAACTTAATTATAGCTAACACTTGGTTTAAGAATCATGATAGAAGGTTGTATACATGGAAGAACCCTGGAGATACTAAAAGGTATCAGATAGATTATATAATGGTAATACAGAGATTTAGGAACCAGGTTTTAAATTGTAAGACATTTTCAGGGGCAGATGTGGACTCTGACCACAATCTATTGGTTATGACCTGTAGATTAAAACTGAAGAAACTGCAAAAAGGTGGGAATTTAAGGAGATGGGACCTGGATAAACTGAAAGAACCAGAGGTTGTACAGAGTTTCAGGGAGAGCATGAGGGAACAATTGACAGGAATGGGGGAAAGAAATACAGTAGAAGAAGAATGGGTAGCTTTGAGGGATGAAGTAGTGAAGGCAGCAGAGGATCAAGTAGGTAAAAAGACGAGGGCTATTAGAAATCCTTGGGTAACAGAAGAATTATTGAATTTAATTGATGAAAGGAGAAAATATAAAAATGCAGTAAATGAAGCAGGCAAAAAGGAATACAAACGTCTCAAAAATGAGATCGACAGAAAGTGCAAAATGGCTAAGCAGGGATGGCTAGAGGACAAATGTAAGGATGTAGGGGCTTATCTCACTAGGGGTAAGATAGATACTGCCTACAGGAAAATTAAAGAGACCTTTGGAGATAAGAGAACCACTTGTATGAACATCAAGAGCTCAGATGGAAACCCAGTTCTAAGCAAAGAAGGGAAAGCAGAAAGGTGGAAGGAGTATATAGAGGGTCTATACAAGGGCGATGTACTTGAGCACAATATTATGGAAATGGAAGAGGATGCAGATGAAGATGAAATGGGAGATACTATACTGCGTGAAGAGTTTGACAGAGCACTGAAAGACCTGAGCCGAAACAAGGCCCCCGGAGTAGACAACATCCCATTGGAACTACTGACGGCCTTGGGAGAGCCTGACAAAACTCTATCATCTGGTGAGCAAAATGTATGAAACAGGCGAAATACCCTCAGACTTCAAGAAGAATATAATAATTCCAATCCCAAAGAAAGCAAGCGTTGACAGATGTGAAAATTACCGAACTATCAGTTTAATAAGCCACAGCTGCAAAATACAAACACGTATTCTTTACAGACAAATGGAAAAACTAGTAGAAGCCGACCTCGGGGAAGATCAGTTTGGATTCCGTAGAAATACTGGAACACGTGAGGCAATACTGACCTTACGACTTATCTTAGAAGAAAGATTAAGGAAAGGCAAACCTACGTTTCTAGCATTTGTAGACTTACAGAAATCTTTTGACAATGTTGATTGGAATACTCTCTTTCAGATTCTAAAGGTAGCAGGGGTAAAATACAGGGAGCGAAAGGCTATTTACAATTTCTACAGAAACCAGATGGCAGTTATAAGAGTCGAGGGACATGAAAGGGAAGCAGTGGTTGGGAAGGGAGTAAGACAGGGTTGTAGCCTCTCCCCGATGTTATTCAATCTGTATATTGAGCAAGTAGTAAAGGAAACAAAAGAAAAGTTCGGAGTAGGCATTAAAATCCATGGAGAAGAAATAAAAACGTTGAGGTTCGCCGATGACATTGTAATTCTGTCAGAGACAGCAAAGGACTTGGAAGAGCAGTTGAACGGAATCGATGGTGTCTTGAAGGGAGGATATAAGATGAACATCAACAAAAGCAAAACGAGGATAATGGAATGTAGTCGAATTAAGTCGGGTGATGTTGAAGGTATTAGATTAGGAAATGAGACACTTAAAGTAGTAAAGGAGTTTTGCTATTTGGGGGGGGGGGGGGCAAAATAACTGATGATGGTCGAAGTAGAGAGGATATAAAATGTAGACTGGCAATGGCAAGGAAAGCGTTTCTGAAGAAGAGAAATTTGTTAACATCGAGTATAGATTTAAGTGTCGGGAAGTCGTTTCTGAAAGTATTTGTATGGAGTGTAGCCATGTATGGAATTGAAACATTGACGGTAAATAGTTTGGACAAGAAGAGAATAGAAGCTTTCGAAATGTGGTGCTACAGAAGAATGCTGAAGATTAGATGGGTAGATCACATAACTAATGAGGAAGTATTGAATAGGATTGGGGAGAAGAGAAGTTTGTGGCACAACTTGACCAGAAGAAGGGATCGGTTGGTAGGACATGTTCTGAGGCATCAAGGGATCACCAATTTAGTATTGGAGGGCAGCGTGGAGGGTAAAAATCGTAGGGGGAGACCAAGAGATGAATACACTAAGCAGATTCAGAAGGATGTAGGTTGCAGTAGGTACTGGGAGATGAAGAAGCTTGCACAGTATAGAGTAGCGTGGAGAGCTGCATCAAACCAGCCTCAAGACTGAAGACCACAACAACATACCTATTATGTTTTAGAACAGTTAGTTTAATTCTGTAGACGACGCTCCTAGTAGCGTCGAAACGTGGTCAATTTTGGCTTAATATTTGCGACCGAGGGCTTATTTGTTCTAATATAAAATGCTATTCTCAACAAGACTTCTCTTCGTAACACGATTCGTTTATGGTAAACAGTCTTAAAGCACGACCGCGCGGAGTGGCCGTGCGGTCAAGGGCGCCATGTCACGGAGTGCGCGGCCCCTCCCGCCGGAGGTTCGAGTCCTCCCTCGGGCATGGGTGTCTGTGTTGTTCTTAGCATAATTTCGTTTAAGTTAGGTTAAGTAGTGTGTAAGTCTAGGAACCGATGACCTCAGTAGTTTGGTCCCTTAAGAATTCACAGACATTTGAACATTTTTTCTGAAAGCTCGTGCTTGTCTCGAGTCTGCTTAACTGGTCATTTCACCTGTTTTTCATACAAAGTTTAACGTGAGTGCTTCAAAAGACAAAGAGACTTATTTATATGGATAGAAAAGGTTCGATAGAAAAGGTGCGAAAGAAAGGTCCATTTGTAGGCGGAAACCAGTTATTCGATATAATTACGTCAAAATTAGAGTGTTTCGGCATCGTCGAAAAAAGGGTCAAATGCAAAAGGTGCTCGCATTGCAGATTAAAGATTTCTTCAGTTTCAACATTAAAAAACACAAATTGAAACTTTAAACGCTTAGTTTTTTAAACAACATTTTTCAAGTTGGCAGGAGCTACAATTCATGAAATTAACATGCAATTACATTATACTTTTTGTAACTTCTGAGTCAGCCTTTCTTCTGCTATAAAACGTGCGAAATATTTTCTTCACGCCAGTTTTTATAACGACTTTTTGTCGAAAACACTTAATTTTATTTCGGAGTGCCACCATTTTGTTAAAAACCATTTTTTTCTAATACTCCCCACGTACCATTTTAGACAATGCCATCAGTTTCAAAGCAGTTTTTGAAACTTTGTTCTAGATTGAAAATTGCGGTGTTCGAAGCTGCCACCAACGACCCTCGCGCTCCACGAAGGCCTTTTGTCGATTTCGTGTAGTTTCCTCTGAGTGCAAGCTTTTTACTTAAATAAAAGAAACTTAACAAAATGTTAAGGGTGTACAAAGGTCTAAAGTCATTGTTACAAATTGTGACTTCATCGAAAAAAAAACATGAATATCGGTTAAAAAATCGAGCGTCACACTGGTGTACCCCTCAATCCACGTAGTGCAGACCTAACGAGTTTCAAAACAGAGAGTCATTAACAGGTATGAAGTCCCCTTTGCCGCTATTTAGAGCAAAACGCTTGAAGCGGCGTGAATGCAGTGAACAGTTCTTATGCGTAGTGGCAGCACAAACCTTGATCCAAACCAGAGACTTTTGAGAAGGTCAGAAAGTAACTGACAGGTCTCTGTAACTCGATAATAGTTAGCATTTAGACAGCAGCGTATGTTTAAGCATCGCTTATTTACCACATGAGCTACAGCTAATTTCCTGTTTCTTGTTGTTTCAGGTAACCCACTACGATGTGCTGACCTACAACGTCCAGTAATCGAGTTCCTATGAAACTAAAACGGACATCTTGGCAAGAATATTCACAGCAAACTGTTGGCAGTCTACGATGACAACGCAGTAAATAAAGTAATGTGTTTTGATAGCATCAGTACGACTGATAATCCAAGATCTACCACCTCAACCGTTAAGACCGTTGGGAAGGCATTCACTTTGACGGACGCATCACTAAGCGACAGATCAGACAGGATGTAAATATGAAAAAGATAAAGTACTGTGCGAAACTTAAGGACAACAGCAATTTTCGCATGATGTGTCACTTCCAAGCAACTTATCTTGATGAAACTCGGAGCATACATAGAACTAATACATTATACACTGAAGCCACGAAGAAACTAGTATAGACATGCGTATTCAAATACAGAGGTAAACAGGCAGCATACAGCGCTGCGGTCGGCAACAAGTGTCTGGTGCAGTTGTTAGATCGGTTACTGTTGCTACAATGGCAGGTTATCAAGATTTGAGAGAGTTCGACCGTGGTGTTACATTCGGCGCTCGAGCGATGGGACACAGCATCTCCGAGGTAACGATGAAGTGGAAATTTTCCGGTACGACCATTTCGCGAGCGTACCGTGAATATCAAATCCGCTAAAACAAATCTCCAACATCGCTGCGGCAGGAAAATATCCTCCAAGAACGGGACCAACGACGACTGAAGAGAATCGTTCAACGTGACAGAAGTGCAACCCTTCCACAAATTGCTGCATATTTCAGTGCTGGACCGTCAACAAGTGTCAGCGTGCGAACCATTCAACGAAACATGATCGATATGGGCTTTCGGAGCCGAAGGCCCACTGGTGTACCCTTGATGACTGCAATACACAAAGCTTTACGCCTCTCCTGGGCACGTCAACACCGACATTAGACCGTTGATTGGAAACATATTGCCAAACATGTAGCCTGGTCGGACGAGTCTCGTTTCAAATTGTATCGAGCGGATGGCCGTGTACGGGTATGGAGACAACCTCATGAATACATGGACCCTGCTTGTCAGCAGGGGACTGTTCAAGCTGGTAGAGGCCATGAAATGGTGTGGGGAGTGTACAATTGGACCCCTGATTCGTCTAGATACGACTCTGACAGGTGATACGTACATAAGCATACTGTCTGATCACCTGCATCCATCCATGTCCACTGCGCATTCCAACAGAGTTGGGCAATTCCAGCAGAACAATGCGACACCACACACGTCCAGAATTTGCTACAGAGTGGCTGCAGGAACACCCTTCTGAGTTTAAGTACTTCTGCTGTCCACCAAACTGGGCATACATGAACATTATTGAGCATATTTGGGATGCCTTGCAACGAGCTGTTCAGGAGATATCTCCACCCCCTCGTTCTCTTACGGATTTATGGACAGCCCTGAAGGATTCAGGGTGTCGATTCCCTCCAGCGCTACTTCAGACATTAGTCGAGTCCATGCCACGTCGTGTTGCGGCACTTCCGCGTGCTCGTGGGTGCCCTACACGATATTAGACAAGTGTACCAGTTTCTTTGACTCTTCGGTGTAGTACGGAAGGTAACTGCAAGCAATACGCAATGAGACGAACAAAAAAGACACTCTTCTTCATAGGCAGTACTTGTACTGAAGTCACGGCTATTTATGATGGTCCCCTGGATCTTGGGAAAGGCGACACTTGGTTCTCAAAAGGAGGGCTATGCGAGAGGCGTTCAATGAATTCGAAAGTAAAGTTCTATGTACTGACTTGGCAGATACCCCTGAGAAATTTTGGTCTTATGTCAAAGCAGTAGGTGGATCAAAACAAAATGTCCAGACACTTTGTGACCAAAATGGGACGGAAACAGAGGATGACAGACTAAAGGCCGAAATACTAAATGTCTTTTTCCAAAGCTGTTTCACAGAGGAAGACTGCACTGTAGTTCCTTCTCTAGATTGTCGCACATATGACAAAATGATAGATATCGAAATAGACGACAGAGGGATAGATAAACAATTAAAATCGCTCAAAAGAGGAAAGGCCGCTGGACCTGATGGGATACCAGTTCGATTTTACACAGAGAACGCGAAGGAACTTGCCCCCCTTCTTGCAGCGGTGTACCGTAGGTCTCTATAAGAGCGTAGCGTTCCAAAGGATTGGAAAAGGGCACAGGTCATCCCGTTTTCAAGAAGGGTCGACGAACAGATGTGCAGAACTATAGACCTATATCTCTAACGTCGATCAGTTGTAGAATTTTGGAACACATATTATGTTCGAGTATAATGACTTTTCTGGAGACTAGAAATCTACTCCGTATGAATCAGCATGGGTTTCGAAAAAGACGATCGTGTGAAATCCAGCTCGCGCTATTTGTCCACGAGACTCAGAGGGCCATAGACACGGGTTCCCAGCTAGATGCCATGTTTCTTGACTTCCGCAAGGCGTTCGATACAGTTCCCCACAATCGTTTAATGAACAAAATAAGACCATATGGACTATCAGACCAATTGTGTGATTGGATTGAAGAGTTCCTAGATAACAGAACACAGCATATCATTCTCAATGGAGAGAAGTCTTCCGAAGTAAGAGTGATTTCAGGTGTGCCGCAGGGGAGTGTCGTAGGACCGTTGCTGTTCACAATATACATAAATGAACTTGTGGACAACACCGGAAGTTCATTGACGCTTTTTGCGGATAGTGCTGTGGAATGTCGAGAGGTTGTAACAATGGGAAATTGTACTGAAATGCAGGAGGATCTGCAGCGAATTGACGCATGGTGCAGGGAATGGCAATTGAATCTCAATGTAGACAAGTGTAATGTGCTGCGAATACATAGAAAGATAGATCCTTTATCATTTAGCTACAATATAGCAGGTCAGCGGCTGGAAGCAGTTAATTCCATAAATTATCTTGGAGTAAGCATTAGGAGTGATTTAAAATGGAATGATCATATAAAGTTGATTGTCGGTAAAGCAGATGCCAGACTGAGATTCATTGGAAGAATCCTAAGGAAATGCAATCCGAAAACAAAGGAAATAGGTTACAGTACACTTGTTCGCCCACTGCTTGAATGCTGCTCACCAGTGTGGGATCCGTACCAGATAGGGTTGATAGAGGACATAGAGAAGATCGAACGGAGAGCAGCGCGCTTCGTTACAGGATCATTTAGTAATCGCGAAAGCGTTACGGAGATGATAGATAAACTCCAGTGGAAGACTCTGCAGGAGAGACGCTCAGTAGTTCGGTACGGGCTTTTGTTGAAGTTTCGAGAACATACCTTCACCGAGGAGTCAAGCAGTATATTGCTCCCTCCTACGTATATCTCGCGAAGAGACCATGAGGATAAAATCAGAGAGATTAGAGGCGACACAGAGGCATACCGGCAGTCTTTCTTTCCGCGAACAATACGATACTGGAATAGAAGGGAGAACCGATAGAGGTACTCACGGTACCCTCCGCCACACACCGTCAGGTGACTTCCGGAGTATGGATGTAGATGTAGATGTAGATGTGCAATCACAACGGACGGCCAGTGCCTTCTCCCATACTGGTCACAAGTTGGTAACGAGTTGTTGTGGCAGGGCGTTTCATTGGCCACCAGCGCGTTTGACAACTTCTGCATGACTGTTGGTGCAAGTGGGCGTGCAGCAATACGTCTCCGCACTGCAGCCCACACGTGTTCCATCGGATACAAGTGGGTGGAATGACGGAATGTCCTCTCGTTCCACGAACTACTCTATGCGGTGCCGCATTGTCATCCATAAAAATGAAGTCAGGGCTGCAGCGCCTCGAAAAGGGAGACGTAGAGAAGGAGTATAGTATTACAATAACGTTGGCCGGTAAATGTATAGTGTTCAAATATCTGAAGGTTAGTATGCCTATAGAAGATTATGGCTCCGCACACCACAACTGGACCACCAAAATGAACATGTTCGACAATGCTGCTCGTACCCTCGTATCGTGAAAGGTTGGAACACCTAATGCACCCAGGGACGTTGTTGAAAATAACCGTTTTGGTGGCCCAAGTGGCAGGGGCGTCTGACCTTCAAATCTTTGAACGCGTACACTCGCGGGTGCAATTAACAAAAGTACTTCAAGATTTCACGTGCGTGTGTGTAAAGGCGCGTAGTTCTTCTTAAAATAAAAACTTTGTATTTCTGCGCGTTACTTATAATTTACCACGATTTTCTATCGTCATTCATTGGATTAATCTCTCTTTCTCGCTTATAATTTTCGGCTCACTCTTTATCGAACCAGTGTTTCTTATTCGAAGTGATACATTCGCCCTTCGCCATTCCCACAAAAGTTTGTATTCGACTCGTTTAGAGAATGTGTTGCTGTGTGATAGCCGTGATGTCGTTGCGTCACGTCAAGTAACTGATGTAATGGTTCGCACAGCATGCGGCTCAGTTACGTAGTGGACATCCTGCCAGCTGTTAACGCACTTTTCCGTGTCGGTTAAGCTTAGAGCGGCAGGCAAATGAAAACGTCGGGTCTAAACAATGGTAAGACAGAAGCAGACTCTTCTGAAAAATTGTGCAGTAAAGTTTCAATAAAATCTCACAAATAAGGCATTTTACTCACATTGCTATCTTTATTCGGATAAGTCATTGTTTTCAAATATTTCTGGAGGAACGACATATTTTTAAAATGATGAATTATACCCAAAATTGGACGCCTGAAAATAAGGCAAACGGCACTTAACATTGTTTCCTTGCAAATGGAGTGCACTTAACATGAGTTAACATTGACTTACCACTGTTTACTTACTGGGCGATATGACGAAATATTGCTGCGAAACTTCACAAAAATACAAATTTAAATGGCCCGAACTATTTCAGTTTGCAGTACTAAGCTTTTCATTACCAGTTTTTAAATTAATAAAGAATAGCGATCCCAAAAATTAATCTATGATTCACGCTAATATAAAATTATTTTTTTGTCGCCGTACTGCAGCACGTATATAATTTCAACGATGGCCCTTAAGATTTCAGCCTTCACGCAGATTCACGTCCACTGTGATAAGGGACACAACTAATTATTCACATTTACCAGTTTAGCAACCACTTTCAAAGCACATTTGCGTTCAGGAAAATACTCAGGATCTTTCTTTAATTCGTATTTACCCAGATCATCCTCAGATTCGTACAAATTGTCCCTGAAAAACATATTCCTGGCACGAACAATGCACGTGTTATTTCTATTGGCAGCCATGTGTTTGGCACTTTCATTGTTTACATGCACACGTCCTGATAATGTTGCCATTAGCGAGAATCTGAAATTAGAGACAGTGCTTGCCATATCTCGGTTTTTAGAGGCATTATCATCTAATGTGAATACAACACGTCATTTATCACGTTGTACAGGGAATGACTGCGTTTCTAATCGACTGTCCATTACCACTGTTTACAGCTGAGGTGTTCATATTCTCAACCGTTTCAGACCGTTCACAACAACGGGAGTTAAGGAACTCAATCTTTCACTTTGCAGAAAATGTAATCCGAAGTAAAATTTACTGCAATAGGGTTATGATTTAACGTCCTGTCGGCTAAGAAGTCCTTAAAGACTGAGTATAAGCTCTGACTGAAGAAGGATAGGAAAATAAATCGTCCTTGTCCGCAGAAAAGAACCATCCTAGCATTTCCTTTTATCGATTTAGAGGAATCACAGAAAATCTAGATCTGGATGGGCAGATGGGTATTTGAACCACAGCCCTGCAGAACAAGAATCAAGTGCCTTATCGGTGCCCCACATCGCTCAGTTCTTAACATTGACTTATATTAAACAGGATGTCCCAAAAATGCTGCGACAATCTTCGAGAGGTTGTAGAGCGTGTCTTGAGAAACAAACCGAGTGTAGGTACCTGAGTCCAGAAACAACTCCAAGAGCCTCGAAATTATAGGCGCCAGCGCTAGCCACAGGGCCACCCCTTCGGCAGCAAAGGTGACTTTTTACGTTGACGGACCATTGGCAAAACTTTTCGCAAGTTTGTTTGTTATTCAGTGATCGCGACTGATTGGCACGATCTCCAGTGGGGAAGATGGAGGTAGCTGCTCAATAGACAAGTATTGTCTCCTACGAATGAAACGCTCTGTTGCCTTGGTGGGTGACGGTTCCATCCGAAGTTTATTTTTCTCCTGTTACCAAAAACACTGGGGGGGGGGGGGGGGGCTTTAGAAGGTTCCAGGAGAAAAATAAACTGTGGATGGATACCCGCGTCCGAAACCACCATCCACCAAGGCAACACAGCTTCAGATTCACAGAAGACAAGGTCTGTCTATGGAACAGCTAGCTCCATCTTCTCCAATGGCGATCGTGCCAATCAATCGCAATCACTGAATAACAAACAACATTGCGAGATGTTTCGCTTAAGGTCCCTCAGCGTACAGTGTCATCTGTGGTGCCGAAGGTGTGGCCTACTGTCAGGCGCTGGCACCTAGAATTTGGACACTCTGTAGTGTCCTTGGATGCCTCTTCCGGACACTAGTTCCTATTCTCAATTTTTTCCTCAAGACACTTCTTACAACCTCTCAAACTTTGTTGCAACATTTCTGGGACACCCTGTACTTGATACAGCCATCCAAATTACGTTTAGCCGGCTGAAGTGGCCGAGCGGTTCTAGGCGCTACAGTCTGGAACCACGCGACCGCTACGGTCGCAGTTTCGAATCCTGCCTCGGGCATGGATGTGTGTGATGTCCTTAGGTTAGTTAGGTTTAAGTAGTTCTAAGTTCTAGGGGACTGATGACCTCAGATGTTAAGTCCCATAGTGCTCAGAGCCATTTGAACCATTTTTGAAATTACGTTTATTCGTAAAGTAGAGTGTATCTTGAATCAACACCGAATGTATCTTATTCCATAAACTGCTTAACGATCGCTTCAGCTGTTAGGCATTCTGAGAAAACCTTTCTACGTCAGGAGCAACCATTAGCAACTGGTTTCTCAGCAGTCGAGCGTGGCTCTGTGGAATATAGCTCAGCTTTCATTCTTTTTAATATAGTACTAAAGGTTGTTAATGTTCTACTGAGTCCATTTATACCGAAGAAAAGGAAGTGTCAGTTGATTCTAATGTCTCTAAATCAAGTTCCGTTGATACATTGGGAATATGTAACATCATTTCATACACCTATGAGCAAATGGCAGCAGATACTATTGCACTCTGCTCATGTGTTGTTACAACAATATATTATTGTTTATAGGACAGGAAAGTCTACTAAATTGCGTATCATTTTCGGTTTTTATAAGTTTGGAATGGTTGGAACCAGGGACACTGCTTATATTTTATGGAATCATTTCTGAACGATACAAGGGTAAGTACTGCACACACTAAACAGAAATGGTAAAAGAGACACTAATGTTATTTCTTCAAGATGTAAATTGCAGATAATCTGATGAACAATAACATTGCAAATGGGTACGCTATAGTAGGAAATCTTGTAACTGCAGAAGAGAAAGGTGGTGAAGGAAAAAAGAAGATAAAAAACAATTCAAATGATTGACAGTACTTGAGAGATTGCAAGATAATATGAATTCACCTACTTCCAGTACTGGCCAAGGGATATAAAAGTGTGCTGAACATGTAAAAGATGGCTTCTCCAAAACAAAAAAGAGTATATTGGGATGTAGGGAATCGAGTTGAAGCCTGAAAAAAAGAGTGCTATTTTGCACTTAATAGGTTCTTTTTAGATATATGAATAACAAAATGTTTTAAGGAGTGACGTACTTCATACACTGTCTTTATTATACAGAGTGATTCAGCTGCCAGTACCTATTGGTTTTATGCAACCCACAACACCTTCAAAACCACATGTGAGATTCTATATTCTCTCGCTCGCTACATGCAAACCATTAGTCCTAAGGAAAAAATAAAAAGGACCTTTTTACAGGAAATTTAATGTATCTAAATATTCTACTGTGATACGTTTTCGCTGGAGGGGACGGTTTTCGAGTTATTCAAGAAAAATGCGTTGAAGGTCACTTTTGTACGCCTTTCTGCGTCTAGGAAAAGTGTCTCTCAGCACAGAATATTTCCTACAAAAAGGTCCTGTTTATTTTTTTCTGTAAGATTAGTAGTTGGTGTATAGAGAACGAGAGAATATGAAAATTTACATGAGGTATTTGAATGCGTAGCAGGTTGCATAAAATCCTAAATTAGGGGCAACTGACTCACGCTGTGTAATACGTTTCAATTTGTGACGTAATTTTTATAACATAATTTTTACACTTTAGAACGTTTGTTATCATTTCATCTATATAATTAACAGTAATAAGACAATCTTCAACAATTTTGTGCAATTTACTGTGAGAAAAAGAGACTAAGGCTATCTTCGTTACATTGGAAGAAAGCAATGATCAAAGTTTCTAGCAGATATGTTTAAGTCAGAAATTAAAATCAAACACGTTCAGGCCTTGAACGCGAGTATTTTAATTTTTGACTTGAGCATAAAACACGTTCAAGCCTTGAAAGTGAGTATTTTAATTTTTGACTTGAGCATATCTGCTCGAAACTTTGACCATTGCTTTCTCGGAATGTAACTTAACAGTTCCTTAAAATTTCATTCTGACGAAAACATCCTTAGCGGTGTCGAAACCTACGTCAGTGTACCATAAAGTTATTTGCAACTGGTTGGTTGTGTGATTCCTATGCTGTAAAAAAATATCTGTCAGTTTGTCTCGTTAGCAAACTTAAGTATCTTGTATCAAACGTGACTAGTAACAATGTAACAAAGAAAGGTCATGGCTATAACAAGATCATCCGATAAAATATTGATATGTCAATATATTACACGAAAGTACGAGGTCAAGAACGGCACAGTAGTATTGTGAAATATTTATGCCCTGGACGCGTTAGAACATGTCGCCGCTCAACTAGCTTGTATTGCGATTGCAATCGCTAAGTGCTCCAAGAAGAAAAGCAAGAGGAAGTGACGATGGGCAAAAAGGTGGCTTGGAAGACGTTCCACTCACACCCATGCAGACATTCTAATAGATCTTGCAACTGAGCCCGATGAACTATATTAACATTTTTAAGGACGGACAAGTAATCTTTCAATGAACTGGTGAACTCCGTTATATCTTATGTACACAGAAAAGATACTGCTCACATACGCGTCGGATTTCACTTTCCACATTGCTGGAAGCGATCTATAATCCTGAAAAGAGTAAGATACATTACTGTGGATAGTGCTGTCGTGTACTTCTGCAATAAATAATTTAAGTTTTTGAAACGAAAAAATAGGCTGTGTCAGTGTTATTTCCCTGCACTTAAACACGTTAATCGAATGCTTCTACAGCTAATTACTGAATAAGTATTAAATACGCAATCAGGTACTCACCTCAATACACTTCAGAAGATGATTCCATTCATCTGTCTTTTCTAAAGTTACACTCTACCGAAACTACGGTTCGGTGGTTTCGTGCAGTACATAAATGACGTAGCAAATTGTCGGATTACCGGTATTATTGGTAGGCAAAGAAACTTAAATGGATATGTAAAGAGCAACTGGGGGCCGAAGATCGCTGTATGATTTGTTTGTTTTGCGTAACAACCACATTGTTACGCTACTGAGTATTTTATATCGTTTGAGAATACGAATTGCATTTTATAAGAAATAAAATAGTTTATATCGTAATTTCTGCACTTTTATATAACCAAAGCAATTACGTTTGATCTAAGTGCAGTTTACATGCACAAACATAAAAACCTACAATCTATAGTTATTTTTGTTATTTTGTACTCAGTTGTACGTTTTTCATTATGATAAAGGCATGACTTCCCCAAGTATTACATGCGAAAGTTGTTTAAAAATAACAGAAACATGTTTTACACAAGCTCGAAGAAGTATTGATGCAATGTTTGATATGTTATTGGTTTGAGTCTTTTTTTTAATTTTACCTTTGTTAGAAACTGCGCTATCTAGCGAAATATGATAAATATGGATTTTTTTATTTTTACTGCAACATTCCTCTGTTTCGTGTTACATATCGACAATTTTCGAATAAAACCTGAATTTAACATCGACAATTTCAATTTTCTTATAAATACTATTTGTTTTTCAGTTACAGATAGCAGGACAACTATGTGGAACAAAATCGTTCCATAGGTTATGCGTCCTCTATAGCTCCTCACTCAGTTTCTAGACGGTTCACCGTTTCCAGCTTCTAGGGGAACTACTAATGGTAAGAAACTGATTGGATACGCTAACAAAGCGATTCAAGTGAGGTAGCGCCCAACACCTAACATACAAGTAACACAGTTACGATCTTAACTGACCAAGGCTACTAGTAAAACTACTGTAGTCTATGCTTCCTTACGTAGTCTGTGCGGTAGCTTACGGTAGTTTTACAACTCCAATTTTTCCTGATGTATTCATATGGCGTCACTGTGTCAGTTGTTTGCATGTCTACAAATCACAAAGTCTCGGAAGGAACAAATGTGTATTGCATAATATCAGCCTTATGCTGTAGAATATGTTGGGCATATATTGAGCGAGCGTCAATATTTTTAGCTTTCTGCAGTCTCCTTCAATACATTACGCAAACCGTCAGTCTCCGTCTCAAACGGTGAAAGTTATTGTGCGGATAGAAAACCTATTATCGTTCTGTCACAATTGTGCATTCTTTGATTGCTCTGGGAAGGTCACACCAAACTCGAACACCTGAAATATTAGCTCATTTTATTGAATAAATGAATAAAAGATTTACTTAACTTTGCCACACCTATTTGTCACAGGATTGCTTTATAATTTACAACTGTCATTAATATGAAAGCATCACTTTATGCACTAAGTAACAAACTGTTCTCTTCCAGTACAGTATTCCGCCATTTACAACAGTACACGTAATCAGAAAACTTAGCTTCTAGTCGACCCTACACTATGGTGGTCACTTCTGAAGCTGAGGCCATGAACTGCACTGAGCTCTTGTATCCTCGACTCTATGTTGACCTCAGTCTGAGGGCGCTGTAGTTGCTGAGAAGGAAGTGTAGTCTCGTGGAGCGCCTCCCGTACGTCATTACGGATTGCAGTGTGGCCTCACTAATGTTGCAGTATCGATTCGTGTTGCTGACTGTGATGCGGCACTGCGATCTCCGGACGATACGACAAGAAAAATGGTCATAAAAGTGAGTGAACCTGGAGCGGAGAACAGTCACTCCTTGTCAACAGCTATTGCTTTCAAACCAGACAAATACTTCTGTCAGTGAATGCCAGGTCCGTTTGAATCAGTTTCGAATTAGTTTCGAAGTGGTGCACGGTCGAGGGAGCCAAAGACGTGAAATTTAGAGAGCCTGTTAAAATGGGCCGGCCGCGGTGGTCTAGCGGTTCTGGCGCTGCAGTCCGGAACCGCGGGACTGCTACGGTCGCAGGTTCGAATCCTGCCTCGGGCATGGGTGTGTGTGATGTCATTAGGTTAGTTAGGTTTAAGTAGTTCTAAGTTCTAGGGGACTTATGACCTAAGATGTTGAGTCCCATAGTGCTCAGAGCCATTTGAACCATTTTGTTAAAATGGATGTAGGGCACTGTAGACATGCAGATTTGAAAAGACTTGCACAATATGGACCAGCGAGTAGTCCAAGGAGGTTGGAATAGATCCAGCCAAAAACTATCTGACGCACGATCTGGACAGCCGCATTGTGTGGGGCGCCTTCTCACGGTCCGCACGATCGTTAAGCAGTTTATGGAATAAGATACATTCGGTGTTGATTCAAGATACACTCTACTTTACGAATAAACGTAATTTCAAAAATCGTTCAAATGGCTCTGAGCACTATGGGGCTTAACATCTTAGGTCATCAGTCCCCTAGAACTTAGAACTACGTAAACCTAACTAAGCTAAGGACATCACACACATCCATGCCCGTGGCAGGATTCGAACCTGCGACCGTAGCAGTCCTGCGGTTCCGGACTGAAGCACCTAGAACCGCACGGCCACCACGGCCAGCCCTTGGCGTAAGTCACTTTAAGTTAGAGTAAGTAGTATGTAAGTCTAGGGACCGATGACCTCAGCAGTTTGGTCCCATAGAAGCTTACCACAAATTTCCAAAAAATTTTTACCTCGGGTACAGTGTTTGCAATGGTGAAACGTCGAGAATAGGTTGTAGTGACCATCTCTAGTGAAGCATAATTTCAGAATACTGTAGTATTTCCCCGGAACGGTAACTGTAGCCTCGTGGAATGCCCGTTACTTGCTATTTGCAAACAGCGCTGTCGCGAGGCCGATATGTGAGTTGCGGGGGCGTAGATTTTGGCGAGCGTCGGCGCGCGGAGCAGGCGCTCCGTCGGTTCCGCAGCGCCGGAAGCCCTTCCGGCAGATAAGCTGGCGCCGGCCACCGCTATGGCTAGCTGGCTGGCTAGTGCGCTGCTTGCTGTCAGTGAGTAGCTGCGGCCAGCTGCGCAAAACACCGCCGCGCGGCGCTGCGCCACTGCACGGTGAGTCGCGCACCTGCTGCCTGCAGTCAAACGCGCCGCTTTCGCTGTCGTAAGAGCCCCTGTAAACTGTCAAACTTGTTTGTCAAATTCACTGTTTCCTATTCACGGGTTTGTCAAACAAGGGCGCAGACGGACCAACACAGTTTGTTAAATTTGACCTCATGCTTAAAGCACCTGCTACCCTATGCGTGCTAGTCACAAAATTGAGGGCGTTCAATAAGTAATGGAACACTTCATTTTTCCTAAAGGAAGTTGGTTGTATTCAGGATTCCAATACATTATATTATTCCCCACTCTTTTCGCTACAGAACCCTATTTTTCAACACAGTCTCCGTTCAATGCGGCGGCCTTACTTCACCTTACAAGGGAACCTCCCCATCGCACCCCCCTCAGATTTAGTTATAAGTTGGCACAGTGGATAGGCCTTGAAAAACTGAACACAGATCAATCGAGAAAACAGGAAGAAGTTGTGTGGAACTATGAAAAAAATAAGCAAAATATACAAACTGAGTACTCCATGCGCAAGATAGGCAACATCATGGAGAATGTGTCCTCAGGAGCGCCGTGGTCCCACGGTTAGCGTGAGAAGCTGCAGAATGAGAAGTCCTTGGGTCAAGCCTTCCCTCGAGTGACAAGTTTAATTTTTTATTTTCTTAAAGTTATGATGTGTCCGTTCGTTCATTGACGTCTCTGTTCACTGTAATAAGTTTAGTGTCTGTGTTTTGCGACCGCACCACAAAACCGTCCGATTAATAGACGAAAGGACTTGCCTCCCCAATGGGAACATCTCACGTATTTAATGCACTTTCGTCCAAAGTAGCGAACAGTCAACTGCCAGCCAGGGAGCCTCGTTAGTAGGAATACTCTCTCGTCCGTGCGCTGTAGTCGACTGACGTCGTGTGTTTCGATGTTTGTTTAGGTATAGCGTTCCCATACTACAGCGCAGTTACCTCGCATCGGACGGACGGACAGATAATAATCGTCTGAAAATAAAAAATTAAACTTTCCACTCGATGGAAGACTTAAACCAAGGACCTCTCATCCCGCAGCTGCTCACGCTAACCACGGGACCACGGCGCTCCTAAGCTCACACTCTCCTTGATGTTGCCTATGTTGCGCATGGACTACTCAGTTTGTGTATTTTGCTTTTTTTTTTTTCATAGTTCAACACAACTTCTTCCTGTTTTCTCGGTTGATCTGTGTTCAGTTTTTCAAGGCCTATCCACTGTGCCAACTTAAAACTAAATCTGAGGGGGGAGGTTCCCTTGTTAGTGGAAGGGCCTGCTTGTCCGCATGGTACCTCTCTACTGGTCGACGTTGGAGCCAACATGCTTCCCATAGAGTGCCTCCGTCACTGGGCCAAACAGATGGAAGTCTCTATGGCCTTCAGTTAGGCGGCGAGGTACCCAGTGTGCTCACATCTTTGAGTCTCTAGCTGGCGAACGAGTGTGTCAACAATACCAACATAGACGTCCAATTAAGCAGCGGTGTCGTTGATTATGAATGCATGAATGAGAGTGTCCGCACGTTCCAACGTTTTAGGAGTCATAGCTGTGTCCGGCCGGCCGGTACGCGGTGCATCGGATAGGTTTACGCGACCTTGTGCAGTGATGATAGACCCCTCACCCCACGACTCACCGTGTTTTTGTTCACTGCCGGTCTCCGTAGACATTCTGCAAGCACCTGTGAATATCTGCGATGCTCTGGTTTTCCGCCAAAAGAAACTCAGTGACAGCTCTCTGGTTGGAACGCACCTCAGTTACAGACTCCATTTTGAAAGCTACGTATTGTCACCAATACTTCATTAAACTACATAGGGGCGGATCGGGAAATTCCACGAAGTCCCACAGCAAATTTCACATTTTTTCGTCCCAAAACAGGCCGAGAAATAAAATGTTGCATTACTTATAGTCTTCTTGCATTGACTTTAGCACTGTGTATAACGAAAACGATAGGCTATTCTAGGTAACGGCTGAAAGTGAGAGATAAATAAAACCATAAAAATCTGCTAAAGGAAATACTACACTCATTACCTCCTGACTACATCCGCTTTCTTCAAATGGGCAGTCAGACTTATAATTACGTGTTAGAATTACTTCACTCATGCCCTGAAACATAAGACACAGTTATGCGAAAATCTATTCTCTTCTGCTTGATACTCCGATGAAATTACATTAAAATACCACAATGTAGGAACACATAAATCGTCTTTGGAAGAACCGGAGACCTTCGATTTTTTGTTTTATTCCAAGAATGTTGTATTTTTCTTCTTAACGTCTTCCTGTAATACATGTCTAGAAAAACGCAACACTTCAATCGTTTTCGCAATTCCCAACGCTCTTCCATCCTTATACTTGATTGTAGTTTTCAAAATCGAGGAAATTCACGGTACGGTGAGATAAATTGTAATAAGGTCTCTTTCTCATTAAACATACGCTGCTAAACATCAACACATCAACGTCTTACATCTTGTCAAATCGGCCGTCGATCAAAATTCCTCTCAAAAACGTTAAAGTAAGTCTATGTTTGAGAAACATGCCAAATAAAGCCGCGCACTGCCAAATACTTTCACAAACTACAAAGGTTTGACAAATTGTTCGATCGTTTACAGGGGCCTTAAGTAGGTTTATGGAAAAAGTATCTCTGGTTCTTGTTATCGAGTACGTTTATCTCGATACCGATACTGTTTTACTCGATACTTTCCAACTGATGCTTTTACTCACATGAATACCTTTTAGCTGGTACCTTATCGAATTATCTTCATAATTAATTATTACATTTTTATCATCGAAATGATAGTCTCAGCCTTTATGTGGCACTTCCAATGTCGTCACGATGGGCTAATTCTTTAAAAGAACAGGAAGACATGAAAGTTTTATTCTGCCAGTTGTATAAGCTAACCAACGATTACCTGATAATTCCAGGGCATCAGTGCCTTCCGAGCCTTATTTTCAAAGGCAGACAGCTAGCTGTCAGAGTCACATAATAGATTTAAGCCGTAGTAGGAACGTCTCTGGCAATTGATAAGAGAGAGACGACGTGGGAGTCTTGTGGTTCACGTTATCTGTGGCCAAGTAGGAAGTGGTGTTGGCTAGGGCGGAGCCTCAGCGACGATTCTGCCTCGGAACAAGGAAGTGAACACAGCAGCTGTACTGCGTTGTGTTGCAACCAGCCTGTGTACAGCAGTCACGTAGCTGCGACCGCTGATCTACAAGGGCAAGGCCGACCTCCCGGCATCAGGTGTGCGCTGTCACTTCTCGCTGCCCTGTATGCATACGCCGCCTGAGTGGATGTTGTGACGTTAGAATGACCAGTGCACGCTGTCTGCCTGTTTTTTCTCGGTGACGCTTATGGTACACGACGTCACAAAGGACGCTGCGAAGTTACAGGCTACGAGTGCAGGCTACCTACCTGTCAGTTTGTCACTGCCGTGTACGGAGTATAGTGCCCACGTACGTGCTATGCCTGTCACGTTCCACTAAGTGCGGATGAGGAAGAGACACTCAGCTGTATCTATAAGAAGACAGATAGTCGCCACGCCAGTAATCATCTGAGTGACGTCATTGCTTGTTGTGGTTCATCGTGCGTTTTGTTCTGATAGAGGCTATTTCATCTGCTTTCCTCTTTACTGCTGTGCTTCCTCAGTGTTTGACTGACACCGTTCGGCAGACATTATCGCTGATCAGTATTTCGGTGAGGTCGCTGGGTAGATATTGTGACGGATCATGTATTTGATCAACGAACTTTAAGCCTGCATTATGGTTCGTTACGGCGTTGTCCTGTTACTTACAGTCATGGAAATAAGTATTCATACAGTAGGTAGTGACAAACTACGATGGTGTGTTGGGATAGTAAATCACCCACAGCGCCGATACGAATAAGTACGATGATGTAGCGTCAGATAATCATGTTCTTGGTTATGAAGCTTCCCGTATGCCATGAATCTATTCTGGGAAAATAAAATAAGTTACACTCCGCACGGTCTACGACAGGGCAAAATGTATTCATACAGCGGACTACTTTCAACCAAACAAACGGCTGACGCAGCCCCGGAGTGCATGCCACACTTGTGTAGTCGTGTGGCGGCCGTGAAGCAACAGCAAGTCGGACGTGGGTACCGTGGAACAGCAGAATGGGCCGCAAGGGGAAGGAAACGACCATTGAGGAACGAAACATCGCTGTCGCCCAGTATCTTCAACACAAGTCGTATGCCGAAATTGCGAACATCGTAGCACGAAGCCGAGCGACTGTGCAATCTATCATTAAGCGATATAAGGACAGACATGTAGTAATAAACAGTGAACGACAAGGTCTTCCACAGAAGCTTACAACAAGAGAGATCCAGAATGCTACTAAGAATCATCAAGAAAACCCCGAAAACGACAGCGTCGGCACTATCCGCATATGTACATGACCATTTCCGAAAGGACATCACCGAGCGAGGTGGCGCAGTGGTAGCACACTGGACTCGCATTCGGGAGGACGACGGTTCAATCCCGCGTCCAGCCATCCTGATCTAGCTTTCCGTGATTTCCCTAAATCGCTCCAGGCAAATGCTCGGATGGTTCCTTTCAAAGGGCACGGCCGACTTCCTTCCCCATCCTTCCCTAATCGGATGAGACCGATGACCTCACTGTTTGGTCTCTTCCCCAAAACAACCCCCTCCCCCACCTGAAAGGACATCACTCCAAGGGCAGTTCGTACCATTCTCAATCGTTCGGGCTACAGAGCCAGGGTCCCGAGACGAAAGCGCTACATCAGCAAAAAGAACAAGAAGTGGCGGATGGAATTCGCGAAACAGCATGTATCCAAGACAGCAGACTTCTGGGATACTGTATTGTTTAGCGATGAAAGCAAATTTAATAGCGTGCACAATGATGGTAGGATCTTAGTCTTTTCAACCCACGGTGAAGCACGGAGGTGGTGGTGTGATGGTATGGGGCTGTATGTCAGCCTTCGGTGTCGGAAAATTAGTGTTTGTGGATGGTACCGTAGACAGATTTGTGTCTATGAACAATCTCAGACAGAACTTACAACAGATTTTTGACGCCTTGTGTCTTCCTAGGAATTATTACTTCCAACAGGACAATGATCCCAAAAATACGGCGCAAATTGTCCGGGTGTGGTTGCTCTACAGCACTCGACACACTCTTAAAACACCAGCTCAGAATCCGGGACCTAGCTGGTTGTGGAACGTCTTTCGTGATTTGCAAGACGAAAGAGCCACTGGTTGCGAAATTGCTGTTACTGTAACTTAAAATATTTGTCATAACATTCTTCAGGTTACAATTGGCCATAAGCAATTAGTTTCCTGCTACTTTCGGTGATCGATTGCGCCTTAATATTATACAGTATATGTGACTGAATGCTGTTTTTTTGGG
The DNA here is from genome assembly GCF_023864275.1 of Schistocerca cancellata. Classification (NCBI taxonomy): domain Eukaryota; kingdom Metazoa; phylum Arthropoda; class Insecta; order Orthoptera; family Acrididae; genus Schistocerca; species Schistocerca cancellata. The sequence goes on along the minus strand of NC_064631.1, from coordinate 294,779,837 downwards.
GTCCGTGCCTCACTACGCAAGAAAGATACCCTTATAGAATCCCTTTGTGGTCCCTCTGTCTCTGCGACTGTTGAGAACTCTTTTTCTCAGGAACAGGTAGACTATCAAGTTCAGATTTAAGATACATATTACGGTCTTGGCTTCTAAGTCAACGCAAAAAAAAAAGAGACGGCTTTTACGCCACATATTTTGGTACTCGAAAATTCACTGATCAAAATCTAAACGGTTCTTCCCGTTGATACAGAATCAAGAAATTTGCGAAGACGCATAATTTCACACTATAAGTAAAGAAAAAAATAGAAAATTCCTGATTTATAATTACATCACTGGGCAATAATATTTTTTATCTATCTGATTGTTTGCCCGTCTGTTATGACCCCTTTTTCTCTGGAACAGGGTGGCATATCAAGTTCAGATTTATGCCACGTGGTAAAGTCACGGAGGTGTAAAACATTTGAGCTTCTAAGTCAATTCAGCCGCCGGCCGCGGTGGACGAGCGGTTCTAGGCGCTTCAGTCTGGAACCACGCGGATGCTGCGGTCGCAGGTTCGAATCCTGCCTCGGGCATGGATGTGTGTGATGTCCTTAGGTTAGTAAGGTTTAGGTAGTTGTAAGTCTAGCGGACTGATGATCTCAAATGTTAAGTCCCATAGTGCTTAGAGCCATTTGAACCATTCAATTCAGCCCAAAGGTTCGGACATTTATATCTCATATTTTGATACTCGAAAACTCAATCACCAAAATCTATAAGGACTTTCCGCTGACGTATAACCATGAAATTTGGCAAGAAGCAAGGTTTCATCGTACAAGCAAAGTAAAAAAAAATCTGAAAATCGTTAAACTGTAACTACTGTACATCACACTACAATACGGTTTTGCCATTAGAACGTACATTGCATTCATCATCCGTCACTTGCATAACAGACGAACGCTATTGCATGCAAACATAAAATATAAGTTGTAGTCATATTTTAGTATGTTAAGTAGAGAATGTTTTATTAAATTTTCTATGTCTACATATATAAACTGAAAACCGTTGCTCGCTTCTTTCTGATTGTTCAGGCTTGTCTGTTGAACTACTGTAGAGATTTTGATACGGTCTTGGAATTCCATACACCGATGTCTAGCCAGTTATACATCGAAAACAGGCAAAAATCGTTTAGATTGTCGATTCCCCGGATGGATGAACTATATAAGTTTGCACGGATCCCCTCAGTGCGCGGGTGCTACTCGTCCTTGGCCAATTTTTTATGATGTACTTTAAAGATTGCATCAAAATATTTTTCACTACTAACTGCAGGATGACAGATTTGTTTTTTTTTTATTTCCAAATGTGATGAAATATATCTGTAAATTAAACTTTGTATGATCAGCTACTGTGAAATCACAATGAAGTGTACTGTTCAAATTCTGCTTTTATTAATAAATGATGAATTAAACTTGTCCATTAAAATCACCTGAACGCTCCACTGCCCACGCACACGATCCCAGTTGTATCAAGATCACCGCAACTGGATGGAATATTGTTCTTGAGTGACTGGTCTGCCTCCATAGCCGACAGGTCAGCGCGTCTATAATGCGGAGGATGCGGGTTCAGTCCCCCCTGCTGTCACAGATTTCTCCTCGGTGGGACGTCTGGAACGGGGTGCGCTCAGCCTCGTGATGCTAACTCAGAAACTGCTTCAGTGAAAAGTAACCGTTCTCCGGTTTGAAACGTTGGGCTGCAAGAACTGCTTTTTGACGCTGTGTGTCTCCACGCCGCATCCGATTTACGACAGATGGTAAAGAATGACATGGCAGACAAACGACGTAGCGTGGTTCAAAATGGTTCAAATGGCTCTGAGCACTATGCGACTTAACTTCTGAGGTCATCAGTCGCCTAGAACTTAGAACTAATTAAACCTAACTAACCTAAGGACATCACATACGTCCATGCCCGAGGCAGTATTCGAACCTGCTACCGTAGCGGTCGCTCGGTTCCAGACTGTAGAGAACCGCACGGCCACTCCGGCCGGCACGTAGCGTGGTCTTCAGGGCCTGTTGGCAGAGTTTAGTTTGCTTTTACTAAGGACGGGGAATCGGACGTTGAGGTAAGATTTAATGTGTTTACTTTTCGGTACTATTCATCTATTTTTCTGATAATATGTTATGAAATTTGATATTTTCAGTGCCAAATTTTAAAAAAATTGTAGACTATCAAGAAATTAAAGGGACTGCTTGATTTAAAGCTTGTGTTATTCTGATTAAAACTTGTGTAATCTACTATCTATCTCTATTATAGATAGATTTTATAAACCACAGAAGCATAATAAGGGGAGCAGGAGCTACAGATTTCAGCTGTACGTCAGTTTGAAGTCAACACCAACATGTTAGATGCCCCAAAACATTAGCATTATGCTGTTTACGATTGCTTCTTGTTCTTAAGTGCTGTCATGTGCACGCTAAAGTTGTTTTTAAGTTTAAGTGTTACAATGTTTTCGTGAATAACACGGCATCAGAAACGCGTTTCCAGACGTTTTTTGGTCTTAAGTGCATGTTTGATCCAGTAATACGATGTATTTCGCTTCGTTAACGTAACTTCCTTTTTGTTATACGTTTAGAGACTTGAAGAAGAGGAGTATGTGAAGTGAAAAAGCTGCTTTCTTAACCCAAAGTTTTTCTTAATACGGAATGACGCAACAGACGTTCGGTCCATGTCCTTTTCCCGAAAATACTGGGAGCAAATTTTACTATGTTTGGTTGATTTCTAACCTTTTCTTCTCACAGCTTCCACCCAGAGAGTTTTTCGTCTGACGGGGAATCTACATTTAAACAACATAAATAAAATCACCACAGTAAAACTGAACAGAGCAGCCATAATTCATTTATGGCTATATAAAAGAAATATCACTCGAACGAGTCCACTTGAGAATGATATGTGATTCCTTTACATTTTAGACTGAATCTGAATAATCAGGACACCCGTGAATGGCGCAAACTGTCACTTTTTATCAAAACACTTCTACCTGTTGCTAGCATTTGGGGCAACTAACATGGCGAACGTTGGCATCAATTTGTGACGTCATGACAACTTCCTTTATTACACCTCCATGTTAAAAACAGATATGCAGAGACTGGAGCCGACAGAGAGAATCTACTCTAAACTTTCGATAAAAGATAATATGGATACCTCAAAGTACTGATTCTCTCCTTTCGGCATTGTTACGAGTTTCTTGCGATACTACTAGAGAGTAAAATATCGGTAGTTTTCGTTCGATGCCGTGTTCGTAAGAGGAAGACACACGAACAATGGATCACTGGCGATATCGCCTGCGATCGGCACGAATACGCCCGACGGATTTGTGTCGAGGTCCGGTGAACCGGCCAGTCTGTGGATGGTTTTTAGGTGGTTTTCCATATGCTTCAGCGAATGCGGACTGGTTCCCCTTATTCCACCTCAGCTACACTATGTCGGCGATTGCTGCACACACACATGTCCGCCGCTCGTGGTCTCGCGGTAGCGTTCTCGCTTCCCGAGCACGGGGTCCCGGGTTCGATTCCCGGCGGGGTCAGGGATTTTCACCTGCCTCGAGATGACTGGGTGTTTGTGTTTTCCTCATCATTTCATCATCATCCAGGAAAGTGGCACAATTGGACTGAGCAAAAATTGGGTAATTGTACGGGCGCTGATAACCACGCAGTTGAGCGCCCCACAAACCAAACATCATCATCATCATCCTCAGATTGCTGCACAAACAAGTTCTCCACGTACGCGTACACCGCCATTACTCTACCACGCACATAGAGGTTACACTCGTCTGGTGTGAGACGTTCCCTGGGGGAGCCCACCGGGGGCCGAATCGCACAATAACCCTGGGTTAGTGGTGTACATGTTGCGCTTATAACCCGTCCATGCTTGCGCGTTGTCAACAGAACGGGCAGGCTGCTTCATTCCCAGCCAAGCCAAGCAGAACCCAACCCGGGCAGGCTGCGGGAAACTTGCTTGCCTGCCCATATTACTGCTGAGCTGCGCTACGCAGCCGTTTAGTATGCGCGCGTCATTGTCGTATTATGAACGTTAATTAAAAGTTTTTATTTTACCTGAGCACCAAAAAACAAACCCCAACATTGTATGTATATATTAATTTCAGGTCAAAAACTATTGGGTTTTATTTGTACATTCTTCCTTTACGCGTATATTTCGGGCTTATTATCTATGTAAATAAAAATGAAATGCCATATGTGTTGATAAGCGTAAAACTCGAGAACGGCTGGGCCAGTTCGGCTAAATTTTCTTTTATGAGTTTGTAATTCTCAGGACAAGGTTTTTTTGAAATAAAATTTTTGGAAAATCGATCGAAAAATTGGAAAATTTGAGAAAAATTTAAAGTGCGTTTTCATTGTGTCCGTGTGTCTGTATTGCATACAATCTTGATGAAATTTTGCACACTATACCTTGAAACCAAGAGGAAGGTCACTGTCTACATAAAATTTCGTAGGGTGCATGGCAGAGGTTACTTTACCTAACTGGAATTCGACAAAATGTACGTTTTTATTCCGATCTTGATGAAATTTGGCACACTTGATATTTAAAGCAGGATGAAGGGCGCTGTCTTCTTGAAATTCTGAATGGTGCATGGCGGAGGGTACTTAACTTAAACACTTCTACACCAACCTACAGTTATATTCCGATCTTGAAGAAATTTTGCACACTTGATCATCAAGAGGAGCATCACTGTCTACATAATATTTCGGACAGTGCATGGAATAGAGTATCTTACAAAAGATTTTCACATCGTTTGCGCGTTACCATGAAAGTTGGCTCATGTACGCAAGTTTCCATGGAGAAGGTTTTTGAATATTTCCGTGTGTTTGTGTGTGTGTTTGTGTGTGTATGTGTATATATGTATACGTATATATACCTATGTGTGTGTGTGTGTGTGTGTGTGTGTGTGTGTGTGTGTGTGTGTGTATGTATATATACATACATTTTGTTAAACGAAATGTCTATTATCTTTTTGAAATTTGAGAGATGTCTTACACATTCACAGTCATCGTGTTTGACAATTCGCGCACAGCAAATGTCGTTTAACAGTTGCAAACAATTTTTGGTTGATTGAGCGAACGTGTTATATTGGCTGCAAAAAACCTTGATGTTAACGAAATGAATTTTCAGATTCAAAATATGATACCTGGCGAATTGAGGACATGCAAGTCGGTTTATTCCGTTACTAACCAAGATGATGTAGTCAACTATCCTACGGAATTTTTAAATTCGCTGGATTTGCCCGGATTACCGCCTCCCAATCTGCAATTAACTCGGATGGGCAATCATTATGTTGCGAAAGGTAAACCAGCCATGAGTTTGTAAAGGCACCCAGCTTGCGGTGAAGAAATTAAAGAACAACGTAATCGAAGCCACAATTTTAAAAGGAAAGTACAAAGGTGAAGACAGTTTGATTCCACGTATCACTATGATTCCGACCGACATGCCATTCGACTTTAAACGGTTATAATTTCCAGTGCAGCTTGCATTTTCCATGTCGATAGATAAATCGCAAGGGCAGTCGTTATATGTTTGTGGCTTCAATCTTGAAAATCATGTTTTTCACATGGCCAATTGTATGTCGCATATTCCCCTGTCGGGACATCTTCAACATCATTTGTTTACGCACCAGAAAACAAAACTATCAATGCTGCGTATCAAAAAGTATTACAATAAATGCTACCTAGCAATAAACTTTGACACTGCTTCACTGATCACCACAAAAGTTGACAGATATATATGAGTTTTCATAGATACGTGAAGAGGAGATGAACTGAGGTGCCGGAGTCCAACAGAGAGAGGACGAGGAGAGGGATGGAGGGTGGAGTGAGATGGGCCAAGGGATGGGGAGGGGGGGAGGTGAACAGAGAGATAGTGGGACAGGAATAAATGGATAGAGAGAAAATAGGGGAGGGAAGATGGACTACGAGAGTATGGAACAAATAAATGCCCAGACAAACGCCGGGTTTTCAGCTAGTTGTCAAATATAAAAGGACTTCTTCGAGACTCACAAATACTGGATAGTCTCTATTCGAACCACCATCAGATCACATCTCAAACAGGTTTGTGTAGCAAGCAGAACAATCACTGAAAATGGAGCTCCTTTGTACACTAAAAGCTACAGATAACCACCAGGGGTGTAGATAACGGGGGGGGGGGGGGGTTCAGGTGTCTCCCCCCCCCCTCCCCTCGAGCCCATGGACATAGTGTTTTTTGTTTTGGTGGAACGCAATGCAGTCTGCGTTGCAGTTTTCAACTCTGAAAAGGATGGATATTTGTACTAAAGAAGTGAACCTCCACCCCCCCCCCCCCCCAAAAAGAAGATTGGTCCCCTCCCCAGAAGAATAAATTATCTAAGCCCCTGATAACCACTGTACTGCAATGAGAACCAAATTAAGATTTTGGAAGTCTAGATTCTTTAACTTTAGTATGTTTCAGCCAAGTATGACACCAGTTATACAAATATTTAACTCCTTTTCCAGGATGTATTTTACTGGTTCTGCGAATTCATTCGAAGTTGGCAAAATCATTCTAAATTGCCAAAATGCATTTTAACAAAATCGAAGCACTTGTTTCGTATCCACTTCTTCTAAAGGCTATAGTACAGGGAATAAAATGGCGACTCTAAGCAATTTCTCGCGGCGTCTACGTTTGCGTCATGAGAGTCCACACTTGTAGTCTAGGTCTGCGTTATGAATGACCATAGTTCGGACCCTCATGATGCAGACTTAGACGACGAGTGTTTACGTGCATGATACAAACCTAAACGACGACTGTAGACCCTCATAACACAGACCTAAACGACGAGTCTGAACCCTCATGACGCAGACGTAGAAGCTGTGGAGAGTGGCTCAGAGTTTCCATTATATTCCTACTACAATACATTCGTGGAAAAAGACGCTCTTCATTTTAAAAGCATTTGTAGTGTCTAGGTCTTCAACACCTTGACCCTGCTTGTGAGATTCCCCTTAATATATAAATACAGGAATAAAATTACTTATCGCAATGTGCGTGGAACTCAACAAAATAAATTGTAATTTAAACTCATAATGTGTATTGCCTTAATCCAAAAATGAATATTTTATTTTGCAGAACACTTTTCAATATAAAATATTTACAAATTTTCCTTCAGTTCCCCTGAAAGTATTACTTAGGCCAAACCAGATACTCCTAAAAAATTTGGCTACTTTTGCAAACACAAGTAACAGAAAATGGTTTACAAACAATAATAAATGTCACTTGGGAGGACTGAAATCAAAAAGTTTAGTCTAAAATAAAAATGAACTGTATGCATTACAAAATTTCTATCTCAGAAATTGACGCCCAGAAAGCACAAGAAAGAAAACTGTACTCTTAATTAGTAAATTTGCACTCAAACGCATAGTATCCCGTTTAATGTTCTACTGTATTCTTAATGCTTCTGCTGATTAGTGTTTGAATTAATTATGACGAGATCATTATGTCTGTCTGCATTAATACGTGATCGTTTTTCGCTAAGTAGGTTTCCAGCGCAACTAAAACATCTCTCACTAGAGGCACTAGTGGCTGGTCTTGCCACACACGCAAGTCGAGGAAGTCGTTGGGAGTTATTTTTCCACCACTGTAGAATATCTCACTCGTTCACACAGTGTTCTTGCAAGTATCTGCTGACTTCATCATGTAGGTGAGGAGACTCAACTGCCCAGTCCTCAAATTTCGCCATTTTGTACGGTCCTGGATTTGTTTCTTGTGTACTGTGATTGGGCACTTGTACTGAAACTATACTATATTTGCAGAATAATGTGAAGATCGTACTACACATAGTTGAAATTATAATAGTTTTAGATGATGCTATCATTTGTCGTCCAGTAAAGTCACCAGAAGATCAAAATTAACTGCAGTATGATTTAAATAAGATATATATTTTTGGTGTGAAAATTAGCAGTTGGCAATAAATAATGAAAAGAGCGAGGCTATCCGTGTGTGTACTAAACTATGTCCGTTAAACTTCGTTTACAAGATCAACCAGTCAAATCTAAAGGCTGTAGATTATAATTAATATCTCTGATTACAATAACGACCTACTTGAATAGGAATTGACACACAGAAAATGTTGTAGGTGTTTTAATGGCAAAACACTCTTTTGGAGCATTGCTACGCAGTTGGAGAGCCTTTTTTGGTACGATTAATGGAGGAGGTCGAAAGAGTCTAAAGAAGGGCAGCTCGTTTGGTATTATCGTGAAACAGGGGAAAGACTGTCGCGGAAATTATACAGGAGTTGAGGTGGGAATCATTACAACAATGGCGTTTTTTGAAGTGGCTCAATTTATATATGAAATTTCGATCACCAACTTACACCACCGAATTCTAAGATACATTGTTGAGTCCCATCTACATTGGAAGAAATGATCATCAGAATAAAATACAAAAAAGCAGCGCTCAGACGGAGAGATGTAGGTGTTTTATCCCGCGCGAAATTCGAGAATAGGAGACAAATAAGTTGAAAGTGGTTCGATGAACCCTCAACCAAGCACTTGCGTGTGACTTGCAGAGGACCCATATACATGTAGATGAAGAATATATGCACTATCTTTGGAGCTTACCTTCAACACACATCTGTCGTGCTACTTGGTAAACATCAATTTTTTCATCCTCGGTTAACATTCTTAACATGCGGTAGTTAGGCACCATAAACGTTGCATTTTTATGCAACATACTAACGCACATTTTCTGCTCTTGGAAGGCACCGGCGGCTTGTTTCAAAGGTTTCATGTCCTGAAAATACATTTTATCAACATACATATTTCGCAAGTGGTTCTATAATATTCAGATGGAATAAAATTACAAACCTCTCCATCGTTATCCCGTACAGTACAGAGAGTTTTTAAGGCATAAAACCACGGTAGAACTAAATGTAGGGTTGGCTCCTTGTCACCCTCTAGATCAACTGTGGCTTCTTTCAACGGCTTAAGAAATGCTATAAGTCGTCGTGGGGTTGTGGACCACTGCGGCTGCGGCAGGGATGGAGCCTCTCCGTCGTTTGTAGGCCCCCCGGTTAACATACAATACAATACATACAATTTATGACTGATTACTACAGTGCTACAGCTTTATACTCAGCGTGGCCAAACTTTGGCATGCTATACTTTACTGTCACTGGCTTCTGAAGAAGGCTAAATAATTTTGGCTGAAACCTGGGTAAAGATGGGTTTCTATTTGCAACTGAGGCTAACGTGTTACATGTTTACATCAGGAGCAGTCTAGCACTGGCAAAAAGGGCATTCCTGGCCAAGAGAAGTCTACTAGTATCAAACATAAGCCTTAATTTGAGAAAGAAATTTGTAGAATGTACGTTTGAAGCACAGCATTGTATGGTAGTGAAACGGACTATGGGAAAACCTGAACAGAAGAGAATCGAAGCATTTGAGACACGGTGCTGCAGAAGAATGTTGGAAGTTAGGTGGACTGAAAAGGTGAGGAATGAGGAGGTTTTGCGCAGAATCGGAGAGGAAAGGAATATGTTAAAAAATGGCTCTGAGCACTATGGGACTTAACATGTGAGGTCAGCAGTCCCCTAGAACTTAGAACTACGTAAACCAAACTAACCTAAGGACTTCACACACATCCATGTCCGAGGCAGGATTCGAACCTGCGACCGTAGCGATCGTGCGGTTCCAGACTGAATCACCTAGAACCACTCGGCCACAGCGGCCGGCAAAGGAATATGAAAAAAACACTGACAAGGAGAAAACACATGATGATATGAGATCTGTTAATACATCAGGGAATGACTTCCATGGTACTAGAGGGAGCTGTAGAGGGCAAAAACTGTAGAGGAAGACTGAGACTGGAAAACATCCAGCAGATAATTGAGGGCGTAGGTTCCAAGTGCTACTCTGAGATGAAGAAGTTGGCACACGAGAGAAATTCGTGGCGGACCGCATCAAACCAGTCAGAAGATTGATGATTCAAACGAAAAACAGAAAAAACCTATTGTTGAACAGTTCCATTGCCGTCGGGAAACATGATGTACGATATTCCTTGGCCGTAATGGTGCCTTGCATGAGCCTACTGGACCCATGTCGGCGTCGGTGCACTGTGTGTTCAGACACACTTGTACTCTGCTCACCATTAAATCTGATGTTATTTCCGCCACAGCTCGCTACCTTCCCCTTTGTGGTGTCACCGCCAGACACCACACTTGCTAGGTGCCACTATCAGTGATTGCAGACCGAGCGCCGCCACACGGCAGGTTTAGTCTAGAGAGACTCCCTAGCACTCGCCCCAGTTGGACAGCCGACTTTGCTAGCGATGGTTCACTGACTACATTCGCTTTCATTTGCAGAGACGACAGTTTAGCATAGCCTTCAGCTATGTCATTTGCTACGACCTAGAAAGGCGCCATATTCAGTTACTATTGAAATTGATATTATCAATGATGTACCGTCAAGAGCGACGTTCATCATTAATGGATTAAAGTTAAGTATCAAACTAATTACGTCCGCTTTCTGAATTCTAATTCCTTGTTATTTTCCAGACCTCACGTCAGTAGAGTCCTTCCCTCCTCACGCCAGCCTGCGTGAGCTAAAACGCGTGCATTTCGGCCTCCAATAGTAACACGGTGTTGGCTCTTCTGCCAACCACAACACCCTTTTTACCGGTCTGCGCAGTCTACGATATTCGACATCTTTAATGACAAGTGGCTGCCCAGCCCCACGACTTTTAGACGTGATTTCACCCTGGTTTCACCACTTACTGAGACACTCACCACAGCACTCCTCGAACACCCGACAAGTAATGCAGTTTCCGAAATTCTCGTGCCGAGCCTCCAGGCCTTCACAGTCTGCTCTCGATCAAATTCAAATAGATCGCGCATTCCCCGTTCTACACACGGACAGCATGATAACTGATACTACGAGGGTAATCACAAAAGTAACGTCCCCTATTTTTTTATAAGTACATAGACCTGTTTATTTCTACAGTGGTTTTCATCAGTTTACAGGTTGAACATTTAGCTATTTTTCGACATAATCACCATTTCTGTCGATGCGTTTTTGTAGACTCTGTGGCAGTTTTTGTATGCCCATGTCACACCAGTTCGCCGCCATACTGTCCAGAAAGTTATGAACCTCTTCTTTCACCTCTTTGTCGGAGCTGAATCGCTTTCCGGCCAAATGTTCTTTTAACTTAGGGAACAGGTGATAGTCACTGGGCGCCAAGTCAGGACTATAGGGTGGGTGGGTGATTATGTTCCACTGAAACTGTTGCAGGAGAACAACGGTTTGTCGAGCGATGTGTGGGCGAGCGTTGTCATGGAGAATGTGTACGCCGTTGCTCGACATTCCTCTTCTCCGGTTCTAAATTGCCCGTTTGACTTTCTTCGGAGTCTCACAGTACCTGTCAGCGTTAATTGTGGTCCCAGTGGGCATAAAGTCGACCAACAATACCCCTTTCCGATCCCAAAAAACGGTTTTTGTGACTTTCCCGCAGACTGTGTTTGTTTGAATTTCCGCGGCTTTGGCGAAGAAGGATGCCGCCACTGGTGTGATTTTTGCTTGGTCTCAGGTGTAAAGTGGTATGCCCAGGTTTCGTCACCCGTGACAATTGAGTCCAGAAAGTTATCCTGTCCGGCTGCAAGGCGGTGAAGAAAAGCGCGGTAAGCATCATCTCGTTGCTGCATGTGGTCCTCAGTCAGCATGCGTGGCACCCATCTTGCGCACAGCTTCCGGTAGTTCAATGTTTCCGTTAAAATTCTGTGAGCGGTGCTTCGGGAAACCTCAGGAACCAACGTGCAGAGACCATCCAGGGTGATCCGCTGATCTTCACGCATGCTTTGCTCGACCTTCAACACTGTCTCCTCAGAAATTGACGGTCTCCCGTTCCTTTGTTCGTCGTGAATTTCGGTCCGACCAGCTGCAAACTCTCTACACCACTTACGAACATTTTTGACATCCATGCACGACTCACCATACACTTCAGTTAATTGGCGATGGATTTCAATCGGCGCAGTGCCCTTTGCGTTCAAAAACCGAATAATGGCGCGCAATTCGCACTTGGCGGTAACATCCAACGGGAGCTCCATTCTCAACGGTTGCCAAGCCAAGACAGCGCCTCAGCGCGGCGTGTGCATGTTTACACACAGCGCGGGAAGCACTCTTCATAACAGTGTGACCAACTGCCACACAAACACAGTTGTATACTTATAAAAAATAGGAGACCTTACTTTTCGTATATGCACCTTGCGTGTATCTGACTAGTACCTTGCCATGTGACGCTGTTATCGTCTGGACGGGTTTATATCGATGTAGGTCGGTCTCATAATTTATAGCTGCTCAGTGTAGTCCAGATAGAATAATATGCGTCATTCTAAAAACAGTTTTATGAATGCAGTTACTTCAGCATTGTGACTGCGCCTGGCTTGATACAGCGGAGTGATGTAAATATACGAAATCAGCCCAGTGGTACGTCTGGAATAATGTCGATCAAATTCTCCACTTGCGTTTACATAATATCAGGAGCTGCTGCATAAATTATATACAGGGTGTGAATTTTAAGTTGACAAACCAGAATAACTCAAAAAATAAGCTTCACACGAAAAAATGTGTAGAAACAAATGTTGACCGAAATATTTGGGTCGACATTTATTTGGGTCAACATTTGTAAAACTATAATTCCTCTCTCTCTCAAACCCCATCCTATGGGGAGCGAGGGAGAGTTTTATAGTTTAGAGTTTCAGTCAGAGTTTTACAAATGTTGACCCAAATATTTGGGTCAACATTTGTAAAACTCTAATTCCTTTCTCTCAAATGCCACCCTATGTTGAAAGAGGGGGAGTTTTAGTTTTAGTGAATCAAAGTTTATGAAGTAAATAAGTATTGTTTTGTTTATCCGTAACCATTTTCCACGCAAAAATGAGAACATGGATTTTCTGGAATTACAGCGCCAACTACCAAGAATCAAAACAAATGTTTAAGACAGTATGTACGTAGTTGTTTGTGTAGAATCTGATTCTGCATTAAAAAATGGGGGTTCCCATTTGAAATTTTAAACTTGGCTCCCGTCCCACCCCCAAGGGGCTGGCGTGCCGGGCAAGCTTATTTTTCGAGTTATTCTGGTTTGTCAACTTAAAATTTACACCCTGTGTAAGCGTTTTCATCAAGACATACGTTAAGCTTCATTCAGCCAATATCAGGGAGTTTACGTCCTTTACTTGCTCCACAATGGTGATGTGTTATCTGCTTGCACATTTAACTACGATTTTCCCTCTTGGCATAGGTGCTGTATGTTTTGACCAGGCGACACCACTTTCGTTCGGCCGCAGCATTGAGTTCTTTGATTGATTTGAGAGAATGCTCATCAAATTAGAAGACATGAAATACTAGTTCACTTTATTACAGAAATGAGTAAAAGACACACAGTTCTTTGCCACGGGAGTACTGGACAATTTACAGATGTCATGGGCTAGCAAACCATCACTTGATGCACTAATTAGCAACTGCTCTCTTCACGTACAATGTTCAACAACACGAAATACATTTCATAAGAAATATTAACTGACACTGTGAAGTGGGCTGAGATCTTGCATGCTCAGCACAAGAACGACCTCAGCGTTAGAACGCTGCTGTGCTGAGATAGGAGGCGCGGTCTTGTGCAGCGCCTCCCAAACGTCGCTGAGGATTGCACCGAGCCCTCGATAAAGTCTGTGGTATCGATTCGGGTTGCCGACTTTGATGTGGCGCCGCGATCTCTGGACGATAACACACTGTACATAAAAACAGATGAAAGTAGGTGACCAAAATTAGCGAACAATGACGTACAAATTTTGTGGCAAGGGACGCATCTAGATACGAAATTCTACACAAACAGTTACGGAAAGCAGTACATTGGGATGATAATCAGACTTGTATTGTAGGACAGTAAACACAAGGCTTATAAAAACATGGACTAGAAACATCGGCCACTCTCCTTCGATACAGGCTCCCTACAAAGGGCTGTTGCGTGCTGCCAATTATCCCACCTGAAGATTGCAAAATTTCCCGTGGCGCCATGGAGGACGGTGTGGATACTCCACTGAAGTATAAATACTTGCTTTAAAATGTTTTCCCAGATCGACACGATGTTCAGATTTGGGAAGAAAACTTCCATGTCTGAAAGCGCGGGTCCTAGGCTCAGTTCAGGGGTATTAGAGGCGAGGCGGGGGGCTCACACACACACACACACACACACACACACATACGCAAATATAACTTCCCATCACACACTATTTAACGTAAGAGAAAGGCCCACGAGTTTAATAAGAACAATAACATATATTTAATATGTGGTGTCACCGCCAGACACACAATTGCTAGGTGGTAGCCTTTAAATCGGCCGCGGTCCGCTAGTATACGTCGGACCCGCGTGTCGCCACTGTCAGTGATTGCAGACCGAGCGCCGCCACACGGCAGGTCTAGAGAGACGTCCTAGCACTCGCCCCAGTTGTACAGCCGACTTTGCTAGCGATGCTATACTGACAAACTACGCTCTCATTTGCCGAGACGATAGTTAGCATAGCCTTCAGCTACGTCATTTGCTACGACCTAGCAAGGCGCCATTACCAGTTTATATTGAGATTGTTATTAATGTACCGTCAAGAGCGATGTACACCAATTATGGATTAAAGTTAAGTATTCCAGCAGCAGCGTACCTTATTGGCTATATTGATTACATTGTCCTGTTCCAGACCTCAAGCCAGCCTGCGTGAGCTTAAACGCGTGCATTTCGGCCTCCTCTAGCTACACGGAGTTGGCTCTTCTGCCAACATATCATAATATATTTTGATACAGTAATGAAAATAATTTGTTTATATCTGTGTTTAGCATATCGCTTTACCATAACGTCCAAACAATTGCCATTCAAATAGAAAAATGATTTGAAAGGCATAATTTTTAAATCTGAGGAGTACATAGATCATGCAATTTATTTAATAACTCTAATAGCAACAAACTCTCACAACTTTAATTACCTGACACTGTCAGAAGGAAAGTCATCTCTACATCCATGTAAAAAGCTTCCAAAATAGAAGATTTTATTGCTCAGATTGCAGTTGACACATATCCTTAGTATTAGTTACATTGCCACCTTCAGATCATCACGTATCCGATGATCTGAAGATTGAGACAGAAATTTGCTGAGACTAGTAGTCAGGGTATGTATCAACTGGGCACTAGAACTTCTATTTCGTAAGCTTTTTTACATTTCACAACTTAGATAGTGTCATAATTTCCACGATATAAAACAGAATTGTCAAATCGCCTTTATGTATTTCGGGAAACAGTACGATTATGATCACAGTTCTGCAAACTTTGCCTGTCCAAGCCTGTAAATGAAAATCTTCTTCTTCGTTTCTTATCCATTTGTCTCATATCTACACAGAGTCGGCGTGGTTACTATTGGATTTGGTACGGTTAATTTAAGGACTGGGCGGATGCCCTTCATGTTGCAACCCCATTAACAATTCAAACGGAAAATGTGCAACCCTACTGTCTGCGTTTAGTATTATTCATGTGAAAGAGTCTGAACGTTGTATAAACGTATGAAGATTATGTGACTAAGGCAGGACTTCGTGACCAGCCCGGTTTTCACCTAGTGTGATATGGTAAATCGCTTAAAAACCTCATCCATGCTGGCTGGAACACCAATTGCCTCGTTGTTAATCTGTCAAGCGGATTTGATTCGTGGCGGCGCACCTACCCAAATCCCGGAAGCGGCGTGCTAACATGCGTCGCTCTTTGGGTGGATGCGTAAATGAGAGACTGCTGCTTTTTATTCCTTTCCGCATTCGTATGGAAAGTCAGTCTCCTTTTTTGTGAAAGCCCTTTCCCTCTGTTTTCTCTTGCTGAGCTTACTGCAGTTAGCCGGTTTTACCTGTGGACTCACGAATCATCCGAGATTTGTTAATGGAGTTTTGGACAAGTTTAAATCCCATGCAAGTGGGCAGACCCTCACTCATGCAGCTGAAAAGTCTCTTGTGTTAAACGTAACTTCTAATCGTGTTTGATTTTCCACTCCAGGTGCCTAGCTGTGGTTTAACGCGCAGTCTTTATTTGTGCTTGCCCAAGTACTATTTTCCTCTCAGGACTTTATGCCAGCTGGATTTTGTCCACCCCCGGTAGCTGAGTGGTCAGCGCGACAGAATGTCAATCCTAAGGGCCCAGGTTCGATTCCCGGCTGGGTCGGAGATTTTCTCCGCTCAGAGACTGGGTGTTGTGTTGTCCTAATCATCATCATTTCATCCCCATCGACGCGCAAGTCGCCGAAGTGGCGTCAAATCGAAAGACTTGTACCCAGCGAACGGTCTACCCGACGGGAGGCCCTAGTCACACGACACTTACTATCCCAGCTGACTCATCTTGCTCCTATATCCTTCTTCACTTCGTCTAGCCACCTCTTCCATGGTCTTCCCACTGGTAGTCTTCCAGTCACATCGGTGTCTAGCCATTGTTTTGCTGTCCTTCTCTCGTCCATTCGTTTGACATGGCCAGGCAGCCTGAAACAGATCTTGCCACTTTTCCTTGCAGGGTGTGTACACTCCAGTTTCTTCCCTTATTTATTCATTTCTAACCCTATCGTTTCCAGTTAAAAAGTGTTTACAACTCTGTCGCAGAAACGCATGGGACTATTGCATGAAGGAATTGTAGGTCCATATCAGTATGGTTTCTTCCCTAGGCGGTTGTTTCTTGACCAAATATTTACCTCGAGGCAGCTGATAGAAATTTTACGTGTTTGATTGAGAATTACACCTCATCTGGATAGATTTTCAATAAGCTTATGACGGCAATGACCGCTCTTTGTCCCGGCGGAGGTTCGAGTTCTCCCTTGGGCATGGGTGCTTGTCCTTAGGATAATTTAGGTTAAATAGAGTGTAAGCTTAGGGACTGAGGACCTTAGCAGTTAAGTCCCTTAAGATTTCACACACATTTGAACACTTGAACCGCTCCTTATCATGGAAAACGTTAGAGAAATTTGACATCCCATCGAAATATATCCGACGAATTGCACCTTTCTACTCTCAGTCAACTTGTGAAGTACGGTTCGCTAACCAGCTATCGCCACCACACAGTATTTGAAATGGATTGAGATAAGGGCCTCGCGGAGTGGCCGCGCGGTTAGAGGCATCAAGTCACGTATTGCGCGGCCCCTCCCGCCGGAGGTTCGAGTCCTCCCTTCGGCACAGGTACACGTGTTGTTCTTAGCATAAGTTAGTTTAAGTAGTGTGTAAGTGGGGTAGGGACCGATGACCTTAGCTGTTTGGTCTCTTGGGAATTCACACACATTTTAACATTTGAGATAAGGAGATCCATCGGCGCCAATACTATTCTACTGTGCTTCGAAAAAGTAAGCCGTGATACTGGTCGAATCAGAGAACTGGAGACGGTGGAAGCAGATTCACTCCTGGCGTTTGTTGACGATGTTCTGGTTCTTGTGGACAGTCTGCAACAAGAATGAGCTGATATTTCCTGCTTTCTCCACAATGCGATGGAAGTTGTGCTGGTGATGATGACAATACCAATTATCTCGTTATCCCACCGCTGTCCGGGTCGTCTGCAGATAGGTCTTCGGCGTGGAATCTCTCTGACTGGAGCAGAATTGTCTTCAGTGCGCACTATTAAAATTAGTAAAGAACACGTTAGAAAAATTACAATAAAAAAAGAAGTGAGTCGGTCACAACAGAGTAGATACGAGGTGCATTCAAGTTCTAAGGCCCCCGATTTTTTTTCTAATTAACTACTCACCGGAAATCGATGAAACTGGCGTTACTTCTCGACGTAATCGCCCTGCAGACGTACACATTTTTCACAACGCTGACGCCATGATTCCATGGCAGCGGCGAAGGCTTCTTTAGGAGTATGTTTTGACCACTGGAAAATCGCTGAGGCAATAGCAGCACAGCTGGTGAATGTGCGGCCACGGAGAGTGTCTTTCATTGTTGGAAAAAGCCAAAAGTCACTAGGAGCTAGGTCAGGTGAGTAGGAAGCATGAGGAATCACTTCAAAGTTGTTATCACGAAGAAACTGTTACGTAACGTTAGCTCGATGTGCGGGTGCGTTGTCTTGGTGAAACAGCACACGCGCAGCCCTTCCCGGACGTTTTTGTTGCAGTGCAGGAAGGAATTTGTTCTTCAAAACATTTTCGTAGGATGCACCTGTTACCGTAGTGCCCTTTGGAACGCAATGGGTAAGGATTACGCCCTCGCTGTCCCAGAACATGGACACCATCATTTTTTCAGCACTGGCGGTTACCCGAAATTTTTTTGGTGGCGGTGAATCTGTGTGCTTCTATTGAGCTGACTGGCGCTTTGTTTCTGGATTGAAAAATGGCATCCACGTCTCATCCATTGTCACAACCGACGAAAAGAAAGTCCCATTCATGCTGTCGTTGCGCGTCAACATTGCTTGGCAACATGCCACACGGGCAGCCGTGTGGTCGTCCGTCAGCATTCGTGGCACCCACCTGGATGACACTTTTCGCATTTTCAGGTCGTCATGCAGGATTGTGTGCACAGAACCCACAGAAATGACAACTCTGGAGGCGATCTGTTCAACAGTCATTCGGTGATCCTCCAAAACAATTCTCTCCACTTTCTCGATCATGTCGTCAGACCGGCTTGTGCGAGCCCGAGGTTGTTTCGGTTTGTTATCATACGATGTTCTGCCTTCATTAAACTGTCGCACCCACGAACGTACTTTCGACACATCCATAACTCCATCACCACATGTCTCCTTCAACTGTCGATGAATTTCAATTGGTTTCACACCACGCAAATTCAGAAAACGAATGATTGCACGCTGTTGAAGTAAGGAAAACGTCGCCATTTTAAGTATTTAAAACAGTTCTCATTCTCGCCGCTGGCGGTAAAATTCCATCTGCCATACGGTGCTGCCATCTCTGGGACGTATTGACAATGAACGTGGCCTCATTTTAAAACAATGCGCATGTTTCTATCTGTTTCCAGTCCGGAGAAAAAAAATCGGAGGCCTTAGAACTTGAATGCTCCTCGTATTTTCTGCAGACGGTAGTCCATGGCACTGTAGGACAATTCTACTCCAGTCAATGAGATTCCACGCCGAAGACGACACTGCAGACGTCCCTGACAGCGGTGGGATATCACACTGATTGTTGCCCGCCATACGGTCTGGTAACCAAGAGTAATGGTGTGTGAGTGACATTTCTTTCCATTGCAGGACGCTTTGGTTGTCATCCGAAGCACTCTTACAGCACAATGGTGGGTCGACATATTCTACAACCCGCTTTGTTGCTCTCCTTGACAAGCCATCCAGGGCTTATATTTAAGGAAGATAAGGCTCTCCCGCACACGGCGAGAGTTTGTATTACTTGTCTTGGT
The DNA here is from genome assembly GCF_023864275.1 of Schistocerca cancellata. Classification (NCBI taxonomy): domain Eukaryota; kingdom Metazoa; phylum Arthropoda; class Insecta; order Orthoptera; family Acrididae; genus Schistocerca; species Schistocerca cancellata. Next base: position 294,760,450 of record NC_064631.1, on the reverse strand, counting down.
GCTTACCAAACCGTACGTTGGCCAGCAACTTCGCAGGGTCTCTCCCTAATTGAGAACCTTTGGAGCATTGTGGACACGGCCCTCCAACCGTGTCGGGATTTTGACAATCTAACGTGCCAGCTGTACAGATTTTCTCACGATATCCCTCAGGAGGACATTCAAGAACTCTATTAATCGTGAATAAGGGCCAAAGGCAGACCATCGCATTACTGATTTCTTCCGTTTGTGAAGCTTTTTATTTTGAATAAATTATCCATTTTTTCTAAAACTTTCTTTTGTTCCAGTGAGCATTAACGCTTCTACAGGATGATTTCTTGATGATATTACAAATGTTGAGGGACGATGGTGAAGGATAAATGAATCAAGTTGAGTTACAGGACCCTGGTCTGTAAACCGCCGAACAAAAAGTTATAAGCGAAGATTAATGTCTCTGACAGCGGAATACATTTACCAGTACCGTTGTTGCTAACAGTGTAGACTAGGTAACTTTCAGAGGTGGTAGTGTGGACCAAAACAAAGAAAAAGTCTAGAAATTTGGCTCGAAAGCGAACACCTTAACTGCTATAACATTTGTTCATTAGAATAAACGTGTTTCACAGCAGCGAAGATTAACAAGTAAGGCATGTACGGGGGTGTTCAAAAAGTCTCTCCGCAGTGGCGTATGATTGTTAGCCGCGCGTGCCGTATGATTGTTCGCCTGTCTGGGTTACTTCCCTTCAAGTGGACTCTCCCAACATTCCACTGTCTCGTTTATCTCAGCCAGCGTCAGTAGTATCGTTGGTGTGTGTCGTTACGTGTTGACGTCAACATTTAAGATTAGTTCCTTCGCTCGCTTGTTTCGTTTTTCTCACTGTTAAAATGCTAACCATTGAAGAACGTGTGTTTTTAGTCGAACAAGTGTTCAAAGCTGGCGGTAAATACACAGTTTCAGTTCGTCAAACATTTAATTCAGTTTTCCCGGAGACAATACTCCCACATCGCGATACTGTGCGAGATTTGATTAACAAATTTCGAAGCATAGGTTCAGTGACAGATACACCGAGAAGTGGTCGTCCTAGCGTTTTGTCTGAGGATAAAGTACTCGATATTTCCGATAAAATGTCCATAAGTCCGAACAAGTCAGTAAGAAAACTCGCTCAGGAAATTGATGTTGTGTCGGAACGGCCCACACAGCTGCAAGGAAAAAATTAGAACTTTTCCCATACAAAGTGACAGTCGTGCAAGAAATGAAAAATACTGATCATGGCAAGACACTGCATTATTGTCAATGGTTAAAAAATTTCGATTAACAAAATGGAAGGGATATTAATGATACGTCTTGCACTGACGAGGCGTGGTTTCATTTATCCGGGTACATGAACTCGCAAAATTCTCATATGTGGAGTACTGCAAATCCATTGTGCATTCACGAGGAACCACTTCATTCTGTGAAAATAGGAGTTTGGATTGCAATTTCTAGGCGTCGGATTGGGGGTCCCATATTTTTCAACGAAACAATAAACGCACGACGATACTGCAGTGATATTTTGTACCAATTCATAGCAGAACTTCTGTTAAGTGTAATACTGAACAGTTATTTTCAACAAGATGGTGCAACCGCGCATACTGCTAGAGTTTCAACGTCACTGCTTGCTGATGTTTTTGGTGATCGCATAATTTCACAGAGACTTTGGCCTCCACGATCGCCTGACCTAACACCACCTGACATTTCCTGCTAGGGTGCAGCGAAAGAAACTGTCTATAAAAACTGTCCAAAATCCATCGATGAATTGAAAATTGCAGTATCCACGTTCACTGCTTCTGTTACAGAAGAAATGTTACAGCTTGTGTTTGGAAACATGATTAGATGAATTGAATTGTGTATTCAGCAACATTTAATGTGAAAATTTGTAAGTAAAAATGAATATTCAATAAATTAATAACTTGTATTTCACTGAGTTTCATTTCGATATATTCACTGCGGGATACGGCACGCGCGACTAACAATCACACGGCACTGCGGAGAGACTTTTTGAACACCCCGTATATTAGAGCCCATATTTATTGTTGTGGTTTTTGTTTTGTCCATACGACCTCCCCCCAAAAATGTGGATACCAAAGTGCTTGCAGCAGAAGAAATATGTTTCACATTATCGAAGACGAACGAGTGCTCACTATGCATTTTAGAGACCATGTTTACTAGACCTTTTTTCTTATTTCGGGCCGTACTACCACATCCGAAAGGTGCCTACGTTACTATCGTAGTGAAAACAGTACGGGTTAATGTCTTCCACTGTCAAAGGTATCAGAACAATTCTCGCTCCTAACTTCCGACTTGGTCGTTTCCGCACCAGGGTTTCTTACGTCAAATTGATGCGTTTACTCTTTTTCATCATCCGTATATGTTTGTAACATCATCACGGAACCACCTTGTATTAGTACGTTCCCTCCCCTTGAAGCCGACAAAGAACTGCCGCAGCTGCCGTGGTAATCTGAACATGTTCATAAAATCCTACCGTCGGTCGTGCTCAAATCAGTGACTACAGCTGTCTCTCGCTCAGCAATTAACGCACATAAAATTACTCTCTTGATTGGAAATTGGATCAAGTAATTACTCTTCCGACAAACCGTCCCTCTTGACTAAGAAACGATACATCACAATATAATCATAGCAGTCCAGCAGCTATTCCGCAAGGAATACTTTCAGTTTACATCTAAGAAAAATCTTTCAAATGATACTTGTTTTTTTTTTCAGCTGTACTGGAAACCTATACAAAATATAATGCACAGAGCAATCCACACCTTTCCTTACAATGTTTAGGGAGCGGTATCTATATTTAATTAGTTTCGGAACAAGCTCTTATTTAAGCCATTACCGTGTGAGAAAACTGGGTCGTCAAAGTTGATGCACACAGCACATCGATACTAAATGCTGAACTTAGCTGACACTAGAAAATAGCTGGCGGAGCAGGAACTTCGGGCCATTATCTGAAAGTAAAATGATACGGAACGTCACAAATGTCTGTCCTCTTTCCCAAGTGTCGCCTGCAGTGCTATTTATGGAATGTCGCCTGTTTCTCATAAATTATAGAGTGGCTACTGTTTTTTCTTATAAATTTTTCAAACCAGGAAGTTCAGTGACCTAGCAGACAACGTACTCAGAAGTCGCGATCGTTGTTGGACTTCGACGCCTCCATAACTTCAAATTGTGATCTGTACAGTGTAACTGTTGTTGTTGTGGTCTTCAGTCGTGAGACTGGTTTGATGCAGCTCTCCATGCTACTCTATCCTGTGCAAGCCTCTTCATCTCCCAGTACCTACTGCAACCTACATCCTTCTGAATCTGCTTAGTGTATTGATCTCTTGGTCTCCCTCTGCGATTTTTACCCTCCACGCTGCCCTCCAATGCTAAATTTGTGATCCCTCGATGCCTCAGAACATGTCCTACCAACCGATCCCTTCTTCTAGTCAAGTTGTGCCACAAACTTCTCTTCTCCCCAATCCTATTCAATACCTCCTCATTAGTTACGTGATCTACCCACCTTATCTTCAGCATTCTTCTGTAGCACCACATTTCGAAAGCTTCTATTCTCTTCTTGTCCAAACTAGTTATCGTCCATGTCTCACTTCCATACATGGCTACACTCCATACAAATACTTTCAGAAACAACTTCCTGACACCTAAATCTATATTCGATGTTAACCAATTTCTCTTCTTGAGAAACGCTTTCCTTGCCATTGCCAGTCTACATTTTATATCCTCTCTACTTCGACCATCATCGGTTATTTTACTCCCTAAATAGCAAAACTCCTTTACTACTTTAAGTGTCTCATTTCCTAATCTAATTCCCTCAGCATCACCCGACTTAATTTGACTACATTCCATTATCCTCGTTTTGCTTTTGTTGATGTTCATCTTATATCCTCCTTTCAAGACACTGTCCATTCCGTTCAACTGCTCTTCCAAGTCCTTTGCTGTCTCTGACAGAATTACAATGTCATCGGCGAACCTCAAAGTTTTTACTTCTTCTCCATGAATTTTAATACCTACTCCGAAATTTTCTTTTGTTTCCTTTACTGCTTGCTCAATATACAGATTGAATAACATCGGGGAGAGGCTACAACCCTGTCTCACTCCCTTCCCAACCACTGCTTCCCTTTCATGCCCCTCGACTCTTATAACTGCCATCTGGTTTCTGTACAAATTGTAAATAGCCTTTCGCTCCCTGTATTTTACCCCTGCCACCTTCAGAATTTGAAAGAGAGTATTCCAGTCAACATTGTCAAAAGCTTTCTCTAAGTCTACAAATGCTAGAAACGTAGGTTTGCCTTTTCTTAATCTTTCTTCCAAGATAAGTCGTAAGGTCAGTATTGCCTCACGTGTTCCAACATTTCTACGGAATCCAAACTGATCTTCCCCGAGGTCGGCTTCTACCAGTTTTTCCATTCGTCTGTAAAGAATTCGCGTTAGTATTTTGCAGCTGTGACTTATTAAACTGATAGTTCGGTAATTTTCACATCTGTCAACACCTGCTTTCTTTGGGATTGGAATTATTATATTCTTCTTAAAGTCTGAGGGTATTTCGCCTGTCTCATACATTGTGCTCACCAGATGGTAGAGTTTTGTCATGACTGGCTCTCCTGATGCCATCAGTAGTTCTAATGGAATGTTGTCTACTCCCGGGGCCTTGTTTTGACTCAGGTCTTTCAGTGCTCTGTCAAACTCTTCACGCAGTATCTTATCTCCCATTTCATCTTCATCTACATCCTCTTCCATTTCCATAATATTGTCCTCAAGTACATCGCCCTTGTATAAACCCTCTATATACTCCTTCCACCTTTCTGCTTTCCCTTCTTTGCTTAGAACTGGGTTGCCATCTGAGCTCTTGATATTCATACAAGTGGTTCTCTTCTCTCCAAAGGTCTCTTTAATTTTCCTGTAGGCAGTATCTATCTTACCCCTAGTGAGACAAGCCTCTACATCCTTACATTTGTCCTCTAGCCATCCCTGCTTAGCCATTTTGCACTTCCTGTCGATTTCATTTTTGAGACGTTTGTATTCCTTTTTGCCTGCTTCATTTACTGCATTTTTGTATTTTCTCCTTTCATCAATTAAATTCAGTATCTCTTCTGTTACCCAAGGATTTCTACTAGCCCTCGTCTTTTTACCTACTTGATCCTCTGCTGCCTTCACTATTTCATTCCTCAAAGCTACCCATTCTTCTTCTATTGTATTTCTTTCCCCCATTCCTGTCAGTTGTTCCCTTATGCTCTCCCTGAATCTCTGTACAACCTCTGGTTCTTTCAGTTTATCCAGGTCCCATCTCCTTAAATTCCCACCTATTTGCAGTTTCTTCAGTTTCAATCTGCAGTTCATAACCAATAGATTGTGGTCAGAATCTACATCTGCCGCAGGAAATGTCTTACAATTTAAAACCTGGTTCCTAAATCTCTGTCTTACCATTATATAATCTATCTGAAACCTGTCAGTATCTCCTGGCTTCTTCCACGTATACAGCCTCCTTTCATGATTCTTGAACCAAGTGTTAGCTATGATTAAGTTATGCTCTGTGCAAAATTCTACAAGGCGGCTTCCTCTTTCATTCCTTCCCCCCAATCCATATTCACCTACTATGTTTCCTTCTCTCCCTTTTCCTACTGACGAATTCCAGTCACCCATCACTATTAAATTTTCGTCTCCCTTCACTACCTGAATAATTTCTTTTATCTCGTCATACATTTCATCTATTTCTTCATCATCTGCAGAGCTAGTTGGCATATAAACTTGTACTACTGTAGTAGGCATGGGCTTTGTGTCTATCTTGGCCACAATAATGCGTTCACTATGCTGTTTGTAGTAGCTAACCCGCACTCCTATTTTTTTATTCATTATTAAACCTACTCCTGCATTACCCCTATTTGATTTTGTATTTATAACCCTGTAATCACCTGACCAAAAGTCTTGTTCCTCCTGCCACCGAACTTCACTAATTCCCACTATATCTAACTTTAACCTATCCATCTCCCTTTTTAAATTTTCTAACCTACCTGCCCGATTAAGTGATCTGACATTCCACGCTCCGATCCGTAGAACGCCAGTTTTCTTTCTCCTGATAACGATGCCCTCTTGAGTAGTCCCCGCCCGGAGATCCGAATGGGGGACTATTTTACCTCCGGAATATTTTACCCAAGAGGACGCCATCATCATTTAATCATACAGTAGAGCTGCATGTCCTCGGGAAAAATTACGGCTGTAGTTTCCCCTTGCTTTCAGCCGTTCGCAGTACCAGCACAGCAAGGCCATTTTGGTTAATGTTACAAGGCCAGATCAGTCAATCATCCAGACTGTTGCCCCTGCAACTACTGAAAAGGCTGCTGCCCCTCTTCAGGAACCACATGTTTGTCTGGCCTCTCAACAGATACCCCTCCGTTGTGGTTGCACCTACGGTACGGCCATCTGTATCGCTGAGGCACGCAAGCCTCCCCACCAACGGCAAGGTCCATGGTTCATGGTTCACGGATAAAATTACTGGATCATAGTCGCAAGCTGGCTATCTGCCGACTTCCAAGGCAACAAAAATTTGGTTTTTATCAGTTCAATGTAATTATAGGCGGAATTTTATACTTTATAATGCTGTCATAATCATATACGTTATTTATCAAGTCAAAAACGCTTTGTATCAACGCATGCTAATCGCACAGGTGTGAATGAGGTATCATTAGAAATGTTTTTTAAGCGGCTTTTGACATTGCATACCGATTTTGGCTAAAACTTATTGTTCGTGGAAAATATTAACGTAAAGGGGACTTTATCATAGATAAAAGGGCATCATGAATGCCCAGCTTCATACCTACATTTTTCGAAACTAACTTATTAATTACGAATAAGAGACTCCCTTTTCATATGGTCTTATTACAAATACCAGTTTGTTTCTTTCAAAGCGCTTATTAACTGGATAACATGTAAACAGCATTGTCATAGATAATAACCGTCATCACTGCACTAGTCGATTATCTCTGCCCGTGGTACAAATTTTGTAAACGAATATACTTTCCGAAACGACGAACAAATTTGTCATTGTCGCCTTGAAATGTGATTTACCTATTGCTACTTCGGCCTAACGTCCTTAGTGTAACTGAAAATGTTTGTCGAGCTAAAGCTATAGATTATATAGACCTACTGACAGTCTCTCATCTCTGCCCTTTGTACAAGTCGGGACAAACATTCCGAATGTCAAACACGTACTTGGACGCATGGAAATATGTATGCAATGATGCTTCATAAATTCATGATTATTATTTCATGTCGTTTGGTTTATTTTTAAAGATGTTTTCTCTTCATTCAAACAACTTCCCTTATCACAACGACTACACTTTTTCCAAACATGGCTATTACTTAAAACTATAAAAGTGCGAAAGTTTCGCACAGATCCCCTGGTCTGCTCATTAAGTGTTATAATATTACGTCAAACATTTAACACAATAAGTCAAGCATTAAATTTACATACTGTGACGCAGCATAACTCAAGACGCGCGAATTACACAGATTGTGTTCATCCAGTATTTGAGAACGAGAGCACTTAGCGACTTCCATCAAACTTTACACATGATTTCAAACCTTTTAGAAACATCTTCTCGCCGAGACCCCCACAATAAATCATAAGAAAAACTTTTATCGCTTACTACATTTCACTGCTCATGCATAAAAATTTCAATATTATATACGATGTATTAATTTATTACTTATTTACTGTAAACTCTATTTCCAAGACAGTATCCGCATATATCACTGAATTTACCTGAACATTACATCAGTTTATGACCCTAAGTTCCATAGATGTGGAAAACTACACTCAAGCTCATAAATTAAGGGTAATTGCAGAATGTAATGCAACACAACGTGACAATAGCATAGGCGCATAGGGAGCACACACGACACAGATCTGTAAGCCCACGGCATTGGTGATAAGTTGAGAAAACCGTCCCGAAACACATATGCTAGAAATCGCCACTGTTCCTTGCGCATGTACCCCGACACCAGTGTGGGATATGATCACCATGCACACGTACACGGACCGAACAACTGGTTGGCATACTCTGGACCAGGTGGTCGAGCACCTGCTGGGGTATAGCCTCCCACTCTTGCACCAGTGACTGTCGGAGCTCCTGAAGTGTCATAGGGGTTTGAAGATGTGCAGCGATACGTCGACCGAGAGCATCTCGATGGGGTTTAGGTCTGGAGAACAGGCAGGCCGCTTCATTCGCCTGATATCTTCTGTTTCAAGGTACTCCTCCATGATGGCAGCTCGGTGGGGCCGTGCGTTATCATCCATCAGGAGGAACGTGGGGCCCACTGCACCCCTGAAAAGGCGGACATACTGGTGCAAAATGACGTCCCGATACACCTGATCTGTTACAGTTCCTCTGACAAAGACATGCAGGGGTGTACGTACACCAATCATAGTCCCATCGCACACCATCAAACCAAGACCTCCATATAGGTCCCTTTCAAGGACATTAAGGGGTTGCTATGTGGTTTCTGGTTCACACCAGATGAAAATTTGGCGAGAATTACTGTTCAGATTATACCTGGACTCGTCCGTAAACATAACCTGGGACCACTGTTCCAATGTCCATGTCCTGTTTTCTTGACACCAGGCTTTACGGGCTCTCCTGTGGCCAGGTGTCAGTGGAATGCACGTTTCAGGTCTCTGGGCGAATAAACCATGTCTGTTCAGTCGTCTGTGTGTCTGGAGACAACTGTTCAAGTGGATGCGGTAAGGTCCCGAGCTAGGCTACCTGCAGTACTCCGTGGTCGTCTGCGGGCAATGATGGTGAGATATCTGTCTTTTTGTGGTGTTGTACACTGTGGACGTCCCGTAGTGTAGCGCCTGGACACGTTTCCTGTCTGGTGGAATCGTTGCCATAATCTTGAGATCAAACTTTGTGGCACACGGAGGGCCCGTGCTACGACCTGCTGTTTGACCAGCCTCCAGTCTCCCTAGTATTCTACCCCACATAACGTCATCAGTATGTGTTCTTTGAGCCATTTTCAACACAAAGTCACAATTAGCACGTCTGGAAACGTCTGTAGACTTACTCGCAGCACCGTACTCTGACATGCACCAACACACCTCTGCGTATGTGGACTGCTGCCAGCGCCACCGTGCGACTACCGCAGGTCAAATTCACCGCATGGTCATATCCCGAGGTGATTTAAACCCTCAAACCGCCCCCCAGAGCGTTGTTTCACCATGTATCAGCATTATCCTCAATTTATGAGCATGAGTGTAGTTTTTCTTAACATCAAGGACAAATCCTACGGACTACACCTATCCATTGTTTTCACGCAGCTACATGTGTACAGTGAGTCGCTGAGGAGCGAATCGTTCCTACTGATTGGAAAAAATTGCAGGTCATTCGCAGTTCCAAATAGGGTCTTCGAACAGACACATGTAACTATAGAACTCTTATCACTGACGTCGTCATGCTGCAGAATTTTGAAACATGTTTTACACACGTTTATTATGACATTTCGAGATTCCGAAAATCTCTTCCGCGGAGACCGAAAATCTCTTCCGTAGAAATCAGTAAGGATTCCACAACCAACAATCGTGTGAAACAAACTTAATGTTTGTTCACGAGACAGAGAAGAAGTAGCTCCTGGCACCCTGTTTAAGCAGGCCGGAGTGGCCGAGAGGGTCTAGACCCTACGGTCTAGACCGCTACGGTCGCAGGTTCTAATCCTGCCTCGGGCTTGGATGTGTGTGATGTCCTTAGGTTAATTAGGTTTAAGTAGTTCTAAGTTCTAGGGGACTGATGACCTCAGTAGTTAAGTCCCATAGTGCTCAGAGACATTTGAATTTGAACCCAGTTTAAATTCCGGGTTCCTTGACTTACAGAAGGAGTTTGATCAAGTTCCGCATTACCATCTAACGAACAAGATGGGAATGTTCCGAATATCAGTCCGGCGCACAGTGGGCCGATGCGCTACAAAACCTGGACATTAACAGAAAAGGAGCGCTTTCCGATTTAACTCCCTCTAAATCTTGTGTAGCGCTGGGCCATACTTGTCCAGTGCTGCGATGGCAGTCGTCACAAATCAGTACGATACGTTCCGTGACAGTTGCTGGTAAACAGTGAATCAGGCAACGACACATTTTTTCAGTATAGTTTTATGGCCTTATAATAATATATGACGACAATCCAGCACAGTTTTCAGAATAAAACAAGATGAATAGCACTGTGGGTACGCTTATGACAATTTCAACCGTTGTAATGACGTATATAGACTTTAAACTACTACTGATACGAGGGTCGGAACTTTAATAGTGGCAACTATTTATTTATGGCTCATACAAAATACATACGTATTTCAAAGTTTTACTGACCTTTAAAGTAGTCAATAATTTATAGTAATTTATAACCGCTATGAAAGACTGTAGTCCGATCCACGAACGATGGCGGTTGGCGCATGCCGAGGCACGGACGGGGAATGCATTGTTGACGATTGATTCCAAGCGGCAGCTGAGGTGCGCGCATGCGTGTGCTTTGCGCTTGAAGAAAGCGTATCTTCTGCAAATTATGTCTCTCGCTGCCATATGCTGAATTTGCCCCTAGCCGTCAACATCAGCGATGACAGCCCGCAACAAATGGAGTAAATAATCCACTAAACAACTCGCTACGGTCACGTTTAATGCTCGCATTTCCTACGGCATAGCCGGCCGTTGTCACCGAGCGGTTCTAGGCGCTTTAGTCCGGAACCACGCTGCTGCTACGGTCGCAGATTCGAATCCGGCTTCGGGCATGGATGTATGTAATGTCCTTAGGTTAGTTAGGTTTAAATAGTTCTAAGTCTAGGGGACTGATGACCTCAAATGTTAAGTCCCATAGTGCTCGGAGCCATTTGAACCGTTTTGAACCTACGACATTCACAGTAGAACGCTGGACACTCATTGGCTATCGGAGAATACGTTATGCAGGTGCGCAGAATAAGCCTAAACTCGACCCCAATCTTTCGTGACTTCAGCTTTAGTCGTCCGGGCGTAGATATTTAGTGCTACCCATGCAAAGCCGGGGACGGTCGATAGCTGAAATACATTAATTACAGTAATACAAGAATTATTCTGAGTTTGATCGCTGCAAAACTACCGTTTCTACCGCTACAAAAAGCATTTACTGATCACATTAAAAATGATTTACATCTGTCAAAGAAAAGTAGTCATCAGCGTCACCTGTAAATAATAAAGGGCTTTTCTCTTCATTCGCTCTTGTGTATACCACTGGTACATTGTTGGTAACACGCCGAGGAAATAGCCTTTTGTTTATCGATAGAGTCGGGCAATTACAAGTAAACACACCATTATTTGGCTAACCGTTAATTTTACGGCCAATTACTCCCTATTAACGTGGCTGTTGAGCGCCAACCGGCGCAATATGCTCCGTAATGGTGGCAGGGCTGCCGGGAAATCTTTGTGTACAGCGACCAGGAAATAACGCTTACATCACGCGGCAGCACGATTAAGAGAAGCCAATACGACAATCACGGGGAAGATCCTAGAGTTAGGGCCTTTCTAAAAGGAACTCTAATTTAGAATGGTAACTGAAAAATTCAAGCATTAGATAAGAAATAACTGCCCAAAAAAATCTCACGTTATTCAGGGTGACTCAGCTGCCCCTACCGATGGGTTTTAAGCAGCCTATAAAGCCTGTAAGTACTGTGCTTACAACTGCCGTACTGTATCATTGACTACGCGCAAGCTGTTGATCTCACAGAAATAATAAACAGGTCCTTTTGTAGGAAATTTAATGTAAGTAAATTTTAACTAGGATACGTTTGTGTTAGAGGCCGCAGTTCTAGAATTATCCAAGAAAAACCTATAAAATTGACCTTCAAACGCGTTTTTCATGAATAATTCGAAAACTGTGGCCTCAGGTGAAAAGGTATCCCAGAGCAAAATTTACCTACATTACATTTCCTTCAAAAAGGCACTGTAGATTTTTTTCTATAGGACTTATAATTTGCAAGCAGCAAGTGAGAGAATATTAAAATTCTACACCTAACTGGATGAACGTCAAAGTATTTCAGGAAAAGTAAGATCCCGCCCTGAACAGATTCCCAGTCTGAAGTACATAATTCGCGTCAGTTTAATGTATTCCAAAGACATAATCGTAACATTTATTATTTTAAAAAGTGTCATACACTGTTGATAGTAAAACCCTCGATAAGATCACGCGTTAATCTGGAGTTAAATATCCGCTGGAAAACAGTCCTGAACCCTTACATACACACTCTCAGGATTAAAATTTTCGAGTGATGTATTCCGACCTTTCGAAGAATAACAGGTGTCTTAAAACGCGACAGTTTATTACCACTTCTTTTCAATTGTATCTTGGAAAAAACTGTGTCAATTTGTTATGAATAATTTCAAGAATATAAAATAGGAGGGTCACTCCAAAAGAAATGCACACTATTTTTTAAAAGTCATCTTTTATTCTACATGTCTGAGAGTTTTACAGTGTGTAGATACATCCTTTAGGAACAATATTTTCATTTGTCCACATAATTTCCATCCCTCTCAACTGCCTTACGCCATCTTGGAACCAGCGCCTGTATACTCGCACGGTAAAATTCTGGACCAACCTGTTGGAGCCACTGTTTGGCAGTGTGCACAACGGAGTCATCATCTTCAAACCTTGTTCCACGAAGAGAGTCTTTCAGTTTCCAAAAGAGATGATAGTCACATAGTGCCAGGTCAGGACTGTAAGGCGGGTGTTTCAGTGTTGTCCATCCGAGTTTTGTGATCGCTTCCATGGTTTTTTGGCTGACATGTGGCCGTGCATTGTCGTGCAACAGCAAAACATCCTGCTTTTGCCGATGTGGTCGAACACGACTCAGTCTAGCTTGAAGTGTCTTCAGTGTCGTCACATATGCATCAGAATTTATGGTGGTTCCACTTGGCATGATGTCCACAAGCAAGAGTCCTTCGGAATCGAAAAACACCGTAGCCATAACTTTTCCAGCAGAAAGTGTAGTTTTGAATTTATTTCTTGGGTGAATTTGCATGATGCCACTCCACTGACTGACTCTTCGCCTCTGGAGAAAAATGATGGAGCCATGTTTCCTCACCTGTCACAATTCTTCCAAGAAATTCATCTCCACCATTCTTGTACTGTTCCAAAAGTTCGCTGCATACCGTTTTTTCCTGTTTCTTTGTGAGCCACTGTCAACATATTGGGAACCCACCTGGCACAAACCTTTTTTAACGCCAACACTTTCAGTATTCTGCAAACACTTCCTTCCCCTATCCCAGCGTAGCATGACAATTCGTTCACTGTGAAGTGTCTGTCAGCAGTCACAAATTCGTCAACTCTCTGCACATTGTCTGGAGTGTGTGCAGTACGAGGCCTGCCGCTGCGAGGACAATCCTCAATATTGCCGTGCCCGCTTTCATCACGTAACCTGCTTACCCACCCACTAACTGTACTGCGATCGACAGTAGCATCTCCATACACCTTTTTCAACCTCTTGTGGGTTTCCCACTGTTTCGTTTTCACAGCACAGGAATTCTATGAGAGCACGTTGCTTCTGACGAACGTCAAGTGTAGCCGCCATCTTGGAGACATGCTGTGACGGCGCCAATCATGGGAACGGGTTGAACTAAGTTTGAAAACAAGCGGGAAGAATGTAGCCACACATTTTAGAACTTTCACACATGCAGAATGAAAACTGTATTTTTACAAAAATAGTGTGCATTTCTTTTGGAGTGATCCTCGTATTAGCACCAATTCTGGGAAGAAAGAAGAAAGCTGTTACAATAAATTGCCTAGTATTTACAGATGAGTTTGCCATATTTTCTGAAAGTCTGAAAAAAAAAACAACAGTGCAATTCTGTCTCCTGAAAGAGACACACAACACTGCATGCTTAAGTAGCTCTGCAAAGAAAACAAAATTGCAAGGAATGTAAGACGTACTCCAACATTTAGAATAACAGCTGTTGTAAGGAGTAGGAAAGGTAAAGAAATTCAAATATTTGGAAGAAACAATCCAAGGAAACAGTATAGGAAAATCTGCTATAAAGGGAGTGGTACAGCAGATGGAAAGAGCTTATGGTGTAAGAAAGGATAGGTATAACAGCAAATGTCTATCTACAAATCCTAAAATAAAATGCTGCAACACAGTAGTCAATACTGAAGTGCCGAAACGCGAATGAGTTCTTAGTACTGAATCATAATACAGAGAAAAGTATTTTAAAGACGAATTGTAATGATAATATTAAGCCTAACGCAATTTTGTCAAATAAAGATGCAGTTGGAAACCATGGCTGTTAGATGAAATAAATTGCTGATGGTGTATAGCAACAAGTCATAAACTGGGTTTAGGTTACTTTATTCAGAGAGTACCGTACTGGTTTCGAATTTTTCACAATTAATCATGCTTTTATGAAAACAAATTATACATTGGTTTCCTGTGACTTGCCGAGAAATGTCCTTATGGAGCATTTGCTTTTGCAGTTTTCTTGCAATGAAATACATTCCCAAGGATGTTTGTATTTTCACAGTCACAAATGTTGCATTGCATTGTAAACTACTGTCGTTCGGTCACAAAACGAATTTTCAGTGTGCACCACATGCTTTGACTTCCAACATACGAAAAAAAATATTGTTTTCGTATTAACTTTATTCTGGTGCAGTGTTTTATACTTTATCTGTCAACGATGAAATCATTTACAAAGATGACCTGGCGCTTTGCTTTCAAGTACAAAGAAATTTTCTGTCTCTATAATTGAAAAATATAGTTCGGCCTCTAGCCGTCCATCCATTTGGGCACTTTAATAAATATATACTCTATTACAACTTTTCAGCGAATATGTCAAAAAACCTTATAATGGGGAAACACTGGGTCGCAAGTGGAGGGAATTGTAATGAACTGTACGCTATCGTTTTGTGTAATTGAGCATTCGCATGTAATTTCACAGATATATCTACTGCAGTACGTATAAAAATTTTCCCGTATGATATAACTTTGGTGAGGCAAATCCGTGTGGGGAAGAATGCTGAGTTTGAATCCCACACGCCGCGAGTATGATTCGCTTCTCTCCGTGTTCATGTTTTCTTTCTCATATTGTGTCTAACTGAAATGTATAAAGAAATTCATAACTTCACACGTTTTGAGAGCTTGAGGTACAACATAAAACAGGGACATAGGATAAATCTAGGCTTCGACACAGCAAAACTGAGAAATTCGCCATAACGTTAATAAATAAAATAAAACAACCTCAGGCTGTGGCTAAGCTATTTTTCCGCAATCCTTTCTTCCAGGAATGCTAGTCCGCAAATTTCGCAGGAGGACTTCGGTGAAGTCTGGAAGGTAGGAGATGAGACACTGGTAGAAATAAATCTGTGCGGATGAGTTTTGCCTGGAGCACTTGTCTGAGAAAGGAAGACGTCCGGGGTTCGAGTCCCGGTCCAGCACACAGCTTTAATCTGTCAAGAAGTTTCAGAATAAAATAAATTAAAATAATAAATAAATTTACATTCAAAGTAAGGAATTGGATTCCAAGATATGCTATAACACAAATAAATCTCCTGGAAGAAATAGTCAGCAGAACTAGCTTTTGCAGAAAAAACTAAATTTGTAACGAACGTTAAGGATGCTCCAAAATTTCTGAAAACAGATATTGGGCAACTAAAGAGAGTAAGAAAATTCAAATGTCTAGGGGAGATAATCTAAGAAAATGCTTTGGAAAAATCTGCAATAGAGGAAAGGTTATATAAAATGGGGAGAGCATATGGTATCACCAAAGATCTCTACAATAAAAAGTGCCTATCAAAAAACGGAAAAATAAGGCATTATAACACAGTACTGAAGCCAGAATGCCTATATGCAAGCGAATGCCTGGCCTTAAACTATAATTTAGTTGAATTAGAAGTACTAGAAACACGAACTGCAAGGAAAATATTAGAACCACAAAACACAGCAGTTGGGTTGGAAATTACGAAATAATGCTGAAATATACCCAAATATAGAAAATATTTCAAACGTAATGAGAAAAAGAAGACTCATGTTTTTTGGACATCTATTTCGAAAGCAAGACGGTGGATGAACCAATAATATATTCCAATAGATGGTGTAAGAAGTCCTAAACAAGCTGGGTCAACGAAATAAAAAGGGGATTAGAAAGGAACAATATAAAAATAGAAGATACACTATGTGAACAAAAGAATCCGGACACCTGGCTGAAAATGACTTACAAGTTCGTGGAGTCCTCCATCGGTAATGCTTGAATTCGATATGGTGTAGACCCACCCTCAGCCTTGATGACAGCTTCCACTCTCGCAGGCATACGTTCAATGAGGTGCGGGAAGGTTTCTTGGGGAATGACAGGCCATTTTTCACAGAGTGCTGCACTGGGGAGAGCTATCGATGTCGGTCGGTGAGACCTGGCACGAAGTAAGCGTTCCAAAACATCCCAAAGGTGTTCTATAGGATTCAGGTTAGGACTCTGTGCAGACCTGTCCATTACAGGGATATTATTGTCATGTAACCATTCCGCCACAGGCCGTACATTATGAACAGGTGCTCGATCGTGCTGAAAGATGCAATTGCCATCCCCGAATTGCTCTTCAATAGTGGGAAACAAGAAGGTGCTTAAAACATCAATGTGGGCCTGTGCTGTGATAGTGCCACGCAAAACAACCAGGGGTGCAAGCCCCCCTCCAATAAAAACACGACCACACCATAACACCACCGCCTCCGAATTTTACTGTTCGCACTGCAAACGCTGGCAGATGACGTTCACTAGGAATTCGCTATACCCACACCCTACCATCGGTTCGCCACATTGTGTACCGTGATTCATCACTCCACACAACGTTTTTCCACTGTTCAAGCGTCCAATGACTACGCTCCTTACACCAAGTGAGACGTCGTTGGGCATTTACCGGCGTGATGTGTGGCTTATGAGCAGCCGCTCGACCTTAAAATCCGAGTTCTCTCTCCCCCCGCCTAAGTATCATAGTACTTGCAGTGGTTCCCGATGCAGTTAGGAATTCTTGTGTGATGGTATGGATAGATGTCTGCTTATTACACATTACGACCCCCTTCAACTGTCGGCGGTCTCTTGTCAGTCAACAGACGAGGTCGGCCCATACGCATTTGTGCCTTACGTGTCCCTTCACGTTTCCACTTCACTATCACATCGGGAACAGTACACCTAGGGATGTTTAGGAGTGTAGAAATCTCGCGTACCGACGTATAACACCATTGACACGCAGTCACCTGACCAAGTTCGAAGTGCGTGACTTCCGCGGAGCGCCCGATTCTGCTCTCTCACGATTTCTAATGACTACTGAGGTCGCTCATATGGAGTACCTGGCAGCAGGTAGCAGCACAATGCACCTAATATGAAAAACGTATGTATTTTGGGGGTGTCCGGATACTTATGATCACATAGTGTATAAACAACAGAGAAGCCTTTAGGAAAAAAGAATTGGAAATGAAAGTATTTCAAGACAGAGTAGCTATAAAGATTGGTTCTAAAGGGTCTGAAGGCAGAAAGAAGAAACATAGTGAACAGATGAAGGCATACTGGCAGAGAAGAAAAGAACAAAGAACGAAGAACTGAAACTGGAATGTGGTCCTCATATAGCCTATTCGCAGTAAAAAATAAATAAAATTAATAACTTAAAAATATCATCATACTTTGTAATTTTTAACTTTATTGGCCACAAATGTGTGGCTGACTGAAGAATCAGATAACATTTTGACTCATGCAAGACACGCCTCTTAGGAATTTATAGCACCATATTGGGAAGAACAGCGAAAGAAATGCTCTCAAGATACCCCAGTAATACTTTAATGTATGTCTGTATGCTTCTGAAATTTTACTATTTAATACGTTTAACAAAAATCTAAACTTTCTACACTGTCACAGTTAGCTCTGCCAAGGGAAAGTAAATGAAACTGCACTCATCAGTACTTTCTTTCAGAAAATGCAGCAGTGTTTTGCTACTCCTATCATCCAGCAAAGGAACTTGGAAGAACAGTTGAACGCAATGGACAGTGTCTTGAAAGGAGGATATAAGATGAACATCAACAAAAGCAAAACGAGGATAATGGAATGTAGTCGAGTTAACTCGGGTGATGCTGAGGGAATTAGATTAGGAAATGAGACACTTAAGGCAGTAAAGGGGTTTTGCTATTTGTGGAGCAAAATAACTGATGATGCTCGATGTAGAGAGGATATAAAATGTAGAATGGCAATGGCAAGGAAAGCGTTTCTGAAGAAGGGACGTTCGTTAACATGTAGTATAGATTTAAGTGTCAGGAAATCGTTTGTATGGAGTATAGCCATGTATGGAAGTGAAATATGGTCGATAAATAGTTTGGACAAGAAGAGAATAGAAGCTTTTAAAATGTGGTGCTACAGAAGAATGCTGAAGATTAGATGGGTAAATCACATAACTAATGAGGAGGTATTGAATAGAATTGGGGAGGAGTTTGTGGCACAACTTGACTAGAAGAAGGGATCGGTTGGTAGGACATGTTCTGAGGCATCAAGGGATCACCAATTTAGTATTGGAGCGCAGCGCGGAGGGTAAAAATCGTAGAGGGAGACCAAGAGATGAATACACTAAGCAGATTCAGAAGCATGTAGGCGGGAGTACGTACTGGGAGGTGAAGCAGCTTGCACAGGATAGAGTAGCATGGAGAGCTGCATAAAACCAGTCTCAGGACTGAAGACCACAACAAAAACATCAGTTTCTAATAATAATTATTTCAGAAATTTTAAAATATGGTTGTAAAAATATCAAAAATAGATAAAGTAATAGAAACAATAAGGAAAAGGAAGTTGATATTTTTTTGATGATATTGACACAAGAAGAACGCCAACAGGCTAATAAAATACACTCCTGGAAATGGAAAAAAGAACACATTGACACCGGTGTGTCAGACCCACCATACTTGCTCCGGACACTGCGAGAGGGCTGTACAAGCAATGATCACACGCACGGCACAGCGGACACACCAGGAACCGCGGTGTTGGCCGTCGAATGGCGCTAGCTGCGCAGCATTTGTGCACCGCCGCCGTCAGTGTCAGCCAGTTTGCCATGGCATACGGAGCTCCATCGCAGTCTTTAACACTGGTAGCATGCCGCGACAGCGTGGACGTGAACCGAATGTGCAGTTGACGGACTTTGAGCGAGGGCGTATAGTGGGCATGCGGGAGGCCGGGTGGACGTACCGCCGAATTGCTCAACACGTGGGGCGTGAGGTCTCCACAGTACATCGATGTTGTCGCCAGTGGTCGGCGGAAGGTGCACGTGCCCGTCGACCTGGGACCGGACCGCAGCGACGCACGGATGCACGCCAAGACCGTAGGATCCTACGCAGTGCCGTAGGGGACCGCACCGCCACTTCCCAGCAAATTAGGGACACTGTTGCTCCTGGGGTATCGGCGAGGACCATTCGCAACCGTCTCCATGAAGCTGGGCTACGGTCCCGCACACCGTTAGGCCGTCTTCCGCTCACGCCCCAACATCGTGCAGCCCGCCTCCAGTGGTGTCGCGACAGGCGTGAATGGAGGGACGAATGGAGACGTGTCGTCTTCAGCGATGAGAGTCGCTTCTGCCTTGGTGCCAATGATGGTCGTATGCGTGTTTGGCGCCGTGCAGGTGAGCGCCACAATCAGGACTGCATACGACCGAGGCACACAGGGCCAACACCCGGCATCATGGTGTGGGGAGCGATCTCCTACACTGGCCGTACACCACTGGTGATCGTCGAGGGGACACTGAATAGTGCACGGTACATCCAAACCGTCATCGAACCCATCGTTCTACCATTCCTAGACCGGCAAGGGAACTTGCTGTTCCAACAGGACAATGCACGTCCGCATGTATCCCGTGCCACCCAACGTGCTCTAGAAGGTGTAAGTCAACTACCCTGGCCAGCAAGATCTCCGGATCTGTCCCCCATTGAGCATGTTTGGGACTGGATGAAGCGTCGTCTCACGCGGTCTGCACGTCCAGCACGAACGCTGGTCCAACTGAGGCGCCAGGTGGAAATGGCATGGCAAGCCGTTCCACAGGACTACATCCAGCATCTCTACGATCGTCTCCATGGGAGAATAGCAGCCTGCATTGCTGCGAAAGGTGGATATACACTGTACTAGTGCCGACATTGTGCATGCTCTGTTGCCTGTGTCTATGTGCCTGTGGTTCTGTCAGTGTGGTCATGTGATGTATCTGACCCCAGGAATGTGTCAATAAAGTTTCCCCTTCCTGGGACAATGAATTCACGGTGTTCTTATTTCAATTTCCAGGAGTGTAGATCTTTCAGTATCTCTGGGACAAGAAATTAACAATTTGCGTCTCAGGTGAAAAAAAGAGTTAGATATACAAAATGTAGAAGAAGAAAAGAAGCTGAAAATGAAGATGAAGGAAATGTTTTCAGCACAAAAATGAAAAATTGTTGGAGTTAGCACATGAGCCTTAGCTGGCCATAATGAAAATGGAGAATTAAAAACGTAAAAGATCCTCACTACTCCTAACAGCTCGTAATATCACGAATGGCTGATCTTTTGCAGTAAAACCAGCTTGCAGAAATTACCTTCCAACTATTGCCGCCCTGTACAGCAGACGAGCGCGTAATTAGACAGAAACAGCGGAAGCGACGCCACGGGCGCCAGTGATCGCACCAATTAGCAGATGACGGATTCTCAGAAGAGCTGACCTCATTAAAGAGCCGGCGCTTTGCGCGAGCTTCCCCATTCCATCAGCCAAATGAATGTCCCGCTCATCTGTTCACCTAGATCTTGACAGCTGTATTGTCCTACAAACTTAGTCTGTCTCGGTGGAGGATATTGTTCCGATGGCATCACTACAATAATTTTTATGCAGCTGCTTCTTATCACGATTAAGTCGTTGTATAGCAACGAAATGGCGTGAACAATATTTGACTAATTTTGTCATGAATACAAACATAATGATGTGAAGCATTTCTAACATATAGAAATGAAATACATAAGTAAATCAAACATCGGTACTTAACGTTCGTAATGCAAAGTGGTCAGTAATAATGCAAGTCTTCAAACATGGGAGTTATACAACTAACCGGTTGCAAAATAACTGTTGGGTACAGTGACCTAGGTTTCGACACCTATTAAGGGTGCCTTAAGCAGAATGAAATTTGAGCTTGACTTGAGCATAGCCGCTCTAAATTCTGACCATTGCTTTCTCGCAAAGTAATTTTACGGTTTCTCAAAATTTCATTCTGATGAAGACGCCCCTAGTAGATGTCGAAACTTAGGTCAATGTACCTAGCAGTTATTTGCAACCGGTTGCTGTATAATTATTATATTTGAAAATTATATACGGTTGCCGAGAAACAGCCATGTTTAAAACTGTAGTGACGCGAGTGTTCCTCTTATAATCGCGCCCACTGCTAGTCAGTAAGAAACACAGGCTATGAGTAAGTAACGGTACAAACTTTCATCGTACTGGTCCCAAAATTTATGTGGGTGATGAACAGCTCATATTATTGTGATTAAGTTGAGCATTGCTGAAGGAAAACATAAAACATCAAAAATCACCGAGCTATTTTCCAAAAGCGTATTATGCAGCAATTAATAATTACCATTTATTAATATATTTCTTGGAGAGACTGAAAAAAAAACCAGACAACCAGTTGAAAATCAAGGGTTATTGTAACCCTTCACCTAAGTTTATACAATTTTAAAATTGTCTTCTTCAAAAGCTGGACCTCAAAAATTACTTTAAAATTACATTTTAAGAATACAGCCGTGACTTCAAATTGCAGCACTGTAAAATTACAGGTGTGCAGATTTATTCAGTGTACTTAATCAGAATCTGATGTAACAAATGAGAACCCTTATCATACGATTTAAAATAGTTTTGTAGCCACTGACGTAATTTTTAGGGTCCATTACACCTTCTGAGGAAGACAATTTTGAAATTGTCGGAACCTAGATTAAGGGTTCCAATAAACCTTTACTTGCAACTGGTTGGCTGAGTTTTTCCACCTTTCCTAGTTTATTGTCACACAATTACTGAAGTTACCGCCGTGTTAAGATTTTATAATACGTTTCTGTTAGGTCGTTATCTTGTCTGTTTGTCTGTGCAGTACAATCTTTTAAACTAATATTAAACTAACTTCCCGATCAGCAGGATACTTGAAACGTTCAACATAGGTCAGTACTGGATGACAATGCTATGTTAAGCCGCTTTCCTGTCAGGTGTGTGGAGGAGGATTTTCGTGTACCACTGCTGTTTCCTCCTTTCCCCGCTCAGGTGAAGAGAAACTAAAATAAACTTGAAATTTACAACATTTCTGTTGTAATCTCATAAAAATATTTGAAGTCAATTGAAAAATTTCATACACACAGAAAGAAAAACATAAAATAATTATGTGAATAAAAATCTTTTTAATATAACATGTTTTAAAAACGGACTAAGCAGTATAAAATAATTTCTCCTAGTACCTTATAGAATCTTAACGCCAAAGAGATAGTCCTGAAAATATGTGCTTGTAAATTTTTAATAGTTATGACAGTAATTGCAAAATTTAAAACAAAAAAATGGGGCGCATGCTGTAGATAATAGTAAGAACTGTAGAGAATACCTGTTAATGTGGTTGAACTATACATACATTAATTATCTACAGCATGTGCCCCACGTTTTATGTTATATTTTACAAATATTGTTATAGCTATTAAAAATTCAAAATTTTCAGGACTATCTGTATGGGTTTAAGAATCTGTAGAGGCTAGGAGAAATTATTTTATACTCTCTAGTCCATTTCTAAAACGTGTTACATTAAAGAAGTTTTTGTTTAAATAATTACTAATAATGATCTCACTAGCGTGGTTCACTCTTTTTTTTTCTGGAGATACCACGTAGTAGGCCCAAACATCAACCTACTTCATAGAGAGGGAAAAAAAGAACAATTTCGCACCTTGCCAGAGTGCGACGTAGTTTGCTGGAAGTTAATTCACAGGAAAGAAAACCATATAAACGAGGACTAAGTAAGAAACACTTTTAGCCAGGATAATGTAAATAAATACTAGTGGTGCTATATTTTGTCATATTTGACATCTAGAAATGTGTAGTGATATAAACCAACGCAAGAATATCTCGAAAAAATGCAAGCAGGTGACACTTCCAGTTATAAGAGTAAATAGACAAAAACTCTACTTCTGACAAAGTTTCAGATCAACAAAATACAACGTATACAGTAAAGTAAATAAGCATTAATTTCTTACTAGTTGCGAAGACTGGATTTTACATACTTTTTGTGCATCTAAGTATGAGGTGCGGCAGTTGATGTTGACAACCTAAAACGTTGACACTGAAGTTTGTTAATTCCTTCCATATGTAATATCGGTATAATTGGAAGAAAAGTCTGGATGACTAGTATCTGACTACGGTTGTGAATACTGTTGACACCCATTATATCGTTGTAGAAAATATTACGCCAGAGCACAAAGGAAACACGAAAATACAGGCTTTTTTGTAATTCGCTGATGAACAAGTATTTATGATACCTTCTTATCATAGTTTTCTATAAACAGTGCTTCGAAAATAATCCCTGTGTAAGATAGATCAATCCCTAACTCTACGAGGAAAACGGACCGTGGGAAATACGAACAGGGAAAATAAGCTCTTTTTATTATTGTCCCTTCCTGTTTCTAGTCTCTATCTGTCTCTCTCTCTCACCTCTCTCTCTCTCTCTCTCTCTCTCTCTCTCTCTCTCACACACACACACACACACACACACTCACACACTCACATACAACATCCGCGAAACCACTGGAACGCAAAGCAGCAGGAGCGGTTCTGCATGGTATCGATTCGACAAGTCCTTGTTACGTTTCCGTAGGTACACTAGTGACCATTGAAATTGCTACACTAAGAAGAAATGTAGATGATAAACGGGTATTCATTGGACACATGTATTATACTAGAACTGACATGTGATTACATTTTCACGCAATTTGGGTGCATAGATTCTGAGAAATCAGTACGCAGAACAACCACCTCCCTCCGTAATAACGGCCTTGATACGCCTGGGCATTAAGTCAAACAGAGCTTGGATGATGTGTACAGGTACAGCTGCCCATGCAGCTTCAAAACGATACCACAGTTCATCAAGAGTAGTGACTGGCGTATTGTGACGAGCCAGTTGCTCGGCCACCATTGACCAGACGTTTTCAATTGGTGAAAGATCTGGAGTATGTGCTGGACAGGGCAGCAGTCGAACATTTTTTGTATCTAGAAAGGCCCGTACAGGACCTGCAACATGCGGTCGTGCATTATCCTGCTGAAATGTAGGGTTTCGCAGGGATCGAATGAAGGATAGAGCCACGGGTCGTAACAAATCTGAAATGTAACGTGCACTGTTCAAAGCGCCGTCAGTGCGAGACGTGTAACCAATGGCACCCCATACCATCACGCCGGGTGATACATCAGTTTGGCGATGACGAATACACACTTCCAATGTGCATCCACCGCGATGTCGCCAAACACGGTTGCGACCTTCATGATGCTGTAAACAGAACCTGGATTCATCCGAAAAAATGACGTTTTGCCATTCGTGCACGCAGGTTCGTCGTTGAGTATGCCATCGGAGGCGCTCCTGTCTGTGATGCAGCGTCAGGGGTAACCGCAGCCATGGTCTCCGAGTTGATAGTCCATGCTGCTGCAAATGTCGTCGAACTGTTCGTGCAGATGGTTGTTGTCTTGCAAACGTCCCCATATGTTGACTCAGGGATCGAGACGTGGCTGCACGATCCGTTACAGCCATGCGGATAAAATGCCTGTCATCTAGGCTGCTAGTGATACGAGGCCGTTGGGATCCAGCACGGCGTTCCGTATTACCCCCCTGAACCCACCGGTTCCATATTCTGCTAACAGTCATTGGATCTCGACCAATGCGAGCAGCAATGTCGCAATATGATAAACCGCATTCGTGATAGGCTAGAATCCGACCTTTATGAAAGTCGGAAACTTGATGGTACGCATTTCTCTTCCTTACACGAGTCATGACAACAACGTTTCACCAGGCAACGCCGGTCAACTGCTGTTTGTGTATGAGAAATCGGTTGGAAACTTTCCTCATGTCAGGACCTTGTAGGTGTCGCCACCGGCGCCAAACTTGTGTGAATGCTCTGAAAAGATAATCATTTGCATATCACAGCATCTTCTTCCTGTCGGTTAAATTTCGCGTCTGTAGCACGTCATCTTCGTGGCGTAGCAATTTTAATGGCCAGTTGTGTAATATGGCCACAGATGTCTACACACAGGTCACGCGATTCCCATAAATTACGGACGGCTGGTGGCCGAGACAGCAATGTAAGTCTACTATCATGCTCCCCAAACCACTTCAGTACGATTCTGATCTTGTGAAATGATTATCCTGCAGGAAAATTCATTGCATCTGATAAGACACCACACTCGATGGGATGCAGGCTGCTGATAATAATGTTAATTTAATTCAGCAGCTGTATTGGTGTCTTCGTTTTCTGTCACAGATCGTATGACACCACAGGAACATCCTACTTGGTATAATACCGCCCCAGCAACTTAATGTCCGTGGCACGATGTATGTTTCGGGCACCTTTTGAACTGGGAGATAGCATATCCGCACGCTGCCATCGACATGGTGTAACAGAAACGTGACATCCGACCACGCTACACACTTGCATTGATCCGCGGTCCTATATCTATGATCCCGTGCCGAGTGCAATCGGTGTAAATGTCGATGTCGTTGTCTACTCGCGGGACACGTTGAGGTTGTCTCCTGTGGAGCCCATTGTTCAGCAACGTGCGCTGCACGGTGAGCTCCGAAACACTTGTGCCTGCAGCTGCATTGTACGATTGTACGAGGGGGGTACCAAAAAAAACGGCATAACATTGCCGTAGTGGAACTCATTGCCAGTTCAGTGCCGCCTGTGTTGTCCAGCTGGGTTGTTCTGTTCATCTGCAGTGATAGCTTTTGCTAGCGCTGTTTTGCTCTTGTTTCGTTTTTTATGATGGCAATTTTAAGTGAATAACGTGCTGCTGTGAAATTTTGTTTCCTATTCTGTAAAAATGCTGCTGAAACTGTTTTAATGTCGAAAACAGCGTACCAAGATGACGCTATGAGAAATAAGTGTACGAGTGATTTGCTCGATTTAAAAATGGCGACATGTCGATTTATGACAAACCTCGTTCTGGACGTCCATCAGCTGCCGAATCGACGAAAATATTGAAAAAATTCGAGAGGTTGTGCTCACACACCGTCGACAGACAATTATATTTTAACGGAAGATTTGGGAATGGAAAGAGCTGCTGCCAAGTTTCTTCTCCAGGTTCTGACTGACTGTCAAAAGGAATGTCGAGTTGCTTTGAAACAACAGCTTGAAAATGATCCAGATTTTCTGTCAAACTTACCTGGAACTGGTTACTGGTTACTGTTTCTGTAGTTTACAAGTTACTCATAGCAACTGTGCTTCTTTTTCTGTAATACCAAGTAATAAACCGTTCAAGTATATTCTCAGTGCGTGTTTGAATGTTTATTAAGTACGGGTAGCTCTAAACGACGAAAATACACCCTTCAGTGGTGACCCCGACGTGATTATATCTTGAACTTCGGAAGCGTAGCGTTGCTCGAGCTGACTCGCTATTAATACAAACTTAGTCGCATCCGCTATAACTCCGGCATAGCAGAAGCTGGCCTGAACCTGAGCGAACCATAGAACTGGATTACGTGGCCAAAACAGTGGGAGGCGAACAGCCAGTCTCGATACTGCAGGCGATTCCATTCTGTAATCAATTTTGTTGCGGGACGGTTCATTTGTTGCCGTGCAGTCACTGAATTCGCGACACAACTGTATCTACGAATGGCGCGAAAGGAACTAACGTGTGCGGACACAACAGTCGACGTGAGTAGCGGTCGCTCCAGAATCTGTAGTTCGAAAGCTGGAGGTGCTAGCCACTCCTGTCACAGAATACCAAAATATCAGAAGTGTACGACACGGAAACAGAGAACGACAGCAGCGCTCCAAGTGGCTGGCAGTGAACTTTGAATACGAGAAATATGACGCGGAAATCTGTATCACTGTTTTTTGAAATACGATTACTAGATGGTAATATTTTTCATGTATACTTTATGGGTGCATCTGGTAGTCTGCTGGTAAAGTATCTGTAAAATCGAATATTGCAATTTCGACCGTGTGGTAGTTATCAAGTGGAAATTATGTTCTTGATTACGACCTCCTTGTGCGAATTTCAGCCGCGCTGGATTAGCCGAACGGTTTAAGGCGCTGCAGTCATTGGCTGTGCGGTTGGTACCGGCGGAGGTTCGAGTCTTCCCTCGGGCATGGGTGTGTGTGTTTGTCCTTAGGATAATTTAGGTTAAGTAGTGTGTAAGCTTAGGGACTGATGACCTTAGCAGTTAAGTCCCATAAGATTTCACACACATTCAAACATTTTTTTTGCGAATTGCACTCTTTGAATTTCAACGTAAATCTGTCACTCTTATTCTGCTTAATTTATGCTCTCATCTGTAATATTGTTTGAAGTAAATGATTCCATATTTGTTTTTGTTTCATGTGAAATAGAAACCGGTTTCGTCACATGGTATCTGTGGACTCATGTATATTTGTTACTGCTTACGAATCCGTGAGTAAACTATTCGATTTAAATGCACTGTACATATACTGCTCGTATGCTACGTTATTTTTGTTATCATCCGATGCATTTAATGGAGGCCACCGAAATTTTCATTGATTTCTGATAAAATGTACTGTTTGTAGTATCTGTTAATAGCTTGTAAAACATTTGTGTAAGGAATGTCACATTTTTAAAATTTGCAAGGAAGAATGTTCTAGCCACCAAGACTACAAAGCATGGGGCCTGCTTATCTCCATCTACATACACGCTTTGAGTGTATGGCACTCACCGGCAAGAAGGAACACCAATCAAAATAGAATTACATACTCATTTAGCCCCAAGATACAATAAATCTGAATACTAATACTGTCAAAACCTGCTAATATGTGGTTCTCCATTCAATGCGAGAAAGTACGGAAAATCGTGTAGCGAAAGCAGCTCCTGTTTTATGTGAAATAACCAAATTTGATATCATTTACCCCACCCAACATTACGGATGCGAGAAGAACACAATCAGAATACGAGTAACATATTTGCGACGCATTTCGAAGAGTGAAATATACAAGAGAAGTCGTAACCAGAAGAACACTGTAATGAAACCAACTTCTGTTAACTCAGAAACGCTAACAAACATGGAATACTAAAAGTCAACCAACCAATAACAAAGCGAGACGATGGACTGCTAAACTTGCAACGCTCCAACTGGCGTGGCAGCGAACCAATGGTGTGTTACTAGAAGTCTCTATATGAGTTTCACCCTCCTGAGTCCTGTTGCCAGTCTATGCCAGGCAGCTACGTTTAGGTGGCGCCACTGTCGCACCGCCCACAGCGCCCCACCGCACCACGCGCGGTCAGGAACGCGCTGGGGTTCGAATACGTTGCAACAATGACTACTTTCGAGCTGGCACACTTTGAGAAAGGCACGATATACGTAACCGCGAAAGTAGAGAAGTATATTAATATCAGTCGAGTCGCAGAATTTTGTCATTTCTAAACTATTGTGAGGCTGTACAAGAGAGTAAACAAAACGTAACTGATTTACGATATGTGTGCCGGACCGGGACTCCAACCAGAGACATTTGATTTCGCAGGCAAGTGCTCGACCGACTCAGAAATCCACGCACGACTCACAACCGCCGTCACCGTTTTACTTCCTACAGTACCTCGCGTTCTACGTTCTTCTGCGTACCACGTGGGGCAAGGATATTGCGCAGACATGGCCTAGCCAAAGCCTGGCGTATCGTTTCCAGAATGAATTTTCACTTACCTTTTTGGGTGTCTTGCTTGGATAACTGAGTCGAGCTCTGGCCTGCAAACAGCAAACGTCCCCGGTTCGAGTCCCGGTCCGTCAAACATTTTTAATCTACACCTATGTCCCGCAGGCCACCTTGCGGCGTGTGTACCACTGTCACTTCCCAATACACAGAGTGGTCCAAAAAAATGTATCGAATGTTTAAAAGTCCATAACTTGCAAACTAATTGACGGAGTTGTCTCATTTTTGGTGAAAGTGTAGCTTAAAGTCCAAGTTAAAGATATCACTGCAGGTGTTCGAAATGGTCAGCATTAACATCCAATCACAAACGATGCCGCCGAACTGCAGCACAAACTACTGACTGCAACGTATTCAGTTGGATGTTTGCACATGAATGTACGATGGATTCTCGAAGTTCATCCAATGTGCGTGGCTTTTGTCGATAAACGACGTCCTTTAGTGTTCCCCACAGGTAAAAGTTCAGAGGAGTTATATTTGGGGAACTTGGTGGATACTCCACAGCACCTCTACGGCCTATCCATCTTCCTGGTAGATTTTCGTCGAGATACGCCCTAACATGATTTTGGTAGCGGGCTGGGGCACCATCTTGTTGAAAGTAAGCTCTTCCGTCTCCATACAAGTCTCGGATGGCAGGTAAAATGGATGTCTGAAGCTTCCGAAGGTACACCTTACCGGTAACTGTGCCGTCAAAGAAGAATGGCCCAATCAAGCCCCGGTAAGACAACCCACACCACACATTTACTTCTGGCAAATTCACAGCTTTGTCTGCATGGACGTTCGGATTTTCGGCAGCCCAGTAGATGCGATTGTGGCGATTTACTGTACCACTGAGTTTGAACTGTGTCTCATCAGACCACACAATCATCTCTGCAAACTCTTCATCGTTGCGCACCATGTTAGTAAACCACTCGCAGTACTCCATTCTACGATCTGGGTCGTCCTCGTTCATTACATGTTGCAATCGTGGGATGTAGCACTTCCCCTTTGCTGTCTTCAAACTTCGCCGAACATTTGAGCGACTCACTCCAGTTTCACGGGCACACTGTCTCACAGACTTCTGTGATGAGCGAGTGAATTGTTTTAACACACGACGGGAGTTAGCTGGACTTGTTACTGTTACAGGTCATCCAGAGCGTTGTTTGTGTACATCTTTAACACAGCCTTCGGCTTCAAATGTCTCGAATGCGACGAATCGTTAAACGTGTCGGTAGATCTGTTTGATACTCATTTCGCCATTGCCGTTGAAACTCATTAATGTTTTCGTACTTAAAATACCACTTCAAAACTGACTTCCTTTCATCGAATGTAAGCCTTGCACCAGCCATGTTTACTCGAGTAACTAGGTGCAACTAAGAACAAAACACGACTATCTGGCGACTGTCATCTGACAAAACAAAACAACGCAATACAACGCTTGTGTGGCGATTGCCGGAACTACAAACTATTAGACTACTAAAGATGAGGCATCTCCGTCAGTTAGTTTCCCAGTTATGGACTTTTAAACAGTGGATACATTTTTTTGGACCCTTCTGTATTCGTTGACTCCCTCGGAACTTGCAACAATGAACCACATTGTGATGCAGATCACCTCTCTTTCAGCGTCTGTCATTGTTGTTGGTAGATCATCTCTGTGACGCTTTCGTGCTTTCTAAATGAACCTGTAACGAAATGTGCTGCTCTTCTCTGGATCTTCTCTATTTCTTCTAGTAATCCTATTGAGTGCGGATCCCACACTGACGAGCAACATTCAAGTATTGTTGGTGACTACATTTCTTGTGGATTCATCCAATGAACCTGAGTCTGGCATTTGTCTTACTCGCGACTCAATTTATGTGGTCCTTCCCTTCAAATCGCTCTGTACTCCTATATAGATTAGGAGAGTAACTGCTTCAAGTGGCTTTTCTGCACTTTTGTAATCATGTAATAAAGGGTCTTTCTGTCTATGTATTTGCAATACGTTGCATTCGTTTACGTGGAGGATCAGATGCCACTCCTTGCACCAAGTGTTGATCATCTTCAGGTCTTCATTTCCTACAATTTCTAGCATCGCGACTTGTATGTGTAGAACAGCATCATCCGCGAAAACAATCATGGACCTCCTGAAGTTATCCATTAGGTCATTTATATATATTGTGGAATGTAACGGTACTATAACATCCCCCGGGGGACGCCCGAAGTTTATTTTACGTCTGCAGACTTCTCTCCGTTCAGAATGATGTACTGTGTTTGGGTTTGGCAGAAACTCTTCAATCCAGTCACACAGTTGGTCTGACATTCTGCATATTCGTATTTTGCTCAATTATGCACCCATGCGGAAAGTCAAGGAACACAACATATACCTGGGCACCTATATCTACTGCTTTCTGCGTCTCGTAGACGAACTGAGCGAGCTGAATTTAACACCATCGTTGTTTTCGGAACCCATGTTGGTTCCTACATCGGAGATTTTTGGCTTCCAGAAATGTCATAATACGCGAGCATCAAACACGTTACAAAATTCTGCAACTGACCAACGCCAGCGATACCGACCTACATTTTTGTGCGTCCCTTCGGCGGTCCTTCGGGAATGACCTGTGCTTTTTTCCAATCATTAGGAACACTTTTCTCCTCCAAAGACCTGTTGCCAGAAGAGGGCTAATCTCTTTCCGATACCCTACACAGAATCTTTTTGGTATCCCATCAGATCCAGTGGCCTTCCCTCGGTGAGGAACTTTAAAATCAGCCCACAATCTGTAGAGTGAAAAAGCATTGTGATAACTGATTCATATCAATCCGTTAGTACTGAGAATGTAGATTGTGCTGCCGGTAAAAGCCATTCTCTGTACTACTTTACAGCGCCTGGCATCGACAATGCTGCTTTCGCGTAACAAACGCAATTTTGGCACTCGTGCAACGTTCTAATAATGTCACAGAATTAAAAATGCTTCGTATTCGCACACCATTATCGGAGGCTAACACGCCACAATAAGACCGTGCTTTTGACATCAGAGAGAAACCGATTGCATTTCGAGCTGCACATGATGGGGTGGCCTGCCACAAACACCAGCAGAGCGCAGCTCCGGGTACGGCTCGCTGCGAATTATGAGCCGCAGGCGCCCGTCAAACAAAAGCCGCATTTGGCCTGAATGGCTGACCAGCTGTGATATACAACGCCGCTTTTATTTGGAAGCACTCGCAACGCTGCACCGCTACCAGCGCTACTGCATACACGAGCTTATTATACCGGGTAAGGCGCCAAACTTTGTCACCTCTGACCATATTCGGCTGGTTAACCTAGGTGAATAGTCACCAGGGGCTCATGAAACACATACGAAAGTGTTTTCGCAAATTTATTAATCACCGCAAAGCAGGCACCAACTTCTTTTATCAACATGAAAATTTATTCGCATTTGCGAATATGGACAACCTTTAGTTGCATAATGGAATGAAGACATTAAGCGATAAATCACACAAATCTGAAGGCTGTGAATTCAAGTAAACACACTACTGGCCATTAAAATTGCTACACTAAGAAGCAGATGATAAACGGATATTCATTCGACAAATATATTACACTAGAACTGACATGTGATTACTTTTTCACGCAATTTGGGTGCATAGATACTGAGAAATCAGTACCCAGAACGGCCACCTCTGGCCGTAATAACGACCTTGATAAGCCTGGGCATTGAGTCAAACAGAGCTTGAATGACGTGTACAGGTACAGCTGCCCATGCAGCTTCAACACGATACCACAGTTCATTCATAGTAGTGACTGGCGTATTGTGACGAGCCAGTTGCTCGGCCACCATTGACCAGACGTTTTCGGTTGGTGAGAGATCTGGAGAATGTGCTGGACAGGGGAGCAGTCGAACATTTTCTGTATCCAGAAAGGCCCGTACAGGACCTGCCACATGCGGTCGTGCATTATTCTGCAGAAATGTAGGCTTTCGCAGGGATCGAATCAAGGGTTGACCGACGGGTCGTAACACATCTGAAATGTAACGTCCTCTGTTCAAAGTGCCGTCAATGCGAACCAATGACACCCCGTATCATCACGCCGGGTGATACGCCAGTATGGCGACGACGAACACACGCTTCCAAAGTGTGTTCACCGCGATGTCGCCATACACGGATGCGACCATCATGATGCTATAAACAGAACCTGGATTCATCCGAAAAAAGGACGTTTTGCCATTCGTGCTCCCAGGTTCGTCGTTGAGTACACCATCGCAGGCACTCCTGTCTGTGATGCAGCGTCAAGGGTAACCGCAGCCATGGTCTCCGAGCTGATAGTCCATGCTGCTACCAACGTCGTCGAACTGTTCGCGCAGTTGGTTGTTGTCTTGCAAACGTCCCCATCTGTTGACTCAGGGATCGAAACGTGGCTGCACGATCCGTTATACCCATTCGGATAAGATGCCTGTCATCTCGACTGCTAGTGATACGAGGCCGTTGGGATCCAGCACGGTGTTCCGTATTACCCTCCTGAACCCACCGATTCCATATTCTGCTAACAGTCGTTGTATCTCGACCAACGCTACCAGCAATGTCGCGATATGATAAACCGCAATCGCGATAGGCTACAATCCGACCTTTATCAAAGTCGAAAACGTGATGGTACGCATTTCTCCTCCTTACACGATGCATCACAACAACGTTTCACCAGGCAACGCCGCTCAACTGCTGTTTGTGTAAGAGAAATCGGTTGGAAACTTTCCTCATGTCAAAACGTTGTAGGTGTCGACACCGGCGCCAACCTTGTGTGAATGCTCTGAAAAGTTAATCATTTGCATATCTCAGCATCTTCTTCCTGTCGGTTAAATTTCTCGTCTGTAGCACATCTTCGTCGTGTAGCAATTTTAAAGGCCAGTAGTGTACTTAGGGATTAAAATTACAAATAACCTAAATTGGAACGATAACACAGATAATATTATGGGTAGAGCAAACCAAAGACTGCGATTCATTGGCAGAACACTTAGAAGGTGCAACAGGTCTACTAAAGAGACTGCTTACTCCACGCTTGTCCGCCCTGTTCTGGAGTATTGCTGTTCGGTGTGGGATCCGCATGAGGTAGTACTGACGGATGACATCGAAAAAGTTCAAAGAAGGGCAGCTTGTTTTGTATCATCGCGAAATAGGGGAGATAGTGTCACAGACATGATACGTGAATTGGAGTGGCAATCATTAAAACAAAGGCGTTTTTCGTTGCGACGAGATCTTCTCATGAAATTTCAATCACCAGTTTTCTCCTCCGATTGCAAAAACATTCTGTTGCCACCCACCTACATAGGGAGAAATGATCATCACGATAAAATAAGAGAAATCCGGGCTCGCACAGAAAAATTTAAGTGCTCGTTTTTCCCGCGTGCCTTTCGAGATGGAACGGTAGAGAGACAGCTTGAAGGTGGTTCATTGAACCCTCTGCCAGGCACTTTATTGTGAATAGCAGAGTAATCACGTAGATGTAGATGAGATGTAGAAAAGTTGTGCCCGACCGGGATCTGAACCCGGATTTCCGCTTGTCACGAGTGGTCACCTTAACCACTTCGGGTGTCTGAGCACACTTCAGGACCACACCAAAACTTCCAGTTGTCGTCATCCATGTGTCTATAACCTGCACTCGTACATTTATTGTATTTATTCTCATACAGGGGATCATTTTAATTGAGAGTCACATCGCTAATTTATTAACTGTTGTGTCGGCAGATTGCCAACACAACGCACACTAATTTAGAGGAGGCCGAAATGCACGCGTCAACTCAAGAAGGCTGGCGTGAGGTCTGAAACAGGATACGTAATGAATGATATAAAGGAAAGTACGTAGCTCCTGGAATACTTAACTTTAATCCATCATTTGTTTACAGCATTCCTGATGATACAAGTGAGAGTCTCTCTAGAAATGGTTAATGGCGCCTTGCTAGGTCGTAGCCATGGACTTAGCTGAAGGCTATTCTAACTGTCTCTCGGCAAATGAGAGAAAGGCTTCGTCAGTGTAGTCGCTAGCAAAGTCGTCGTACAACTGGGGCGAGTGCTAGTACGTCTCTCAAGACTTGCCGTGTGGTGGCGCTCGGTCTGCGATCACTGACAGTGGCGACGCGCGGGTCCGACATGTACTAATGGACCGCGGCCGATTTAAAGCTACCACCTAGCAAGTGTGGTGTCTGGCGGTGACACCACATTAACCACCGCAAAGCAGGCATCAATTCCTTTTATTATCATGAAAACGTATTCACAGTTGCGAATATGAACCCAGACTTCCATACGTCTTCATCCATGTGCCTGTACCCTGTACTCGTACAATTATTATGTTTGTTGCCGTACAGGGGAGTCGTTTTATTTGAAAGTCGCTTGCCCAGTAT
Source organism: Schistocerca cancellata (assembly GCF_023864275.1). Classification (NCBI taxonomy): domain Eukaryota; kingdom Metazoa; phylum Arthropoda; class Insecta; order Orthoptera; family Acrididae; genus Schistocerca; species Schistocerca cancellata. The sequence goes on along the minus strand of NC_064631.1, from coordinate 294,725,181 downwards.
CGGTAGATAAATACGATATTGCAGAGCATGCATGTCAGTAGGAAGGAAGAGGCACTGTGCGACTACAGCTGTTCCTAAATACATGAAAATGTATTCGCAGGTATGAATATGGACAATCTTCAGCTGTATAATAGAATTACGACTTGGAAATTTTTGCTGGACAGGGATTTCCAGCTTCTTGCGAGTTCTCGTTTTAACCATCCGGCTACCCGAGCACACTTCGTAACCAGACCCAAAAATCCATAGTTCGTCGTCCACGTGACGACAACTTGCACTCGTACATTCATTATGTATTTTCCTGTAAAGGTGAGATATTTTGAGCTTGCCCGGTGTCGGCAAGTAAATACGATATTGCAGATGGCATATGGAATCCGGCCATGAAGTGCGCTCCAGTAGCTGAAGTGGTTTAGGCGACCACTTGTAAAAAGCTGAAAATCTGGGCTCGAGTCCGCTCCAGCACAATTTTCTTGTACTCATTCCATTATGCAGCTGAAGGCCCTCCATATTCACAACTGCGAAGACATTTTCACTTATTTCGTAGCAGCTGTAGCCGCCTGCGGTGCCTGTTCCTTCAGACACGCATACACTGGAATATCATACGAGGGCTGTTCCGAAAGTAAGGTCCGATCGGTCACGAAATGAAAATCACAGTGAAAATCAGAAATTTTTTATTCGCAACAGTTAGCAACACATTCCTGATACCTCTCTAAATAGTCGCCGCGCCGATTTTGACATATCTCGTAGCGTCGTACAATCTTTCCAGTGCCCTCGTCGCAGAAAGCAGCCGCCTGTGTTTTCTTTCGATTCTCTACGCTGCTTTGCCGTTCGTTGTTTGTGCCAAAATGTTGTCTTCGTAGCCAGCGGTTCATGCTAGCAGAGATGAACATCACAGGGAGCCAATTAAGGAGTGTTGTGGGTGATCAAACACTTCCCATCGAAAACGATGTAGGTGCTTGGTTCTCCTGCAGAATGCTTCTGAGAAAGAAATGCATGACATTTATCTAATGTGGGTTGCATAGCTTCAGGCGAAATCTCTCACAAGTTCCACATATTTGGCAGGAGACACTGTTGTTTTAGGCATTTCTACGTGATCACTTTGGGCTCTGAACTGAAAAGAGCGAAGTGAAGCGATCGATAGGCACACCGAAGACACTGCCCAACACATCTGTGCAAAGTTCCATCGGATTTTCACAGTTTTGTGCCTAAGGGTACCTTACTTTCCAAATAAGCATTGTATTTATCTGCCGATACCAGGCAAGCGACTTTCAATTACAATGCCTCTCGTGCATGGAAATATCAATAATGAATATACGAGTGCGCCTGCCGGAGTGGCCGAGCGGTTCTAGGCGCTACAGTCTGGAACCGCGCGACCGCTACAATCGCAGGTTCGAATCCTACTTCGGGCATAGATGTGTGTGATGTCGTTAGATTAGTTAGCTTTAAGTAGTTCTAAGTTCTAGGGGACTGATGACCTCAGAAGTTAAGTCCCATAGTGCTCAGAGCCATTTGAACCAATATACGAGTGATGGTTGTAGACATAGATATATTGACGACAGCGTATGGAAGTATGTGTCTGGCTGTGAAGCGTGCTCAGATAGCCAAATTTGTTAAGGCGGCCGCTCACAACAAGCAGTAATTCCGGGTTCCAGTTCCCGTCAGCTCAAATTTTCAGTGTCGAAATTCCATTACACATCTGAGGATTGTCTATACATTTTCACGCATTTCGTAACAGCTGTAGGCGCCTCAGTGCCTTATCCTTCAGACATACATGGACTGCAATATCGTATTTTTTATTAAAGTCTTTTGGCTGGTACGTTTTTCACCCTGCCGATGTTATTCTGTCTGTGCATTGAGCAAGCAGTAAAGGGGACCGAGGAAAAATTTGAAATGAAAATTAAAGTCCAGGGAGGGAGCAATAAAAGCTTTCAAGTTTGCTGAAGACACTGTGTCACTGTCTAAGACCGCAAATGACTTGAAGGAATGTATACTTTCGCGAAAAGAGCTTAAAAGATGAATATCAACAAAAGTAAAACAAGGGTAATGCAATGAAGTAGAATTAAGGCAAGCGACTCTGAAGGAATTACGTTAGGGAATGAGACATTGAAAGCAACAGACGAGTTTTACCATTTGCGCAGTGAAATAAGTGATGAAGGCTGAAGTAATGAGGAAATAAAATGCATACTGGAAACAACAAGAAAAGCATTTCTGAAAAAGAGGAATTTGTTAACGTTTAACATAAGTTTAAGTGTTAGAATATGCTGAGTGTATCCTTATATGGAAGTAAAACGTAAACAGTAAGCACTGCAGACATGAAGAGAAAAGAAGTGTGGTGCTACAGGAGAATGCTGAAGATTAAATACGTAGATTTAATAATTAATGGGGAAGTACTGAAACGAAATGGAGAAAGGAAACATTTAAGACACAACTTAAGTGAAAGAACGGGTTTGTTGACAGCACGCATTCTATGGTATCAAGGAACGAACAGTTTGAAAAACAGAGGTAAAGTAGGGAAGGGGGGTAAAAATTGTAGTGGGAGCCCAGCATTTGAATACAATACGCAGGTTCAAATAGATGAAGGTTGCAGAAGTTATTTAGAGACTACCGTGGAGTGTTGCTTCAAACTTTCCTTCAGACTGAAGAAAACGACACCAGCAACTATTCAAAGGGTAATCATAAAGTTTTAATTCTTCCGAAGAAAAAATAAAGTTACCTAATTAACTTGTTGTTTGATTGCAGGTACGTGTCTGCAGTACTGGTTGGTACACATTGAAATTCCCGCGCCGCGGTACCGTAGGCCACTAGGGAAACCTAAACAAAATGACGCAGTCCAATTATAAAGTGGAGATGGGTTGCGATACTTTGTTTTGATTCCTTTAGCTGTGTATAGTTAATGCCAAGAGACTGGAACACTGTAAACAAGATATGCAGCAGAGCCCCTATCCCCCTTGGATATGTTGCCATGGAATGAGGCGGAGAGCTCCATTAGTAAATACTCTAGGAGTACATATTCAAAGTTGAAGACATCATCAATCACAAGGGAAGTTACAGAGCAAGTTCTTCATAATCAGACTCGCGAAGTGGTTGCAAATGTCTATCAGTTTATGAAGAAAGAAGCCGTAGTAGCTGCTGCATTGAAATTAAAATCCACATTGGAACGAGTAGTCGAAGCAACAGATGTATCATTTACGCCCATTCGTCGAATCAAGAGAGACACAGGAAATTTATTTGCAGTTGCCAATATGAATCACCTTCGGTTGTACATTGGAATGACGACAATGAAAACTTATGCAGCACCGAGACGAACCAGGATTTCCTGCTTTATTCGGGCGGTTGCATTAACCGCTTCGGCCATCCAAGCACGAACCACGGCCACATGCAGACTTCCGTACGTCGTCGTCCTAGTGTCACAGCCTGCAGTTGTAAGTTACACATTACGTATATTCCCGTCCAGAAAGGAGATGTTTATTGACAGTTGAGGGCCTGATATTGGCGAACAAATGGAAAGCAGCAGTGCCTGTGATATTAAGAAGTACGATGTGCTGTTCCTTCGGACATGCATGTATGTAAAACGAACATTGCCTCGTAATCCTTAATAACACACACACTGATATTTCGTATTCGAATCAAGAGGGAAGTGTCAAGAGTCCAGGTAGATGAATCCTGGCCATTTTCAACACCTCATAATGAAAGGCATAGAAGATCTTGGAAGGCCAGTTAGAGAATTTTAATGAGGACGTGCGTAAAATGGTGAATAATTTCTACGTTACAGGTAAAAGAAGGGCTACTTTAAAGGAAATTGATAAAAATATTAAGGGAGGTTTACTATCTTTTGGTTGAAAAAATCGATATTTTTTTAAATTGCATTTTTGGAGCAATAAAAGTGTTTAGAATTCACCCCTGAAACGGTCTTTCCGAATACGTAACGGAAATGTTTGTTATTCGCGTTGAACAAAAAAATTCACCTGCCTGAAATCGACGTTTTTCACGCATCAGTTTTTTTCTTTCGGAGGACGAGTTATTGTACGGGTGCTTGGGAGGAAACACAAAATTCGAATGAAAGTTTGACAGCGTGTGTTTGGAAGTTAGCCCCCAAGCATTTGCATTCTGGTGCGAAGACTGTGGAGATTGCGACTTTCCTGGCACTGAGTAGCTTCAACGAAGGGCATTCAGCAATTATGAAGACCATGACGCAGTTCACCAAGCATTCGGACGACCACCAGATTCAAGCGGCCGAAAACCGCTTGTCACCGGTCGTACGAGCGGCTCTGGAGCAGCGCAGGATGGCCTAGATCGAGCAGAACGCCTCTATTAGGAAGAGGAAGGACTAGTTTATGGACCCGGAATAGCAGATTGAACGTACGTTGCATAATATTCGTTTATTTGCAGCCAAAACTTCAAACGTGTTTTTCTCGAAATGCCCTTTTTTTATCACACGGTATGATAACTTCAAATCTACTGAACCGATTGGCATGATTCTTTGTTTCCGACGAAGCTAACTAAATTGTCTAGGAGTTGTACCACTTTTATTCCGATCCATCAACTATAAATATTTTTACTTGGCCGTCGAAGTTGACAAATCGATGGAAAAAACCCTGTTTTTTCAAATGACGGCCATTTTGTTTCCTATGGTCCAAATAACTTAAGAGAGGTACAACTCCTAAAGAATCTTATGTACTTCACTAACGTCAACTCAATTTTGATTTCAGACGAGCCGGCTGACCTGTCACATACCGCGCGTGGAGGTCTACATCGAAATTTTGTTTCGTTCCGACAGCACTTTCGCCTTTGCTCTTCGACATTTCCAGTTTGTAGAGGAAATATCAATAAACGTTTTGACCAAATATGACATTGATATCTATAACGCATCACGAGAAAAAAATTCTCAAAGAACATGCTTCTTTCGGGCCAAAGATAGCAAACTTCCCCTTAATAAATTTTGAAGGATGTACGAGGGTAAGTCAATTATTATCAGCAATTTAGTTATATTTTTGTTTATTTTGGTAGTACTCTCGTTTTATGTTGATGGCGCGCATGCTTTGTTGATTTGTTGTTATATCTTTGCAATTTTCAAGCTGCTAGGTTAATCATGCTGTTAATCATGCTCTTAATCATGACTGCTCCGCTGTATATTTGCACCAAAGAAGAGCAACGTTCAGTGATCCGTTTTTTTTTTTTTTTTTTTTTTTTTTGTCGTCGGAAGGCGTTTCAGGTGCCTAAATTCATCGAAGACTTTCGGCACAGTACGGGAACAGTGTTTTGCTACAACGGAGTGTCTGTGAATGGGTTGAAAAATTGCGGAATGGTCGCACAAGTGTTAGGCACAATGAAGGAGCCGGACGACCGTTTACCGCCACAAACGAAGAAACCATTGAGCGTTCACGTGAAATGATTCTCTTAGTCAGACGATTAACTATTGACGAAGTGGCACATCGTCTGCAGATTAGTCACGGTTCTCCCTACGAAATCATCCACAACAGACTTGGGTTTCATAAAGTTTGTGCAAGATGGATCCCAAAACAACTCACACAGTTGCATAAACAAACGCGTTTGGACATCTGCAAAAGACATTTGTGCCGCTATGGTAACGAAAGGGAACAACTTCTTAGACAGGATCATTACTGGTGACGAAACCTGGTTCCATCATTACGAGCCGGAGAGTAAACGGCAGAGTATGGAATGGAAACATCCAAATTCGCCGTGCAAGAAAAAGTTCAAGACCCAACCGTCCGCAGGAAAACTGATGGTTATGGTTTTTTTGGGACGCACAAGGTCCAGTACTGGAACATTATGGGGAAAGGGGCACAACAATAAACAGTGTACGTTACAGTGACATGATTACTGCCAGGCTAAAGCCTGCAATTCGAAGCAAACGCCTAGGATTGTTGTCAAAAAGTGTTGTGTTGTTGCACGACAATTCCCGTCCGCATACTGCTGCCCACAGTACTGAAACGAAGTACTGGATCATCCTCCATATAGTCCCGGTCTTGCCCCTTCTATCGCTTGTTTGGTCCACTCAAACAGGCATTAAGGGGCCGTCGATTTGCCTCGGACGAAGCAGTGAAATAAGCGGTACATTCCTGACTCGCAGCTCAGCCGAGAACCTTCTTTTATGAGGGCATCAGGAAGTTTGTACAACGATGAAGCAGGATTACTATCAAGGAGAGCTTCTGTAAAGTTTGGAAGGTAGGAGACGAGATACTGGCAGAAGTAAAGCTGTGAGACCGGGCGTGAGTCGTGCTTCGGTAGCTCAAATGGTAGAGCACCTGCCCGCGAAAGGCAAAGGTCCCGAGTTCGAGTCTCGGTCGGGCACACAGTTTTAATCTGCCAGGAAGTTTCATATCAGCGCACACTCCGCTGCAGAGTGAAAATCTCATTCTGATGGAGCAATTGCGTTGAAACGCAAGTAGACTATGCCGAAAAATGATGTTCTTGTAAGTTTCCTATATGATTACAATAAAATTTCATAACTACTTTGCGGGTAGTAGTTGACTTACCCTCGTATAAGCGCATTTCTTAAAACCTTCCCACTCTATGATTTAGGTGGAAGAATACGGCGGATAACTGAAAAGTTCTCCAGGAAGAAAGTAGTGTTAGGGCAAAACGAGTTGCTTACTTAAAACCTAACAGAGAGTACAGACATGAGTGTCGTCCAGTCGCTACACGGACGAGACATCTGTGTGCACTTCTAACACAGCACCGCACAAATGGAGTGACAGTACGCTACAGGGTCTGCTGAAACCTGTTTTGAAAGGAAGCAGGATTACTATCAACCATGCTGGCGGGGAAGGTGGTTTTGCACCGACGCTTAACAAAGGTTTAAATCTAGCCAAAAGATAGGGGATTATCATAACGAAAAGGACTTCTCAGATTATAAAAGGTGGCTCACGGAGAGATTAATATCTAATCTACTCTTATGTTGTCCTCGTTATAGATAATAACCATTAATACAATACGCAACTGACTCGTGCTCCAACGTCAAACTCCACGAGGAGAGAAATGATGTCCTGGGTAGCAGAAAACGGAATTCCTTTCCACAACTGAGACCGCAGTTGCATTCATAGATCAAAACGAGCAATTATAAGATAGACAGTGTTTTAATAGAACACGGCCGTATTGTGTTGCGACTTCCTCCATACCACCCAGAACTGAATCCTATAGCGCTGCTACAGACAACAGTCAACAACGCCGTTTCTGAACGCAATATAACATGGACACGTTAACGGACACTTTATTAACATTTATAAACGAACAGATTGCTTCCATAACAAAACAATAGTGGAAGAAACGCTGTGAGCACGTACATAAAATTGAAGAGCAGTTTATGTTGAGTGAAGGTTACTGAACCAAGCGCTAGAGGTGATCATAAATGTGGCAAGTGGTACAGACTCGAATAGTGATGAAAGCAATACTGATTCAGCAAGTGAGATGAAAGTGAATTAGTTGACACTGCCACTGAAACTGAAACAGACGTGGCTAGCGAAAATGAAAAGACGTAGGGTGGAGTATTTACTCAATTTATGAAAATAGTGATAGTGAAAGATCCATAACATCACGTTAAACGATGAACTGTATTATTTGTAATGTCCAGTAATGTTTGCAATTACTCTAAAGATCTGTGAACGTCTTCTTAACAGTGAAGCTACTGTTTAGGACGAAACTGCTCGTTTCACATGGCTATGCTTGTAAAATAAACCCACTCAGATTTTCTCATGTACGCTCTTGCCGTCTCTAACCCCTTTGCCTATAAGCTATACCGCAATACCTCCGTCCCTCCCTTGCATTTTGCTTCCCGTGTGTACGAGCGTTCTCCTCTGTTTGCATGAAGTGTAATATGACACGGTGGCGCGGCGATTTCAACGTCTACCTGGACTGCAGACATGTAACAGCAAACAAACAAAAAATTTAATTTCGTGATATTGCTTTTTCGAGGTGATAATTAAAATTTTATGGCTACATCTCTTTGGTCATCGCTTTGAGGAGGGAGAGACGATGTAATATACTGACGCAGATTACTTTTTTAATTGCGGTGTAGAGTCATCACTAAACTACGATCGACATATTTTGATTCTAAAATTTCGTTTTCTTCCTCAGTGGGATAATACCGTCCAGGTTTTGAACGACTTTCCTAGAACCCTGACATATGTAAATGATTCAAGAAAGTGACCGTGTAATTAAATGATATCAAGTCTTTCCATCTATTTACCCGCATTACATACCTTTTATTTGTGTGTGAAGTCAGTTGGCGTTCAATGAACGAACTTACGATATCTTGAAGCCTCTCTGCATTTCTTAACAATTTTTCACCTACGCGATCCCTCTGTGCAACTGCGATGTATGGGAGAAGCCTCAGGAAATATAAGCGGTGTTTCACGCAGTTCATGTGTCTCGTTGACAACGTACCATACTTCATCGAGTTAAAGTGAATTGTTATTCATGGCATAAGATTTAAAGATAATGTTGCCTGAATAGCTGATAGTGAGGAACATCTGTTGAATGTATACTCTAACGGAAAAAAAAACGGCGACGCACGCACTACGAAGAAATCACACGAAAGGGACGGAGATCGGAGCAAGTCAGTAATGCGCTGGTCCACATCTGGCTCTCACGCAAATAATTATTCGACTTGGCATGATTGATTGAGTTGCTGGATGTCCTTGTGGGGGAAATACTGCCAAATTCTGCCCAACTGGCGCCTTAGTTCGACAAAATCCCGAGCCGGTTGGACGAACCTACCCATAATGCTCCAAACGTTCTCAATTAGTGAGAGATCCGGCGACCTTGCTGGCCAAGTGGGGTGTGAAAAGCTAGAAGGCACGCAGTAGAAACCCTCTCAGTGTGCGGGCGGGCATTATCTTGCTGGAATGTAAGCCCAGGATGGCTTACGATGTGTCAAAGTTCACCAGTCTGGGAGTGTCCAGAACACCCAAGCCTATATAGGCCTCCATTAGTCTGTATTTTTCATTTTTATCGCCTTCTCTTTGTTTAGTTCTCACTGCCTCTGTCTGTCTCACGGTCACAGTCTCTCATCGACCATCAACATCCCCTCTCTGTTTGTCTCCCACTGCTGTTGCCTTCTTCTATCTTTCTTTCTCTTTCACAGCAATTTTTTCTTCTGTTTCTCTCCCACTGGCACTGTCTCCCCTCTTTTCCAGTGTCACTGGCACTCTGCTATTCTCTTTCAGCACAAAAAGCGCGAATATGTTCCAATGCCAAAATTTTTGGTGATTAATGTGGAATGAGAATTGACGCATCTAGTTCCCCCCTTTTCTGTCAGAGTCTTTGAAAGAAGAGCATATTCGCCTCTTTTGTACTTCGACAGGATCATTTTTTCTGCTGGTTTCTTTCTTTTCCCTCTTAGAACAAAGTGAGCAGCTTGTACGAGTATAAAGAGAAATCCATAGGTCAATTTATTTGTAAAATTCGACACACTTATGTACTTTGGCACATATAAACAACAAATAAGTACGCACAGTATCAGATCAACACGAAATGGTTTTCTTTATATTTTTTCTGGATACTTTGCTCTTCGACTGCAATTCTCCAAAAACTTATGATTTGTATTATAAAACAGTAAAAATGTTAGAAATATTTTGCTGGATTTGCAGTATTTCCAGTTTTACATCGTTTTTTGCAGTAATTTTAAGATTTTCTGATGTGTTAAGACAGTTTTAGCCCATTTTTTGTCACTGCAGTACCACTTCAGGCATATTTCTATGGGCGTGAAGTGTCCGTTATACAGAGACAGTGGATCATAAAATTTTATTGGTGAAAAAATGCTGACTAAAAACGCAGAGTTTTGTTACCTCAGAACCCTTGCCGTAATCCTATAAACCTTGCCGTGAGTTCACTATGTCTGTTATAACTACATTTAAGCCCCAAACCGGATATGTCGTGCGTATTTAAATAATAAGTGCGGTAACCTGGAACCTCTGGAGCTCGGTAACGGATAACGATGTCAAAAACAATTTCAAGATTCCCCGAAATCATCATCGTAAGTACATATGGTAAAACTTTCCGCGATTTTCCATGAATGGAAATTGTAAAAGTGCCTGTCCCTACGACTAGTACCTTTCGTATCCAAAAATCATGGTTTTTTGGGGTTTTCTTGGGAACCGTCCATGAACAATTGGTGCTTATATAAGCCACCAAAGGTCCACACTAGTCCATACCTAACGCAAAAGAAGCAACCGATTTGCTCAATTTGCCTGGGCTGGAGGAAGTGTGTAATTTTTTTTTTAGATGGTCAATTCATCCTACAGGACAGTGAAAATAAGTTTCATAAAGCATTACACAAGATAAGCATTATTAATAAAAGTTGTAATTTTCATATATATTGGGCAAAAGCAAAACCTATAGCGTCGAAAAGAAAAGAAACCGAATTAGAGCCAAGATAATAGTTGACGATCAACAAATGGAACAAGTTTGAAATTTTAATTATCTGGGTTATAATTTATCTTTTAAAATGATAACGAAGGGAAGAAAAAGCTTCATCTATTTGCATAAATATGTGGAATAGTTCAGCGAACATTGAAGGGCATTGTGAGAGTAGAGATTCAAATTTTATGAGACTGTGGCTGAGGCAACATTGATGAATGGAAGCATACGTGGGCGAATAAAACAAATTTTGGAAAAAAATACAGTTGTCCGAAATGCTGTTCATCAGATCAGTAAAAAGATACTCCCTAAAAGACAAAACAAGCAGGCAGAAATTAAATATATTCTTGCTGTATAACAGAATATCCCTAAACGAGAGAAATTGGGAAATGAAGTGACCGTATGGGAATTTTCTGCCACCTGGTGTAAGTCTTATCCGACACGACTTCGTCGACTTGCGCGTCGGTGAAGATGAGGCGAAATGATGAGGACAACACAAACACCCAATCCCGGGGAATAGAACCCGAGACGCCGTCATCTACAGGCAGCGGGCTAGCCACTAAACAACGAGTTGTGGACGAGAAACTGGGGAAAAACATATTTTTAGAACCGAGGACAACAGAATTCCGAAGTTTTCTCTTATAAATCATCGTGCAAGAAGAAGAGTTATTGCTTGACCCTTGAAGATAAGGCGGGAAAACTGGGGCCAAAAGAGTCTAATATGCTACTCCTGGACGAGGTATCAAAGGCCAGCGAGCGAGTGCTGAAGGTATTTGACCGATGGATTCCGATGTATGCCGTTTCCTGCCGGCTCAAGACAGAAGCGAGTGGCTACAGTGGAGGAAACAAGCAAAACGTTTGGAGGAGATTGTAATATATCAGCCCCTCCAGCCAGTACCTTTACTGCTCCCAAGTTTCGGTTGAGACGGTCTGCTTTGTAAAACGAGTACAAGAATAAGCCTTCTGTGGCTGATTAATAATACTGCAGGACCAATAATGCATCCTTTCTACTAAACCAACTTATTAAATTATAAAATTTTCTAAATTCGAGTAGAACTGACCACAGAAATGCAGCTTTACGTGGAGGGTAGCGGCCTCAGATTTGGCATTTCTGCAGCCCGCCACGAATCCCTCTCCTGTGCCAACCTTTTCGTCTCAGAGTATCAGCTGCAACCTACGCCCTCTATTACTTGCTGGATGTATTCCCATTTCTGTCTTCCTCTACAGTTTTTACCCTCTGCAGCTCCCTGTAACACCATGGAAGATATTTCCTGACGTCCATACGGATTTCCCATCATCCTGTCCCTTCTTCTTGACAGTGTTTCCATGTGTTCCTTTCTTCGCCGATCCTGCGAAGGATTCCCTCTTTCCTTACTTTATCTGTCCATCCAATTTTCAACAATCTTCTGTAGTACCACATCTCAAAGGTTTCCATTCTCTTCCGTTCAGGTTTCTCCGAAGTCTATGTTTCACTGCTGCGTTCCCAACCACCATTCTCAGGGATTGCATCTGCATATTAAGACCTATATTTGACACTAGTGGACTTCTCTTGGCAACATATGCCCTTTTTGTCAGTAGCAGTCTGCTTTTTACATCCTCATTTCTCCGTCCATCATGAGTTAATTTGCTCCCTAGGTAGCAGAATTCCTTAAGTTCGTCTTCTGATCCTGAGTTTCTCACTGTTCACTTTTCTGCTACTCCTGATTACTTTCGTTTTTTTCGATTTACTCCCTGTCCATAATCTGTACTCATTAGATTGTTCATTCCATTCAACACATCCACTAATACTTCTTCACTTTCACTGAGGATAGAAGTATCGTCGGCCGCTGTGGACGTGCAGTTCTAGACTCTTCAGTCAGGAACCACGCTGCTGCTACGGTCGCGGGTTCGAATCCTGCCTCGGGCATGGATGTGTGTGATGTCCTTAGTTAGGTTTAAATAGTTCTAGGTCTAGGGGAATGACCTCAGATGTTAAGTCCCATAGTGCATGGAGCCATTTTTTTTTTTTTTTTTTTTTGACAGTATCATCTGCAAATCTTGTCATTGATATCCTTTCCCCTTGAATTTTAATTCCACTCTTGAACCTTTCTTTTATTTCCATCATTGCTTCTTCGATGTTCAGATTGAACAGTAGGGGCGAAAGACTACACCCCCTCCCTTATACCTTTTGGCTTTTTAATCCTATCACTTCGTTCTTGGTCTCCTATTATCCTTCTTGGTTCTTGTACATATTGTTTAATACTCGTCTTTCCGTATGCAGGGTGTCCCAGCTATCTTGTCCACCCAAAATATCTCTGGAACAATAACATCTATTGGAAAACGACTTTCACCGGTATCAATGTAGGGCTGGGGCCCATGAATGTACATATTTGGAAACATTCTAAAACGAAAGCATATGTGTTTTTTTAACACAAACTTATGTTTTTTTTAAATGGACCTCCTATATTTTTTCTTCAGGAATCCATAGCATGACAAAGCACATACACAATGGCGTTGATTGCATCGCAATATTCCCATTACATGCCGAGATATTAAGACGCGAAGATGACGCTTGAAACACCCGACAAGCGCTGCTAGCGCACGTCCTGATGCTCAGGCATGAACCCCATGCTGCCCGAAATCGCGATGTGAATGACATGTGTAATCACACCTCCATACTTATCAAGAGGTCCGAAACGAATAATACGGTCTGCTGCCATAAGTCTCATAAGCACATAATGGTTTCCCTCTTGCACGTTTTACGTATCTACGTACACAATATGAAACAGTACCGATCGGTGTACACCCGTCAGGTTGTCTTATTTATCCTGCACACCCAAAATAAGGTTTATCTAATGCGTTATATGACCCATTGTGCCTGTCGCGCAGGGCCTGGCTCTACCTAGTCAAGTGTCCAACATAGTTCCCACTACTGCCACAGTTACCAGTTCGCCTTGTTTATGATTTGCGACCCATGCAAGCTCCTGTACTCCACCACCCTCCGAGCATCCCATTTGTTGTTGCTTTGGCGTGCAGTACACCGCTTGCCAGTGTAGTCGTGCATCAGAGTAATCTAGTGACGGCACGGAGGTAGTACACATTGTGAATAAACGTTGTGGTGTGGAACTTATACTGTACAGTATAATGGACACGCATGAAGATATGGTAGAAATGCTGCTGATCTATGGAGAATGTACGTTGACGGGAAATACGTTATGAGATTGCTTGTTTGTTGATAGTACTGTTAGCGAACATTATGATTATTAAGTTAATACGTCTGTTTTCTACCCTACTCTACATACCTGTACTGTACCCTGTTGTAGGTGGACGAAATGCTGTTCAGGCAGAACGACTGTACAGAAGACGATTCCCTGACAAGCCCTCGCTTTCGCGCCGGATGTTTGGTCGTCTCACATCTCGTCTACGTGAAATGGGAAGCTTAAATCCAAGACCTCGACATCGTCCTAGAACACGCACAGATGAACGTGCTGAAGTTGCTGTACTCGCTACCATAGCTGTGAATCCTCAAATCAGCACACGTCAAATTGAACGTGAAGTTGGTGCGTCGAAATCAAGTGCACAGCGTATTCTTAAACTTCATAAATTTCATCCTTACCATGTTCATTTACACCAGGTTCTTCATGGAAATGACTTCTGCAATAGGGTAACATTTTGTCGATGGGCTCAGCAAAAACTTCTGACTAATCCAAATTTTTTTGCAAATGTTCTCTTTACCGACGAGGCATCATTCTCCAGCAAAGCAATTGTCAATATGAGGAATATGCATTACTGGTCCGCAGACAATCCAAAATGGCTCCGTCAGGTAGAGCATCAACGTCCGTGGAAAGTTAATGTTTGGTGTGGGATTATTGGAGATACCATTATCGGACCTTTCTTTATAAATGGCATCCAAAATGGCAGACAATACTCCAGATTTATACGACACAATCTTCCTGTTCTCTTGGACACCGTACCTCTGAACCGGAGAATGGTCATGTGGTATCAGCATGACGGATGCCCTGCACATAACGCCTTACGAGCACGACGACTTCTGAACCGTAAGTTCCCTGGTAGGTGGATTACACGAGGTGGCCCAGTTAGGTGGCCTGCCCGATCTCCGGACCTTACACCGCTGGATTATTTTCTTTGGGGAGCAGTGAAGGATGCTGTTTACCAACATGAACCAACAACACCAGAGGACATGAAGCAACGCATTATTGATGCTTGTACAGCCATCAAAGAGGAAACAGTAGCACGAAGTAGGGCATCCTTCAACCGCAGAGTGACCCTATGTATGCAAGCCAATGGGCATCACTTTGAGCATGAGATGTGCACTCCATGTTACTATGTAGTGCTGGTATCACAGTGGGAGTTTCTACAAAGGGCCATTTTACCCATCCTTCAACCGCAGAGTGACCCTATGTATGCAAGCCAATGGGCATCACTTTGAGCATGAGATGTGAACTCCATGTTACTATGTAGTGCTGGTATCACAGTGGGAGTTTCTACAAAGGGCCATTTTACCCAGTGATGTTAAGAAACATTTGTTTGCAACAATTTGTCATTTAACGCATTAGATAAACATAACATTGATAATTATGTGATAATAAAACTAACTGGTTAAACATGTTTACATTCATCTTCTATGTCCTACCTGAACTTCCCAACTCAAAACATTTTTACCTAAACAACGGTAAAGCTTTTAGTCCACTTGCTCGTTTCACTAAAACCATCAACATGAATTTTACTATTACGAGTGAATGATTAACTGTCACTTGCGCTAGATCTACAGTAAAGTAAAGTTTTAACGTTGAACGGCATTACATTTTTAGTAACGGATTAACGATAAGCGAAGTTAACTTTGTGATTAACGTTGCGGTACACAGATATGTTACAGAACCGCATCACCCCTAGCCTATGGGATAAATACCTGCTGGAATGTACGACGTTAATGAAGGATGACAGCAGACCGTATTATTCGTTTCGGACCTCTTGATAAGTATGGAGGTGTGATTACACATGTCATTCACATCGCGATTTCGGGCAGCATGGGGTTCACGCCTGAGCATCAGGACGTGCGCTAGCAGCGCTTGTCGGGTGTTTCAAGCGTCATCTTCGCGTCTTAATATCTCGGCATGTAATGGGAATATTGCGATGCAATCAACGCCATTGTGTATGTGCTTTGTCATGCTATGGATTCCTGAAGAAAAAATATGGGAGGTCCATTTAAAAAAAAAAGTTTGTGTTAAAAAAGACATATGCTTTCGTTTTAGAATGTTTCCAAATATGTACATTCATGGGCCCCAGCCCTACATTGATACCGGTGAAAGTCGTTTTCCAATAGCTGTTATTGTTCCAGAGATATTTTGGGTAGACAAGATAGCTGGAACACCCTGTATATTACACAAACACCTTACACTATTTTACGTTGTCGAATGCTTCTTCCAGGTTGACAAATCCTATGAAAGTGACTTGATTTTTTCTTCAGTCTTTCTTCCATTACCAACCACAACGTCATAACTGCGTCTCTGGTGCCTTTACCATCCTTTTCCAATCTTCTGTACACTATTCTTACCAGAAACTTGGAAGGGTGAGATGCTAATCTGACTGAGCGATAATTCACGCAATTTTCGGCTCTTGCAATCTTCGGAAATTGTGTGGACGATGTTTTTCCGAAAGTCTGATGGTATATCAGCAGTCTCATACATTCAGCACACCAACGTAAGTAGTCGTTTTGTTGCTAATTTCCCCTATGATTTTAGAAATTCTGGTGGAATGTTATCTGTCCCTTCTGACTTGCTAGGCGTTAAGTCGCTCAAAGTTCTTTTATATTCTGATTCTAATACTGCATCCCCTATCTTTTCCCTGTCGACTCCTGCCTCTTCTATCACGTCATCAGACGATTCTTACCCTCGTAGATGCCTCCGATGTACTCTCTCCACCCATTCGCTCTCTTCTCTCCTTTGCACTTAACAACGGAATTCCCGTTGCACATAGACACAGGATAATCTCGTTACCGTTCTGACTCCACTGATGGCTATCAGACACCTCCCGTCACCGAATAGAGTACAAGGGATGGTGTGGAAGCGCAGGCTTTTCGGAAGTCAAGATTGTGTACCATGCTGAGCACCAAATGGCCGGAGCTTCCGGGATCCATGGTTTTTACAGAGGTGTTTCCAAGTCTTCAAAAATGTCGTTAACATTATCACTCACAACCGAAAGGCATAGGTCGACCTTTGTGCAGTAACCAGTGATTACGTCACCCACAAAGCAATTGAGTCGTTGCGTCGAGAAAGCACTTCATTAGATGTGCACACGCCGAGTGCCTCATTACAAGAAGAGGCAGCCATTAGCGAGTAGCGGACCTGCACCGCAGCATGAATAGCGCGTAACTACACCCAGACTTCAGCTGAAAGGAAACTGCCGCCGTGTTGTTCGAGGGCTCTCACTCGCCACGACAAACCTTGAGACCCGCCCACAGGACGCCAGGCCGAATTACCACGTGACTAATTCTGGCTCCTTACTATGTCTTCCTTTTAACTATGACTTTAACTTACGAATACTTTAGATGCTGCTTACTACTTACATGTCGCCTACGCTGATATTTTCCTTTTTAATTTTACATACATACATAATACAGGGCAATGACTATAGCGATTACTATCTGATGCGTATCGATACTTCGATAACAAGTACAGAGAATATAAAAGAAAGATAAAAATGTTGAATATTGCGCAAGAGCAGTGAACTGGAAGTTTACCCATTTTTATGAAGGTATCTTCCAAAGCATTGAATCGGTCGTGAGGACGCTGTGATCTGTTCTTGACCACCACGATTTCCAGACCTTCAAGCCTTGGCTTTTTTTCTATAGAGTTATGTGAACCACCTTATTATGTGTGTGCCTTACGCCTTTAAAAAAAATTACGGAACTCGAAATGTGCATCTCTAAACATCTCGCGTCGATGATTCCAAAAATGCTTCAACGTGTATTGCACAATGTATAATTGTTCAAAAATAGTTCAAATAGATCTGAGGACTATGGGACTTAACATCTGAAGTCATCAGTCCCCTAGAACTTAGAACTACTTAAACGTAACTAACCTAAGGACATCACCCACATCCATGCCCGATTCGAACCTGCGACCGTAGCGGTCGCGCGGTTCCAGTCTGAAGCGCCTAGAACCGCTCGGCCTCTCCGGCCGGCAATGTATAATTGTAATAATTATAATTATTTTTATTCGAATTTGATCAACTAAGTAACACGTAAAATAGCTTATTTATGACATCACCCTAGTTTCAAAAATGATTCAAATAGCTCTGAGCGCTATGGGACTTTACATCTGAGATCATCAGTCCCCTAGAACTTAGAACTACTTAAACCTAACTAACCTAAGTACAACACACAGATCCATGCCCGAGGCAGGATTCGAACCTGCGACCGTAGCGGTCGCGGGGTCTCAGACTGAAGCGCCTAGAATCGCTCGGCCACAGTGGCCGGCCACCCTAGTTTGCTCTTGTGTGGATCCCCCAATACTTCTTCATTCTTGCTCTCTATTTTTATTTTTCCAGTTGTCTCATCTCTTCTTTTCTGTTTTCCTCTGGAAACTCTTGACTTTTTGTACAATTTCCTGTAAATTCATGTGTCTTTTCTACACCCTTGTTATCTCTAACTCTGATAGGTCTTTTCTAACTTCGGTTAACCATGAAATATGAGTTTTTGCGCTTTGTCAAAGAAGCTGAATATTTTTTTGTCGGCCTCTTGTTATCCGTTCTTTTTAATTACCTCATGAACATATTCCTTCTCTCTCTCATTGTGTCTATTATATTTTCAGTTTTTTTCATACACCTCCTTGGTTCTTCTCAATTTTCAAATACCATTTTCATATTTCTGGCTCAAAATTTTTCTAACTATTGTTTCTTCCTTCCTCAAGCTTAAGCCCGTCTCACACGGAGCAAGATTCGCTGTAAGTTTCCTTGCTGGCTCGCGCGACGGCTACCTTGCAGGCTCCGTCGTCTGCTGGCGGGCTACCTTGCTGGGAACCTTGTAAGATATCCAGGATAGGTCCGGTGCTATTTTTCTTGTAAGGTTCCCTGCGTGCTACCTGCGTTGGCCAATCATGAGACGTTTCGTTTGTGACGTCAGACGCGGAAAGTTTGGGCGGGCAGCCTTTGTTTATAGTCGCTTTTCTGCTGTTGTGAGGTGCGGTAGGAAGTTCTTATAATTATTAAATAATGGCATCGCAATGGTCCAAGGAAGCGACTGAAGCATTAATATGTACTTATAGGGAAGAACAGTGTCTGTACGTCGTGAAAAGCGCAAACTAATAAACACTTGCGTGCAGAAGCACTCGAAAGAGTTTCAAGTGCCGTGTCATTCTTCTGAATCAGAGGCGAAACCATACAAAGCAGTTCTTCAAATACCAATACATCCATTCCTATAAAATTTGCAAAGGATGTACGATCTTCTATCCTATAAAATAAAGTCGTATATAACAGTCATTATTGGTATATTTATAAAGTCAAACAGTAATGAAATTGTGATACTTTTCAAATAAAAGTAGGTGTTATGCGAACTAACCTCAACTCTTTATGAAGCATGGAGAGCACACCTTTTCCAGCGTTTCTCCTCTTAATCCGGTTTTTCGTCCATTCTTTCTTTCTTCTTCTCTCATTAGCATGCATTTCTGCATTGTGTAGCACCAAAACAGCTAATAACGCCAGTTTGCTCTGAACATCTGTACCTGAAGCAGCCATCTTCGTTCGATACAACATGCAACCGATCACGACACAACTAGCTGCCGATCTTGCACCGTGGGAGAGCTTCGGCATGGAAGATAGCCGGCTCCTTTCCCTGCAAGCCGGCAGGCATGCACGCCATCTCGCAAACTTGCGGCGAACCTTGCTCCGTGTGAGACAGGCTTAAGTAAATGTTTTTCTGTCTTTATTCAATCTGCGGCAACGAGTAAAAAGAAAGAAAAAAACAAGACTTGTCATTTCTGATTAGCCACGTCCGCTAGTTTCGCTTCACTTGCTAAAATTATTCGTTTGTCTTTTTCAAGTAAACCTAATTCCGTCCGAACAGGCCTTAGAGGCCCTAACGGTACCGACTGGCAGCCCTGTCAGCCCATAGGCGTCACTGGCTGCGGATACGGAGGGTCATGTGGTCAGCACACCGCTCTCCCGACCGTATGTCAGTTTCCGAGACCGGTGCCGCTCCTTCTCAATCAAGTAGCTCCTCAGTTTGCCTCACAAGGGCTGAGTGCACCCCGCTTGCCAACAGCGCTCGACAGACCGGATGGTCACCCATCTAAGTGCTAGCCGAGCCCGAGAGCGCTTCACTTCGGTGAACTGACGCGAACCCATGTTACCACTGCGGCAAGGCCGTTGCCCAAGTAAACCTAGTTTTTCTGTATTTTCGTCTTAAATCTGACCATGGTCCAAACTTGCAGAAATATATATGTGAGCCATACACAGTTTTTCCAGAATTTCTTACGTATCATTTTGCATCACTAGAAAATTCATTCATTCACATGACATATCAGTCTGCGGGAAGAGTCCATAAATCACGTTATGTGAGAGATAATTCATCCATTAGTGCTGCGAAAGCGTTCAGTTAGAAATGTAGAGGGTTACAGTACAGGGAGAGCACTATATAACTCGTGAATGGGTTGTGAATACCGCCTAACTCACAAACAACATTCTGCCCTCGCCTCTCACTAAATGGAAGACGTATCGATGTCTTCTGAAATTCCTCTTTGAGAAGTTCGTGGTGCCTTCAGATGTTAAGGAGACAATGTCTGCTTTCCTGCGTGGAATTATCTTTATGGAACACTGCCCATATCATACCGTTCCCAACATGTTTGTACAAACATCTTCTACACTGAATCAGGCGGCAAACTTGTCTGCAACACTTTAAAATGACGTCGCTCACGACCCCGCACACCAATCCGAGTTAGTGTAAACATCTGAGAATTATCCTCACGCATATTTTCTTGGTATCCTTCGTGAGGAAATAAATGGTCACTGAAAGTAAAATATGTCATAAAAATTAATGTATCCAAACACTAATCAAACTACTTGCTCAATTTAGAGCCCGAACCTTTACTTGACAACGGAAAACTATTCCATCAGAATGGTTGGTTAAAATTTCTCTTACAGTTTTAAACTATGGTCGAGATCCATGCGAAGCAGCTCTCCGCTGTTCCTTCAACTTTTAACCCTTCGTTACTCACGATCGCGGCTGCTTGTCAATGATTTGGTTTCCGAGACATGTTACAGACAACAGTAATGCTTTCCAAATACGTATTGGAATTTATGACAGATGTCACCACTTGCAGTAGTTGAGTTCTCGCTCATGACACTTTAGTCCCTAATGATGTTTATAAAGTGACTGTGGTGTTTTTGGTGTGCCTGCCACAACGCGCTTTATGGTGTAGTACATTTTACAGTGGTGGTCTTTTCCCTTCTGAGTGCTTTAGTTTTGATTGTTTTGTGTATGAATATTGTTCCAAAATCGAGAAATCTGTGCAATTTTTAAATTTTTTCTTACATGCTTAAGAGAACACATTAACCATCTTGTAACGAAATTCTCTTAACTGATTTTACAGGCTAGGGTCACACAAACTTTCATTACCGGGTCGACTGTTTAGCAAGGCTTCATCAAATGAGTGGTGTCAGTTCTTTCGCACATGTCCGAAAGAACAGACACCATTTTCATCATGTAGCTACTATAAAGCAAGGCACAAAGGAATTAATGGCATTAGCTGCCAGCAGGCATTGATTTAAATCAAAATGAAAATTTATACCAGACCGGGATTCGAATCTGGGTCTCTTGCTTACAAGGCAGATGCGCCGACCACTGCGCCATCTGGACACCATCATTGCAACTGCACGGGCTACCCGTCAACCATAATTCTCAATTTATGCACACACTGCTGATATAGTGCCCTTAACTGAGTAACATATTCGTTTCATTTCATCGTCAGTCGCTTAGAAGTCTAAATCCGTAATAGAACTATTTTTATGACCACGAGCAGGTACAATAAAATAAGAGAATTCCCTTAACATTGTTTCCGAAAAATATCGTACTTTTCTATGCGTTTGTTTTATGAGGCCCGATGAGATGAATCTAGAACAAAAGTAGTTACTGGTCAGCACCCTTGAATTCTTACCCATTGAAGACATCGAGAGTCGGCCTCTGTATCTCGGAAGTCAGTGAGGTTGACGGCCATGCGGAAGACCTGGATTCGATTCCCTACAGCGCCAGGGATTTTTCTTTGGTGTGAGGATTGGAATGGGGTGCATTCAGTCTCAGGATGCCAGTTGAGGAGCTACTGCCGGCTGTTGTGGCCGAGCGGTTCTAAGCGCTTCAGTCCGAAACCGCGCGACCGTTACGGTCGCAGGTTCGAATCCTGCCTCGGGCATGGATGTGTGTGATGTCCTTAGGTTAGTTAGGATTAAGTAGTTCTAAGCCTAGGGGACTGATGACCTCAGATGTTAAGTCCCATAGCGCTTAGAGCCATTTGAATGAGTTAATTATCAGCAGAAGAACTATAGGAAGTGTATACACAGTACGCTAAGTGTGCACAACTCACACCATTCCAGAACTACGCGAAAATGACTATTTGCACTTAACTGTAGATACCTCAAAGTTACTGTGATGAACTCAAACATTCAAATTCAGCTACCCTGTTCTTACCGTTGGTCTCATGGAATAATATAACAAACAACGCGCATTACTTGAAGCATATCCCGAAGAACATCCAGGCCCTATTGACGAGAAGAGTTGGGAATACAATTTCAGATATTTTGGTCCTATCTTCTTCGACAAATTACCTAGTGGCTATACAGTGCAGATTAAAGAATTTTAAAATAGCAGTGTAAAACGGATGAAAAGTATTGTGCTTCTCTCAAGAGTTTCAGGTGCTGTTTTACTTTGTCTGTTGTCTCGATAACCCTTCCCTTGAACCTCTTACATCTCCACTATGCGAGTAGAAAGTCAATAACAAAAAATTTCTACTGTATTTAGTGAATTATATCCCTCTTTGAATGTGGATAAATGGAAGACAGTATCTATAACAAAGTAAAAGGAGACGATAATGACGAGTTACAAGATTAGTGGTGAATATTTACAGCATGTAAAACAGTCGCTGATTTATCCTTGTCTCCATTTCCATCATGGCCCTAGGTCCACTCACCCTACTGTCAAAATGAGTACGGGGAATGTTTCCTGGAGGTACCGGGTGGTTATAATTACAGTGCAGCTACTCACAGAGATGCAAGGTGGACTGTAAGTACCGTACAGCAGCGAAACTTGGTGCGTACACTAATGTGGTAATGTGGAACCAATTGGGGAACCAATTTACTCTGGAAAAATTAGTTCCAGTTTCCGCCACCAGGTGAAAATCTGGCGCTGTGAATTCAAGGAAGACGGATATAAACGTGAAACTTCCTGGCAGATTAAAATTGGGTGCCAGACCGAGACTCGAACTCGGTACCTTTACCTTTCGCGGGCAAGTGCTCTACCGTCTGAGCTACCCAAGCACGACTCACGCTCCGTCCTCACAGCTTTACTTCTGCCAGTACCTCGCCTCCGACCTGTAAGCGTGAGTCGTACTTGGGTCGCTCAGATGGTAGAGCACTTGCTCGCGAAAGGCAAAGATCCCCAGTTCGAGTCTCGGTCCGGCACACAGTTTTAATCTGACAGGAAGTTTCATATCAGCGCACACTCCGCTGCAGAGTAAAAATCTCATTCTGGATATAAACGTTTCTGTATGTAATGGATTAGCAAAGGGACGTGGGCAGGAAAGGACGAATAAGTGAGAATGGCATAATGTTGATTTTATTATTAACCGTTATGGCTTGTCAAATGAGAGTCTGAATACCATACAGTGTATAGCTCGAGACTTGCACCTGGTGGCCAAAAGCGGAACTATTTTTTCCACTATAAACGGAAACGCATTATCATATCTGACAAGTTTGGCTTCCACAAGGTAATTGTAGCCCACACTGGACCTTCGTGAGTAGCAGCACTTAAATTATAAGTACCCGGATGAGGCTGCCGGAGAAAGGGAATTGCCATCTCCTCCCCCCGAGTGCTTTGGCGGATAGATAGGCTGCACTCTACTTGCGGCCAGGCCGATAGTTCGGTCATGGGTTTTCACCACAGACTTAAACCTCTTTTATTGCTGTGCTTGAGCACGACTTGAACCGCTCGAGAACTTTACTTCACAGTTCGAGAGATCTCCGGATCTGCTCAAGCTTTCAGTTGTCGCACGATCCAGTCACGTCTGTTGGGACTATCTGCACGGCATGCCTTAACATTACTAATGTACTATGTATTTTAATAAGATTAATAAGATTAATCATTGTGAAACACGGATTGTCAGTCTTCTACAGTTCATGCAATATGTAAAATAACTAAAAGACCACAATCACAATTCAGTCCTATTGTCAATCCTTCGTTCGTCCTGCGGTCTAGTGACGTCTGTTGGTACTATCTAGACGCCAGGTAATATAATTGCATAGGCATCCGCGGCCAGAGTCAGTCGACATAAAAATTTTCTGAGTATGGTACCCAGTTCTAGGTGCTTCAGCCCGGAACTGCGCGACTGCTACGGTCGCAGGTTCGCATCCTGCCTCGGGCATGGATGTGTGTGCTGTCCTTAGGTTAATTAGGTTTAAGTAGTTCTAAGTTCTAGGGGACTGATGACCTCAGATGTCAAGTCCCATAGTGCTCAGAGCCATTTGACTTTTTTTAAATTTTTTTTTTATGTGTGGTACCGCGGCCCGCCCGGCTAGCCGCGCGATCTAACGCGCAGCTTCCCGAGCAGGAACGCGTGCCGGTCCCCAGCACAAATCCGCCCGGCGGATTAGTGTCGAGGTCCGGTGTACCGGCCAGCCAGTTAATGGTTATTAAGACGGTTTTCCATCTGCCTCGGCGAATGCGGGCTGGCTCCCCTTACTCCGCCTCAGTCGGCGAATGCTGCGCAGACGCTGTCTCAACGTACGCGTACACCATAATTACTCTACCACGCAAACATTTGCGGTTACATTCGTCTGGTATGAGACGTTCCCAGGGGAGATCCACTAGGGGCTGAACCGCACAACAACCCTGGATTCGGTGTGGGGCGGCGGTGGAGCCTGTAGCCTGTTGTTGTGAACCACTGAGGGCAACCATGGGGACGAAGCCTCTCCGTCGTTTCTAGGTCCCCAGTTCAATACATACATACACACATGGTACTGCGACATATTGTATAAAAGTACTGCTGGAGTAGTTTTGCACAATATGACCCGGTACCATACCCAGAAAACTTTTATGTCGACTAGACGTCAGGTAGTTTAATATGATTTACACTGAAGCGCCAAAGAAACTGGTATAGGCATGCGTATTCAAGTATAGGGATATGTAAACAGGCAGAATACGGCGCTGCGGTGAGAAACGCCTATATAAGGCAACTATCTGGCGCAGTTGTTAGACCGGTTACTGCTGCGACAATGACGGGATATCAAGATTTAAGTGAGCGTGAAAGTGGTTTTATAGTCGGCGCTCGGGCGATGAGACAGCATCTCCGAGGTAGCGATGAAGTGGAGATTTGCCCGTACAACCTTTTCACGAGTGAATATCAGAAATACGGAAAAACATCAAACCTCTGACAGATGAGTAAGATACCTTTGGAGCTATAATTATAATAATTTGTAAATAGTGCATAAGGTAAAAGAAATTTACTTTTCTAATAACATTTTGAGCAGTAAAATTGTCATTACGGAATATAAAACAGGACTTTTGTGCTTATTTGTATCTAACATGCCACTGGAGATCTAATAATTGTAATTAATTAGTACATAGCCTATAAATTATGACTCTGTTTGAAGAGTGAATATCAGAAATACGCTAAAACATCAAACCTCCGACATGCGAGTAAGATACCTTTGGAGCTATAATTATAATAATTCGTAAATACTGCATCAGGTAAAATAAATTTACTTTTCTAATAACATTTTGAGCAGTAAAATTGTCATTACCGAGTATAAAACAGGACTTTTGTGCTTATTTGTATCTAACATGCCACCGGAGATCTAATAATTGTAATTAATTAGTGCATAGCCTATAAATTCTGACTTTGTTTGAAAAAAATTGTAGCAGTAAAATTTACGATGGTTTATTAGAAATGAAACATTTTCCCCCTTTTCTGTTCTAGGGTTAATAATTACTACAAATGTTTATACGCCCACATATACTGCATGACTTGTTGTAAAATTGTTTACATACAGTGGAATTTTTTTTTATGGGTAAGGACTTAATGTTATTTCCTCCAGGGTTTTACTAAATTTTCAGGTTGTAGGTATAGCGACAGCTTGCTGTTATGGATAGTCTGTAGTCGCTCTCCCGTCGCAAAGCTCGACAGTGAATTGAGCTCTGTGGCATATCTTCAACCCGTTCGAAGGTGAATATCGTTCTTTCTAGTCCCAGGCAACACTAAAAAGTGATATGAAAGTAGGCGATCACGTGAAATCTGTAGTAGGTGAAATAGAGATTTATGGGAATGCTTTTGGGAAATTGCAGAGCATCTCTGAATCGAATGCCATACAGGATGCTTGTGCGACAAATTCTACTGATGCAGAGTCTCGACTCCTTATCAGGCAGCCACAACAGCATGCATCGTACGAATTTAAAGAAGCACTTGTCAGAGACGCCCACAGGTTTTCATGTCAGTAAGGGCAAAACTTTTTCCCTAAATATATGATTTAGAAATTTAGAGGATATTGCTATCTGCTCATCATTTTATATGTAATGAAACCTGTTCTTACATTTCCGGATTTTACGTTTTCCCGTCATTTACGTTATTTTTCTGTTGGTCCCACAAAAGCCCTAGTCGCTTAGTAAACTGCAGTTGTTTGAGAACATAATACTCGCTGATCTTATTGTCAACGCTATTGCATCTAAATTAACAGTTTGGAAAAAAACTGGCCACTACATTCAGCTCTGTAAAGTTTGTTAAATTTGATTTTGTAAGAGTGAGAACTTCGTCTTAAGCACCTAACAACACTATTCTACGATTACGTGGTGCAGTAACAGCAGATGATCGTTTCCAGTAGTATCACTCCAGTTTGGAGTACGCTCTCTCGAGTGGATCTACGTTGTTTCAGACAAGTTACAGAAACTGCAGCTGCTACTGAACATCACCTCGCGTTAGGATTGTTGAGCTGCAATGCGAAGTGGGTATCCCATCCCTGTTACAGGGATACGATACCCTGGGAACCAATTTTTATCTTCAACTTCCCTCACAGTTTAAACTGCGAGCCAGACCAGTACTCGAACCCGGGATCTTTGCCTTCGTGCGCAAGTGCTCTACTGACTGAGCTACCCAAGCACGACTCACGACCCCTCCTCAAGCTTTACTTCCGCCAGTACCTCATCCGAAACCTGGGGATGTATAACAGAAACGAGGCTTGGAAACACAGGCGAGCCTTTTAGCTGGTAGGGAACTGAGACCATTCATTTCCAAGTGATTATCATTTCAGCCTATCACATTTTTCTCGCTGATGGTCAGGCACTACTCAGTTACCGCCATTCCGTAGCAATCGATGCCTGGATGGTTGACGCCTTAACCTGGCGTGCAATTTTGAAGTACGAGGTGCATTCAAGTTCTAAGGCCTCCGATTTTTTTTTCTGATTAACTGCTCACCCGAAATCGATGAAACTGGCGTTACTTTTCGACGTAATCGCCCTGCAGACGTACACATTTTTCACAACGCTGACGCCATGATTCCATGGCAGCGGCGAAGGCTTCTTTAGGAGTTTGTTTTGACCACTGGAAAATCGCTGAGGCAACAGCAGCACGGCTGGTGAATGTGCGGCCACGGAGAGTGTCTTTCATTGTTGGAAAAAGCCAAAAGTCACTAGGAGCCAGGTCAGGTGAGTAGGGATCATGAGGAATCACTTCAAAGTTGTTATCACGAAGAAACTGTTGCGTAACGTTAGCTCGATGTGCGGGTACGTTGTCTTGGTGAAACAGCACACGCGCAGCCCTTCCCGGACGTTTTTGTTGCAGTGCAGGAAGGAATTTGTTCTTAAAAACATTTTCATAGGATGCACCTGTTACCGTAGTGCCCTTTGGAACGCAATGGGTAAGGATTACGCCCTCGCTGTCCCAGAACATGGTCACCATTTTTTCAGCACTGGCGGTTACCCAAAATTTTTTTGGTGGCGGTGAATCTGTGTGC
This sequence comes from Schistocerca cancellata, assembly GCF_023864275.1. NCBI lineage: Eukaryota > Metazoa > Arthropoda > Insecta > Orthoptera > Acrididae > Schistocerca > Schistocerca cancellata. The sequence goes on along the minus strand of NC_064631.1, from coordinate 294,697,602 downwards.
TTCCATTGAGCTGACTGGTGCTTTGTTTCTGGATTGTTTCTGGCATCCACGTCTCATCCATTGTCACAACCGACGAAAAGAAAGTCCCGTTCATGCTGTCGTTGCGCGTCAACACTGCTTGGCAACATGCCACACGGGCAGCCATGTGGTCGTCCGTCAGCATTCGTGGCACCCACCTGGATGACACTTTTTGCATTTTCAGGTCGTCATGCAGGATTGTGTGCACAGAACCCACAGAATGCCAACTCTGGAGGCGAACTGTTCAACAGTCATTCGGCGATCCCCCAAAACAATTCTCTCCTCTTTCTCGATCATGTCGTCAGACCGGTTTGTGCGAGCCCGAGGTTGTTTCGGTTTCGTGTCATACGATGTTCTGCCTTCATTAAACACATCCATAACTCCATCACCACATGTCTCCTTCAACTGTCGATGAATTTTAATTGGTTTCACACCACGCAAATTCAGAAAACGAATGATTGCACGCTGTTCAAGTAAGGAAAACGACGCCATTTTAAGTATTTAAAACAGTTCTCATTCTCGCCGCTACCGGTAAAATTCCATCTGCCGTACGGTGCTGCCATCTCTGGGACGTATTGACAATGAACGCGGCCTCATTTTAAAACAATGCGCATGTTTCTATCTCTTTCCAGTCTGGAGAAAAAAAATCGGAGGCCTTAGAACTTGAATGCACCTCGTAAATTCCAACTGCCCTAACCGTTTGAGGTTTACGAAGACGTACACAACAAGTGAAGTTTCCTAGGAACGCAAAATTTCCGAGACAGAACTCTCAGCATGGCAATCCTTCTTAATGGAATCACTTACCCATGTAGTAGTTTCGCCACCCCATCAATCGGAAGTTCCATTCCCAAGTTTGTTGACCTGTACTCTTCCTGTCCTTACAAGCTACGCACTGTTTACAAGTGCTGAAGTCAAGAATATTCCGGCTGTAGAAATCTAAATTTAATTTTGCATTTACTCATAATGGTACCGTACTGCATTTAATTTCTCATGGATGACATGATTTTTACTTTTTAACTGTATTTTTTACTTATCTGTATTTAACGTCCATTTATGAGACAACAGTTCATTCTTTTAATATTGGCAAGAAAGAACAATGCAGATGCCTTTATGAAAACCGCAACAATGTTGCTCAAGAATGTATTCGGTCACGTTGAAAATAAATTAATGGTTCATCTTATTACTGTCACTGTAGCGTCACTTACTGGTAACTTGTACCAGATGTGAGTGTGGAAACGAACACCTCTATTTCTGTATAAATATTGTACCAAACGTCCATCCTTGAAATTTCGAGGGTCGATTTTTGATTCGTTTTTGAAATTGAAAGAAAGTATCGAAGTTCACAACAGTCTCAGTAAATGTTGAAACACTGTGTAACTGTAAACACGCGTCGCCCGACAACAGATGTCCATGACTATAGAGAACCTATGCCTACTGACTGTCGTACATTGCAATACCTCCACGATAGTTACACAACAATTTTCGTATACCATCCAAGAATGAGATGTCTTAAAGAAAACCACAGAGATTTTTAATTAATTAACCCTTTTGTAATTGCAGTTCCAGTCACGTATAATTATTTTCATTAATAGTTAATTTCATAACACGCTTTACAAATGTTTTATATAGTTTTCACGTTTTACTGATTTTTCCAGGTCAATTAAATGACAGTTTTCTAGATATTTTAGGTGATAAAATTTCGGCCCCTGCGTTTACAGGTCCTTTTTCATATTCGTAAACTACACCAACTGCTGTCACTGCTCTCCTCCCGTTTTTCCCCCGCGGGGTGCTTGGCGCTTGTAATATACTAAGAGTTCGGAATAGTCCGCACGAAACTGTAATAGAGTTACTCAGGGAACTCAAATGTCGACCAGTAGACGAAGCCTTCCAGTAAATTGAGAGAAGACTGTGGGACAGGTCTGCTGGTGCGATTATACCACCAGTTGGGGGTCCACAATCTGGTTGCGACAAAATACGACGAAATCTAGCGACTTGCCCATCCTGCCCTTGTGTGTCATCGTAACACACAGGCCTTCCACTGACGTGAAATGGCGGCAGTTAAAATTGCAACAACATGAAGGCATCATGTAACAAACGTCAACTTGACAAAAAAGTGTACTTAACATATACTCTTGTGGGATGGTACACACGCAGAAACTAGGAAGATGCCAGGTAGCAGTTTATTTCTACAAGAAGCAAACAAGTGAATGAACAACAGAAAATATTTCTCAGCGAACGAACATAGAGGACCAGATCTACAAGATGAATGTGATCGATACGTCACAATAGAAGGTGCAAGCTTAGCACTCAGTACCTCGTTATACAGGGTGTTACAAAAAGGTACGGCCAAACTTTCAGGAAACATTCCTCACACACAAAGAAAGAAAATATGTTATGTGGACATGTGTCCGGAAACGCTTACTTTCCATGTTGGAGCTCATTTTATTACTTCTCTTCAAATCACATTAATCATGGAATGGAAACACAGAGCAACAGAACGTGCCTGCGTGACTTCAAACACTTTGTTACAGGAAATGTTCAAAATGTCCTCCGTTAGCGAGGATACATGCATCCACCCTCCGTCGCATGGAATCCCTGATGCGCTGATGCAGCCCTGGAGAATGGCGTATTGTATCACAGCCGTCCACAATACGAGCACGAAGAGTCTCTACATTTGCTACCGGGGTTGCGTAGACAAGAGCTTTCAAATGCCCCCATAAATGAAAGTCAAGAGGGTTGAGGTCAGGAGAGCGTGGAGGCCATGGAATTGGTCCGCCTCTACCAATCCATCGGTCACCGAATCTGTTGTTGAGAAGCGTACGAACACTTCGACTGAAATGTGCAGGAGCTCAATCTTGCATGAACCACATGTTGTGTCGTACTTGTAAAGGCACATGTTCTAGCAGCACAGGTACCGTATCCCGTATGAAATCATGATAACGTGCTCCATTGAGCGTAGGTTGAAGAACATGGGGCCCAATCAAAACATCACCAACAGTGCCTGCCCAAACGTTCACAGAAAATATGTGTTGATGACGTGATTGCACAATTGCGTGCGGATTCTCGTCAGCCCACACATGTTGATTGTGAAAATTTACAGTACATACTGACGAAACTAAAATGAGCTCTAATATGGAAATTAAGCGTTTCCGGACACATGTCCTCATAACATCTTTTCTTTATTCGTGTGTGAGGAATGTTTCCTGAAAGTTTGGCCGTACCTTTTTGTAACACCCTGTATAGACACTGTCATAGGCACATACTGGTCGGATATACTGGTGTTGTGTTGATTCCCACCATATGGCGCTGGTCACGGTTGCGCCGGATTCAAACACGTATTCACACTTGTATTTGTGGTCGCATTCGCACTGGCGGGGAGTGGTAGAGGCGTTCCTATAAAGGCCGCCTGGTGTATGAATACCAGGAAGTAGGCCCCAGTTACGGACCCGCCGAGGCAGGCTAGAACCGGCTGTGTCCCGTGATCGTGGCGCCCTCATTGTTGCAGCGGACGTCGCAGTGACGTTGAGTTACGTCAGGTGCAGGCGTTTGGAAGGGCGGCAACCCGCAGAACAATGTTGTGTAGCATGTGGCTGGATCATCAGGCACCGCAGTGCTACATACTGACACACACAAAAGACAAGCGTTTATTAGCAACCACACAAACTACCCTACTGGTCATTACAATTGCTACACCAATAAGAAATGCAGATGATAAACGGGTATTCATTGGACAAATATATTATACTAGAACTGACATGTGATTGCATTTTCACTTAATTTGGGTGCATAGATCCTGAGAAATCAGTATCCAGAACAACCACCTCTGGCCGTAATAACGGCCTTGATACGTCTGGGCATTGAGTCAAACAGAGCTTGGATGGCGTGTACAGGTACAGCTGCCTATGAAGCTTCAAAACGATACCACAGTTCATCAAGAGTAGTGACTGGCGTATTGTGACGAGCCAGTAGCTCGGCCACCATTGACCAGACGTTTTCAGTTGGTGAGACATCTGGAGAATGTGCTGACCACGGCAGCAGTCGAACATTTTCTGTATCGAGAAAAGCCCGTAAGGACCTGCAACATGCAGTTGTGCATTATCCTGTGAAATGTAGGGTTTCGCAGGGATCGAATGAAGGGTAAAGCCACGGGTCGTAACACATCTGAAATGTAACGTCCACTGTTCGAAGTGCCGTCAATGCGAACAAGAGGTGACCGATACGTGTAACCAATGGCATGATAGTAACACATCTGAAATGTAGCGTCCACTGTTCAAAGTGCCGTCAATGTGAACAAGAGGTGACCGAGACGTGTAACCAATGGCATCCCATACCATCATGTCGGGTGATACGCCAGTATGGCGATGACGAATACACGCTTCCAATGTGCGTTCACCGCGATGTCGCCAAACACGGATGCGACCTTCATGACGCTGTAAACAGAACCTGGATTCATCCGAAAAAAATGACGTTTTGCCATTCGGGCACCCAGGTTCGTCGTTGAGTACACCATCGCAGGCGCTCCTGTCTGTGATGCAGCGTCAAGGGTAACCGCAGCCATGGTCTCCGAGCTGGTAGTCCATGCTGCTGCAAATGTCGTCGAACTGTTGGTGCAGATGGTTGTTGTCTTGCAAACGTCCCCATCTGTTGACTAAGGGATCGAGACGTGGCTGCACGATCCGTTACAGCCATGCGGATAAGATGCCTGTCATCTCGACTGTTAGTGATACGAGGCCGTTGGGATCCAGCACTGCGTTCGGTATTACCCTCCTGAACCCACCGATTCCGTTTTCTGCTAACAGTCATTGGATCTCGACCAACGCGAGCATCAATGTCGCGACACGATAAACTGCAATCGCGATAGGCTACAATCCGACCTTTATCAAAGTCGGAAACGTGATGTTACGCATTTCTCCTCCTTACACGAGGCATCACAACAACGTTTAAATAGGCAACGACGGTCAACTGCTGTTTGTGTATGAGAAATCGGTTGGAAACTTTCCTTATGTCAGCACGTCGTAGGTGTCGCCATGAGCGCCAACCTTGTATGAATGCTCTGAAAAGTTAATCATTTGCATGTCACAGCATCTTCTTCTTGTCGATTAAATTTCGCGTCTGTATCACGTCATCTTCGTGGTGTAGCAATTCTAATGGCCAGTAGTGTAGGTAGGAGCAGTGCGATTTCATTTTGTATATAAGGAAAGGTTACACAGTATGTTCTTCATTCACAAATCGCATTTGAATGTTGGTTGTTGTGAAATGGTCGTGTTATCGTCGCATACAGAAGAACAAACGCCTGACAGCATGTTTCAGAATTCGAAAGTGGCAGGAGCATTGACTACCAAGAATGTTGCTTACCGTTCCACGATGTTGCTACTCGTGCTGGTCCCACGACTGTCATGGGAATAAAGGAACTGATGGATCCAGGAAGGCCACACTCAACGTCACGTAGGACTTTAACAGCCCCAGACGACTAGCGCTTGAGAGGACAGACATTTTGTTTGCTTGGTTATGCAGGATCGCACAGTCAAGTCACGTACTTTGATAAAGGAAATGGGCTTGTTTGCAGTAAGACAAATATCCACAAGTATAGTGCGTCAATGTTTGAAGCACCACAGAGTGCCAGCATGGCAACCATTCATTGTTGCGACTTTTCTTGAAGCGGCACCAGAGACTTGTGAACCCATAGTGGAGTGCAAATGGACATCACTCCCGAGTGACACCATGTCGTCTTTTCAGATGAATCCTGGGCCTACGTACATCAAGGTAGACAGAAGAATGAATGTTGCCAGATTCCGTTCGTCAGTGTTATAAGGGCCCAGTACTTAGAGCAGCGGTATGGGATGCTATTGGATACACAACATTCTAGATTGTCTAACCTGTAACTTGAACGTCAGGCGCTACTTTTCCGATGTGCTAAAGATGGTGGCTGTGCCGTATATTCGAAGTTTCCATAACGTTACCTTTGAACAAGATAACGCAAGACAGAACGTTACCTCTGCTGTTCTGACTTACCTCAATACAGAGGGTGTTTGACTGTTGCCCCGGACAATGCATTCTCCAGGTCTTTCGCTTAAAATATCAGGTCATAGGCTGCTGAGACACTGGCGCACTTTTACTCGCCACCCACTAGCGTTGTAGAACTGTGGCATACAGTTCAAGAAGAAAAGAATGACATACACCCACCTTTCAGGCAAGTTCAGTTTGACTCGAAGCCCAGCCCGGGTAGAGGCATTGTTTCTTCCAGAGCTGGCAGCTCAGTGTACTGTATTTCGCCGTTTACTCCAAAATTACCAACAAATTACATAGCTTAATTGTACCCGCTATACTATGTACAACAACCAAATGTCTTAATCTAGTATCCTTCCTGGTGATGAAGTTTTAAAGGACACTAGCAGATGAGATAGCCGAGTGCTCTCTCTCCATACAACGGAGTCTCCATTCCTGGTATGTCACTCACAAAATTGCTTTTTCACCTCATGCGGATTTCAGTAAATACTACCTGAGGTGTTCATTTCAGGAGCGGCTATGACCCTTTGCCTTACTGAACGACACACTTCGTACAATGTTGAGAGCCGCGCGGGATTAGCCGAGTGGTGTGGGGCGCTGGTCCCGGCGGAGGTTCGAGTCCTCCCTCGGGCATGGGTGTGTGTGTTTGTCCTTAGGATAATTTAGGTTAAGTAGTGTGTAAGCTTAGGGACTGATGACCTTAGCAGTTAAGTCCCATAGGATTTCACATACATTTATAATGTTGAGAGTCAGCTCTCTACGTTTGTACCATCTGTTCACGCACGATACTAGTGTGAACGGATTCAAACGTTCCATTCGATTTCTCGTGAATCCGTTTGATGTCGAAACGTTTTAGAACAGACAGAAACCAAATATATAGGCCGCCGGCCCGGTTAGCCGTCCGGTCTAACGCACTTTTCGGCACCAGAGATGTCGGCGATTGCTACGCAAATACTGGCTAAATGGTTCAAATGGCTCTGAGCACTATGGGACTTAACGTCTGAGGTCATCAGTTCCCTAGAACTTAGAACTACTTAAACCTAACTAACCTAAGGACATCACACACATCCATGCCCGAGGCAGGATTCGAACCTGCGACCGTAGCGGTCGCGCGGTTCCAGATTGAAGCGCCTAGAACCGCTCGGCCACCTCGGCCGGCGCGCAAATACTCTCTCCACGTATGCGTACACCATAATTTACTCTACCACGCAAACATAGCGCTTACACACATCTCTCGTTTGGTGCGCGACGTTCCCGGGAGGGGGGGGGGGGGGGGGGGTCCACTGGGGGCCGAATCGCACAATAACCCTGGCTTAGGTGTGGGGTGAGTGGACTGCTGTAACCTGTAATGAGATTGTGAGCTACTGAGGGCTACGGGGGGACGATGCCTCTCCGTCGTTTCTAGGTCCCCAGTTCCATACAATACATAACATATAGGCCTACATAGTACAGCGCAGTGCCGTACCAATGCTTGACCGCAGCACATACTCGTCTCCGGTTTTCCTATCAAACATTCATCGTGCAGCGGATAGTACCGGTCACTCGTGTTTACAAAAAGGGTAACAGATCGGATGGTACTAGAATTAAAGTCCAGTATCGCCAACGTCCGTGTGTTGCAAGGTCCTACAGCATGTTCTAGGGTGAAATACGATGGAAGGTCATTTCAAAAGTTCTGCACGTTGTAAAATAGAACTGAAGAAAATAATTTATTTTACAAAACACTTTTACAGGCCTTCAGTGCCATCTCCATTGTTACTTCTGACATCTTCCCAACGGTTAGGCAACTTCTGTGTTTCCGATAGGGCACCTTTGTTGTTGAGCTGTCAGGTTACTCGGGTCACCTCACTGGAAGCTTCATCAGTTGTATCAAAGCGTGTTCCACGGAGTGGTTCCTTTGATTTAGGAGGCTAATCAATGTCTGGTGGGCTCATACCAGGATTGTACGGTGGTTGGGGAAGTATCTTCCGTCCATATTTGTCGAGCGCGTCTCTCACTGGTTGGGAAATATGCGATCTCGCATTATCGTACAGAATGAGGACACCGGCCGCAAGCAAGTGAGGTTTTCTCTGAAGAATTTTCGGCCGCAAAACATTTTGCAGAATCAGCTTGTAGTACACGCCTGTTACTGACGTCTCCTGGAGAGCTCTGTTTGTAGCTACGACTGCGCTCATGTCACTCGCAAACATTTTCTTTGGTTTCACCTTTGATTGTTTGCGGTGAAATTTTTTTTTCGGGCGAGGAGAGTCGCAGCTTTTCCATGGTGAAGACTGAGACTTCAGTTCTGGCTCCAACTCTCGCATCCGTATTTCATCAAGTGCAACAACCCTTTTCATAAAACGTTCCCCTTCTGTTCGATAACGTTGAAGTAATTCTTATGCTATTCTTTTCCGGCCTGCTTTCCGCTCTTCACTTAGATCAGGCGGAATAGGAAAAACCGACCGGTTAAAATCGACACAGGTATTATAACTCTGAATAACTGTTATTTTTCGATCCTTGTTTGGTGTCGGTTACAACAGACTTATTTTAGTTTTTTAGTAATAACCGAATAAAAAAACAGAAATATCAATTACCCATAGCACGAGTGCTAAAATTTTTCCTTTATAAATAAAACTTTTCTAAAAAAAAGGAGTAATTTTTATTCGTAATACTTCAATTAGTGAAATATTACGATAGTGTAGAAAATGGGAAAAGCTATTATAATAACAGTGCCGACAAAAATGGGCAAGAAACATATGGCATAAGAATTGGTACAGCATTGTCCCTGTTGCCGCTGTGTCGTGGTTTAATGTACGTGTGCACGTGCAGTGAGCGAGTTGCCCCCACCCGACTATACGGCAGTTTCTCTCTGTCGTCGCCGGACATCCGTTCTATTGCAAGTTGAGACCAGCCATAGTCTGGGAATATTTTTACTAAGTGACGTAGCAGTGAAGAACAAAGATTCATTTACTTTAAAATATTAAAGATTTGTCTGCCATTTCTGTGGGATAATAAAGGAGGAAGGAAATTACGATAGCAGTAATAAACTTAACAACAGATCAATCATAGTATACAACAAAGTTAGCTGATCTGCTGTCTCTCTCCTCATAATATGGCGTTGTTTCTGTGTTCGTTGAAAACCAACAAATAACTTGAAAAACAGAGTTTTTCAACTCTGGTTTTCATTCTTTAGCACTAACTACTCGTAATGCTCAAATAGTGGTATGATTCCCGATTAAAACACGATTTTAGAGCAGAGGGTCAAAATATTAGAATCAGTAAAAGAACACGGGTGATTTCTTATAGTATTCGATCACTTGTGACTTTTCAAGAAATGCAGCGAAAAATGGACGGACTAAGCTTTCTTTTATTTGAGTATTTAATATGGTATTTTGGTTCTATGTAGCTTAGAACTAGGAGAGTTAAAAATTTTTTGTATTTTTTCGATTTCCTATTTATTGCAGGAAATAATAGGAATAAAAGACTGAAAATAGCTTATTTCAGAAGCAGATTGTTTCAGTTAGGGCAAACTGACATGGAAAAAACATAACCGACAACTGGTCGTTTCAGCGATAACCGCCATCCCCGATGCGTAACCCATTTGGCAGCAACTCGTGTTATGATCTGTCTAGAGGAATACAAGGTTCTCTCAAGAAAGCAACACGGATTCAGAAAAGAAGTCGTGTGAATTACAATTCGCCTTACCCATACACGACATCTTGCATTCAATACATGCAGATTTCTGAAAGCTGTTCGACGCTGTACCGCGTCGTCGACTATTAATTAAGATAGTATCATACCGAGTATCTTCACGAGTATGTCATTATCTCAAGGAACGATTGACTAACAGAAATCAGTGCGTTATAATGGGTGGCGAATGTTATACAGAAAGGGAAGTGACGGCGCTGTTTGTGTAGGGAAGTATCATCGTTTGATGATCATAAGGAACTGAAGGAAGACTTGGAGAAATATTATTAGTTTACTCATATTGAGTACGAAGGGGCGATCTGCATTTACTTTCTCAGGAGAAGAAAAACTTCTTAGCCAAGATGGCAATAAAAACACTGTATTGTGGATAACCGGCTTCGGTAAACAAGGTTACTTCGTATAGGTTATTACGAGGACTATTCGGAAAGTAAGGAACGATAGGTCGCGATATGGAAACCACAATGAAAATCAAAAGTGTTGTATTTGGAACAGTTAGCTACAACTTCCAGCTACTTATCTCGATAATCACCGGTCCGTCTTAGACGTTTGTCGTAGCGTAGTACCAACTTTCCAATACCCTCGTTATAGAAGGCGGCCGCCAGTACTTTCTACGCTGGCCTACAGCTTGTTGTCCGTACCAAAATGTTGTCTTCATAGCCAGCGGGTCATGTGAGCAGAGATGAAACTCAGAGAGGGGGAGACAATTACGGGCTGTATTGTGGGTAGTCAAACAACTGAAAACGATGCAGGAGCATCTTTTTCGCCCCTGCAGAATACGGGTGAGAATTGTCTTGAAGAAGGAAGCGCACGACAGTTATGTAATGTTGGCTGCATAGCTTCAGGCGAAATTTTTGGCGGGAGACACTATTGTTCTAGGTACCTTTACGTGCTCCCTGTATGCTCATAACTAAAAAGAACGACGTAACGCGATCGACGGGCATACTAGAGACACTGCCCAACACACCTGTGCAAAACGTCATCGGATTTTCACTGTGGTTTCGATTTCGCGACCGATCGTTCCTTACTTTCCAAATAACCCTCGTATAAACATTTTGAGCCAGATGCACCCAAAATCTTTCCATTAAATCTCCAGATGCACAACAACGACATGAATGATGTGTTAACTCGTCAAAAGTAAAAGTTAAATCGCCACAACATTGCATCCGTATGATCACACGTCACGCATACTAGGGCGCCAACAGACTGACTGACAGTCATCATATCGATGAAATGTTATGGCTGTTTGTGTACATAGTAATTTTAACTTTTACTTTTGACGTGCCAACACATCATATATGTCATATGTTGTGCATCTGGAGATTTAATGTAAAGATTTTGTGTGCATCTGGCTCAGGATGTTTATAATAACCTACACAAAGACCTGATGATGGTAACATAGTTTTATCGAAACCGGTCATCCACAGTACAGCGTTTTATTGCGAACTTGGCTAAGAAGTTTTTCTTCTCCTAAGTTGGAGAAATATTTCACGTGACGTAATGAAACCTACCTCTCTTTACATTCGGATAAAGTGACATCACGTTCACTGGCTCTGTCGAGTTGTAAAAGAGCATTCGACAATGTAAAATGGTGCAAGATGTTCGAAATACCGGGAGAAATAGGTGTAAGCTATAGGGAAAGATGGGTAATGTACAATATGAACAAGAACCGAGACGGAACAATAAGAATGGACAACCAAGAATGCAGTGCTCGGATTAAAAAGGGTGTAAGGCAGGGATGCAGTCTTGCGCCCCTATTGTTCAATCTATACATGGAAGAAGCAATGACGACTGTGGTGTCACCGCCAGACACCACACTTGCTAGGTGATAGCCTTTAAATCGGCCGCGGTCCGTTAGTATACGTCGGATCCGCGTGTCGCCACTATCAGTGATTGCAGACCGAGCGCCGCCACACGGCAGGTCTAGTCTAGAGAGACTCCCTAGCACTCGCCCAGTTGTACAGCCGACTTTGCTAGCGAGGGTTCACTGCCTACATACGCTCTCATTTACCGAGACGACCGTTAACCATAGCCTTCATTTGCTACGACCTAGCAAGGCGCCATATTCAGTTACTATAATTCTGAACAGATAATATTGTGAATCATGTACCGTCAAGAGCGACGTTCATCATTAATGGATTAAAGTTAAGTATCCCACTAATTATGTCCGCTTTCTGAATTCTCATTCTTTATCATGTTCCAGACCTCACGTCAGTATAGTTCTTCCCTCCTCACGCCAGCCTGCGTGAGCTAAAACGCGTGCATTTCGGCCTCCTCTCGTAACACGGTGTTGGCTCTTCTGCAAACACAACAACGACAACAAAAGAAAGGTTCAAGAGTGGCATTAAAATTCAAGGTAAAAGGTTGTCAGTGATAAGATTCGCTGCTGGCGTTGCTGTTCTCAGTGAAAATGAAGAAAAATTACAGCATGTGTTGAATGGAATGAACAGTGTAATGAGTACAGAATATGGATTGAGAGCTGAACTGAGTACAGCGAGAAACTTAACATCAGAATTGGAGATCCCGAAGTTGTTGATGTTAAGGAATTCTGACACCACAGCAAACTAACCCATGACGGACGGAGCAAAAAGGGCGTAAAAAGCAGACTAGCACTGCCAAAAATGGCGCCATAATATGAGGAAGAAATTTCTGAGAATGTTCGTTTGGAGCACAGCATTGTTGTGCCATGAAACGTGGACTGTGGGAAAACCGGACAAGAAGAGAATGATGTGGCGCTACAGAGGAATTTTGAAAATTATATGAACTGAAAAGGTAATGAATGAGGGAGTTCTCCGCAGAATCGGCAAAACACTGACAAGAAGAAGGGACAGGATGGTAGTACATCTGTTAAGACGTCACAGAATAAGTTCTGTGGTACTAGAGGGAGCCGCAAGTTTAAAAACTGTAGAGGAAGCCAAAGACTGGAATACATCCAGAAAATCATTGAGGACGTAAGGCTGCAGTTGCTACTCTGAGTTAAAAAAGTTGGCGCTAGAGAGGAATTCGCGGCGGGTCGCATCAAACGTCAGAACACACGTCTCAAAAATAAGTAAGATATACAATAAGGAAGAGAAAGTAGCGTACAGTGTCTGATTATAGCTTTAGTGGTGAACATCATGAGGACGTCACATCGTATAATTTCTTAGGGGTAATACTAAGAAGCAATATGGAATGGGACGATCACGTAAAATCAGTTTTACGGGATGCGAATGGAAGGCATAGTTTTTTTTAAAATGATTATGAGAAAATATAACGCATCCGTGAGGGAAATGGCATACACGACGCTAGTGCAATCAATTATAGAGGATTCTTTTAAATTTTTGTGTCCTTGACAAGCAGGTATCACAACAGTCATCGAATCCAGGGGCGTCGTGCTGCTAGAATTGTAAAACGTCTTTGTAACTCATAAGAAAATGTAATAGAAATGTTGGAAGAACTTAAGTGGAATAAAGTAGTTCTTGCGAAATCCTGTACGTTAAACTTACATAACCTACATACGAAGAAAGATGTGGGACCATCAATCTATATTTTGCGCAGGGACCATGAGAATAACAGATCATTGGACACGCTATAGTCAGTCATATTTCCGTTGCACTATAGCGTAATGCAATAAGAAACAAAATCGCTAATAGTGGTACCATATACCTGCGCCACGTACAGTACAGTGGCTTGCGGAATGCACACTATCTCATTAAAAGTACACCCCAACGTAATAAGAGACTGACCAGTAGACGTCAAGGAAGGTGTCCGGATCCAGTATACAAGGAGGGGAGGAGTACCGTGCCGTCTGTAGAAAAACAGTAACAGTAGATGGATAGGTCAGGAAAGAGCTCATGGCTTCGAACGTTGGCTGAATAACAAATCCATGAGGGTCATTTCAACGCTACTAAAGCTGCGCAAGTACATTGTTGGTGATGTGATTGCATAAAGTCGAAGGAACAACTACAGCTAACCCAAACCACGCAGGCATCTTGCACTGACGGACAGGGACAGTCGAGCATTCCGGAGTATATACATCTACATCTACATATGTACTCCGCTAGCCACTAAGCGGTGTGTGGTGGAGGGCACAATTTGCGCCAACGTGATATTCACCCCCCCCCCCCTCCCACTGTTCCACTCGCGGATCGCACGAGGGAAAAACGACTGTTGAACGCCTCAGTACGAGTTCTAATTTCCCTTATCTTTGAATGGTGATCATTAAGCGATTTAAAAGTTGGTGGTAATAATATATGCTCTACATCCTGGGCGAAGATCGGATTTCGGAAGTCTATCTGCAAGTGTGTCCCACTTCAAGCTTTCTATGAGATTTGTAACGCTCTCGCGATGGCTAAATGTACGAGTCACGAATCTTGCCGCTCTTCTTTGGACCTTCTCAATCTCTTGAATCAGACCCAACTGGTATGGGTCCCATACAGACGAACAATACTCGAAGACTGGACGAACTAACGTATTATAAGCAATTTCCTTTGTTGAAGGACTGCACCGCCTCAGGATTCTACCAACAAACCGCAATCTAGAGTTCGTCTTGCCCGTTACTTGTGTAGTCTGATCATTCCATTTGAGATCATTTCGAATAGTCACACCCAGATACTTGACAGATGTTACCGCTTTAAAAGACGGGGATTATATTTTGTACTCGTACATTAATGGGGATTTTCACCTTGTTGTACGCAGGAGGTTACACTTACTAATATTGAGAGATAACTCCCAGTCATTACACCACACATTTATTTTCTGAAAATCCTCATTGATTTGTTCAAAACATTCGTGTGATACTAATTTCCTGTAGACTACAGCATCATCGGCAAACAGTCTAATGCCGCTGTCAATACCATCAACCAGATCGTTTATGTAAATCGTAAGAAGCAGCGTACCTATTACGCTGCCCTGGGGCACACCTGAAGTACCGCTTGTTTCTGTTGAAGTCACGCCGTTCAGGACGACATATTGCTCTCTTTCTGTTAGAAAACTTTCTATCCTACCGCATATGTCATCGGGTAGACCGTAAGGGCGCATTTTTTGGAGCAAGCGACGTTGAGTATAGTTACGATGGTTATGATAAATCGTATGAAATCACTCAGGACTTTCATAATGCTACCAGCAGTCCAGCTGGCTCAATGACTCTGCCTAGGGAGTCAAAAACCATGGGGTATAGTGGTCGAGCAGCCTTCATAAGCCACACATTTCGTATAGTCAGTGCTAAGTGAAGCTTAGGTTGGTGTAAAGATCAACGCCATTGGACAGTGGATGACTGGAAAGCAGCGATTTGGAGTGATGTATCACGCTATACCCTGTGACAATCCGATGGAACGGTGTGTGTCTGGTGAATGCCTGGAGAAGGTTGCCTGTTAACAAGTGCACTACCAGAAGTGAAGTGCGGACGATGTTGTGTTGCGATATGGAGTGGTTTCAGTGGTTGAGGTGTTGTCCACTCATTGCGCTCAGGAAAGCGCTATATACGGAAGGAAATGAACACATTACACAGCGTTGTGGACTACATGCCGTAGAGAAACAACTCGGAGTCGATGATTGCTTATATCGGCGTGGGATTGTACCGTAGTATGTCGCAGTGCCTGTGAGGCAATGGTTTGTGGACAGTAATACTCCCGAAATGGACTGGCCTGCCCAGAGCCCGAACTTGATCCAACGAAACGCATTTAGAATGACCCCATCATCCAACACCAGTACAGCCTGCCCGCGACGAGTTGACGATTCGCACGATGGTTGTCGGGAACGGCAGGAGGAGTGTTATGCCCCTGCATCAGAACTTGCCGAGCGTGAGGAGGTGTGACTTAGAGCTGTTTCCCGCTGTGTTGGCACCATCACCCTGAACAATGTTTACAGTAATACTTCGCGTCTATGGGCAGATTGGGTCTTAGCATCTGTTCCACAATGTGAGAATGCTTCTCCACCTGGATTGGAATCTTTCGCCGATCGAGATGTGATCACTTACAAGACCTGGCATTGTGGAATAGATGCTAAGACCCAGTCTAGACCTAGTTATGTATATAGTAATATGCCTTTTACATTGTATACTCGTTCCTGTCGTAAAGTTAGCAGTACTGGAAAAATACATGTATGGATGAAAGGACTTGGTGTACTTGCTGAAAATGTAACTCTAACTGGTGATGTAACCCTGTACTATAAGTATTAATGAAGTCTGATCTGTAGCGTCAGCCGCCAATCGCTAGATGTACATGTGGTGAACGGGGGCTCAAGGATGCAAAATTTGAAGGAAATCGAAAACTTGGCACAAATGGAACTGCACAAAGTGTTATATTGAATGGACCGATTTTTTTCCGTGGATGTCGAGTTAATTTCAGTCTTGACATTGCCACAGGGAGTACTGGAAGTGGATGGTTTACATTGGCAGCGGTCGGAGACAAATTAATGTTTTTAGAATAGTCCCGATTTTTTCCTTTTCTAGCAGCTCCACTGATACAGTACCTCCTGTGTTTTCGTCTCTGGAGGAAGAATAGGCTGCCATTCCTCCATAGATATTCAGACACCTTACTGGAACAATCCCTAGCAGACTTGAAGCCGTTGTAAAGGCGAATGGTGGACACACATCATATTAATGTGCGCAATTAGATCTCCGGATACTTTTGACCGGATAGTGTACACGTAGATGTAGTACTTTTCTTGTGAAACTTTTCCTGCCGCACCATAATTACAATATAATCTTGTTTCAGACATGGGCCGGCGTGACACGCGGAACCCTTCATCGCCCTTGTGAGGTATGTACAATCTTTCTGTTTGTCCTGTCGTAAGCTTCAGCTTTATGATAAGCCGAACAAAACAGTCTCACCACAACTTAGCCTCGTAAGATTGCGTACACTACTCAGTTTCAGTTACCTCCTCACTACCACTATTAACAACGATGCAGTATTCATGTCGAGACCTTAACAACAGTTGGTCTCTCATGGCTCTCTCATGTCTGTTAACACAACGCTCGAGTTTTTTAAACGATATGACGAAGATAACGATAGATGTGTCCTTTGTCACAAAGTTACGTAACGTATTTGCTCGTGTCATCTCTGTATTTACAAGAATTTCTCACTAAATAATTACTTTGTGAGGTAGAAGATTCACTAATTTCTCAAATGTTTCTGTCGTATGAAACGGTAAATCTAACCGTTAACAGAAGTCACAATAGTTCTTTCTGATTTCAGTACTCGGTCAATGATTGCTATCTATTATGGATGTGCGTATCAATTTCTGTGTCGTGTTGCTTTCCGGTTCAGTCTTAAATATGTGATATAAGCAACTCTCATATCAATACGCTTGTCAAGAGTAATATTTGATGAAGTACGCGCTCTACAGATATAGATTTTACGGATACCAGCCTGATAATCTGTTACCTAAACGCGAACGATTTAACATGCACCTAAGACTGACAAAAAAGTTCACCAGGTGTTCACCAGGTTAACACATCGAATGACAAGATGATGTATAAAGACACTCTGACATAAAAAGTGAGGGACACGGAGATGCCGCATACTCGTGTAAGACAGCGCTATCAGAAACTTTGAAACGAGCCTTATCGTGGCTTTCAGTTTCGCCATCTGTTCCAGTGTGGATCTGTGAGGCGTTCGAATGTGACAGCGTAACCGATGCTGGACGGCGTAGTGCAGAAATACTCGTCGTCAAGGTTCTAGTTTATTACGTCTGACCACTACAAGGGAGGATCGCATTACTGTGCACCAAGCACATCTAATCCCCTCACTTCTGCGTCTTCGAGAACAAGTAATTAATTCTCTGCAACATTCAGTGCCTTCCTACACCGCCTGCCTCTGTGGCCGAGAAGTTCTAGGCGCTGCAGTCCGTAACCGCGCTGCTGCTACGGTCGCAGGTTCGAATCCTGCCTCGGGGGCATGGATGTTTGTGATGTCCTGAGGTTAGATAGGTTTAAGTAGTTCTAAGTCTAGGCAACTGATGACCTCAGATGTTAAGTCCCATAGTGCTCAGAGCCATTTGAACCATCTGTTACCTGTGACACTATCGTGGTGGTATTTTTTAACAACGTTCTTTCACATATGGACGTATTTCAGTGACCAGTGTGCGTGATGTTGAGGTATTCCCGCGGCCCTTAAGATCTCCAGATCTGTCCCAATAGAACATGGATGCGCAGCTATTCCATTGCATTGCCAGTATACAGAATAAAAAGTGTTCAAAAATGGTTCAAATGGCTCTAAGCACTATGGGACTTAACATCTGAGGTCATCAGCCCCCTAGAGTTAGAACTACTTAAACCTCTCTAACCTAAGGACATCACACCCATCCGTGCCCGAAGCAGGATTCGAATCTGCGACCGTAGCAGCCACGTGGTTCCGAACTGAAGCGCCCAGAACCGCTCGAAATAACAAGTGTCAGGAACAACAGTCGTGTTACATGTTGCCTCAGGAGAGGATACAAAGGTTTTATGACTCCCTTCCCAATCGAATCAGAGCATGCGTGAAGACCAGAGGAGACGCAATGTTGATCTGGTAAGCGAGCTCATACTGTCAAATTCTCTGTAAATTTGACTCCATTGTGCAATCACGTAATACTTTGCCTGAAAAAAAAATTCATACACCTGGAGAGACGACATCGATTTTGATCCAACATGGCACATGCCACCTGAAGGATAGTAGATGTACTGATAAAGGTTTCAACGTCGTCCGCCAATAGATGACGTAGTGGCTTAGCTACCAGAGCGCCATCTGTGTCTGCCTTTTAATAGGAAATGTTCGCAATGTGGTGCAAACTTGTGAAGCAAACAGGCAACCCAGCCACGCAGGCGCACTCGTGCTTCGTACGGTCACCTGAGCGAGTCTGAAAGGGGTTAAATCGTGGCCTTGCTAGTGGCGGGATGCTGCTATCGGAGAATTGCCACGCACGTTGGACGCGCCGCGTTAACTGTGCAACGATGGTGAAGTCAGTGGTCACGTGAACATTCTCACACGCGTTGACGAGGTTCTGCACGTCAACGCAGTACAGACGTCCGCCAGCATCATCGTGTTGTAATGTTGCACAGCTACCAGAGCACAGACAGGACGGCTTGTGAGTCCCAGACGTGTCAACACGAACTGTTGCGAACCGGTTATTAGCTGTGGGACTACGGGCACACATATCTCTACCAGCCTTCCAGTTACGCCACAAGCTTGACTTGTGCCATCAAAGGATCACTTGGAAGATGAAATGGCGCGCCGTGGTCTTCAGTGACGAAAGCAGATTCTGCCTGCACGCAAATGATGGTCGTTTGCGTGTACGACGTAGAAGACCTGGTGAGCGCTGTCTCGTAGAGTGCATTCGTTCACGACACGTTGGCCTCAGAAATGGTTCAAATGGCTCTAAGCACTATGGGACTTAACTTCTGAGGTCATCAGTCCCATAGACTTAGAACTACTTAAA
The DNA here is from genome assembly GCF_023864275.1 of Schistocerca cancellata. Classification (NCBI taxonomy): domain Eukaryota; kingdom Metazoa; phylum Arthropoda; class Insecta; order Orthoptera; family Acrididae; genus Schistocerca; species Schistocerca cancellata. Next base: position 294,678,501 of record NC_064631.1, on the reverse strand, counting down.
CCTAACTAACCTAAAGACATCACACACATCCATGCCCGAGGCAGGATTCCAACCTGCGACCGTAGCATCAGCGAGGTTCCGGAATGAAGTGCCTAGAACCGCTCGGCCACAGCGGCCGGCACGTTGGCTTCACCGCAGGCTTTATGGTCCAGAGTGCTATAAGCTACAATTCTTATTTACCTTTGGTGTTTCTTGAGAAGAAGTTGATCTGCGCTCGGTACGTGTAGAATGTTGTTAGACTCTTTCTTCGGCCGTTCTTGCAATAGGAAGGTGATGTGTTGTTCCAATAGGATAATGCTCGCCCACACACTGCCCGTGAAACTCAACGTGCTCTGTAAGATGTGCAATAACTTCCTTTGCTAGCACGATCTCTGAACGTGTCTTCCATTGAGCACATTTGGGATACGATGGGACGAGATGTCTTGATGACTCAGCACAACCAGGAGCATCTTCGAAGATGTCCAACGTAGCCTCGGAAGAAACGTCAGGGATTGAATAGTTCCATGGACTACGGCCATACAACCCTGAAAAATTCTCAGCAGTTGAAATATCCGGTCGTGAAAGCCTTCATTGTATGACAGTATTCTCTATCTGCACTATCGACTGGATGCCAGTCAGCGTACGCATAGCTGCCCACGTATTAATGTGGATGTTTCAGCACGGCTCGGTACCTGGTACCTCAGAGCCGCTTGTGCTACTGATCTGTAAATGTGACCATTCCACGTACACGTCACGCACTTTTGCAACAATAAATCTTGAGTCAATTGGAAACCTCCAAAGGGTACACTATTTTTTTTCTGAGAGCGTAACATCACAGACCTTCTCAAACCGCGAAGTTTCATTTCGCTTCCTTCTCCCCTTTGGGTGCATCAGTCTCTTTTTTTCTTTTTTTCCAGGAAGTGTATCTGAATTTGCACAGGAGGCGTAGCATATTTCTAACCAAATATACAGCAAAAGGTGTGCGTTAGCTTCCCACTAGAGTACCGAAAAAGAATTTATCTCATAAACAAACGATCAACAAGAGCAAAACAAGATCGACCACATGCAGCCAGAACGAAAAGGGTAAAAATATGTACTGTAACGTACTGCATAATGTTACTTACTACGGTAATGACAATGTAAAATGCAGAACGTGCATCATATGAAAACTATGTCAGTCCCCTGATAATTTCTTCAAATGGTTCAAATGGCTCTGAGCACTATGAGACTTAACTTCTCAGGTCATCAGTCCACTAGAACTTAAACTACTTAAACCTAACTACTGAAACCTAACTAACCTAAGGACACCACACACATCCACGCCCGAGGCAGGATTCTAACCTGCGACAGTAGCGGTCGCGCGGTTCCAGACTGTAGTGCCTAGAACCGCTCGGCCACCACGACCGGCGATAATTTCTTCAGCAATATTACCTAAAAGTAAAATTTTCCTTTTGTTCCACGTCTTTCTGATCAGTGAAGCCATGATAACTACTTGCTGGTTCGTTTTCCTACTCCTTCTTTATTCTCTTTACTGAGTATTTGGAACAGTCTGGGGTTCCTGCAACCTACTCAATGAAACTGTTTAATGAGATTTTTTGTCCCTAGTTTGCCTCTTCTGATTGGAATGTAATGGCACTGCATATAACCGTATTTATCTGACAATTATGAACTTTAGCCGCACCTGTGATGCCGGAAGACAGCAATGCCATGTTATGTAATGAAGTAGGTGTTGTTGGCAAACGATACTAGCGCTCGAATGAGGTCGAGATTTCCTGATGCAGTATCGAGTGCTGATAGAACAATTACGTGAAAATTCACTCAAGTGCCGAGAGAAGGTCACGGTTAAAGCAGGCTCAGACATGGTAATTGGATGTCTCTATAGGCCCCCTGGTTCAGCAGCTGTTGTGGCTGAGCACCTGAAGGATAATTTGGAAAATATTTCCAGTAGATTTCCCCACCATGTTATAGTTCTGGGTGGAGATTTTAATTTGCCGGATATAGACTGGGAGACTCAAACGTTCATAACGGGTGGCAGGGACAAAGAAACCAGTGAAATTTTTTTAAGTGCTTTATCTGAAAACTACCTTGAGCAGTTAAACAGAGAACCGACTCGTGGCGATAACATATTAGACCTTCTGGTGACAGTGATTTCCCTAAATCACTCCAGGCAAATGCCGGGATGGTTCCTCTGAAAGGACACGGCCGACTTCCTTCCCTAATCCGATGAGACCGATGACCACGCTGTCTGGTCTCCTTCCCCAAACCAACCAACCAACCTTCTGATGACAAACAAACCCGAACTATTTGAAACAGTTAACGCAGAACAGGGAATCAGCGATCATAAAGCGGTTACTGCATCGATGATTTCAGCCGTAAATAGAAATATTAAAAAAGGTAGGAAGATTTTTCTGTTTAGCAAAAGTGACAAAAAGCAGATTACAGAGTATCTGACGGCTCAACACAAAAGTTTTGTCTCAAGTACAGATAGTGTTGAGGATCAGTGGACAAAGTTCAAAACCATCGTACAATATGCGTTAGATGAGTATGTGCCAAGCAATATCGTAAGAGATGGAAAAGAGCCACCGTGGTACAACAACCGAGTTAGGAAACTGCTGCGGAAGCAAAGGGAACTTCACAGCAAACATAAACAAAGCCAAAGCCTTGCAGACAAACAAAAATTACGCGAAGCTAAATGTAGTGTGAGGAGGGCTATACGAGAGGCGTTCAATAAATTCGAAAATAAAGTTCTATGTGCTGACTTGGCAGAAAATCCTAAGAAAATTTGGTCTTACGTCAAAGCGGTAGGTGGATCAAAACAAAATGTCCAGACACTCTGTGACCAAAATGGTACTGAAACAGAGGATGACAGACTAAAGGCCGAAATACCAAATGTCTTTTTCCAAAGCTGTTTCACAGAGGAAGACTGCACTGTAATCCTTCTCTAGATTGTCGCACGGATGACAAAATGGTAGATATCGAAATAGACGACAGAGAGATAGAGAAACAATTAAAATCGCTCAAAAAAGGAAAGGCCTTTGGACCTGATGGGATACCAGTTCGATTTTACACAGAGTACGCGAAGGAACTTACCCCCCTTCTTGCTGCGGTGTACCGTAGGTCTCTAGAAGAGCGTAGCGTTCCAAAGGATTGGAAAAGGGCACAGGTCATCCCCGTTTTCAAGAAGGAAAAAAAGGGTTCAAATGGCTCTGAGCACTATGGGACTCAATTGCTGAGGTCATTAGTCCCCTAGAACTTAGAACTAGTTAAACCTAACTAACCTAAGGACATCACACACATCCATGCCCGAGGCAGGATTCGAACCTGCGACCGTAGCGGTCTCGCGGTTCCAGACTGCAGCGCCAGAACCGCGCGGCCACTTCGGCCGGCTCAAGAAGGGACGTCGAACAGATGTGCAGAACTATAGACCTATATCTCTGACGTCGATCAGTTTTAGAATTTTGGAACACGTATTGTGTTCGAGTATAATGACTTTTCTGGAGACTAGAAATCTACTCTGTAGGAATCAGCATGGGTTTCGAAAAAGACGGTCGTGTGAAACCCAGCTCGCGCTATTCGTCCACGAGACTCAGAGGGCCATAGACACGGGTTCGTAGGTAGATGCCGTGTTTCTTGACTTCCGCAAGGCGTTCGATACAGTTCCCCACAGTCGTTTAATGAACAAAGTAAGAGCATATGGACTATCAGACCAATTGTGTGATTGGATTGAAGGGTTCCTAGATAACAGAACGCAGCATGTAATTGTCAATGGAGAGAAGTCTTCCGAAGTAAGAGTGATTTCAGGCGTGCCGTGCCGCAGGGGAGTGTCGTAGGACCGTTGCTATTCACAATATACATAAATGACCTTGTGGATGACATCGGAAGTTCACTGAGGCTTTTTGCAGATGATGCTGTGGTGTATCAAGAGGTTGTAACAATGGAAAATTGTACTGAAATGCAGGAGGATCTGCAGCGAATTGCCGCATGGTGCAGGGAATGGCAATTGAATCTCAATGTAGACAAGTGTAATGTGCTGCGAATACATAGAAAGCTAGTTCCCTTATCATTTAGCTACAAAATAGCAGGTCAGCAACTGGAAGCAGTTAATTCCATAAATTATCTGGGAGTACGCATTAGGAGTGATTTAAAATGAATGATCATATAAAGTTGATCGCCGGTAAAGCAGATGCCAGACTGAGATTCATTGGAAGAATCCTAAGGAAATGCAATCCGAAAACAAAGGAAGTAGGTTACAGTACGCTTGTTCGCCCACTGCTTGAATACTGCTCAGCAGTGTGGGATCCGTACCAGATAGGGTTAATAGAAGAGATAGAGAAGATCCAACGGAGAGCAGCGCGCTTCGTTACAGGATCATTTAGTAATCGCGAAAGAGTTACGGAGATGATCAGTAAACTCCAGTGGAAGACACTGCAAGAGAGACGCTCAGTAGCTCGGTACGGGCTTTTGTTAAAGTTTCGAGAACATACGTTCACCGAAGAGTCAAGCAGTATATTGTTCCCTCCTACGCATATCTCGCGAAGAGACCATGAGGATAAAATCAGAGAGATTAGAGCCCACACAGAAGCATACCGACAATCCTTCTTTCCACGAACAATACTAGACTTGAATAGAAGGGAGAACCGATAGAGATACTCCCGGTACCCTCCGCCACACACCATCAGGTGGCTTGCGGAGTATGGATGTAGATGTAGATGTAGATGTAGACAAGCGATCGCGAAAACTAAAGAATTGCCACAAGTACAAACTATAGCTCTGCTTAAAGTTTGGCAGTTTCGTGGAACACAGGTTTAAATTGTAATAAATCCTCCCACCATAAAGATTCGTAATCGAATGTACAATAAAGCTCACTTAGAACTGTTATAGATACCATACATAAATATTTGTCGTGATTTTTTTGTGCAGAGATAACAGTCAAAGGCGAAAGTATTGTCCTTCAGAAATACTACTCAAATCTGGACCCAATAGCGAGTTTAGTTTTGTTATTAGAGACTATAATAATTTATCAAGTGAGTTAGAAATGAGAATTTCGGTTCCTGTTCACGTATCAGAATAACGTGTAAAGAAGTTAATCACCTTCAAATCTAGATGGTAACATTCAGATGAAACAAGAACAAAAATTAATTCGGTATTGAATGTCTCGTACAAGAAATATATCATATTAAACTGGTAATAATTGCGATCGTTAGAATAAATGACAACGTCCATCCACGTTGTAAATACCATTGCTGTCTCGCCGCTAGTTTCTGGCGGTCACACATTTATGAATTAATATATTTCGTGTCTAGAGGGAACCTTTCGTTGTGGAGATAGTACCAACATACGTCACCACATTGCACCACCACCTACACATCGAGAATTAGATTAAATGGTGATAGTTATTATTTATTTATATGCATGCAGAACCGCAGCTCCATCGACAGATCTCCAAAGGTTGCAGATTACTTCTCGGCGTTTTGTCATCAGGGACCTAAGGTCTTAGGCGGCTCGTTACAGAGTTATTGCAGTTCGTTTGTTTTCTTGCCCCAATCAGCTGTACTCTGAAGTACTCTGAAAACAGAGTATAGCAGTGCTGATGCCGACAGTATGCGCTGTCGTGAGTGGAAATAAACTTGTTCCATTCACTCACGGTGATTGCTGTTGCAACAATAATGCTGTATGAATGCAGAGTCTCGCGGCGATAACATTGAATAAAATGTTCTCGGGTTTCCAACCGCGTCAATTGCGCGAGCTATTTAGGCACACTCTTACGTCCTCCTATTTCGTGTACAGCGGCCGGTATTATGATCAGACAGACGATGTAGCAATGGGTAGCCCGTTGGCTCCAGCTGTTGCAAACCTCTTCATGGAGAATTTTGAGGATATTGCCGTAGATACTGCGCCATAGAAGCCGAAGTGTTTCTTTCGATACGTTGACGACACTTTCGTCATTTGGCCACACGGACGCGAGAAACTAGACGAGTTTTTGGAACACCTCAATGGCATCAACAGTAATATCCAGTTCACCATGGAGGTGGAAAAAGATAATGCATTGCACTTCCTCAACGTCCTTGTCCACCGTAAACGAAATGGGTGCCTTGGCCACAGCGTCTACAGAAAGCCCACCCACACACACCCAATTGCACGGTACCAGCCATCATCATCCAGCACAGAAGCATTACAAACATTGGTGCATCGTGCAAGAGTAATATCAGACGACGACAATCTGCCCCACGAACTGAGCCACCTACGCAAGGTTTTCAGGAATAACGGCTACAGCGCCCATCAAATGAAAGAAGTGATTTCTGGGAAATATAAGATTAAGACCACCGACGAAGAGCAGGAAAAGAAACTTGCTTTGCTGCCATTCTGTGGCTCTGTGTCGGGCAATATAAGCCACCTGTTGAAAAGACACAAGATCAAATCGATCTTCAGGCCTCCAACGAAAATCCGTCAATTACTGAGAACAGTTAAAGACGCAGTAGGTCTCAGAACAGCTGGAGTCTATGAAATACTTTGTGAGTGTGGCCAGAAGTACATCGGACAAACAGTGCGCACTGTGGAACAACGCAGGAAAGGACATGAGAGGTATTATCGCCTACGCTATCCACAGAAATCTGCGATAGCTGAGCATGCGTTAGAAAACGGTCACAACATAAAATTTGACGATACCTCTGTCGTGGCTCGCACTAACGGCTTCTAGGACAGTTTAATAAAGGAAGCTATTGAAATAAAAATTACCGCAAACACCCTGAATAGAGAGGGTGGCTTGCAGCTCAGCGCTGCATGGGATCCAGTGATCGCGCGGTTGAAGAGGGCACATCGAACGCCGACTCAAAACATGCCCATATATGGCAATGTCACGGGCAACAGTGACGTCACAGACGGCAGCTAGCGTATATAAGAGCACAGCAACAGCCCATTGGCAGTCATAACACTTGACAATGGCCAAGGAGTGCTTGGCCAAAAGCCCGTGTAGTTTTAATCAATTCACGCGGTTCGAAACCCGAGAACATTATATTCAACAATAATGCTCACTTTACTCTTAGCCTTCAAGTCTGCCTTCAGTACTGAAGTGTTGTGTGTCTGGTTTGTTTTTCCAGCTGTGTTAATTGTACTTTAAGAGTGACACACAGCGGTATGGATAGGTTTGCTTGAGAAGAGTTGGCCGATATGCACTTGGTGTTTGGTTTCACTAAGTACAGCGGACGAGCGGCGGGACGTTCGCTATGTTGAGCTATTCTCGCAGCCACGGCAGCCACGTCAGAGTTCTTTTGTATCTGTATATAGGCATCTACGAGAAACAGGATGTGCTGTACGTTGTGATGATTGCTCAAAACAGTGTTTTTCATTGGTGTTACGTATTTGCACAGAAACGTAGGCAATTGTGGTAACAAACTGAGTAAGTCATAATTACAATTTGTACCCAATTGGATCTGCTGCGTCGTAAATGTCAAATAAGGACATTATTATAATAATGTCATGAGACCAAAGACACTGCTTTGTTTGATCATATTGTCCAGTGCTATAGGCCCATTTCGGCGTGATTAGCATCTCCAGGTTATCTGGGAAAAGCACATGATGTGGTACAAATTTGAAAATTTTAAGTAGATAATGTAACGTACTGTTGAATTATGCTTTGTTACGTATATCAGCTTGTCTTGATGTCCATCTGACATCGAGTCTCATTTTCTGTCAAACTGTTGTATAAGATTGCTCCTTTGATGCTGCTGGATCTGTAGTAGATGTTAAACTCTTTATTTTGAAGCAGTTTTTCGCGTCACTGTCGAAATATAACAGTTTATTTCACGCAAGTAATATAATATAGCAGAAATAGCAAAATTATGACCTAGAGAATACCAAAAAAAGCAAACAGTTGGTAACCGTGTAACATCGCTGATTCAACTGTCAATACCCCAAACGTCATTATAAAACTAACTTCCATAATTCGACATCTACATACATAACTGCTCCAACAAAATGTTTAACATCTACTATAGCTCCAACAACATCAGAGGAGCAAACTTACACAATAGTGTGACAGCAACTGAGACATCGATGACATTTGGGAATCAAGACCACCTAAAGTATGTAAAAATCCCTAATTGTATATAATACGTTAAACATCTACTTAAAAATCTGAAAAATTGTACAAAATTATGTAATTTGCATAGATAACCTGAATATAGCAACCACGCTGAAATAGGTCTAGAGCAATAAACAATATAATCAAGCACAGAAGCGTCTTTTGTCTCATAACATAATATAATAATGTCCTTACAACAATATTTACGCTGTTTCTCAGTGTCGAGGAACTGGAGACCAGGGGTTGAGCGGTTCTAGGCGCTTCAGTCCGGAACCGCGCGACTGCTATGGTCGCAGGATCGAATCCTGCCTTGGGCATGGATGTGTGTGATGTCCTTAGGTTAGTTAGGTTTAAGTAGTTCTAAGTTATAGGGCACTGATGACCTCAGATGTTAAGTCACATAGTGCTCAGAGTCATTTGAACCATTTGATGTACTGTTGGAAAGAGCAAACTCTAGAGTTTTACATGGTTGCCGCTAGGTAGCAGCAGTGTGCACCCACTTCAGTTGTAATACAAATGGTGTCGGGAGAACAGAAAGCGTTTTGTGTTCTACGCTTTGCACAGTGCGTGTCAGTAAAAACTGTTCAGCGTGACTTTCGTACTAGCTATGGTGTGGATCCTCCTACAGCACAGAATATTAGGCGATGGCATGAACAATTCCGAGAAACAGGTTGTTTGTGTAAAGGCAAATCGCTGGGCCGTCCCCGACTGGGTGACAGACATCGAACGCATCCGCCATAGTTTCACAAAGAGCCCCCCGAGGTCTGTCCGGCGTTTGTTGCGTCGACTTTTACATATGAAACCATACAAAATTTAGCTACTGCAAGCTCTTTGTGAAAGTGAGAAACAACAACATGTGGAGTTCTGTAATTTCGTTCTTGGCAAGATGGTGGATGACAGTTTTCTTCCACGCTTAGTCTTTAATGACGAGGCAACATTCCATTTAAATGGAAAGGTGAACCGTAATAATTTGAGAATATGGGGTACGGAACAACGACAATATGAGAGGGACTCTCCAAAATTTAATGTGTTTTTTGCAGTTTCACAGGAAAAAGGTGTATGGTCCATTTTTCTTTGCCGAGAACACAGTTACAGGAAGCACATATCTCTATAAGCTTGAGAACTTTCCTTTTCCAAAGTTGGAGACTGATTCGAACGACTTGACTTGCTAACAGTATGGGGCACTGCCACGCTGGCATCTAGAAGTGCGGGAATTTTTAAATCAAAAATTGGTTCAAATGGCTATGAGCACTATGGGACTTAACATCTGTGGTCATCAGTCCCCTAGAACTTAGAATTACCTAAACCTAACTAACCTAAGGACATCACACACATCCATGCCTGAGGCAGCATTCGAACCTGCGATCGCAGCAGTCACGCGGTTCCAGACTGAAACGCCTAGAACCGCACGGCCACACCGGCAGGCTTTTAAATCAAAGGCTGGCCGCTGTGGCCGAGCAGTTCTAAGGCGCTTCAGTATGGGACCCCGCTACTGCTACGGTCGAGGGTTCGAATCCTGCCTCGGGCATGGATGTATGTGATGTCCTTAGGTTAGTTTGTTTTAAGTAGTTCTAAGTCTAGGGGACTGATGACCTCAGATGTGCCTAGAGCCATTTTTTAAATCAAAGGATTACTGAACGATGGATCGGTCGCACTGGGCCGAATGATTCAGCCTTACATTACTGGCCCCCAAGGTCACCGGACCTGAATGTATGTGATTATTTCTTGTGGGGTCCGGGCGGCTCGCTCCGTCGGAGGTTCGAGTCCTCCTTCGGGCATGGGTGTGTGGGTCGTCCTTAGCGTAAGTTAGTTTAATTTAGAAAAAGTAGTTTGTAAGCTTAGGGATCGATGACCTCAGCAGGTTCGTCTCACAAGACCTTACCACAAATTTCCAATTTTTTCTTGTGGTGGTTTATAAATGACTCTGTTTTGTGCCTCCAAAAGATGGTTGAAATGGTTCTGATCACTATGGGACTTAACATCTGAGGTCATCAGTCCCCTAGAACTTAGAACTACGTAAACATAACTAACCTAAGGACATCACACACAGACATGCCCGAGGCAGGATTGGAACTTGCGACCGTAGCGGTCGCGCGGTTCCAGACTGAAGCGCCTAGAACTGCTCGGCCACATCGGCCGGCTTATGTGCCTCCGTTACCAACAACAATGATTGAACTGAGGCATCGCGTAACAGCAGCTGTAGAAGCTGTAACTCAAGACATGGTCGCTGCAGTGTGGGAACAACTTGAATACCGCGTTGGTATCACAAGGGGGCATATTGAACACCTATGAAAAGGTATGAAAAAAAACTGAGTTCACGAGCCAAATCAGATGATTCTTTTTTATGTGTATATTAATAGCGCTGATACATGTCATAGTGATAGTACCAACAAATGTCTGTAGAACGTGGGTTGATCGAAAGCTCGAGGAAAGCCCGAGATTTCGCGAGCTGTGACGTCAACTACACGAACAGTTCGAGTTGTTACTCAAGCTCAACACTACAGTAGAGATATAGCAACTCGTTCGACCTATACTTGAGTATTGCTCATCAATGTGGGATTCGTACCAGGTCGGGTTAACGGCGGCGATAGAGAAGATCCACAGAAGAGCGGCGCGTTTCGTCACAGGGTTATTTGGTAAGCGTGATAGCGTTACGGAGATGTTTAGCAAACTCTGCAAGAGAGGCGCTCTTCATCGCGGTGTAGCTCGCCGTCGAGGTTTCGAGAGGGTGCGTTTCTGGATGAGGTATCGAATATATTGAAACAGGAAAGGGAAATGACTGTGGCACGTAAAGTGCCCTCCGCCACACACCGTTGGGTGGCTTGCGGAATATAAATGTAGATGTAGACGTACAAAGTACACAAGTACTAAGCTGAAGTCAACCGAAGCGCCAGCTTCTTCGAAATGGACTCGCCCGGCGCTCACGAGGAGAATGCGTTTGTGCGTCGGTGCCGCGTTATCTTGCGCGAGCTCTGCAAGCAGCGAGCGAGTTGGGCAGCATACGCACCCTCCGAGCAGCACGTTGACGTTCCCGTGGACTCCTGCGTGCGCCGAGGCGGCGGGCGGCATCCCGTGGGCCCTCGCGTCTGGGGACCCCGGTCGGGCCGTCGCTCCGGGCCCGGACACCAGCGACAGTGAAGCCGCTCCCTGCTGCTGCTGTGACGACATGCGCCTCACACTGTCCTCACCCCGAAGTCCCCACTCTCCGACACCACTGTCTCTCTAACGGGACATTTCCTCCGTGTACAGACCATGCACTCTGCCCACTTACAGAGGCGAAGTTATTCACTATATGGTGCTACTTTCGAACGTCACTCACGAGTCGACAGTCCTTATCACCTGAGCCGAACTGTCCCGCTGACTTCCTCAGTCACTGAGTCAAGGACTTCTCCTAGCTACAAAGTTCACTGTCAGTAGCAAACTTTATACCTCAGAGGCGTCACTGGCAATTTTACATCTCGACGCAGCTCCACGCATCTAACAACTATCTGTCTCACCCCTTGTGCCGCACTGTCCCACAGACTTCCCCAACGGGACAATCGAGAAGCTTGTAGCAGCTACAACAACCAGATCACAATCGCCCTAGGCACACATAAAGGTTCCGTGCCATTCTCCACAGCAGCTCTCATCCTTCTGGGACGTCCCCATCAGTGATGGACCGTACAGTACGTTTATATGCAACGTCCAAGCTGTACACGACGCGTAATCGCCTGCGGCCGACCGTACGCTGCAGTGGCGTCGCTGACAACTGTTGCTTGCGGACGGCACACGGCACCAGGCGCCTGATAACTGCCTCTGTCCTCTTATCGTACCGTAACACGCACTTACACAGTTGGAAAATCAATAAACGCCCAGCGCGAATTCACTCTCGCCCGAACCGTGCAGGAAGAATGTCTACCATTCACTCCAGTTTAGTCTGTCCCACAGTACTGTGCTTCACCACTGATTCATCCAGTTGTCGGATCACGAAGCGTCCAGCGGCCCCAACAGCTACAGAAACATAGGTCGCACATGAATTCGGTGGAGCTGAATACTCCTGGTACAGTTTGTGTCCTCTGCTCCATGCTGTACGACACGCACCTATGCCGTTTGAAGATCAACATGTGCCCAGCTGCTCCAACAACCACTTCACGCACGATCCCCGGACATACAGGTAGGTAGTGCGCACTACTTGCTCCAGCTGAAAACTCCTGGTCCAATTTGTGTCCACTGTGTCACACTGTACCACCGACTTATGCAGATGGGCGATCAAGAAAGCTCACACCCACGCTAGGCAGAAAAGTACGTCGCCAAGATGCACACCTTCGTGCAGTCACTTCCGCATGAGTACTGCCCCGTGATTGGAATAATGCGCTAGGAACAGCTCTTGTCACACCATACCCTCAAAACACAGACAAGCGGGCCCCGTGAGTATCCCTGCACTAACGCTGCGTCCGGCGCGCTGCTTATGTAACCATTTTGCCGGCAGCAGAGAGCGACAGAGCAGCTCGGCGACGCTAAGACGCGGCAGTCTCTCGCGCGCGTGCCGCGTGCCGACTGTGGCGGTCGAAGCCCGGCGTGGCGTGGCGTGGCGTGTTGTCGGCTGCCGTGGCGTGGCGTGCTCTCTGCGACTGCGCCCTGCCCACGCCGCCGCGCCGCCCCCGCCACCCCCCGCGCCGGCAATCTCGTTAAACTCATCTCTCCTCCCCCGCTCCCCTCTCGTTGTGCTCGCATAGTGGTCGCGACTGTCCAGGGGTGTGGCGCGCCTAAGAGATTACGCTGATGGAAGAGTTGGCTCTGTCGTCGTCCTTGTCAACAGCCAGGCAAAGCGGGGAGATTTACTTGCCACCGAATGAATGTTCGTTTAAAAAGAATCTGTCGTTCCTATTCTCACTATGATTATAATCTGAAAGAGTAAATAGACAAAGCACGGTTTAAAATTTTTTATTTACGTCAAATCATTACCAGATTTCTTACAAATCACTCTTCAGACGGTCGATGGCTGTTTTATTGTCTCAAAACGACCGGTTTCGGGCAGACTCGTCCTGCTTCAGACCAACCAGACTTGCGTAAACACCAACAGTATTTCTGCATACACTATATATGACGTATACTAAACTATACAGGATGTCCCAGGAGGAAAGATAAATAACAGGGGATATGCCACGAACTATCATTTAAGCAAAACAGTCCAGTAAACATGGGCTTTTCATATGCACATCTTAATGCACTACTGGCCATTAAAATTGCTACACCACGAAGATGACGTGCTATAGACGCGAAATTTATTCGACAGGAAGAAGATGCGGTGATATGCAAATGATTAGCTTTTCACAGCATTCACACTAGGTTGGCGCCGGTGGCGACACCTACAACGTGCAGACATGAGAGCCGGCCGATGTGGCCGAGCGGTTCTAGTCGCTTCAGTCGGAACCGCGCGACCGCTACGGTCGCAGGTTCGAATCCTGCCTCGGGCATGGATGTGTGTGATGTCCTTACCTTGGTTAGGTTTAAGTAGTTCTAAGTTCTAGGGGACTGATGACCTCAGAAGTTAAGTCCCATAGCGCTCAGAGCCATTTGAACCATTTTCTTTTTTTTTTTTTTTCGTGACATGAGGAAAGTTTCCAACCGATTTCTGATACACAAACAGCAGTTGATCGGTGTTGCCTGATGAAACGTTGTTGCCTCGTGTACGGAGGAGAAATGCATGCCATCACGTTTCTGACTTTGATACAGGTCGGATTGTAGCCTATCGCGGTTGCGGTTTATCGTATCGCGACATTGCTGCTCGCGTTGGTCGAGATCCAGTGACTGTTAGCAGAATATGGAATCGGTGGGTTCAGGAGGGTAATACGGAACGCCGTGCTGGATACCAACGGCCTCGTATCACTAGCAGTCCAGATGACGGGCATCTTATCCTCATGGCTGTAACGGATCGTGCAGCCACGTCTCGATCCCTGACTCAACAGATGGGGACGTTTGCAAGACAACAACCATCTACAGGAACAGTTCGACGACGTTTGCAGCAGCATGGACTATCAGCTGGGAGACCATGGCTGCGGTTACCCTCGCCGCTGCATCACAGACAGGAGCGCTTCCGATGATGCACTCAATAACGAACCTGGGTGCGCGAATGACAAAATGTCATTTTTTTCTCTTGAACCCAGGTTCTGTTTGCAGTATCATGATGGTTGCATCCGTGTTTGGCGACATACGGTGAACGCACATTGGAAGCGTGTTATTCGTCATCGCCATACTGGCGTATGACTTGGCGTGATGGTATGGGGTGCCATTGGTTACACTTCTCGGTCACCTCTTGTTCACACTGACGGCACCTCGAACAGTGGACATTACATTTCAGATGTGTTACGAACTATGGCTCTCTCCTTCATTCGGTCCCTGCGAGACCCTACATTTTAGCAGAATAATGCATGACTGCATGTTGCAGGTCCTGTACGGGCCTTTCTGAATATAGAAATTGTTCGACTGCTGCCCTGGCAAGCACATTATCCAGATCTCTCACCAACTGCAAACGTCTGGTCAATGGTGGCCAAGCAACTGGATCGTCACAATACGCCAGTCATTACTCTTGATGATCTGTGGGCAGCTGTACCTGTACACGCTATCTAAGCTCTGTTTGACTCAATGCCCAGGCTTATCAAGGCCGTTATTACGGCCAGAGGTGGTTGTTCTCTGTACTCAGTTCTCAGGATCTATGCACCCAAATTGCGTGACAATGTAATCACATGGCAGTTCTAGTATAATATATTTGTTCAATGAATACCCGTTTATCTACTGCATTTCTTCTTGGTGTAGCAATTTTAATGGCCAGTAGTGTAGCTATGAACACCTTTTTATCGTCGATAATATGAAAGAAATTATTCTACTGCGAGCTCTTTGCTTTCCATGTTTTGAGAAATGGCAGTATCGACGAAAACAAGGAACAGTGTGCGGTAAACATGGGCTCCAAAGTGCATCCTAAAGAGCTACGAGCAACTCCTAATCTTCGCTAATGTGAAAAACATCTCTTCTAATGAACATGTCCTCATAGCTCTGAAGGTATGCACTTTAGAGCCTATGAATACTAGAATTTTTTTTTCTTGTTTTTGCCCGTACTACCTCCTGCCAAAATATGGAAAGCCAAGAGCTTCCAGTAGAAGAGGTTTGTATCCCAGTGTCGGAGACGAAGAAGTGATAGGAGCTGTTAAAGTATGCATGTCAGATCTCATGTTTAGTAGAATAGCTTGCTTCGAATGATCGATTCTGTCATATCCCTCAATACTGACCTTTCCTTCTGGGACACCCGGTATGTGACAGTGAAACTGACAGAGTTTCCGCTAAGAGTGGGTACTCTGTAACTACGAGAAATGATCTGAAGAAGGGTGAGTCTGCCCGAAACCGGTCGTTTTGATGTAATAAAATAGCGACTGAAAATCTGAAAAAAAGTGTATTTTCAATAAATCTGGTCTCTCCCTACGGATAAATTCGTGCAATTTTGACATCTTGAGACCGCTCTCTTAGACTTCCTTGCTTTCTCACTGTCGTCGTCATTGCTTTTGTACACTAAATAAACAAAAATGTTTTGGTTCAACATTTATAAAACTCTCATTTAGATATAAACACTCTATTCACTGTTAAACAGTCAGTCGATTTCTCTCCCCTCCTACCTTGTTGGCGTTGTCAGTACACATCACAATAAAACACTGTCGTGCTTACATCATATTACGATCCACACGGCAGCATGGGAAAAGCAACATGTGGTGGCTTCCCTAATAAGAGTTTGGTACAACAGAGTGTGCATCGGCACAGCTGTCACGTATTTGAAATTCACAAAGTTCATTGACATGCAACCTATTTCAGTTTCAAGACACTGAGCACGCCGTGTATGTTTTCACTTACGTATGCCGGCACGGTAGCAAGAGCCACGTAAGGGTTGCACTTTCTTTCGTTTTATGTGTGGACTCCACATCTGCGATATTTGTGTCTGTAACTACACTGTTGCGCAAAACTTAAGGATGAAAGCAACTTTCGCATGATGTCTCACGGTGAAGTAACATAGCTCGATGAAAGTGGGACCTTGCATAGGACGAACTGTTACAGTACAGAAGGTACCTGAAAGAAGTACGCGCTGAGACGAACAGAAACGAAACTTTTATTCAAAGACAATAATTACACTGAAGTCAGCGCGATTTATGAACGTCCACTGGACATTACAATAGGTGCATAGCTTTTTAAATGTAGTGCTACGGAAGAACGATGATGATTAGATAAATAAATGTCGTGTGGCTAGGGCCTCCCGTCGGGTAGACCGTTCGCCGGGTGCAAGTCTTTCGATATGACGCCACTTCGGCGACTTGCGCGTCGATGGGGATGAAATGATGATGATTAGGACAACAGAACACCCAGTCCCTGAGCGGAGAAAGTCTCCGATCCAGCCGGGAATCGAACCCGGGACCTTAGGATTGACATTCAGTCGCGCTGACCACGCAGCTACCAGGGGTGGACATGGTGATGATTAGATGAATGGAACGAATAACTAATGAAGAGATTTTTATGTATGGGTCCACAGTCATTCTTCTAGGTAAGCTGCTCCTTTATTTTGAAATGAGTATTTTATTTCTTTATTTAGTACTTAGTTATTTCTACCTCCTTGGCGATTATAAATTTACATCATATCAACAATACTATGGCTGTTCCAAACCCTCATTAGGGAAGCCATTACAGTTGCTTTCTCTCACCACCTGTGTGTGGAATATAACATCCTGTAAGTACAACAATCGTTATTGTGGTGGAGTTTGATAATTAGCTAATTATTAAATAATGTAATATAGTGTTTATTTCAAAATAAATGAACAACATTCGGAGGAAAATGACTATGGACGGATACATAAAGAAGATCTCATCATTAGTTATTCGTTATACTTATCTAATCGTCTGCATTCTTCTGTAGCATCACGTTCCAAAAACTTATGTTTCCTTCTTGTCTGTGCTGTTTTTGGTGCCCGTGGCTCTTCCTTACAAACTACACTCTACACCGATTCTTTCAGAAGGGACTTACTACCTGACAAATTTATGCTAGACATTAACATACTCCTTTTCTTCAAAAACGAAATTCTGCTATTGCTAGTCTGCATTTTATATCCTTTTCGCTTCTGTCGTCATTAGTTGTTTAGAAGCACAAATTCCATAGCCCATCTATTACTGTCAGTGTCTCATTTTGTAATCCAATCCCCTCAGTACTGCCTGATTTAAATCAACTACATTATAAGAATACTGATGTGTATGACTTCATACACAAAGATAAGGAGAGGTGGGTTAGAGGGTAGTATGGCAACTTACACTGTAGGAAAGATAGACAGGAGCAGAAATGATTAGCGAACAATTTAACACAATAAACAAGAGATTTACTTCATTTGTATTTCTCCAAGCCCTCTGCCAACTGTCATACGCCGGTATGGTGGTATCGATATATGACACCGCACGTGTAACCACTGTTCTACTTTTTTTGATATTCACAACCCCATTGAAAGACACTAGTCATTCCACTCAAACCAATCTGCCAAGCACTTTCCCCTCTCTGGCAGAATTGCAATGACATTTGCAAATCTTAAAGTTTTTATTTCTTCTCCCTAAACTTTTAGTCCTTTTTCAGATCTCTCCTTGGTTTCGTTTGCCGCTTGCTCTATGTCCAGACTGAATGACATGACAGATAGGCTTAACGATACTGTCTCACTCCCTTCTGCACTGCTGCTTTCCTTACGTGTCTAATGACTCTAATAACTGTAGCTACGTTTCTGTGCAACTTATGCAGAATGCAACATGTAAGAAAAATTACCTTAGCCGGCCAGGGTGGACGAGCGGTTCTAGGCGCTACAGTCAGGAACCCCGCGACCGCTACGGTCGCAGGTTCGAATCCTGCCTCAGGCATGGATGTGTGTGATGTCCTTAGGTTAGTTAGGTTTAAGTAGTTCTAAGTTCTAGGGGACTGATGACCTCAGCAGTTAAGTCCCATAGTGCCCAGAGCCATGTGAACCATTTGAAATTACCTTAAATACACCCCGAACGATTACATGTAGAAAGCTGAGATTTTTCTTTATGTTTCAGCAGAAATGTGATGAAGTTTCTGACAGTGCAAGCAATTATTAACGCTTACAACTGTCAAATAGTGACACCGACCACTGTTAATGGAACTGTCATCCTATGATACTGAAAAGAGTCTCTGAAGAAGACTTCAACTGCGTAACATGCGAGGGCGTTTTAGAAAGTGATGCCTCCGAATTTTTTATTCTTTTCTCAATATCGGTTGACGCATTACATGTCACGCATATTACTCGGCTGATTTTTCCGCTTCATTGGTACAAGTTGAACCCTCTGCCACTAGATCATTCCGAAATGTTACGTATAACATGGCAGTGTGTAACGTAACTACGTCGGTGTACTGCGAGACCGTCAGAAAACTGAAAATACGAATTCGAAGAATTTGTCCATACATGAAGCACCATCTCTTTGAAAATGACAATGGTAGACCATACACGAGCGCCACGACATCCGCAGCAACCCAACGCCTTGAGTTCACTGTCACCCTTCATGCTCCACAGAGCCCTGTCTTGATCCCATCCAATTTTTATCTGACAAACTGCCTGTTGGTTGCTGTCTCAGGTTCTTCGGCCGACGTTTGTTTGACGATTTTTTGACGCTTCGCGAGTATGAGTGGCTAGTATTGTCAAAGCTTCCCCTCGTTGCTGGTGCCAGAAAACTCATCAAACAAACGTCGGCCGAAGAACACGACACAAGCCAACAGGCAGTTTGTCAACAAGTGGCCACGAAATCCTTAACAATTTTGTGCAATTTTCATCTGTTTGCAAAATTTTAAATACACCTTGGATGACTTCACCCTGATAGTGATGAATCGGTGCAAGCAGTGGGGCTCCATCAAGAAAGTCAAACATTCAGCAGTGATGGTATCAACAAACTTGTCCTTCTTTGGGAGAAATGTATTCGTCACCAGGGGGACTTTGTTGAGAAATGAATATGCAGACATGAAGAATAAGGACTTAGAGTGCTCATAAGGTTTACGTAAAAAGTTTAAGGGGAGTTGGGACGCCCTATCCTGACAATGGCTTCCATGTATTTCAGGAACCACAGTAGCCATTGACATGAAACTTTTACAGGACATTAAAATGTATGTTCTGCGTCTACTGAACCATAATAATTGCATTTCAGCCACTGATTTCGGAAATACAATTTTTAATTACAAGGTTAAAATTTTGTGTACTTTTGTACGTTGTCCTGAATGATTTTAATTATACAAAACATTAGGTTCTTTTAGTTCAGTAGGCTCAGGATATGTATATTATTACTCCCTGAAATTTGAATACTCTACTCGCAGTGGTTTCTGAGATTTAGGGAAAAATGCAAAATAAAATGTAAATTTTCAGGAACGGCTTCTAAAGTTTCAAAAGACTGTAACTCACTTTTTTATTTTTAGCCACTCAGAGGCACCCTGAACTGTACTGTATATCATCCTCTCGATCTTTTTCCAAGTTTTTTTCTTCTTTCTAGACTCCTTAGTGGCCAATGTGCTGCATACTCTACTTTATCAATGCGAACCTTGTCCATCCGTTCAAGTGCTCTGATGCAGTTTTCTCCAGGATTAATTCTTATATGCTGTAGCACTTTCACCCTACCAATGTTGCCATCATTAAAAGCAATAACAGCATCACTGACCCCCCACTATAGTGTCTTCATTCCAACAAAAACATTTTTTGGTAAGCGAGTCCATAGAAGATTATTGACCGACTCTCTGGGATTTTGAGTCTGACCACGCAGACACTTCTTTAGTAATTTAGGAATTGTCAGGTCTCTGTAAACAGGTTTTATGATATCCATGACTGCTGCTGGGATGGAATGTTTACGGCTGTATGAACTGTTTGAGCACTGGTCATTGCGGTAATCGCACCATGAATCAGGTCCAGGAGGGCAAAGGTGGTGTACTGGTTTTCATCAGTTGACAGTCTGTGGAAGAAGGTAGCCCATACTGCCTGCTTCATTTTCAACAGATCCTCAGTAGTATTTCTAATGGCCATCCCATAATACTTCTGTATTCATCAATCATTTTGTCTGTCAGACTGCCTCTTATGGTTTTACCATCAGAAAGTTTCTTGTCTCTCAAACTTTGCTTCAACTTCCCCAATCTGGTGCCCATCCCCTTCTGCACATGACAACACTGTTAACCTTTATAACACAGCAATCCACAGACTTCTATATAAAAAAATACCGATTTTATTAGATCTTGAAGCAATGCACGGTTCATAAGGCAAGTAAAAATTTTAACATTTTCAACCATTCTAGATTATATTTAAAAAATAAAAGAAAATACTTCCCATGTGAGTATAAGTGTGGTCCATTGATCGTGACCGGGCCAAATATCTCACGAAATAAGCGTCAAACGAAAAAACTACAAAGAACGAAACTTGTCTAGCTTGAAGAGAGAAACCAGATGGCGCTATGGTTGGCCCGCTAGATGGCGATGCCATAGGTCAAACGGATATCAACTGCGTTTTTTTTTAAAGTAGGAACCAAAATTTTTATTACATAATCGTGTAGTACGTTTAGTTGGACCACTTTTTTCGCTTTATGATAGATGCCGCTGTAATAGTCACAAACATATGGCTCACAATTTTAGTCGAACATTTGGTAACAGGTAGGTTTTTTAAATTAAAATACAGGACGTAGGTACGTTTGAAGATTTTATTTCGGTTGCTCCAATGTGATACATGTACCTTTGTGAACTTATCATTTCTAGGAACGCATGTTGTTACAGCGTGATTACCTGTAAATACCACATTAATGCAATAAATGCTCAAAATGAAGTCCGTCAACCTCAATGCATTTGGCAATACGTGTAACAACATTCCTATCAACAGCGAGTAGTTCGTCTTCCGTAATGTTCGCATATGCATTGACAATGCGCTGACGCATGTTGTCAGGCGTTGTCGGTTGATCACGATAGCAAATATCCTTCAACTTTCTCCACAGAAATAAATCCGGGGACGTCAGATCCGGTGAACTTGCGGGCCATGGTATGGTGCTTCGACGACCAATCCACCTGTCATGAAATATGCTATTCAATAGCCGGCCGTGGTGGCCACGCGGTTAAAGGCGCTACAGTCTGGAGCCGCGCGGCCGCTACGATCGCAGGTTCGAATCCTGCCTCGGGCATGGATGTGTGTGATGTCCTTAGGTTAGTTAGGTTTAAGTAGTTCTAAGTTCTAGGGGACTGATGCCCTTAGAAGTTAAGTCCCATAGTGCTCAGAGCCATTTGAGCCATTTGCTATTCAATACCGCTTCAACCGCACGCGAGCTGTGTGTCGGACATCCATCATGTTGGAAGTAAATCGCCATTCTGTCATGCAGTGAAACATCTTGTAGTAATATCGGTAGAACATTACGTAGGAAATCAGTATACATTGCACCATTTTAGGATTGCCATCGATAAAATGGGGGCCAATTATCCTTCCCATAATGCCGCACCATACATTAACCCGCCAAGGTCGCTGATGATTAACTTGTCGCAGCTTTCGTGGATTTTCCGTTACCCAATGGTGCATGTTATGTCGGTTTGCGTTACCGCTGTTGGTGAATGACGCTTCGTCGCTAAATAGAATGCGTGCAAAAAATCTGTCATTGTCCCGTAATTTCTTTTGTGCCCAGAGACAGAACAGTACACGACGTTCAAAGTCGTCGCCATGCAATTCCTGGTGCATAGAAATATGGTACGGGTGCAATCGATGTTGATGTAGCATTCTCAACACCAACGCTTTTGAGATTTCCGATTCCCGCGCAATTCGTCTGCTACTGATTTGCGGATTAGCCGCGACAGCAGCTAAAACACCTACTTGGGCATCATCATTTGTTGCAGGTCGTGGTTGATGTTTCATATGTGGCTGAACACTTCTTGTTTCCTTAAATAACGTAACTATCCGGAGAAAGGTCCGGACACTTGGATGATGTCGTCCAGGATACCGAGCAGCACACATAGCACACGCCCGTTGGGCATTTTGATCACAATAGCCATACATCAACACGATATCGACCTTTTCCGCAATTGGTAAACGGTCCATTTTAACACGGGTAATGTATCACGAAGCAAATACCAAATGGCTCTGAGCACTATGGGACTTAACAT
Organism: Schistocerca cancellata; assembly: GCF_023864275.1. Classification (NCBI taxonomy): domain Eukaryota; kingdom Metazoa; phylum Arthropoda; class Insecta; order Orthoptera; family Acrididae; genus Schistocerca; species Schistocerca cancellata. The sequence goes on along the minus strand of NC_064631.1, from coordinate 294,656,275 downwards.
CTTAGGTCATCAGTCCCCTAGAACTTAGAACTACTTAAACCTAACTAACCTAAGGACATCACACAACACCCAGCCATCCCCGCCGGGAATCGAACCCGGGAACCCGGGCGTGGGAAGCGAGAACGCTACCGCACGACCACAAGATGCGGGCATTGAAGCAAATACCTTCCACACTGGCGGAATGTTATGTGATATCACGTAGTCATACGTTAGTGACTATTACAGCGCCATCTATCACAAAGCGAAAAAAGTGGTCCAACTAAAACATTCATATTTCTTTACGTACTACACGAATATGTAACAAAAATGGGGGCTCCTATTTAAAACAAATGCAGTTGATATCTATTTGACCTATGGCAGCGCCATCTAGCGGGCTAACCATAGCGCCATCTGGTTTCCCCTTTCAAGCTAGACGAGTTTCGTTCTTTGTAGTTTTTTCGTTTGATGCTTATTTCGTGAGATATTTAGCCCTTTCACTATCAATGGATCACCCTGTATATCATTCGGAAAACTGCATATATTTTGATAAGATAAAAATCCGAAAATGTGAAAAAAAATTCCGTTCTAACTCCCCTAAAAAAGTTTTCACATAAGAAATTCTCAGGAATTACTTTTCAGCACACCATCGAATGAAAAGTGGAAACGGAAAAAAGTTCTGAGTATGAGTTCTTTTTTTCCACAAATCACGTTTTCAGTGCTGCTGTGTTCTTCAATCATTCATTACTAGATGGTGCATGGTCTTTTTGCCAAGCAGCGCTATCCTATGGATCTCCAAGTGCCATGCAGTATAGTGTCCTTCATAGCCTGGGATGGTTTGAAGACGTAACACACAAGTTTCTGGTGAGTGAGCACAGCTTTGTGAGCTACGACAGAGATATTGCAACTAGTATATAGAAAATTGTAGCAAGGTATGCATGGCCTTTGTTCGTCAACATCCACACAAGACTACTGAGTCAGCTAAAGCTATGAACCCATTCCATGTAATTCCAGTGCATGGTACTGACTCATTTCATTTTAAAAATGCTGTTGAAACGTTGTTGTCAATGCACGCGTATAAGGTCTCCAAAAGCAGTATTACCAAAGCCTCTCATACTCATTCATGTCGCATAGCTGTATAAAAATTCTTACCCTGAAACACCAGACTAGCAAAAATGTTAATGTATTCAAATGGGGAAGGACCACGGCAAGTGTATGACATGTACTTCAAAAAACTGATTCAAATGGCTCTGAGCACTATGGGACTTAACATCTGTGGTCATCAGTCCCCTAGAAATTAGAACTACTTAAACCTAACTAACCTAAGGACATCACAGACATCCATGCCCGAGGCAGGATTCGAACCTGCGACCGTAGCAGTCGCGCGGTTCCGGACTGCGCGCCTAGAACCGCTAGACCACCGCGGCCGGCACATGTACTTCATCTAAAGGACCTGCCATGTTCGTCGGTTGTAAAATAGAAAGACCTGTTAACAGCCGGCAGGAGTGACCGAGCGGTTCTAGGCGCTACAGTCTGGAACCGCGCGGCCGCTACGGTCGCAGGTTCGATTCCTGCCTCGGGCATGGATGTGTGTGATGTCCTTAGGTTAGTTAGGTTTAAGTAGTTCTAAGTTCTAGGGGACTGATGACCTCAGAAGTTAAGTTCCATAGTGCTCAGAGCCATTTGAACCGTTTTTGAACCTGTTAACAATGTTACCATTTCTTCCTCAAGAGCCCAGGGAGCTCTACGATAAACGTTGCATCATCTGAACCCATCACTAGAGTTGTGTAAAGAGCAGAAGTCAAGACTGAAAGATTTATTTTCTTGAATTTAACTTTATTATTCTCTTATAAAACATATAAACAAAGTGAGAAATTTCTTTTATTGACTTACAGTTCTGCAAGTTAGTGAGGTACTACTGTATTTCTACATTTGTGTTATCACAAATAAAATGAAGGGCAGAATTAACGGCACTTCAAAAAAAAAAAAAAAAAAGACCTTTCGCATTGACACTAAGAACCACGCAGCATACTGGTATGGCGCTTAGAAGGTTGTTAATGAATTGTTTATTTTCTAATGCGTCTAAATATTTTCTGATGAAGAGGACGGCGTAATTCTGTGGTAACAGAGTAAATTCTCAATTTTTGGATGCAAATAAGTTAGGTTCAAAGAGAGATACATTATTTCTTTAATCTCCCGATGATTTTGAGATTTGGCAATTAATTTTTTTCCATTTCCATTCTTCATATCTTCATATGTGGATCTTGATCAAATAGTACTAAAGTAACAGCGCCACAAATTACCAGATTACGTTTAGTACATTAAGGGAAAAGTTTGTGGGGCCTCGTCTCCTGATGGCTGGACAATGATTTGCGCCACCGTTACCTTGTTACCGTTTGACCAAGCTACACCCGTGTTACGGAGTTGAAATCTTCTTCGAAGACTACTCCGAATGCCACAGAAAAACGTAAATCATTGCATTAAACAAAAGGTTGGTATTACAATTCGGTAGCTACGGATGTCAAAATTACTTGCGTTCGTCACACAATGCGTAACATGGTCTGTTATAGCTTAGCGAAAACCAGCAGGTTACCATGCTTACTCGTTGTGAATGTATTATGGGTGGCCTGTATTAGTTGCCTTCAGTCATATTGTAAGGGGTACTACTATCGTAAAGTGGCATTTATTATTGATAGTATCCGACGCACTCAGATATTAAACTGACAGCTACTAAGCTTATGTTTTTTGTAATCGAACGTCTCAGGTCGTTCACAGCCTTGTGATAGTCATCAAAACTTAAAATTTCACTATCGAAAGAAATTGCTCCGAAAATACCTATTCCTAATCGAAACAACAGTTTAGTTTTCTAGATATATTATACATATGTTTCAGTCTTCATGGAATTTGATGACGTATAAGACGATTGAAAATTGTTGAGTCCATCCAGGATTTCCCGCATAACAAGGTTTTTTGATGTCTCAGAAAGCGGAGTGCTGAAAATAGGCGACATTTAATGAAATATTTGGGAAAATTCCCACATAATTTACTTGCCCTACTATATCGCAGCCATTAATGATGAGACGTGCAGCGCTGGTTATGATAGGCGAAAACGTTTTGGAGAATGTTAAGAACACGAAGGATAGTATCAATGCAAACGACGGCGACGAATTTGACAAAGAAATTAACTTTGCAAGTACTATGTCCTCCACATTAGAGACGCAGAACATCATGAAAAGCATGTGCGGCTATTTAGATGCACTTTCGATTAGCGAAATTGCTAAATCGATGGACGATATCGAACGACTTGTCGAAAACTTGATACTGGAAAACACACTGCAAAACCAAAAGTAATTTTTTCCCCATAAAACGTTAATACTGAATTTTTTCATTCATTGGCTATAACGTCTCTACCCATAAAGCCATCTAGGAACAATTTTTTTAATCTTTAGTACTTAATTATTACAAGTTAGTTTGGTCAAAGGTTCAGAATAAGGCAGTTTGTCGTATTGTGTTAGGTCAGTTAAAACATAGTACAGAGATATGAAACTGTAATGGAAGGTACAGAGTGCATCACCAGATAATTCATATATTTACATTATTGATAGAAGTACTACCCATATACTTGCTGTATAGATCCTAGAAAAGCCAGTTATAGTTAACTGTATTAATTTGTGCAAATTAACAGGCAAATTCAAATTTACAATTTTTGTCTATCTCAATTTTACAGTGATTCATCTGACCGAAACCAGTATTATATACTTAAGGAAGAGAAAGGGTTCCTTAATACCTTGTAGTCTCTTTTCCCCAGGAGAGTCAGCACAGTTTTAAATTAATGCCAGCAGACGTCGTAGCAATGTAGCGGATTGCTGTCTTTCATTGCTGCATCCAAAGAGCAAGTGTTTCACTCCTCCGTAAACCCACAGTCACAAAGCAATGACTCAACAGCAGGAATGCGGAGTGGATGCTATCGGAGGCGTGCATGATTGAATCTCAGTCGTGCTATAGTGGGTACAAACTTTCTGCCCTAACAGCTTTTTATGAACCAAAGATTTCTCGGTATCACTGGTGATATACTGGCGTAATTTCGCCCTCTTGATTTCGAGGACTGAACACTGTATTTATACTTTCAATGTACAGAATGTACACAGAAGAGTAAGTTTAGCAGGAAATCAAATTACTGCACTGAAACAAAATTTGACGATTTCGAAAATACACGATTTATGTGCATGCACCGATTAACACGAAATTCTTTAAGATGTAAAAGTATTTTGGTACCCTCTACCTGGTGTTAAACGATTCAAATGATTCAAATGGCTCTGCGTACTATGGGACTTAACATCTGTGGTCATCAGTCCCCTAGAACTTAGAACTACTTAAACCGAACTAACCTAAGGACATCACACACATCCATGCCCGAGGCAGGATTCGAACCTGCGACCGTAGTGGTCACGCGGTTCCAGACTGAAGCGCCTAGAACCGCACGGCCACCTCGGTCAGCTAACCGATTGACACTGTAGCTACTTTTGATGAATATGTCGTTCCGTACTGCACTTACATTCCAATTTAGATTAGTACTTTCGGCTGGACAGAACTCCTCTGTTAAGAAAGTGATTTTATGTCGTTCATGTTATGTCTGTCAATCTGCGTTTCATAAAAGGATACATGTGTCTTTTGGATGAACAAATTCACGTCTGATAAATATTTTCAGCCGGCCGCTGTGGCCGAGTGATTCTAGGCGCTTCAGTCCGGAACCGTGAAGCTGCTACGGTCGCAGGTTCGAATCCTGCCTCGGGCATGGATGTGTGATGTCCTTAGGTTATTTAGGTTTAAGTAGTTCTAAGACTAGGGGACTGATGGCCTTAGTAGCTAAGTCCCATTGCGCTTAGAGCCATTTGAACCATTTGAAATATTTTCAGACCAATGGCGAGGTGGTGGAAGCACTAGCTGGATATTTTGCAGACTTAACAGAGCTATGCTTCAAGGATGGAATCCGTTCACTGGAAAAATGTTGGACAGATTGCATTAACCAAAAAGATGATTAGTTAGAAAAATAAGTGCATTTCATCTAAAAACAGCTTCTTTCGCTGTCAGACTAGGAACTTGGGTACTTGCCTCCGTCGCTTGGTTCAAAACATCATAAGAGACGGAAAACTGCTTCTAGTCTTCGCACTAATCGCTACAACAAAAACCACAACGAGAATGGAACATATTTATCGAATAAAAAAGCCTCTGAAGGTTTTACCAGTTTCCATTGGATGGCTTATGGACGTTGATATCTTAGCTGGCAAATACTCTGCTGTGAAGTGGGACACTGCTATTTCAGGAGAAAAGCGTTATGACTGCTACGCCACATCGATCGCCGACGTCAGTCAGTCCACTACGAAGCGGAAGCCGTGTTGGCCAGCGAACTTCCCCGTTACAGTTCCTCGTCCGTGACGGGCGGCAGCGGAAGTGATGTAACTTTTATGACCGGAGCCCGCCATTCATCTTTTGGGAAACATAAAGGTGCCTGTCCGATGCCACACCGGATACATCAAACAGTGATCCGTTATACGTTTCAAGTTTCACGCGAAGTGAATGAGAAGTGGTCCAAAAGCGGCGCGTTATAAAGCGAGTGGGGCGCTTGCAGTTCACGTTTGGTCACTTATGTTGCTCAGATCAGCTGAAATTTGGAGTGGATACAACGATAAAGTCCACTGTATATCAATTATTAAGGGAAAAGTTAAGTTTCATTGGGAATTGCGGAACCTTTCGAAGTTCGGGCAGTATTCTGAGTAGGCGTTAAGTAGTCTGGCACCAGTCTTCATACTAGGAGAAAAATTGTTATGTATGTAGTAAGTAACAATCGAAGAGGGAATTGAGCATACGTCTGTGAGACCTCAGTGTAGAGTCTAGAATTCACGCATGGGTAGATAATAAACAGAGAACTGTCTAGGCTGTAAACGAAAAGACCTGAATGTAGAGGCCTCATAACTGACAGAAGATCAAAAAAGCAAGAAGGCGCTCAGAAACTGGCTGAAAAACTGCAACTCATTCAGGAAATGACGGGACTCAGGTATGAAATGACAGGCGGGGACTATGCAATACTAACAGGATAAACATATGGAAACGAGAATTGGAAAATCAAGGTTAATAGACGAATTTAAAAGTCTGGTGATAGGTCTATAGCTAAATGAGCTGGATAAAGAAGCAAATAAAGGTATGAATGAAAGGATGGAACAATCAAGTACGTTGGCGCAAAACTACAACAACAAGAAGGCAATCTTCGGAAAAGCGATGTTAAATCATAATACGATAGCAGTGAAAACAGAAGCATTCAGTAGCTCTGAATGCTTCATATTATATAAGAGAAGGGGAATGAAGTAAGTGGAGAGTTAAGATCTAAAAGTATTAAAGCGGATTGTAGGACCAGAAAAAAATGGTTCATGGAGGAGGAGCAAAATTGGAAACCCAACAAGGAAGCAGGAAAAGTAACAAGTAGATCAAGAAATAGATTTTTAATTACTACTACCTTATCAGGTAAATGTAATCACCCAATAAATTTAGGAAAAAAGTGTGGACGAAGTTGGATTAAGTCAATGAAGATTTTTAAAAAAGGGAGTTGTTTAGAACTGAAAAAGCAAGACCGTGGCGCTCTGATCATGGATTTACTTGAAACTTCGTACACTTTCTTAGTCCACTAGGACAATATAATGCGAGTACCGCTCATGATATTTAAATTTATATTTTTCTCATGACTAGTCATATTATTTCATTTATATTATACTAGAAAGGCAATGTGATGAGAAGACACGTGTATTTGGATGACTTATTATTGAATGTTCATTGTTGTTTGGTTGTTTGCTAATTTTGACTGTCACAAAAATATTATAGTTATAATTATTGACAATTATATAGTTATAATTATTGACATTGTTTCCAAAATCCCTTTTACGTACAGTCGGGTAAGGTACCGAGACCTGCTTTATGCCATGGACGGTTTGATCTACAGACAAATGTTTCGAGGACGAGGAGCAGCCTTGCAAAGCCCAAGTCAGATATCGATAAACAAACGTGTAAATAACTATATCCAGTAATACAGTGAATCACAATTTTCCAGAATATGAGGGTACCGTAAGATTAATCGTCGGATGTGCTTTGGACATTAGAAGTTGCAGGATGATATTTTTCTTATAGACAGGGAAGACATAAATGAAAACAGCATCTATTGCATCAAATGAATGTAATTTTTCCTTATGCACAATATTTCTTTCAGTGTTCCCAAGGAAAAAGCAAACTCACTGATATTTTAAAAAATCTGCGTTCCTTCCGACAGTTGGGATGCAAAACATGCACAACGCAACACTTTCGTAGATATCGGTGCCGAAAGTTCGCAGTATACGACTGAATGTATTTTAATAAAATCTTCAGGAGATGCAATTTCTCATTCGTTGACAATCAAATATGAACAAGTTAGAAGAGGCTTGTTCAGTTTTAACATGCCTATAGAAATAAAAGTGGCATAGTATTTGTTGTAATAACAAAAATTAGTAAATAGCCAAATAACATTGGAAATTCAATAAAAGTTCATGCAAATACACGTGTCTTTTCATCATATTACCTTTCAAATTTAATATGTACAAAATAATATGACTATTGTTGAAAAAAAACATGCATTACTCGTAGAAAGAACGAGTGAGACATGATCCAGCGATCATTATGGAGCTTGAACCCTATCCACATGTCCGCCGCCAGCTCACGCTGAGGGTCGCAACGCACAGGTACATAGTTGACGCCTAAAATTTCTTATGTGATTTTTTCGAAATCTTTTAAGTAGTACGCCTTACTACTTGCATATTATGTTGTCCTAATGGACTATTAAATTTTATTAAGTCTGAAGTAAATCCGTGATCCGAACGTCGTGGCCTCCCCTTGTAAGCTCGACAGTTTTGAGGAATTCTGAAAGAAAAAAAAAGGAAAAAAAAAACAGTTCAAAGGCCAAGAAAAACTGTTCGGAAAGAAGAACATCAGCGTAAGAAGTTATCCTAGAAGTCTAAGAGAAGACTTTGTGGCTAAATGGCTGGGTGGTTTATGGATTACATGCGTTATACATTTTTTGGGGTAATTTAAAACTTTCTTGCTATGAACGTGTATTGTGCATTCGTGGCGGACATTTGTTTATGCCTTCAGTGTGCGCTCCTCACGGATGCACGAGTTTCCATCAAGTTTTCTCCTTCAACTTTCCTGCGCTCTCTTGTGAAGATAGCCACTGACTGGATGAGACGTGACGAACAGAAAGCAGGGGACAGTTTAAAAGGTGATGTCAGAAGACCTTCATAAAAATTTGTTTCTGTCTGTAATGACCCATGTTTCAAATAGCAACTGGGCCACTTTCTCCAAATGAAATAACGGCCCCAGAATCATATATGTTGTGGCTATGCCCTCTTGTAATATTTTTTGGTTCCTGGCTGGATGAGGAGACGGAGGTACGATAGGTGCGAGGCCGGTTTCCTCTGACTAATACACAAAATGCATTCGTGGTTAAAATACACTTTATTACAGGAACCAATTGAGTAGTTATTGTATTGTATGTTAACCGGGGACCTAGAAACGACGGAGAGACTCCGTCCCCGCCGCAGCCGCAGTGGTCCACAACGCCACGACGACTACCGCAGTGTCCGCAGCTCGTGGTCGTGCGGTAGTGTTCTCGCTTCCCGCGTCCGGGTTCCCGGGTTTGATTCCCGGCGGGGTCAGGGATTTTCTCTGCCTCGTGATGACTGGGTGTTGTGTGATGTCCTTAGGTTAGTTAGGTTTAAGTAGTTCTAAGTTCTAGGGGACTGATGACCATAGATATTAAGTCGCATAGTGCTCAGAGCCATTTGACTACCGCAGTCCATTTAACCCCTCCGCCGCCCCACACCGAACCCAGGGTTACTGTGCGGTTCGGCCGCCGGTGGACCCCCCCAGGAACGTCTCACACCAGACGAGTGTAACCCCTATGTTTGCGTGGCAGAGTAATGGTGGTGTAGAACTTGTTTGCGCAGCATTCGCCGACATACTGTAGCTGAGGCGGAATAAGGGGGACCAGCCCGCATTCGCCGAAGCAGATGGAAAACCTCCTAAAATCCATCCACAGACTGGCTGGCTCACCGGACCTCGACACAAGTCTGCCGGGCGGATTCGTGCCGGGGACCAGGCGCTCCTTCCCGCTCCGGAAAGCCGTGTGTTAGACCGCTCTGGTAACCGGGCGGGCAGTTGAGTAGTTAACTTCAATGATGTCCAATCTGAAGTTCCTGAATCTTGTCCGTGTCCATATCAACGACTAGCGTCTAACATTCCCTCACAGCTATCTAAAGTGCGAGGTGACAATTATCACTGTGAAAGACTAGAGCACAGTGCGACGTATTGAGGTGCAATGCGACCTGTGTGCTAAGATTGAGATCGTGATGTTGAGTCAGCTCGGTCGGCGGCGGCGGCCTATATTCACGCTGCCCAGGGGGCTTTATCGCCGCGTAGCCCGGGAGCGTGTCTTCTCTTGTCAGAGATGTGCCTGTCCGCCCTGATAGCTGAATGGTCAGCGTGACGGGTTGCCGTCCTACGGGCCCGGGTTCGATTCCCAGCTGGGTCGGAGATTTTCTCCGCTCAGGGACTGGGTGTTGTGTTGTCTTCATCAGCATTTCATCCCTATCCGGCGCGCACGGCGCCCAATGTGGCGTCGAATGTAATAAGGCCTGCACCAAAGCGGCAGGACCTGCCCACAAGGGGCCTCCCGGCCAATGACGCCAAGCACTCAACGCCATTTCCATAGGTGCGCCTAATTCAGGGCTTGCTATACAATGTTTTCTAGTGCCGACCGGTGTGCTCGCGAAGACGTATGGCAGCACAATGTAAGTCAGGTAGAGGTTGTCCCTCATGGAGGCGTGCAATCTGTGAGATCGTGCATGCGGAATTAATTTTATTATCCAATAGTTCATAAGAACCGCATGAAAAAGAACGCGTCATCATCATAATCATCACTTATTCCATTAAGGGTTCTCTAAGGACAACAACAGTAAAACAAAAGAAGTAACCACACTGAAACTCTTATTATCAAAAAATTATTATTATTATTAGCCTGGTATAATAATAATGGCGTGTGACGAGGGCCTCCCGTCGGGTAGACCGCTCGCCTGGTGCAAGTCTTTCGATTTGACGCCACTTCGGCGACTTGCGCGTCGATCGGGATGAAATGATGATGATTAGGACAACACAACACCCAGTCCCTGAGCGGAGAAAATGTCCAACCCAGCCGGGAATCGAACCCGGGCCCTTAGGATTGACAGTCTATCGCGCTGTCCACTCAGCTACCGGGGGCGGACATTAGCCTGGTGAAGTTATATTATCAAAACAGGCGTAGGGAAATGTAAAGCTCTGTCTCTGACAATATTATACTTTTTCTCTAAAAATTGCAAGGCTATCTAGTGAAACTTCATCATCGCTAGCCGCGCGGGGTTGCGGCGCAGTGTAAGGCGCCTTGCCACGGTACGCACGGTTCCCCCCTTCGGAGTTTCGAGTCCTCCATCGGGCATGGGTGTGTGTGTGTATGTGTGTGTGTGTGTGTGTGTGTGTGTGTGTGTGTGTGTGTGTGTGTGTGTGTGTGTTGTCCTTAGCATAAGTTAGTTTAAGCTAGATTACGTAGTGTGTTAGCCTAGGGAACGATGACCTCAGCAGTTTGGTTCCATAGCAACTTACCAAACTCATTTCCAAAATAATTTCCTGTTATCGTCATCATAAAATATGATATGTAGCCGCACAACTTGTATTATGGAAACTCTTATTCCAACATGTATGTATAAAAATTTTCTGCAATTTCCTACTATCGGACATGTCAGTATTCTGATAGAGATCAAAAACAGAAGTTAATTACTCTTTCTATAACTCAAATCAAATGTGTGTGAAATCGTATGGGACTTAACTGCTAAGGTCATCAGTCCCTAATTTTACACACTACTTAACCTAAATTATCCTAAGGACAAACACACACACCCATGCCCGAAGGAGGATTCGAACCTCCGCCGGGACCAGCGAGAGTCCATGACTGCAGCGCCTCAGACCACGCGGCTTTCTATAACTCACGAAAAATCAATTCTCTTGTTTCTGGCTGCGATTTTTAAAATATTCTCTAACATCTCCTAACAGTTATACTAAAAGTGGATAGTTCCTGTGAATTATTATGGGTGGAGGTTACACTCAACAACCGAGCTAGGTTAATTATTGGCTCCTTTTACAGACCCCCCGACTCAGCAGCATTAGTGGCAGAACAGCTGAGAGAAAATTTGGAATACATTTCACATAAATTTTCTCAGCATGTTATAGTCTTAGGTGGAGATTTCAATTTACCGGACATAGACTGGGACACTCAGATGTTTAGGACGGGTGGTAGGGACAGAGCATCGAGTGACATTATACTGAGTGCACTATCCGAAAATTACCTCGAGCAATTAAACAGAGAACCGACTCGTGGAGATAACATCTTGGACCTACTGATAACAAACAGACCCGAACTTTTCGACTCTGTAAGCGCAGAACAGGGAATCAGTGATCATAAGGCCGTTGCAGCATCCCTGAATATGGAAGTTAATAGGAATATAAAAAAAGGGAGGAAGGTTTATCTGTTTAGCAAGAGTAATAGAAGGCAGATTTCAGGCTACCTAACAGATCAAAACGAAAATTTCTGTTCCGACACTCACAATGTTGAGTGTTTATGGAAAAAGTTCAAGGCAATCGTAAAATGCGTTTTAGACAGGTACGTGCCGAGTAAAACTGTGAGGGACGGGAAAAACCCACCGTGGTACAACAACAAAGTTAGGAAATTACTGCGAAAGCAAAGAGAGCTTCACTCCAAATTTAAACGCAGCCAAAACCTCTCAGACAAACAGAAGCTAAACGATGTCAAAGTTAGCGTAAGGAGGGCTATGCGTGAAGCCTTTAGTGAATTCGAAAGTAAAATACTAGGTACCGACTTGACAGAAAATCCTAGGAAGTTCTGGTCTTACGTTAAATCAGTAAGTGGCTCGAAACAGCATGTCCAGACACTCCGGGATGATGATGGCATTGAAACAGAGGATGACAAGCGTAAAGCTGAAATACTAAACACCTTTTTCCAAAGCTGTTTCACAGAGGAAGACCGCACTGCAGTTCCTTCTCTAAATCCTCGCACAAACGAAAAAATGGCTGACATCGAAATAAGTGTCCAAGGAATAGAAAAGCAACTGGAATCACTCAACAGAGGAAAGTCCACTGGACCTGACGGGATACCAATTCGATTCTACACAGAGTACGCGAAAGAACTTGCCCCCCTTCTAAGAGCCGTGTACCGCAAGTCTCTAGAGGAACGGAAGGTTCCAAATGATTGGAAAAGAGCACAGGTAGTCCCAGTCTTCAAGAAGGGTCGTCGAGCTGATGCGCAAAACTATAGACCTATATCTCTGACATCGATCTGTTGTAGAATTTTAGAACATGTTTTTTGCTCGTGTGTCATGTCGTTTCTGGAAACCCAGAATCTGCTCTGTAGGAATCAACATGGATTCCGGAAAGAGCGATCTTGTGAGACCCAACTCGCTTTATTTGTTCATGAGACCCAGAAAATGTTAGATACAGGCACCCAGGTAGATGCCATTTTCCTTGACTTCCAGAAGGCGTTCGATACGGTCGCCAGATAAACAAAGTAAGAGCCTACGGAAAAGCAGACCAGCTGTGTGGCTGGATTGAAGAGTTTTTAGCAAACAGAAGACAGCATGTTGTTATCAACGGAGAGACGTCTACAGACGTTAAAGTAACCTCTGGCGTGCCACAGGGGAGTGTTATGGGACCATTGCTTTTCACAATATATATAAATGACCTAGTAGATAGTGTCGGAAGTTCCATGCGGCTTTTCGCGGATGATACTGTAGTATACAGAGAAGTTGCAGCATTAGAAAATTGTAGCGAAATGCAGGAAGATCTGCAGCGGATAGGCACTTGGTGCAGGGAGTGGCAAATGACCCTTAACATAGACAAATGTAACGTATTGAGAATACATAGAAAGAAGGATCCTTTATTGTATGATTATATGATAGCGGAGCAAACACTGGTAGCAGTTACTTCTGTAAAATATCTGGGAGTATGCGTGCGGAACGATTTGAAGTGGAATGATCATATAAAATTAATTGTTGGTAAGGCGGGTACCAGGTTGAGATTCATTGGGAGAGTCCTTAGAAAATGTAGTCCATCAACAAAGGTGGTGGCTTACAAAACACTCGTTCGACCTATACTTGAGTATTGCTCATCAGTGTGGGATCCGCACCAGATCGGGTTGACGGAGGAGATAGAGAAGATCCAAAGAAGAGCGGCGCGTTTCGTCACAGGGTTATTTGGTAACCGTGATAGCGTTACGGAGATGTTTAACAAACTCAAGTGGCAGACTCTGCAAGAGCGGCGCTCTGCATCGCGGTGTAGCTTGCTCGCCAGGTTTCGAGAGGGTGCGTTTCTGGATGAGGTATCGAATATATTGCTTCCCCCTACTTATACCTCCCGAGGAGATCACGAATGTAAAATTAGAGAGATTAGAGCGCGCACAGAGGCTTTCAGACAGTCGTTCTTCCCGCGAACCATACGCGACTGGAACAGGAAAGGGAGGTAATAACAGTGGCACGTAAAGTGCCCTCCGCCACACACCGTTGGGTGGCTTGCGGAGTATAAATGTAGATGTAGATGTAGATGAACAGTTATACTATAATGCTCCTGCACACAATAAACAACTTACCACACCATGTTGCTGCAGCTGCACAAAAATTCTGCATCCAGAACATGCTACAATAATTCAAATGAAATACTGCGATCGATGCAGAGTGCAGTGTATGGTCACATTTCCTTTTTTATAGAAATTAAATGATCAGGAGGGGTTTAGTCAACAAGTCTTAAGCGGCGTCAAAATATGGAAAGAAACAATAAAACCTTTTAATTTACTACATTCTGAAAATTGAAGATTTACACACTGACAAACTTTACTCAGACCTTTCTTCCCTTGGGCAAACTAATTAGCAAAAACTTTAATTGCTCCACAATGTCTTTAATCAATAATCACGTATCTGGTCACTACAAAGGTACGAATATTACTTTCAGCATAATTGACAAAATCACTCCAGTGCGCAAGCAAGCAACAACTATACGCCGCAAAAAGGCAAATTACCAGAATCCTCGATTAATGCAAAAATCTCCTCTGGCGCTACTAGCACGGTCAGGGCAGGCTGCGACCTTCCCTGACGCGCGGCTTCTCTCCACGCCAGGCTGCGTCAGATGACTCTCAACAACTGTTCGTTCGCTACCACTGGCGATAATAATACTCGCATCTCAGACTCAGAGTTAGCGTGTTAGCGTGTGCACACAACAGCACAATCAAATTGATCATTTGTTGTGGTGCACTGTTAACGTTGTGAAATTTAACTGTATCATTGAGAGCTTTAATTGGAAGAACTCCTTTACAAGGCTTACAACACCATTTAAAAGTAATTTTAATCAGATTGTAGCACTCTTCGGAGAAAGATTTTCAAAGAGAATTTGCGCTGACCAGAACCTAAACATGAAAGGAATTTGCGCCTCCCGCTCGGTCCGTTAAATATGGATGACTCGATGAGTAGACCTCTTCCTACCAGAAAGTTTGACCCCATTCGCGGCGTAAAACTTTAATTGCGGTAGCTTTACTGTTTCGACGACCGAACCTGCCATTTGGTTCCTCGTCTTGTCTCTAATCGTCGATCAGTATAGTATACTCTAAATCTATTCTGCTGTAATTCAGCTCTTGTGCAATGTAAATAGTTACGATCGGTGGTGGCTGTATTCATAAGCAAGTTGGTTTTTAAAATGATAAACACAAAATTACAATATTTTACCGTGCTCGAATTAGGGATGAGAAAACCAGCCGGTTCTGAACTACTGGCGGTTTTCGGTATCTGTTGGGTCTCATTTATAACAAGTGTTTTTCAGTTTTTTCTAATAATCGAGTAAAAATACCGAAATATCGATTGAGCATGGCAACAGTACTAAAATGGTACCAACCCTAGCCTGGAAATACCTTTGCGAAGTGACGTAGCAATGAGGTAAAATGCTTCATTTGCTTTAAAAAAATTAAAGATTTGTCTGCTGTTTCTATGAAATAATAAAAGAGATAAGAAGTTGTGGTAATAGTAATAAATTAAAAATTTTACAACAATTGATTGATAATATATGAGGGTGGTTTTAAAAGTTCTCGGAATCATCAAGAGAGGCCAGCGCTAGCGCAACGAGTTGTTCACTTGATATTCATTTGAATGTTGCCTGTAAACCCGTGGCACGTCAGTGCACTTGGAAGAGAGCTCTGGCGGTGACGTGGCTCTGTTGTTCGCGCGTAGTGATTTGCGAAGATGCAAAAAATCGAGATTCTATCAGTGATTAAGTACTTCGTAAAGAAAGGTATGAAAGGAAAGGATATTCATGCCAGTTCCCAGAATACACTGGTGATGGGTGTGGGGGGGGTGAGGGCTTTCCTCCTTCATATTCAACTGTTGCCAAGTGGAAAAATGAATTTAAATTTGGTCTGGAGAGCTTAGATGATGATCCGCGCAGTGGTCGGCCAAGATGTGTCACTACTCCAGCAATCATTGCAAAAGTGCACAGGATGGTCATGGAGGACCGCCGATTGAAAGTGCATGAAATTGCTCACGCTTGCCAAACGTCATCTGAAAGGGTATATCTCATTTTAACTGAGGAATTAGAAATGAAAAAATTATCTGCAAGATTATTCATCTGTGCCAATAGATCTCACACTACAAATAACCAATGCCAACCTACATAAACACAAAAAAATCCCTTCAACTCACATTAAAGAACTAATGGACCTGCTTGAATACACACTTTCACACAACTATTTTAAATTTAACAATAAAATCTACAAACAAACAGATGGTCTGGCAATGGGCTCAAATCTTTCCGGATTGTTAGCAGAAATATTTGTAAGTAACCTAGAAGACAAAATCTTGAATTCCAATCACCACCTCCTCAAAAATATCATCTACTACTACAGATATGTAGATGATACCATAATTTTAAGCAAAGGCACTAAAGATGACATCAGTGAGTTGAATCAGTTTTTCAACAACTCCCATGAAAGCATAAAATTCACAGTTGAACACCAAAAAGATGACAGTATAAATTTCCTAGACCTTACCATTACAATAAAGAATAACAGACATCAGTTTGAAATTTATCGGAAGCCTACCACAACACATACCACAATCCACAACTCCTCTTGCCACCCCACAGCACACAAAATGGCAGCATACCGGTACATGATTAATAGAGCTATCCAACTACCACTTTCAGAAGATAAATGTGATAAAGAAATTGAAATAATAAAACACACAGCTATTGAAAATGGCTATAACACCTCCATAGTAGACACTCTAAAACACTCAATAATGGCAAAGCAATCACAACACAAAAAACGAAAAGAAAATAACATCTTCCATACAATCCCCTTTCTGGGTAACATTTCATACCAGATTGCCAATGTCTTCAAACGGAAAGGCATAAGCATGTCCTTTACAACAGACAACAAGATTGGACAGAAGTTACCCCACAACATCGGCACACGAAACCCACTTCATCACACAGGTGTGTACAAAATTGAATGTCTGGACTGTGACTGCTTCTACATTGGCCAGACAGGCAGATCATTTGAGATTAGGTTCAAGGAACAAATGGGAGCACTAAAAAACTAAAAATACCACACATCAGCAATAGCTACCCACCTACATGAAACAAAACACCATGTTAACAACACAAGTATTAGCATCCTACACATCCAACCAAAAGGCAGAAAACTAGACATCCTTGAAACACTCCAAATATACAAACACCGAATGAAACAACCAGAATCCATCTTAAATGACAAAAATGACAATATTTACAATAGTATCATTTCGGTTTTCAGCAACTGCCTACACTCTTAAAAATACACACACACACACACACACACACACACACACACACACACATGTGCACACATGCTAATATTTACCAAAAATATTGACAGCTGCCAAGAGTACAAGAGATTGACCTCATTCACAGATATTTCATCACACCAACAGCTTGTACCCCTTGTCAGCTTAAAACTGTAGGTACATCAACTACTGGCACAAATGTATATCTATCTGCATATTTTATAACATTAACCAGTGTATTACCCCAACCTTTAGGCAGCTAATATATGCAACATGTAATCTTAAGACTCCTTGCCATGTAAATGTTAGCTCTCATATAATCACTCCTTCCCTCTCTCTCTCTCTCTCTCTCTTTCTTCAAAGAGTGTCATCTATTAATGATTTTACTGCTGTAGCCAATATGATCATTGTAATTCAAGCCTGTAACATTTCACCTAATTGTTATTAGCAAGTATGAAGTTTAAGCCATTTTAACATTTCACCTGATTGCATAAACGAGTACGAATGTTTAGCTGTTTTAACCTTTCAAAATTGGATTTATATACCACCTGAAGTACACACACATATATTCGACACCTCAAAACAAACACCCCCAAATGGTTTAAACGATTATTCTGTAATAATGTTGTTACGATCTATATTCTTTGCACTTTGCGATTATGTCTTCTCTTCTGCTGTACGAACCTTGCACCCAGCTGATTCCAGACGCCATATTTGTTTACAAATGTGGCAGTATACATGTGAAGTGTTACGACAGAAAAAGGAACCTGTGACCACTGGAGGTACTCTAGTTTACTTATTAAAGTTTACCATTAGATATCAGTTTATTTTTTGTCAAAAGTTATCCAAAACCATATTCTGAAATAGTGTCTTGTTTCCCCACTAGGCAGTGCCACAAGTTCCTCCAAAATCGTAACACAACATACACACATATGTAATACTAACTAATGTAAATCCACCCGATGATGGAGGTTTAAACCTTCGAAACGCGTCGTGGAAAAAATAAAAACAAAAGGTGACTGGTAACAGTAAACTTGTTGTTTCATTTCATGTCAGTAACAGTCACGGTAAAGCCTAACCTAAAAATGTTCGCATTAAAGTAAAATTTTTCTTTTTGGACCAAGATTCACTTCAAACGAAGAATTGATAGCCGGAGTTGACAACTGTTTTGCAGGCCTGGAGGAAAATCATTTTCCAGATGGGATCAAGGATGACATCGGAAGTTCACTGAGACTTTTTGCGGATGATGCTGTGGTATATCGAGAGGTTGTAACATTGGAAAATTGTGCTGAAATGCAGGAGGATCTGCAGCGAGTTGACGCATGGTTAAGGGAGTGGCAATTGAATCTCAATGTAGACAAGTGTAATGTGCTGCGAATTCACAGAAGGAAAGAGCCTTTATCATTTAGCTACAATGTAGCAGGTCAGCAACTGGAAGCAGTTAATTCCATAAATTATCTGGGAGTACGCATTAGGAGTGATTTAAAATGGAATGATCATATTAAGTTGATCGTTGGTAAAGCAGATGCCAGACTGAGATTCATTGGAAGAATCTTAAGGAAATGCAATCCGAAAAAAGGAAGTAGGTAACAGTACGCTTGTTCGCCCACTGCTTGAATACTGCTCAGCAGTGTGGAATCCGTACCAGATAGGGTTGATAGAAGAGAGAGAGAAGATCCAACGGAGAGCAGCGCGCTTCGTTACAGGATCATTTAGTAATCGCGAAAACGTTACGGAGATGATAGATAAACTCCAGTGGAAGACTCTGAAGGAGAGACGCTCAGTAGCTCGGTACGGGCTTTTGTTGAAGTTTCGAGAACATACCTTCACCGAAGAGTCAAGCAGTATATTGCTCCCTCCTATGTATATCTCGCGAAGAGACCATGAGGATAAAATCAGAGAGATTAGAGCCCACACAGAAGCATACCGACAATCCTTCTTTCCACGAACAATATGAGACTGGAATAGAAGGGAGAACCGATAGAGGTACTCAAGGTACCCTCCGCCACACGCCGTCAGGTGCCTTGTGGAGTATGGATGTAGATGTAGATGTAGATGTAGAAGGCACTGGAACATCGTTGGACCAAGTGCATTAATCTGCAAGGAGACTACATTGAAAAATAAAAAAGTTTCAGTGATGTAAGTACTTTTTTTCTATTCCATTCCGAGAACTTTTCAAACCACCCTAGTACAGTAAAAATAGAAAGTAGCCTATCTGCTGCCCGCCTCTATATAATATCCGTTTACCTGCCTGTAGTCCTTGAAAACGGACAATTTAACACGACAAATACACTTCTGCAATCTCAGTTTTCACGCTTTAGCACTGACTACTCGTAATTCACAAGCAGTGGTATGATCCCCGACTACATCATGATTTTTAAGCAGAGTTTCAAAAAATTGGAATTATTAAGAGAATACTGGTGATTTTTTGTAGTATTCAACCACTTTCACCTTTGGTAAGAAAAGCAGTGAACCGCGGGAGGACTAAGTTTTCCTTTAATTTGCCTTTTCAGATTGATATTTTGATTCTGCGTATCTTGAAATTGGGAAAGTCAAAGTTTTTTAGTCTTCCTTCGGTTTCTAAGTTTATTAAGGAAATAATAGGAATAAAACAGCGAAAATTGGTTATTTCACAAACCGGTTATTTTGAGCGGTTTTAACAGCCAGGTTAGACTGGCGTGGGAAAAAAGATATAACCGAAAACCGTAACCCATAGCTCGAATGGGTAATTGCTATGTTACTGTAAGCTCAAATAAAAAAGATTTGGCAGCGTTGCAGATCGGTGGTCAAAATTATTTGGCAGCCAGTCATTCCAATTTATTAGCTGCCAGCGTTCCTCATTACAAGCGAATTTGTTCTGGTTTCCGCGGTTTTCCGCCGATGCTTATCCAGCTGTTGGTTGCGCAAATAATATTAACATTTTCATTCGTTACAGTCGTCATTACGAGCGAAAAACACATTTCTGGTTCCACGATTCACGTTTCCGTCTTCGATATCTGGACGTGTTCTATTACATATTTTTGTTCTTGAACAGTAAAGCTAAAAGCTTGTAATACGATGTACAAATATACACGCGGCAATAGAATCGTATTGGTCATCTAGCCACGCCAAACTCCGTGAGCTTTCAGCCGACTATGATAGAAACATTGTTAAGGGGCAAATAACCGCTTCCCGATTTATTTTTCTTGTGTGATGGGAATTCATGTCTGCCTATTATGCAGAGAATAACTATTATTCTGTCCTGATGCCCTGACACGTTTAAGCATCTTTTCGCCATCATCGGTGATTATCTTTAGTAAGGTCGCTCATATGTCAAAATGTTTAAGTATTTACTGTTGTAACAAAACTTAGACCTAAAAACTTTTACAGTCGACTTTCATTTTTTAACTTATTCACTAGATTGTTACGTATTATAATAACATCTTTTCATTTTTCAGTAGCCTGCCATCTGCAACGAATCGATGGTACTGTGAAATTAGCTGGAGAGTGCAACATGAATGCATGTCCAAGGAACAGTGCATCGTTCTTCTTAATAACACAGGCTCTGAAATATCGTATTTATCCGACGATACAAGGTAGCGACTTTCAATTAATATGTTCTCGCCTGTACGGGAATTACATAATGTGTGCACGAGTAGAGGTCCTGACACGAGGACGACATATGGAAGTTTGGTGTGGCCGTGAGTCGTGCAAGTATAGCCAGAGCGGTTAAAGCGATTGTTCACATAAAGCGGGAAATCCTGGTTCGAGTCCCGATCGGGCACAATTTTCACTTTGTCATTCCTTTATAAAGCTGAATGTTATTCGTATTGGCAACTGCGAATAGATTTCATGTCTGTTACAATTCTATTTTAATGACACATTAACAACCAATCTGTTACGTTTTCATTGCCATAATACTTATACAACCATTTTCATCATTCCTGCCCAGTAGTGATGAAAACTGTGTAATTGTCCGCCTTGTAGGTTCGAACAGGCATATATTTCATTTGTCTATATGCTGACAAGTCCTTACTTATGCATCCTCTTATAAAATAAACCGGAAATAATGTGTTATGTGGTGTCACCGCCAGACACCACACTTGCTAGGTGGTAGCCTTTAAATCGGCCGTGGTCCGTTAGTATACGTCGGACCCGCGTGTCGCCACCATCAGTGATTGCAGACCGAGCGCCGCCACACGGCAGGTCTAGAGGGACTTCCTTGCACTCGCCCCAGTTGTACAGCCGACTTTGCTAGCGATGGTTCACTGACAAATTACGCTCTCATTTGCCGAGACGATAGTTAGCATAGCCTTCAGCTACGTCATTGGCCACGACCTAGCAAGGCGCGATTACCAGTTACTATTGATGCTGTAAAACATGTACCGTCAAGAGAGATGTTCACCAATTATGGATTAAAGTTAAGTATTCCAGTAGCTACGTACTTTTTTTACTAGTCTTATTCCGTGTCCTGTTCCAGACCTCACGCCAGCCTGCGTGAGCTTAAACGCGTGACTTTCGGCTTCCTCCTAGTGGATTGGCTGTCTTGCCAGTCCACAACATGTTATATCAAAACCTAGCCATTTTAGCAACTCTTATTCCCTTTTCTTCGTATAATTTTTTCAGTTTGATATGTGGATGGATATTTTGTATTCTGTAGTTCTGTTCGCTAATTCCGACAACGCCGACAACTTTCAGTTTAGCTTTTCAGGGACCTGTCATCTCGATCTTGTTATTCGCAGTGGACAAAACGCTATTATCCTTCACCTCAACAATCCTCATATTAATTGCTCTATGTTTAATGTGACTGCACTGACTTACCAGATCTTGTATCATATCAGTCCATTTGAAACAACTTTGCACCGTGAAAAGATTAAACATCATACCACTCTGAGTTCAATTGAGTCGCTCAAAAACTGAAGCTTTCAAGTAGGATAAATTATTGGTGATTAAACTTATGTTTAGCTTCTTGTAATGTGTGTCGCAAGATTCCTTAGCTAAGTCGGTTTGTAAGTGATTCGAAATCCTTTTATTTCTTCTGTATATTTTTCCAAGTGCATACGCAAACAAAGAACCAGTTTCAGTCTTTACAGCGGTGACCAATGAGTATTTGGAGTACAAATCAATTGTTGTTAAAATATTTATACCCCAAATTATATTTGGAATATGCAAACAGGTCAGCTAAATCAGCCTCATGACATCACCAAGTCCTTTCGTGATAACTACTCTCATCGGATAAATACTGTGTGCCGTTCAGCTGCTTCAGCTTGCATGCTGATTACAACGAGAACGATGGTTAACACAGTCAGCAACCTCTCAACGGAATGAGGCATCAAGAATAAACTGTTTGTTCAAACGTTACAGGGGAATAAACAAATAAAAATACTTTGTATTGTGTGCTCAGAAACAGTCTGAAAACTTGTAATAGTGCTGTATGGTAGATGGTGCTCACAAATAACTGTTAAGAAAGTAATTTGATACGGTGTGTCGTTTCCCAGTTAAGTATCATTGAAGTTAGCCAGTCAGGCCATTGGGCGCGCTAATTCAAGCGGTCCGCCAGAATCTCTGTCGCCAGACGTGTTCTTCGTTCGATTTTCTAAAAGCGAACAAGAGAGCGATACGAAAACTGGGCGTGGGACTGTAGTAAGGACAGATCCTGAGCCAAAGGCTGAGGAGTCCGGTGCGCTATCATCGTCGCTACGATAACATCTGACACTAAATGTTTCTTTCGGGTCCCAAAAATCTGCGCACGCAACGGCTTGATTGGCGAACTTCAGTACTAATTAAAGCAGCAACGGCGCAAAGTATCGAATTTTTTTCTGAACTATTATTTCTCAGCACAACCAACCCTGTAACACCCTTACAAAATTTTTCAGACTGTTTCTGACCACCCTATATGTAAATTTTATTATAAAAACTTTACAACACTTTGATGTTTTTTTGCTGTGCAGTTCCAAAATTGCGTTAGCCTAAAGAACCAGCAATTATATATTCTTATTTATTTATTTTCCTGTCACAGTGTAGATAAATTCTTTAAATCTGGCTGGTTCCGAAGGAGTCCGCTCATTTTCGAAACGTTTCCAAAAAGTACCCCACCAGTGAAAAATACATTGACGGAAAAACTGCAACACCAAAAAATACTCAACGTAGAGTAATGAAATTTCCGGAATACATTTGTCTAGGTAACATAATCAAGTGACACGGGTTAACATAAGTGCGAGATAAGCCACTGCAAATGTCAAATGTTGGTACGTTAATAATCGGTGTAACCGTCGGAATGTTGAATGCAAGCATGCAAACGTGCAAGCATTGAGTTCTACCGTTGCCGCATGGCAGTTTGTGGGATGGATTTCCATGCCTGATGCACTTGGTTGGTCAGTACAGGGGCAGTTAATGCAGTTTGTGGATAACACTGGAGTTGCCGTCCGATTATGTCCCATATGTGCTCGACTGGAGACAGATATAGTGCTCCGTTAGGCCAAGGCAGCATGTTGATACCCTTTAGAGCTTGTTGGGTTACAACAACGGTATTCGGACGAGTGTTATCCTGTGGGAAAACACCACTGAAATGCTGTTCATGAATGGCACCACAGAAGGTCGAATCACCACACTCACATACAAACTTGCAGCCAGGGTGCTTGGGACAACCACGAGAGCACTCCTGCTGTCATACGAAATCGCACTGTAGAACACATACTATATGAACGAAAGTATCCTGACACCCGGCTGAAAATGACTTACAAGTTCGTCGCGCCGTCCGCCGGTAGTGCTGGAATTCAATATGATGTTGGCCCACTCTTAGCCTTGATGACAGCTTCCACACTCGTAGGCATACGTTCAATCAGGTGCTGGAAGGTTTCTTGGGGAATAGTAGCCCATTCTTCACGGAATGCTGCACTGAGGAGAGGTATCGATGTTAGTAGGTGAGACCTGGCACGAATTCGGCGTTCCAAGACATCCCAAAGGCGTTCTATTGGATTCAGGTCAGGACACTGTGCAGGCCAGTCCATTACAGGGATGTTATTATTATGTAACCACTCCGCCACATACCGTGCATTATGAACCGGTGTACGATCGTGTTGAAAGATGCAATCGCCATCCCCGAATTGCTCTTCAACAGTGGCAAGCAAGAAGGAGTTTAAAACATCAATGTAGGAACTGTGCTGTGATAGTGCCACGCAAAACAACAAGGGGTGCAAGCCCCCTCCATTAAAAACACGACCACACCATAACACCACCGCCTCTGAATTTTACTGTTGGCACTATACACGCTGGCAGATAACGTTCACCGGGCTTTAGCCATACCCACACCCTGCCATCAGATCTCCACATCGTGTACCGTGATTCGTGACTCCACACAACGTTTTTCCACTGTTCAATCGTCCAATGTTTAGGCTCCTTACACCAAGCGAGGCGTTGTTCGGCATTTACCGGCGTGATGTATGGCTTATGAGCAGCCGCTCGACCATGAAATGCAAGTTTTCTCACCTTCTGCCTAACTGTCATAGTACTTGCAGTGGATCCTGGTGCAGTTTGGAATTCCTGTGTAATGGTCTGAATAGATGTCTGCCTATTAAACATTATGACCCTCTTCAACTGTCTCTGTCAGTCAACAGATGAGGTCGGCCTGTACGCTTTTGTGCTGTACGTGTCCCTTCACTATCACATCGGAAACAGTGGACCTTGTGATGTTTACGGGTGCTTAAATCACACGTAGAGACGTATGACACATGTGACACCCAATCACCTGACCACGTACGAAGTCCGTGAATTCGGCGGAGCGCCCCATTCTGCTCTCTCACGGTGTCTAATGACTACCGAGGTCGCTGATATGGGGTACCTGACAGTAGGTGTCAGCACAATGCACCTAATATGAAAAACGTATGTTTTTGAGGGTGTCCGGATGGACAGGTTGGTTGTATGCCATCGACTAGCATCCTTCTAACCAACACATGGCCATCACTGGCACCGAGGCAGAAGCAGAACCATCTTTCGTCAGAAACCACAACAGACCCTACCCTGCCCTCGAATGAGGTCTTGCTCGACACCACCGAAGTCACAGATGGTGGTGCTTTGGGGCCAGAGGAATGCACGCTATAGCTCGTCTGGCTCGGAGCTGTGCCTGAAGTGACCGATTTGTAACTGTTCGTTGTGTAACTGTTGTGCCAACTGCTGCTGCAGATTCAGTACGATGTGACAGAGCCATACGCCGAAAACGATGGTCTTACCTCTCGGTAGTACCAAGTAGCCGTCCGGAGCCCGGTCTTGTTGCGACCGAGCATTCTCGTGACAACGGCTGCCAGCGATCACACCGATCACGTACAGTGGTTACATTTCCACAAAGCCTTCCTGCATGGAAGGAACACCCAGTTTCTCTAGCCTTAATATACGATCTTGTTCGAACTCAGTGAGGTGTTGATAATGGCATCTTTGTCGCCTTAGAGGCATTCTTGACTAACATCAACTGACCATATGAAGATGGTATCTGTTCTTACGGACATGTCCGAAAGACCAGATACCATCTTCATATAGTAAAGGCTAACCATCCATTGGCCTTCTTCTTCTGTGCTGATGCACACGAATTTTCCGAACTCTTACGGGACTCGGTAAGATTGTCTGCCGCGAGTAATGAGTGTAATGGCCAGGGGCACTACGAATATAGTGTGTAGACATTAAGCTGGGAATGTGGGTCTCACGGTGAGCGTGCAAGGGATAAATTCCTGCAGTCGCACTATCCTCTGTGCCCTCGGTGACTCAGATGGATAGAGTGTTTGCCATGTAAGCAGGAGATCCCGGGTTCGCGTCCCAGTCGGGGCACACATTTTCAACTGTCCCCGTTGACAGCGTAGGGTCTTGATTAAATTATCATTTCAACTGACCACGTCCATTCTCAAAGGTACAGCGTGTATTTAAAGCAAACCTGCATCCTCATAGCGGAGCTGCTGGCGCGATTCTGAACTGGTGCGAAATCTAAATAAGCATCATTTTTCAGATAAAGAAACACGCCTATCAACTGTTGTTTATGTTTCTCAACCCCTTCTTTGTGTATATTAAATGTATTCGCAATGCGAATAATAATAACCATCAATTGTAGCATGGGACGACGACAAATGAAAATTTGTGTCGGATCGGAATTCGAACCTGGATTTCCCGCTTATCGCGAGCGGTCGCCTTACCATTCGGCTATCCGTGCACGACTCACGGCCAGACCCAACTTCCATATGTTGTCATCCATGTGTTTATGACTTGGACTCCTACATCCATTATGTATATTCCTGTACAGGTCAGATGTTGTACTTGAAAGTCGCATGC
The DNA here is from genome assembly GCF_023864275.1 of Schistocerca cancellata. NCBI lineage: Eukaryota > Metazoa > Arthropoda > Insecta > Orthoptera > Acrididae > Schistocerca > Schistocerca cancellata. Next base: position 294,630,032 of record NC_064631.1, on the reverse strand, counting down.
CCGGTATCGGCAAAGAAATACGAGGGTAATCCCAAAAGTAAGGTCTCCTATTTTTTTGTAAGTACAGAACTCTGTTTGTGTGGCAGTTGGTCACACTGTTATCAAGAGTGCTTAACGCGCTGTGTGTAAACATGCACACGCCGCGCTGAAGCTCAGTCTTGGCTTGGCAACCGTTGAGAATGGAGCTCCCGTTGGATGTTACCGCCAAGTGCGAATTGCGCGCGGTTATTCGGTTTCTGAATGCAAAGGGCACTGCGCCGATAGAAATCCATCGCCAATTGGCGGAAGTTTATGGTGAGTTATGCATGGATGTCAAAAATGTTCGTAAGTGGTGCAGAGAGTAAGCAGCAAGTCGGACCGAAATTCACGACGAACAAAGGAGCGGGAGACCGTCAATTTCTGAGGAGACAGTGTTGAAGGTTGAGCAAAGCATGCGTGAAGATCGGCGGGTCACCCTGGATGATCTCTGCACGTTGGTCCCTGAGGTTTCCCGAAGCACCGCTCACACAATTTTAACGGAAACATTGAACTAACGGAAGGTGTGCGCAAGATGGGTGCCACGCATTCTGACTGAGGACCACATGCGGGAACGAGCTGATGCTTCCCACACCGCCTTGCAGCCGAACAGGACAACTTTCTGGACTCAATTGTCACGGGTGACGAAACCTGGGCATACTACTTTACACCTGAGACCAAGCAACAATCACGCCAGTTCATAACTTTCTGAACAGCATGGCGGCGAGCTGGTATGACATAGGAATGCAAAAACTGCCACAGCGTCTACAAAAATGCATCGACACAAATGATGATTATGTCGAAAAATAGCCAAATGTTCGAGCTGTAAACTGCTGTAAACCATTGTAGAAATAAGCAGGTCTATGTACTTATAAAAAAATAGGAGACCTTACTTTTGGGATTACCCTCGTACGTTATTGCAGTGCCTCTGTCATTCTGATTACGATGCAGAGTTCCTTTGGACAAACATGCATGCCAAAGAGAAACAAACAAACTTTGGTTATTTGTCGTGCCATATTTATTGTGTTTAAAATGCGGGAGTATAGGCTGGGATATAGAGAGAGGATTGAGTTTATGATGAACTGGAATGTTAATGAGCTCCTATCAACTGTGATTATAAAACTGAGAAGACTAGACTCTTGGAGGGAAACAACTCAGCTATTAGGAAGTGATATGCACGATGTGAAAAAGAAAATGGTGTCTTCATTGATACAGCCGGCCGAGGTGGCCGAACGGGCCTAGCCGCTACAGTCTGGAACCGCGCAACCGCTACCGTCGCAGGTTCGAATCCTGCCTCGGGCATGGAAGTGTGTGATGTGCCTAGGTTAGTTAGATTTAAGGACTGATGACCTTAGAGGTTAAGTCCCATAGTGCTCAGAGTAATTTGAACCATTTGATATCCTAAGGACAAATACACACACCCATGCCCGAGGGAGGACTCGAACCTCCGCCGGGTCTAGCCGCACAGTCCATGACTGCAGCGCCTTAGGCTGCCCGTTTTCCAGAGCATGTTCTACTACAGCTGACTTTTCAGGATAGCGCAGACTGTAACACCTTTCATGTTCTATGCGGCGCTGTTCAATATTGCGAACAGTCAGGCCGACATAGAACTGCCCGCAACCACACGGTATCTTGTAAATTCCTGGCGTTCTGAGGCCTACATCGTTTTTCACAGATTTCATTGTCCGCAGCTCGTGGTCGTGCGGTAGCGTTCTCGCTTCCCGCGCCCGGGTTCCCGGGTTCGATTCCCGGCGGGGTCAGGGATTTTCTCTACCTCGTGATGACTGGGTGTTGTGTGCTGTCATTAGGTTAGTTAGGTTTAAGTAGTTCTAAGTTCTAGGGGACTCATGACCGTAGATGTTAAGTCCCATAGTGCTCAGAACCAACCAACAGATTTCATTAGTTGCCGGATCTTTGCAGGAGGCCTGAAGATTGTGACACGTTGGACAATTCTCTTCAGTCGTCGCTGGTCCTGTTCTTGCAGTATCTTTTTCCGACCGCAGAGATATATGAGATTTGATGTTTCTCTGGATTCCTGATATTCACACTACACTCGCGAAATGGTGGTACGGGAAATCCCCACTTCATCGCTAACTCGGAGATGCCGTGTCCCATCGCTCGTGCGCCGACTACAACACCACGTCCAGACTCATTTAAATCTTGATGACCTGCCACTGTAGCAGCAGTAGCCAATCTAACAACTGCACGAGACACTTGACGTCTTATATAGGCGTTGCCGACAGCGGCGCCGTATTCTTCGTACTTATATATCTCTGTATCTGAATACGCATGCCTTTACCGGTTTCTTTGGAGCTTCGGTGTACTTAATACAATTCTGCACAATTCTCATTATCATATACGTGAAATTTAGTTTATAACATTGATCTTAAGGCTCAACAGTTAGACAATGGCTTAAAAACAGTCAAAATGTAAAGGGATGTGCTTCCCACTCCTCGTTAATTGCAACACAGTCACGTTGAGAGGCAAATGACCTAAAGTAGGGAAATTCTGCCTCATAGCGGTACTTTCAAGTATTCATTGCCACCATGGTCCTCCAAGAGCAATATAACGGACGTAGCACCGCGCTCACAGGCTCGTTTCATTTAATAGTTCTTTACAAACAACTCCGTTAATAGCCCATTGTCCGCACGCACAGAGCAGTCTCTGAACATGGCTGCCTATTAAATAAACTGTTGCGAGGGCGCGAACTGTTAATGTGCTTACGCCGTGACAGTTAGAAACTGCTATTGCCTTGTGTTACCTTGAAGAGAGTATTGTGTAACACTGAGAGACGTGTTTTCTAATGAAACTTCAGCCGTCTTCACATTGGACTTGTTTCCGAACGTCAGGCACGCGAGACGTGTTGTTTACCGTCGTTTGCCGTACTCTTTGAAACGACCTGCCAAACCTTACGGAACGTGCTCTTCAACGCAATTTGTTAGCGCAACGCTCTCTAGCGGCTGTTCTCGGCTGCATCTGGCGCTCAAACCATAGTTTCTTTACGAAAACGGACGCGCGTAAAATATCTGCATTAACTCTGTTAGCGATCTTTGAAGGAAAGTGGAGAAAATCGCGAAGAAGATTCTGGACTCGTCGATGACTTAAATAGTCAATTACTGATAGAGGAACACTACATACTACTGTACAATGACCTGCCATACATACTGGTAGAAGTTATTCGTTAATTCATTTGAATCTCCATCTCATATTCGATTTTAAATTGGATATAGTTAAGGTCTAATGTCAGTTTGTGCATGCGTAATATCCATATTCTCAATGATGTATTGACTACCATCACTCTGATATAAGATGCTTCTTTACATAGGTTACAAGATTGGGCTTCGTTTCGTAATTTCATTCGAGTGGAAATCGGGCTTTCTTCGAAGTTGCTCAGCATCACTAAAAATTATATTTACTGCAAGACACAAAAGTGAGGCAGCCCATAAAACCAAGAGCCATATATATATATATATATATATATATATATATATATATATATATATATATATATATATATATATATAAGCACAGTGTTTCATAATAGCAAAAACTTTGTGTAACTTATGTTTACTTTCAGGTATAGGTCGGCAGTCACGTTAAGATTTCTGGCATGTGGAAAAACACTCCATCCGAAGGCATATGGAACAAGAATAATTGCAGAAAATACAGTATTTATAACAAATAACATCGACTATTTCAGATAATAATTCTATTAACAATAACGACTCATAATCTTTCAGAAAAAAATTGAAGTGGATGACGGGAACGTGCTGCCTTTCTCTTTATAGTTTACAAAACTATGAACTACGCTATGGCTTCGACAAGGTACTAGAACCTCAGTTATATGGTATACGCTGTGTAAAGGCTGTATCTACAAATGTCATTATTTGATATTTAGCTACGGCAAATTGTAACGAAAGCGACGCGCTGTTGATAGATCAACCTTGTGCCGCAGCACTGGAACGATATACTTTAAAAACACTCAAGTTATGACACTAAAGACACCAAGTACAGGACGCCGTTCGCTAACGATATCTCGCTTCTTGTCATTTGATTATAACAAACAGTACCTGAAATGACACGTTTTCAACAGATCCTCAATGTGCTGGTGCTTTGAATCAGCTTATATTCATACTACGTAAACTGTAATAAAAGAAACGACCAAATACGGAGTTTAATTCCGCACAATATGGCGTCTACGAACTTCTGTTTGTGACATAAAACCGATGCCGCTTCTCATTGGCCATGTATCTCCCCACAAGGCAAAAATTTGACATGCCAGATTCCTCATTGCACGCATTGTAGTAGAACGTGGAATTCCACGCTGTCACGTCACCACCTCCTCATCCGTGTACGTTTTCACGTCCCATGGGAGGACGGGTTTACTCTGAGGAGGGGAGTGTTGTAGAAGGTGCCTCTGCGAGTCCAATGAATGGCATCGTAGTGTAGTGAAACGAATATTCTGGTTCGTTACCACACAGGCAGATGTGTGCTAATGAGGCAAAATTGGGTGTTCACAGCTGAATTCCCTAGATGAATTTGTAATCAAAATGTAAATAAGCGAATTGGCATGCGCAACCAGATTAGTACTTAATTACATATGTATTGCCCATAGTATAACACAATCGATGGCATGCAAGAGGCACATAAAAGAGAAATAGCATGAGGAACACGGTTACTTGTCAGAACTATTTTGTACAATGACTGCCTTGCGAGACAGGAAATGTGAGCGAGGCCTTTACTTTCAAACTCTGCCAAGAAGACAATGATGAAGTCGGTCATAGCCCTCGACCAGAAAACCACCTTATCAGGAAACGTGACAGCAATAAGATTTCTATGTTGGGGGAGGGCGGGGAGAGGGGGAGGGTATGAGCGTGGCTGCAAAGGAGACCAGTTAGGTTGGCAATATGGGATGAGTCCAGTGCAGAACCCTTTCTGAAGCTTACTGACGAAAGACGGCTAACTGCTTTCATGTTCGAATAGGGGGTGGCTGGTATTTAGAAAGCAGACGTGTTGTAATGACTGTCTCTGTGATAAATCAGCCGTGGAGTGTCATTCAAGGCAATGAAGACTTCAAATACGAGGGTGAGTCAAATAAAAAACTTAAATTTTTAATAACAACTCGAAATTGCCCGCCCTTATCCTGTAACTTGGTAAGCGTGCTACAAACAGCGTGCAGAATGGCCTGTAGGTAGCAGCATAGTGCAGATGCACACATACCGTCGCAGTATCAGTATAAAGATGGCCGCACCACTTGCGACTTGCACAAGGGAAGAACAGCGTTCTGTTATTCTCTTTTTGCGTAGTGAAGGTGTGAAACCTATTGAAATTCATCGACGAATAAAGATTCAGTACGGCGATGCATGTTTGTCACAGCAGCAAGTCTACGAATGGAGTAGGAAGTTCGCAAATGGTGTGACTTCAGTGTAAGATGCTCCTCGTCCAGGTCAGGCACAACGAGTTGTGACTCCACAGAACACTGCAGCAGTTGAAGCCATATGGAAGGAAAATCGCCGAGTGACACTGAATGACATTGCAGCAAGTTTACAGAGTAGTCATGGCTCACCACACCACATTGTGCATGATGTGCTCCAGTTTCACAAAGTGCCTGCAAGATGGGTGCCACGGCACGACTCCTGAAATGAGAGAATGACGTGTTGATGCTTGTGAAGAACTTCTTCGGCACTTTGAACGAGAAGGTATTGGCTTCCTTGCAAGAACTGTTACTGGGGACGAAACCTGGGTTCACTTCCACCAACCGGAAACGAAGAGAGCGAGCAAGGAATGGCGCCATTCCTCATCACCAAGTGATTTCCATAAGTTTGGACCATTCAGCGACACAATGTGAGGAAAGAAGTTCCCATCTGATGAAGAGGTACGCCACACGGTGCATGAGTGGTTGCGCGAACTACCAAAAGAATTTTTTCTAAAGTAATTTATGCACTTTGTAAGCGCTGGAGGACTTGCATTGAGCGTGGGGGAGATTATGTTGAAACGTGATACCGCTTTGTACCACTTCTGCACAATAAATAATATTTAAATAAATATTTAAGGTTTTCATTTGACTCACCCTCGTACATACTAGCTACCCTTCAAGAAAAACAAAACTAGCATTGTACAGGTCGGAGCACGGCATGTTATGTCCTTTTATCAGCATCTAAGCGCGAAGAATACAACAACTACCACCTTAGCAAAATATCTGGCAGAGACCCGAGAAAATTCTAGTCGCATGTAAATTAGCTAAGCTGGTCTAAGTCTTTCATTCAGTCCCTTGTTGACCAGTCTTGTGTGACAGTTGACGATAGAAAAACGAAAGCCGAAGTTTTAAGTTTCAATTTGAAAAAGTCGTTGACACGGGAGAACTGTACAGACATACCGCCATTTGACCATCGGACAGACTCACGAATGGACGAAATAGAGATAAGCAGACCTAGCTTAGAGAAGAAACTTAAAGATTTGAAAAGAAATAAATCACCAGGTCTGGATGGAATCCCAGTTCGATTTTACTAAGAATACTCTACGGCAGTGGTTCCCAACAGGTGGTCCGCGGACCCCCAGGGCTCCGCGAGCTATGCCAGAGGGCTCCGCAAGATGCTATTAGAATAAAAAGTATATTAAATATATTTCGTATGATAACAGTTTTTTTGTTTTGGCCGCTTCCTCCAAGAGCAGTTTTAAGCTCAATATTTTTTCAATAATGAATATGTCAATGTTTTTTTCTAAGTACCGAAAATAGAAAACGTATAAAAAGACTCTTAATTTGGCATTTTTAGGTACTTGATACTGTGATATGACAAGGTACCAATCACGCTCGATGAGGGGGTCCTCGAGAAAATTTTGTTGGGAACCCCTGCTCTATGGGTAATAAAACATTCTCGGGTTTCAAGCCGCGTCAAGTGGTTTACTGCCCACGAGCTTTTGGCAGAGATCTCCTCTGCCATTGTCAAGTGGATGACTGTCGTGTGGTTGTCATTGCCGTGCTTATACAGCCGCGCCGTCGCTCTTGACGTCACTGGTGCTCGGTCCCGCACCATATATGGTAATGTTTTGGCCGCGCGACCATTGGACCCGCTTCAACTTCCTCAACACCGGATCCCACGCAGTACTTAGCTGCACACCACCGTCTCTGTTGAAGGTGTTGTCAGAAATTCTAATCTCTATGGCCTCGTTTATCATGCTATCCCAGAAGCCATTAGTCCGTTTAATAATAGACGTCTCATCGAATGCAAATCGGTGTCCGTTTTCCAGAGCATGTTTTGCTACAGCTGACTTTTCAGGATAGCGCAGACGGTAACACCTCTCATGTTCTATGCGGTGCTGTTCAATAGTGCGAACAGTCTGGCCGACATAGAACTGCCCACATCCACAGGGTATCTTGTAAATTCCTGGCGTTCTGAGGCCTACATGGTCTTTCACAGATTTCATTAGTTGCCGGATCTTTGCTGGAGGGCCGGCCAATGTGGCCACGCGGTTAAAGGCGCTTCAGTCTGGAACCGCGCGACCGCTACGGTCGCAGGTTCGAATCCTGCCACGGGCATGGATGTGTGTGATGTCCTTAGGTTAGTTAGGTTTAAGTAGTTCTAAGTTCTAGGGGACTGATGACCTCAGATGTTAAGTCCCATAGTGCTCAGAGCCATTTGAACCATTTTGCCGGAAGCCAGAAGTTTGTGTCTATTTTATGCCTCTTCAGGAGCCGACCAATCTTCCCTGTTGTCGAACCACAAAACGGTAAGGATGTAACCTGCTTGGTGTCTTCTTCAGAGGTCTTCTTCCTTTGAGGCTTGGGTGGTTCTGCTTGTGAGATCTCTTTGTTGTTTTAACCGTTTTCCTTAAAAACTTTGCGTAAGTGGCTCAATTCTATCGGCAAGTTTTCAGCGTCCGAGACAGTTTCAGCTCGATGTACCAAGGTCCTCAGAACTGACTCTTTCTGTGCTAGGTGATGGAAGCTTGTGGCGTGCAGATACCGATCCGTGTGGGTGGGCTTGCGGTAAAAGCTGTGACCTAGAGGCCCATTGGGTTTGCGGCGGACAAGCACGTCCAAGAACGGCAGGTAATCCTCCTTCTCTACTTCCATTGTGAAGCTGATGTGGTCGTGGATGTTGTTGAGCTGCTCCAGAAACTCTTCTAACTTTTTGTGTCCATGTGGTCCAATGACGAAGGAATCGTCGACGTAGCGATGAAAACAGCTCGGCTTTGCAGGAACCGTGTCCAAGGCGATGTCTCCATAATGAGGTTGGCTACTACTGGAGCCTATGGACTTCCAATCGCCACGCCTTCAGTTTGGTTAAAATATTTTCCATAATGTAAGAAATATGATGATGTCACAGTGTGCTTAAACAAATCCACGATGGTGGGGCACCAAGTCAATAGAATCTGTGATGCGGACACACGTGAATAAAGAAACCACATAGAAGTTAACCATAATATCCCATTGAGCAAGTCGCAGACCTTTAATCCGATTGATGAAGTCCGCCGTATTCTTTGTATGGTGTCCACAGTGTCCAACGTGCGTAGAGAGGAGGCTAGCCAGATGTTTAGCAAGTTTATAGGTCGGCGATCCGATGGTACTCACTATCGGCCTCAACGGTGTGTCCTTCTTATGCACCTTCGGCAGACCATGGAACGTGGGCGGTCTAGGTGCCATGTGGAGGAGGTTCTTAATAGTATTCTCTTCCAGCGATGACGGTTTGAGAAGCTCTGAAGTCTCCCTCACTATACTGGATGTTGGATCCCGAGGTAATTTTTGTATGTGTCTTCCTCCAACATCCGTCTGATTTTTGCGTCATAGTCGGCTCGTTCGATTAAGACGGCAGCATTGCCCTTGTCAGCTGGTAGGACGACTGTGAGAGGTTCATTCCGGAGAGCACGGAGGCCACTGCGTTCAGCTCTAGACGTGTTTGAAGCTGGTGGTTTGGATTTTAAAAGATTACGGCTCGTTTCTATACGAATTTCCTCAGCCACATCACTTGGAAACTTACGAACCGCTGGTGCGGGACCGAGCACCAGTGACGTCACGAGCTACGTCACGAGCGACAGCGCGCCTATATAAGCGCGGCAATGACAACCACACGACAGTCTTCCTCTTGACAATGGCAGAGGAGATCTCTGCCGAAAGATCGTGGGCAGTAAGCCACTTGACGCGGCTTGAAACCCGAAAATGTTTTATTAACGGATAACGCCACGAAAGCATGCATTCCTACGTAAGTACTGTACGGCATTGGCCCCTTATCTAGCTTGCATTTATCGTGAATCTCTCGCCCAGCACAAAGTCCCAAGCGACTGGAAAAAAGCGCAGGTGACTCCAGTATATAAGAAGGGTAAAATAATGGACCCGCAAAATTATAAAACCATATCCGTAACTTCTGTTTGCTGCAGAATCCTTGAAAACATTCTCAGTTCGAACATGATAAACTTTATGGAAGCCAAGCAGTTTATGTCCACGAAAGTGTCGATCGTGCGAAACTCGGGTTGCCCTTTTCTCACATGATATACTGAGAAGTGTGGATGAAGGGCAACAAGCAGATTCCGTATTTTTAGATTTCCGGAAAGCATTTGACACGGTGCCCCATTGTAGGTTGTTATCGAAGGTACGAGCATATGGAATAAGTTCACAGATATGTGAGTGGCTCGAAGGCGTCTTGAATAATAGAACTTAGTATGTTGTCCTCGAGGGCGAGTGTCCATCAGGAGTGCCCCAGAGAAGTGTGATAGGACCTCCGTTGTTCTCCATAAGGGTGGTCCATTGATCGCGACTGGGATAAATATCTCACGAAATGAGTGTCAAACGAAAAAACTACAAAGAACGAAACTTGTATAGTTTGAAGGGGGAAACCAAATGACGCTATGCGTTTTTTAAAATAGGAACCCCCATTTTTATTATATATTCGTGTAGTACATAAAGAAATATTAATGATTTAGTTGGACCACTTTTTTCGCTTTGTGATAGATGGCACTGTAATAGTCATAAACATATAGCTCACAATTTTAGACGAACAGCTGGTAACAGGTAGGTTTTTTTAAATTAAAATACAGAACGTAGGTACGTTTGAACATTATATTTCGGTTGTTCCAATGTGATACATGTCCCTTTGTGAACTTATCATTTCTGAGAACGGCATGCTGTTACAGCGTGATTACCTGTAAATACCACATTCATGCAATAAATGCTCAAAATGATGTCCGTCAGCCTCAATGCATTTGACAATACGTGTAACGACATTCCTCTCAACAGCGAGTAGTTCGTTTTCCGTAATATTCGCACATGAATTTATAGCGCGCTGACGCATATTGTCAGGCGTTGTCGGTGGATCACGTCAGCAAATATCCTTCAACTTTCCCCACAGAAAGAAATCCGGACGTCAGATTCGGTGAACGTGCGGGCCATGCGTGCTTCGACGACCAATCCACCTGTCATGAAATGTGCTATTCAATACCGCTTCCACCGCACGCGAGCTATATGCCGGACATCCATCATGTTGGAAGTACATCGCCATTCTGTCATGCAGTGAAATATCTTGTACTAACATCGGTAGAACATTACGTAGGAAATCAACATACATTGCACCATTTAGATTGCCATCGATAAAATGTGGGCCAATTATCCTTCCTCGCCTGCCGGAGTGGCCGAGCGGTTCTAGGCGCTACAGTCTGAATCCGCGCGACCACTACGGTCGGAGGTTCGAATCCAGCCTCGGGCATGAATGTGTGTGATGCCCTTAGGTTAGTTAGGTTTAAGTAGTTCTAAGTGCTAGGGGACTGATGACCTCAGAAGTTAAGTCCCATAGTGCTCAGAGCCATTTGAATATCCTTCCTCCCATAATGCCGCACCATACATTAACCCGCTAAGGTCGCTGATGTTCCACTTGTCGCAGACATCGTGGATTTTCTTTTCCCAGTAGTGCCTATTATGCCGGATTACGTTACCGCTGTTGGTGAATGACGCTTCGTCGCTAAATAGAACGCGTCCCGTAATTTCTCTTGTGCCCAGTGGCAAAACTGTACGCGACGTTTAAAGTCGTAGCCATGCAATTCCTGGTGCATAGAAATATGGTACGGGTGCAATCGATGTTGATGTAGCATTCTCAACACCGACGTTTTTGAGATTCCCGATTCTCGCGCAATTTGTCTGCTACTGATGTGCGGAGTAGCCGCGACAGCAGCTAAAACACCTACTTGGGCATCACCATTTGTTACAGGTCGTTGTTGACGTTTCACATGTGGCTGAACACTTCCTGTTTCCTTAAATAACGTAACTATCCGGCGTACGGTCCGGACCCTTGGATGATATCGTCCAGGATACCTAGCAGCATACATAGCACACGCCCGTTGGCATTTTGATCACAATAGCCATACATCAACACGATATCGCCCTTTTCCGCAATTGGTAAACGGTCCACTTTAACACAAGTAATGTATCACGAGGCAAATACTGTCCGGACTGGCAGAATGTTACGTGATAACACGTACTTATACGTTTGTGTCTATTACAGCGCCATCTATCACAAAGCGGAAAACGTGGTCCAACTAAAACATTCATATTTCTTTACGTACTACACGAATATGTATAAAAAAATGGGGGGTTCCTATTTAAAAAAACGCTGTTGATATTCGTTTGACCTATGGCAGCGCCATCTAGCGGGCCAACCATAGCGCCATCTGGTTTCCCCCTTCAACCTAGACGAGTTTCGTTCTTCGTAGTTTTTTCGTTTGATGCTTATTTCGTGAGATATTTGGCCCGGTCACTATCAATGGACCACCCTGTGTACATAAATGATTAGCGGACAGGGTGGGTAGAAGTCTCCAGTTGTTTGAAGATGATGTCGTGATACACGGTAAGGTGTCTAAGTTGAGTGACTGTAAGAAGGTACAGTACAAGACGACGTTCACAAAATTTACAGTTGGTGTGATGAATGGCAGCTAGCCCTAAATGTGGAAAAACGTAGGTTAATGCTCATTCGTGGGAAGAACAAATATTTGCTGTGGCCATGCGGTTCTAGGCGCTTCAGTCTGGAACCGCGCTACTGCTACGGTCGCAGGTTCGAATCCTGCCTCGGGCATGGATGTGTGTCATGTCCTTTGGTTAGTTAGGTTTAAGTAGTTCTAAGTCAAGGGGATTGATGATCTCAGATGTTAAGTCCCATAGTGCTTAGAGCCATTTGAACCATTTTTGAAGAAATCTGTAATGTTCGCATACAGCATTACTAGTGTCCAGCTTGACACAGTCAAGTCGTTTAAATATCTGGGCGCAAGGTTGCAAAGTGATATGAGCATATGAAAGTAGTTAACGTCGAATACAACGGCACGCACAGTATACGCATTATACAAAGTTCACTTTTTTCACACTCGTTATCTCGCAAATAGTGGACACCGGGGAATGGGCAGATTCTGTCTTCCTTTTCGAAACGCATTTGTCACTGTGGAACAGTGCCATAACCAAGATGATATCATTCGCAATGAAGGATGCCATTGGTTCAAAAAACTGTTGGACTGAAGATAAGTGGTGATAAGTGAAGTGAAATGGAAAGAAGATACAACTTTCTGGTCAGAAGAACGTAGGATAAGATCAACAGTGTCGATGCTCCCATGCAGTCTGCAATCGAAACTGACGATGACGTTGTGACACTAGGGGAGCAGGTAACCAGAGGAGCCTCATTTTCAACTATGTGCACTGAACGGTGTGCGCTATAATGCTTGAGCCTGCACTGGCATTATAGTCTGCCTTCAGATCTGCAGCAGACTGGCTCCTATCCCGCTTTACAGATCGGGCAAGCTTCCGACATCCACGATCTTGTCGTGACATGCAGACGCCCAACATCTTGCCCTTCAACCACACCCCATATACGCTCACGGCAGTAGAGCGCGAACGGCCGGCCTAGTTATCCGTTTTCGAGATGGTACTTCCCAGGCGCCGGGCCATAACAAGCTGCCCTTTGTCAAAGTCGCAAATGTCAATGGATTTCCCCATTTGCGGCCCGTATTGTCGCTAGAATGATACCTCGCCTGTCCCTGCACTTGCCTCGCTTATGCAGGGAGACCCAGGAGAAGTGGCCAATACTCAGGGATATGACAGGAACGCTAATGTGAAACAAAAAACTTCGTATGCCCCATTTCGAATTGTTTCCAATGCAGAACACATGTAATGCACATTTGTCTTTAGTCCAGCGCCGCGCACGTATGCGTCTTAAACACAACATCATTGGCGTCTTATTCTAGGCCAACAGACCTCATGGCTTTCAACCTCTTTGCTCGAGTTATCATTCTGCCACAGGAATAACAATGGATCCAAAACTGACTCTATGGGATTCCCTTTGCGGTTTCTCCCCACTACATAAAATATTAAACCTTTCCAATATACACTCATGCTCATAAATTAAGAATAATGCTGATACATGGTGAAACTACGCTCTGGTGGGCTGTTTGCGGGTTTAAATCACCTCGGGGTATGACCATGCGGTGCATTTGACCTGCGGTCGTCGCACGGTGGCGCTGGTAGCAGTCCACATACGTAGAGTTAGTGTTGGTGCAAGTCAGAGTGCGGTGCAGCGAGTAAGTCTGCAGACGTTTGCAGACGTGCTAATGGTGACTGTGTGTTGAAAATGGCTCAAAGAACACATACTGATGACGTTAGGAGGAGTAGAATAGTAGGGCGACTGGAGGCTGGTCAAACACAACAGGTCGTAGCACGGGCCCTCCGTGTGCCACAAAGTGTGGTCTCAAGATTTTGGCAACGATTCCAGCAGACAGGAAACGTGTTCAGGCGCTACAGTACGGGACGTCCGCAGTGTACAACATGACAAGAAGACCGATATCTCCCCATCAGTGCCTGCAGACGGCCACGGAGAACTGCAGGTATCGTTGCAGGACCTTACCGCAGCCTCTGGAACAGTTGTCTCCAGACACACATTCTACAGACAACTGAACAGACATCGTTTATTCGCCCGGAGACCTGCAAGGTGCATTCCACTGACCCCTGGTCACAGGAGAGCCCGTAAAGCCTGAACGCAGTACATGGTCATTGGAACAGTGGTTCCAGGTTATGTTCACGGACGAGTCCAGGCATAGTCTCAACAGTATTTTCGCCGGGTTTTCATCTGGCGTGAACCAGGAACCAGGTACCAACTCCTTAATGTCCTTGAAACGGACCTGTATGGAAGTCGTGCTTTGATGGTGTAGGGTGGGATTATGACTGGTGCACGTACTCCCCTGCATGTCTCTGACAGAGGAACTGTAACAGGTCAGGTGTATCAGGACGTTATTTTGCACCAGTATGTCCGCCTTTTCAGGGGTCCAATGGGTCCCACCTTCCTCCTGATGGATGATAACGCACGGCCCCACCGAGCTGCCATCGTGGAGGAGTACCTTGAAACGGAAGATATCAGGTGAATGGAGTGGCCTGCCTGTTCTCCAGACCTAAACCCCATCGAGCACGTCTGGGATGCTCTCGGTCGACGTATCGCTTTACGTCTTCAAATCCCTGCGAACTTCAGGAGCTCCGACAGGCATTGGTGCAAGAATGGGAGGTTATACCCCAGCAGTTGCTCGACCACCTGATCCAGAGTATGCCAACCCGTTGTGCGGCCTGTGTATGTGTGCATGCTGATCATATCCCATTTTGATGATGGGGCCACATGCGCAGCAAACAGTAGCGTTTTGTAGCACGTGTGTTTCGGGACGGTTTTCTCAACTTATCACCAATACAGTGGACTTACAGATCTGTGTCGTGTGTGTTCCCTTTGTGCCTATGCTATTAGCGCCAGTTTTGTGTAGTGCCACGTTGTGTGGCACCCCATTCTGCAATTATCCTTAATTTATGAGCATGAGTGCAGCCTGAGTTATTCAGCACACATTTTTGTACTCTCTTTGTGAAGTATCTTTTAAACCATCTGTACGTAAAGCCATCAGTTCCATAACGACGAACATTAGCTACGTCTCGGAAACCATCCGGAATAAGGTATACCTCCATATGAAGTTTTTTCTTCGAATGACCGTTCCTGTCTTATCACTGAATATTGATCATTCCTCCTGGGATACCATGTATGTGGTGCACATCACACTCTGCTTCCAAGCACACATTGTACAACACGTTATGTAGGTAAAAACACTATTAACAGCAAGCTTCCTAGTCCTTGTAAATTCGTATAACATTTTTGTTACAAAACCGTGGGGGAACACGCATCATCCAAAGACTAAATTTAGACATGTCATTTTGGAGAGAGTCAAAGTTCATTGATAGGAGGAGCTAAAGTGTGACCACAGTCTTATGTTCTTGCCGTTAATACACAATAAAATTCTTACGTGATGAATTTTTGTGTGCAACCGTTACTAGTATCATTTGTTAGTTACCGCTAGGTGAATGCTTAAAGGTGTAACTGAATTTTTAAAAAAATGTAATTTGTTGTGTCGTATGCCATTGTCAAAAATTGCCTCTACATTCGTTGCCAATGCACAACTCATGAAGTGAGACATCTCTGTCTCGCCACTGTAGTAAAAACCAGTCCACATATTTGATTAAAACGCCTGTGCCACACGAATCTGTGAACTGTTAAAATTATTTACAACACTGCCAAATACTAAAGCCGTTTACATTCGTTAGTGCTGTATAAAACAAAACTTTGGTTTGGTAAGACTCTTCTGAAAAGGTCTCATTGTTTCTTTTTCCCTAAAGGGTATAAAAATTAGCAAATTACGGTTTCTTTTCATACGACACTGCCGAATGTTAATAATTTTACTAATTGACAGTGTTCTAAATAATTTTAACAGTATTTTGAATGATTTTAACAGTTAACTTATTCGTAGTGTTTTTAATCAAGTCTAAGGTATGTTTTTTACTGCAATGGCGAGAGACAGTAATATTGTACCACCTTATGGTTTGTGTAGCGGCAACGAGTACAGAGACTTTTTAGCAGTCGCGCATAGAACAACAAAATTAAGTTAAAAAAAGATTTAATAACACCTCGAAACATCTATCTAGGCCGGCTGGGGTGGCCGAGCGGTTCTAGGCGCTACAGTCTGGAACCGCGCGACCGCTACGGTCGCAGGTTCGAATCCTGCCTCGGGCTTGGATGTGTGTGATGTCCTTAGGTTAGTTAGGCTTAAGTAGTACTAAGTTCTACGGGACTGATGACCTCAGATGTTAAGTCCCATAGTGCTCAGAGCCATTTGAACCATCTCTCTAGCAGTAACGAATAACTGATTATACTACCAACGGTTGGAAGTGTTTTAAAGTCCATTATGTGAGAAGTTTGTTAACAATTAATGCTAAATATGCAAGACTCAGGTCATATAACTACAGCTCCTTCTGCCAATAAACTTTGATTCCCCAAAAAACGGCGTGTATACGTATAGTCTTTGGATGACGCATATTTTCCGCGTATATGTAATACATACGTTTATGTGTGATGAATCAAACATAGACTTTTGCTGTTAAACGAATTTGCAAAGACCAGGCTGCTTGCTGTTAGTAATGTTTTTTACTTATATGACGTGCGACATAATGTGTGATCGAAAGCAGATTGTGATGCGCAAGACCATATAGAGAGACCTGGACTGTGTTGAGGATCTGTAAGGGCTTCCCAGCGAAGCTTCTGCAACGTAGTCGAAAAGACATTGGCGATATGTGGCTGGGCGTTATCCTGCATAAGAATCACACCGTCCGTTAACACTCCTGGGTATTTGGACTCGATGGCGCGCTTCAATTAACGCACAGCGGTACGTGAAGACTGTAAAAATTAAAGCGCACAGTATCACAGCAGCGGAGCCTCCACAGTTCAGCGCATATCAGTCGTCCAACACATCACTCCGAGTTTGAAATTAAACGAAGTTTTAGAATAGTGTTGGAGCTGCTGACGAGAAACATGTAACCATGTGAAAACCTCTGTTATCTATTTCCTCTTATTTCAGTTATAAACAGTCTTGCCCCGTAGTCTTAATGGCTACATAAAACAGACGTGGGTTCAATGGGCCGGATTTAGTGACGCAAACTGTTTTCACATTTAATATTTGGAAAAAAACGTGATTGATGAGACTCCACATATTCCGCAATCACTTCCTGGTCAACAGAATGGAACTACTTACGTTTTACTTATTAAAAAACTTGATGCGACCCTACCCTAAATGTAGAGTCACTGATAATTAGAAAAATAAAGTTTTTAACTACAGGCTTTCTCGTGTTCTTCAGACAGTCGAATGCGCGTTTGGTGTAATGAGTTCCTGGTCACCTGCGCTCAACAGACCCTTTGACTGTATGATGGGGACTGAAGATAGAACAGTGAAGGTGCAATGGTTTGCAGAGATTGTACGGAGTAGCAACAGGACATAAACCACTTCGAGGCAAATAATCAATTGTTCTTACATTTTTCACTTAATGGTTAATTAATTTTGTTAGAATTCAATGATCTAAAATTTATTTAACATTATGTGAAATAAATGTAGTTTAAAGTGTGTAAATAAAAGTCCTGGTAACAGATTTAATTAGTTTTCAATTTATACCTATTTTATAAGAGCCTATAACTATGATGTAAGAGGATTTGGGTAATTTTCGTAGCAACAAGTATCTTTTTTGTGTGGTATTGTAATAAAATCTTTAAATGCTTTCACTTTTCCAAAAACACCAAATTATTTTACTTTTTGTATACTTTCTGAAAATATGAGTAGATTCAATCCAGTTTTTAAAATTTCAAATATTATTTATTTTTTGGAAATTAATACGTTTTAGTAAATAAGAATGTAACATCTTTTGAAAATTGCTACTAAAATTCGATAAGACAAGTTTTCCAACCACAAATTGTTTCAGCACGATTAAATGTACATGAGAAATATGTAAACAAAATATTTTCAAAAATTTCAAAAAAATGTGGTAAATATAAGAAGAAATACATTGGGGTCCACGAGACCCCAAGGTTATATTTGTATATATTCTAATAGTTGTTGTATTCAACGGCCAGTTACGGACTCGAGACGTGACGTCAAGACAAGCGATCTCGCTGAGGACATCGGGCCACTGAGCAGCAACCAGCTTCTCTCGCCTGCTCTACGTAGCTGCAGGGGCACGAGTGGAGCTTTTGTTAATAAAAACATCAAGCATAAATATTTGTTTATTTAAAACAACCGGTTTCGACAGAATTTTCTTAATGTTAATGCTCTGCTCAGTGGCAGCTGGCGGCTGTAAGAGTACTGCATTGACAAACAAGTTTTGTCATTTATGCTCAAAGTTTATTGTGAAAATGTGTAGGAAATAAATAAAATAATTACTAGTACAATTTGCATAATGCAATCCTTTTGCCACCTTCTTCCATGTTTCTTCTTTTAACTTGTTGCTCAGTTGTTCGGTTGCTTCGTGTTATAAGGGATTGGGTTATCCTCGATCATTAACCGGTTTTTATATCAACAACGAAAGTGAACGGTGGCCACAGAAGCACGTACTGCTGTTGACAGGTCGCAGATCACGGCCCGATGGAAAAGCCAACTCGCCGACAACAGGTGCCACGGTGCCAGAAGAAAGCTATCCCGCTCAGAGTGACAAGGGCCTGCCCCATTGGACGGCATGGGCTGCGCCGCTACTGTGACACAATACGGTGCCTAATTGAACTGCTTGTTTTGCAAAAGCGCGACGCGTCTGCTCTTGCTTCTCATATGTCTCTGCTGCGAGCATTATTCGGCGAGCCTTACTTCTTCCTTACTGACCACACGACATCCCGGCCGCCGCTTTCTCCTTTTGTACTGGCAGGTTCGCCTCTCGTGACATCTAGCGGTCGATTCCACATGACATCGTTGACGTCACGCTTGTGTGCGAACCGTCCGTAAATCCTATCAATATCAAAGACTGTTCCGTACTACCAACTAAGGGGGGCACGGTATTTTATGACCATCATAATTTTAGGGTTCCATACCTCATTCGGTAAAAACGGAACCGTTACTATGATCACTTCGTTGTCCGTCAGTCTTTCTGTCTGTCTGTCCGACTGCTACAAACCCTTTTTCTCAGGAACTAGAAGACGTATCAGGTTTAAATTTATGTCACGTACTGAGGTCCAACCCTTAGAGGAGTAATAAATGTAAGCTTCTAAGACAATGCCGTCAAAAGATATGATCAGTTATGTCACATATTTTAATATTCGCAACCTCACTCTGTTTCACGCTACAACAAAAGGAAGAAGACTCCGAAATCTGTAAATTTGTAATTATATGACATAAAAAAATATTTCCTGACCCGACAGGTTAGCCAAGACTTCTAATCCGCTGCTTCCTGGACCCGGGTAGGCGCACCGGCCCCGGATCGAATCCGCTCGGCGGATTACCAACGTCTGTGGTTTTTAGGCGGTTTTCCACATCCCGCTAGGTGAATACCGGGCTGGTCCCCACGTTCCGCCTCAGTTACACGACTCGCAGACATCTGACCACGTTCGCACTATTCCATGATTTACACTAGACGCAGACAGCTGGGGTACACTAATTCCGTCCCGGGGGGTCACGGGGTGGCGGCAGGAAGGGCATCCGGCCACCCCTTTCCACTAACCTTGCCAAATCCGTTCTTAACACTGCCGACCCTGCGTCAGCGTGGGACATGGCACCAGTGAAAGAAAGAAAGAAAGAAAATATTTCTTCTGTCATTTATTATCCGGAATCAAACTTTGAATTAAAATAATCAGTAGTTCTACTTCCAGGCTGACTGGATCGCAATGGTAAAAGTCAAACATCAGGCAAGGAATGACTTGATAGCATATGTGAAGCTTTTCGGAAGTTATCCATCGTTAGATATCAAGGAGAAAATGTTCAAATATGTGTGAATTCCTAAGGAGCCAAACTGCTGAGGTCATCGGTCTCTAGACTTACACACTACTTAAACTATACTAAGAACAACACACACACCCATGCCCAACGAAGAACTCGAACCTCCGGCGCGAGGGACCCCGCAATCCGTGACATCGCACCTCAAACCACGCGGCCACTACGCGCGACTATCAAGGAGCGATTGCTGCATGCACGTAGATACGGCGTTTCCACTTGTATGTAAAAGAAACATTCGCAGACTAGTCTGTTGTTTCACATACAACTTGAAACTCCATATCTGCGTACAGTACTCCATCTCGTGATGGATAAATTCCGAAAAGCGTCGTGTTGTTGTTGTTGTGGTCTTCAGTCCTGAAACTGGTTTGATGCAGCTCTCCATGCTAATCGATCCTGTGCTAGGTCCTTCATCTCCCAATACCTACTGCAACCTACATCCTTCTGAATCTGCTTAGTGTATTCATCTCTTGGTCTCCCTCTACGATTTTTACCCTCCACGCTGCCCTCCAATGCCAAATTTGTGATCCCTTGATGCCTCAGGACATGTCCTACCAACCGATCCCTTCTTCTAGTCAAGTTGTGCCACAAACTTCTCTTCTCCCCAATTCTATTCAATACCTCCTCATTAGTTACGTGATCTACCCACCTAATCTTCAACATTCTTCTGTAGCACCACATTTCGAAAGCTTCTATTCTCTTCTAGTCCAAACTATTTACTGTCCATGTTTCACTACCCTACATGGCTACACTCCATACAAATACTTTCAGAAACGACTTCCTGACACTTAAATCTATTCTCAATGTCAACAAATTTCTCTTCTTCAGAAACGCTTTCCTTGCCATTGCCAGTCTACATTTTATATCCTCTCTACTTCGACCATCATCAGTTATTTTGCTCCCCAAATAGCAAAACTCCTTTACTACTTTAAATGGCTCATTTCCTAATCTAATTCCCTCATCATCACCCGACTTAATTCGACTACATTCCATTATCCTAGTTTTGCTTTTGTTGATGTTCATCTTATATCCTCCTTTCAAGACACTGTCCATTCCATTCAACTGCTCTTCCAAGTCCTTTGCTGTCTCTGACAAAATTACAATGTCATCGGCGAACCTCAAAGTTTTTATTTCTTCTCCCTGGATTTTAATACCTACTCCAAATTTTTCTTTCGTTTCCTTTACTGCTTGCTCAATATACAGATTGAATAACATCGGGGAGAGGCTACAACCCTGTCTCACTCCCTTCCCAACCACTGCTTCCCTTTCATGCCCCTCGACTCTTATAACTGCCATCTGGTTTCTGTACAAATTGTAAATAGCCTTTCGCTCCCTGTATTTTACCCCTGCCACCTTTAGAATTTCAAAGAGAGTATTCCAGTCAACATTGTCAAAAGCTTTCTCTAAGTCTACAAATGCTAGAAACGTAGTTTTGCCTTTCCTTAATCTTTCTTCTAAGATAAGTCGTAAGGTCAGTATTGCCTCACGCGTTCCAACATTTCTACGGAATCCAAACTGATCTTCCCCGAGGTCGGCTTCTGCCAGTTTTTCCATTTGTCTGTAAATAATTCGTGTTAGTATTTTGCAGCGGTGTCTTATTAAACTGATAGTTCGGTAATTTTCACATCTGTCAACACCTGCTTTCTTTGGGATTGGAATTATTATATTCTTCTTGAAGTCTGAGGGTATTTCGCCTGTCTCGTACATCTTGCTCAGCAGATGGTAGAGTTTTGTCATGAATGGCTCTCCCAAGACCGTCAGTAGTTCTAATGGAATGTTGTCTACTCCTGGGGCCTTGTTTCGACTCAGGTCTTTCAGTGCTCTGTCAAACTCTTCACGCAGTATCGTATCTCCCATTTCATCTTCATCTAAATCCTCTTCCATTTCCATAATATTGTCCTCAAGTACATCGCCCTTGTATAGACCCTCTGTATACTCCTTCCACCTTTCTGCTTTCCCCTCTTTGCTTAGAACTGGGTTTCCATCTGAGCTCTTGATATTCATACAAGTGGCTCTCTTTTCTCCAAAGGTCTCTTTAATTTTCCTGTAGGCAGTATCTATCTTACCCCTAGTGAGATAAGCCTCCACATCCTTACATTTGTCCTCTAGCCATGCCTGCTTAGCCATTTTGCAGTTCCTGTCGATCTCATTTTTGAGACGTTTGTATTCCTTTTTGCCTGCTTCATTTACTGCATTTTTATATTTTCTCCTTTCATCAATGAAATTCAATATTTCTTCTGTTACTCAAGGATTTCTACTAGCCCTCGTCTTTTTACCTACTTGATCCTCTGCTGCCTTCACTACTTCATCCCTCAGAGTTACCCATTCGTCTTCTACTGTATTTCTTTCCCCCATTCCTGTCAATTGTTCCCTCATGCTCTCCCTGAAACTCTGTACAACCTCTGGTTTAGTCAGTTTATCCAGTTCCCATCTCCTTAAATTCCCACCTTTTTGCAATTTCTTCAGTTTTAATCTACAGTTCCTAACCAATAGATTGTGGTCAGAGTCCACATCTGCCCCTGGAAATGTCCTACAATTTAAAACCTGGTTCCTAAATCTCTGTCCATTATATAATCTATCCTACAAAAGCGTCATATGAGCAATAAAGTGATTCCTGGCCGGATGTTTGAGTTTTACCATTGCGATCCAGTCAGCCTCAACGCAGAGCGACAAATTATTATAATAATGGTCGTCGGCTTTCTTCATGACTTTATGTCACATTTATATTATTGAAATGAAAGCATTATCGAAAATCTTGCAACATCTGGGACCGATATGTTGCCGATATCAGTGTCGATAACAGACAAAAATGGTCGAGATTCTCGATGAATGAAATGTCTACATACGTAATTAAGTTTGTGCAGAACTCTCGCACCTGGCCTTTTAAAAACAAAACAAAAAATACAAATTTCGTTAACTGTTTCTTACCGTTATCAAGAAGATACTGTTTAAATATTTACTGATTTGGAAGTGGGTCCACGGCCTGAAATATCTTTTCGTTTGGTTTTAGCAGCACCAAAGGTATTTTCAATAACAGATACTACCCGACTTTATAACCCCCACAAAAACTAAAAACATATAAAAAATGGAAATTTCGTTAGTTGTTGACATTTGTTAACGACGCACTTTTTTAAACAGATCTTAAGCCTTAGTAGAGAGCGGAACCTGAAGATACTGAGTATGACGTTCGTTGTGAAAAGTCTCATCTACTACCACACATTAATTCGTCTCGAATTTTTGGATCCAGTTTAACAGAAAAAATTAAAACAGTTGAAGAATGTGGTAGAAGCATTAATTGAAATCAAATATTTTCTTCAAAATTTCAAAATATTGAGAGGTGTGTGTGTGTAAATGTTTGTAGGAACTTTTTTATGTTTTTGATGTCTAAAATTGCGCTGGTGATGTTTGAACTGCTAAGACACGCGCGCACAACCTCGAAACAGATGCTGCACCGCACAGAGATGAATCAGAGATAATCTTTGTTCTGCGAAGATGCGCGCCAGATTTATCTATTGAACGAGAAGAGAGGAGAGACGCTAGGTGTTAAAGAGTTGAGCTTTGGTTTCGTAGCAGGAAGGAACAAACAGTGGAAATTTTTGGAATTATGTTGTGTATCAGCAGAAGACTCACTCCGGAGGGAAAAGGAATAGACTTATACTTTGCTACGATAATATTTGTGAAGAATAGATTACAGGTAGTCAGCCGGGGATTGCCGGCACGGTGGCTCAGAGTGTTCGGTCAGAGGGTTAGCTGCCCTCTGTAATAAAAAAAAACTGAGTTAATCGATCAACAACGAACTTAAACGGATGTCTTACGACGTCCGCGCCGAGCAGATGCAACGAACAGAAGCGAAAAAAATGAGATTAAAAAAAAAAAACAGTCTAAGGCGCTGCAGTCATGGACTGTGCGGCTGGTCCCGGCGGAGGTTCGAGTCCTCCCTCGGGCATGGGTGTGTGTATTTGTCCTTAGGATAATTTATGTTAAGAAGTGCGTAAGCTTAGGGACTGATGACCTTAGCAGCTAAGTCTCATAAGATTTCACAAACATTTGAACATATTTTTGATTACAGGTAGTCATTAAGTTAGTTTCATTTGCGGCAGCGGTTTGATAAATGCAGCATTCTTGGTTCGTCAGACATCAAGAATCTTGTTGGTTTTCATTTTTTTGTTCAATCATTGAGAGAGAAATAGATTTAAGAATTAAATTATGGATTTTTTAAGGAGAGATTACATTCGTTAAGTTCAATATTTCTAATTCTTGGATTATTGTTACGTGATTTCATAGAAAGCTTAGGTATTTTTTAAAATATTAAATGTTATTTAGTCTAAGGAAATTCAATTGGAATTGAGTTCTTTAGTCCACATCCAGGGAGCCAATTAATTTTCATTTATTTAAAAATTAATATGAAAAAATTATGATCGAAGAATGATAGCAATGTTTTTAGAGTACGCATTGTGCCTCTGCGTGTCTCTCTACCTGGATTTTGGAGCTGTATTGGCGAGACGCGCTGTGGCTACGAGAGCAGCTTGCTACCACCTAAGACAAATTCTCCAGAGAACAAATTATTTAATCAAAGTTCGTAGTCAGATTTTGTGATTAAAATAAGTTGCACACAGGGCATGATTTCCTTAATATTCTCGCAGTTAGTTTCATTTGTGCGGTCTCGCAGCTGAATTTTGCGATAACAGTTAGCTTTAAGATTCATTTTTACTTTCGCACAGTAAAACTAATCAAAACAGACAACTATCATTATAAAGTACTAGACTAGATTACAGTATTTACAAAATGTGGGCGTTCAGTACCGCCCCGCTGGTATTGCTAGGATTACCAGTGAGTGACGTGTGCTGTAGGCTGAGCGGGCAGCTGCAGTAGGCGAGCGCGAAATACGCGGCGGCCGGCTGTGGCCCGCGTGTCGGCGAGTTGAATGGGGCTGCCGGCCGGTGGGCGTCGCGACGCAACACGACGCCAGCCGTGCGGCTGCCAAAGGACGCGCGGCGCGCCTCGCCTGCTGCTGGCAGACCGGCGATCGATAGCTGCGCCCACTGTGACCGCCCCACCCAGCGGCTCTGGCCAGCCCATCCCACGTCTGCGTCTGGACTCCGTAGCCCCGACAACTCAGCGTGCAGGTGCTGCACCAGAGCGCCTTCTGGCGGCCGGGCACGCTACATGCGCAAAGGGGTCCTAACCACGCTCAATAGTTATTGCTCAATACCGACAGCTGCGCATTAATATATCTGAGAACGATATTGTCGGTTTGGGCAATATGGAAAATGCAGAGCTATAAAAATACTGACGATTTCCAGTATATTGCGCAATATATTGTACTGTGTGAAAAGCCCGTCACACGCTCAGTATTCATTGCGCAATAATATTGCATCTATATACGGGGTGGTTCACTGATAGTGACCGGGCCAAATATCTCACGAAATAAGCATCAAACGAAAAAACAACAAACAACGAAACTCGTCCAGCTTGAAGGCGGAAACCAGATGGCGCTATGGTTGGCCCCCTAGATGGCGCTGCCATAGGTCAAATGGATATCAACTGCCTTTTTTTCAAACAGCAACTCCCATTTTTATTACATATTCGTGTAGTACGTAAAGAAATATGAATGTTTTATTTGGACTACTTTTTTCGCTTTGTGATAGATGGCGCTGTAATTGTCACAAAAGTATAAGTACGTAGTATCACGTAACATTCCGCTAGTGCGGACGGTATTTGCTTCGTGATACATTACCCGTGTTAAAATGGACCGTTTACTAAGTGCGGAAAAGGTCGATATCGTGTTGATGTATAGCTATTGTGATCAAAATGCCCAACGAGCGTGTGCCATGTATACTGCTCGGTATCCTGGACGACATCATCCAAGTGTTCGGACCGTTCGCCGGATAGTTACGTTATTTAAGGAAACCGAAAGTGTTCAGCCACATATGAAACGTCAACCACGACCTGCAACACATGATGCCCAAGTAGGTGTTTTAGTTGCTGTCGTGGCTAATCCGCACATCAGTATACAGACAAATTGCGCGAGAATAGGGAATCTCAAAAACGTCGGTGTTGAGAATTCTACATCAACATCGATTGAACCCGTACCATATTTCTATGCATCAGGAATTGCATGGCAACGACTTTGAACGTCGTGTACAGTTCTGCCACTGGGCACAAAAGAAATTACGCGATGATGACAGATTTTTTGCACGCGTTCTATTTAGCAACGAAGCGTCATTCACCAAGAGCGGAAACGTAAACCATCATAATATGCACTATTGGGCACCGGAAAATCCGCGATGGCTGCGGCAAGTGGAACATCAGCGAACTTGGTGGGTTAATGTATGGTGTGGCATTATGGGAGGAAGGATAACTGGCCTGCATTTTATCTATGGCAGTCTACATGGTGCAGTGTATGCTGATTTCCTACGTAATGTTCTACCGATATTACTATAAGATGTTTCACTGCATGACAGAATGGTGATGTACTTCCAACATGAGGGATGTCCGGTGTATACCTCGCGTGCGGTTGAATCGGTATTGAATAGCATATTTCATGACAGGTGGGTTGGTCGTCGAAGCATTATACCATGGCCCGCACGTTCACCGGATCTGACGTCCCGGATTTCTTTCTGTGGGGAAAGTTGAAGGATACTTGCTATCGTGATCCACCGACAACGCGTGACAACATGCGTCACTGCACTGTCAATGCATGTGCGAACATTGCGGAAGGCGAACTACTCGCCGTTGAGAGGAATGTTTTTACACGTATTGCCAAATGCACTGAGGTTGACGGACATCATTTTGAGCATTTATTGCATGAATGTGGTATTTACAGGCAATCACGCTGTAACAGCATGCGTTCTCAGAAATGATAAGTTCACAAAGGTACATGTATCACATTGGAACAACCGAAATAAAATATTCAAACGTACCTACGTTCTGTATTTTAATTTAAAAAATCTACATTTTACCAACTGTTCGTCTAAAATTGTGAGCCATGTGTTTGTGACTATTACAGCGCCATCTATCACAAAGCGAAAAAAGTGGTCCAACTAAAACATTCTTATTTTTTTACGTACTACACGAATATGTAATTAAAAATGGGGGTTCCTATTTTTAAAAAACGCAGTTGATATCCGTTTGACCTACGGCAGCGCCATCTAGCGGGCCAACCATTGCGCCATCTGGTTCCCCCCTTCAAGCTAGACAAGTTTCGTTGTTTCAATTTTTTTCGTTTGACGCTTATTTCGTGAGATATTTGGCCCGGTGACGATCAGTGAACCACCCTGTATAGCTTGAAAGGCAGAGGACAAGAACGGCACAATGTTGTTTTTGTTCTTGTGTCGTCTTTAGTCCAAAGACTGGTTTGATACAACTTTCCACGCCACTCTTTTTTGTCTGACCTTCTTATCGTCCATGTTTTACTTCAATACGTGGCTACACTCCATACAATTACTTTCAGTAAAGCCTTCCTGAAACTAAGATCAGTACTCAATGTTAAATTGCTCTTCTACAGAAACTCTTTTCTTGCCATTGAGAGTTTACATATTTCGGCTATCGTCAACTATTTTGCTGCCCAAATAGCAAAATTCATCTCCTGCTTTTAAGTATTTCGTTTCCTAGCCTAATTCCCTCAGCATCGCCTGACTTGATTCGACTACATTTCATTATCCTTGTCTTGCATTTGTTGATTCATCTTTTGTCCTTTCAAGACACAGTTCATTCCGTTCAAATGCTCTTCCAAATTTTTGCTGTCTCTAACAGAATTACAATGTCATCGGCAAACCTCAAGGAATTTATTTCTTGCCCTGAACTTTAATTCCACTCCAAATTTTTTTATTGGTTCCCTTTACTACTTGCTCAGTGTATATATTTAATAATTTCAGAGATAGCCTCATGCCTCGCTGCCTTCCCAGCCTCTGCTTCCTTTTCGTGCCCCTCGACCCTTGTAACTGCTGTCTGGGCTTTATACAAATTGTAAATAGCCTTGCGCTCTCTGCATTCAGAATTTCTGAGATAGTATTCCACTCAACGCTGACAAAAGCTTTCTCTAAGTCTACAAATGCTATAAACGTAGACTTGCCTTTTCTTTAATCTACCTTCTAAGAGAATTCGTACGGTCGGTATTGCCTCTGGTGTTCCTACGTTTCTCGGGAATCCAAATTCATCTTCCCCAAAGCCGGCTTCTATTGTTCTACCACTAGTCTGCAAAGAATTCGTTTTAGTATTTTGCAAACGTGACTTATTGAACTGATAGTTCGGTAATTTTCACATCTATCAGCAACTGCTTTCTTTGGAATTGGAGTTATTACCTTCTTCTTGTAGACTGAGGCTATTTCGCCTGTCTCATACACCTTTCACACCAGGCGGAAGGGTTTTGTCATGCCTGTCTATCAAAAGTTTTGAAGAAACGTCGGCTACTGCAAGGGTCTTGTTCCGACTTACCTCTTTCAGTGCTCTGTCCAATTCTTTTCGCAGATCCATATCTAATAGCACAATATTATTGCAACACTGCACACTATTACGGCACTAATATTGTGCCTTTCTTGGGCTCACCCGTCCTGGCAGTATATTGACACAATATTATTGCGCAATGTTTACCCCCTAGATGCTTAAGACAGACCTTTGCCTTCGTCGGTGCTCGATGGTGTCGAACTAGAATGTATTGCGACTGAAGTCGCCGTGTGTTGCACAAAGGAAAACAAGAGGAAGTGGTGATGAGTTGAAAAGTCGCTTGCATGGCACTCTGCACACGGCCATACTAACATGCTAAGAGAATTTATAGTGGGTCCAAATGTTCAAATGTGTGTGAATTCCTATGTGACAAACTGCTGAGGTCATCGGTCCCTACACTTACACACTACTTAAACTAACTTATGCTAAGAACAACACACACACCCATGCCCGAGGGAGGACTCGAACCTCCGGCGGGAGGTATAGTGGGTCCAGAAGATATGGATTAACGAACTGGTGAACCTCGTTACACCTTATGTACATAGAATAGATACTGTTCATATACTTGTCGGGTTTCATTTTCTACAATGCTGGAAGCGATAATAACCTGAAAAGAGAAGATAGGTAATTAGTCTTATTCTGTATTTCTGTAATAAATAATTGAAGCTCCTGAAACGAGCAAATAAGCAGTTGCAGTGTAATTTACCTGCACAAAAATACATTTGCTGAATATTTCTGCAGCTAACTGCTGAATAAATATTAAAAATGTAATCGAACTACTCGCCCGAATGTACTTTAACAGATGATTTCTTTAATTTCTCTTGCTTGTTACATACATATTTTTATGGCGTCGCTGTATCAGTCGTTTACATGTCCACAAGCCATGAAGTCTCGACGCCAACAGCTGTGTATTGCGCAATACTACCCCTACACGGTACAATATACTATATGCACAATATATTGCAGCGACAGTTTCATTGGAGCTCTGCAGTCGCCTTCAATATATTGCGTTCACCGTCCGTACCGCTCACAGACGGTCCATACTGTTACGCAATGCTCAGTATTTCGCAATAAATATTGATCGTCTGCATGCCCCTCAGTGTGATATTGTGCAATGTACGTCACTGCCTGCTGAGACGTCGTGATTTGCGGACATGGAAACAATTTAAACAACGTCCCATGTGAATACATCAGGAAAGACAGATGAAAGGTATCAACTATTCAGGTGCATTCAGGGGAGTAGTTCGATTACATATTTATACTCATTCAGTAATTAGCTGCGTAAACACTCGGCAAACGTGTTTACGTGCAAGGAAATAACATTGCAGCTGCTTGTTTGTACAGTGCAGTAGCTTCAGTTATTTATAGCAGAAATACACTATTGGCCATTAAAATTGCTACACCACGAAGATGATGTGCTACAGACGCGAAATTTAACCGACAGGAAGAAGATGCTGTGATACGCAAATGATAAGCTTTTCAGAGCATTCAGCCAAGGTTGCCGCCGGTGGCGACACTTACAACGTGCTGACATGAGGAAAGCTTACAACCGATTTCTCATACACAAACAGCAGTTGACCGGCGTTGCCTGGTGAAACGTTGTTGTGATGCTTCGTGTAAGGAGGAGTAATGCATACCGTCACGTTTCCGACTTTGATAAAGGTCGGATTGTCCCCTATCGCAATTGTGGTTTATCGTATCGCGACATTGTTGCTCGCGTTGGTCGAGATGCAATGACTGTTAGCAGAATATGCAATCGGTGGGTTCAGGAGGGTAATACGGAACGCCGAGCTTGTTCCCAACGGCCTCGTATCACTAGCAGGCAAGATGACAGGCATCTTATCCGCATGGGTGTAACGGATCGTGCAGCCACATCTCGATCCCTGAGCAACAGATGGGGACGTTTGCAAGACAACAACCATCTGCACGAACAGTTCGACGACGTTTGCAGCAGCATGGACTATCAGCTCGGAGACCATGGCTGTGGTTACCCTTCACGCTGCATCACAGACAGGAGTGCCTGCGGTGGTGAACTCAACGACGAACCTGGGTGCTCGAATAGCAGAACGTCATTTTTTCTGATGAATGCAGGTTCTGTTTACAGCATCATGATGGTCGCATCCTTGTTTGGCGACATCGCGGTGAACGCACATTGGAAGCGTGTATTCGTCTTTGCCATACTGGCGTGACACCCGCCGTGATAGTATAGGGTGCCATTGGTTACACGTCTCGGTCACCTCTTGTTCGCATTGACGGCACTTTGAACAGTGGACGTTACATTTCAGATGTGTTACGACCCGTGGCTCTACCTTTCATTCGATCCCTGCGAAACCATACATTTCAGCAAGATAATGCACGACCGCATGTTTCAGGTCCTGTACGGGCCTCTCTGGATACAGAAAATGTTCGACTGCTGCCCTGGCCAGCACATTCTCCAGATCTCTCACCAATTGAAAACGTCTGGTCAATGGTGGCCGAGCAACTGGCTCGTCACAATAAGCCAGTCACTACTCTTGATGAACTGTGGTATCGTGTTGAAGCTGCATGGGCAGCTGTACCTGTACACGCCATCCAAGCTCTGTTTGACTCAATGCCCAGGCGTATCAAGGCCGTTATTACGGCCAGAGGTGGTTGTTGTGGGTACTGATTTCTCAGGATCTATGTATCCAAATTGCGTGAAAATGTAATCACATGTCAGTTCTAGTATAATATATTTGTCCAATGAATACCCGTTTATCATCTGCATTTCTTCTTGGTGTAGCGATTTTAATGGCCAGTTGTGTATCTTGACTGAGCGACAGTTTCTGTAGAGCTCTGCAATCACCTTCAATACATTGCGTTTATGTCAGCACCGCTCACAGACGGTCCATACTGTTACGCAATGCTCAGTATTTCGCAATAAATATTGATCGTCTGAGTGCCCCTCAGTGTGATATTGTGCAATGTACGCCACTGCCTGCTGAGACGTCGTGATTTGCGGACATGGAAACAATTTAAACAACGTCCCATGTGAATACATCAGGAAAGACAGATGAAAGATATCAACTATTCAAGTGCATTCAGGGGAGTAGTTCGAATACATATTTAATACTTATTCAGTAATTAGCTGTGGAAACGTTCGGCAAACGTGTTTACGTGCAGGGAAATAACATTGTAGCTGCTTGTTTGTCAGTGCATTAGCTTCAGTTATTTATAGCAGAAATACGTAACACCACTATCTACTGATCCTCTGCAATAATGTATCTTACTCTTTTCAAGTTTGTCCATCGCTTCCAGAATTGTGGAAAGTGTAATCCGACAAGTATGCGAACAGTATCTTTTCATTGTAGTATATAACTGCAACGGAGTTCACCAATTCGTTGAAGAGCTCCTCGTTCATTCTCAAACAGCTCCGATAATCATCTTGCTTGCTGCAAGTTTTCTTAGCATGTTAGTATGGCCATGGGTAGATCGCCTTCCAAACCACTTTTTCGCCCATTGCCGCTTGATCTTGCTTTTCTTTCTTTCTGTACCACGTAGGAGTTCCAGTCACAATACATGTCAGTTCTGTATCATCGAGCGCCGGCATATTTGTTATGAAGGCAGATTTCTAACTAACGCATCCGGGACATAAATATTGCGCAGCAACATTGTGCCGTTCTCATCAGCATACTTTCGCAATACATTGAACAACATGGCGCAGTGATCAGCACACTGGACTCGCATTCGGGAGGACGACGGTTCAAACCCGCGCCCGGTCATCCTGATTTAGATTTTCCGTCGTTTCCGGAAATCGCTTCAGGCAAATGCCGGGATGGTTCTTTAGAAAGGGCACGGCCGACTTCCTTCTCCATCCTTCCCCAATCCGATGGGATCTAAGACCTCTCTGTTTGGTCCCCTCCAGCAAATCAACCATCCAGCCAATCAC
Organism: Schistocerca cancellata; assembly: GCF_023864275.1. Lineage (NCBI taxonomy): Eukaryota > Metazoa > Arthropoda > Insecta > Orthoptera > Acrididae > Schistocerca > Schistocerca cancellata. Next base: position 294,597,883 of record NC_064631.1, on the reverse strand, counting down.
TGGATAACATCTGTGAGGTAATGGTTTGTAGACAATGTTGTTGTTGTGGTCTTCGGTCCTGAGATTGGTTTGATGCAGCTCTCCATGCTACTCTATCCTGTGCAAGCTTCTTCATCTCCCAGTACCTACTACAATCTACATGCTTCTGAATCTACTTAGTGTACTCATCTCTTAGTCTCTCTCTATGATTTATACCCTCCACGCTGCCCTCCAATACTAAACTGGTGATCCCTTGATGCCTCAGAACACGTCCTAACAAACGGTTCCCTCCCTCTAGTCACGTTATGCCACAAACTCCTCTTCTCCCCAGTTCTATTCAATGCATCCTCAATAGTGATCTACCCACCTAATCTTCAGCATTCTTCTGTAGCACCACATTTCGAAAGGTTCTATTCTCTTCTTGTCCAGACCATTTATCTTCCATGTTTCACTTCCATACATGGCTACACTCCATACAAATACTTTCAGAAACCACTTACTGACACTCAAATCTATACTCGATGTTAACAAATTTCTCTTCTTCAGAAACGCTTTCCTTGCTATTGCCAGTCTACATCTTATATCCTCTCTACTTCGATCATCATCAGTTATTTTGCTCCCCAAATAGCAAAACTCCTTTACTACTTTAAGTGTCTCATTTCCTAATCTAATTCCCTCAGCATCACCCGACTTAATTCGACTACATTCCATTATCCTCGTTTTGCCTTTGTTGATGTTCATCTTATATCCTCCCTTCAAGACACCATCCATTCCGTTCAACTGCTCTTCCAAGTTCTTTTGCTGTCTCTGACAGAATTACAATGTCATCGGTGAAACTCCAAGTTTTAATTTCTTCTCCATGGATTTTAATACCTACTCTGAATTTTTCTTTTGTTTCTTTTACTGCTTGCTCAATATACAGATTGAATAACATCGGGGAGAGGCTACGAGCCTGCCTCACTCCCTTCCCAACCACTGCTTCCCTTTAATGTCCCTCGACTCTTATAACCGCCATCTGGTTTCTGTACAAATTGTAAATAGCCTTTCGCTCCCTGTATTTTACCCCCGCCACCTTCTGAATTTGAAAGAGAGTATTCCAGTCAACATTGTCAAAAGCTTTCTCTAAGTCTACAAATGCTGGAAACGTAGGTTTGCCTGTTCTTAATCTATCTTCTAATATAAGTCGTAGGGTCCGTATTGCCTCACGTGTTCCAATAATTCTACGGAATCCAAACTGATCTTCTCCGAGGTCGGCTTCTACCAGTTTTTCCATTCGTCTGTAAAGAATTCGTGTTAGTATTTTGCAGCCGTGACTTACTAAACTGATAGTTCGGTAATTTTCACATCTGTCAACATCTGCTTTCTTTGGGATTGGAATATTATATTCTTCTTCAAGTCTGAGTGTATTTCGCCTGTCTCAAGATCTTCCTCACCAGATGGTTTTGTCAGGACTGGCTCTCCCAAGGCTGTTAGTAGTTCTAATGGAATGTTGTCTACTCCCGGGGCCTTGTTTCGACTTTCGACGCAGTATGATATCTCCCATTTCATCTTCATCTACATCCTCTTCCATTTACATAATATTGTACTCAAGTACATCGCCCTTGTATAGACATTCTATACACTCCTTCCATCTTCCTGCTTTCCCTTCTTTGCTTAGAACTGGGTTTCCATCTGAGCTCTTGACATTCATACAAGTGGTGCTCTTTTCTCCAAAGGTCTCTTTAATTTTCCTGTAGGCAGTATCTATCTTACCCCTAATGATATACGCATCTATATCCTTACATTTGTTTGTGGATAGTAATATTCCTGAAATAGACTGGCCTGCCCAAAGTCCCCACCTGAATCCAATGGAAACTCTCTGCAATGAGTTACAACGTAGACTTCGCTCCAGGTCCCAGCGTCCAACAACATTCTCTTCTCTGGTCTCAGCTCTTGAGAAAGAATGCGCTGCCATTCTTCCACAGACATTCAGACACCTGATTGAAAGCATCCGCACCAGAGCTCTAACCGCCATGAAAGCGAAGGACGGACACATCCCATATCAATGTCCACTAACATTTGTCCGGGCACTTCTGATCATGAGGTATACTTTACACCGTTTTTCCTCACAACTTTTCCTATTATTGTCATACGACTTGTATGCTATAATGTTGAATTTAGTCGATGAAAGGAGAAAATATAAAAATGCAATTTGGGAAGCAGGCGAAAGAGAATACAAAACGTCTAAAAAATGAGATCGAGAGGAAGTGCAAAACGGGTAAGCAGGAATGGCTACAGGACAAATGTAAGGATGTAGATATATCACTAGCGTTAAGATAGGTGCTGCCTATAGGAAAATTAAAGAGACTTTTGGAGAAAAGAGAACCACCTATACGAATATCAAGAGCTCAGATAGAAAACCAGTCTAAGCAATGTAGAGAAAGCATAAAGGTGGAAGGAATATACAAAGGTTCGCAGAAGAGCTTCTGTGAAGTTTGGAAGGTAAGAGACGAGGTACTGTGAGGGCAGGTCCTTAGTCGCGCTTGGGTAGCTCAGTCGGCAGAGCACTTGCCCGCGATAGGCGAAGGTCCCGATTTCGAGTCCCGGTCCGGCACACAGTTTTAATTTGCCAGGAAGTTACAGTATATGGAGAGTCTATACCAGGGAGACGTTCTTCATGGCAGTATTATGGAAATGGAAGAGAACTTAGATGAAGATGAGAAGGGAGATATGATACTGCGTGAAGAATTTGACAAAGCACTGAAAGACCTAAGTTGAAACAAGGCCCCGGGAGTACACATTCTTCCCGTAGAGCTGCTGATAGCCTTGGGAGAACCAGCCATGACAAAACTCTTCCATCTGGTGAGCAAGATGTATGAGACAGGCGAAATACCGTCAACTTCAAGAGCTATATAATAATTCCAATTCCAAAGAAAGCAGGTGCTGACAGATGTTAAAATTACCGAACTACCAGTTTAATAAGTCACGGCTGCAAAATACTAGCACGTATTCCTTGCAGACGAATGGAGAAACACGTAGAAGCCGACCTCGAGGAAGAAAAGTTTGGATTCCGTAGAAATGTAGGAACGCGCGAGGCAATACTGACCCTACGACTTATCTTAGCAGATAGGTTAAGGAAAGACAAACCTACGTTTATAGCATTTGTAGACTTAGAGAAAGCTTTTGACAATTTGACTGGAATACTCTGTTAAATTCTAAGGAAGGCAGGGGTAAAATGCAGGGAGCGAAGGACTATTTACAATTTTTAACGGAAACCAGATGGCAGTTATAAAGAGCCGTGGGGCATGAAGGGGAAGCAATGGTTGAGGAGGGAGTGAGTCAGGGTTGTAGCCTATCCCCGATTTTATTCAATCTGTACGTTCAGCAAGCAGTAAAGGAACCAAAAGGAAAATTTGGAGTAGTAATTAAACTCCAGGGAGAAGAAATAAAACTTTTGAGGTTTGCTGATGACATTGTAGTTCTGACAGAGACAGCAAAGGACTTGGAAGAGCAGTTAAACGGAATGGACAGTCTCTTGAAAAGAGGATATAAGATGAACATCAACAAAAGCAAAATCAGGATAACGGAATAAAGTCGAATTAAATCAGGTGACGCTGAGGGAACTAGATTAGAAAACGAGACACTTAAAGTAGTAGATTATGCTTGCTATTTGGGAAGTAAAATAACTGATGGTGGTCGAAATGGGGGGGGGGGGGGGGGGGGATATAAAATGTAGACTGGCACTGGCAAGAAAAGCGTTTCTGAAGAACAGAAATTTGTTAACATCGAGTATAGATTTAAGTGCCACGAAGTCCTTTCTGAAAGTATTTGTACGGAGTGTAGCCATGTATGGAAGTGAAAAATGTACGATAAATAGTACGGACAAGAAGGGAATAGAAGCTTTCGAAATGTGGTGCTACAGAAGAATGTTGAAGATCAGATGGGTAGGTCAAATAACTAATGAGGAGGTACTGAATAGAACTGGAGAGAGAAGAAATTTGTGGCACAACCTGACTAGAAGAAAGGATCGGTTGGGAGAACACATTCTGAGGCATCAGGGGATCACAAATTTACCACTGAAAGGAAGCTCTGGCTCTGAGCACTATGGGACTCAACTGCTGTGGTCATAAGTCCCCTAGAACTTAGAACTACTTAAACCTAACTAACCTGAGGACAGCACACAACACCCAGCCATCACGAGGCAGAGAAAATCCCTGACCCCGCCGGGAATCGAACCCGGGAACCCGGGCGTGGAAAGCGAGAACGCTACCGCACGACCACGAGATGCGGGCTGAAAGGAAGCGCGGCGATAAAAACTGTAGGGGGAGGCCAAGACATTAGTAAAGTAAGCAGATTTAGAAGGATGTAGGTTGCATTAGTTACTCGGAGATGAAGAGGTTTGCACAGAATAGAGTATCGTGGAGGGCTGCATCATGTCATCTTTGGGTTGAAGACCACAACCACAACAACTGTAATTTAGCATCTTTGGTGTGTAACATGAGCGATGAGCACCTTGTTGGACATTTCTCACCTTATGTCACGAGCAGTGATTCTGTGTGTGTTGAAAGTATCTTTATTTCTTATGTTTGGTTTTCTAGACGCTCTTGCGTACGCTAGTCAGTTCTTTCCTGACGGTGACAGAGTAAGCCGGAACCTGGTTCGAAACGAACAAATATTATTATAACAAAAACGCAGTGCATTTGTTTTTCAACCTTAGCGTTTGTAACTTTTCAGACCTCTAGTTCTGCCACTGTTACTCAACGAACTACGGTGTGGTTAGTACAAAATATTAAGACCTTGTGATATATTGAAATAGTATTTTTATTTCAATAGTTGGTGGTATCAGACAACATTTGTATAGGCTGAATTCATTTCCTAAAGAAAGTGTTGTTACATTGTAACGAATTATTCAGTCACACTTCTTATTCTAAAACGTTGATATACTTATTCAAAAGTACTGGAAGAATTCTTCGGGATAATTACAGAGCTAATGAAACAAGACACGAAACGCCCGCGTTCGTTCCCTCGTAAATTAATCTATCAATCAATTGTATCCAGTTTTCCCCTCTTCTTTTTAGACGAGGATAAACTGAAACCCACGCTAGCATTTGTTCGCGTTACATTCGCTAAGACGGGGCAGAGAGAATGGGAAGGAATAAAATGAAAGTAACTAACGCTAACCTAAAGCGTACCATAAATTAAGAAAATTTGGTTCTTGACGTGTTCCCTCCCTTGGTAAAGCACTACCAGTTGTAACTGTGTAAATCTTTTGTGTAGGGACAACTTTTAACCTGCAGTGATTTCAGTCGAAAAAAGCTTGATTTCAGTTCCTCTACTCTCTTTTTACGGCTTTTAAAACAACACGCGAAAAAGAAATGAAGGCAAGGTAACACAGCGTTGAAAGCAAAACAAGCAAAACCACAGTAGAATTTGTATAAAGTCACATATAACACAAAGTTTTACGAAATTAAACAGATGAGCATATAATACCGAAAGGTGGCCTAAAAACCGAAAAAAGGTAGTACTGGAAGTGTAAGTAGCAATAAATATGTACAAAATGTGATATTCGCAAGCAAAATTGTTTTTTGATTGGCGACTCCATAGAGTGCTGTGTGCACAACAACCATATGCGTGAAATTAGGGAAGTAAGCGTTGGCCGTAATACTAATGGTTTACTGATAGCAATTTCGATTTTTAATCACATAGTGGTCATCTTTAGTGTTGTGGTGTACAAATTAAACTCATAGGCACTGGTGTCAAGTTATTATCAGTAACCAAAGCTTATGAAACGATCACATGTTTCTGCACAAACACACAGTCTAATCATATCTTTGTATTGAAACAACTGGACCCTCCACCTTACAACCTAGACCTTGCACCCAGTGATTTTCACTCATTGTGATCGTTTCATAAGCTTTGGTTACTGATAATAACTTGACACCAGTGCCTATGAGTTTGATTTGTACACCACAGCACTGAAGATGATCAATATGTGATTGAAAATCGATTTTGCAGTCAGTAAACCATCAATACTACGGCCAATGTTGGCCTTCTTTCTAAAAACTGTTTTTAACTCGACAGTAGGCTAATCAAAATGTAAAAAACGTGTTATGTATACAAAGCGTTTAGAAAATCACCAATGGTGATGCTTTACCGAGAAGTGAAAGGCGTTTCGTGGAAATCTCTCTTAATTTCCAGTACTCTTAAGAAAGAAAAAAAAATAACACTTCTTACAGTGACACATTAGTATGAAGCGACAAGTAGTGCCTAATCAAGTGAGTGAGTCTGCTATTGGCGAGCAGTCTCCAATCTTTGGCGCCGGCGTAGTTAAGTGCTTCTCGCTGATGGAGTTTACGGACGTGGCTGCAAGTAGAAGTTTGCCGATTACATCGACACAAGCTGGGCGCAGTTTGATGGGGTATTCCTATTACACTCACACGAATGTCTGTCGACACGTTTTCGTATTGTAAGCTGTCGAGCTGCATGGTAATTGCTGTCATTTTCCATTAAATCAAATTTAGTAGAGTCGGGACGACAAACTTAAACTGTGCGACTTTAGAACTTCGACCTGCCTTTGACCTATTTCCCTCCTTGGAATTCCCCCTTACTGCCTCTCACCCCCACCCCCTTTCTTTCTTAGTTTTCACAACAGAAGTGCGTGACTGAACTCTCAAAACTGCACGAAAATGTTCTTAGAATATAAATCGCTCATCTCAAAAATAATAGTACGAGCCGTTAGCTTGCGAAACTACACTTCTTACTACGAAAGACATTTAAATCATGAACTATTCAAAGTGTAACAGACGTACTTTGGTAACGCGAAATAAGACCGAAATCACACATATTTCAATGTCGTGACTTATGTACAGTGAGTCCAAAAAGTATTCGTCTAGTTGTAATTTTTTTTAAATAACTAAGTAAATGTCACATGAAAGGAAGGGAACATAAAATGTGAACATCCAGTCATATGCAACGAACCTTGGTAAGTCATTTTTATTGATGGACAAGGAAATAAATACATCTATAGCGATAACAAATTTCACAAAATGGAGAATTTATTCAAGTGCTACTTCAAAAAGTATTATTTTTAATTTACAATCTGAAAATATGATTTCAAAAACAAAAATTAATATTTAGTGGGGTTTCCGTTTGCAGCTATTACTGCTTGTAGTCGTCTGGGCATCGACTGACCAAGTTTGCCGTCAGAGAGGCTGGAATTTTGTCCCATTCGTCTTAAAGTGCTTCCTTTAGGTCTGTCTCGTTAGAAATGTATCTTTTCCTGATGCTATCTTCCAGTACTTTCCAAAGGTGTTCAATAGGATTAATGTCTGGGCTCTGAGGAGGGGTGTTGAAAAATGAAATTTCCTTGCAGACCAAAATTTTCGGCGCTAGGATTCAGATCGTCCTTTAAAATGTTGAAGTACATGTGGTGATCCATTGTACCTTCTATGAAATGTAGTTTTCCAACACCTGCAACACTCATACAGCCCTAAACCATCAGGGAGCCACCACTGTGTTTAACCGTTGGCACAAGTTGAGTGGCAACATTTCCGCATTTTTCTTACACCACACCATTCGCCTGCCATCCGACACGAATACGTTATATTTACTCTCATCAGAAAATATTGCTCTATTCCAGGAGTCTTCCTTTTAGACTCCATGTTCCATCGCAAAATGAAGTTTCTTTCGATTCTGTTGTCTGGCCCAAAATTTCTTTCGCGCCACCGGACCGGGATACCCATACGTTTCGATGGTACTTCTGGTTGTGTTGGCATATACCTTCTCTCCCCTAGACTCTAACTCCCCAGCCAACTTAGGAACGCTGATTTTAGGTTTGTTCTTCATTTCCCTCACGATAAATCTCACGTCTGCATCAAAGTGTGAGGGCGTCCGGTTTCTTCATGATTTTGTTGCGCAAAATCGATCTATTATCGACTGACCGTCGATCTCGGTCTACTGAATACTTTAGCAATCTCGTAAGAATATTTGCACTCATTATGCAAGCGCAGGTTAAGTTTCCTTTCGATCAGCGTCATCTCACTACCCCTACGGCCCATGGCGCTAATTGCACTGTATCGGCGCCGTTCAGAACCACAACAGACAATAGAGTGGGGCCGCGCACGGTTCATTCCAGTGTGTGCCATGGGTCAGCGGTATAGTTAAATCACTGCACGCGCAGAATTTCGGCATGTTCAGACGGTGGACGAATACTTTACGAGCTAGCTCTTGTATTACATTTTCTATTTTGTTAACCTTGCTGTTGATTTGGATGTATTTCTTCCTTGCTTTTCAACAAAAATGACTTACTGAGGTACTTTCTACATGATTGGCTCTTTAGATTTGGTATACTTTTCTTTTAATGTTACACAGACTTTGTTTTCTAAAAGATATGCAGCTAAACGAATACTTTTTGGACTCACTGCATATATTTATTGTACTTAAATATTTCCGCTATATGAGCAACTAACTTTTTCTGCTTTCCTGATACTGTTACACAGCTCTTCAGACTTCAAAGTTCAGGTGTGCGATTTCAGTGAAATGCTCTAATCAAAGAGCAGCAGTACAATACGCACACTTGACTGAATCCACTTTTTTCACATCCAACATCACTTCTCTGTTCAAGCAATGCAATATCAAACATCACACTAATTGCACTTTCGAACGATGGTATTGGTACGTCAGCGTCATAACCCGCCTATTGCCATGCATATTGTAAGTTAGGCAGAAAGGTAACTGTTCAGACAGAGTGAAGTCTGATGATGACTTTTAATATACAACATATCGCAACTTTTCCTCTGAAATGTTAATTGCACTCATGGGATTATTTCGCCTTATGGTGCGGATGTACACTTTTGAAACTCTGAACTCACAGTCGAACAGTCCAAAGTACGGCCTTCTACTGCAGCTCCAGGATCCACACAACCAAAGTACTTGTTAGTGCATGCACAACATGCCACCGTCGAATGGCACTAGCGGGCAACAGCTGCGTTTTCCATGCATATGTCTCATAATGATGCTTTGGGACGAGCGATTTATATTCTACGCACTTTTGCGTGCTTCTTTGAGCGTTCGAGGTCAGGTACTTTCATTGTCAGAAAAAGGTGTTGTACCTATTTCAGCTGTTATTTCTAATCAAGGCACAAAATTAAGAGCGTAGCCAGCAAACGTCAGTGTAGGCGGTTCTTCCTCTCTCCACCCACTAATTTCCCCCAACCCCTGTGAAAAAAATATTTGCAAAACGAACTCACTTCCTGCTCTGTCAAATACACAGCCGTATAAATTCGGTGTCAGATTAAAGTAAACTAAAAACTATAACGTGTAATGGATAATGACTAATATCAAGTGTACCCAGAGACATTTTTCGTGAAGTAGTAAATCTATTTCATTATTCACCTCGAAACTTAACATAAGGCTTCCCTCCCCCCCCCCCCTCCATCCTCAGTTTAATCAATATTTCAGCACTGCCCCAGCACTAATCCACGGCTCTTTGTTGGAAGTATGGAGATGGAAACTAGTACAATACTCGGGGCACGACGTTTTAGGAAGCTAAGAACAGTATAGCGTAACATCCTGTCGACGACATGGGTTTTAGAGATGGGGCACAAGTTTGTATTGGAAAAGGAGAGGCAGGGAAACCGGCAGTGACCGTTTCAAATAAAACATCTAGGCATTTGTCTTAAGCCTTTTACCGGAAGAAAACCAAATTTACCTGACGGGATCCTTTGTGCTCCCAAATTCCGAGTCCAGTACTTCACTACAGCGACACCTTTCTCTGTCAAACAGGAAGTGAAACGGTGATATAGGCTCAGTTGTAGGTAAAGCTAATGACACTTTACTATTTACTGGCAGGTCCTGGGAAATGTCACTTTGTCTACGTATGAGACATCATCCAAAACACTTGCACGGTAAATACCTGAATATGGTTCTACTGTGTTGGATCCATATCGGCGGGCATCGAGACTCGAGAGTATACAATAAAATGGCGGAGCAAGTGGTCACACCCTTATCTGATTCTCGATTGAGCATAAGAAAAAGATTTACATGCGTCTTGCAAGAACCGACTTACGAGAGATATTTTTTAAATAAGTTCCAGCTTAATATATGACGAATAATACTGTTAACATCGTTAAAATACACTTTTTTCGTATTCTATAGATTCGTATCTACTTTTCCACGTAATTTTCGCTGTTCTAAAAAAAATTGTTTTTGAATCCTGACGTCAAGGAAAGTACCGCCTCTGGAGAAATCCAATCCATGACTAGTTTTCACACCGTCGTCGTTGAACCGTTGATCACTAGTACCGAAACAAGTGAAAATCACTGGGTGGAAGGTCTAGGTTGTAAGGTGGAGGGTCCAGTTGTTTCAATACAAAGATATGATTAGACTGTGTGTTTGTGCAGAAACATGTGGCCTTGCACTGACATGGAGTAACATTACACCAGCAGGCAATAGGCCAATCCGCTTGTTCTGAATCGCATGCTGGAGTTTCCTGCACTCAGGAATCGAATTACAGATCATATCTCCGGGTCAGTGTGTGGCTCGAGTTTCACAATCGTTATAAATTTCTCCAGGTCAGCGTGCGGTCAGGCGATACGTCTGCAAATGATGTCTACAGGCGCGCAGAACATACTGGAAGAGAACGCGCATGCGCACGTCGGCGATCGCGCGTCTTTCTCACTCTCATTCACATACAGACCATATTTAAAAAATACTGCTCGCATGAAATAAATCCGGTTAGCTAATGACAGCTCTCATAGAGAAGCATACAAATAGTCATTCTACCAACTTTCCATTCGTGGGTGAAACGGTAAGAAACTCAAATATATGACGCAATAAACGCAACTCTCTGCCACGAACTTCACAGCGACTCACAGAGAATATACACTGACCAGCCAGAACATTATGACCACCGACCTGCTATCGCTATACACGCGTCCAGGCGACAGCAGCGCCACCTGTCGAGGATTGACTGCCAGTCAGACACACGCACCGTGCATGTAGTATCAGTGAGCGTGCTGTCTGTTTGTAGAATGTGGAAGGCGCGCCATCCATCTGAGTTTCATCGAGGACAGATTGTGCTGAGTCCGCAGCTCGTGGTCGTGCGGTAGCGTTCTCGCGCCTGGGTTCCCGGGTTCGATTCCCGGCGGGGGCAGGGATTTTCTCTGCCTCGTGATGACTGGGTGTTGTGTGATGTCCTTAGGTTAGTTAAGTTTAAGTAGTTCTAAGTTCTAGGGGACTGATGACCATTGATGTTAAGTCCCATAGTGCTCAGAGCCATTTGAACCATTTTTTTTAGATTGTCATGACCAGGGCGTCCGGGATGAGCATTTCCGTAACTGCACGACTTGTCGGGTGTTCGAGCAGTGCTGTAGTGAGTGTCTTCAACACGTGGCAGAACCAAGGTGAAACAGCATCCAGACGTCGTGGGGTTGAGCGGTCATAGCTCATTAGTATCGGACGTCGTAGGCTGGGCTCACTGGTGAAACAGGACAGATGGCGAACTGTGCCGAAATAACATCACACTTTAATGCTGGGCAGAGTAAAAGTGTATCTGAATGCACAGTGCACCGAACACTCCTAAGGATGGGCCACTGCAGCTGACGACCCATGCGGGTCTCAAAGGTAACACCACATTGACAACTACGACTGAAACTGAAGTTTTATATCAGCGCACACTCCGCTGCAGAGTGAAAAATCTCATTCTGGAAACATTCCCCAGGCTGTGGCTAAACCATGTCTTCGCAATAACCTTTCTTCCAGGAGTGCTAGTTCTGCAAGGTTCGCAGGAGAGCTTCTGTGAAGTTTGGAAAGTAGAAGAGGTACTGGCGGAAGTAAAGCTGTGAGGACGGGGCGCGAGTCGTGCTTGGGTAGCTCAGATGGTAGAGCACTTACCCGCGAAAGGCAAAAGTCTCGAGTTCGAGTCTCGGTCCGGCGCACAGTTTTAACCCGCCAGGAAGTTTCATATCAGCGCACACTCCGCTTCAGAGTGAAAATCTTATTCTGTGAACTACGACTTAAATGGGCACGTGATCATCGGCACTGGATGTTGGCTGGCGACGGCTCCATTATGCTCTGGGGAACATTCATGTGGGCATCAATAGTCCAGTAGGGCTCATGGAAAACACAAGGACGGGTAAGGAGTATCGTACATTGGTTTCAGACCACGTGCACCCGTTCATGACGATCATGTTTCCAACAGCAGTGGCAGTTTTCAACAACATAATGCGCTACGTCACAAGGCCTATGATGGAGTTGTTCGAGGAACAAGGTGGCGAATTCGAATTGATGTGCATCGAACACATCTGGGATATCAACGTGGTGTCAGAGGTCATCGCCCCCTCCCCGGAATTTACAGGAATTATGTGACTGATGTGTGCAGATGTAGAGCCATCTTCCTCCAGCGATCTACCAAGGGCCGGCCTGTGTGGCCGAGCGGTTCTAGGCGCTTCAGCCTGGAACCGCGCGACCGCTACGGTCGCAGGTTCGAATCCTGCCTCGGGAATGGATGTGTGTGATGTCCTTAGGTTAGTTAGGTTTAAGTAGTTCTAAGTTCTAGGGGACTGATGACCTCAGATGTTAAGTCCCATAGTGCTCAGAGCCATTTGATCCATTTGAACTACCAAGGCCTCATTGCTTCCATGCCACGACGCCAAAATTGGACATACCGGCTGTTAGATAGATGGTCTTAATGTTGTGGATGACCAGTGTACACGTTCAACCCGAAATACGCCGACAAAATTTTGGAAGTTGTTCAGGTATAACACTTGAGGATTTTGGTGTGAGTCATCCGTGATCGTCGGGGGCACGTTTCATGACAAAAACGTAGTTACGATTTATTCGATTTGCTATCTTTTTCTGTGAAAATGTCTTCACATCAGCGTTAAATCCTGTGGTATGACATCACCAAAACGTATAACCCGAAAGGCAAATGAAAAAAGTGCACTAATGTGATTGCCAACACAGCAGGAACGGATCTGCATTGCGCCGTTCAGCCTCTCTTTCAGAGATTTCAGTTAACCGCGAGGTGCATACCGGCCAACTCTCCATCTGGAAAGCTATCCATAGTACTCTCCGTAGTACTACAGTGTATCACCGTTGTCGTACAGCTAACACTGTTGGTAACACAAACTCGGGACGGAACCGAGCAGTACTGAAGACAAGCTTGTGGGCGAATAGCAAAGTGGGTAGAACTGTTGTCAGTAACCAGTACCGTGTATGAATAAGCCAAGTTTGTTTGCAAACAAGACACACAGTGCATACTGCCGACATTTTCACTCTTGTTCATATTAGAGCATATGTATTTTTCGTTTCATAGCTCGCAGAATGCGTCATAAAAAGGAATAAATAGCGCATGGATAACACAGGCCACAAAATGTAGACTGCCAATGGCAAGAAAAGCGTTCCTGAAAAAAAAGAAATTTGTCAACATACAGTATAGATTTAAGTTTCAAGAAGTCCTTTCTGAAAGTATTTGTATTGAGTGTAGTCATATATGGAAGTGAAACATGGGCGATAAACAGTTTAGACAAGAAGAGAATAGAAGCTTTTGAAACGTGGTGCTACAGAAGAATGCTGAAGATTCGGTGGATAGATCTCATAACTAATGAGGAGGTACTGAGCAGAATTGGGGAGAAAAGAAATTTGTGGCACAATCTGACTAAAAGAAGGGATTGGTTGGTAGGACACATGATGAGGCATCAAGGGATCACCAATTTAGTACTAGAGGAAGACCAAGAGATGAATACACTACGCAGATTCAGAAGGATGTAGGTTGCAGCAGGTACTTGGAGATGAAGAAGCTTACACAGGATAACGTGGCATGGAGAGCTGCATCAAACCAGTCTCTGATTTGAAGAAATTACCACCACCGACAACAACAACAACACATATTTTCAAAAAGAAAAGAAAAAATCCACACATCAAAAAAAGTTTTGCATCACCTCTGTTCCGAGATTTCTGGAACCTGTACAGAAAATTGGCATAGAGATTAACATATAAATTATTTCCGCCCTTTTTATTGCTCGCGAAAACCACACATTGCTTGTTGTACCAACATACAGCGAGACCATCAAAGGTGATGGTCCAGATTGATGTAAACACCGGTACCTCTAATGCCCAGCAGCACGTCCTCTTGCATTGATGTATGCCTGTATTCGTCGTGACATACTATCCACAAGTTCATCAAGGCACTGTTGGTCCAGATTGTCCCGCTCCTCAACGGCGATTCGACGATGATTCCTCAGAGTGGTTGGTGTGTCACGTTGTCCATAAACAGCCCCTTTTCAATCTATCCCAGGCATGTTCGATAGGGTTCATGTCTGGAGAACATGCTGGCCACTCTAGTTGAGCGATATCGTTATCCTGAAGGAAGTCATTCACAAGATGTGCACGATGGGGGCGCGAATTATCGTCCATGAAGACGGATGCCTCGCCAATATGCTGCCGATATGGTTGCATTATCGGTCATAGGATGGTATTCACTTATCGTACAGCCATTACGGCGCCTTCCATGACCACCAACGGCGTACGTCGGCCCCACATAATGTCACCCCAAAACAGCAGGGAACCTCCACCTTGCTGCACTCGCTGAACAGTGTGTCTAAGGCGTTCAGCCTGACAGGATTGGCTCGAAACACGTCTCCGACAATTGTCTGGTTGAAGGCATATGCGACGTCGGTGAAGAGAACGGTATGCCAATCCTGAGCGGTCCATTCGGCCTGAGCGAGGATGTCATCGCAGTTCCTGTCTCTCTGTATCTTCTCCATGTCCGAACAACAGCGGTTTGGTTAACTGCTAGCCGCCTGAACACTTCCCTTGTTAAGAGCCCTTCCTGGCACAAAGTGACAATGCGGACGTGATCGAACCGCGGTATTGACTGTCTAGGCATGGTTGAACTACAGACAACACGAGCCATGTATCTCCTTCCTGGTGGAATGAGTGGAAGCGATCGGCTGTCGGACCCCCTCCGTCTAATAGGCGCTGCTCATGCATGGTTGTTTACATCTTTGGGCGAGTTTAGTGACATCTCTGAACAGTCAAATGGACTGTGTCTGTGGTACAATATCCACAGTCAACGTCTATCTTCAGGAGTTTTGGAAACCGGGGTGATGCAAAACTTTTTTTAGTGTGTGTATGTGATAATGTTCCTTTCGTATGTGAAACGTCCCCATTCCGGTGTGAAATTAGTCAATTTTAAACATATTTCGTCAATTTTAAATATAGTTCCATTTAAGAGGAAATAATAAACTAGTCACAAAGCAAGTTCAATGTGCCACATAATAAGGTGCATAATCATAATTCTTAGGCTACTTTAGTAACGTATCATGAAACAGAAAAACAGTTTACAGCAATAAATTGCACTCATCACTGAAGATGTGTAGGAGTCAGAGTTTACATAACTATGATGTTATTTGGTAATGTTAATAAGACGTGCATTCCTCGCTTGTACTAAGAAAACTGATAACGGAGTAAAACGAGATGGCCACGAATAAACTATTTAGGCTCCTCTTAAACTGAACTTCATTACTTTTAAATTAGGAATTGAAAATCCTCTAAGTCAAGATGAGAAATAAATTTTTATTTTTATTTCTAGTTTCCACAACACACGAACCATATTCAGATCATAAAAAATTCTTGATTAGCATAATTACCATAACGGCTCAACAAATCGTTAAATTAAAAACAACTAACAGCATCCGTATAGAACGCACAGGTAAAACAACTTTACATCGTTTATAACCAGTCAAGCAGAACAAAGGTCATAAAACTAAGGCATTATACCGGTAAAATTTAGCGACTGACTCAGTTTAATCAATATTTGTATTATCTCATAGCAGAGATCATCATGAGCACGTCACTACAACGTTCTATATGAGAACAGTTTTGCAGTTGATGACCATTACCACGATAAAAAAGGATGATCAACTGCAAGACTATTCTCATACACAACGTACTCATGTTGATCTCTGCTTTGAGATAATACAAATACTGATCAAATGTCAGTGACTAAATTTCAACGGTGTAACGCGTTAGTTGTGTGACCTTCGTTCTGCTTGATTGGTTATGAACGATGTACAGTTGAATGTTCTGTATGGATGTTGCCATTAAAAAAATTATTTAATTATGTGTTGAGCCGTTATTGCAATTACGCTAATCAAGATGTTTTTATGATGTGGAGATAGTTCGTGTGTAGCTGAAACTAGCGACAGATCGCTTGTCTGCAACGTTGACAATGTCAACAAAGATGGTGGACTTCATTACCAGTTGGAACTTTTTTTGGTCTTCCTGCACGTTACTAAAAATATATGTTCCTGAACAATGGACACTTATAAGGGCCAAAGTAAGTGACTTAAAATTTTTTATAAGACTAGTCTTATTTCGAGTATTATTCCATGAGCTAATTTGTTGGTCTGAAAAAGAGATATACAATTTCTGACAAATTACATTAAGGAGTAAAAATATGGAGAAGCAGCAGTTAAGAACCCTAGTTGCTTGAACGAGACGTTCTTGAGCTCGCACGACAAATAATTCCTTTTTTTAAAATAGTTGCTGCCCACAAATACGGTAACGCACACTAAAAAGCTAGAAGAACGTTTAGAAGCCTTAAGAATACACATAGAATAAGGTTATGGCTCTGTATTGCAGATTCTCTACTACTATAGAGACAAGAACGTCCTTTTTCAAATTTCAATTTTTGCGTACAATACTTTCAGTCTTGCACTGTCTGGGTCATAGATGTACGCATCAGATTTATGGAATTCGTTAATGTCTCGTCTGGTCACTTCTACATTTCTATAAACAATAAACAAATCGAGTGTCTCTACTTTCTATGCGCGCCATATTTCGATATGAAGCAAAATACTATTGTTTCACCGCTCAGATTACCCGACTTGATGCTGCAGCGCCATCGGCGTGAGAAGCAGCCAGCGAGGCTGAGAGTAAGAGGGAAGCATTAACAGACCAGGAGAGAGATAGACATCAACCGGCGATACGAAAATCCTGGACCCTTGGTGGACAACACTGGAAACACCTCGGCAATAAGTCGGCAAATACTCGCAACAAGCTGATCCATCAGCAATATTGCCCTCCTATACAGCAATATTGCCTTTTATCTCAGCCCCATCGTAACACTGGTGACAG
Organism: Schistocerca cancellata; assembly: GCF_023864275.1. Lineage (NCBI taxonomy): Eukaryota > Metazoa > Arthropoda > Insecta > Orthoptera > Acrididae > Schistocerca > Schistocerca cancellata. The sequence continues at coordinate 294,580,786 of NC_064631.1, read as the reverse complement.
CAACACTTTTGCCGCCACACATTGCCTTAAAATACACTGAAGGGAACTGAAACCATGAATCCTGCATAAATCCGTAAGGGTACGAGGGGTAGAGATCATTACTGAACAGCACGTTGAAAGGCATCCCAAATATCCACAATAATGTTCATGTCTGGGAAGTTCGGTGGCCAACGGAAGTGTTTAAACCCAGAAGAGTGTTCCTGGAGCCAATTCTAGACGTGCGGGGTGTCGTATTGTCCTGCTGAAATTGCCCAAGTCCGCCGGAATGCACAATGGGCATGAATGGATGCAGGTGATAGGACAGGATGCTTACGTACGTTTTACCTATCAGAGTAGCATCTAGGCGTATTAGATGTGCCATGTCACGCCAATTGCACGCATCCCACACCGTTACAGAACCTCCATCAGACTGAACAGTCCCCTGCTGACATGCAGGGTCCATGAATTCATGAGGTTGTCTCCATACGCGTACAATTCTATCCGCTCGATACAATTTGAAAAGAGACTCGTCCGACCAGGCAATATGTTTCCAGTTATCAACAGACCAGTGTCGGTGTTGACGGGCCCAGACGAGGCGTAAAGCTTTGTGTCCTGCAGTCATCAAAGTTACACGAGTGGACTTTCGGCACCGAAAGCCCCTATCGATGATGCTTTGTAGAGTGGTTCGTACGCTGACACTCGTTGATGGCCCAGAATTAAAATCTGCAGCGATTTGTGGTAGGCTTGCACTTCTGTCACGTCGAATGATTCTCTTCAGTCGTCGTTGGTCCCTTTTATGCAGGATCTTTTTCTGGCCGCAGCGATATCGGAGATTTGACGTTTTACCGGATTCCTGATATTCACGGTACACTCGCGAAATGGTTGAACAGGAAAATCCCCACTTCATCGCTACCTCGGAGATGCTGTGACCCACCGCTCGTGCGCCGACTGTAATAAACTCACATAACTCTTGATAACCTGCCCTTGTAGCAGCAGTAACCGATCCAACAACTTCGCCAGATACTTTTTTATCTTATATAGGCTTTGCCGACCGCAGCTCCGTATTCTGCCTGTTTACATATCTCTGTATTTGAATACGCATGTCTATAAATGTGTGTGAAATCTTATGGGACTTAACTGCTAAGGTCATCAGTCCCTGAGCTTACTCACTACTTAACCTAAATCATCCTAAGGACAAACACACACACTCATGCCCGAGGGAGGACTCGAACCTCCGCCGGGACCAGCCACACAGTCCATGACTGCAGCGCCTAAGACCGCTCGGCTAATCCCGCGCGACACGCACGCCTATACCCAAAGTATATATACCAGTTTTTTTGGTGCTTCAGTGTAGTCGGCCCCTGTGACCGAGCGGTTCTTAGGAGCTTCAGCCCGGAACCGCGCTGCTGCTGCGGTCGCAGGTTCGCATCCTGCCTCGGGCATGGATGTGTGTGATGTCCTTAGGTTTGTTGGGTTTAAGTAGTTCTAAGTCTAGGGGACTGGTGACCTCAGATGTTAGGTCCCATAGTTCTTAGAGCCATTAGAACCATTTGAGCTTCAGTGTATGTCCCGCGTAAACTTACCTTTGAGAGGCCATCACACAATAATATTGACCGCATGAGAGTGATATTGACAATTTGTGCAATATATTGAAGAAGACTGCAGAGCTTTAAGTAAAGACGCTCTCTCAATACATTGTACTGTGAAAGGGTAGTATTGCGCAATAAACGGCAGCTCACTCCGAACGAACTTCCTTATAGAACAGAGAAAAGTAAATGACAGAAGATAAGGAAGTGTGCCGGAGGATGTATATTAAAGCACCATGCAGTACTTTGAGAAATTAAATTTCTGAATGTTTAGAGTGCCTCGTTGTCCACCGCTTGACTGGATACTAAGAGGTCGAGAGATCGAGTACAGGTCGAACATTGGATATTTCAGTCTGAGTTTTAACCTAGCCTTCACCTCTCAATGATGTGAAGAGTCGCCTGAAACGACACGTGGTTCTTATTCTACGTTAAAGCATGTGTCCCCTATCCCGGTTGGATAACTGGGGTAGGTTAGGGACACGCAACTCGCCGAAGTGGCGACCAATTGAAAGACATACACCAGGCCAGTGAGCGACACGAAATCATTGTTGTAGCAGCAGAGGAAACTATAGACCATCATGTCTCGACAATAAGCAGAAACGTTTATTTTGCTTGTAGCAGTTTTCAGAACTAATGTCAACTGAGCACACACGATTTTATTTATTTTGTTCTAGCTCATTGTCACACCTAGGACTTAAAACCATATAAGCTTTCAATCAGTAATCAGTAAATAATTGTTTTATTTTGGGTTGGGTTGTTTGGGGAAGGAGACCAGACAGCGAGGTCATCGGTCTCATCGGACTAGGGAAGGAAGTCGACCGTGCCCTATCAAAGGAACCATCCCGGCATTTGCCTGGAGCGATTTAAGGAAATCACGGAAAACCTAAATCAGGATGGCTGGACGCGGGATTGAACCGTCGTCCTCCCGAATGCGATTCCAATGTCTAACCACTGCGCCACCTTCGCTCGGTGTTTTATTTTGTTTGAAATAGTTGTTACAGTAGAGAAATTCACAGACAAAAGCAGATGTACACGATAAGTTATTCAGTTCAATTGTTTAATTTGTAAATAGTTGTTGTTGTGGTTCACGAATCTACGCTGCAGTGAATGACCCCGGGGTCGACTGAGATGCTAACTGCAAGCTTCTCCGACATATTTTCTCCGCTCAATATAGTTTCTGCTTCTGTTTTGCAAGGCAAACAAATCAGCTGCAGTACAGCGTCGCGCCCCGTTGCATAAATATTGCGCAATAATATTGTGCCGTTCCGGCTTTGCACTTTCGCGCAATATATTGACACAATATTATTGCGCAATAAACACTGAGCGTGTGATGGCCCCTGTAAACTGATTGTGAGTGATGTGGGCGGTAGCGACCCGGTGCTCGCCTCTAGACGCGCGGCATAACCTGGAGTTGTGACCGCCGGCGTCTCTGGCAAATATAGCACGGCGCGACCCGCTGACCTGGCGTGCTGGCCAGCGGCGGTCAGTCGCTTCTGGTTATTTCTGACCGTCTCCGGCCCCACGTGCTGTTTCTCCTCCCCTATCGACCTGCTTGTGGCGCAGCCCTCAGAGCACTACCGTCGGTGTACCGAACTCCGTTTGTTACCGTACAGGGCTCGAGGAATCGGCTCAACCAAAAGAGTTCAGAGTTTCCGGCTAGCGCAGTCCCTCCAATTACATCCTCCACCACAATAGGATTTCTTCAGGATCCGCATTTCCTTTTCAGAATACTTTATTTAATTTATTTTGAATTGGCATAGGTCGCCTACAACAAATGAGAAATGTTTTACAGTGGGACCTTATATGTCTGGCTCAGTTGTTAGGTAGGTTACTGCTGCTACAATGGCAAGTTACCACGATTTAAGTGAATTTGAAAGTGGTGTTATAGTCGGCGCACGATCGATGGGACACGGCATCTCCGAGGTAGAGATGAAGTGGGGACTTTCCCGTACTACCGTTTCACGAGTGTACCGTCAATATTAGGAATCCGGTAAAACATCAAATCTACGACATCGCTGCTACCGCAAGAAGACCCTACAAGAACGAAGAGAATCGTTCATCGTGACAGAAGTCCAACCCTTCCGCATATTGCTGCAGACTTCAATGTTGGGCTATCAAGAAGTGTCAGTGTGCGAATCATACAACGAAACGTAATCGATATGTGCTTTAGGAGCCTAAGGGTCGCTCGTGTACCCTTGATGACTGCACAGCACAAAGCTTTACGCCTCGCATAGGCCCGTCAACATTGACATTGGACTGTTGATGACTGGAAACACGTTGCCTGGTCGGACGAGTCTCGTTTCAAATTATATTGAGAGAAAGTCCGACGAGATAGGACTCTTGACAGGTGACAGGTACGTAACCATCATGTCTGATCACCTGCATCCATTCATGTCCATTGTGCATTTCGATAGACTTGGGCAATTCCAGCAAGACAATGCGACACCGTACACGACCTGAATCGATGCAGAGTGGCTCCAGGAACGCTCTTCTGAGTTTAAACACATCCGCCGGCTACCAAACTCCCCAGGCATAAACATTATTGAGCATATCTGAGATGGCTTGCAACGTGCTGTGCAGAAGAGATCTCCACCCCCTCGTACTCTTACGGATTTATGGACAGCCCTGCAGGATTCATGGTGTCAGTTCCCTCCAGCACTACTTCAGACATTAGACGAGTCCATGGCACGTCGTGTTGCGGCATTTCGGCGTGCTCGCGGGGGTCCTACACGAAATTAGGCAGGTGTACCAATTTCTTTGGCTCTTCAGTGTATATGAGTACTCTGCAAGCAATTTGACGATGTACGAGGTGCATTCAAGTTCTAAGGCCTCCGATTTTTTTTCTCCGGACTGGAAATAGATAGAAACATGCGCATTGTTTTAAAATGAGGCCGGATTCATTGTCAATACGTCCCAGAGATGGCAGCACCGTACGGCAGATGGAATTTTACCGCCAGCGGCGAGAAAGAGAACTGTTTTAAATACTTAAAATGGCGACGTTTTCCTTACTTGAACAGCGTGCAATCATTCGTTTTCTGAATTTGCGTGGTGTGAAACCAATTGAAATTCATCGACAGTTGAAGGAGACATGTGGTGATGGAGTTATGGATGTGTCGAAAGTGCGTTCGTCGGTGCGACAGTTTAATGAAGGCAGAACATCGTGTGACAACAAACCAAAACAACCTCGGGCTCGCACAATCCGGTCTGAAGACATGATCGAGAAAGTGGAGAGAATTGTTTTGGGGGATAGCCGAATGACTGTTGAACAGATTGCCTCCAGAGTTGGCATTTCTGTAGGTTCTGTGCACACAATCCTGCATGACGACCTCAAAATGCGAAAAGTGTCATCCAGGTGGGTGCCACGAATGCTGACGGACGACCACACGGCTGCCCGTGTGGCATGTTGCCGAGCAATGTTGATGCGCAACGACAGCACGAATGGGACTTTCTTTTCGTCGGTTGTGACAATGGATGAGACGTGGATGCCATTTTTCAATCCAGAAACAAAGCGCCAGTCAGCTCAATAGAAGCACACAGATTCACCGCCACCAAAAAAATTTCGGGTAACCGCCAGTGCTGAAAAAAATGATGGTGTCCATGTTCTGGGACAGCGAGGGCGTAATCCTTACCCATTGCGTTCCAAAGGGCACTACGGTAACAGGTGCATCCTGCGAAAATGTTTTGAAGAACAAATTCCTTCCTACACTGCAACAAAAACGTCCGGGATGGGCTGCGCGTGTGCTGTTTCACCAAGACAACGCACCCGCACATCGAGCTAAAGTTACGCAACAGTTTCTTCGTGATAACAACTTTGAAGTGATTCCTCATGCTCCCTACTCACCTGACCTGGCTCCTAGTGACTTTTGGCTTTTTCCAACAATGAAAGACACTCTCCGTGGCGGCACATTCACCAGCCGTGCTGCTATTGCCTCAGCGATTTTCCAGTGGTCAAAACAGACTCCGCTGCCATGGAATCATGGCATCAGCGTTGTGAAAAATGTGTACGTCTGCAGGGCGATTACGTCGAGAAGTAATGCCAGTTTCAACGATTTCGGGTGAGTAGTTAATTAGAAAAAAAATCGGAGGCCTTAGAACTTGGATGCACCTCGTATAGCGGAGGGTACTTCCCTGTTCTGTTTCGGGTATGTGGGAAGAATGACTATCGGCAAGCCTCTGTATTAGCTTTACATTATCGGATTTTCTCGCTATGATCATTTCGCGAGACTTTTGTAAGACGAAGCAATATATTATCCGACTCCTACCACAATTTGCTCTCTCGAAATTTCAGTATCAAACCTCTCTGTGACACACAACTTTTCTTGTAACGTCTGCCACTTTTAAGGTACCCCTTATTTGCTTATAAGAGTGCTATTTCACATACGTGAAGTAACTTATATCATCGCTGCAGTACATAAGGAGTAAGGAGCGAGCAGTAGGTTCCCACGCTGACTAGCGGAGGTACCTGGCTGGCCATATGGCGCTTGCAGAGCCAATGGGATGAGGTGCTGATGCACAGGTCGCTCCTGAAGTCACGAGAGAGATACGTAGAGAAAGTACATTTATTTGGCGCTTATAAAGTAATTGTTATTAATAAATATTTGCTAACAAAAGTTGCTTTTTGCGTTAGGAGGAGTCTAAGGGTCATAAACATTATCTTTCAGTAATTTTATAATGCCAGGAAACGTTCATAAATAAACGAATAACTTTGATGTGCCCAAAGATGTACGATGTTCTACGAACCATACCGATTGTACGCACAAGTTACAGACTGTTCGCCGTAGTCAGCAGTCGTTGCAGAATGCCTTTCAAATGGTTCAAATGGCTCTGAGCACTACGGGACTTAACATCTGAGGTCATCAGTCCCCTAGAACATAGAACTACTTAAACCTAACTAACCTAAGGGCATCACACACATCCATGCCCGAGGCAGGATTCGAACCTGCGACCGTAGCAGCAGCGCGGTTCCGGACTGAAGCGCCTAGAACCGCTCGGCCACCACGGCCGGCAATGCCTTTCGATCTAGTCATGCAATAGACCGTGCTCTCGTACCGTTAATAGTTAGCTTATAATCATTGTGAACAACTTCATTTGAAACGCACCATAGTGGCATCCCATGTAAAAATTATTTGCACAAAAAAAATTCTTCCCGCTTCATTCCGTAAAAGATAGTTCAAAAATGTGTGTGAAATCTTATGGAACTTAACTGCTAAGGTCATCAGTCCCTAAGCTTACACACTACTTAACCTAAATTATCCTATGGACAAACAGACACACACACACACACACACACATACACACACACACACACACACATACCCATGCCCGAGGGAGGACTCGAACCTCCGCCGGGACTAGCCGCACAGTCCATGACTGCAGCGCCCCAGGCCGCTCGGCTAATCCCGCGCGGCAAAAGATAGTAGCACTGCACTTTCAGGATCCGACGGCGCTGCTACTACCCTGCAAGGGGACATAAAACTACGACAGCATCTCCACATAACAGATAGGAAGAATGCCTACGCGGCGGCTGACTAAGTCAGTTCAAGAACGGACTGGCTTAATTATCGCAAAACTCGGGTAGGAAAGCGTGCCCAGTTATACTGTACGCCCCTTAACCACCATCTGCGGACTCAGCGGTTAAACTGAGACCTTTCTGGAGGTTTAGTATGAGTGGGAAGAGGGGTGGGGGGGGGGGCGCCTCTCTCACACTGAAGTTTGTTAAACACCTCTGAAACGCTGTCGCGCCGACTAAACGATCCAGTACAAACTTGCCGCTCACCGTTGAACCTTTTTTTATGCCTTCTATCAGTCCTATGTCGCTGATTGATGAATAATACTGAAAAATCGATCAAACAAGCGTCTTGTAAGCCACTTCTTTAGTACTTGTAGATCAGGGCTTCACAACATACGTGCTCGCGGAGCAAGCTGTGAGCAGCAGGCCCGAGAACAGAGCAGCGCGAGCACGCTACCCCCACTACCGGACCAGAGCGGAGAGTGGGGAAAGTCACGTGGGGCACACAACAGCTGCCGCCAGTCAATGTAAATCCGCGGCAACCTGCAGGAATATCACTCACGATTTATTACTGCGACAAATGAAACAAATAAAGGAGAATGTACACATGCCACATAATTTTATAAGCTTAGTGTATGCCTCTACATTCGCATTAATTTGTGAACTGTTACACAATAAAAGGTGTCACTGAAGTGTGAGATTCTCGGTTATCTTGTACTTTTTGCCCTTTACAATTGCGTCTATGTTCGGAGTAACTGTTCTTGTGCATTTTAGGCGCAGCGTGCAGTTTAAATTTCGATCAGACAATGCGTTTCTCAGGCGCGTCTTGTTACATTTCATTGCAGAGAACAGTTGTTCACAAACATACGTGGAACCGAACATTGATATTATTGTAGCCGCCAGTTTGTGCAAACGAGGAAATCTATCCTGAGGGAAGTGTCTGTAGAATTCCAAAATGTTTTTCTTGTTCTGAAATTTGTCTCTGTATTGTCTGTCACACTGCAGGTCAATAATTTCTGGCTGCAGCTCAGGACGAATCTCTTAAATATTCGCTGAATATAGGGAGAACAGATCAAAATCACTGTCTAGTGCTGTCAGATCTTGAAAGCGCTGATCAACTAAACTATGTGAATAACGTTCACAGTCTTTGTGAACATCTTGCATGGATGATAATTAAGAAAAATGAGCTAGGTTTCCTGTTTCCAGCTGACTCACCCAAAGTGTCAATTTCATTTTAAAAGCTCGTATTCGACTATGAAATGAGTAATTAGCAGTTCTTTACCTTCTAGTAAAATGTTCAAAGCATTCAGATGGCTAGTTAAATCTGCTAAGAACGCGAGATAATATTCAAACGTGCGCGCGCATTTCCCCTCCCTCCCCTCCCTCCCTACTCCGCGACCTTGCACCTGTTCGCGAGCACGTGCCTGAGCAGACGCGAGTACTCGCGCTCAAAACCAGCCAGTTGTTAAGCCCTGTTGTAGATGAATTACATTCGCTTAACATTCTTCCTAACAGTTCAGTCTGGCATCTGCTTTTCTTTCTGTTTGTTTTATGTGGTAATTCCACTTTAATTCGTCCCGGATAGATTCTCCTAGACATAGTTACGCGGTTATTTTTTCCAGAAATTTGTCATTAATACGGTACTTGCACAGTAGTGTATGTCTTCTACCGTGTTATGTGCAACACGTTGCGTTTATTTACGTTCTGGATCAACTGTCGGATCCTGCGCCATTCATCAATCCTCTAGATCCTTCCACAAGTTGTTACTGTCTTCTGCCGTTGCTACCTTCTTATAGACAAGCGCATCATCTGCTTCCGACGCATTCTACTATATCATTTATATATACTGTAAACGGCACTATCGGACTTCCTTCGGTTACCCTGAAATTACCCTTTCTCCTGTTAAGAGTGACATGTTGAGTCATACCTGCAAGGAAGTCTTGAATCCAGTCACAAATCTCGTCCGTTACTCGGTAAGCTCTTATTTCGTTCACTAAACGGCAGCAATGGAACTGACAATTAGTTTCCCGAAGTCGAGGAACATTGGATCAACCTAAGCGCCGAAATCTACAGCGCTGTTGATCCGAAAACTCAGCAAAAATTAGAATGACAAGGTGAGATCTATTTATTGTTTATTTTAATTGGCATTTTTGGAGCCCTCACTAATAAAATACATTCCCAAAGCCACAACTCCCATGGATATACCTATCTTGTAGTCGTTTGCTTTCCAGGACTGCAGGTCCACAGCTTCATAAGAATGAGCTGATCTTTTAGCGTCATAAATAACAAACACGTCGTATGGCGGTGATACTGAGTCGCAGAGGCAGTCTCTGGCAGCTGAAACCACGCTGCTCGCAAAGTGGCTTCAGCTGTCACAGACTGCAGTCATGTGTTGTGAGTTGCATTTACGCGAGTGTGCGTGCGTGTGTTTGTCGTCTAGTTCTGACAAAGGCCTTGTTGGCCGAAGGCTTATTTTGTGACAGTCTTTTTGTTGCGCCTTTCTGCGATTCAGCATCTTCGCTAAATGGTGAGTAGCAACTACCCTTTTCTAATATTGTTATATTCCATCCTGCATTTTCCATTGTTTGAAACAAACACGTCGAATAATCTTGGTTTATTGTTGTTCTGTTCATAAGCAACACGAGATGGATGCACCGAACGACTGACGCATCTTGCCGCCTCAATGAGTCACTGCTGGTACCATCACCCAGGCAAGAAACAGTGCAGCGCCATCTTGCAAACATTCGCACATCTGTCGTACGGTAAAGCAACTGCCAAGACTTCCACCGCAACGACCAACACAAAAAAAACCCTCTGCCAGCTGAGGCTAAAGCTTTAATTCTAGTGGCTAGTGACGTCATTTTCATGGCATCAGGCAAACCCTACATCGCAGTTACGCCGCGTCTTATGACTTAAATGAAGTGCCCTGTACATTTAAGTTATCTTGATGGCTAGTAATACAGACTAAGGTCTACGGTCGTTCGGCGGTGTAAGAAATTTAAGCTTCTACGTCAATTCAATCAAAAGATACGACTGTTTATGTCACATATTTTGACACTCGCGAAGTCACTTATCAAAACTTATAGGGTACTTCCCGTGGACCCCGAATCAAGATATTTGCCAAGAAGGTAAATTTAACAATACAAGTAAGGAAAAAATTCGAAAATTGTGAATCTGAAATCATATCACACGAAAAAAAATACTCTTTTTCTCAGGAGTGTGTAGACGCATATCATGCCTGCAGCGATATCGACAACAGGCAAAAAACGTCGAGATTATCGATTCGCAAGATAAATGAACTGTGTACACTAAAATGACAAAGAAAATGGTATATGAACGCGTATTCAAATATAGAGATATGTAAACAGGCAGAATACGTCTCTGCTCTGGGCAACACCCATCTAAGATACAACAAGTGTCTGGCGCAGTTGTCAGGTCGCTTATCTGAACGTGGTATTACAGTCGGCGCACAAGCGATATGACACAGTATCTCCGACGCAGCGAAGAAGTGGGGATTTTCACGTTCGACCATTTCACGAGTGCACCGTTAATATCAGGAATCCGGTAAAACATAAAATCTCCGACATCGCTGCGGCCGGAAAAAGGTCCTGCAAGAACGGGACCAACGGCGACTGAAGAGAATCGTTCGACGTGACAGAAGTGCAACCGTTCCACAAATTGCTGCAGATTTCAATCCTGGGCGATCAACAAGTGTCAGCGTGCGAACCATTCAACGAAACATCATCGATATGGGCTTTCGGAGCCGAAGGCCCACTCGTGTACGCTTGATGATTGCACGACACAAAGCTGTGCGCAGCGCCTGGGCCCGTTAACATTGACATTGAACTGTTGATGACTGGAAACATGTTGCTTGGTCGGACGAGTCTCAATTTAAATCGTATCGAGTGGATTAACGTGTACGGGCGTGGAAACAACGTCATGAATCCATGGATCCTGCATGTCAGCAGGGGCCTGTTCAAGCTGGTGGTGACTTCATAATGGTGTGCCATTGGAGTGATGTGGCACCCCTGATACATCTAGATACGCCTCTGACAGGTGATTCGTACTTAAGCGTCCTGTCTAATCCGCTACGGTCGCAGGTTCGAATACTGCCTCAGGCATGGATGTGTGTGATGTCCTTAGGTTGGTTAGGTTTAAGTAGTTCTAAGTTCTAGGAGACTGATGACCTCAGAAGTTAGGTCCCATAGCGCTCAGAGCCATTTCAACCATTTGAACCTATCACCTGCATCCATTCGTGTACATTGTGCATTCCGACGGACTGGAACAATTCCAGCAGGACAATGCGACACCCCACACGTCCAGAATTGCTACAGAGTGGCTATAGGAACACTCTTCTGAGTTTAAACACTTCCGTTTGCCACCAAACTCCTCAGACATGAACATTATTGAACATGTCTGCGACGCCTTGCAACGTGCTGTTCAGAAGAGATCTCCACCTCCTCGTACTAAGTGGATTCATGGACAGCCCTGCAGGATTCGTGGTGTTTTTCCCTCCAGCACTACTTCAGACATTAGTCGAGTCCGTGCCCCGTCGTGTTGCGGCACTTCTGCGTGCTCGCGAGGGCTCTACACAATTAGTCTCTTAGTGTACATACATAATTAAGTTTGTGCGATATCTTTGGTACGCGAGTCCTACTAGGCAGTGATCGCTGGACCATAAAGCAATCCTTCCACATCCGAAAGGAGGTCCTCCTCCATCTCCTTCATGGCCATAGTTGTGCTGCGCTCTGTACGGTTTTCGTCCGCTTTTGTGCAAAAGTTATCAAGAGGCTGGTCCGATCTCAAGTTCGAGCACGTTCATAATTTCCCTAACGCCTGTTAAGCCGTCGTTGGAATTACATGCTGCCACACTGGCTCTTTTTTCCCTCTGAATGGTTTTCGCAGACACTTTTTCACAAAGCGCCTTGTAACTCGATAACGCAGTTTCTGACGAACTTGAGATAAAACTACAATGAAGTAGACAACACAGAGAACATTTTAGGCAAAATATCAATTTTTCGCAACTTTCAATGGGGACTTTCTCCGTAAGAGGAAGAGCAGTCGCAATAGGCTGCTAATCAATGTGAGGACAAACTTGGAAAGGTCGACGATGTGGTCATTGTATGCACTAAATTGAAGAAGCTTACGTAAATTACTGAGAATGTCAGGGACTGTCTCTTTATTAATTAAAAGTGGTATAAAACTATCCATGTAAATAGAGAAAAGCGTGGATAGCACTGGCCCGCATTTCAATAAAATTTTGTATTGTATTGCGGAGCAACGGTGCAAGCATTGAGCAGTGAGAGACGGTTTGCTGCAGCGAGTTCTCTAGAACGCACCTGACGGCTCTTTCTTAATCTTTCGGCTAGCAATTTTATTTTAGGTCATTAATGTATTTTAATCAATGTCTTACTCAGAAGTAACAACATGAAAAGAATATTTCTCACCGTTTGTTTTCCAAGAGGTTTGGGGAAGGGGAGGGGAAATAGGACATGTTCGACAGTTTTCCTGTACCACTTGTAGCAAATGCCAGGAGATTTCCGTGAAAAGGATTTTGCCCTTTTCGTTCCCCAATCCGAGTTTATGGTGTGTATCTGGTCATCTAGTCATAGATGGGATGTTAATCTTCCTTCCTTCTTTCTAAGATAAAAATAATTTTTGTCATTTTTACAATTCCATATCTCAATTGGTAAAAATGGAATCGTTATAGTATCACTCTGTTGTCCGTCTGTCTGTTGGACTGTTCAAAATCCTTTTTCTCATGAACTGTAGACATATCAAGTTGAAATTTATGTCACGTACTAAGATCTATGTCCCTTGGTGCTGTAATAAATGCTAATACCTAAGTCAATGCAGTCAAAATAAACGGCTATTTACGAGTATCTCACATATTTTGATACCACCAACTTCCTCATCAAAACCTGCAAGGTACTTTCCGTTGACCTAGGATCATGAAATTTGCCAAGATGCTAGGTTTCAGAGTACAACCGAAGGAAAAAATCCGAAAATTGTTAATTTGTAATTATATCACACGAAAAAATTTGTCATTGTTATCTGACTGTTAGTCTGTTCGTTCATCTGTTAACACTCCTTTTTCTCGGCAACAGGCAGACGTATGAAGTTCAAATTTATGTCACATCCTGAGGTTTATAGGCTTTTGGTGGTATGAAAAGTTAAGCTTCTAAGTGAAAGCAGTGTAAAGATACAGCCATTTATGCCTTATATATTGATACTTGCAAACTCTCTCACTAAAACCTGTACTGTACTTCCCCTTGAAGTAGCCTCATGAAATTTGACAAGAAAAAAGTTTTCACAGTACAAGCAAATGAAAAAATTCAGAAAACTGTTAATTTGTAATTATACCAGAAAATTTTTCTTGTGCCATTTGTTATCCGACTTCAAACTTGAAATTAAAACAGTCCCGAAAGTCTTGGAACCCTTGGGACCGACATCTTGCCAGTATCAACGTCAATAACAGGGAAAATCGTCGAGATGTTCGATTCCCAGAATGGTTGAACTGTCTATATACATAATTTTGTACGGAACCCTCAGTGCGAAAGTTCTACTTGCACGTGACGAATATTTTTTGTTTTAGTCAATTAAGACAAATCTAGTCAATGTTAGAGGCAATACATTTAATACCATCTGAATTAGTTATGTGATTCATTTATTTTAGTCAGTTTTAAAGATAATGTACTTGTTAGATGCTTTTCACCACACGCTGTTGAAGCCGTTCCTGTAAGTTCAAAAATGGTTCAAATGGCTCTAAGCACTATGGGACTTGACATCTGAGGTCGTCAGTCTCCTAGACTTAAAACTACTTAAATCTAACTAAGCTAAGGATATCACACACATCCACGCCCGAGGCAGGATTGGAACCTGAGACCATAGCAACAGCATAATTACGGACTGGAGCGCCTAGAACCGCTCGGCCATAGCATCCGGCTTCCTGTAAGTAGCATAGTCCTTTTGGGGTCACAACGGGCAGACTGTTTGTCGTCCTGCAGTTGGCATATAGCTCCAGGGCGGCACCTGTTGAGCTAAAACAGTGGTGAATGCCAGAGAAAAAAAGCAGGGCATCGATCGGACCAATCGATGCCATTACCCAATGAGATAAACTGAACAGGAAACAAACAAGAAGCATTTCTCTGAAGATCAAGAGTGAATGACGCCGGCCCAGTACCACGTACTTTCTACGTTCCTTTAGAAACCACACAGTCTTTGACGATTAATGTACGTTGTGACTCCAGAGAGTAAATTACAGACGTCGCTCACGCTAAAGCCGAGTTACACGACGACATTGGGTTGCGCCACTCGCTGCGTGGAATGAGTTGCACGCAAATGGTTTCATATTTGACTGTAGACACGCCGAAACCAGTATATACTTCAGTTTCGTTGTTTTGTGGGTTCCTGAGTCCTGTCTGAAATGAAAGCTTTGGCAGCTGCACGTCGAGCTAGTTGTGATGTGTTGTGTGGAATAGCTGCATAAGAAAAAAATACGAAACGTGTTTCGATTCGTGACTGGATGAAGAAAAGACGTCAGCTCGGTTGCTCAGCATCCTTGCTGAAATAATTTGCAATGGAAGACCCATGAAGTTCTTTTAATTATCTTAGAATGTTACCAGAATTGTTCACGTTTCTTCTAAATAGCGTTAATTATGCGGTAAGGAACAGAGATATTGTAATGCATGAAGCACTGTCGCCAGAACTGAAATTACATATGGCATTGCATATATTACAATCGAGAACACTCGGCATGCTACAAGATCCCGTTTTAGTTGGTGATGACGCTTTTTCATGAACACCAATAAGTACTAACAGAAATAATTATTAACATTAACAGCAGTAATTATTCGAAGCAGGCCGCATTAAGAAGAAAATGATTAGCAAACTACTCTCTTGAAGATAGATCTGTACGGTGGGAATATTTCCAAATTCAAACGTATGTCAATGGGGAGCACTGCTGCGACGTTTTAAATAGACGAATATTGAATAAAGAATACAGCTTTTTGACTTGTGTAACTTTCCCTCCTGTCAACAATATTCCTTAAAAAAAAATAGTGGGCCAACTCGAAGGATGGGATTTTAGTCTTGTAGACAATAGCTTTTCTACAGCTAGAGTTACATTTGCTTATATATTTCTTAATTCAGTTGTGTATGTGTTCCTAATTCAATACATTTTGCCCCGCAGCTCGGATATTAAACTATCTATGTTCTGATCGCACATGACGGTCTCAGGGGCAGCAATATGTTGCTTATTTTTGTAATCAGCATCATTACAAACACCTATGTAAAGCATAGATATCCAAAAAGCGAACATTATTCTCCGTTCCCGACTTCATATTTCAGTTTGCCTACACTCTACGAACAGACGTAACCTCAAAACTCATGCAACTAGTGTCGCGTAAGTTGGAACACCCCGAAACTGTTTAGTTTCACCGACGAGTTGCGCAAACGCTCAGCGCGCATCCGCAGTGGAAGGTAGCACAGTTGCCTGCAACTTAGTGTCGTCGTGTAAACTAAGCTTAACAGTATCACGCAACAAAAGTGGCACATTGTCATAAGAGTAGTTCCCGGAACTACTGCTGCAGACACATTTCTGCTGTAGTACACATATAGCATGTGTGAAGTCACACGACATCACAGCACGATCCGCACTTCCTGCACGTACCGCGCAGGTGCTGCGCGTATTGAAAAACCTACTCATTCTTTGGTAGCGCCAGTTGGCGACGCGCTGCGCTGACAGAATCGAAGCGCACTCAAATGGTTCGCCGGCCGCGGTGGTCTAGCGGTTCTAGGCGCTCAGTCCGGAGCCGCGCGACTGCTACGGTCGCAGGTTCGAATCCTGCCTCGGGCATGGATGTGTGTGATGTCCTTAGGTTAGTTAGGTTTAAGTAGTTCTAAGTTCTAGGGGACTGATGACCATAGATGTTAAGTCCCATAGTGCTCAGAGCCGTTTGAACCATCAAATGGTTCAAATGGCTCTAAACACTATGGGACTTAACATCTCTGAGGTCATCAGTCCCCTGGAACTTAGAACCACTTAAACCTAACTAACCTAAGAACATCACACACATCCATGCCCAAGGTAGGATTCGAACCTGCGACTGCAGCGGTCGCACGGTTCCAGACTGAAGCGCATAGAACCGCTAGGCCACATCGATCGGCCTATCAGTAGGTATGGTGAGAAATTGTCATTGTACGTTGTCTTTTAACACCTCTAATGAAGCTGGACAATCACGATAGGCATGCAGCTTCAGATAACCCCACAACCAATAATCAAACGATTTGAGGTCTGGGGACCTGAGAGGCCAAGCATGATGGAAGTAGTGGCTCAGCAGGCGATCCTTTACAAATGATAAGCGCAACAGATCTTCTGCACGTGTAGCCATGTGGGGTGCAGCGCCATCCTGCCTAACTCGCACCCGTCATGCTGACAGTTTGAAAAGTAGTACCCTGCATTTCTTCGAAGAGAAAGGGTCCGTTGGCTATTTGTGTGGTAAATCCACACCACACTGTGGCTTTCTCGTCATGCAATGGGGTTTCCACGACAGTTCTAGGACATTCGGTAGCCCAGCTTTTGCAGTTTTTGGTGTTGAAAGATCACCGGTGTATGAAATGGGCTTCGTCAGTCCACAACACGTTAGACACCCAATCATCAACTTCCCCCATTTCTTGAAGTACCCAGACTGCAAATGCTCTCAAGGTCACGGAGTCGGTGGATAACAGTTCGTGATGATATTGGATTTTGTATTATAGGGTACGCCTTAGTGCGTGGGATGCCAGTGCGACGTGTGATTTCACGAGCTTTGACGTCTCCTTGCAGAGATGAACCCGCTAAACTCTCCATTCCTTCCTGAACTGTCTGAGCAGCTGTAGCACTTGTGTCTGGTCTCCTACTATGGGGCCGATCGCTTAAACAGCCCGTCGTTCGAACTTCGTGATCATTTTCTTCATAACGACACTTGTAACCGGACCTTTACCCTTTCGAATACCCGTCTTAT
Organism: Schistocerca cancellata; assembly: GCF_023864275.1. Classification (NCBI taxonomy): domain Eukaryota; kingdom Metazoa; phylum Arthropoda; class Insecta; order Orthoptera; family Acrididae; genus Schistocerca; species Schistocerca cancellata. The sequence goes on along the minus strand of NC_064631.1, from coordinate 294,563,708 downwards.
GGCGATAGGATGCAGTAGCGTATTCCCCATCTTGATAGTAAAGCTCCACTAACACTGCTGGTAAACTCAACATGACGCGATTGCTGGCGCATCTGACTCCCTCCTTCTCTGCTGCTCATTTTATTCTCATCGCGTGTCACTGACTTGTTTTGGATTTCAATAAAACCTCATGTCATTTCAGGTATGTGTGTCAACGTTTTCCTTAGTGCCTACATAATTCCGTGAATTAATGCGTTTTCAAATGTTAACGGCTGTTTAGGTCATCGTGCGTTTACCTTTCCATGCTTTTTAACATGCCTGCTATTTTGAAAATGTGCTCGTACCATGTTGGTAAATTACAGATCATTTAGTCTTCAAATATGTTTAGTCAACAAACAATATGAAATGAAGCGCGGGCATGGCTAATTTTCACTTTTAAAGCGAACGTTTTCGTGGACCAAGCAGACATTTTCAAGTAGACTCACTCTCTTTTCTTCATCTTTCACTTCATTTACGTGTCTGGGTTGAGTGTATAACTTCAATGAAAGCTTTGGCACTGTAGTGTTCGTTTGTACTGTTCTGAGCGAATATGGAAATGGAGGAAAGAGAAAGGACGAGACCCATTTCTGAGGTGTAGGAAGTCCAGGGTGTTGCTATCAAGTCCAGATGTCAGGAAATGTTCCCTAAAGTACTTCCTCTCCTTACCCCTTGCTGATGACGGAATTTCTTACAGTACCAACATTCGAACAAACCACCTCAAGGTCGAATGGCACCATATTGGCCTGGGTTGTAAATGTGGCTTTCAAAACAGATTACGGGCACAGTATTGAATTGTAAACGTTATTCTTCCGTATTACTGTAGCTGCATTACCTAATTGTCTCGTTTGAGTCTTCGGATAGCCTAAAGAAGATCACGGTTTAACTTCCCACCGGCGAAGAGGTCATTGGAGATAGAGCACAAGCTCGGATAGAACGAAGGATGAGGAGGGAAATCGGTCTCGACCTTTCAAAGGAATCATTTCAACATTTGCCTTAAGCGATTTAAATCTGGATGATCTGACGCGTATCTGAATGAGTCCAGTGTGCTCACCGCTGCGCTACCTCGCTCTGCTTAAAGCAGCAACTTGAGCGGTCCTCGGGTAGGGTCTGGTGTTGGACGTGGCTTCGTGCTGAAGGCAGTCGCGCCTCGGCTGGGACGTGCTCGCCGACAGCAGGCGCATTAGACCAAGCGTGTCAGTGCTGGCGAGCCAACTCCTGCGTTGCTCGACAGTCGGACAGCGTGTGTGCACAGAAGACAGCGAGCGTAAGAAGCGTCGATAAACATTGTATCCCGACGTTCCAGACGGAGGCCACTCACCCTCCTCATAAGAAAGCAGTGGCGGCTCGTAGATATACATTTTGGTAGTTCACAAATTATTAAATTCAGACAAGTATGAGAGTACGAAATACAGCATCTGCTAGAAAACAGTTATGCTCATCAACGTAATTATGCAACTTCAGCCACTGTCAGTAATAATAATTTGCGTAACTTCTCTGATCAAAGGAAGAATTTTTTTTTGAATTTCGTTGTGTTGTGCACAATTAAGTGCAGTTTATGGCAAGACTGAAATAAGGTTTAAGCTTTCGCTACTCTCCGTTTCGCATTTTTGTGTATGTGGGAGTTTTCTTGATTTTTTTTATTTTTTCGGACAAACGTACAAGATCCCTAATTCATGTATTAGTTAAGGAATTAGCTTCTGGGCTGAAAATCAGGCATTCCTACGTTACACCTGCATAACGAAAAAATGGTTCAAATGGCTCTGAGCACTATGGGATTAAACATCTGTGGTCATCAGTCCCCTAGAACTTAGAACTACTTAAACCTAACTAACCTAAGGACATCACACACATCCATACCCGAGGCAGGATTCGAACCTGCGACCGTAGAAGTCGCGCGGCTCCGGACTGAGCGCCTAGAACCGCTAGACCACCGCGGCCGGCCCCTGCATAACGACTTAAGCTTATTATACACTTCTAGTTCTGTTCGCTTGTTGTCACGCTTCTTTGATTTCGTAACTTTCTCAGACAACGAATGTGGTCTGGAAAGCCTTAGTTTCTTTGCGGCTAACTTTTCCTGGTAAATTTCTTTTCTCTTAACGCTTTATACAGTTTCAACAAAGTTCTTGTTGACACTCCACAGGAAAGCCAATTCCTGCGCAGTAGACAACCAACTCCAAACACAAACTTCCTTTTGCGAAAATGATTAAATTCGAGTAGCACCACCAATCAACAAGGTCACTTGACTAGAATACAAATGAGACGTTGAGAGCCGTAAGGGCCAGAAGCACACCGTCTTCGACCGTACCTATTTAAGTGACCATCAGAAAAACCAGTGAGACAGCTTTTCGTGAATGTTCAAATATATGTACTGTGTGGGCCTACAGTAAAGATAAACCAGAAGATCAACAGATGTCAGAAGCACGAATACATTCTATACTCTCACAAGCAACGAAGATGTGCTTTATGGTTCTCAGTGCTTTAAATGGACAGCTCTATGATAAAATCCAAAACTTTATGTACCACGTCTCATTCAGAATCTCATAAAATAGGTTTTTCTGTCAGTATAACTATAACATATACTGATGTCCGATCTAATTTTAGTATACATTATGTGAATACGCATATCTGTGGAGTGTGTTACCACCTAGCGGGGTTTATGGCGAAGTTATATAAAAGTCTGTGCAGTGTGCTACCACCTGGTGGCGTTGACGTAAACTAGTAGTTGATTGGCACGGGCTAGCAGTGCACGCCTGAACCGTGCACATTGATAAAGCCGTTTGCTTTTGGTCCGTAAGGCAATTACGTCACGCATTGCATATACACAGTAGCTCCTTAAAACGTGTGCAAGTCAAAGTGAAGCCTAGTTTACACGATGACAATGGATTGCGCCAACAGTTGCGTGGAATGAGTTGCAAGCAAATGGTTTCATATATGACTGTAGACACGGTTACATCAGTATACACTTCAGTTTCGTCTTTTTGTGGGTCCCTGAGTCCTGTCTGAAATGAAAGTTTTGGCAGCTACACGTCGCACGAGTTGTGATGGAGTTAAAGCTTGTTGCGTGGAATTGCTGCATAAGAAAAAAATAAGAAACGTGTTTCGATTCGTGACAGGATGAAGAAAAGACGTCAGCTCGGTTGCACAGTATTCTTCCTGAAATAATTTATAATGGAAGATCCAAGAAGTTCTTTTAATTATCTTACAAGGTCTCCAGAACTGCTCACGTTTCTTCTAAATAGAGTTAATTATGCGATAAGGAATAAAGGTACTGAAATGCATGAAGCACTGTCACCAGAACTGAAATTACATATCATATTGCGTGCATTACAATCGAGAACACTCGGCATGCCACAAGATACAGTTTTAGTTGGTGATGACGCTAATTCATTAACACCAATAATTATTAACATTAACAGTAATAATTATTAACAGTAGCAACAATAATTACTCGAGGCAGGCCGCATTAAGAAGAGAATGGTTTGCAAACTACTCTCTTGAAGATAGATCTTTACAGTAGCAATATTTCAAAATTTAACATGCGTGAATGAATAGCACTGCTGCGACATTTTAAACAGATGAATATTGAATAAAGAATGTAGCTTCTTGAATTTGTATAGCCTTCCCTCCAGTCAACAATATTTTTAACAAAGAGTTGGTCAACTCGAACGATGGGATTTTAGTCTTGTAGACGAGGACACTGCCACAGCTAGAATTACAACTGCTTGTATTTTTCTCAATTCAGTTGTGTATGTGCTCGTAACTCAATAAATTTTGCCTGAAGCTCAGATATTGTCAAACCATCTATGTTATGTTCGCACATGACGGTCTCAGCGGCAGCAATATTTGCTTATTTTTGTAATCAGCATCATTGAAATCCCACAAACACCTATGCAAAGCATAGATATCCAAAAAGCGAACATTATTCTCCGTTCCCCACTTCATATTTCAGTTCGTCTATACACTAAGAACACACATAACCTCAAAACTCATGCAGCTAGTGTCGCCAAAGATGGAACATGACGAAAGTGTTCAGTTTGACCAACGAGTTGCGCAAACGCGCGGCGCTCATGCGGACTGGCTGGAAGAGCAGTTGCCTTCAACTTAGTGTCGTCGTGTAAACTAGGCTTAATTCTAAGTTTCGCCGAGACTAGTGGATTACCGCATCTACATTACGTTTAACAGCATTCAGAGAAAAATAACGAATAAATCCTTAAGGTGTTAAAAGTTATGTGTTCATGTGTTGTTGTGTACTTACATAGCAGGTGCCTCTGTAAGAAAGTTTACATTGCAGTGTTTGTTTTTGTACTCTTGATACCAGAGAAATTTGATATGTGACATTCATTTAAAAAAATATATGATTTCTGTGCGCTCCAAATACTGAGGTAGGCTATATATGAGAATTATTATGTATTATTCCGGTAACCCATGGACCAGGTTTTATATAGACATTCAAATCCAGTTATAGGCGATTATTGATGCAGTTTCTATAGTTGAAGAAGCCGAAGGCATAGTCGCCTTTGCACGATCAGTTTCTCTCCTGGCTACAGTAAATTTGATTGGCTTGACAGTAAGGGAAATAAAGCCCGAAACTGCCACCAAGTACTTCAGTAAATCAGGGTTTGGAGATGATGAACAAGACGCTTCTGCATTAATCGAATCTCAAGAAAATGCAGCAGGAATCTCTGTATAAATTCAAATGCAAAACATTTCATGTAGTTCAGATGACTACATCCGAAGTAATGACTTTCTGTCAGCTCACGCCACTTTTACTTCACAACAGATATAATATGATCTAACATGGAAGATGACGAAGAGAAAACAAAAGAAAAAGAAGAGGAACAGTATGATCTCCACTGAAAAATTAACACACCCGTTGAAGCTGTTATATGCATAAACTGTTAAACTGTATTATGCAATATGCAACACACACAAATTCTCACAAGTTGTTGCACCTATTGTATAGTGCAGAAGAAAACAGTTTTGATCAGGAAATTCAGACATGTTTTCCTCCATGATAACTGGCGAAAAAGGTGAAATATAAAGCAAATACAAGCATAAATAATATTTATGTACAAAAATACAAGAATTTAAAAGCTACAGTAAAAATTCAGAGATGTCGTATTGTATGTCAATTAGTGTAATGTCTAGTGTTCTATTTTACAATGCACAGTAAGTGCACATCTGCTGTCTGGAGTAAAGGTGCGCAAATATGTGCATAATTGCAAATTCATACTTTTGTGCATCTCAAGTGACAAATTTTATGTACCCTTGTGTGTTCTGTGTAATTAATTACTTTTTCCAGTTAGTAAAATTATTTAGTCGCATGCAATTCCGTTTTGAGCAAATTTTATTGTATACAAATGAACAGTAAACAGTAAATTATACGGTATTACTGGATGAGATATCTCGACCTTTCAAAATAAATACAGGCATCATCTAAGGCAATGGTTTATCTCCATGTCTGTTCCGCTGCGTCATGGAGAAAATTGTAAGAATTTCGAAAGAAAACCAAAAGAATCAAAAATATCACCACTCGTGCTAGGGAGAGAGACCAAAGGTGTTTTAATAAATTGGCTAACATTTGTGTACTATTTTGGCGTACTTTCTGAAAATCTGACAAATGTAGCAGTGCAAGTCAATATTCTCAAAGAGGTAGACAACATGTCAGGCTTTGGAATCCCTGCTGAGAAAACAAAATTTATGACAAACATTAAAAATGCTCCAAAATATTTAATAACAGTTACTGAGAAAATGGAAAACGTAAAAAAAAATATTTGGAGGAAACTATTCAAGAAAACGATTTAGAAAAGTCTGCTGAAGAGAGAAGGATACACAAGACTGAAAAAGCTCGTAGTATAATAATTAATAATACATAAAAAAATTTCTTGTCTAAAAAACTTAAAGTAAAGCACTGAAACACATCAGCGAAACAAGAAGGCCTGCCTGCTAACGAATGTACGGTATTAAAGAATAAATATGATAAATTAGAAATGTTAGGTTGAAGGATCATACAGAAAATATATGGCCATTAAAAAATGCAGAATTTTGGGAATTAAGAAGTCATCATCATCATCTTGGACAGTTTCCAGCCACTGGCTGGGTCTGTCGGGAACACAAGCCTCTCCATCGTGTTCTGTCTTTCCACCATTCCCCCTCTTCCACCTTCGTCCAGTTCTCTCCTCTTCTCGTCACACATTCCTTCACTCCCTTCACCCATCTATCTCTTGGTCTTCCTCTGGGCCTCTTCCCCTCCAGTTGCAGATCAAACATCCTCTTAGGAATTCTTCCCTCATCCATTCTCTTCATGTGTCCATACCACTGCAGTCTTGATTTTTCTATCCTGTCCTGTACTGGTTCCTCCTTTAGTCTTTCCCTCACATACTCATTTCGCAATCTGTCTCGTCTTGTTACACCCAACCTGCTCCTCTGGAACTTCATTTCGCTAGCCTGTATTCTACTTTTGTCGCTTTTGTGCATTACCCATGTCTCACTTCCGTATGCCAATATGGGGACAAAGTAGGTTCGGTATATAATTCCCTTGGATTTCTGTGGCACCTCCTTGCTCCAAATAAGCCCCCTAATGCATTTGTAGAACTGCCCTGCTTTTCTGCACCTTTCATTTATTTCCATTGCGTTTCCCCCCTTACTTTCAATCACGCTTCCCAGGTACTTGAAGTTCTCTACCACTTGTAGTTTTTCCCCTCCACAAGTTATATCCACATTTGGCCTATTCGTCTTCCTTGTTGTGACAATTATTTTACTTTTCTTTGCAGAGAAATGCATTCCATATTGTGCTGCCGTTGCCTCCCATGCATCTAACTGCTCTTGCACCTCCTTCTCGCAATTTCCCCATAACATCAGGTCATCGGCAAAAAGCACTGCTTTCATTTTATGATCTCCAATTGCATCTGACACTTGCTGTAGGATTTCATCCATAACAATAATAAACAATAAAGGCGAAAGTGCACTTCCCTGTCGCAGCCCATTTTCCAGCTTGAACCATGCAGTACATTCCCTCCCCACTTTCACACAACTCTCACTTCCCTCATACATTTTTCTGACTTTTCGTGTTATCTCTTCATCTATCCCTTTTGCGTTCAGCACATCCCAGAGCTTGTCCCTGCAGATACTGTCATACGCCTTCTCAATATCTAAAAAGGCCATGATTAAGTCCTTCCCGTACTCATAGTGCCTTTCCTGCAGTTGCCTTACCGCAAATATGAGGTCCGTTGTTGATCTTCCCGGTCTGAAACCATACTGCTCCTCTTGCAGTCTACTTTCAATACTGCTTCTTATTCTCTTCTCCAGGATCTTTTCATAGATTTTTCCACAGTGGCATAGCAGGGTGATTCCTCTGTAGTTCTCACATCTCCTTTTATCCCCTTTCTTGAAGATCGGGACTATAATTCCTTTCTTCCAATCCTCAGGAATTCTGTTCTCCTTCCACACCACCCTCAGCACTCTGTATAGCCACTGGGTTCCTACTTCTCCTGCTGCTCGTATCATATCCACTGTTACTTCGTCCCAACCTGGTGCCTTGCCCCCTTTCATCCTCTTTATGGCTTCTTCCACTTCATTCCAAGTTAGATCATCAATTTCCCCACTATTATCATCGTCTGCTGCCTTAGGCTCTCCATCGCTGTTAGTTACCCGCTTGGCGGCATTCAACAGATCTTCAAAGTACTCCTTCCAAATCTTTTTGAGCTCATGCATTTCCTCCACAACTCTTCCATTATTATCCATGATCCTCAGGCACTCGCTTCTGTCCTTCCTCTTATTTCTTACCATGGTGTAAAGTACTTTTTTGTTCCCTTCACTGTCCTCTTCTAACATTCTTGTCCATTTTTCCATCCACTTCTTCTTCTCCGCCCTTACTATGGTCTGTGCCGCTTTCTTGCTTTCCTTATATTTTACCCTAGCTTCCTCTGTTCGGGTCTGGAACCATTCTCTGAAGGCTTTGTTCTTTCGAAGTACTGCCTCTTTACATATGTTGTTCCACCATGGGGTTTCCTTACTTCTCCTCTTTGTGCTAGTTCTTCCGCACACAATCTCAGCTGCCTCAACTAGGGCCCTCTTAAAATCTCCCCATTCTTCTTCCACTGTTCTCTGATCTTCCTTTGGCAGCTTCTTCCTGATCAGTGTCTGGTACTGGGTCCTCCGTTCATCCTCTTTCAGCATCCATGTCTTCAACCTTTTCTCCTGTATATCTGTTGCCCTCCTATCTTTTTTCTCTCTCAGGGTGGCTACCAACAGCCGATGGTCACTGTCTAAGGCCTCAGATGGAACGACCTTAACATCTGTGAGGCTGCTCATCATCTGCCTATCCACTAGTACATAGTCTACTACTGAAGTTTGGGACCAGTCCCCACTGTACCAAGTTATTTTGTGACTACTTCTCTTCTTGTACCAGGAATTTGCGATCGTCAGCCCATTCCTCTTGCAGAATTCCAGCAACAATTTTCCTTCTCTATTTCGGTTCCCCCAGCCCTCTGGTCCCATTATCTCCTCGAATCCTTTCCTGTCTGTGCCAACATGTGCATTGAGGTCCCCTATTATAATCTGATTACCTCCATTTAGCTGCTTTTGCATGTCATCTTCAAATTCCTCCTTCTCCTTTTTTGTACACCCCACCTGTGGGGCATATGCTTGGATGATTTCAATGCTTTTTCCTTTCACTCGTACTCTGGCTTTTATCATTCGATCATTTAAGAAGTAATGATGAAATTTTCAGAAAATTTAAAACACATCAGAAACAGTAAGTAAGAGGAAATTACAATTTTATGAACATATTTGCAGAATGAATGGCAATGGACTCGCCAAGAAATTCTTCAAATACCTTAGGGATAAGAAATCAACAACCAACTGGATTAATCAGATTAGGAACGACTTGGAAACGAATAAATCAAGAGAAGAAGAAGTATTAGAAAGGAGTGAAAAATTTTGAAACCTGAAGGTTTACAGGCAGGAGGGAAAAGAAAAGTTGCACAAAGTGATCCGATACATGAGAAAGAAACACAGTGAAAAAGTGGAGGAATACTGGTAGAAAAGGAAGGAAACAACAAAGGATTAAGAAATGAAATTGAGATATGGTCACTAGAAGGTCTTAACGCTAGAAGAGGTATATTTCATCCAATCTGAAATTATGTACTTTGAGATAGGGATTCAAACTGAATTAAAAGCTCATAATTGCTTAAAGTGACATATATCGACTGATTTGCTAAGTATTTAAGCAGCAAACAAAGGTCTAAGTAATTTACTTCTATTTTAAACGAAAGCACTGTACAGCCCCCTTCAGCAGCTCTTACAATACCACACTACGGGAGCACGTGACCACAAAAACTGGTTTGAAATTCCTCTGTCCCACAGATAAAGCTTCCTGTCCAGTGAAAGGCGCCTTATCGGCTGTTATTTGCGACGCCGTCGGGAGGTAACACAACGACGAGTTACTGTCGTCGTGACCAGGTTACAAGTGTCCCATTAACATAAACGGTACGCCGTAACTAGAGTATGGCAGACGGCGCGTGCCATGGGTGCTGTTTACAGATGGGTACTGTTTTGTGAGAGAAGATAAAAGGAAAGAGAGAATTGGAGGACGAACTGTAAAGGACGAAGAAAAAGAACAAGAAAATAGAGTATTAGTAGAAGGAGGAGGAGGAGGAGGACGAGGAAGAGGGCGCAAGTACACCGGTACCCACTGGGAGCCAAATTTTTTCGGAAGCGGTCACTCCTTAGGCATTGTATTACTGACACTGCGAGTTTATCCATTGGCGCGAGCGTGCGGTTTTCAAGTTAATCAGTCAACTTCATGTTCCATGGATAATTTGCACGATAAATCCTAATGATGTGTAACAAATCATTTCACATTCACATCGTAAATTAACTTATAAATATGGCTAGGTTTTTATTTTTTATTAAATATACAGATCTGAGTTAGTTATTGTAATAACGGAAATTCTTCTATGGAATAGAAGTTGTCAAGGAGAAAATTTTTCAGATCGTTTTCAAATTTTACTTTGCTCCCTGTCAGAAATTTTATATCACTGCAAAAGTTATCAAAAATTTTTGTTGTGCCATTGTGTACCCTTTTTTGTGCTAAGGACAACCTTAATGTGGAGTAATGAATGCCATTTTTTCTCTAATATTGTAATTACGTACATCATTGTTCCTTTAGAACTGCAAAAGATCATTTACAACAAACGTCATGAGCGAAGCATCAGTCAGAATGCCCAGTTCGTTAAACAGATGTCTACAAGTTAAGGTTGGTGAACACCACATACAGCACGCTTTTGGACAATGAACACTTCCACTGTTAATGATGAGATACCCAAGAATACCATTCCCTATGTCAATATTGAACGAAAATATGAAAAGTATGTCAACTTACTGATTTGTCTCTCTGGAGTTGGAAGCGGGCACTCGAATGTGTCAGTGAACCAGTAGGCCGTGTCACAAGGGATGATTGGCAGAAGCTTGAATGAACAAAGTGATAATGGGTTCTAGTGAATACTGAAAGTGAGGTAAATGCCACCGAGAGGCAAACAGTGGAAGTGCGATAAAAGGAAGATTATTAATTAAAGAATCGAGGGAGATGGCTGTAATAAGAAGTCATTAAGTGAGTTGGGTTCGGATTTACGTGTTAAAGATTCACAATTGCGTGTTCATGGCGAGCAACTGTTCTATACGGAGTTTCATTTAGATCTAATTAATTTTCGTGAGGAAAATTCCAAAGTGGCATTGACTGGGGTGCGATAGTATATTAAAAGTAACAGGGGATGTCAAATTGATCCCATATTTTTAGATTTCCAGAAGGCTTTCGACACCGTTCCTCACAAGCAGTCTTCTAACCAAACTGCGTGCCTACGGGGTATCGCCTCAGTTGTGCGACTGGATTCGTGATTTCCTGTCAGAAAGGTCACAGTTCGTAGTAATATACGGAAAGTCATCGAGTAAAACAGAACCCGGCGTTCCCCAAGGAAGTGTTATAGGCCCTCTACTGTTCCTGATCTATATTAACGACATAGGAGACAATCTGAGTAGCAGTCTTAGATTGTTTGCAGATGATGCTGTCATTTACCGTCTTGTAAAGTCATCAGATGTTCAAAACTACTTGCAAAATGATTTAGATAAGATATCTGTATGGGGGCGAAAAATGGCATTTGACCCTGAATAAGGAAAAGTGTGAAGTTATTCACATGAGTTCTAAAAGAAATCAGCTAAATTTCGATTACGCGATAAGTCACACAAATCTGAAGGCTGTAAATTCAACTAAATACTTCGGGATTTCAATTACAAATAACCTAAATTGGAACGATCACATAGATAATATTGTGGGTAGAGCAAACCAAAGACTGCGATTCATTGGCAGAACACTTGGAAGGTGCAACAGTTCTACTAAAGAGACTGCTTACACCACGCTTGTCCGCCCTATTCTGGAGTATTGCTGTGCGGTGTTGGACCCGCAACAGGTGGGACTGACGGATGACATCGAAAAAGTATAAAGAAAGGCGGCCCTTTTTGTATTATCGCGAAATAGGGGAGATAGTGTCACAGACATGATACGTGAATTGGAGTGGCAATCATTAAAACAAAGGCGTTTTTCTTTGCGACGGGATCTTCTCATGAAATTTTGATCACCAGTTTTCTCCTCCCATTGCAAAAACATTCTGTTGGCACCCACCTACGTAGGGAGAAATGATCATCACGATAAAATAAGAGAAATCAGGGCTCACACAGAAAAATTTAAGTGCTCGTTTTTCCCGCGTGCCGTTCGAGAGTGGAACGGTAGAGAGACAGCTTGAAGGTGGTTCATTCAACCGTCTGCCAGGCAATTTATTGTGAATAGCAGAGCAATCACGTAGATGTAGATGTAGATGTGAGTGACGTGTGCGAATATATTGATAGGTCAGAATTGTTGTCTCGTAAACAGTGACTACAACTAACAGTGTCATTTATGAGATCAATTCAATATAAACCATGTGCATACTATTGTTTATGAAATTTAAATACGCTGTCTGACAAAAAAAAAAAAAAAAATGAAGCACCTACAACACATGATCGAATGTTGGTATAACTTCGTAGCAGCACACACCATCGGCGAGCATGTAAATAATTAGTTACAATTCTCTCTGATGGATGGAACGGCTAACAGACTGCATTAGTGTTGTTCGTGTTTAGTGTTGTTACCAGGCCTAATAGGGTATATAATGAGCTTGAAGAGCATCACATAATGGTTGAACACTTTGAGGAATACGCAGACGCCGCATTCACGTGTGAGACACCATTATCAGCGTCTGACGTTGCTTGGAAGAGGCCTCATTGTGGGTCTCTGTTTGACCCGCTGGTCGAATTATTCAGTATCCAGAACTGTGGGACGTAGAGGCCCAGTGTTGAACATCACGGGAACCTGAGGGCAGTCACACATGTGGTCGACGTTCTAGCTCAAAGTAGAAGATTGTCTTGGACGCCAATTAGTCTAGTTGCACCGCTGCTTATTGGTCACACAACAGGTGTTGCAAGCAGCCGTAGAATCTTGCCAATTTCGTTATCAGTAATTCGTCGTTTACAAACGGTATTGGGCTGCATAACAGTGTGTTCAGTTTCCTGTCTTTCTGGAATCGTCCCTGAAAATTGATCTGTATGTAGTCCAGAGGCAAATCAATTGTTCTTCCACAAAACTATCACTAGTAGCCTCATATTACACAATATTTGTCAACAACTTTCTACTGTTATTTAATATAATATAAAGCTACATTTTTAGTGAGATATTTTTGTTGAAAACAGTTCGTACTGCACATGAATATGAGAGAAATTTCGGAGATGTCTGTGAATTGTTCTGTAATGCCCACATCTACGCTGAAAATTTCTTTGCTTTTCTGCCATAAGAACTGTTCATTGGCCAAGGTACCAGGCATGCAATACGCCAAGTATTAGTTTATGCAGTGACGTTAGAAGAAACAAAGCATTTAAGCTTATATCCTACGACTTCCGTGTTTCGATATACGTAAGTCACTGTACATGCAGCGAAGTTATGCCGAGGATGAATAGTGATATATGAACATGGAAATTATCAGTGCAAACTCACGAACTACTGAAAATCCTCAAGGCCGAAGCCAAATTTCTTTATAGATAAACAGCTCTTATGGACTGTTCCTATCGTAAAAAGTTAAGCCATGGTGTGTGTGCACTATAGTACGTAAAATAACAGTAGTAAGATATTTACAATTATAATCTGATTTATATCCATCGATGATATTTTAGTCAACGAATAGCGAAACTCGTCGAACTAAATAAAGTCTTCTCTCTTCCCCCGCACTCATCACGTGTATTACGGGGCCCGCTCTAATCGGAATTTGATAAATTTATTTTATTCTGAGAAAAATAGGGTTACGCTGCAGGGAGAGATAGGTACAAGAGCCAAGAGGCATTAATAAGTGTGGATTGAGAACGAAGTGCTCGGATTAAAAACTATGTAAGACAGGGACGTAGTCTTTCATCGTTACTGTTCAATATTTACATGAAGAAGCGGTGATTGAAATAAAGAAATGTTCAGGAGTGGAATAAAATTCAACGTGAAAGAATATCAATGATACGGTTCGCTGATGACATTGCTATCCTGAGTGAAAGTGAAGAAGAACTACATGATCAGCTGAATGGAATGAACAGTCTAATGAGTAAAGAACACAGATAGAGAGTAAATCGAAGAAAGATGAAAGTAATCAGAAGTAGTAGAAATGAGAGCAGCGAGAAACTTAACACCGGGATTGATGGTCACGAAGTAGATGAAGTTAAGGAATTCTGCTACCTAAGCAGCAAAATAACCAGTGACGGGGGGAGCAAGGAGAACATCAAAAGCAGACTAGCACTGGAAAAAAGGGTATTACTGACCAAGAGAAGTCTACTAGTATCAAACATAGGCTTTGATTTGAGGGAGAAATTTCTGAGAATGTACGTTTATAGCACAGCATTGTGTGGTAGTGTAACATGGACTGTGGGCAAACAAGAACAGATGAGAATCGAAGCATTTGAGATGTGAGGCTACAGTGGGAATGTTGAAAATTAGGTGGAGTGATAAGGTAAGGAATGAGGAGGTTCTGCTGCTCAGAATCGGAGAGGAAAGAAACATATGGAAAATACTGACAAGGAGAAGGGACGGAATGGTAGGACATCTGTTCAGACATCAGGGAATAAATTCCGTGGTACTAGAGGGAGCCGTAGAATGCAAAAACTGTAGAGGAAGACAGAGATTGCAATACATCCAGCAAATAATTGAGGACGTAGGTTGCAAGTGCTGCTCTGAGATGAATAGATTGGCACAGGAGAGGAATTCGTGGCGGGCCGCATCAAACCAGTCAGAAGACTGATGACTCAAAAAAAAAGAAAAGAAAAGAAAAACCTATGAAGCTGTACGGCCTTCCTGTCGCCGCAGTGTCAAGTAAAATAAGTTATGAGGGGGGGGGGGGAATAGGGGGGGCTGGGGGAAGCAGGCGTGTACGTGAGTGTGTCTATCAGTGGATCGTGTGAACTTTGTTATGTGTGTTGTATTTTAACTGTGTGCGTTTTGTATTTTCTCAGTCGGAGATTGGGGATGAGCTCAGCGTTTGCCTATACGAGCGTGGAAAACGGCCTAAAGTCCAACCTCCGGTTGGCCGCTGTACCCGACGAATCCTCGTCAGTCCGCCGCGGATCCGATCTGGATCTGGTTTCTCCTGCCTGTCTTGCGAGCTGGTACGGTGCGCGTTAGGCTGTCAGAGAAAGGCTGGTGAATAAAAGCGTATATTGCAATTTTCAGTTGTCGAAATGACAGAGCCAAGATATCATGAGATATTAAACATTTAATTAACGACCAAACACGATAAAAACTCCAGCACGAATTTTCACTATGCAGCGAAGTATGCTCTGATATGAAACTTTCTGGCATGCTAAAACTGTGGTCCAGACCGGTTCTCTGGGATGTTAGCTTCTCACGGGCAAGTGCCTTGCAGACTGAGCTGTTCGTGCATTATTCACAAATCCCCTCCTCCCCCCCCCCCCCTTCCCAAACAGTTCTACTTCCACTGATACCTCTCATCCTATCTTCCAATCTTCACAATTCTTCTGCATACCTTGGACATGGCTAAGTCTATATAGCAATTTCCAACGTAACGAGAAGCTCCCGAGTTCGAATCGTGGTCCAGTACACGTCTAAATCTGCCATGAAGTTTCATGATAACTCTCGTGGATAATATATTCAACCATATTTGAAACAGGAATGAGGGAAAGATGCCACAAGTTTAACGTCTCATCGAGTTAAATCTATCAAGGATTCCAGGATGACATTGGCGAGGATTAATTTTAGAATACCAAAATCTGAATGTTCGAACGAGGACTGAATGTAGGTCCTCTCGGTTTGGAGTCTAGCTTTCAAACTTGTGCGTCACGTCGCCCAGCATCGTGCTAGGAGCTCACACAAACGACCAGCTAATGATATATTCATATGCCGTAAAACGCTGGCTTGTAGCTTGTTTGTTGCCTACAGTACAAGATAAAAATGTAGCTTGGCTTTCGGGCGTATTTCCTGTACTAAGCATGACGATGTACAATCCCATCTAGTCAGTCTCTATGCGTTCTTTGAAACAGCAAATTGTCGTTCTCACCTTACCTTGGCAAAACAATAGCACTCACAAAACGCCCGTACACTGTAGATTTTTCCGGTAGAATTGCTGTAGCTAGAGGTCTCTCACAAGGGGACTGCGTCTACTCCTCATCTCCGATTTCGTCCAAATTTGTGGTATATCCAAGACTTGGCCGAATGTGATTCTGACAGAAGTGTGAGCTCTGGCTAGCCAAGCATTTTAAAAACGGCATTTTTGGCCCGAGACTGGAAAAGCATGAGCCGTTTATGTTAGTATAGATTCCAGAAGGCACATGGCGCAACGGGAAGTGTACAGAATGGAACTGAGCCTCTGTGGCGAAACTTTATTTTCAATTTTTACATGATTTACACTGTAAACTAACCGAGAAAATTCTCAGTGTATGTGACGAATCCTGTGTGCGGGAGAACAAATTTCCCCTATTAATAGAAACATGAGAGGACAAACAAATCCACAATTATACGACTCAACTTTTCAAAATGAAGAAGGAATGCCATATGTAGTTTTAAAGTGATTCATACCATCTGCATTCCGTTAGTGCAACTCTGTGACGTCCTATTTTATCAAATGGGTTCAAATGGCTCTGAGCACTATGGGACTTAACATCTATGGTCATCAGTCCCCTAGAACTTGAACTACTTAAACCTAACTAACCTAAGGACAGCACACAACACCCAGCCATCACGAGGCAGAGAAAATCCCTGACCCCGCCGGGAATCGAATTCGGGAACCCGGGCGTGGGAAGCGAGAACGCTACCGCACGACCACGAGATGCGGGCCCTATTTTATCGTCAGCGAACGAATTTGATTAAAAAGTCTCAAAACTGGTCTTATCTCATAGAGAGAGAAAAAGAAATGAAATCCCGAGAATATATTCCGCCGTATATCACCAGCTACACTCGCAAATATTTGGCAAAATGGTGTTACGCGTGGTTTCCCACCAAACTATGCGACGAGAGAGAATCTTTTATGAATGTAAATCATGTTTGTTTTTCTATAGAAACTTTAAGAAAATCATGTAATTATAAAAATGCGGCGTTTATAACGTGTGCAAGATATCGAGAATATTATTGCTTCCCCTATTTTTACGATGAATATCCTCCCATGGCACCTGAAAATCATCAACCGAAAAATAATACTAATAATAATTCACTACTGGCCATTAAAATTGCTACACCACGGAGAAATGCTGATGATAAACGGGTGTTCATTGGACAAATATATTTGGGTCATAGATCCTGAGAAATCAGTACCCAGAACAACCACCTCTGGCCCTAATAACGGCCTTTATACGCCTGGGCATTGAGTCAAACAGAGCTTGGATGGCGTGTACAGGTACATCTGCCCATGCAGCTTCAACACGATACAACAGTTCATCAACAGTAGTGACTGGCGTATTGTGACGAGTCAGTTGCTCGGCCACCATTGACCAGACGATTTAATTGGTGAGAGATCTGGAGAATGTGCTGGCCAGGGCAGCAGTCGAACATTTTCTGTATCCAAAAAGGCCCGTACAGGACCTCCAACATGCGGTCGTGCATTATCCTGCTGAAATGTAGGGTTTCGCAGGGATCGAATGAAGGGTAGAGCCACGCGTCGTAACACATCTGAAATGTAGCGTCCACTGTTCAAAGTGCCGTCAATGCGAACAAGAGGAGACCGAGACATGTAACCAGTGGCACCCGATACCATCATGATGCGTGATACGCAAGTATAGCGATGACGAATACACGCTCCCAATGTGCGTTCACCGCGATGTCGCCAAACACGACCATCATGATGCTGTAAACAGAACCTGGATTCATCAGAAAAAATGACGTTTTGCCATTCGTGCACCATCGCAAGCGCTCCTGTCTCTGATGCAGCGTCAAGGGTAACCGCAGCCACGGTCTCTAAACTCATAGTCCATGCTGCTGCAAACGTCGTCGAACTGTTCGTGCAGATGGTTGTTGTCTTGCAAACGTCCTCATCTGTTGACTCAGGGATCGAGACGTGGCTGCACGATCTGTTACAGCCATGCGGATAAGATGCCTGTCATCTCGACTGCTAGTGATACGAGGCTGTTGGGATCCAGCACGGCGTCCCGTATTACCCTCCTGAACCCACCGATTCCATATTCTGCTAACAGTCATTGGATCTCGACCAACGCGAGCTGCAATGTCACGATACGATAAACTGCAATCGCGATATGCTACAATCCGACCTTTATCAAGGTCGGAAACGTGATGGTACGCATTTCTCCTCCTTACACGAGGCATCACAACAACGTTTCACCAGGCAACGCCGGTCAACTGCTGTTTGTGTATGAGAAATCGGTTGGAAACTTTCCTCATGTCAGCGCGTTGTAGGTGTCGCCACCGGCGCCAACCTTGTGTGAATACCCTGCAAAGCTAATCATTTGCATATCACAGCATCTTCTTCCCTTAGGTTAAATTTCGCGTTTGTAGTACGTCATCTTTATGGTGCAGCAGTTTTAATGGCCAGTAGTGTACTAATAATAATAATAATAATAATCCCTTAGTGGCAAAACTTTCAATAGCCAAGTTCGCGTAAATTAGTCTTTGTTGTTGACAACCGGTTTCGACAGTGTTGTAACTTTCATCTTCTGGTCTTCAAAAAATTTTTGTTATCTAACTTTTTGATTTGTGTGTTAGTACCTCATGCCATGTTGTCATTATGGTGTGTAAAATACAGCATATTATAGTCATATCTGTCGACAGTAAAATCATTTGCACCTTATACTTCAGTACAACGAAAAACTAATCCAAAGTTGCAAATACGAGGGTAATCCCAAAAGTAAGGTCTCCTATTATTTTATAAGTACATAGACCTGTTTATTTCTACATCAGTTTACAGCTTGAAGATTTAGCTATTTTGCGACATAATCACAATTTCTGCCGAAGCATTTTTGTAGACGCTGTGGCAGTTTTTGTATGCCCATGTCATACCAGCTCGCCGCCATGCTTCTTTCACCTCCGCGTCGGAGCTGAAACGCTGGAACCACAATTAACGCTGACAGGTACTGTGGGACTCTGAAAAAACTCAAACGGGCAATTCAGAACCGGAGAAGAGGAATGTTGAGTAAGGGCGTACACATTGTCCATGGCAACCCTCGCCCACACATCGATTGGCAAACCTTTGCTCTTCTGAAACAGTTCCAGTGGAACATAATCATCCACCCACCCTATAGTCCTGACTTGGCGCCCAGTGACTGTTCATATGGTACAAATGGCTCTGAGCACTATCGGACATAACATCTGAGGTCATCAGTCCTCTAGAACTTAGAACTACTGAAACCTAACTAACCTAAGGCCATCACACACATCCATGCCCGAGGCAGGATTCGAACCTGCAACCGTTGCGGTCGCGCGGTTCCAGACTGATGCGCCTAGAACCGCTCGGCCACACTGGCCGGCCCAAGTGACTGTCACTTGTTCCGTAGGTTAAAACAACATTTGGCCAGGAAGCGATTCACCTCCGTCGACGAGGTGAAAGAAGAGGTTCATAACTTTCTGAACAGCATGGCGGCGAGCTGGTATGACGGGCATACAAAAACTGTCATAGCGTCTACAAAAGTGCATCGACAGAAATGGTGATTATGTGGCAAAATAGCTAAATGTTCAAGCTGTAAACTGATGTAAACAATTGTAGAAATAAACGGGTCTATGTACTTATAAAAAAATAGGAGACCTTACTTTTGGGATTACCCTTGTATTATATTTTCTTATTCACTCGATGACTAGTTTCGAGCCGAGGCTCATTTTCAAATCATCACAGTCAAGAATGGTATTTCCGAAGATGTGAAAACCATGTCAAAAATGTGGAACGAACAGATACAGCGCATACAGACAACAAAAGTTGCTGACCCACAGATACTCCAGCATGCTGGAAGTTCGTACCTTATACTTCGTCTGAGGCGTATCCACAATGTACGTAACATGTAACACAGACATAGACAGATGTACAAATGCGCATCTTGCTGTATATCGTGCGGTTCAAGAAGTAACAAGCTTCTACGAGAGCTACGTATCCGAACGTGTCCATGTACACCAGCTGCTTTTTAACTGTAATTGGATTTATCGTCGACAGACCTGTGGGTAAAGTGCTCTGTATTTTATCCATCATAATGACAACAGGGCATGAGGGCTAGCTCCCAGTGGAATACGTTTTATAACAAAAAATTTTAAGATCAGAAGACTACAGTTACAATTTCCGAAGCCGATTGTCAACTATGAAGACTAAGCCACAGTCCGCTGGCTATCTTGCCTTACAGAACGGACAAAGCGGAATCCATCGTTCTGTGACGTTATTTTCCCCTACCCGTGGTGTTCCCGTTTTTCAACCACTTTCCATTTTTCAACCATTTTCCACAGACAAAACAGCATTACATGAAGAACTTCGTCGTTTCTGAGATGTTCGTTCCCTGGCGCCAGACCTCAACAATGTGCCCTTTGTCAAATTCGCGTTTGTCAGTGGTTGAGCAGTGCTCGTTTGGTAAAAGTTCAAATGGCTCTGAGCACTATGGGACTTAACTTCTGAGGTCATCAATCCCCTAGAACTTAGAACTACTTAAACCTAACTAACCTAAGGACATCACACACATCCATGCCTGAGGCAGGATTCGAACCTGCGACCGTAGCGGTCGCGCGTTTCCAGACTGTAGCGCCTAGAACCGCTCGGCCACCCCGGCCGGCGTTTGGTAAAGGACACGCATTAATTCGTGTGTTTTTCGAACTACTCTCGCCCTGCCATCGTCGTGTACCAATAAGCAATGCAACTCATGAGGCTCGGTGACCATCCCCAATGCATCAAGTGTCCAATTTTGGCGTCCCTGAGCGCATGCTAATCTCCGTGCGCTGTGACGCGCAGTGAATAGAGATACAAGAGTGGGCCGCAGGCTTCTGTTTCCCACGACAAGAACAAAAGTCTCATAATATGAGAGGCGATCATAAAATTTTATCTCTTAGAGAAAGAACTGAGGCAGCAACACTTGCTGATGGTGTTAGATCTTCTCACAACATACACTCTTCAATACGATATATTTGTCCGAGCGATGGATGATTTGCTGGAGACGTCGGCTGTAGAAGTGTGCATTTTCGCTGATCAGGAAAGGTTTTCTATCAAAAGGCAACCTCGGCGCCATTCTGAAAATACTTTCCAAGCGATGCAAAGAAGGAGGCTGCCGTATCAGGAGAACGGAGGGGATGAGCATAAATATTTGAATAATTTCTAAGAAACGTTGCCTGTCGAACCCGCGGGCTACGAATGATATATATCGAACAAATGGCTTTCGTGGCGGGATGTAAGGAAAGGGTTTTGTGCGTTATCAACGGAACATCATTAGCGTTGCGAATAGGAGTGAGTATTGCCGTTGTAGTCTCGAGTCCCGATACTCTTACCCGACGATATCAATTCCTCTGTTGTGCAGTGTGCAATTTTGTTTGGATATCTGTTGGAAATATGGACTGCTGTCAAATGACGATTTCAAGAACTGTGCGAATTGTCGTGGAGATAGCTGTGTGAAACTTCGTGAGAAAGGCGCCGATGTTGATTTCCGATTTCAATTGTACTGCACGCCATGTCAGAAAAGGTCATCGGTAAGGAAAAAACAAATGGTTCGACAACTTGAAACTAACCATAGAAAAGGGTATTACGAGGTGTGTTTTCTAAGTAAGTACCATTTTGAAATTAAGAAACGACGTGCTAAGATATCTCAATAATTTTATTTTTACTTGAAAACCTGTACCTTCATCTACGCACTGCCGCCATTACAGTCTGATTCTTCCTTGTTTACGTTGCGTACTGAGGTTTAAGATGCCTCCGACAATCGTGAGTCCCGCCGACTGTGAAGTATGGCTGTTATAAGCTTAGTGCTAAAGGCCTAAAAGCAATCGATATTCATCGTGAGATCTGTGCAGTTTACGGGAAAAAAACATTATGAGTGATGGAATGGTAAGAAAGTGGGTGAGATCATTTAAAGATGGCCGCACAAATGTGCATGATGAACAACGGCGTGGGCGTCCTTCGGTCGTTAATGAAAGTTTGGTGCAGGAAGTGGACAATAAGGTGAGAGAAAAGAGACGCTTTACGATTTTCTCTCGCGGGGTGACTTTCCTGATGTTTCTCGTAGTGTTTTGTATGGTATTGTGACCGAGCACTTGAATTACCGAAAATTGTGCATACGTTGGGTACCAAAAATGTTGACGGATGGTCACAAAACCAAACGTTTAGTCAGTGCATTGACTTCCCTTGAGCGGTACCACAACGACGGTGATGATTTCTTAAGCCAAATTGTTACGGGCGATGAAACGTGGTTGGCCTACGACACACCAGAATCAAAGCAACAGCCCATGGAAGTTGAGCAAGGGCATCGTTTTGCTGCAAGGCAATGCCCGTCCGCATGTGGCGAATCAGACCAAAGATCTCATCACATCTTTTCGATGGGAAACTCTAGGTCATCCTCCGTACAGCCCCGATCTTGCGCCCAGTGACTACCATCTGTTCCTGCACTTGAAGAAACACCTGGGCGGTCAGCATCTTCAAGACGATGACGAAGTCAAAACATTGGTGATGCAGTGGTTAACAAGTCAGGCGGTAGACTTCTATGAGGAGGGTATTCAAAAATGGTTCAAATGGCTCTGAGCACTATGGGACTTAACATCTGAGGTCATCAGTCCCCTAGAACTTAGAACTACTTAAACCTAACTAACATAAAGACATCACACACATCCATGCCCGAGGCAGGATTCGAACCTGCGACCGTAGCGGTCGCGCGGTTCCAGACTGAAGCACCTAGAACCGAGCGCCCACACCGGCCGGCGAGATAGGTTTAATTAGTTGTAAGTCTGGGGGGCTGATGACCTCAGATGTTAAGTCCCGTAGTGCTCAGAGCCATTTGAACCATTTGAACCGGCTCTGACCTCTCAAGGAATTTTCACCACAACGAAAATCCGCCAACAACAGATGCAGAGCATACCCTATACCTGATTTTAAATGTGTACTGCGGTCTGACGATGGACTTGTCGGTTCGAAACCTGTGACGGCTCTATTTGTACTTAAAATATAAGATTTATTAACAGTGGCTGGTTGTTGTTTTTAATTTATTGAAAGAAAAATGATTTTGACAAAAAAGCAGACTTAGCTCTGTAAACATGGAAGAAATAAGAAATGTGGAACAGGCTATATCGCGGGAACGATAGTGCCGTCGAACGTAACTTCTCTTCCTCTACAATGCGGCATTATGTAAGCACTGCATGTTTTGTGCAGTGTGGCTAGCGTCTCCCACACACGGAGTGGACGCGCTAACATTAGGCACAGGAAGTGGACGAAAGCAAGGTCGCTAATTTTGAAGCTTACGTGTCGTCTCGCATGCCGTTGTATGCTGCTGTGTCTCTACTGTCAGCGAAAACTTGCAGTGTTCTTGTTACTTCCTTGTAACTGTGTTAGTGCGCAATGACGATTTGTGCAGTGCCAGACATGTTGTTGAAAAATAATATGTTTCCTGTCCATTCTATGTATGAATGATCTGCTAGCATATATCCAAGAACCCGGCATTGCAAATAAGCACACTGTAAAAAATAATTAGGAGACAACTGGCTAATGCCAGACTGTCAGTGCGACAGGACCTGCGTTCCTGCTGCAGATAAGGGTGAGAACACCGTCTGTTTGCGAACTATATTCACGAATAGTGTGAGTTGTCACAGCTCCTCATAAGAAGCGACTTACTTTACATTTCGTTACTGTTCTTCAACTCCTTTATTTCGTGCGTGTCTGTGTATTTATCAGGCCATCTTTAGCATGGACAGGAACTGTGACTGCCATGTTCAAATGCAAGCCGAGTTGGTAATCCTTCGCTCACAGCTCCAGGCAGCGTTGGCTTCGATCACACAGCTCGAGGCTGTTGCCAATGGGCATCGCTGTGAGGAAACCGGACGGGGCGATCCGAAGGACGTCCAGCACGACCCATGTGCTCCCCGATCGGTCCACTACGGTACCGCCCAGGGTGCTGCCCTCACTGAGGTTGAATCCTCACCCGTGGTCGAGTGGGAGATCGTTCCCAGGTGTGACTGGCAGCGAAAACATTTCGAGGGGCCGATGGGAGTGCCGTCCCGCTTCGTCTGACGAACAGGTTTCGGGCGCTATCTGTGGCTGACGAAGTTTCTCGCCCTGTTCCAGAGGACCATTGCGAGAAATAATCATCATAATAAAATAAGAGAAATCAGAGCGCGCACGGGAAGATTTAAGTGTTCGTTTTCCCTGCGCCAGGTTCGAGAATGGAACGGTTGAGAAGTAGCTTAAAGCTGGTTCGATGAACCTTCTGCCAGGCACTTAACTGTGAATTGTAGAGTAATCATGTACATGTAGAATACCATGTAACATCATCTGTAACCTTAATAACTACCTCAGTTCAGCACGGAAGAGAACCCTCGAGCTTCTTCAGGTGCGCCATATCAAGCTCAGCCCAGAAGTTTCTTCCGATCCGCCATATCCACCTGAAGACAGTCATTGATGATTAGAGTCCGTAGACCTACCAGATTTCTGCGTCGATGATTACAACGGTTTTGGTTTTTCCGTTGTGCTAAACAGCCCCGGACATTTCGATGGGGTTGTGATCGGATGATATAGCGGGCCACTCAAGGTGCAGAAGGGTGCCTGAGTGTTGGTCAAAGCAGAAACGTACGCTTGCAGCTCTGCCAACAAGACTTTTGTTATCTTGGAGGACGGGAGCAACTACAGAATACGCATCATGAGGATGAAGAAGAAAGGACTGCACTTGTTCACCGAAGACGTTGACATAAACATCATGGTTCATTTTTACGGTAACCTGAATGAGTGGGCCCAAATCTTGGTACGAAAAATAATTCCAAAACATCAGAGAACAACCTCGAGCCTGAACAAATTCCTCCACATATTCCCGGTTAAACGCCTCAATGGCCGTCGGCGCACTAGGCACCTTGAATCATTTGAAAAAGGCACAGGTGCGGCTGGTATTAGGCCTACAGCTTTGCTTCTACCGTTTTGCATTAGCGGGCAGTAGCGGCAAGTGGGGTTCAAGTGGTTGGTCACAGGTGTAATGCAATAAGCTTAGGCATCTGTAAACATAATGCAATATAGATATTAGTCGATTTTTGATTGCATCATAAGGTTATTCTCGATTAAGTACGTGAACTTACGTGCCCACTTCTCGCCATTTGCGGGAAGTTTTAATTTTCTGCTTTAACATGAAGAAAACTGCGGCTGTGGCTCTTAAAATGCTGGGTAAGACCAATGGTGAGGAAACTATTAGTAGAAGAATATGTAAAGAATGTTTTCAACGCCTTAATTACGGTGATTTTGATGTGGAAGACCGGGATGGCGGTGGAAGACAGAGCGTTTTCATAGCTACCGAAACAGACGAAGAGAGTCACAGAATATCATTATCGAAATCAATTGATGCGTTCGAGCCCAGCACTGAAACACAAACGGCCAAACTACAGCGATAGACACGTAAAGGTAATTTTGCAGCGGGTCAGTGCTCGACCCCATGTCGCAAAACCCGTCAAAACATACATGGAAACGTTGAAATGAGAAGTCCTATCCCTCCCGCGGTGTTCTCCATACGTCGCTCTCTCTGACTGCCACCTTCTTGGATCAGTGGCATACAGTCTGGCTGATCAGCACTTTCGATCAAATTAACAAGTGCAAAATTGAATCGATTTATGGGGTCCCAAAAAAGAGGCCCATTTCTTCCACCACGGGATTCGTATGCTATCCGAAAGAAGGGAGAATGTAGTGGCCAGCGATGGACAATACTATGAATCATAATTTTTTTGTAAGTTTTTCACAATAAAGCCCCGAACTTCGAGAAAAAACGGTGGAAGCAAAGTTGTAGACCTAGTACCTACTATTCCGTGTGCAGTGAACAGTAACCTTCCGGGAGGTACCAGACTCCGTATGTCCACTTTACGTAATTCCCTTCGTAATGTGCGCTCCGTGCTCCTGTATTCACTGGCAGTAGCCATTCCTGCCGAGTTTAAAACCTATTGTCACTGACAAGGCGTCATACTAGGGTACTGTCCGTAAGTATATTTTTACGACCACTGTTCTTACGTCGTGTTACGCGGCTGTGAGTGGCACGCCAGTTCTCGTAGTCCACTTTGGACAGTTCTCGCTGATACAGCAACAAATCGAGAAACATCATTCACAGTACGGTCATGGGCACGTCAGAACCCGATAGATCCAACCTGCCGTTCTGGCGTGTCTCCGCGTCCATTCATCTTACTGCGCTGATTCCACACTACTAACAGGTAAACACTCATCACTTCACTGGCATGTCCGCCCCTGGTAGCTGAGTGGTTAGTGCGACGGAATGTCGTACCTAACGGCCCGGGTTCGATTTCCGCCTGGGTCGAGGATTTTCTCCACGCAGGGACTGGGTGATGTGTTGTCCTTATCATCATCATTTCATCCCCATAGACACGCAAGTCGCCGAAGTGGCGTCAACTCGAAAGACTTGCACCAGGCGAACGGTCTACCCGACGCGAAGTCCGAGCCACACGGTTATTTATACTTCACTGACATGAGGTTTATCAACGGTGGAAGGTCACAGGACCGCCTGGTGCTAGTTGTAAATCATTTACAACAGTCCAAAGAGACCAGTGTGGTCTTTTAGCAAAATAACTAATAGAAATAAATGGTTGTAGCTCCTTCATAAGCTGCTTTGAGAAGTAATTTTCTTTTCTTTTTTAATTTCTTGACGGTAATTAGTTTCGGACACCTGTGTCCATTTTGAAACCTCCCTACAAAGAAAAATACAGTTGACATGATAATTTTAAACCAACTATGCACATATTTGCAATACATCTATTTTACACTAATATAAATGTAACCTGTACAAATTTATCATCGTTATTAGTTTTACGCGTTGCCTACTAGTTATATACCGGATCGTAAGTGTGACAATTCAGACGATAGCCTATGTACAGAAACAGTCCTTGCAGCGATGATCAAAGCGGCACATGGGTGACTCAACAACTATAAATAGACCACTTAGGATGGATGTTAGGGGACTGGTGTGCAGAGTCACCAGTGGTTACCAGGTAAAACTACAGAGGCTGCACCGGCCGAGGTGGCCGAGCGGTTCTAAGCGCTTTAGTCCGGAACCGCGCGACTGCTACGGATGCAGGTTCGAATCCTGCCTCGGGCATGGATTTGTGTGCTGTCCTTAGGTTAGTTAGGTTTAAGTAGTTCTAAGTTCTAGGGGACTGATGACTTCAGATGTTAAGCCCCATAGCGCTCAGAAACTTTTTTTTTTTTTTTTTTTTTTTTTTTTTGCACATTCTGCTGACAGCGGCGCGTTCGAAGATAAAACAGTTACTCGCTAAACAATACATTCTTTTCTCTTTCATTAACGTGATGTGGCCTTAAAAACCATACAATGACAAAAACTATTTTTCTAAGGTCATTCATTTGTCTCCATTGAGTGGAATTACCAAAGTGATTTAGTTACGTCATGAGATGACGTTTCCTGAAGAAGACGCTACAGTTGCATTCAGTAGTTACAGTGTTAAGCATCACACATAATTCATATCCAGCCCCTGAGAATTTACATATCTGTACTACAAGTCAAAACCAAAAAGTACGGCAGCCTCCGCTCCAAAAATAAATTAACCTGCCAATTTACAACAAGAGTCTCTTCTAAACAGATCTCCTCAACAGAAGTACATTAGTTTATACTCGGTCCTCAAACGGAGAAGTGCCTTACTTTCATATAAAACACAGCAAAGCAGTTTTACATACAGTGACCAAAAATTATATTTGATGATATTAACCTCAAGCCACAACGTGTGGTATTATGCTCAAAGACTTGAAAATGTACATAAATGTAAGAAATTTTAATAGTTTTTATTTTCCAGAAATTACTTTTCCTGGCTCTTTAATTTTTATTAATGTGCTAGAGTAATCCCAAAAGTAAGATCTACTTTTTTATAAGTACGTAGACCTGTTTATTTCTACAATGGTTTACATCAGTTTACAGCTTCAACATTTAGCTATTTTTCGACATAATCACCATTTCTGTCGATGCATTTTTGTACACGCTGTGACAGTTTTTGTATGCCAATGTCATACCAGCTCGCCGCCATGCTATTCAGAAAGTTATGAACCTCTTCTTTCACCTCGGCGTCGGAGCTGAATCGCTGGGGCCACAATTAACGCTGACATGTAGTGTGAGACTCTGAAAAAACTCAAACGGGCAATTCATAACCGAAGAAGAGGCATGTTGATCAAGGTCGTACACATTCTCCATGACAACGCTCGCCCACACATCTAATGAGAGGAACTATAGTATCTAGATATCGATTCTCAGGCAGCTAATAATTAATTTTTATTAATTTCTTCTCAATTAAAAGGCTGTCGGTCTTTGCAAATGTCTTTTAAACTCAGACGCCCATCATCGCCGTTTTTCTTGGGAAGATACTGTCCACAGCAACTTTTTAACGAGTATCCGTCAGCAGGGTCCACTGACTCCACACGGAGGAGGGGTGTATACTACATCCGCGTGGTACAAGGAATCCGCGTACTTAGAGCCAGATCACGGTGCTTCACTCACGTTCGTAGCTCAATCATAGCCTGTTTGTTAGCAGCTTACTCGTAACTTAGTTTCGTGTTATACTGCTTGAATGCCGTTCTGTTTGGCACCACTTTGTTCCAGTAAGGTTACAGAGATTCAGCAACGAACGCCTCCAACTTCTCCATCGAGCAGCTGACGGTCGCCGCTACATCTATTAACCGCAAACGACCCCTTCTATCTTTTGTCGTCTCATGCTGACGTTTACTTGCTCTTCTCCTAGACATGAAAGACCATAGTGTGGTGCCGTCCGAAGAGTGAGGTTCCGAAATAGGGTGGTACTTCGCAACGCAACCACAAGAGAAGACAGTCACCGCAAGAAACATCAACGAATGAGTGACAACGGCCCAGCCACGCCCAGAAAAGTTTCGCTACGCCGCAACTACTGCTCTTCTACTTACGACCGCGCTCAGCACCGCTCACATCAGACCGCCATCATCGAGTAAGACGACAGAATCGTCTACTAGTAAGCCAGCTGTGTGATCAATGTATTAGACTGAATTCTGTATGAAAGTTATTGTTAAATATACTCTCAGTGAGACACTTGTATTTTGTCTGTTTCAAATGATACCTTAATGTTCGGAGACACTCCTGTGCAAATTGTTTATACAAAGATCAATAATTCTTCTTATCTATGACACAATAAAGTGAACTAACATTTTGTATGTTGTAGTATCCACTCGGTCTCCTCCCGGAGCAAAGTGAAGAATCCACCATTGTACCGATGAGTGTATTTTCGTCTGGTACAACACTTGCAAATCCCGAATTACACACTTTTAATATGACCACCACCTGGTAAATTTGTCTTGTGTTTGATGTAAGTGTTTTAGTACCATGATTTGCTTGGGAGAAGGTGTCTGTTTCAAATATGAAATTTTTCGGATCTTCGTCCTCATTTTCATACTACAAAATAACCTTATTTGTATCAAGGAAAATCGAATGTACTAATAATTTGTAGACTTTAACGAAAATCTCTCCTGCTTGTATTTATTTATAACTAGTTATTCGCTGCGGCTTTCCCGCATACACATACGTCACCCACCCACCCACCCACCCACCCACACACACACACACACACACACACACACACACACACACACACACACACATATATATATATATATATATATATATATATATATATATATATATATATATATATATAGCGAATTTCGTCCTGCAGTTTCATCTGAATTCTGCGAAAGCTTGTAATTCTGGCAGTAACTGTTGTTTCGAGAAAAAGGACTGCCGCGGACAAGTGATTTCGCTGTTTAACACCATGCCACTCTAGAAAGGACGTTAAATATGTCTGTGGTATTAAGCCATGTGGTATGAACTGTGACCCGAAACATTCTGGCAGAATTATTGGCTCGATGGGTTGCTCATTATGACGAAGTTATTGATGCATTGAACACTGCAAAAAAGAGACAGCTTGCGCTTCATACTTTAAAATCATTCTGAAACTAAAAACTTAACTCCGTCCGAACAGGCTTTGGAAGGCCCATCGGTACCGACCGGCCGCCGTGTCATCCTCAGCCCACAGGCGTCACTGCATGCGGATATGGAGGGGCATGTGGTCAGCACATCGCTCTCCTGGCCGTATGTCACTTTTCGAGACCGGAGCCGCTGTACTTTTCAGTCAAGGAGCTCCTCAGTTTTCCTCACAAGGGCTGAGTGCACCCCGCTTGCCAACAGCACTCGGTAGACCGGGTGGTCACCGATCCAAGTGCTAGCCCAGCCCGACAGCGCTTGACTTCGGTGGTGAGACGGGAACCGGTGTTGCCACTGCGGCAAGGCCGTTGGCTTAAAAGCATTCTAAGTGAACTAATTACAGGAAAAAATACTAAAATTTCGTTGTCGAGCGTTTCTACATGTCATCTCTTCCTGATCTTCACCCCCTTCTTACAGGTAGTAGGAGTATCTTACAGTATTTTTCTACAAATAATGAGGCCTGTATGTACTTAATTTGTTGAAATTTCTCCAGGCGTTCCTGAGTCGTACTTTTATGTGACACCTTTTCACCATAGACCTTCAGCCATAGGTTTGGTAGGAGTGTCTGTCACAGTAAATTTATCCAGATATCAAGTGATTATTCCAATTTTTGGTAGACATGCTGATACGTCACTGTCTTCGGACCGCCTCCTCACACCCACAACTCTAGTGGTGAAACGTCATCGTGATCGTCGTGAGTGTCACCAATAAGTTTAGCGACTCTGAAAACTATACTATTATCGGCCGTTATCGGATTATTCTCACCCCCACTCCTAGGAGTGGGGATGGTATATTAACCACCCGACAAAATTTATATACGAACAATTATACAAATAATGGGTCACGTGTGGTTTATGCATGTTTTAGTGAAATTGTCTCAAACGGTCGTGAGTTAAGCTTCTACAACCCGTTTCCACACCCACCCCTGAGTGCAAGGTGTTTCTTACCCCTACAGAAATCTTTGTGAGCGTCCCCACAACATTTCACCAAAGTTTCATCGCTATCAGATGAATGGTAGAGGAACGCACTGAAGGCGAACAAACAAACAAACAAATGTTCATTTTCATGTATTAGATACAAGATGTTTCAAAAAAATTCATCCTATTTTGCGACTCGTACATCTTCTACATGAATGAAGATAGAAACTTAGGGTGAATTCTAACTTACAAGTCGAAACTAAAAGTTTATCTTGGCGCCAATTGTACGTTGTTGTTTCGTGCGGTTGCCGTTGAGGATCTCCAGCCAGCTACCAGCTCGTTCACTCGCTTCTTTACAGGAATCACGTTTCTGGATAAATTGCAGATCTGGCTTTCTTCACAATTGCGTGAAAATGCCGAACACAGCATTTTTCAGCACGACAGAGCATCACCGCACATTCACCTGCATGTAAGGCCATTCCTTCAGAGTGAGCTGCCGGAGTAGCGATGGACCGGCCATTAAGGGGCGTACGGAATTCACATTGCTCTATTCACCCCCAAATTGTCTGTCATTGTATGTGGGCCTAACTTGCTTACAAAGCGTATTTCAAGAATGTGTGTTCTTGTATGTGGAAGACATGACTACATACCCCTGTAAATTCGGATTGTTCTTTAAAAAAAAATTAAAAAAAACAGTTTTAAAAAATTCTCAAATATTTTCTGAAATGATTTGTGTAACAGAAAGAAATAAAATTCTAGAGAAACATTTGACGCTCCTGGAATGATTTGTGTAACAGAAAGAAATAAAATTCTAGAGAAACATTGGACGCACGTTTGAATGATTCTAGAATGTTTTGTAATCTATTTTGTTTCTTAGTCCTAGACGAATCATTTCACTAAACATTTGACCATTTTTACAATTTTGTTTTATTTTCTAGTTTTGTTCATAAAACTTGAAATATAGTATAAATATGGATCGGTATCCTATTATTATTAAAAGTATGTAGATCAAGAGGAAGCAGAGAAGTTTCGGTTTATGCTGTATCCAGATATTTATTTTATTTGTTCAACGCGAAACAAAGAACTCCGAATTTCTACGCCAGTATAACTTTTCACGCCCAGAATAGCTAGACCTTTAAGAGATTAACTTTTCGACGCTTTATTTGCGCAGCTAGCGACAGCTTTTCGTGAAATATTTCAAATTCCCTGAAATCATTAATTAAGTGCTTCATAATTACTCTGATTACTTTAAAGAATTTAAATATTTTTGGTCAAATGGAGAGGAACGAAATTAAGGTACCTTAGAAATTACATAATTGATTTTTGTCCAAATTTTCATAGCCAATTGAAGAGTCAGAAATGAACAAATGGGGCGTTAAATTAACCAGCGTGGCTATGAAAGTTAGGACTAAAAACCATTCTGTAATTTTCCCTCAAATTACTAATTAAGTTTTTTAATTACTCTGCTTGTATTGTATTTTATTGTATGTTAACCGAGGACCTAGAAACGACGGAGAGGCTCCGTCCGCGCCGCAGCCGCAGTGGTCCACAACCCCACGACGACTACCGCAGTCCACTTCACCTCTCCGCCGCCCCACACCGAACCCAGGGTTATTGTGCGGTTCGGCCCCCGGTGGACCCCCCAGGGAACGTCTCACACCAGACGAGTGTAAACCTTACGGTTGCGTGGTAGAGTAGTGGTGGTGTACGCGTACGTGGAGAACTTCTTTGCGCAGCAATCGCCGACATAGTGTAAATGAGGCGGAATAAGCGGAACCAGCCCGCATTCGTCGAGGCAGATGGAAAACCGCCTAAAAACCATGCACAGACTGGCCGGTTCGCAGGACCTCGACACAAATTCTCCGGGCGGATTCGTGCCGGGGACCAGACGCTCCTTCCCGCCCGGAAAGCCGTGCGTTAGACCGCACGGCCAACCGGGCGGGCTTATTACTCTGCTTACATTCAAGAAATTAAATTTTTTGTAAAACTATATGTCATGCTGGTCAGTTTCATACCCCAGTTGTCCATTTCCGACTCTTCATTTGACTATGAAAATCCGAACAAATATTCATTGTGTGATTTCCAGGAGTCTTGTTTTCGGTGTAGTCAAACATCTGACTAATAATAACTTTGCAGTCCTATGCGTAAATCAAAATTAACCCCAAGACTGAATCATCTTTCACGTAGAGGACACAGCCTTGTGAAAGCGGATAAATCTATTTTAAACTCGCTGTCTATCATCGCAAATATAGCGAAATATCGAGTGTATGGAGCTTGCCAGTAGGAAGCGTACGGCGACGCCTCATCGACTGGAGCGAGGTGGCGCAGTGGTAGCACACTGGACTCGCATTCGGGAGGACGACGGTTCAATCCCGCGTCCGGCCATCCTGATTTAGGTTTTCCGTGATTTCCCTAAATCGCTGCAGGCAAATGCTGGGATGGTTCCTTTGAAAGGGCACGGCCGACTTCCTTCCCCATCCATCCCTTATCTGATGAGACCGATGACCTCGCTGTTTGGTCTCTTCCCCCAAACAACCAACCCAAAGCCTCATCGACTAGGATTTCACGGTCAGGAAGTGTTTCTCTGTGTTAAACAGTTTATCTGGGGACCATTCTGGCACAGTGACAGAACTCACTAGACGTTGGCAATCTTGTACTGTACACCAGAGGGCAGCGAGATCCCCTCGCTGGCCGGCGGGTCGGCTGCGTACTCACATGAAGAACGTCATGAACTCGGCGAGCGACTGCTGCTGCCCGGAGTCGTCCATGTGCAGCAGCGACGACACGGCCATACACGCCGCCCGCACCTGCAACACGCCACCAAACTCTCACTGCTTCTTGTCGCATAACAGCCTATCAGTTGCAATCTGCCAATTTTCGCACTCGATGCAGTTGTCTACGAGGAAGTTCTGCCTAGAAGAATTACAGTAATATCCAGCTTGATCTCGAAAAAATATCCTCGTGGTGCAAATAGAAAATTTGTTTATCTATGCCTTTATTACGGCTGGGAACATAGGACTCCGCAGTCACTTATCCGGAAGCAGTCAAGATCCTAAAATTGCCATTCTTTATGTAACTGATTCGGTGAGTCTGAGGATGTGTTACCCTAATGAGTTAATTTGACAGGAAGTACATAAAATTTATTGTATTTCAACCGCTTGACAATTGTCTCCTAAATATGTTTTATGTAGGTAGATTACCTTGATACCAAAGAAGGCAGCATATTCCTTTATCATATGCAAAGTACATCTTTTGATACGATTAATATGAATGTGAATGTACAATATGTGGTCAAAAGTATCCGGACACCTACAAAACCATACGGTTTTCATATTAGGTGCATTTTGCTGCCATCCACTGCCAGGTAATCCATATCAGCGACCTCAGTAATCATTAGACATCGTGAGAGAGCAGAATGGGACGCTCCGTGCAACTCACGGACTCCTAAGTGGTCAGATGATTCGGTGTCACTTGTGTCATACGTCTGTACGCGAGATTTCCACACTCCTAAACATCTCTAGGTCCACTGTTTCCGATGTGATAGTGAAGTGGAAACGTGAAGGGACTCGTACAGCACTAAAGCGTACCGGCCGACCTCGTCTGTTGACTGACAGAGACCGCCAACAGTTGAAGAGGGTCGTAACGTGTAATAGGCAGACATCTATCCAGACCATCACACAGGAATTCCAAACTGCATCAGGATCCACTGCAAGTACTATGACAGTTAGGTGGGAGGTAAGAAAACTTGGATTTCACGGCTGCTCATAGCTGCTCATAAGCCACACATCACGCCGGTAGATGCCAAATGACGCCTCGCTTGGCGTAAGGAGCGTAAACATTGGACGATTGAACAGTGGAGAAACGTTGTGTGGAGTGACGAATCACGGTACACAATGTGGCGATCCGATGGCAGGGTGTGGGTATGGCGAGCTCCCGGTGAACGCCATCTGCCAGCGTGTGTAGTGCCAACAGTAAAATTCGGAGGCGGTGTTGTTATGGTGTGGTTGTGTTTTTCACGAAGGGGGCTTGCACCCCTTGTTGTTTTGCGTGGAACTATCACAGCACAGACCTACATTGATGTTTTAAGCACCTTCTTGCTTCCCACTGTTGAACATCAATTCGGGGATGGTGTTGCATCTTTCAACACGATCGAGCACCTGTTCATAATGCGCGTCCTGTGGCGGAGTGGTTGCACGACAATAACATCTCTGTAACGGACTGGCCTGCACAGAGTCCTGTCCAGAATCCTATATAACACCTTTTGGATGTTTTGGAACGCCGCCTTCGTGTCAGGCCTCACCGACCGACATCGATACATCTCCTCAGCGCAGCACTCCGTGAAGAATGGACTACCATTCCTCAAAAAACCTGATTGAACGTATGCCTGCGAGAGTGGAAGCTGTCATCGAGGGTAAGGGTGGGCCAACACCATATTGAATTCCAGCATTACCGATGGAGAGCGCCACGAACTTGTAAGTCATTTTCAGCCAGGTGTCCGGATACTTTTGATCACGTAGTGTATATCCCCCTTTTTTATTTAAGCCCGAACAACAGGGTGCTGACTTACTAGAACATGCATTGATACTATGAAATGGTGTACTGATAATGGCTGGGCACTGGCCGAAATCTGGATTCGCCGAATAAAACCTTCAAGAAAAGGACGACTGATTGCTGCACTCTATCATTTGAGTGTAATTTCAGATAATACTGTGATTCCCCCCCCCCCCCCCAATCCCAAACACTACTGAAGAATTAATGTATTTACATACAGGGTGTCTCTCCTAAGCGTCACCAGGTGCATTTTCTCTGGTATTTCGACAGATATCTGCAGTTTCATTTTTGCAATGTGTAGATGGAATCGACCCAAACAAATACTACTGATTATCTGTCTCATGCGAAGCCCAGTTTCAGCAGAAAACGTCGGATAGTTTCCCATTACAAACAAAACGACGTTTGAACCCATATTTTATGTCTCCATTCGATAGAGCGGTCCCACATTAATTGAGTGCGATGTTCTGCAAAGCGATATATATTAACAAGGACAGTAAAACACGAAAAATAGCGACTACTCCAACAGCGATTGGTAGCGCTGCTGTATAGCAGTAGCAGACAGTGCAGGGCAGGGCGACACACGAGACGGGGCAAGTCAGGCAAGGACTACTCCTAAAGTACCCGTTATTCTTTGTATTTTGCAGTCTCTCGATAAAACAAATATCGTACTAGGCTAATTTAGGATCGCCTTATCGAATGGAGACGAAAAATTTCGGTTTAAAAATAATTTTGTTTGCAAATGGTAAGAAACCACGCTTTTCGGTGCCACTGGACATCGTATGACAGAGGTGATACGCAGCGTTTGTTTGGGATAACTCCAGCTAAGCACTGTAAAAACGAAATTGCAAATGTTTACCGAAACGCCACAGAACTTGCGCCTGACGACGCCTAGGACAGGCATCCAGTATATCAATTTCCATGTTTCTCATGAAACATTCAGAAAATCAAGTAGCATGACAACTAAGTTTCTCAAAAATGGCGAGGAATTCTAGAAGTTTCAAGCTGTGCTCAATACAGGACACTTTTCAGTTGCTTGTATGACGACGAGCCTCGCGTGTGGCCTCGTGGCCTGGCCTACCAGACAGGTGAAGTCTCCCATTCATAGGCTGATCACACCTGCTACCAAATACAAATCGGACACGGCTCGCAGATTCACAGGCAGAACGGGCAAAGCACAGGAAGATAAGTAAGGCAAGACAGGATTCCCACAGTTATGCTCTCACATAACCATAGTGTGCCCTGTGTTCTCGCTCGCAGTACTATGTGACGCATTGATAATGGTGAATGGGCACTTCTATTTCATAGCGGCGGACATGCCGCCACCGTCACCCCCCGTCCACCTTCTCCAGTTTGCCGATGACACCGCCTTCCTTGCCCTTGCCCCCCCCCCCCCTGCAACGCTCCCAACACCTTCTCCAATCCCATCTTGGCCGGTTCACCGCTTGGTGCAACCAGTGGTTGCTCAAGGTCAATCCTTCCAAAACCCAGGCGATCATTGTAGGCAAAACCACCCCTTCCTTCCGCCTCCTTGATTTCTATCTCACCGTCTATGGCCGTCCTATCGCTCTCACTCCCACCCTTAAGTACCTTGGCATCACCCTCGACCGTCGCTTCTCCTGGACTCCCCATCTCTGGACAATCCAAGCCAAGGCACGTTCCCGCCTCCGTCTCCTCAAGCTCCTTTCCGGCCGTACATGGGCACTTCTATTTCATAGCGGCGGACATGCCGCCACCGTCACCCCCCGTCCACCTTCTCCAGTTTGCCGATGACACCGCCTTCCTTGCCCTTGCCCCCACCCTGCAACGCTCCCAACACACCTATAAATCCCTCATCCGCCCTATCCTTTGTTACGCCCATCCAGCCTGGATCTCCGCCCCCCCCCCTACCTTTTATAAATCCCTCCAAATCCTTCAATGCCATGCTCTCCGCCTTGCCTATTGCATCCGTCTCCCCTCCCCCACGCGGATCCTGTATGATCTCATCCTCTTCCCCCACCTCCTCCTTTTCCTTGAAAGGATACGGATCCTGTACACCTCCCATAAACTTGATCCTCCTCACCCGCTCGTGTCCCCGAACCTCTCCCACCCCCACCTGCTGCCGCGCCTGTATTCCCACGTCCCACCCGGTCTCCATCTCTCCACCCTCCTTACCCTCTCCCAAGGTGGCTTCCGCCAGCTCCCCCTCCCTGATGATGTCCTCGTCCCCTCCATCTACCCCTCTTATCAACTTTGACCCTGCCCCACCCCCCACTTCCGGTGTCCTTTCCTTTCAGCACCCTCCCTCCCCTCTCTTCTCTTCCCTTCTTTTTCCTTTTCCCCCATCCCATCCCTCCACCCCTCTACCCCCGGGCTTCCCCTCCCCCTTCCTCCCTCCCCCCTATCTCCCCTGCCCGTGGCATCTCTGCTCTCCCCTCTCGCTCTCCCACTCCCCTTCCTCCTCCTCCTCCTCTCTTGGCAGGTCCCCGGACTCGTACAGGCTCAGTGACTTTCGCGCACCGGAGATCATCGCCATCTGTGTGTCGTGTGTGTGCCTCGATTTGTGTTTAGTGTTCTGTCACCGTCACGCATCAACTGTTCACGTGTGCCGTCGCCGTCATCCGTGTTCTGTGTGCCGTGTCACCAAGTTTTCCTGTTTTTCGAGTCCAGCGTGAACGGCTTCATGTTTATTGTTTTTTAAATCTCCTTTTTTTGACCGCCGTTTTTACTGTAGTGTCTGTATCACCTATATGTCTTATTATTGTTCCACTTAAGGCTGAAGAGCAGCGTACTATGCTGCTGACAGCTCGCCTGTATCAGGTGAAGAAAATTACAATAAAGGAAAAAAAAAGTCTATTTCATAGCTTGTAAGCTGGAGCGACGTGCCGGTTATTGTGCATGTTGGAGCTCCAGACGGATGGAGTTCGAAGCATTTTTACGTAAATCAAGCGACGTCTAAGTTGAGAATGCACACTCCAGCTTACACGTGTGCAGTTCTTAAAGGACTTGTGTTCAATCTGTACATCGAAGAAGCAATGATGGATGTAAAAGAAAAATTCAAGGTGAAAGGATACCAATGATACGATTCGCTTATGACATTGTTATTCTGAGTGAAAGTGAAGAAGAATTACATAATTCACTGAACAGAATGAACAGTCTAATGAGTACACAGTATGGATCGAGAGTAAATCGAAGAAAGACGAAGATA
Organism: Schistocerca cancellata; assembly: GCF_023864275.1. Taxonomy (NCBI): domain Eukaryota; kingdom Metazoa; phylum Arthropoda; class Insecta; order Orthoptera; family Acrididae; genus Schistocerca; species Schistocerca cancellata. Next base: position 294,525,311 of record NC_064631.1, on the reverse strand, counting down.
ATGAGAAGTAGTAGAAATTAGAGCAGCGAGAAACCTAACATCAGGATTGATGGTCATGAAGTCGATGAAGTTAAGGAATTCTGCTACCTAGCAGTAAAATACCAATGACGGACGGAGCAAGGAGGACATCAAAATGGCAAAAATGGCATTCCTGGCCAAGAGACGTCTACAAATATCAAATATCGACCTTAATTTGAGGAAGAAATTTCTGAGAATGTACGTCTGTAGTACAGCATTGTATGGTAGTGAAACATGGTCGGTGGGAAAACCGGAACAGAAGAGAATCGAAACATTTGAGATGTGAAGCTACAGTGCGAATGTTGAAAATTAGGTGGACTGATAAGGTAAGGAATGAGGAGTTTCTACGCAGAATCGGAGAGGAATGGAATATGTGGAAAACACTAATAAGGAGAAGGTACAGGATGATAGGACATCTTTTAAGACATGACGGAATGACTTCCATCGTACTAGAAGGAGTTGTAGAGGGCAAAAACTGTAGAGGAAGACAGAGATTGGAATACATCCAGCAAATAATTGAGGACGTAGGTTGCAAGTGCTATTCTGAGATGAAGAAATTAGTACAGGAGAGGAATTCGAGGCGGGCCGCATCAAACCAGTCAGAAGACTGATGACCAAAAAAAAATGACAAACGAACTCCTCAAATTTATGGGCATAATCTTTTAAAATGATTATTTTTTCTGAACTGCAGCTTGTTGGAAGTGAAGCCATACCGGTGTGCTGAGTGATAATGTGAATAAATCATTATTATTACATTAAAGCGTTTTACACATATTCTGCTGTTATCATTAAAGTCTCACGTACTTGTGGTACGCTAAAAGTAGTTGCGCAGCAAAGTACTTGGGGGGGGGGGGGGAGAATTAAAACTGTGACCTCCTCTCCCCCTCCCACTTTCCCTCCCACCCTCCTTCCCCCTACCGATACTCTACCCTGGGTCCGCATCTGCTGCAAAAATTGGCATCTAGCTCTTTATCAGAGAAATGCTAAGGCCTAAGCTTCACGAAATTTAAAAAAGGGCGGTCGGCTCTGAGCACTATGGGACTTAACAGCTATGGTCATCAGTCCCCTAGAACTTAGAACTACTTAAACCTAACTAACCTAAGGACATCACACAACACCCAGTCATCACGAGGCAGAGAAAATTTCTGACCCCGCCGGGAAAATTGCGGTCGCTGTCAACTACAGGACATTCGGAATTTTTCATGTCATGCATATACAAGGCATAGTCAAATGAAAATGAGACAGCTGGAAAAAATGACTAAGCTGATTATTATTTTAAAAGTAACCGGCATAGCTGTTAATACATGTAACCCACTATCAGATAAGACGGTCAACACCTGCATGGAAAAATGTTTTGCGGTTTCCTACGGAACCATGATTCAACACTGGCGTATACTCTTCGTCCGAAGCAAATCGACTGTCACATATTAACAGTTATTACTTTTGAAATAATAAACAGTTTACTTATTTTTTCCAGCTGTCTCGTTTCCATTCGACTACCCCTTATATTTAGAACCAGCATGACGTGGAAATATGACGTAGACCGACCACGTAGACTCGACTGTAGGTAAAGAAAATGACAGACTTCCATTCATTGCTGGGATACTGAGAAAGTACTTTTTCTCTGCAAAAGAGACTGCTGAATACCATATGTATGGCCGATATTTGGATACTGAAGTGTTTCATTGACAATGGACTAACAAATCATATGGAAAATTCCCACAAACAAAGAAATTTGACATTCAATATTGATTAAACTTACGGCCAAACAAAACTGGAAGTGGAATTTTGGTCTGCGAATTGTCTGTACTTTCTTGACGCATTGAAAAATCACTCTGTATATAAATTTACAGTTTTCATTAGACTCATCTTCGTAAGGGAAACCAGTACAAGTTGAAGATGTTGCCCATTTTACGTTACTTCATTCTTTGTAATAGTTTTATTTTCTTTCCTTGTATTACTATAATTACCTTCTATACTATTCTACCTACTTGTACAAAATTTTTATCTTAATATAATCGCAATTATTTTGCCAATTTTACAAACTAAAGCAAAAACGTCATCTTGCCCTAGTACTGACGAGTAATTAGTGAAATTTTGTCATATATTTCTTATTAAATAGTAGGTAATTAATGAAAGCATTACTGAGTTTACAGTTAAAACTACTGAAGGTCAGAGTGTTTCATTCCCAAAAATCAGACGCAAATTTTCCTGTATCATAATTTGAGCAGTCCTCATGCCACCATGCGTGTGATTTGCAACACTGTTCAGTTTCCTGGTGGAGGGTCAGCATAGGTCTGATCACATGCAGGACACCGCATTCTACTTTCTTTCAATGTTTCCTCTTCTGCTTTAAAAGCTACTGTCGCGCCTCGTATGTTTCGTTATCAACCAACACATATTTCATAGGGGAGTTTGTTAAAATACTTGCCCTTTGCACACTGTGTCGTAACCGTGTTTTCGTACATGATTTTTCTTTAGAAATTGGTTTGAAATCAGAATTACTTCGGCTCTGTTTCGGAACGACAGAAACACAATCTGTTGAATGTAACTGTTCTTCTTTTCTCTAGCTGATGCTCACCAGGAGGTTCTTCAGGAGCTGCTTTGGGTTGGTCTTTAGGCGCTGCAACCCGAGTAGGATCATTGTCAGTTTTGACATGGTCCGTTACAAGACCAAGATCTGTATTTTCACACCAGCCAAACCGCACTCGCTAAACACAACGGGATCATAAGACTCGATCCCAGCACCTTTTCAATAATCAATACTCACTAGATGCTGAACAGATCACGCGATCGTTAACTTATCCATTCGCCTTTGATTTTTGGAATAGGATTACGAATGAATAATGACTGTGAAACGTACACTGTGTGAGGTAGACACGCATAGCAAAGAATAATGTAATACGTACCCCGTCGTTGCACAAAAGCTTCCGCGTGAATGCCTTGAAAATTATAATGTGTCAGGCAAGGTACTCTACAATTGCCTAACGCACGCTGTGCGAGTTTTGAGTCTCTCGCCTCGTGTAACGTTAATATTATCCGTATGGTGGTGCTGCCTGTAAGTATGAACTTAAACCAGGTGATTAGTCACCTTGTGCTGTTCGTTAACTTGCTCCGGTCTCCCCTACATAGTTCTGTGTTCAAAGTGCCATTCCCGTTTCCAAAACTTTCACTTAACTTTAGCTTGTTGAGAATTTCGTAGTTCACATCTTTAATGTCGATTCCATGTTGACCATATTTTAATATTTTAATTGTTTACGTGTTATGGGTACAAGGCGGAAATCAAATAGTTCAAATGGCTGTAAGCACTATGGGACTTAACACCTGAGGTCATCAGTCCCCTAGACTTAGAACTACTTGAACCTAACTAACCTAAGGACATCACACACATCCATGCCCGAGGCAGGATTCGAACCTGCGACAGTAGCAGCAGCGCGGTTCCGGACTGAAGCGCCTAGAACCGTTCGGCCACAGGGCCTGCGAAACATAGTTCTGCCAGCCATTTTCCTAGAGTGTTGAGGAAAACAGCCACACCCACTATGGCCTGTCATTACCTCATTGAGATTATTCTCGGTCAGTAACTACTCGACGTCATCAGGCGATTTTCACTATCACAAAATTAAATGAGCGTTAGAACTGTACTACGCTGCTGCAAATACATCTTCTGTATTTCTATTACTTTGAGATGATCCAGTTATATATTTCTCATGCAGCGCATGTGAATGGAACAGTATCGTGGGAGAAGTTGAAATAAATGGGCCATGTAACTTTCCATCTTTTTCGTAATAACGTAAAACAGCGACTTATCTTTATATAGTAGTACAGATTCAGATCCGTCTCTTAAACTCTTGGAGTGTATTTATAGAAGAGCACCGATCCCTCACTGGACGCGACTTCATTAATGACAAATCCTGATTAGAAATAAGAGAGGGCCCTTTGCCCATAATCTTGGTAGACGAAATGAATCAAAATATTGACAGCAATAAACAGATGAAGTGACAGGTATTTTCAGCTTTTCTTACGTTTGGGACACATGTCAACATTTCTAACGCTTCGCGGCATAGTCAGATTAGAGATTAGATTAGATTAATACTAGTTCCATGGATCATGAATACGATATTTCGTAATGATGTGGAACGAGTCAAATTTTCCAATACATGACATAATTAAGTTAATTTAACAACATACTTAAGTTAATATAACAACTTTTACATTTTTGTTTTTTTTTTATTTTTTATTTTTTTATTTTTTTAAATTTATATCTAAAAATTCCTCTATGGAGTAGAAAGAGTTGTCATTCAGAAATTCTTTTAATTTCTTCTTAAATACTTGTCAGTTATCTGTCAGACTTTTGATACTACTTGGTAAGTGACCAAAGACTTTAGTGCCAGTATAATTCACCCCTTTCTGTGCCAAAGTTAGATTTAATCTTGAATAGTGAAGATCATCCTTTCTCCTAGTATTGTAGTTATGCACACTGCTATTACTTTTGAATTGGGTTTGGTTGTTAATAACAAATTTCATAAGAGAGTATATATATTGAGAAGCTACTGTGAATATCCCTAGATCCTTAAATAAATGTCTGCAGGATGATCTTGGGTGGACTCCAGCTATTATTCTGATTACACGCTTTTGTGCAATAACTACTTTATTCCTCAGCGATGAATTACCCCAAAATATGATGCCATATGAAAGCAACGAGTGAAAATAGGCATAGTAAGCTAATTTACTAAGATGTTTATCACCAAAATTTGCAATGACCCTTATTGCATAAGTAGCTGAACTCAAACGTTTCAGCAGATCATCAATGTGTTTCTTCCAATTTAATCTCTCATCAATGGCCACACCTAAAAATTTGGAATATTCTACCTTAGCTATATGCTTCTGATTAAGGTCTATATTTATTAATGGCGTCATACCATTCACTGTACGGAACTGTATGTACTGTGTCTTATCAAAATCAGTGAGAGTCCGTTTACAAGGAACCACTTAGTTGACGTTATACACCGAGTTGACGTTATACACCGAGAAGTCATGGGAAAGCGACATACACATATACAGATGGCGGTAGAGTTGAGTACACAAGGTAAAAGGACGGTGCATTTGTACTCGGGTGATTCATGTCCATAAGTTTCCGTCGTGCTGATCTGGCGTCGGTGTACTACGCCAAACATTCGCCTTTTACGTTACATTCGTCAGATGCAAGTACTGCATCAGTATATACGGGGAGCTAAGAACAAGCACTAAAGATAAAACATGAAGTCACTTCGCATACAATGAGTTTCCGGTACTTTCGTCAAAAATACTAGATTCAGAAACAACAATCAATAGTCATTTCCATAAACATACACTGCAAGTGATCGGACAGGATGCTTACGTACGTGTCACCTGCCAGAGTCGTATCTAGACGTATCAGGAGTCCCATATCACTCCAACTGCACACCCCCCACACCAATACAGACCCTCCACCAGCTTAAACAGTCTCTTGCTGACATGCAGGGTCCATGGATTCATGAGGTTGTCTCCATACCCGTACACGTCCATCCGCTCGATACAGCTTGAAACGAGACTCGTCTGATCAGGCAACACGTTTGCAGTCATTAACAGTCCAATGTCGGTGTTGACGGGCCCAGTCGATGCGTAAAGCTTTCTGTCGTGCAGTCATCAAGGGTACACGAGTGGAAGTTCGGCTCCGTAAGCCCATATCGATGATGTTTCGTTGAATGGTTCGCAGGCTGACCCTTGTAGGTGGCCAGCATTGAACTCTGCAGAAATTTGCGGTAGGGTTGCACTTCCGTAACGTAGAAAGATTCTCTTCAGTCGTCATTCGTCTCATTCTTGTAGGATCTTCTTCCTGCCGCAGCTTAGTCGGAGATTTGATGTTTTACCGAATTCTTGATATTCACGGTACAGTCGAAAAATGGTTGCAAGGGAAAATCCCTTCTTTATCGATACCCCGGAGATGCTGTGTCCCATCGCTCGTGCTCCGACTATAACACCATGCTCAAACTCACTTAAATCTTGAGAACTTGTCATTGTAGCAGCAGTACCCGATCTAAAAACTGCGCCAGACACTTGTTGTCTTATATAGGGGTTGCCGACGGTAGCGCCTGTTTACATATCTCTGTATTTTAATACGCATGCCTATACCACTTTCTTTGGCGCTTCAGTGTATATCTGTAATACACAGAGTGGAAATGTTGTTAGGAAAAAATCTCTAAATGACAACTCTAAAGAGGTTGAATGACATGCTGACTACTTTCGTGACAACCATCACAGCTTTGTCCGTCAAAGCAATAATTATCACAGCTATTTAGAGAACAGTTCACTATGGCTTACCAATTATTACGTTTATCACGACATATATACGTGCGTATTACATCTGAAATCATTATTCGTTGCTCACTGTGTGATGCGGAAATCTGTCAAATTATAGTTCATGCAGTGCTTTCACTGAGTGTTGCTGTTGGCTGTAGCCAATAGTATGATAGTATACGACAGCCAGAGAGATTCGGTCAATCTTATAATCTTGATTGTCACAAATATTTCATTGTTTTTTTCTGAATAGGCTTTCGTCACGATTTCCGAGGTTGTGGCTAGGTTAGGACATGGTAGCACAGCTCAAATTGGTGCGAATGAATCTTGGTTGTCACAAATATTTGGCTATTTTTTCGTACATTTCACAAGCTGCGAGGTTGTGGTTTGGTTGAGACTTAATAGCGCAGCCTAAACTGCAGCGAGTGATACGAGCAGCAATGAAGTTTATAATCTTGGTTGTCACAAATATTTAGAAGTTTTTTCGGAACAGGTCACGGTTTCCGAGGTTGTGGTTAGGTTGGAGCCTTGTAGCGCAGCTCAAACTGCTGCGAGTGAAACCACTACTAGCTATCTTCATTTATCAAGCATAGGAATTTTACGAACGAGCAATGTGATTAGCTACCCACATCCTGCTAATGATACAGCATGTTTGCTATCCTTCGTTCGTCACGCGAACCGATACCAACTGCAGCTCGCAGCGGAAAAGCCGCGGAAACCGCAAGTACGAATTACAAATTATTATTTTTGCTATTAGAGCTGCATTGTGCCCTTATTGTGGATCAATAGTAATACCTTAAATACAGCCTACGGAGAGTGCTCGTGCTTATAATATAGTAAGTTTTTCACATCGAAACAGGAAACAGCGGGGGCATTAGCATGAAGCATTCAGTTATTTGTGAGTTTGTTTACGTTCCCATAACAACAGCTCAGCTGTTCTCATGTTGTTACGCGGCACTTCTGGTTGCTTGTGTGTGTGGTGGCCGCAGTAGGCAGCAGCGGAGCTAAGCTTCGAGCCTATTCTTTCGTCACCTCGGCGGCATTGTTTGTACCAACACAAACAGGTAACCATTTACTTTGTCTGCCATGCGTTACTCGATTAGAAAATCTTCAAAGATACTTATCCTAGGTGTGGTGTGAATATATCATAGTGTTTTGTAGATGGAAATCGTACAGAGATGTTTATATGCCCGAACAAGGCAGACAACAGATATATTTCTAACACTGACAGAGATAATCTTTATAATAAGGCATTGGAATGGCATAACCCGTCGGTTACGAACGACGACGCTGTCAACAAGGCGGATGCTAAGGTCACACTTCCGCACGCGTTTAGAAACGTGGGCGCGCACGGTACAGGAAATATCTCATTTATTGTGGTGTGACTACGTTTCGTACAGTTATCACCGCCTATGTCGTACTTGCAATAAATTAAGTTGAATAACTATAGATAGCTCTAATAATAAATAGAATTTATTTTTCTTGGAGAATTCATTGTTCGTTCATACTTTTTAAGTTCATACCCTCGACTATATATTTAAGAAGAATTATTTCTGTTCGAGTATCATTTCTTCACGACAAACGTATTTTTTACACAATTTACTGTCTGGAAAGGAAGTTAGCTCAGTTTTCATACGATGTAATGTTTTTCCTCGAAAATTGCTGCATCCTGCCTAAGTATCCCTTTCCGTCCCCTATGTATATTACGCAAGCTCAGAACGCACCTTGGATTAGTTGCCATAATTGCAATCTTTTAATGAAAGTATTTTTGAGGTTATCTGAACAAGCCTTTAATTGATGGGCCCTACATGATTTATGAGAGCGTAATGCCTCCGAGATTTTTATGTAAAGACTCTTAAGTCTTTGAAATAATAAAACCTTATTAACATTCTGCATCGTTATTCTTCGTGTCTTCGTGGTGACGAACACATTTCTCCCTCCAAGAGACCGGTTTGTTGATACCCATCGTCAGTGTAGAAAGTTAGACTTTGTTGACGGAGTCATGCCCTCATCTCTGCTTGCACCACTTCGTCACTATCAAAGTGAAGACCTCGAAGTTGTCCTTTAAGTTTTAGAAACAGATGGAAATCGGATATGGCGAAGTCGGGAGAGTATGAAGAATAATCGATGACAATGAACCCAAGGCGCCGGATTGTTGCAGACGTCGCTGCGCTCTTGTGTGATCTGACATCTGACATAGTCATGCTGGAGGACAGCGTGCTTTGAGCATGAACGAACTTTTCGAATTTGAAACGCTATTAAAGCACGCTGTTTCTCTCGGACCGACATAGTTACGTTACACAATGCCATATTACACAGTATAATTCGAAGCACTCTAGCGGCAGAGGCCACCAGATGCATAAAGATGCAGAATGTTAAAAACTTTTGTTTTATTTAAAAAATTTTAAGAGTTTTCACATAAAAAATTCGGAGGCATTACTTTTCAGAAATTCCTCGTAGTAGTCAAAAAGTATGCCATCCGCCGCGTTCACCAGATTCCTCCATGTATTGCACACAAAAATAGAACAATCAAAATCCAAAATCTTGCCAACTAGCGCCTTTCTCTCCTACAGACTGCCGTTCATCAGTTTTAGGGGCCCAGCGCGATCTTAAATAGCCTCCGCCCATTCCCAGAGTCGGTTTAAGGTCAAAGCGAGATAAACCAGAAGTAATGAAGTGCAATATTTGTTAATAGTGTGGATCGTAATTAGTAGCGAAAACTGGCACGGCTGAAAGAATACAATAACAAAAGCCAAAACGTTACAGTAAACTTAATTGCGAATCAGCAGTTTCAAGTCGCCACTAACTTCAGTATCAAATATGTCCCTAGATGGAATTTCTGACCAGTTATAACATCAATGAAGGGAGAATGTTACATTGTTACAAAACTACAGTAAATTCTACTACTTCATATTTTTTTATTCAAAGGAAGTCATAATTTATAGTTTGTGCACTAGTTTATTACAGCAATAAGGTCTTCAAAGGTATGTCACACAAAAGATAAGCACAAAATGCCCTGTTTTACACACTGTACTGAGAATAGTAAATTATGCATGGGTTTAATAATCTAGGATTAATAGAATCGCTCATAACATTTACGGAATTTTCCATCGGAGCTTGGCAAGATATTATAATTATATTAAAAGGAAAACACTTCCTAATATCCTGCAAAATTATATTTATTTGGTAACAAACCGACTTTCGGCTTCTCATACCATCATAAGGTGACAGCTGAATGTCTCAAACACAGATAAACATGATATGTCACGTACACCTATGTTATTTGTACAGAAGATGCAAAAATGACAGAGTGTTTACATAGGAAAAGATTTAGGAAAATATTACATTTTCTGTCTCACAGAAATAATTGCATAAACAAAAAAGGGGAAAACATAGTTTTTTAGGGGGAGATACATTTAACAACTGATAAGAAATAAGCCGGCCGATGTGACCGAGCGGTTCTAGGTGGCTTTAGTCTAGAACCGCGCGACAGCTACGGTCGCAGGTTCGAATCCTGCCTAGGGCATGGATGTGTGTGATGTCCTTAGGTTAGTTAGGTTTAAGTAATTCTAAGTCCTAGGGGACTGATGACCTCAGATGTTAAGTCCCGTAGTGCTCAGTGCCATTTGAATAATTTTTTGATAAGAAATAGGACTCCAGATTCAAACTGTAAATTCATCTTAATTCTCCTTGTTAAATGTATCTCCACATAAAAACGTTGTTTCCCCATTTTTTAGTTTATGTAATTATTCCTACGTGACAAAAAATGTAATTTTTTCCTTAGTAAATTCTCTGTGGCATTTTTGGATCTTCTATATAAAAAATATCTGTATATGTAGCACATCACATTTATCTGTGTTTGCGACATTCGATTCTCATCTGAAAGTGACCAGAGAAACCAAAAGAAAGTTCATGACCAAATAAGTATATGTTACAGGTCATTAGGAAGTGTTTTTATTTTTAATATTAAGAGTAGTTCTTGTTTCAAACATATTTGTACTAACTGGGACAATATTTCATAGTGAAGTCATTGGCGGCTCATAAGCGCACATTCGCCATTTTGCCTACTGGAACGTTTTTGACTCTGTTATTGAACACTTCCCCACATGTCAGTTTTCGCTACTAATTATGATACTTCATGTATACATAAAAAAACGAAACTTTTATTATAATGTTTATATGTTGTTGTTGTGGTCTTCAGTCCTGAGACTGGTTTGATGCAGCTCTCCATGCTACTCTATCCTGTGCAAGCTTCATCATCTCCCAGTACCTACTGCAACCTACATCCTTCTGAATCTGCTTAGTGTATTCATCTCTTGGTCTCCCTCTACGATTTTTACCCTCCACGCTGCCCTCCAATACTAAATTGGTGATCCCTTGATGCCTCAGAACATGTCCTACCAACCGATCCCTTCTTCTGGTCAAGTTGTGCCACAAACTTCTCTTCTCCCCAATCATATTCAATACTTCCTCATTTGTTATGTGATCTACCCATCTAATCTTCAGCATTCTTCTGTAGCACCACATTTCGAAAGCTTCTATTCTCTTCTTGTCCAAACTATTTACCGTCCATGTTTCACTTCCATACATGGCTACACTCCATACAAATACTTTCAGAAATGACTTCCTGACGCTTAAATCTATACTCGATGTTAACAAATTTCTCTTCTTCAGAAACGCTTTCCTTGCCATTGCCAGTCTACATTTTATATCCTCTCTACTTCGACCATCATCAGTTATTTTGCTCCCCAAATAGCAAAACTCCTTTCCTACTTTAAGTGTCTCATTTCCTAATCTAATACCCTCAACATCACCCGACTTAATTCGACTACATTCCATTATCCTCGTTTTGCTTTTGTTGATGTTCATCTTATATCCTCCTTTCAAGACACCATCCATTCCGTTCAACTGCTCTTCCAAGTCCTTTGCTGTCTCTGAAAGAATTACAATGTCATCGGCGAACCTCAAAGTTTTTATTTCTTCTCCATGGATTTTAATACCTACTCCGAATTTTTCTTTTGTTTCCTTTACTGCTTGCTCAATATACAGATTGAATAACATCGGGGAGAGGCTACAACCCTGTCTTACTCCCTTCCCAACCACTGCTTCCCTTTCATGTCCCTCGACTCTTATAACTGCCATCTGGTTTCTGTACAAATTGTAAATAGCCTTTCGCTCCCTGTATTTTACCCCTGCCACCATATAATGTTTATATAGATGAATAAATAATAACTTTCAAGTGGCACTGAGATGGAAGGGCCCCAATGGTGGGATCGACTTTCTGAAACCATCTACACAGTGATGTAGGTAAAGATCCCAGCTATCACAATGTGATGTAACGGGTGATTCGTGGCACCCCGAAAATATTCTAAGTTCGGAGTTGGCATGGCCGCACCGGGGCCTCTCAGTGGGGCCCCCCAGGGTCCAGGGATCGCGTGGCTGGGAATTCCATGGTTACGCTGTGTCGATGAAGGAGACATGCCGGGAGTGCCAAAGATGGCGGACTTTGTGAAACCTTGATGGCAGACATTTCACAGTTTGTATATAAATTAATAGTAGCCAGATGAATGGTAATACCTCAGATAAAAACATGCACCTTACCATTATTTGCACGATGATTCTGACGGTGTAATCGGATTTTCAATATCTTTATTAGTTTAAAGTTTATTATCTGACGACCAATTATACAAGTAACACCCATCAACGCATTTCCAAAATCTAAACGGTTCATCCGATTTTGTCGATCGACATGTCTTTAGAAAGCTATCAGTGTAAACCTAAATTGGTATAATTACAGACATGTAACTCGAATAGTACATGATTTATTGGAGGTCAAATTGGCCGATTACTATCGATCGCGTCAAGCCATAAGTACTCCACACTTACACAAAAAAAACGGTAGCAGCATGCTTATAAATATACTTAGTCATCTATGTCGATCGACATGTCTTTAGAAACCTATTAGTGTAAACCTAAATTGGTATAATTACAGGCATGTAACTTGAATAGTACATGATTTATTGGAGGTCAAATTGGCCGATTACTATCGATAGCGTCAGGCCATAAGTACTCCACAGTTACACAAAAAAACGGTAGTAGCATGCTTATAAATATACTTATTCATCTATGTCTTTGGTTATATCCTATGTATACTATTCATGAAGAAATTGGTCAATTATATACTGTGTTTTAGATAGCACAGAAACATTAGGCTACTGGCTTACTTCTGTTCTATTCCTTTGATGTATGTTTATTTAATCTGTTTATATATTTAATAGTGTGTGCAGGAACTTGTTTATGGTCCAGCTGTAGGAATATTTATTTAATTTCAAGTTGTTTAAATGTAAATCCAGTATTTCGAATGTGTATCAATATGTTTGCGTGCGTTGGCTTGGAGACAGGTCGGGAGTGCTCTAGCCAATCACAGCAATCGTTCCAAATAGGACACATGGAGAGACTGTATGGAAGTGGCGGGGGGGGGGGGGGGGGGGCAGTGCTGGACAGTGCAGCGTGAGTGACAGTCGCACAGGTCACGGGGAGTTCTGGACGGTCGCGTGAGATAGAAATATTTCGTAGTGCCTGTGCACTTGTGACATTTCCATGGCTTCTGCAGTGAAGACGTAGTATGCGTTTAGAAGTGAATATCTCACGAGCTATGTTGTTGTTCATAATTAATGACGTGAAGTAGGAATCTATTGTTTCCTGTTATACAACTTATATTTTATTTAATTGCTGGACCATCGACATCAATAAGTATTTTACAGTAATAAAGGGCATCGTTAAAGGTACTTCTGCTATCGTACTCATCATTTAAAGTCGGTAAAATAGTACCCGCAGATTTTATTTAATTGCAATCTTCCATTTATAAATTTCTATTTAACATTCAAAATTCGCAATTGCTGAGTGATAGGAACCGTCGACCATTCGATTCCTCTGTACATTCATATTGCATACTGTAGACTCAGTACTATTTGGCTTGTAATGTGGCAACTACGTATCCCAGCCCATAGACAATGAAACCAGCCAAAACTTTTAATATTTCAACTCTGAGTCGGTGGGTACGTAGGTGAGGGCCACTTCACACCATTTCATCTTATTTGAAAGCCCACAACACCCTGAAGCCATTGACCTTGATGTAGATAAAGATCCCAGCTATCACACCGTGCAGCCATTGACCCTGCAGCCATTGCGACTAATCGACGAAACGAAATTTCGTAACTGGCATGGCGCTGAATAACTTTTAAAAAGCTTTTAAAGTATAGAATGGTGGAGTTGGATAGTGGATGGAGCACGGTCTCAAATGCAGAATGTTGTGGTTTCGAATCTCGTAAGATATTTTGAGTTTTTTATCTTAAAATCTTTATCGAAATTACTTTGATCGTTATTTTTATTAGGTCAATTTGTTTAAATGCAGTCTTATGTTTCTGTTTCTTTTTCACATCATTTTAAACATCGTATCAACTTTTCCATTTGCTTTCGTTTTTTTCCTATCATTCTTTTTCCACTTCGAATCTTTGTTCGTGTAATTTTAATTAATTTTATGTATTAATTTTGATCTAATTTCTTTCGTTTTATCATCCTATATTTTCGTCCTTGTCACAGCATTCCTTATTTCTCTTCCTCATTTTGCTTGAATTTCGTTTTACACTCATGTTCAGAAAGGACAGAACATCTTGAACGACTAGAGATAGGACTTTCATATTCACAGTACAGGGTTATTACAAATGATTGAAGCGATTTCACAGCTCTACAATAACTTTATTATTTGAGATATTTTTACAACGCTTTGCACACACATACAAAAACTCAAAAAGTTTTTTTAGGCATTCACAAATGTGCCCCTTTAGTGATTCGGCAGACATCAAGCCGATAATCAAGTTCCTTCCACACTCGGCGCAGCATGTCCCCATCAATGAGTTCGAAAGCATCGTTGATGCGAGCTCGCAGTTCTGGCACGTTTCTTGGTAGAGGAGGTTTAAACACTGAATCTTTCACATAACCCCACATAAAGAAATCGCATGGGGTTAAGTCGGGAGAGCGTGGAGGCCATGGCATGAATTGCCGATCATGATCTCCACCACGACCGATCCATCGGTTTTCCAATCTCCTGTTTAAGAAATGCCGAACATCATGATGGAAGTGCGGTGGCGCACCATCCTGTTGAAAGATGAAGTCGGCGCTGTCGGTCTCCAGTTGTGGCATGAGCCAATTTTCCGCGGGCTACGCGTGAAACTTGCCCGCACGCGTTCAACCGTTTCTTCGCTCACTGCAGGCCGACCTGTTGATTTCCCCTTACAGAGGCATCCAGAAGCTTTTAACTGCGCATACCATCGCCGAATGGAGTTAGCAGTTGGTGGATCTTTGTTGAACTTCGTCCTGAAGTGTCGTTGCGCTGTTATGACTGACTGATGTGAGTGCATTTCAAGCATGACATACACTTTCTCGGCTCCTGTCGCCATTTTGTCTCACTGCGCTCTCGAGCGCTCTGACGGCAGAAACCTGAAGTGCGGCTTCAGCCGAACAAAACTTTATGAGTTTTTCTACGTATCTGTAGTGTGTCGTGACCATATGTCAATGAATGGAGCTACAGTGAATTTATGAAATCGCTTCAATCATTTGTAATAGCCCTGTATATGTACTCATACATTAGTATGTTCTGCAGAAACGGTTAGCATTTCAGTCACCTGTGTTCAGCATGTGTCTAGGAGGCATAGGATCCGCCAAGAGCCATGATAACTTGTTCCATGCATGATGGCATCGACACGTGTAAGGCGTGAATGGCGTCCTGTGGTACAACCATCCATGTCGCATTCACCTGGTTCCAAAGTTCTTCTTTGGTAAGAGTACTGCACCCGTCGTTACACCATATCCCACCCACTTTCGACTAGCGCCAAGTCTGGTGATGTGACGGGCCAGGGCAAAAGGCTGACGATACGAAGAAGGCACGTGTTCGTGCAGCAACATGTGGTCGTACATTATCTTGCTGAAATATGGCACGTGGGGTGTTGTACAGAAAGGGTATGGCTACAGGTCGCAGGGTGTCATTCGTGCAGATCACACGGTTCACAGTGCCCTGGACACGCACCAACTGCGATTTTGTGGTTGTACCCAATAGCACGCCCATGAATTCGCGCTGTATGTCTTGTGCGAATGCACTCACTTTAATGCCGCTCCCCCTGTCTGTGGCGAAATGAAACAGAGTCATAATTTTCAAACAAACACAACCTGGATTCGTCCAAAAACGCTATCGGAGGTTATTCCTGTCGCAGATGACAGAGATCCATACATAATTGCCGTCTAACATGTTTCTGCACATTCGTCAAACGTAGGTGGAGATGTGGACGACGCGCACGTAACCCATGCCGTAATAAACGGCGATGGAGTGTCACCTCTAACAATGTATAATGTTCCACTGTTGCGCCAGAGCCGAGAAGGACACAGATCTGTCCTGCAATGCCATTCAGATGAAGTGTCGATCTTCTCGGGGGGGAGGGGGGGGGGAAGCTCTTCGCTGGCGCTACGTGATCCATCTCCTTGTGTTCTACGGCCATCCGCGAACTATTCTGCTCATACCCATTGCACTGCCGAAACACTTCGTCCCACACGAGCAGCAATTTTCCGGACGGATGCATCACATTCTCTCGTGCCAATAATGCGTCCTCTTTCAAACTCACTGTTTTGACGGTACGGTTCGCTCATACGTCTGCGAGGCATCCTGCACGACTGCTGAAGTCACTCTGATCCATTACCTTCGGTTTATAGCGGCAACAAGAGCCACAGGCACATTTTACCTGTGGGCGGTGTTGCGCCGCGATATACACTCCTGGAAATTGAAATAAGAACACCGTGAATTCATTGTCCCAGGAAGGGGAAACTTTATTGACACATTCCTGGGGTCAGATACATCACATGATCACACTGACAGAACCACAGGCACATAGACACAGGCAACAGAGCATGCACAATGTCGGCACTAGTACAGTGTATATCCACCTTTCGCAGCAATGCAGGCTGCTATTCTCCCATGTAGACGATCGTAGAGATGCTGGATGTAGTCCTGTGGAACGGCTTGCCATACCATTTCCACCTGGCGCCTCAGTTGGACCAGTGTTCGTGCTGGACGTGCAGACCGCGTGAGACGACGCTTCATCCAGTCCCAAACATGCTCAATGGGGAACAGATCCGGAGATCTTGCTGGCCAGGGTAGTTGACTTACACCTTCTAGAGCACGTTGGGTGGCACGGGATACATGCGGACGTGCATTGTCCTGTTGGAACAGCAAGTTCCCTTGCCGGTCTAGGAATGGTAGAACGATGGGTTCGATGACGGTTTGGATGTACCGTGCACTATTCAGTGTCCCCTCGACGATCACCAGTGGTGTACGGCCAGTGTAGGAGATCGCTCCCCACACCATGATGCCGGGTGTTGGCCCTGTGTGCCTCGGTCGTATGCAGTCCTGATTGTGGCGCTCACCTGCACGGCGCCAAACACGCATACGACCATCATTGGCACCAGGGCAGAAACGACTCTCATCGCTGAAGACGACACGTCTCCATTCGTCCCTCTATTCACGCCTGTCGCGACACCACTGGAGGCAGGCTGCACGATGTGGGGCGTGAGCGGAAGACGGCCTAACGGTGTGCGGGACCGTAGCCCAGCTTCATGGAGACGGTTGCGAATGGTCCTCGCCGATACCCCAGGAGCAACAGTGTCCCTAATTTGCTGGGAAGTGGCGGTGCGGTCCCCTACGGCACTGCGTAGGATCCTACGGTCTTGGCGTGCATCCGTGCGTCGCTGCAGTCCGGTCCCAGGTCGACGGGCACGTGCACCTTCCGCCGACCACTGGCGACAACATCGATGTACTGTGGAGACCTCACGCCCCACATGTTGAGCAATTCGGCGGTACGTCCACCCAGCCTCCCGCATGCCCACTATACGCCCTCGCTCAAAGTCCGTCAACTGCACATACGGTTCACGTCCACGCTGTCGCGGCATGCTACCAGTGTTAAAGACTGCGATGGAGCTCCGTATGCCACGGCAAACTGGCTGACACTGACGGCGGCGGTGCACAAATGCTGCGCAGCTAGCGCCATTCGACGGCCAACACCGCGGTTCCTGGTGTGTCCGCTGTGCCGTGCGTGTGATCATTGCTTGTACAGCCCTCTCGCAGTGTCCGGAGCAAGTATGGTGGGTCTGACACACCGGTGTCAATGTGTTCTTTTTTCCATTTCCAGGAGTGTAGATGTTGACCTTGAACCCGCGATCCGCCATGGGTCAGATGCTACTCATTTCTGCAGAGCACACTAAAGTACATGTCCTGTGAATATGAACGTTCTATCTCTAGTCTTTCAAGGTCTTCTGTTTTTTCTGAACATGAGTGTACTTACAACCCCTGCCTCAGTTTCATCTGCATTATTTTGTCCATAGCGCAACACGAATTTATGTTTTAAATATTTTTATGACGTTTAACACCCAGAAAATGCGCATTTGTAATGAAAAATAAATTTTTGGCCCCATTGCGCAGTCAATAGGTATAGACTATTTCGTCTTTTGCTTTTAATCGGTAGCTCGGCAATTTTAAATGTTTAAATATTATAAAGTATTAATAAATATAATGAAATTCAAATTCAGAAAAAAGCTGTGGAAAAAAAATGATATGCTCGTAAAGAAAAATTGAGAACAAACGAAAAAGTTCATAAGGTGTGACAAAAGAATAGAAATAAAAAAATGCGTTTACACCAGTTAACTGAATACTCCTTTTGCAGTATTCTGATGCATTAGTTCCATACTTAACAATCATATACAACCGTTCGCTCGACGAAAGATCCGTTCCCAAAGACTGGAAAATTGCACAGGTCACACCAATATTCAAGAAAGGTAGTAGGAGTAATCCACTAAATTACAGGCCCATATCGTTAACGTCGATATGCAGCAGGATTTTAGAACATATATTGTGTTCGAAAATTATGAATTACCTCGAAGGAAATGGTGTATTGACACACAGTCAACGTGGGTTTAGAAAACATTGTTCCCGTGAAACACAACTAGCTCTTTACTCACATGAAGTGCTGACTGCTATTGACGAGGGATTTCAAATCAATTCAGTATTCCTGGATTTCCAGAAGGCTTTTAACACTGTACCACACAAGCGGCTCGTAGTAGAATTGCATGCTTATGGAATATCGTCTCAGTTATGTTACTGGATTTGCGATTACCTGTCAGAGAGGTCACAGTTCGTAGTAACTGACGGAAAGTCGTCGAGTAAAACAGAACTGATTTCTGAAGTTCCACAAGGTAGGGTCCTTTGCTGTTCCTTTTCTATATAAACGATTTGGGAGACAATCTGAGTAGCTGTCTTCGGTTGTTTGCAGATGACGCTGTCGTTTCGCGACTATTAAAGTCATCAGAAGATCGAAACACTGCAAAACGATTTAGAAAAAATATCTGTATGGTGCAAAAAGTGGCAGTTTGACCCTAAATAACGAAAAGCGTGAGGTCATCCACATGAGTACTAAAAGGAACTCGTTAAACTTCGGTTACACGATAAATATCTAAAAGCCGTAAATTCAACTAAGTATCTAGGTATTACAATGACGAACTTAAATTGGAAAGAACACATAGAAAATGTTGTGGGGAAGGCTAACCAAAGGCTGCGTTTTATTGGCAGGACACTTAGAAATGTAACAGACCTACTAAGGAGACTGCCTGCACTACGCTTGTCCGTCCTCTTTTAGAATACTGCTGCGCGGTGTGGGATCCTTACCAGATAGGACTGACGGAGTGCATCGAAAAAGTTCAAAGAAAGGCAGCACATTTTGTATTATCGCGAAATATGGGAGAGAGTGTCACAGAAATGATACAGGATTTGGGTTGTAAATCATTAAAAGAAAGGCGTTTTTCGTTGCGACGGAATCTTCTCACGAAATTCCAATCACCAACTTTCTCCTCCGAATGCGAAAATATTTTGTTGACACTGACCTTCATAAGGCGGAACGATCAGCACGATAAAATAAGGGAAATCAGAGCTCGTACGGAAAGACATAAGTGTTCATTCTTTCCGCGCGCTATACGAGACTGGAATAATAGAGAATTGTGAAGGTGGTTCGATGAACCCTCTGCCAGGCACTTAAATGTGATTTGCAGAGTATCCATGTAGATGTAGATGAAGATGTATATCATATTCATTTCGATAAAGATTTAAAATTAAAAAATTTAAAGCACCGGTCGAAATTCAAACCCACCACCTTCTGTAGGTGTGGCCCGTACCCTATCCATCTAGCTACACGAGCAGTCCATCCGTCACTACGTTTTAAAGCTACTGAGCGTCACACGATGTTCCAAAACATGTTTTTCGTTGATTACTAGGAAAGAAAAGTCCACCAAGATAAACGGCTGCAGGGAGTGATGCTTGGAACCTTAACATATGTCAAAGTACGGTTTCAAAAACTTGATCCAACTGCTGCGGACCTCTCCTTGTGAGATTGGAGCAGCCGGCCGCGGTGGTCTAGCGGTTCTGGCGCTGCAGTCCGGAACCGCGGGACTGCTACGGTCGCAGGTTCGAATCCTGCCTCGGGCATGGGTGTGTGTGATGTCCTTGGGTTAAGTTAGGTTTAAGTAGTTCTAAGTTCTAGGGGACTTATGACCTAAGATGTTGAGTACCATAGTGCTCAGAGCCATTTGATTTCTTTTAGATTGGAGCAAATATCTTCACCTGACACCGCTGACAGTTGTGTCAATATAAATTGGTGCTGTGGCCAGTAGTCAAAAATGGTCCTGAGCACTATGGGACTCAACTTCTGAGGTCATCAGTCCCCTAGAACTTAGTACTACTTAAACCTAACTAACCTAAGGACATCACAGACACCCATGGCCGAGGCAGGATTCGAACCTGCTACCGTAGCGATCGCGCGGTTCCAGATTGTAGCGCCTAGAACCGCTCGGCCACTCCGACCGGCTGGCCAGTAGTCGAATCCATTTCCACCTCGTTATATTTCTTTCGTATCACAAGCAAATTTGTATTATTCTTTTCAATTGCCTACACAAAAATTATGACCATGTTTATCAATTTTCGAGAACTTACTAGCAAATTTTCTAAAATTTAGCTACTTACTCGGGAGTTTCCTTCATATATATTGTTTCATACGTCAATATAAAATTAAGTGATTTTTCTGTAGTTCCGTCCCACTTTTTCCTATTGAAAGTAAAATAATGTGCAAATTATAGGATAAGTTACCTTATTAAACTAATAAAATAACATAAATGCTATATTTTAGTTCTTTCCACCAAGTTTAATATTGTAGTACATTTTTTATGGAAGCTGGAGCAATATAAAAGATCTAGGTCCTTCTGCTTTCACTACAAGCTCCTGACGATTTTCGAAATTTCCTTAAAAGATCTTTCTCGACGGTCACTAGATTTATATTTATTTTCGAAGGTCTTACCATGAGCCCAAGAGAAGTATGTAATATTTGAGGAGGGGTGGGGGAGAAGGGCGCCAAATCAAATGAGACATCGCTTATGTGGAAAAATATCCTCGTACCGGCCCCACCACATTGGTGCCTGCAACCTTGCGTCAGTTGTCAGCAGAGATATGTGCGAAAGTTAAATTAAAATCTCACCAGGGCGTTGTAACGGCCTCGCCCCACAGAAGGTTTGCAGTCCGACAGTCGTACATTTGTCCTCGCGCTGAATGACGAGCACGTGCCTTCAAGGGCCGCGCGTGGCCGGATGGCTAGAGCGGAGCACGCCAGCAGCAAAGCACAGCGCTTGTTTGCGACCTTGGGCGGCGCTGATAACGACCGACATAATGGGGAGAAATCTGGGGATCTTTTGTGCGGGCAGCCGCTGGCTAGCAGCGTTCCGTTGGCGTCCACGTGCTATATGCCCGGATGCGTATCACGGAAAAGTTATATGGCACGCTGCTCCCCTCCCCCCCCCCCCCGATCTCTCTCTCTCTCTCTCTCTCTCTCTCTCTCTCTCTCTCTGTCTTTACCTCTCCCTCCCCCCTCCCCCTCTCTCTACGTGCGCGAGCGCACAAATGCACACACACACACACACACACACACACACACACACAGCATCGGCAAGACGTTAAAAGAAGACATGCACTGAATTACAATCCGTATCAGTAAAGATGGGATAAGATATATGATATTACTAGAAGAATTTAACAGAGCGCTGAACGACCAAGGTTGTAATAATTATTGAGGTCCTTTGGAGAACATTCTACAACAAAACCATTCCCGCTCCACTGTGTACGCGAGGTACAGGGTGTTCGTAAATTCCTATTACAAACTTTTTTTCCTACTACCTGTGGGACCAAACTGCTGAGGACATCGGTCCCTAAGCTTACACACTACTTAATCCAACTTTAACTAACTTACGCTTAGGACAACACACACACACACACACACACACACACACACACCCGTGCTCGAGGGAGAACTCTAACCTCCGGCGGGGGAAGCCGCGCGAACCGTGACAAGGCGCCCTTAGACCATGTGGCTACCCTGCGCGGCTAACAAACTTCTAGGACTTGTAGAAGCGAGTGACTAAATAATATTCTGAATAGGAACCCATGTCCGGAAATGTAGTCCAACGACGCTACAGAGCGTCACAGTTATCGGCGCTGGCACCTGTAAATGTATGTATACAGGGTGGTCCATTGATCGTGACCGGGGCAAATATCTCACGAAATAAGCGTCAAACGAAAAAACTACAAAGAACGAAACTTGTCTAGCTTGAAGGGGGAAACCAGATGGCGCTATGGTTGGCCCGCTAGATGGCGCTGCCATAGGTCAAACGGATATCAACTGCGTTTTTTTTTTTTTTTTAAGTAGGAACCTCCATTTTTATTACATATTCTTGTAGTACGTAAATAAATTTGAATGTTTTACTTGGACCACTTTTTTCGTGTTGTGATAGATGGGACTATAATAGTCAAAAACATATGGCTCACAATTTTAGACGAACAGTTGGTAACAGGTAGATTTTTTAAATTAAAATACAGAACATAGGTACGTTTGAACATTTTATTTCGGTTGTTCCAATGTGATAAATGTACCTATGTAAACTTATCATTTCTGAGAATGCATGCTGTTACAGCGTGATTACCTGTAAATACCACATTAATACAATAAATCCCCTAAATGATGTCCGTCAACCTCAATGCATTCGGCAATACGTGTAACGACATTCCTCTCAACAGCGAGTAGCTCGCCTTCCGTAATGTTTGCACATGCATTGACAATGTGCTGACTCATGTTTTCAGGCGTTGTCGGTGGATCACGATATCAAATATCCTTTAACTTTCCCCACAGAAACAAATCTGGGAACGTCAGATCCGGTGAACGTGCGGGCCATGGTATGGTGCTTCGACGACCAATACACCTGTCATGAAATATGCTATTCAGTACCGCTTCAACCGCACGCGAGCTATGTGCCGGACATCACTCATGTTGGAAGTACATCGCCATTCTGTCATGCAGTGACACATCTTGTAGTAACATCGGTAGAACATTACGTAATAAATTAACATACATTGCACCATTCAGATTGCCATCGATAAAATGGGGCCAATTATCATTCCTCCCATAATGCCGCACAATACATTAACCCGCCAAAGCCGTTGATGTTCCACTTGTCGCAGCCATCGTGGATTTTCCGTTCCCCAATAGTGCATATTATGCAGGTTTACGTTACCGCTGTTGGTGAATGACGCTTCGTCGCTAAACAGAACGCATGCAAAAAATCTGTCATCGTCCCGTAATTTCTCTTGTGCCCAGTGGCAGAAATGTACACGACGTTCAAAGTCGTCGCCATGCAATTCCTGGTGCACAGAAATTTGGTACGGGTGCAATCGATGTTGATGTAGCATTCTCAACACCAACGTTTTTGAGATTTCCGATTCTCGCGCAGTTTGTCTGCTACTGATGTGCGGATTAGGCGCGACAGCAGCTAAAACTCCTACTTGGGCATCATCATTTGTTGTAGGTCGTGGTGGACGTTTCACATGTGGCTGAACAATTCCTGTTTCCTTAAATAACGTAACTATCCGGCGAACGGTCCGGACACTTGGATGATGTCGTCCAGGATACCGAGCAGCATATATGGCACACGCCCGTTGGACATTTTGATCATAATAGTCATATATCAATACGATATCGACCTTTTCCGCAGTTGGTAAACGGTCCATTTTAACACGGGTAATGTATCACGAAGCAAATACCGTCCGCACTGGCGGAATGTTACGTGATACCACATACTTATACGTTTGTGACTATTACAGCGCCATCTATCACAAAGCGAAAAAAGTGGTCCAACTAAAACATTCATATTTCTTTACGTACTACACGAATACGTAATAAAAAATGGGGGTTCCTATTCAAAAAAACGCATTTGATATCCGTTTGACCTATACCAGCACCATCTAGCGGGCCAACCATAGCGCCATCTGCTTTCCCCCTTCAAGCTAGACGAGTTTCGTTCTTTATAATTTTTCGTTTGACGCTTATTTCGTGAGATATTTGCCCCGGTCACTATCAATGGACCACCCTGTATACAAGGTGATTTCGTGATGATGTTACAAACTTTCAAGGATTATGGAGACAGATGGATGTACCAGTTTGAGAAAAGGACCCATGGTTGGGAAACGAAATAGTCAAAAGTTACAACCGAAAATCATTCTGATACCTCTGAGAGTCGAATACCTATACCGCTACTGTTGTTGTTAAAAATACTTCAGAGGTAGCAGTATGGACTGAAACTAGAAAAAAGTCCAGTAAACATGGGTTCTCAAATGCATACCTGAGTAGCTATGAGCACTTGTTCATCTTCGCTAGTGTGAAACACACCTCCTCTATTAAACAAGTGCTCATAGCTCGTAAGGTATGCATTTTAGAGCGCATGCTTACTCGACTTTTGCCTTGTTTCAGTCCATACTCACCTCTGAAAGTTGCCTATCCTACAGTTGTGCAAGAACAGTACCAGTACATGTATTCCACTGTCAGAGGTATCAGAACAATTTTTCCGGACATCCTGTGTATGAGTCAGGCGAAATAGCATTACACTTCTGTTTCAAAGAAGATATAGGTTGGCAGGTGTGAATGCTACCGAATCATCAGTGTAACATATCTTAGTTGCGAAATACTGACACGAATTATTTACAGGAAAATGAACACACAAAGCGATACTGACCCTATGATTTACGGGACGTTGACAGATTTTTTTGCACGCGTTCTATTTAGCGACGAAGCGTGATTCACCAACAGCGGTAATGTAAACCGGCATAATATGCACTATTGGCGAACGGAAAATCCACGATGGCTGCGACAAGTGGAACATCAGCGACCTTGGCGGGTTAAGGTATGGTGCGGCATTATGGGAGGAAGGATAATTGGCCCTCATTTTATCGATGGCAATCTGAATGGTGCAATTTATGCTGATTTCCTACGTAATGTTCTACCGATGTTACTACAAGATGTTTCACTGCATGACAGAATGGATATGTACTTCCAACATGATGGATGTCCGGTGTATACCTCGCGTGCGGTTGAAGCTGTATTGAATAGCATATTTCGTGACAGGTGGATTGGTCGTCGAAGCAACATAACAAATGGTGCAAATGGCTCTGAGCACTATGGGACTTAACAGCTGTGGTCATCAGTCCCCTAGAACTTAGAACTACTTAAACCTAACTAACCTAAGGACACCACACACATCCATGCCCGAGGCAGGATTCGAACCTGCGACCGTAGCAGCAACATAACATGGCCCGCACGTTCACCGGATCTGACGCCCCGGATTTCTTTCTGTGGGGAAATTTGGAGGATATTTGCTATCATGATCCACCGACAACGCCTGACAACATGCGTCAGCGCATTGTCAATGCATGTGCGAACATTACGGAAGGCGAACTACTCGCTGTTGAGAGGAATGTCGATGCACGTATTGCCATATCCATTGAGGCTTGACGGACATCATTTTGAGCATTTATTGCATTAATGTGGTATTTACAGGTAATCATACTGTAACAGCATGCGTTCTGATAAATGTTAAGTTCACAAAGGTACATGTGTCACATTGGAACAACCGATATAAAATGTTCAAACGTACCTATGTTCTGTATTTTAATTTAAAAAATCTACCTGTTACCAACTGTTCGTCTAAAATTGTGAGCCATATGTTTTTGACTATTACAGTGCCATCTATCACAACACGAAAAAAGTGGTCCAAGTAAAACATCCATATTTATTTACGTACTACAAGAATATGTAATAAAAAATGGAGGTTCCTACTTCTAAAAAAACGCAGTTGATATCCGTTTGACCCATGGCAGCGCAATCTAGCGGGCCAACCATAGCTCCATCTGGTTTCCCCCTTCAAGCTAGACAAGTTTCGTTCTTAGTAGCTTTTTCGTTTGACGCTTATTTCGTGAGATATTTGGCCCAGTCTCGATTAATGGACTACCCTGTATATCTGGGTGGAAACAATAAGGCCAGGTTCAAACCTTGGAACCAGGGTTGCCCACGATCTTAGCACGACTGCGGTGCTTGTCGGTATTACAACCAAACTTAAAAATGACGTTGGGCCAATACTGAAACGCCGACCACACATTGGCGCCAGCGTTGTTTGTTTCCTGTCTTTGCCGTTTTCGAAACCGAGTTTGCTTGTTTGTTTGTTCGTTCGTTCGTTCGTTCGTCGTCGTCGTATTTATGTGCAAGTTGAGTTTTTTTAAATGTCTCAGAAACAGTGGGGCAATATGCACCGACCGCGATCTGTGCGTCAGACAAGTTTACGTTGGCTCTATACGAATTTAAGTGGATGTTAGCTCCAATGTGTGGGCGCGCTATCCCAGAAATATTGGCAAATGTTGGCGCCAGTGGTGGCACAAGTGTGTGGATGAAGGATAAGGTGTCTTGATGAGTCGTCAGAGTTCTGAATGGCGACGGCCAACAGGAATGCTAGGCAGCTGAATCTGTTTTGGGAAGCCTCATGGCCGTTCACAAAGACTTTACTGTTCTTCCTGCTGCTATGATGAATGAAGTGATGATTCTCATAGTATAGGCATTTTGTTTTATGATAGTGAGAAGGGTACATTCATCCGAATACGTTCTGTATTACGGTGAGATTTTTTCTCGCTCTGCATATCGACGCTGTATTTACGTGATTGTATATTACATGGCTTTTATATCATATAGAATCAGATTCGTTTCCGTGGTATATTTTGCAGTTCTATGTAAAGTGCGGAATGTTAGGTCTTTTCTTGCACTTTCAGATTCTGTAGAACGCATGAGCATCAATATAAATTTTTTATTCAGTTACCTGAGGGTTTAAGTCAGTTATTCCAACGATTTTCCACTGTTAAAGCAATTGTACAGGAATTTTTGATTGTTGTTTCTGACAGGAATCTGAAAGCGTCTGTTGAACTGCATTTTCGCATGAATTATGTTGTTGTGTATTCAACTACTGATCATTTCGTTTGAGCTTAGTTCGAATTTTTACTAACTTATTATCTTCACCCCCAGATCTTCGTTTAATTAATTTCTCCATATGTTCCATATCTCCATATGTGTTCACTCAAGAACCACGTTCTCGAAACGTACGCCGTTCATTTTAATTTTACTCATTAGCTGAGCCGAAGTTGACCATCTTAAGCAGAGTTTACGTGTTTATTAAATAAAAATTTCTGCTCTGCAGGCAAGTGAGTGTCATAGCTACACTTCGAAAAAAGTGCCAAGGAGACGGAAACATTGAGACATTTTCTGCTACCACACTAGCTGAGGGTTTTCACCTTGTTAGGCGATGTTGGGCACAGAAGGCAAAAACATGTGCGTTGCATAAATTGTGTCTATAAGATGCAATTTATTGATATACGTAGTAGATGAATGAGATCTACATTAAAGATTTTAATTTTAGTTTTGTCTTGGTTACCTCCAGTTAATCCCCTGGTTTTTCCTTAGCGTTTTTCGAAAGCTTTTTGCTCTCCAAAACGTCAATAATTTCAGTCAGATGGCGTTTACTTACATATGGTCAGATTTGATGGAAAGGGGGAAAATAAATTCAGCGTATAAAATCAGATTCATAGCCTCTAATTGGTATAAAACAAGAGAGGGCAGTAATATTTTTATAAGTGGCAATCAAATGATAAGGAGATAGATGAAAGAAAGTAAGTTATTATTTCAAAAGCAATCACCATAACTTTTAATACATTTTGGGTATTCATCTTGAGTCTTAATAAAGTGTATTTACTCCTTTAATATTAGATGACTACAGGTTTCGTAGGATTAAAAGCCACATTTTCAGGTGAACATATGACTAAATCACTAGAGCGGGAAAGCTTTGTACACAACATTCGTTGTCCTTCAGAATAAAACATCGGTAAGAGGTGGTATTTCATCGAATAAAACAGCCAGATTCCTATATAGTGCATGGGTCCGCTTCTCCGATCTATATTGAATCGCGACTGTGACACAAGACGGTCAATGCCTTCACGGGAAGATGTTTGAGGTTGCCGATGAAACCATGATTGCACCCAAGCATGCATCTCTTCGTCCGAATCAAATCGACAGCCACAAATGTCTCCCCTCAGGGCTCCAAAAATGTGGAAACTGCGTGGGAAGAGATCGGGCCTATGTGGAGGATGTGTTATGGTTTCCCAGCGAAACTTCTGCAGCATACTCGAAACAAGTTGGCAACATGTGGGCGGGCATTATCCTAAAGCAGAATGAAACCGTTTCGACTACGCTGCAGAAGTTTCGCATGGAAGGCCTTACACATCATCCGTACAGTCCTGATCTCTCTCTATGCAGAATTCAAAATATTTGGAGTACTGAAGAAAAACATTCGTGGCAGCCGGCTTGCTTCGTACGAAGAGGTGCATTCCTCGGTGTAATCATGGTTCCGTTGACAACCGCAAACTATTTTCCGAGAAGCCATTGATCCTCTCGTCTCACCAGCGGGATAAATGGATTAACAGTTACAACAATTACATTATGTGATCAAAAGTATCCGGACACCTCGCTGAAAATGACTTACAAGTTCGTGGCGCCCTCCATCGTTAATGCTGGAATTCGATATGGTGTTGGAACTCCCTTAGCCTTGATGACAGCTTCGACTCTCGCAGGCATACGTTCAATCAGGTGCTGGAAGGTTTCTCGGGGAATGGCAGCCCATTCTTCATGGAGTGCTGCACTGAGGAGAGGTATCGATGTCGGTCGGTGAGGCCTCGCACGAAATCGGCATTCCAAAACATCCCAAAGGTGTTCTGTAAGATTCAGGTCAGGACTCTGTGCAGGCCAGTCCATCACAGGGATGTTATTGTCGCGTAACCACTCCGTCACAGGCCCTGCATTATGAACAGGTGCTCGATGGTGTTGAAAGATGCAATCGCCATCCCCGATTTACTCTTCACCAGTGGGAAGCAAGAAGGTGCTTAAAACATCAATGTAGGCCTGTGCTGTGATAGTAACACGCAAAACAACAAGGGGTGCGAGCCCCCTCCATCAAAAACAGGGCCACACCATAACACCGTCGCCTCCGAATTTTACTGTTGGCACTACACTCACTGACAGATGACGTTCACCAGGCATTCGCCAGACCCGCACTCTGCCATCGGATCGTCACATTGTGTACCATGATTCGTCACTCAACACAACGTTTTTCCACCGTTCAAACGTCCAATGTTTACTCTCCTTGCACCAATCGAGGCGTCGTTTGGCATTTATCGGCGTGATGTGTGGCTTACGAGCAGCCGTTCGACCATGAAATCCAATTTTCCTTACCTCTCACCTAACTGTCATAATACTTGCAATGGATCCTGATGCAGTTTGGAATTCTGTGCGATGGGCTGGATAGGTGTCTGCTGATTACACATTACGACCCTCTTCAACTGTTGGCGGTCTCTGTCAGTCAATAGACGAGTCGGCCTGTATGCTTTTGTGTTGTACGAGTCCCTTCACGTTTCCACTTCACTATCACATCGGAAACAGTGGACCTAGGGATGTTACGGAGTGTGGAAATCTCGTGTACAGATGTATCACACAAGTGACACCCAATCACCTGACCATGTTCGAAGTTCGTGAGTTCTGCAGAGCGGCCCCTTCCGCTGGGTGCTCTCTCACGATGTGTAATGACTGCTGAGGTCGCTGATATGGAGTGCCTGGCAGTAGGGGGCAGCACAATGCACCTAATACGAAAAATGTATGTTTTTGTGTGTGTCCTCTATACTTTTGATCACATAGTTTACTTTTAAAATAAAAAACTGTTTACCTACTTCTTTCCATCCGTCTAGTTTTCATTTGACTGCCCCTTGTATATGGGCAATTTGTTACACTACATTGAACAGAATATTCACAGAGATTCTTAAAACAATTTTCCCCCATGTTTGGTCATGAATATAAACGATTTCAGACAAGGATTCGAAACCGCACGTATTTTTTTTCGAGAGCATCGACTGAACGATTAATCTACCTGAACACACCTTCGTTGTCCTGATATTTCCATTGACGACATCCGATAACTCTGTCCATAGGTTCTCCCACGGAAGTTACTTGATATTCATTAATTTCATCTCCATCGATCAGTTCATTTCAGTGCATTTAATTCAAGTTTTAGGTTATGTCACAGTTAATGTTAGCACTGAAGCACAATACTGTTACAGAATGTTACGTCAACTCACATCAGTGAACTGTGTATCCTTGACTCCTTTCCGTGTACGCGAGACTTCTAATTGCTGGAGCCACGAAATACGACTACCGTAACATAAAAGGCTAGTACGGATTAAGTTCTGCAGTTTTATCAATATTTTTACCAAATACCTGATTTACGTGTCAGATTCATTTTATCGTTTTAAAAACCGATATAACACATACTGTACTTCCGCCAGCAGCCAATGCAGACACTATAGTGCTGGCTAGGGCGCAATTTGGCGTGTTCTGTCGCCTGTGTCCAAATTACTCACGGGCTGGTAATCCGTAAACAGATAAGTGGTATTACAGGCATGCCATGCTTTCCAGGGGCAGTCGATACAGGTGCCGCACTGATAAGCCACATAACCGAGTAGAGCTGCAGTTAGAATTAGTGGGAGTTTGGATTTGACATTTCTTCAGCGTCGAGGCATTTGGAAACTAACCACTTGAGATGTTAGATACAGGTAGTTGGAGGAGAAACGTTGGGATTGGGGAGGGGTGGGCGGAGGAGAAGGATAGGCCTTAGGAACCATCCAAGGGAAGGCTGGAAGGAAGATTATGATTAAGCGTGCCGTCGACTACGAGGTCATCAGAGGTAGATTCCTTAAGCGATCTAGGGAAAAGGTGGAAAACCCAAGTCTGAACTGCCGCCGAGAATTAATAACGAATCGCAGCTGAAATACAGTTACGTCATCATCTGCGACTAATGCTACTATACTACCACTACTACCACCACTACTACTGCTACTCAGTAGGCCACAAGAACCAACGTCGGTTCATTGATCTACTTCTTAGCCTCTTCCACTGGTCTCTGTCATTGGCCATGTTCTCGTAGGCTCCCAGGATCTTCAGATCTTTCTCGAATTCATCTAGCAACCTTAGTTTTGGCCTTCCAAGGGGCCTCGTACCTTGCAGCTTGTTTCGTAACACTGCCTTCGCCATCCGTCCTTCTCTTCTCAATACATCTCCCAGCCATTCAGTTCTTCTCCTCTTTATTACAGGTGACACATCTGGTTCATTAAACAGAGTGTGGGGTTTCTGTGTTTCTCCTTCTTCTAAAACTTCCATTCTCCGGAACAGTTGGGAAGACCTTTCTCAATACCTGTTTCTTCTTCTTCTTCAGTAGCGCTACAGCCCTTGGTGAGCCTTGGCTTCTTCAACAATCTTCCTCCACACTTCTCGGTTATTTGCTGCTCTTTTCCACCCCCGGACTCCCATACTGGTGATATCCATTATTACCTCGTCGATCCATCTTCTTCTAGGTCTCCCTTTTCGCCTAACTGAATGGATCATACCTTTCATCATTTTCTTTGGAATTCTATCCTCTGCCATTCTCTCCAAGTATCCTAGCCATCGTATTCGCTGTGATTTCACAAATTTTACTATGTCCCTGCCTTGTATTAACTCTTGTAATTCGGCATTGTAGCGTATTCTCCAGCCTTCTTCCTCCCTTATTGGCCCATAGATTTTGCGTAGTATTTTCCGTTCAATGGTTCTTAGTGCATTTTATAGTGTTCTGTCAACGTCCATACCTCTGAGCCGTATGTGATAACTGGGCGGACTAGGGAATTATATATTAACAGTTTAGTTTTTCTTGTAACAAGGCTATTTTTGAGAAGTTGCATATTTGCGAAGTAAGCTCTGTTTCCTGCTTGTATTCTTTCCCTTATACCTGTTTGGAAGGCCAACATTTTTCTCTCCATCTGCTTGCTTAGTGCCCACGTTTCAGCCTCATACATTAATACCGGTCACATAGCTGTCTTGTAAATACTTTCGTTGTTTTGTTGTTCTTGTTAACAGTTTGCTGGTGTAGAGTTTGCTCATTTACAAGAGACACTTGAATGCAGATTTTATCCACTTCATTATCTCCTCCTCCAAGTCGTTGTTCGCATTGACAGTACTTTCTAGACATCTGAGGGACCTAGTCTTTTAAATTCCATATCATCTATTGTCAGTGATTCCTCTGTATCCTCTCCACTGTTTCTTGTTACAATCATACACTCTGTTTATCTTGATTGATCCTCAGACCCGCTTTTGTGCCATCTTTATTAGCACTGCAGTTGGTCTTATTAGTTCGTCTTCCTCCTACACTATAACGACAATAATATCGTCAAAGGGTAACAGTTTCCTTGACCACGTATACGAGTATTCAGACCTCTTCCAATGGATGATGCTCTTTTTAAGGACATTTCTAATAACAAGTTAAATATGCTGTGGAAGATGCAGTCTGATACCTGTTTAAACGTTCCTCCTCGTTAGGAGGTCCCATTTTGACAGACATCTAATTTTTCTCCCGATCTGAAAGCAAGTAAAACATTCCGGCGGACTTCCTGTGTGTCGTTTCCACCACCAGGTGCAGAGGCGACTGTCTGGCGCCACGACAGTGGGAGGGGACGAATTTCACACCCACAAACGGAAAGAAGGATCCTGAGAACTCTTGAAAAACAAGGTGCTGTTTTGCAGTATTTTTCCATGCGAAGCGGCCAGTCGCTGTCCGACCAAAAAACACACGTTTCATAATGGAGGCCCAAGGCCCAGAATTCTCAGAACCGAGCGGGCTCACATATACTGAATAGGAAGGTGTGTATTGCACAATCCATGGTGGGAGTACAGCTGCAAACTAACAAAAATGCTGTTGGCGAAAGGTAGGAAAAATGGGAAAATCACGCCACTAGCGAACAAAGCTCTCTAGCGCGAAATCCCACGCAGAGCAGACACTCGGAGCGAGGGCAGTTTCACTTCAGTCTTTGAAATAGTGCGCTGAGACTCGAGACTCAGGCACCGCGATGTTTCCTCCACTTCATACAAGATTGGTTTTTGACTTAGAGATGGAAGGAGGCGAAGCCGATATCTGCAATTAGACAGGTGAATTGTGGTGATCTCCTTCTACATGCTCGCAGTCAACACATTTGCTCACAGTTATGGTAAGATCGTAGAGCAGGATTTTTCGGCGGATTACGTCGCTATAAAGTTAGGGTTTTGCTAGATTCAAGTAAATTCACGCAGGTTCACCTTGACTTCACCGATATAGTGCACATGCAGCTCTTCTTCTGTTTGTCTATCATGCAGTCATTGTATTCCCACGGCTCCATTACGTTTAATTAATCTGTTAGGAAGTGGTTTATCATCGTCGTACATACTCTCATCAGATAGTCTTCTTAGTGTTCTTTCTCTTGCACTCGATTTCATGTATCAGTTAAATAAAATACAAAAAATGTTGTGATGTTTATCTGTTAATTTGTAGATACACAGTAACTTGCAGTAAATTAGGATTTACCTGGGCTATGTATTTAATTCCGTAACTGGTAGCTCCTTCTCATGAGATTACTCAGAACAAAAAAATTATGGAAGTGTCGCTACTTTGAATTCAATGCTAGGGCCACTTTATAATCAAACTGCGTCAAATTTGTTAATTCCGTTGCGTAAATTTATTAGGAACTTGGATTTCAGGGAGTGATCTGCCTCTAAGTTGGTCTAGTTAATGCAAGACTGACAAGCTCACAAATGGCATTTCTCAATGCAGGCTCCCTGTTTGACACCTGTCGTTTTTTTTCATTTATTGAGTTTCGATTCCCCCTAAAGGGGGCGGGCTCGCAGCAGCTTATTACGCCGCTCTTCAGCCTACAGAATTTGTTTTAAAAAGATGAAGATAATAAAAAATAATAACAGTTGGCGATAAAATCGGTGACTTAAAGGTAAAAATGGCAGAAAATTCTGGAGCGTAAAACATAAAACACAGGGTCGATGAACCTAATAAAATACACAGGAAGCAGAAAAATAACAGACAGACAATTAAAAAAACACCGCGACGGTCTGGGTTCTGTTCGCAAGAGATATAAAAAGCACACCCAGCGACATCATGATTTCTGTTCGCAACACTGTGGAAGGACGCACAACACTGAACACTCACTTAAACACTGCGCTAAAAGTTGGCACAAATACGACATACCACACCCGAGAGCAGGTGGGGGGAAACTGGTCAGATGACGGGAAAAAGGGGGGGGGGAGGAGAGGAAAAGTGAAGGGGGAGGGGGGGGAGGAGCCAATGGAAGAGGAGGATCCATAAGAGGGGTGCAGGGTGCTGAGCAGACGTGCCAGGGATTGGGGAAGGCAGAGGAGGGGAGTACAAAAGGGGGGGGGGAGAAAGGAGATAGGGAGAGGATAGGCGGGGAGAAAACACAGGATGGGAGAGGGGAGCAAGAGGGAGCCCAGGGAAAGGACGGAGGAAAGGAGGGGGGGGGGGTGAGGATCAGAGTTGATAGGAAGGATAAATGGAGGGAGAGAGGGCATCATCCGGGAGGGGGAACACCTGTCGAAACGATCCTCCTCGTCCATGGTCTCGGAGCTTTTGTAACGTCCGATGAAGTCCCCTCGCAGCCGTGACCAGCGCGCACGAGTACTTCGCACCGTGCGGTGCGCGAGACAAATCAAGCGTCGTATAGCTCCGTATATTCCACCGAAACATACAGGGTGGTCCATTAATCGTTACCGGGCCAAATATCTCACGAAATAAGCGTCAAACGAAAAAACTACAAACAACGAAACTTGTCTAGCTTCAAGGGGTAAACCAGATGGCGCTATGGCTGGCCCGCTAGATGGCGCTGCCATAGGTCAAACGGATATCAACTGCCTTTTTTTTAAATAGGAACCCCCACTTTTTATTAGATATTCTTGTAGTACGTAAAGTAATTTGAATGTTTTAGTTGGACCACTTTTTTCGCTTTGTGATAGATGGTGCTGTAATAGACACAAACACGTGGCACACAATTTTAAACGAACAGTTGGTAACAGGTAGCTTTTTTAAATTAAAATACAGAATGTAGGTACGTTTGATCATTTTATTTCGGTTGTTCCAATGTGATAAATGTACCTTTGTAAACTTATCATTTCTGAGAACGCATGCTGTTACAGCGTGACTACCTGTAAATACCACATTAATGCAATAAATGCTCAAAAAGATGTCCGTCAACCTCAATGCATTTGGCAATACGTGTAACGACATTTCTCTCAACAGCGAGTAATCCGCCTTCCGTAATGTTCACACATGCATTGACAATGCGCTGACGCATGTTGTCAGGAGTTGTCGGTGGATCACGATAACAAATATCCTTCAACTTTCCGGGAACGTCAGATCCGGTGAACGTGCGGGCCATGGTATGGTGCTTCGATGACCAATCCACCTGTCATGAAATATGCTATTCAATATCGCTTCAACCGTGCGCGAGCTATGTGCCGGACATCACTCATGTTGGAAGTACATCGCCATTCTGTCATGCAGTGAAACATCTTGTAGTAACATTACGTAGGAAATCAACGTACATTGCACCATTTAGATTGCCATCGACAAAATGGGGGCCAATTATCCTTCCTCCCATAATGCCGCATCGTACATTAACCCGCCAAAGTCGCTGATGTTCCACTTGTCGCAGCCATCGTGGATTTTCCGTTGCCCAGTAGTGCATATTATGCCGGTTTACGTTACCGCTGTTGGTGAATGACGCTTCGTCGCTAAATTGGAGGCGTGCAAAAAATCTGTCATCGTCCCGTAATTTCTCTTGTGCCCAGTGGCAGAACTGTAGACGACGTTCAAAGTCGTCGCCATGCCATTCCTGGTGCATAGAAATATGGTACGGGTGCAATCGATGTTGATGTAGCATTCTCAACACCGACGTTTTTGAGATTCCCGATTGTCGCGCAATTTGTCTGCTACTAATGTGCGGATTAGCCGCGACAGCAGCTAAAACACCTACTTGAGCATCATAATTTGTCGCAGGTCGTGGTTGACGTTTCACATGTGGCTGAACGCTTCCTGTTTCCTTAAATAACGTAACTATCTGGCGAACGGTCCGGACACTTGGATGATGTCGTCCAGGATACCGAGCAGCATACATAGCACACACCCGTTGGGCATTTTGATCACAATAGTCATACATCAACAAGATATCGACCTTTTCCGCAATTGGTAAACTGTCCATTTTAACACGGGTAATGTATCACGAAGCAAATACCGTCCACACTGGCGGAATGTTACGTGATACCATGTACCTATACGTTTGTGACTATTACAGCGCCATCCATCACAAAGCGAAAAGAGTGGTCCAACTAAAACATTCATTCATATAATAAAAAATGGGGGTTCCTATTTAAAAAAACGCCGTTGATATCCGTTTGACCTATGGCAGCGCCATCTAGCGGGCCAACCATAGCGCCATCTGGCTTCAAGTTTCGTTCTTTGTAGTTTTTCGTTTGATGCTTGTTTCATGAGATATTTGGCCCGGTCACTGTAAATGGACCACCCTGTATAGTAGCAGACCTGTAAATTTCCAAAGCACTGCTTTAGATACGCTTCAAGCTAATTCAGGGTCACGAGCCTCGATTTGACCCGCGAGACGCGGTTAAAATGGTTACTTCTGCTGTACCAGTATTCAGTGCCCTGTAGCAATCCGACTGCATACCAAAACGTCCCAAGTTCGACCACTAAATTGTGCTATAGCCAGTACAATCAGTCACTACACTATCAGCATCCGGTTTCTGCCATCGCATCTGTACGCGATTTTAACACGGATAATGCATCACGAAGCAAATACCGTCCGCACTGGCGGAATGTTACGTGATACCATGTACTTATATGTTTGTGATTATTACAGTGCCATCCATCCATCTGAATCCACGACTCGAAGAGGCCACATCATTTAATGATTGAATTGGCTGATGATGATGATGATCTGTAAGCTACATAGGAAAACAGTCTAAAGTTGAGTAAAGATATATGTAAGAAGTACAATTTGAAATTTGTATTCGAAAAAAATGCACTTTAACATTTGCTAATAACCCTTGTCAAGTCTGCTTCGTTAACTAGACATCTCCAGCTAGCTAGATGCTCCGCGCTCTGTTAGGCAGCCGCTTCCTAAACCATCCGCTTACACTCGCAAGCAGCAATACCCGCTTTGAAAATAGGTGCTGGACTACAACGGTTCTCAAGCCCGCACACAGTAACCCCCCTACAGACTTCCTGAACGTTCCGGTCTGAAACCATAACGTTACTGATCCCTGACTTCAGACTTCTGAAATACACAATGCAACACCACCTCCGCCCTAGAAGTCTTCAACTTCCCTCCTTGTCTCCTGCACTCTATTAGGGCTTCCGACCTACTACTCCATTTTACCAGCTGTTGATGGCTGCACGACATTCTTTCCATGGAAAGAAATATCTTCTGAAGCCAAGACCACTAAATATTATTTGTTTCACGATGACCGGTTTCATCAGAAGCTTGCTGTAATCATCTGATCCGAAAAAGGAACAAAAGATAAATAACATTAAAAGGACAATTTTGTAATGCTGTAAAACAACAATTTTCCAGACGTTGGATATTGTTCAATAAATAAACTACATACCTTCGGAAATTTAAAGCGAATACTTATTAGTCACATAGCGGGCACATATTTCATTCATAAAACAGCATTCAGATTATAACCAACACTGAATTTCTCATTTCTAATATTCGACGTAGATCTCAGTAAATTTCTCTTTGTGATATAAAAATTTCTTCTGTGTATTCATGATTCGGAGAGTCTGTTAAATGTTAAAAATTTTTGCTTAAGTTAAATGCTCTGTACTGAGCTGCAGGTCCGTTTAGTTCCTGCCTTGATGTTGTTGGTTCACGAGGTTACACTTCACACCTATACCATTTCAATTCAACGAACGTGTTTGGCGCTGTGTTTGTTTTATATTTTCATCTTCTTATTACTTGACAAACCGATTTGCTGTATTATGAATGGAATGTATCCCCACTGTGTGACTGATTTGCATGCACTTGAAATTTTCGAAGGTCTGTAATTTATTTATTACATACACTCCTGGAAATGGAAAAAAGAACACATTGACACCGGTGTGTCAGACCCACCATACTTGCTCCGGACACTGCGAGAGGGCTGTACAAGGAATGATCACACGCACGGCACAGCGGACACACCAGGAACCGCGGTGTTGGCCGTCGAATGGCGCTAGCTGCGCAGCATTTGTGCACCGCCGCCGTCAGTGTCAGCCAGTTTGCCGTGGCATACGGAGCTCCATCGCAGTCTTTAACACTGGTAGCATGCCGCGACAGCGTGGACGTGAACCGTATGTGCAGTTGACGGACTTTGAGCGAGGGCGTATAGTGGGCATGCGGGAGGCCGGGTGGACGTACCGCCGAATTGCTCAACACGTGGGGCGTGAGGTCTCCACAGTACATCGATGTTGTCGCCAGTGGTCGGCGGAAGGTGCACGTGCCCGTCGACCTGGGACCGGACCGCAGCGACGCACGGATGCACGCCAAGACCGTAGGATCCTACGCAGTGCCGTAGGGGACCGCACCGCCACTTCCCAGCAAATTAGGGACACTGTTGTTCCTGGGGTATCGGCGAGGACCATTCGCAACCGTCTCCATGAAGCTGGGCTACGGTCCCGCACACCGTTAGGCCGTCTTCCGCTCACGCCCCAACATCGTGCAGCCCACCTCCAGTGGTGTCGCGACAGGCGTGAATGGAGGGACGAATGGAGACGTGTCGTCTTCAGCGATGAGAGTCGCTTCTGCCTTGGTGCCAATGATGGTCGTATGCGTGTTTGGCGCCGTGCAGGTGAGCGCCACAATCAGGACTGCATACGACCGAGGCACACAGGGCCAACACCCGGCATCATGGTGTGGGGAGCGATCTCCTACACTGGCCGTACACCACTGGTGATCGCCGGGGGGACACTGAATAGTGCACGGTACATCCAAACCGTCATCGAACCCATCGTTCTACCATTCCTAGACCGGCAAGGGAACTTGCTGTTCCAACAGGACAATGCACGTCCGCATGTATCCCGTGCCACCCAACGTGCTCTAGAAGGTGTAAGTCAACTACCCTGGCCAACAAGATCTCCGGATCTGTCCCCCATTGAGCATGTTTGGGACTGGATGGAGCGTCGTCTCACGCGGTCTGCACGTCCAGCACGAACGCTGGTCCAACTGAGGCGCCAGGTGGAAATGGCATGGCAAGCCGTTCCACAGGACTACATCCAGCATCTCTACGATCGTCTCCATGGGAGAATAGCAGCCTGCATTGCTGCGAAAGGTGGATATACACTGTACTAGTGCCGACATTGTGCATGCTCTGTTGCCTGTGTCTATGTGCCTGTGGTTCTGTCAGTGTGATCATGTGATGTATCTGACCCCAGGAATGTGTCAATAAAGTTTCCGCTTCCTGGGACAATGAATTCACGGTGTTCTTATTTCAATTTCCAGGAGTGTATTACCCAATGTCTGAAAAATTGTTCTTTTATAGTATTCGAAAATTCTCTTTTTAATGTTATTTATCTTTTGTTATGTTTGTAGAGTAGATGATGACAGCAAGCTTCAGTCGAAACCGGTCATCGTGAAATAAATGCCAGCTGGCTACAACTGGCCGAGCGGTTCTAGGCGCTTCAGTCTGGAACCGCGCTGCTGCTACGGTCGCAGGTTCGGATCCTGCCTCGGGCATGTATCTGTGTGATGTTCTTAGGTTAAATTAGGTTGAAGTATTTCTAAGTTCTAGGGTACTGATGACCTCAAGTCCCATAGTTGCTCAGAGCCACTTGCCATTTTTTTTTAAATAAATAATATTCAGCGATCATGGTTTCAGAAGAAATTTCTTTCCACTGAATCGACAAATTGTTCCCATCACATAACACATGTAACATATATTCTTTTCACATGCAGTCGTTTCGGCTAATCAGCCTCCAGAGTACAAAGTCGGCACTGCGACTGGCCATTTCCCGCTAACGCTCAGGGTACCACCCCAAAGTGCTACTGCCTGCCGGCATTATTAGTACTTTGTTCCCAAAGGGTACTAGGAAAAGGCGGCCTCTCTGTGGGAAACACTCGCCTCACGAGACGCGTCCCGTGCCCCGGAGGCCGAGAAACTGGCACTGTCGCTCACAATAGCGACCAGCACTCGCAGCCGAATGCGGTCCGAAAATGAAAATAATGGACGACGTAAAACTCAACCTGAAACGTCCCCTTAGAACAATTATACATGACTGTGTTTAAAATGACACACAATATTTTTAGCGCAACGCAATCTGACTTTCAAAATCCCTACAAAAGAATGGCCCTGACTAACACTAACCTATATCTTTCACAAATCTCACCAAAAATCTTCGTTATCCGAACTACTGCAATACAGCGAGCACCACTACTGCCAGCTAAATAAAAGATTCAAACTACTGAAGGCACTAACTACTAATAGGCATAGTTAGCAAATGAAGGATTTTGATAGAGAACAAACAATGTATTTACCTCAATAGTGTTCAAAAGTCATAATGTATATAGCAGTTCATGACATCCATTCTTACAAATTTCAAAACTCCGCCATCTCTCTCCCCACATCCACCACTGCTGGCGGCTCACCTCGAACTGCGCAACGCTACGCGCTGTTAACAGCCAACAGCCCAACACTACAATGGCAGACAACAATGCAAACTAGCCACAGACTGCACACAGCACAGCCAGTGATTTTCATACAGAGCGCTACGTAACGTTGTCAATAAGAAAATATAAACAGCCTACTTACAAACCGCGAACCTCCCGAATACAAGCCCAGCGCCTTAACGCTGCGCCACCTCACACGTGCTCAGCGCAGGGAAAAAAATCTAGGGATTTCACGTGTAACCATGAAAAGGAAGAAGAATATAACGTGAGCGATGGGCACTAGAACCCCCAGACTATTACTAAATCATTCCCCGGGAACAACGTTGCGCGGGTTAGCCGCGCGGTCGCGGGCGTCTTACCACGGTTCGCGCGGCTCCCCTCGTCGGAGGTTCGAGTCCTTCCTTGGGCACGGGTGTGTGTGTGTGTGTGTGTGTGTGTGTGTTGTACTTTGCATAAGTTAGTTTACGTTAGATTAAGTAGTCGACCTCAGCAGTTTGGTCCCATAGAAACTCATCACTTTTTTTTATTTTTTCTTCAAGTCAAACCTGTTGTCAGTGCTATGATGACCTGTTCCGTATTAATCGTCATGTAATTCCGTCCGTTACTTCATTTCGACAGCATTGTTTCTCCGGTAATAAGGATCTGTGATAAATATTGTAGTTTGTCCAGAAGCAACCTCCATGGAAACATTTACGTAAAGGCTCGTTTTTAACTCACTTGAAAGAATGGTTTCCTCTGTTCCATGTAACATTTCTGGTTTTTCATTTTCTTGTGTTATCGTAGGAGAGGAAAATATACATCACGGAACAGCGTATTTTGTTAAAAGAGTAGCACAAGCTGTACGTATCCCCTCACATCTGTACTCCGTGGATCCTGTGAACTGCGCGGAAATGGTACTTTTTATTTTACCATTTATTGGTGTTGAAACGTCCCCTTAGAAAAATTATAAATTACTGTGCTGGTAAACTTCTACGGTATTTGATGCAAAGACAGCTGAGTAAAACTGAACGTACTCAGGCATTTCTCTCTTTACTTATTCTGATCATCAATAAACTGACTCAATATTTTTAGCGCAACGCAGACTGACTTTCAATTATCCCTACAAAAGAATGGCCCTGACTAACAATAACCTATACCTTTCATGAAGCACTCACCTCACTAAAATCTTCGTTACTCGAACTACTGAAATACAGGGAGCGCCAATACTGCCAGCTAAATAAAAGATTCTAACTACGGAACGCATTAGCTACTGATAGGCGTAGTTAGCAAACGAAAGATTTTGATAGAGAACTAACAAAGTATTTGCCTTAATAATGTTCGAAAGTCATCATATATGTATCAGTTCATGATATCCAGTCTTACAAATTTCCTCTTTCTGACGGACACACGTCCATATAGTCCGCTCTCAAAACTGTGGCATCTCTGTCCCCACACCCACCACTGCTGGCGGCTCACCTCCAGCTGCGCAACGCTACGCGCTGTTCACATCCAACTGCCCAACACTACAATAGCGAATATTCCAACAATGCCAACCAGCCACAGACTGCACACAGCACAGTCAGTGATTTTCATACAGAGCGCTATGTGGCGTTACGAACATAAAAACCTGAACAGCCTACTTACAGTGTTTATTGCCGTTACAATGACGTAAGGAGCGTAGGAAGAATGACTGCTAGTGCATCTTGGTGAGCTGATATATGAATGATATTATTTGTGGGGCCTTTGTGGAGATAGTACAGGGGTAGACAGAAGAATGAAAAAAACAAAAACACAACTAACGCGGGTGCCAGGTTGAGATTCATTGGGAGCGTCCTTAGAAAATGTAGTCCATCAACAATGGAGGTGTCTTACAAAACACTCGTTCGACCTATACTTGAGTATTGCTCATCAGTGTGGGGTCCGTACCAGGAAACATTTTGGCATTCAAAACAGCTTCCAGTCCTCTCGGGATGGGTAAATACCGGTCCTGTATGTTTTAAAGGGAATCTCATGCCATTATTCCTGCAACTAGCTCAGGCAACTATGACGGAGGTCGATTGCGATCGTACGCCCTTCTGTCGAAAGTAGAGCACAAAGGCTCAGTAATACTGAGGTCAGATGAGTGTGGCGGCCAGGGCAGATGCGAGGACTCGTCCTCGTGCTCACAAAACCAGTCCTCGACTATGCGAGCTATGTGGTTCAAATGGCTCTGAGCACTATGGGAGCCAACTCGCTTTATTTGTTCATGAGACCCAGAAAATATTAGATACGGGCTCCCAGGTAGATGCCATTTTCTTTGACTTCCGGAAGGCGTTCGATACAGTTCTGCACTGTCGCCTGATAAACAAAGTAAGAGCCTACGGAATATCAGACCAGCTGTGTGGCTGGATTGAAGAGTTTTTAGCAAACAGAACACAGCATGTTGTTCTCAATGGAGAGACGTCTACAGACGTTAAAGTAACCTCTGACGTGTCACAGGGGAGTGTTATGGGACCATTGCCTTTCACAATATATATAAATGACCTAGTAGATAGTGTCGAAAGTTCCATGCGGCTTTTCGCGGATGATGCTGTAGTATACAGAGAAGTTGCAGCATTAGAAAATTGTAGCGAAATGCAGGAAGATCTGCAGCGGATAGGCACTTGGTGCAGGGAGTGGCAACTGACCCTTAACATAGACAAATGTAATGTATTGCGAATACATAGAGAGAAGGATCCTTTATTGTATGATTATATGATAGCGGAACAAACACTGGTAGCAGTTACTTCTGTAAAATATCTGGGAGTATGCGTGCGGGACGATTTGAGGTGGAATGATCATATAAAATTAATTCTTGGTAAGGCGGGTGCCAAGTTGAGATTCATTCGGAGAGTCCTTAGAAAATGTAGTCCATCAACAATGGAGGTGGCTTACAAAACACTCGTTCGCCCTATACTTGAGTATTGCTCATCAGTGTGGGATCCGTACCAGGTCGGGTTGACGGAGGAGGTAGAGAAGATCCAAAGAAGAGCGGCGCGTTTCCTCACAGGGTTATTTGATAAGCGTGATAGCGTTACGGAGATGTTTAGCAAACTCAAGTGGCAGACTGCAAGAGAGGCGCTCTGCATCGCGGTGTAGCTTGCTGCCCAGGTATCGAGAGGGTGCGTTTCTGGATGAGGTATCGAATATATTGCTTCCCCCTACTTATACCTCCCGAGGAGATAACGAATGTAAAATTAGAGAGATTCGAGCGCGCACGGAGGCTTTCCGGCAGTCGTTCTCCCCGCGAACCATACGCGACTGGAACAGGAAAGGGAGGTAATGACAGTGGCACGTAAACTGCCCTCCGCCACACACCGTTAGGTGGCTTGCGGAGTATAAATGTAGATGTAGATGTAGAACTGCTGAGATCATCAGTCCCGTAGAACTTAGAACTACTTAAGCCTAACTAACCTAAGGACATCACACACGTCCATGCCCGAGGCAGGACTCTAACCTGCGACCGTAGCAGTCGCGCGATACCGGACTGAAGCTCCTAGAACCGCTCTGCCACAGCGGCCGGCAGAGCTGTCTGAACGGGGGCCCTGTCGTCTTGGAACGCAGCATCAACATTGGGCAACAAATACTGTACCATGGGACAGATCTGATCTACCAAAATGATCCCATAATCCTTGGCAGCTTGTGTCCTTACAGAGTATCCACGGTTCCCATGGAATACCACAATACGGCTACCCAAATCATCACCCAACCTCCGCCGTATTTCAATCTTGCGACGTAAACTCGGCCCGAAGTTGCAAGTAGTGTGGAACATGACACATACGACTTTCCTCTATTGCTCCATTGTCCAGGTTTTATGGCTTCAGCTTCACGTTTTCCTGTTAGGGGCACTTGCATCACTGATGAGTGATTTCCTAATTCCAGCTCGCCTTACAGTTTCCAGCTTACGGAACTTCCATTGTGTTGTTTTGGTGCTGACAGGGTTCACGAGTGAGGCGTTCAGTTCTACAATATTCAAGAAAGGTACTGGAAGGAATCCACTAAATTACAGGCCCATATCGTTAACGTCGATGTGCAGCAGGATTTTAGAACATATATTGTGTTCGAACATTATGAATTACCTCGAAGAAAACTGTCTATTGACGCACACTCAACATGGGTTTAGAAAACATCGTTCCTGTGAAACACAACTAGCTCTTTATTCACATGAAGTGCTGAGTGCTATTGACAAGGGATTTCAAATCGATTCCGTATTCCTGGATTTCCGGAAGGTTTTTGACACTATACCACATAAGCGGCTCGTAGTAAAATTGCGT
This sequence comes from Schistocerca cancellata, assembly GCF_023864275.1. NCBI lineage: Eukaryota > Metazoa > Arthropoda > Insecta > Orthoptera > Acrididae > Schistocerca > Schistocerca cancellata. The sequence continues at coordinate 294,480,587 of NC_064631.1, read as the reverse complement.
GGTTATGGAATATCGTCTCAGTTATGTGACTGGATTTGCGATTTCCTTTCAGAGAGGTCAGAGTTCGTAGTAATTGACGGAAAGTCATCGAGCAAAACAGAAGTGATTTCTGGCGTTCCTCAAGGTAGTGTTATAGGCCCTTTGCTGTTCCTCATCTATATAAACGATTTGGAAGACAATCTGAGCAGCCGTCTTTGGTTGTTTGCAGATGACGTTGTCGTTTATCAACTAATAGTCATCAGAAGATCAAAACAAACTGCAAAACGATTTAGAAAAAATATCTGAATGGTTCGAAAAGGGGCAGTTGGCCCTAAATAACAAAAAGTGTGAGGTCATCCACATGAGTGCTGAAGGAACCCGTTAAACTTCGGTTACACGATAAATCAGTCTAATCTAAAAGCGTAAATTCAACTAAATACGTAGGTATTACAATTACGAACAACTTAAATTGGAAAAAAACACATAGAAACTGTTGTGGGGAAGGCTAATCAAAGATTGCGTTTTATTGGCAGGACACTTAGAAAATGTAACAGACCGACTAAGGAGACCGCATACACTACGCTTGTCCGTCCTCCTTTAGAATACTGCTGCGCGGTGTGGGATCCTTACCAGATAGGACTGACGGAGTACATCGAAAAAGTTCAAAGAAAGGCAGCACGTTTTGTATTATCGCGAAATATGAGAGAGAGTGTCACTGAAATGATACAGGATTTGGGATGAAAATCATTAAAAGAAAGGCGTTTTTCGTTGCGGAGGAATCTTCTCACGAAATTCCAATCACCAAATTTCTCCTCCGAATGTGAAAACATTTTGTTGACACCGATCTACATAGGGCGGAACGATCACCACGATAAAATAAGGGAAATCAGAGCTCGTACTGAAAGATATAGGTGTTTACTCTTTCCGCGCGCTATACGAGATTGGAATAATAGAGAATTGTGAAGGTAGTTCGATGAACCCTCTGCCAGGCACTTAAATGTGATTTGCAGAGTATCCATGTAGATGTAGATGTAGATGTACAATGACCACTGCAGCTGTCGTCATCTTATTTTTCGTGACAATACTGATTAATGACCGTCCATCACGATCGCTCAGCACACAGCTTCGTCCGCGTTGTGACTTGCCGGATAATGTTTCTCCGCCTTTCCTGTACGCCGTGTTATCTTCGATAAGCTGCCTCTCGAAACACCAAACACTTTAGCTGCCTCCGTTACGGAAGCACTCAACATACGAGCACCAACATTTTGCCGACATTCCAATTCACTTAGCTCGACTAATGCACTCACAACTACGCAAAACAGTATTCTGACCATGACTAACACTTGCAACATATTGAGGACACTGCACAGGTGCCTTCGTGGCAAAATACAGGAGCACATCCAGAACGCTGAGCTAACATCTACTTCTATATTAAAGCGTGCACTTCGCGCCATGTTTCCATATTTTTGACCACCTCTCGTGCGTAGAAGGACCTAGAGTATGTGATGTTTCTGCTCTAAAAGATGGTTCCACCGAGCGGGGTGGCGCAGTGGTTAGACACTGGACTCGCATTCGGGAGGACGACGGTTCAATCCCGCGTCCGGCCATCCTGATTTAGGTTTTCCGTGATTTCCCTAAATCACTCCAGGAAAATGCCGGGATGGTTCCTCTGAAAGGGCACGGCCGACTTCCTTCCCAATCCTTCCCTAATACGATGAGATCGATGACCACGCTGTCTGGTCTCCTTCCCAAAACCAACCAACCAACCAATGATGGTTCTTGTTGGCCGAGCGGTTCTAGGCGCTTCAGTCTGGAACCGTGCGACCGCTACGGTCGCAGGTTCGAATCCTGCCTCGGGCATGGATGTGTGTCATGTCCTTAGGTTAGTTAGGTTTAAATAGTTCTAAGTTCTAGAGGACTCATGACATCAGCTGTTAAGTCCCATAGTTCACAGAGCCATTTGAACCATTTTTTATGGTTCTTGAAATTTTCCAAACATGTTTTCTATGAATGCTGTAACGATGCCCCGGCTCCCCTGCTATTCTACTGGAAAAGATGGACATAGGGAATCTTTCTGCAGAGAGACATAACTGCATCTAAATACGCTAACACCACTAGTTGTCCCGTGTATGACGTTGCATCTGGTGCTACGCGATATAAACTACAGGCGTAAATCCTAGCAATCTGCAATCATTGTTCAGTGATTGTTCAAGAAGAAGCATGTTTACCCCATGTACCTTCTATACTGTTGTTCTTCTGGTCTTGAGTCCAAGGACTGGATTCATGCAGCTGTCCATGCTACTCTATTATGTGCAAGCCTCTTCATCTCCGTGCAATTACCTTAACCTACATACGTTTGAACCTGCTTCGGCCGGCTGTTGTGGCCGAGCGGTTCTAGGCGCTTCAGTCTGGAATCGCGCGACCGCTACGGTCACAGGTTCGAATCGTGCCTCGGGCATGGATGTGTGTGATGTCCTTAGGTTAGTTAGGTTTAACTAGTTCTAAGTTCTAGGGGACTGATGACCTCAGATGTTGAGTCCCATAGTACTCAGAGCCATTTGAACCATTTTTGAACCTGCTTCCTGTATTAATGTCTTTGTCTCTGTTTACAATTTTAAGCCGCCCCCCCCCCCACCCCTCTAGTATTAAACTGGTGATTCCTCTATGTGTTTGAATGTGTCCTACCAACTGATCCATTCCGTTAGTTGTCCCACAGTTTTCTTTTCGCCCCTATTCTATTCAGTACCCTCTCATTAGTTACGCGATCTACCCATCCAATCTTGAGCATTCTTCTGTAGCACCACATTTTAAAGTCTCCAACCTTTTCTTGTCTGCACTGCTTGTGGTCCACATTCCACTTCCATGAAGTGACTTTCTAAAACTTATACTCAAAAAACCATACTCAAAAATACTTTTCGTGCTACAGCCAGTCTGCATTTTATATCCTCTCTACTTTGACCATTATCCATTATTTTGTTATTCATACAGTAAAACTCGTCTTCTACTTTTAGTGTCTCATTTACTAATTTAATTCTCTCAGCATCACCTGATTTAATTCGACTACATTCCATTACCCTTGTTTACTTTTGTGGATATTCGTCTTACAGCTTCTGTAGCCTTCTTCATTCTGTCCTACTGCTCTTCCAAGTCATTTGCTGTATTTGACAGAATTCGTGTCATCGGCAAACCTCTAAGTTTTTATTTTTTCTCCCTTAACTTTAATTCCTCCTCAAAATTTTTCTTTCGTTTCCTTTACTGCTCGCTCAATGTACAGATTCAATTAATAAATTGAAAGCCCATAACCACATTCTTCTGTATGAATGTTACAGGTAATCTCAGTAGCTACAGTAAGGATTTTGATACGGTTTTAGCTAATAGATAGACTGATTTGTGAGGAAAGTTTGTGGATGTGGGGGTAGGCATAGGACGGCCCAGCTGCAGCACCAGACTAGTGTGAGCTGTTTCTAGCAGGAGGACAGTGTGAGTTACTGCCGACATTGTAAACCAGGAGTGGCGAAGTATTCGAGCAAGCTATTCCCTGGCATGAGTGACAGAACGCTCAACCTGGCTGGCACATTTCCCTCACCGTCACTCCAAGTTGTGTGACCACGTAGTGGGGGAAGGAGGGGAAACCGAAAACGCTCCACATGTAAATGGAATGCGGTGTCATTGCATACTACTTACAACGGAAACTCCCCATCGCAATCCCCCTCATATTTTGTGGTAAGAGGGCCGAGTGTGCAGCCTGTCAAAAACTGAGCACAGATCAAACATCAAAAAACGGAGGTGTACTGAATTGTGTAAAAAGAAAGCAAAATAGAAAGTGAACGGTCCAAGGACAAGAAGTGCAGTATAGAGCAGGCTGATACCGTGTGGATAAGCGGTCACGCTGTTGGACTGCCAAGTGTGCGACCCCTGTTCAAACCTCTCTCGTGCCTATATATGATTTTTTCTTCTTTCTCGCTGTTTGCTATATTCAAATTTGTGTCTCGTCGTGGAGTAACGTTCGTTTGCAACAGCGAGGTGTAAGGTAGGAACTTATAATGACAGTTGATACTGAACAACTACTTTATAAGCAGCCGAAAGGAAGTGGGTTTCGAAAGGGAACCACAAACGTTTTAGAACAAGGCGACAAGTCAACCGAATCTTCCACCGGAAAACACGTCTTGTGTGTCATACACGGTATCAGTTGTAAGTAGGCTGTTTATGTTTTCTTATTGGCAACGTTACGTAGCGCTCTGTATGAAAATCACTGGCTGTGCTGTGTGCAGCCTGTGGCTAGTTTGCATTGTTGTCTGCCATTGTAGTGTTTGGCAGCGGCAGCTGGATGTGAACAGCGCGTAGCGTTGCGCAGTTGGAGGTGAGCCGCCAGCAGTGGTGGATGTGGGGAGAGAGATGGCGGAGTTTTGTAATTTGTCATGAACTGCTATATATATATGATGATATTAAGGTAAATACAGTGTTTGTTCTCTATTAAAATCTTTCATTTGCTAACTATCCCTATAAGTAGTTAGTGCCTTCAGTAGTTTGAATCTTTTATTTAGCTGGCAGTAGTGGCGCTCGCTGTATTGCAGTAGTTCCAGTAACGAAGATTTTTGTGAGGTAAGTGATTTGTGAAAGGTATAGGTTAATGTTAGTCAGGGCCATTCTTTTGTAGGGATTTTTGAAAGTCAGATTGCGTTGCGCTAAATAATATTCTGTGTCAGGTTAAGCACAGTCGTGTATAATTTGTTCTAAGGGGACGTTTACAGTGACAGTACGTATGTCATACGATAGGAATCTTTCATCGATGCACCTAATATGTGCGCAGGGTATGTGAGTGAGATATGCTTGCTTGATTTGTTTAGGTCTTCGTATTTGAATGTGATCGCTCCCAAGGAAATGATGCCGGCCGTTGTGGCCGAGCGGTTCTAGGCACTTCAGTCCAAAACCGCGCTGCTGTTCGAATTCTACCTTGGGCATGGATGTGAGTGGTGTTCTTAGGTTAGTTAAGTTTAAGTAGTTCTAAGTCTTGGGGAATGATGACTTCAGATGTTAAGTTCCATAGTGCTTAGAGCCATTTGAATCATTTATTAAGGAAATGATGAAAAAATAATAGTTTGTCACATAAGCTGCAACAAATGAGCATATCGGTTTCGCAATCACACAGTTTCTGTGTACTCTGTCAGAACAAATGTTTTCAACGTTTTTGAAGTTGCGTTCCGGTTTGGAAGTTCTGACTCTTGAATTCCTTTGTTGTAACATAGTTCACACCCGTTTATTTGTTCTCATTTCTCTGAAACGTCTCTATGGTATCTCCCCTGCTCTCACTCTTCATCAAATTTACAAGCGACGGTAGCGTATTCTTACCACATGACTCATATTCTATAAGCATTGTATAATATAACAACCGCCAAGACTAGAGAAACAGAAGAAACATTTCAGTGGCCAGACGGACAGTTCATAATGTTGTAAAAAAGAATAAAGTAAAATAAATGGTACGATGGAGTTTTGAACGCGTATGGTATGGTTCGCAGTTCGACACAGTGACCGCTTAACCACAACTCCGCCACTGTTCAGTTTCTCTCGATATTGCACTTGTTGAGCTTGGACCGTTCAATGGTTTTATTTTGCTTCTTTTTTCACAGTTCAGTACACCTTCTTCCTGTTTTCATGTTTGATCTGTGTTCAGTTTTTGACTTGCTAAGTCTGAGGTGGAGGGGGAGGTGCGATGGGGAGTTTTAGTTTTGTATTTCACATTTTTCAACAACACAGATAAAAAAAAACAAATTTTCGGTATTCTCTAGTTATTTTTGCGCGCTGAAGATATAATATACTTTTAACTGGTACAACCTCGCGGCTCAGGGACATACGCAGTTTCACAGATTTCCGTACTCAGGTTGCCATGTAATCGTGACTTATTTAGCTTCATAAGCGAAAAAATGTCTTTCACACACATATGATGGTCGAAATATTGTAGTACTTTGAAGGTCATTATGGAGACATGGAAACTCTACCTGAGGAAGCACTGTAGATATCTTCGATGGTTTTAAAGTTAAAGGGGTTTGTCTTTGAAAAGGGAATTATTTTGCACATCAGTAAGTTACATCTGCACATGCACAGAAACGGCAAAAGGTCTCGAAAACAGATGTACCTTTCGCAGTATCCTCAAAATGTTTAGGAAGCTATCCTTGTGATTCTTTCAAGGCCGCAATGAATGTGGAATGTGGTCGTCAGAATGTGTCCCCACTACAACGATTCGTTTTCTTTTTAAATGCATCTCCATCAAACCAGAAAGAAGTTGGCAAATGTGAGGTCTGCTGTCCATTCTGGATATTCAACCAACGTACTTTCCAAATGGCTCTGAGCACTATGGGACTCAACTGCTGTGGTCATAAGTCCTCTAGAACTTAGAACTACTGAAACCTAACTAACCTAAGGACAGCACACAACACCCAGCCATCACGAGGCAGAGAAAATCCCTGACCCCGCCGGGAATCGAACCCGGGAACCCGGGCACGTACTTTCCAGTAATATATAAAGCTTCCACACTCTTCGTTCAGTTCCATCAAAAATTGTTGCAACTGACGATGGAATAATGCGTACGACTTCAGAAATTTTACTATTCGTACCATCTATTTCTTCACGTGCTTTAGTACGAAGTGCTTTTGATGTGCAGAACAATAAATCCCGTATATCGATCGTTGTAATTTTTTGCTCTTTCATTGTCATCTAAATCTTTAAATGCTTCCTGCATGGTGTTGTAATTTCGTTTCGCAGCAAATATGTAGTACCTGTTGATTGTGTGAATTGAGATTCCTCATCCCTCTCTTCTGCCATTCCGATTTATTTTTAAAGTCCTGTGACGATGATCGAGAGACTGCCTCTGTTTGTGTAAACAGTCACTGGACCTGTGAATCTCCTTCATAGTAAGAACAAATAGCGAAGGCTAAACAGTGCTGACACCACGATTTTCTGGAACTCCAGAGAGCTGTGCCGGCCAAAAATGCCCCATCGCAATACTAAATAAAACATCGCGCTGTATCGGGTACTTCCGAGAAGGACAGAACAAAGGCGAGACACGCGGTCCGCGCACCCCGAATGTTCAAAAATGGTTCAAATGGCTCTGAGCACTATGGGACTTAACATCTGAGGTCATCAGTCCCCTAGAACTTAGAACTACTTAAACCTAACTAACCTAAGAACATCACACACATCCATGCCCGAGGCAGGATTCTAACCTGCGACCGTAGCGGTCGCGCGATTCCAGACTGAAGCGCCTAGAACCGCTCGGCCACCTTGGCCGACACCCCGCACATATGAAGCTTGGTACACCGTGACCAGCCCTGTTCTAAACGATCTGCAATGCAAAGTGTGTCAGATGTTAAGCTGGTAAGAAGAGATTTTTTTCTTACATAGTTAATGTTGTAGGGGTGTGAATGTAAACGCAGGACACGGTCACATAGGAAATGTAGCTCACGCGAGAGATACGTCAGAGTCACGTGATCGGCAAGTGACTGTAGTCGCGCTGAACTCTGCTGTTGTTGGGCGTACTCGGTAGTGAAGTAGCTCTTATCTTCCATCATTTTGACTCACCATTCAGGCAGTCGAAGGATATCAAGCTTCGACGTTGCGTTACGTCACAGCTTTGCAGTTCTAAACATTAACATCTACTTGCTAGTCTGTATAGCACGCCGATGTTTTGCTGGGATCTAACTCTGCACTACTATCATTTTAGTCCGACATAATTTTAATTTATCCACGCTGAATGGAATTGATTGAAGTCAGCGACTGTATAATAAATTAACACTGAGCTGACAAAATTAATGATACAGCGATATGCACATATAGGGATGCCGGTAGAATCGCGTACTCAAAGTATAAGAAGGCACTGCGTTGGCGGAACTGTTATTTTCAGTCAGGTGATACATGTGAAAAGGTGTCCGACGCGATTTTGGCGGAGCGGCGGAAATTAACACACTTTGAACGCGGAATGGTAGTTGGAGATAGATGTGTGGGATACCCCATTTCAGAAACGTTAGGAAATTCAGTATTCGGAGACCCACAGTGTGCTGATAATACCATATTTCATGCATTACCTCTTACCACTGACAACGCAATGGCCGACGGCCGTCGCTTAAGCGGCGTTTGCGAAGAATTGTCAGTACTAACACACAAGCAACACTGCATGAAATAATCACAGAAATCAATGTGAGACGTACGACGAACGTATCCATTAGGACAGTGCGGCGAAATTTGCCGTTTGATGGGCTACAGCAGCAGACGACGAACAGTAACAGCGCGACATCTCTTGCAGCGCCTCTCCCAGGCTCGTGACCACATCGGTTGGACCTTACATCGTGGAAAACAGTGGCCTGCCGAGACGAGTCCCGATTTCAGTTGGTCAGAGCTGATCGTAGTGTTCGAGTGTGGCGCAGACCCCACGAAGCCGTGGACCCAGGTTGCCAACAGGTCACTGTGCAAGCTGGTGATGGCTCCATAATGGTGTGGATTGTTTCTACGTGGAATGTACTGGGTCCCCTGGTCCAACTGAACAGACCATTCAATGGAAATGGTTATGTTCGGCTACTTGGAGATCATTTGCAGCCATTGGACTGCATGTACGCGGTAGCGTTCTCGCTTCCCGCGCCCGGGTTCCCGGGTTCCCGGGTTCAATTCCCGGCGGGGTCAGGGATTTTCTCTGCCTCCTGATGACTGGGTGTCGTGTGATGTCCTTAGGTTAGTTAGGTTTAAGTAGTTCTAAGTTCTAGGGAACTGATAACCATAGATGTTAAGTCCCACAGTGCTCAGAGCCATTTGAACCATTTTTTTTTTTACTGCATGTACCCCAACAACAATGAAATTTATGTGAATGACAATACGAGTTGACACCAGGCTACAATCGTTTGTGATTGGTTTGAAGAACGTTCTGGACAATACGAGCGAATGATTTCGCCACACAGATCACCCCACATGAATCTCGTCGAACATGCACGGCACATAATCATCAGAGAGCACTTCGTGCACGACTTCTTGCACCGATAACACTTTCGCAATTATAGAATGCTATAGAGGCAGCATGGGTCATGATTTCTGCAGGGGACTTCTAAAGACTTGTCGAGTCCACGGCACGTCGAGTTGCTGCACTACGCCGAGGGAAAGGAAGTCCGACACGATATTAGGAGGCGTCCCAGACCTCAATGTATGAAACAATTTTTGCTGTTTCACTCACGTTTTTCCTAAAAATTATTAACACGACGCATTTTGTCAACACTGGTCTTCATCAGGTGTGGTACAGCACATGTCCGTTACTCTGAAGTGTGATGAGGATTTTTCGCTGGGTGTGCCAGTGAGGTTATGTACTGAAATTTAACCTTTCACAGAAAGATTCGTATGTTTCAGAATACAGTTTAGGTGAATTGTACCTTTAAATCATTTCATTCTTATCTTTACTTACGTTTTTGACGAAAATTTATTTTTCTGCCACACAGGTCTCAGCAATAAATATACCATCACTTAACAGTTTCATATTCGGATCTTTACAGCCTGAACTCCTAAGATAAACTTGTTTCAATTGCTAAAATAGTGCAAATAATGCAAATAGTGGATACACGATATTTACAAGCACAATTATGCCATGCTACATATTAAATATTATGATTATTTGGTATTGCTTGGTTATTCAGTAATGTTAAGACTGTTTATTTTTCAATTAACTCATTATATAACTAAAAATTTTCTTAACCTCACTGAATAACAAACAAATACCAAATAATAAGAAATACCAAATAATCATAATATTTAACATGTAGCATGGCATTATTTAGTAAAGTTAAGACTATTTATTTTTCACTTAACTCTTGAAATCAATTGTCTTAACACTGCTGAATAAACAAGAAATACCAAGTAACCACTATGTTTAAATGTGCCATGATATAAATTTGCTTATACAAAAAAATATCAAATTTTCGTTGTTTGTACTATTTTAGCAACTGAAATAAGCTTATCTTTGTGAAGTGAAGAGTCTTTGAACTGTAAACATCTGAATTTGAAATCGTTAAGTGATAGTGTGCTTATTGCTGTGCCCTGTGTGTGAGACGAATAAATTTCCAGCAAAAAAAAAAAAGTCAATGAAAACGTTTAAACATGCAACTCACTTAAGATACACACTGAAATAAATTAATCTTTCCGTAAGGGGGTTAAATTTCGCTACACAAGCTCACTGGCAAGCCCTGAAAATACCTCTCATCATATTTCGGATTAATGTTCATGTAACTGTACTGCACCTGCTGATGGCAGCTTCACTCTAATAAATATCAGCAAGTGGCTGAAATAGTATAATTTGTTTCGGTTATCGATAGAATCTCTACAAAGATACCTGCATCAACCGCGAAAACCTGAGATTGCAGGTAATACTACAATCTAAGCCATTAATGTGTAAAGTGAACAGTAAAGACCTCTTCCTGGCAGTTAAACCGTTGTGACTGATCGTTCTCCGATCCTGCATTTCCGCCTTTAATGTCAAGTGTGTTTCCCGTCGAAAGCGTCTCTCTGGTTTCGAATGATCTAGACTGTTTTACTGTGTAATAGAAGCTCGCATCGGCCACTCAACTGCAGTATTTAAAATTCACCCTGGAGTCGATACAATCTGTTATTCTATGGTAACGCGCGCTCCGTATCTGTGCGATAAGACGATGCATTTAATCTGTACACAAATACAATGCATTTATTCGCCACTGCACCTATCACCTGACAACAGATGTAAGTGAAAGCATTAATCCAGAGATTTCAATCGCAACGCGCCTGTTTACTAGAAGACCAATGCGCGTAACCTTTGACGACTGAAGTCACAAAATTATATTTATTTAATTGTACATTCATTTCACATTTTAGTATTACGCGTAACCAAACAGAGTTAATTCTGCAATGCACGCTGTACATGAGCTATGTTTAAACAGTAAGAGCTACTGGTATCCATATCCAGACGTATTATAAAAATGAATATACGAGTATTTTCTGTGTGTACGTGTGTATGTTCCACATCTCCTAAACCACTGGACCGATTTAAACCAAACTTGGTACAAATATCCCTTACTGTCAGACAACAATCGCTGTGGGGGTAAGAACCACCTGTTTATCATAGTTCTGGAGACAATGACGGCATAGACGCTGAGATGTGTGAAAAACTGGCGCATAATATATGACATTTCAATTTATTGAAGGTGTGCTACTAACTCTATTCGCAATAAATTTCGCAGACAATACTTGCATATGTCGCTAAATGAACCTACAAAATTATATGATGGTGCCACAAATTTTTCAGGAGAGATGACGTCATTAACACTGAGATGAGTGAAAAACTACCGCATTGTGCATGACATTTAAATCTATTACTTCTTTCCAACTAACTCTATTCACAACAAATATAGCAGACGCTATCCACATATGCCGCTGAAAGTATCTAGAAAATTATATTACTGAATTACACACAGGCCGGCCGGAGTGGCCGAGCGGTTAAAGGCGCTACAGTCTGGAACCGCACGACCGCTACGGTCGCAGGTTCGAATCCTGCCTCGCGGATGGATGTGTGTGATGTCCTTAGGCTGGTTAGGTTTAAGTAGTTCTAAGTTCTAGGGGACTTATGACCACAGCAGTTGAGTCCCATAGTGCTCAGAGCCATTTGAACCATTCTGAATTACACACAGATCACGAGATATTGAGTGATAAAAACTGAGAGACGTGAATAAAATTCCGCTTCATGCAAGAAGTTCTAATACAGTTATTCTTTGCTGTTAAGACATTCTCACAATTGAGTCAACTTAAGGAAATCCTTGACACCTGGCAGCACTTTTGGCAACATTCGGTTGCGAAGCACTAACGCCTGTGGGCGGAAACAACAAAAAATGGTGCAAATGGCTCTGAGCACTATGGGGCTTAACATCTGAGGTCATCAGTCCCCTAGAACTTAGAACTACTTAAACCTAACTAACCTAAGGACATCACACACATCCATGCCCGAGGCAGGATTCGAACCTGCGACCGTAGCAGTCGCGTGGTTCCGGACTGAAACATCTAGAACCGCTCGGCCACAACGACCGGCTCGAAAACAACAGCCATCTGTAAAGCGGTGAAGAGACGTTGCAATACAGACGTTTAAAAAATCGCTTTATAAACACTCATAGCAGCTGTTCGGGATTATGCACTTATAAATTTGCACATTACGCATATTTATTTGTAAGACTATTTCGTAATTACAAAGGTGTTTTCAGGAATACGTGGAAATGCAATATTTTCGATATTACACTGCAAACACGGTTCATTTTTTATATTTTCGTTTCTAATAGCAATATTGGAAAAATGAATACCGGGTAAATGCCGGGTTTGTCAGCTAGCAGTAATGAGTGAAGGGTGAACCTAATCTCCACCGACAAAATTTCAGTAGTTTTTCAGGGATATTTTCTAAGTATATTGATGTAGCAGACCCGTGGTCTTCAGTGGCTCGTTATAGAGTAATAATGTAATTATATTTTATTGGGGTTGTTACACAAATTGCCTTTGTTTCTGTGAAAATTCCTTTGTAACAATGAGAAAGCCTCTAATATACAATCACTAAAACGTACACCATGAGCATCTACACGAGAATATCTCGCCTTGTTTACAATCAGAGTGAATCACCGCACACGGCTTTCGACGTACACGTAGCCTGTTTATCATTATGCACCGTATCTCATTAACCTGGCGAACTTTTCCTATGCTTCGAGCGTCCATTTGCAGAGAGCCTAGTATCAGTGGCCAGTGACGCTAGCTTGCGAGACCGGGAGGTGAGCCAGATCCGGATTGAATCCACGAAGCAGATTAACTCCCGTGGGCTGATACACCGGCCAACGTGCGTGTGTCTTTTGGGCTGTTACCCACGCTCGTTTAGGCAAATACTGGGCTGGTCACCAATTTCCGCCCCAGGAAATGTGATACACAAACAGTTAAAATGCGATCACCTATAGAACGAAGTTTATGCAGTTCACAGACAAGTGGCGGACACAACTTCTCTACCTTGTTTAATTGACGGCTGCGGCGATACGAAGGCTATCCGACGGCAAAGTTAAATAAAATACAAGGTGGTTATAATTAAACTTTTGCCATTTGAGACTGACCCCATGAAAAATGAGTGATCGCAGGACAGTGAAACTTTGTGGATATGCTTGTAAGGACGTGCTGCAGAGAAATAACGAATAAACCACCGAAAGAAACACATTTTAAGTTCCACATGAGAGGGTAATATTTGTTAATTCCATAACATGTCTACGTTCCACATTACGAACGTCGCTCAGTGTGACGACCACTTGCATCCACGACAGCCTAGTACCCCATTACAAATTCCTCTTTTGCTGTCTGACTATTAGAACGATGGATCATGGAATCTTCAGCTCCCGTGACGCTGCTTGTGCGACGCTTGAAGATCGCACAAGATGTCCAGCATTCTCAGCCATGGTAACAGAAACTTCAGCAATTTTTGGCGCATTTGACTGTTGGTTTTGTGGCGCATTTGACTGTTGGTCTCTCCCAGTAGCAACTCCCAAGTCACCCGTTAATTAGAATTTGCGAATCATGTTCTCCAAGCCTGGTGAGGAAATAGGACCTCTCCGTACTCCTTTAATGCGTCGATACTTGCGAAGTGCAGCAATACTATTGCTGTTGTTTTGATAAAACAGTTTTACGAATAAATCCCTGCCCACCTTGTCCAGACCCATGTTGACTGTCTGCAACTGCATGCACTGTGATGCTTGTCTTTCAACCCTACACCGCCGTACTAGTAACGGCGCCTAACGGTAAGTCATGGAACTAACACTAATAACGATGCAAATCCTGCAGCACACGGCCTGAACATCATTCCCATAAAGTTGGGTACCCATATGGTAAACAGTTTTCCTCCTAAACTGGTTCAAGTAGCGAAAGCTTAATTACAACCATCCGCTACATTTGCCAGATCTTGATTACAATGTTTCCGAGCTATACAGGATTAATGCTAGGAAGAAGAAGAGGAACAAGAAGAAGAAGAACTTCAGTTCCGTGAGCAGAGAAACACGTGACAGGCTGGCATCTGTACCCTACAGAAAAGAGGTGTTTCTGGATCGCATGTCGTCGCAAATCATGGTTCCAAAAAGCTGTTACGAATTATTTGCAGAAGAATGGAGCAACCGAACTCCGGGAAGATTAGTTTCAAGTTTGGAGAAGTGTAGGCACACGCGAGGCCATAATGATCGTATCAGTTAGAAGAAAGAATTAAGCAAGTCAAACCAAAATTTTTTGGTATTTGTAGATTTAGAGATTCAGCTTTTGACAAAATTGGCCAGAATGCACCTTTGAAATTCAAAAAGTATCAGGAATAAAATGCAGGGAACGGAGGTTATTTACACCTTGTACAGAAAGCCGAGAGCAGTTATTGCTGCCGAGGGGCATGAAAGAGAAGCAGTGGTTGATAAGACAGTGAGACGGGGTTGTAGACTGTACATTGAATAATCAGTTAATCAGTACAACGAAAAGCCAGCCAAAGTTGCAGATTTCACTTTTTTATTCACTCGGTGACTAGTTTCGGGCCGGGACCCATTTTGAAATCACCGTAACAGATAGTCAAACACGTATTTCTGAAAATGCAAAAACCATCGCTGTAGCTGTTCGTCTGCACATTTTGGACACGGTTTTTGCATTTTCGCAAATCCCAATTGGACTACCTGTTACAATGATTTGAAAATAGGTACTGGCCCGAAACTAGTCATCGAGTGAATAATAAAAGTGGAATTTGCAACTTCGGTTGGTTTTTCGTTGTGCTGAAAAACTCTGAAGTTTGCTGATGATATTGTCATTCTGTCAGACCCTGCAAAGTACTTGGAGAGCAGTTGGATAGAATAGGTGGTGTCTTGAAAAGAGGTTACAAGAAGAACATTAACAAAAGTAAATCAGTGGTAACAGGGCGTAGTATAATTAAGTCATGTGTTGCTTAGGGAAGCAGGTCAAGGAATGAGACACTAAAAGAAATAGAAGAGAAGGCTGCTTGGGATGGAAAATTACGAGCGATGGTCGAAGTAGCGTGGAGATGGAAGTCAGACTAGAAATTGTAAGAAGAGAGTTTCTCAAAATGAGAAATGTTTTAATATCTTACATATTTTAAAGGCAACGGCCTTGCTGCAGTGAATACGCCGGTTCTTGTCAGATCACCGAAATTAAGCGCTGTCGGGCTTGGTCGGCATTTGGATGGGTGACCATCCGGGCCTCCATGCGCTGTTGCCATTTTTCGGGGTGCACTCAGCCTCACGATGCCAACTGAGGAGCTACTCGACCGAATAGTAGCGGCTCCGGTCAACGAAAACCATCATAACGGTCGGGAGAGCGGTGTGCTGACCACACGCCCTCCTATCCACATTCTCAGCTTTATTGAATTCCTAAGGGACCAAACTGCTAAGGTCATCGATCCCTATATTTGCACACTACCTAGACTAACTTATGCTAAGAACAATACACACACCAATGCCCGAGGGAGGACTCAACCTCCGGTGGGAGCAGCCGCGCATTCCGCAACATGGCGCCTCAAACCGCGCGGCCACTCCGCGAGGCCATCCCCAGCTGAGGATGACACGAGCCGGCCGCAGTGGCCGAGCGGTTCTAGGCGCTTCAGTCTGGAACCGTGCGACCTCTACGGTCGCCGGTTCGAATCCTGCCTTTGGCATGGATGTGTGATGTCCTTAGGTTAGTTAGTTTTAAGTAGTTCTAAGTACTAGGGAACTGATGACCTCAGATGTTAAGTCCCATAGTGCTCAGAGTCATATGAACCATTATTTTGAGGATGACACGGCGGCCGGATTGTACCGATGGACCGCTTGCGGTCTGTAGACGGCGTGAGTTAAGTTTTTTTTAAGTGCATATATTTTAAGTGTTGGGAATTCATTTCTGAAAATATTTTTGTGGGCTGTAGCCTTAGAGGGAAGTTAAAGGTGGACGACAAGAAGTTGAGACAAAAAGAGAATAGGAGCTTTCGAAATTTGGTACTACAGGAGAATTCTGAAGATTAGCCAGGTAGAGCGAATAACTAGGATTTGATGATAAGAAGAAATCTGTGGCACAACTTGAGGAAAACAAGGGATCAGCTGACAGGACACGTCTTGAGGCATCAGGGAAGTGCCAGTTCGGTAACGGAGGATAGTTTGAGGGGGTAAAATATGTAGTGGGAAACGAAGGCTTGACTACAGTACGCAGGTTGAAGTAGATGTAAACAGTGATGAAGAGACTTGCACAGGACAAAATAACGTGGAGAGACTGCTGCAGGGACTAAGGCTCTTGTTGTAATAAACGGCGTTCGCAGGTAGCATACAGGCGGACTGAGAAATTGTTACCTGTCTATCTGCGTAGCACGGAATGCTGTACTCTATAATGCTTGTTACTAGGGGACTACTTTTAATATATGTCCAGATGTTGAAAAGACTTCGACCAGTCAATTTTTTACAATAATGTACTTTGCTTTTACCAGTTTCACGCTGGTTTTCCCTTCTTCAAACGAGGTCTATTTTAGTTTGGAATGAGACAGTGTGTTGTGAGTTGGCTTAGCCAACGAATGTGAAAGCAAAAGAGTGTGGTTGTAGTGACTGATCTGTTGCTCACCCCAACTTTGGTTTGTGACAGTTCGGTTGTGAGTTGGCATGCAAACGAATGTGAAAGCAAAATACTGTTTTAAGTGTCTTGGGCTCCGCAGAAATATCAACACACTACATCTCCACAAAACTGTCACAAACTCAAGAGTGCGCGCCAGATGTTCATTAGTCATCAGACAGGCGATTTGCTGCAATGGAAGACATATATCCGTGATACGACCCCTGCCATCAACACTTGGTGTCCACGGTATTTGAGTGCTGCAGCGATAGTTCTCTTCCAAGCGAGTGAATCGCAATTTACTCTTGGCTCGGTGCCACGACATAGCCCCACAGCCTGCAGGACGCCGGCGATGTAGCGTCCCGTGCGTCAGACACCAGTGACTTGGACGCGATCAAGAGCGCTGATAACGCACGCCTCGAATACCTTACGATTGGCTGTCTAGCCGACGGCAGGCATAACATCTGACGACATCTGCTCCCGTGACACGTCGGACTATTCCATTTGGCGCGCCGACCAGAAGTCTCTTATCTCGAAGGCAGCAGCCATCTCTTATGAAATTTTCGATGAGTTTAACACTCTTCCAGGTGGTACAGTAGTTAACATCATTAGACTCGTACACACGAGGAGGCAGGGCTCAAGTTGCTGACCTGCGATCCAGATTTGAGTTTTCCATCGTTTCCCTAAATTACTTCAGCGGCATTCTAATATCGTTTCTATATGACATGACCCATTTACTCCGCAGTTCTAAACCAAACCTACTTTTCCATTGGACGTAGTTTCTGTAGCAACACACCCTTTCAAATGATACTTGAATTTTGCCAGGCGTAGAGTATTCCATGAAGTTTCAGGGTTGCAGTAGGATGACCGGACTTCTTGCCACGATATTTCGGCTGACAATCATTCAGAAATCTTCGGGTGAGTGTTTAGCACTGCAGATTACTAATTCACGTCGCTGAATTTATACAAAAAAAATTGACGGGGAGACGCACACGCAACGACAGTCTCTACGTGAGCGATCTCTATCCAGTTTCGATGGAATCAGAGAAGGCGGTTGTCCACCGTTTCTGAATGTCTTGGTCAGTCGGAAAATAGAAGGAACCTTGGGAAACTCCGTATACCGTAAGCCCAGGCATACAGACTTAAATTTCCAGGCGTCTAGCTGCCATTACCCATCACAAACTAGGGGTGGCCTTCGAACGTAGGTGCACCAGACACATGTTGTGTCTGATGCAGACAGCCTTTCAGAAGAGCTGGAACACCTACAATCTGTGTTCAAAGATAGTGGATACTCTCCACATCAGATATGAACAGCTTTAAGAAGGAAGAGGAGATTTGAGTTTAACGTCCCGTTGACAACGAGGTAATTAGAGACGGAGCACAAGCTCGGATTAGAGAAGGATGGAGAAGATAAGCGGCCGTGCACTTTCGAAGGAACCATCGCGGCATTTAGGGAAATCACGGAAAACCGTAATCAAGACCCGCCAGGTTAGCTGAGAGCGCTAATACCCTGCTTCCTAGACTCGGGTAGGCGCACCGGCCCAAGATCGAATCCGCCCGGCGGATTGCCATTGTCGGTC
Source organism: Schistocerca cancellata (assembly GCF_023864275.1). Classification (NCBI taxonomy): domain Eukaryota; kingdom Metazoa; phylum Arthropoda; class Insecta; order Orthoptera; family Acrididae; genus Schistocerca; species Schistocerca cancellata. Next base: position 294,462,411 of record NC_064631.1, on the reverse strand, counting down.
TTTGTGCTGGCCAGCCTGGATGTGGTTTTTAGGTGGTTTTCCACATCCCGCTAGGTGAATACCGGGCTGGTCCCCAGGTTCCGCCTCAGTTACCCGACTCGCGAACATCTGAAAACGTTCGCACTATTCCATGAATTACACTAGACGCAGACAGCAGGGGTACACTAATTCCGTCACGGGGGGTACGGGGTGGCGGCAGGAATGGCATCCGGGCACCCATTTCCACTAACCTTGCCAAATCCGTTCCTAACAATGTCGACCCAGCGTCAGTGCGGGACATGGCACCAGTGAAAGAAAGAACGGAAAACCGTAATCAAGATGGTCGGACGCGGTTTTGGGTTTTGAACAGTCGTCTTCCCGAATGCGAGTCAGGTTTGCTAACTGCTGCTCTACCTCCCCCCCCCCCCCCCCCCCCGTCGGTTTAAGGAGGAAGAAACGTGGCCACCCACGAGATCAAGAGCAGAAGAAGCAGTTTGTTTAAGCCCAGGGCTTCCTCTCATATCCGGCAATATTTCGTCGAAATTAGGAAGAACCTTAAGGAAACATCATGTCAAAGTAATCTTACGCCCACTTACAAAGACTTGTGCTCTTCTCGGTTCGGCAAAGAACGATCTGGAGTTGCGGAGGGCTGAAATCTACACAATACCTTGCCATTCTTATCCATCATCTATCAGAGAATTGGAACAGCGGAAAGTTCCACGGGACTGGAAGAAGGTCCAGGTCATCGCAGTCTATAGAAACGGTAGAAAATCGGATGGACATAATTACCAGCCAATTTCACTGACATCGATTTGTTGTAGAATCATGGAACATATTTTGTGTTCAGACATAATGACCTTTCTAGACTCTGAGAAGCTCATCTGCAGAAACCAGCACGGTTTTAGGAAACAGCGATCATGCGAGACACAGCTCGCCCTCTTTGTGCATGATATACAATAGGCTCTAGATAGCGGCTCCCAGGTTGATCCCATATTTCTCGACTTTCGAAGGGCGTTCGACTCAGATCCGTACTGTGGCTTGCTACAAAAATTGCGCGCTTACAGTCTGTCCGATGACATATGCGGTTGGATAGAAAGTTCTCTAACAGACAGGTAGCAGTATGTCGTCCTGAACGGGATGACTTAAACAGAAACAAGCGTAACTTCAGCTGTGCCCCAGGGCAGCGTAATAGGTCCTCATCTTTTTACGATTTACATAAACGATCTGGTTGACGGTATTGACAGCTGCCTGAGACGGTTTGCCGATGATGCTGTAGTCTACTGGAAAGTAGTATCACACGAAAATTGTAAACAAATCAATGAGGATTTGCAGAAAATAAATGGGTGGTGTAATGGCTGGCAGTTATCTCTCCATATTAGTAAGTGTACCCTACTGCGTATAACAAGGCGAAAATTCCCATTAATGTACGAGTACAAAATAAATGTTCAGTGTTTGGAAGCGGTAACGTCCGTCAAGTATCTGGATGTGATTAATCAAAATGATCTCAAATGGAATGATCAGATTACACAAGTAACGGGTAAGGCGAACTCTAGATTGCGGTTTATTGGCAGAATCCTGAAGCGATGCAGTCCTTCAATAAAGGAAATAGCGTACAATACGTTGGTTATTCCAGTCTTGGAGCATTATTCGTCTGTATGGGACCCTTACCAGTTGGGTCTGTTTCAAGAGATTGAGAAGGTCCAAAGAAGAGCGGCAAGATTCGTGACTGGTACATTTAGCCGTCGCGAGACCGTTACAAATCTCATAGAAAGTTTGAAGTGGGACACACTTGCAGATAGATGGCGTGCTAAACAGAAGGGGCTGCTCACTAAATTCCGAAATCCGATCTTCACCGAGGATGTAGAGCATATATGATTACCACCAACCTTCAAATCGCGTAATGATCACCATTCAAAGATAAGGGAAATAAGAGCTCGTGCTGAGGCGTTCAGACAGTCGTTTTCCCTCGCGCGATCCCCGAGCGGAACAGGAGGGTGGGGGGGGAATATGATTTTGGCGCGAATTGTGCCCTCCGCCACACACCGCTTGGTGGCTAGCGGAGTATATATGTAGATAGTAGGTGTAGAAATGTGGCAAATCGTACATTGGTCAGACAACCCCCGCACAGTACGTGGAAGGTACGTTGAACACGATCGCCACACTCGCCTTTCGCATCCGAGTAAGTTAGCTATAGCCGAGGATTGTATCTCCAAAGGAGCTTCCATAAATTATTCTGCCACGAAAATTTTGGCCTGGACGAACTCCTTTTGGGATTCAGTTATTGAGGAATCGGGGGATTTTTAACAGTGATTATGGCTTTCAACTGTATAACGCATGGGATCCGGTGATGTTTTTAATACACTACTGGCCATTAAAATTGCTTCACCAAGAAGAAAGGCAGACAATAAATAGGTATTCATTGTACTAGAACTGACATGTGATTACATTTTCACGCAATTTGGGTACATAGATCCTGAGAAATAAGTACCCAGAACAACCACCTCTGGCCGTAATAACGGCCTTGATACGCCTGGGCATTGAGTCAAACAGAGCTTGGATGGCGTGTTCAGGTACAGCTGCCCCTGCAGCTTCAACACGATACCGCAGTTCATCAAGAGCAGTGACTGGCGTATTGTGACGAGCCAGTTTCTCGGCCACCATTGACCAGACGTTTTCAGCTGGTGAGAGATCTGGAGAATGTGCTGGCCAGGGCAGCAGTCGAACATTTTCTGTATCCAGAAAGGCCCGAACAGGACCTGCAACATGCGGTCGTGCATTATCCTGCAGAAATGTAGGTTTTTCACAGGGCTATAATGACGGGTAGAGCCACGGGTCGTAACACATCTGAAATGTAACGTCCACTGTTAAAGTGCCGTCAATGCGAACAAGAGGTGACCGAGAAGTGCAACCAATGGCACCCCACGCCATCACGCCGGGTGATACGCCAGTATGGCGATGACGAATACACGCTTCCAATGTGCGTTCACCGCGATGACACCAAACACAGATGAGACCATCATGATGCTGTAACAGAACCTGGATTCATCCGAAAAAATGGCGTTTTGCCATTCGTGCATCTAGGTTCGTCGTTGAGTACACCCTCGCAGGCGCTCCTGTCTGTGATGCAGCGTCAAGGGTAACGGCAGCCATGGTCTCCGAGCTGATAGTCCATGCTGCTGCAAACGTCGTCGAACTGTTCGTGCAGATGGTTGTTGTCTTGCAAACGTCCCTATCTGTTGACTCAGGGATCGAAACGTGGCTGCACGATCCGTTACAGCCATGCTAATAAGATGCCTGTCATCTCGACTGCTAGTGACACGAGGCCGTTGGGATCCAGCACGGCGTCCCGTATTACCCTCCTGAACCCACTGATTCCGTATTCTGCTAACAGTCATTGGATCTCGACCGACGCAAGCAGCAATGTCGCGATACGATTAACCGCAATCGCGATAGGCTACAATCCGGCCTTTATGAAAGTCGGAAACGTGATTGTACGCATTTCTCCTCCTTACGCGAGGCATCACAACAACGTTTCACCAGTAACGCCGGTCAACTGCTATTTGTGTATGAGAAATCGGTTGGAAACTTTCCTCATGACAGCACGTTGTAGGTGTCGTCGCCGGCGCCACCCTTGTGTGAATGCTGTGAAAAGGTAATCATTTCCATATCACAGCATCTTCTTCCTGTCGGTTAAATTGCGAGTTTGTAGCACGTCATCTTCGTGGTGTAGCAATTTTAATGGCCAGTAGTGTATATGGCCAGACCCGTCCCTGAATCGCCGTTCTCCCGAATAGGAGAGAGCAAGAAATACTCTAATAAAGCTGGAAGATTGGCGAAGTATCTTGACGTATTACATGGTCAGGTATAATATGGTTAAAGAGACGTCGGGAGTGGAGAGTGAGTAGGTGTTAGGTTGACAGAAAGCCGCGGTATAGCTGTGGCAGGGTACTATGTAAGATAATGGGGAATGTAATGATTAATGTTTGGTGTCAAGTTTGTAGGATACGCAGGAAATCATTATGTGCTAAGTGTGGGAGAGGAGAAGGGACAGGGGAATTAACAAATTCATACAGAATTAGAGCGGAACAGAGTAGATCGGTATGGAAGGCGAAGAAGAGTGTGTAGCGTTAGCAGTTTTGGAAAGAGTGATATGGTCTTGGTAGAGCGGAAATACAGGCAGCATTAGCATATGAGAGGATCGGTCTAATGAAAGCTATGTAATTATGTAATAAGGTGAAGAGATGCAATCTCCATGTTCGAGCGGATAGTATTTTCAATAGTGCTCGTGTATTGTGGACTTCCTGTTTTGTTGATAGTAGGCGGGGTTTCCGTGTTAGATCACAGTCGACGGTTAGTTCAAGGTATTTTAGTGTCTGAGTTATTTCACTGGACTGTTGTAAATTATGAAATTGAAGTCATAGAGGTGGGAGCTATAGGTGATTGTTCCTATAATAATTGCCTGTTTTGGAACTATTAATCTTGAGGAACCGCTGGCTGCACCAGAAATTACTCTCCCTGAGGTGAAGTGAAGTAGTTCCTTGAAAGGGACAGCTATAAAAGGTTCTTAGCAGATTAAAAGCGTACGCCTGGCAGGAAATCGAATCCAGAACTTCGGAACACTGCCTTTCATGGGCAATGCTCTAACCACCTCAGTTAGCCACTCATGATTGACGACTTATTCACACACATTCGCTTGTCTCAGTACACCTCTTCTACAATGAAGAGCAAAAGAAACTGGTATACCTGCCTAATCCCATGTAGGGCCCCTGCGAGCGCGCAGAAGTGCCGTAACACGACGTGGCATGGACTCGACTAATTTCTGAAGTAGTGCTGGAAGGAACTGAGACGATGTATCCTGCAGGGCTGTCCACAAATCTATAAGATACGAGGTGGTGGAGATCTCTTCTAAACAGTACGTTGCAAGGCATCCCAGGTATGATCGATAATGTACACGTCTGGGGAGTTTGGTGGCCAGCGGGAGTGTTTAAACTCAGAAGAGTGTTCTTGGCGCCACGCTGTAGCAATTCTGGACGTGTGGGGTGTGGCATTGTCCTGCTGGAATTGACCAAGTTCGTCGGAATGTACAATGGACATGAAGGGGTGCAGGTGATCAGATAGGATGCTCACGAATGTGGCACCTGTCAGAGTCGTATCTAGACGTATCAAGGGTCCCGTATTACTCCAGCTGCACACGCCCCACAACATTACTGAACCTCCATCCGCTTGAACATTCCCCTGCTAACATGCACGGTCCATGGATTCATGAGGTTGTCCCCATACCCGTACATGTCCATCCGCTCGATACAATTTGAAACTAGACTCGTCTGACCAGGCACCACGTTTCCAGTCATTAACAGTTAAATACCTGTGTTGACGGGCCTTGTCGAGGCGTAAAGCTGTGTCGTGCAGTCATCAAAGGTACCCAGTTGGGCCTTCGGCTCCGAAATCCCATATCGATGATGTTTCGTTGAATGGTTCGCACGCTGACACTTGTTGATGGCCCAGCATTGAAATCTGCTGCAATTTGCGGAACGGTTGCACTTCTGTCACGTTGAAGGATTCTCATCAGTCATCGTTGGTCCCGTTCTTGCAACATCTTTTTGCGGTAGCAGCGATGTCGGAGATTTGATGTTTTACCGTATTCCTGATATTCACGGTACACTCGTGAAATGGTCGTACGGGAAAATCACCACTTCATCGCTACCTCGGAGATGCTGTGTCCCATCGCTCGTGCGCCGACTGTAGCACCACGTTCAAACTCACTTAAATCTTGATAACCTGCCATTGCAGCAGCAGTAACCGATCTAACAACTGCACCAGACACTTTTTGTCTTACATAGGGAGCGCCGTATTCTGCCTGTTTACGTATCTCTGTATTTGAATACGCATGCCTCTACCAGTTTCTTTGGTGCTTCAGTGTACTTCCCAAACTTCACAGAAGTTCTCTACATACCTCGCGGGACTATCATTCCTTGAAGGAAGGGTATCACATAAAAATTACTTAGCTTTAGTATAGAGGTTGTTTCCAAAACAGGCAGTTAGTTTTGACCAGCCAGAAAGTTGCCATACATCGAACACTCCGCTACTGAGTGATTTATATTTTTAGTTAACCGTTATTTACATCTCCCCTACTTGAGTGGTTGTGGGGGGGAGAGGGGAGGGAGAGGGGGGGGCAAGGTGGTTGGCAGTGGCCATGTTCTTGCTCTTCAGTCATTGAATTATAAAATTTTAATATAAAAAGTAAATACGGTAAAGTATGTGACGTATAGCGCACAATGATAGTGATATGATCCACTGTATCCTCATTATGAGGTTGTTAATATTGAGGTTCCTGATACTGTGTGTTGGGACTGGAACGCGATTGGAAAGGATGGTACTGTATTTGGAAGAGTCGGCCTCCCTAGTTGAGTAGCTAGTCGGCTAACTGCCATGTGGCAGACCCAGGTTCAGTGCCACATACTATCAGAGATTTTTCCTCATTGGTACGAATGCAACGGATCGACTCAGCCGCGCGATGCCAGTTGAGGAGCTGCTTGAACGAGAAGTAGCGGCTACAGGGTCTGAAGGGCAGACAACGGCCAGGAGAGCGGTACGCTGCTCCCATGCACCTCCTTTCCGTATCCGAAAGACGCTATATGGCAGAGGATGGCATGGCAGTCTGTCCGCAGCGCGCGGTCCTTTGGGTTTGGTAGCGGAGATACGTTTATGTTATACGGGAGAAGGTGTGAGATGTCTACGTGAGAAGCAACTAATAGGTGGGGCGAAGATGTTAAGAGATGAGTGGGATGCCATCTGGTCAAATGAAGAGGATTTTCGAGCCTTCATTAGGGATGAGATGGTTTGCGTTGGTTATGTTTGGAAGAATGGCTGGGTATCAGTGATGATTTCGTGGTCTGAGAGGGTGGGGTGATTGGAAAGAACATGGTGTGGAGATGAAGGGGAAGCGTGATGTGTTGATCTAGGTGAAACAGCAGGTCAGGTTACTCGAGGGTTAAGGATGCTATAGGGCGTTGGAACTGAAGTTTACTGGAGATTTGGTAGAGGCGATGGTGTTCTACATGTATGAGACATTTCTAAGTAGGTTATTTAGGCTTTTATGTTGATAACGCCACGTAGTGCTCTGTATGAAAATCACTGACTGTGCTGTGCAGTCTGTGCATGGTTGGACTCGTTGTTGGAATATTCACTTGTGTAGTGTTGGGCAGCTGGATGTGAACAGCACGTAGCGTTTTGCAGTTGGAGGTGAGCCGCCAGCAGTGGTGTATGTGGAGAGAGAGATGCCAGGGTTTTGAGAGATTACTATAAGCGGACGATCTGGACGTATGTACACCAGAAAAAGGAAATTTGTAAAGATGGATGTCATGAATTGATAGATGTATATACGATGACTTTTTAACACTATTAAGGTAAATACATAGTTTGTTCTCTATCAAAATCTTTCATTGGCTAACTATGCCTATCCTTAGTTAGTGCCTTCAGTAGTTGGAATCTTTCATTTAGCTGGCAGTATCGGCGCTCGCTGTATTGCAGTAGTTCGAGTAACGAAGATTTTTGTGAGGTAAGTGATTCATGAAAGGTATAGGTTATTGTTAGTCAGGGCCATTCTTTTGTAGGGATTATTGAAAGTCAGATTGCGTTGCGCTAAAAATATTGTGTGTCAGTTAAGTGATGATCAGAATAAGTAAAGAGAAAACTGTTTGAGTACGTTGAGTTTTGCTCAGCTATTTGAAAATCAAATAACATAGAAATTTACCAGCACAGTCATTCATAATTTTTCTAAGGGGACGATACACATTGTAGGAACTTGATTATTTGGTACAGGAAACTAACGGGAGGAGTTAGTTGGGAAAGGGAAGTGAGTCAGTGTGTATGTCGTTACAGAATTTGAATGGAGCGAAAAATCTTGGGAGCATCGGAGTTCACGATACAATGGCGTAAGTAAAAACAGATGGTGGTTTTACATGTATTGGTGATGCTCATGGGATTTAATACCATGTTCAGCCAGTTGGTAGTTTTAGTCTGTTGTGGGCTTTCTTTTGGACAGTTTACAGTGAGGGTTCCTCGCTAGTTTCCGAGAGGTTTAATCCAATAAAATTTAATGTGTTTCATAGGTGTATGGAAAGCTGTAGACTGTCAGATGAAGGTCTATGGGACGGAATGCTCACGTGATTTTTTTCTAAAATTATTTCTTGGAGTTTTGCGGCTTTGATGTAAAGGCACCAAGAAATGAAGTCTGATGGATCGTTGGGACGAATGGAGGGTACAGTGGACTGCAGGGAAGGCATAGTGTGTGTGGCAGAGGAGCACTGATTACGCAGATCCTTAGGGCGCTCCTACTGCTGAATAGAAAATTTGTAGAGTGGGTGTTGTTGGTGCTTACTGCTAAGTGACAGATTCATTCCACTTATAAATGAACGGGAAAGATTCATCAGACAGAATCTTTTAGTTTCTCTTGCTACAGTTATAGCCTGGTTCAATAGCCTCAACGTCGACTCAACGTGAATGGTCCTACACACACCAACCAATCGACAGACCGGACCACAAATTGGACGTGTGTAGGCGTTTTGACCGACCAACGAACTTTTCTTCTCGGGATGTCGGGTGAGTAGTATCACCCGACAGCGGACTTCCCCACCACTACACCCAACAAATTGTGCTGTGTGCCAAATGCGCGAAAAAAAGTTCGTCTTTTTTCACTACGCGTGGGATGAGGTGCTGTTCTAATATACATAACAGGATGCGAGGCAGATGAAACATTAAGGACAGAGTTTCTGGAGAAATTTAAGGACTGCAGATGGGACATGTCATGCGAGGAGGATAGCAATATAGATGCAGGAAATAAAGCACTTTTTTCATTATTTAATGAATCCGTAATGGTTTCGTATGGCACATGGAATAAATGTGTGTCGATCTGCTGTGCTTATCTTCTAAGGTTTTAGTTCCGATACTTATCGGAAATGAGATCTAAAAACCGAAATATCGACGTTCAATGGATGTTAATTCATAAAATTTACTTGCTCCGTTGTTATAAGTTTTAAAAAGTGTCCAGCGTATTTCCAAGTCCTCTACTATGAAGAGCAAAGTGTGGAATTTTTTACAGTCCCAACAGTTGATAAATGCTTCATTTCTTTCGTATATGTCGTTGTATTTATTAGACAATGTGTACCACCAAAATGTGTAGCCTTCCTTCTGCGAATCTGAAATGAGTTTTTTAAACTTACAGGTCATCACTTATGCTACATAAATAAATAGATTAATGTGATTTACAAGAACGTCTTTTGTTTTATTTATTTTACTTTACCGTGATTTATTTCCTCAGTCGACTATAAAGGACGTTGCAGTTTTCAGGAATCATTTTAAATAATGACTGTGGGGATACAACAGCACTGAGTACGAGGTTCTCTTAGCTTCTGCCGGTGACTGCAAATGCCAGGTGTACCGGTATGAAACGAGCGTTTGGTTACAAATGTGTCGATAGGGAACATTTGTTGTGAACGAGTCTTAATTTTCTTTAATACTTTGAGTCAGAAGCAAATGGCAGCAATGCTAAATGTTGGACAACAAACAATTTCTGACCGTTTGAAAGCTATGGGAAAGATCCAAAAGTGTGGAAAATGGGTGCCACATGAATTGAATGAAAGACAGATGGAAAACCGAAAAACCATTTGTCAAATTTTGCTTCAAAGACATGAAAGAAAATCAGTTTTGCGTCGAATTGTTGCTGGCGATGAAAAATGGATTTATTTTAAGAATCGTAAACGGAAAAAAATCATGGGTTAATCCGGGACAACCATCAACATCGACTGCAAAACCAGGTTGATTCGGCAAGAAGACAATGCTCTGTGTTTCGTGGGATCAGAAAGGTGTGGTGTATCATGAGCATCTAAAACCCGGTGAAACTGTGAATACTAATCGCTACAGACAACAAATGATCAATTTGAACTATGCATTGATCGAAAAAAGACCAGAATGGGCCAGAAGACATGGCAAAGTAATTTTTTTACACGACAATGCACCTGCACACAAAGCAAAACTAGTTCAGGATACAATCAAAACATTTGCCTGGGAGCTGCTACCCTACCCGCCGTATTCATCAGACTTGGCCCATTCCGACTACCATTTGTTTTCATCAATGGGACACGCATTGGCTGAGGAACACTTCGATTCCTACGAAGAAGTCGAAAATTGGGTGTCAGATTTGTTTGCTTCAAAAGACGAACATTTCTATTGGCGTGGTGTCCACAAATTGCCAGAAAAGTGGTCAAAATGTATAGAAAGCAATAGTCAGTACTTTGAATAAAATGTTTTTACTTTTCAATTCAAAATTAGTGTTTGATTTTCACAAGAAAACGCTCATTTCATACCGGTATAGCTGGGTGATATAGCTAACAACCTCTCTTCGCAACTTACTGCCTCTCTCGTGACTATATTGTTTTTCGTTAGGAATGGTTTGATAATATTCAGCTGCCCCGAAATGCATGATTAATCCGTTCTTGTTTAGTAGCGAAAATTGTCGGCTCCCAGCCGCTTAAGTAACAGAGTGTGGGTGAATTTCTTTTTCTTCCATTAACCTTCCATTGAAAAACGGGTCTGGGCACTATGGGACTTAACATCTGAGGTGATCAGTCTAACCTTCTATTAGCCGACAGCTTTCTCTCGGCTTTTTTGGCCTTGTTACCTCTGAAGCAGCCGAGACAAAGTCCAGTTGTTTGGTTCTGTGTAAAACTTAACAGGATGTCGGGCATCGTAAACTCAGTTAAGATGAACGAATCACAAGAACAGGGCGGCGCTGTAATCACTGAGTGCAGCTTGTCGGGTCGTGTGTGGGCTGAAACGAAACTGGTCGGTCGGTCGGCCGATAAATTGGTGCGTGTGTTGGGGCATTTAAGGCGAAACTGCGATCCTTACACTCGCTCCGTTCTTCATTCGAGCAAATGGCGCTCCGGACGAATTCGATATCCGTGTAACATCTGTGAGAACAGCATGTACGTGCTAATCCCACTACTGTTCTGGCTGTGAAGAACTGTTTCGTGCTCGGAACCGCTGCTATCAGCAGTGGCTGGCGGCTGTTGTGGCCAGCTGCCGGTAGTCTTCCTACGTACGGCGGAGCCCGTGGCGCGGCGCTGGAGCGTGCGGCGTTGTGTAATGGCCGGTGCGCGGTCCGTCACACGGCAGTCGCGCTCATTCTGGTTCCGCCGCCGTCAGTCGAGCCGAGCTGCTAGGCCGGACCTTATCACCAGATAAGCGGCCCGTCGCTGCCTCCTTCTGCCACCGGCCCCCGGTGCCTAACGCTGTCTGCCGCCGCCCGCAGGTACACCCAGCTGTTCGCACTGCCGCAGTCCGGGAGGCAGCGTCCCCGACGCCGTACCTGGTGAGTCAGTCACGTTCAAACTGTCACTCACTGCCAAATTAATTGTCAGCGGTTCTCAAGGTTTCTTCCCTTCGAAATATTTTTGTCCACGGCTTGGCTTAATGATTTAGAAACTACATTCCGCAGCTAATATCTGATCTATTCATTTACTTCCTGTCTTCGTATTGACTAGAAATAAGAATAATCTTCACAAGGATTTAAAGTCACTTAGAATTGTACAAAAAGGTATGCATTATTCAGGAACACACATTTTCAATAACTTGCCAGCAGCCATAAAAAGCTTAACAACCAATGTAATTCAGTTTAAGAGAAGCATAAAGGATTTATTGGTGGCCAACTCCTCATACTCCATTGATGAATTTCTCAGTAGAACCAACTGATTTGTGTTTATGTACAAGCCGGCCGCGGTGGCCGTTTGGTTCTAGGCGCTCCAGTCCGGAGTCGCGCTACTTCTGCGGTCGCAGGTTAGTCCTGCCTCGGGCATGGGTGTGCGTGATGTCCTTAAGTTAGTTAGGTTTAAGTAGTTCTAAGTTCTAGGGGACTGATGACCACAGCAGTTGAGTCCCATAGTGCTCAGAGCCATTTGAACCATTTTTTTGTTTATATACTGGGTGTTACAAAAAGGTACGGCCAAACTTTCAGGAAACATTCCTCACATACAAATAAAGAAAAGATATGTGGACATGTGTCCGGAAACGCTTAATTTCCATGTAAGAGCTCATTTTAGTTTCTTCCACCTACGCTCAATGTAGCACGTTATCGTGATTCCATACGGGATACTCTACCTGTGCTGCTACAACATGTGCCTTCACAAGTAAGACACATGTGGTTCATGCACGATGGAGCTCCTGCACATTTCAGTCTAAGTGTTCGTACGCTTCTCAACAACAGATTCGGTGACCGATGGATTGGTAGAGGCGGACCAATTCCATGGCTTCCACGCTCTCCTGACCTCAACCCTCTTGACTTTCATTTATGGGGGCATTTGAAAGCTCTTGTCTATGCAACCCCGGTACGAAATGTAAAGACTCTTCGTGCTCGTATTGTAGACGGCTGTGATACAATCATTCTCCAGGGCTGCATCAGCGCATCAGATATTCCATGCGACGGAGGGTGGATGCATGTATCCTCGCTAACGGAGGACATTTTGAACATTTCCTGTGACAGTGTTTGAAGTCACGCTGGTACATTCTGTTGCTGTGTGTTTTCATTCCATGATTAATGTGATTTGAAGAGAAGTAATAAAATGAGCTCTAACATGGAAAGTAAGCTTTTCTGGACACATGTCCACATATTTTCTTTGTGTGTGAGGAATGTTTCCTTAAAGTTTGGCTGTACCTTTTTGTAACACCCTGTGTAATATAAAGTACATTCTAACTTCTGCACCAGTTCAGTGCAGTAATGTGTTCATTGTAAATAAGTATTTAGTAGTTGTATTACACGTTTAACACCTTATAAATGAATTTAAAATTTGTTATTTTAAATTCAGTGCATTAGTAGTTGTAAAATGATTCTTTCATATAGCGTTCATTAAAAAATAACGACCATGCAACTTGGGACCTGTGGAATGTTTACATTAGCTTATTTCTTTGAGTTGTAAATATTTGTCATGTATTGTTTTCCTGACATGTTCTACGTCCTGGAGGACCTCCTCACTACGGATCAATTGGAAAGAACGTAAATCTAATCTAACAATCACGCGACATGAACTGCTCCTCCATCGCTGTTTCCGATCTTTCCAGTACTCCAGCTTCCCATGTCCTTTTTTCTTCTTCTGTCCATCTTGTTTCTAATTACTAAGTTCTTCCTTGAAAGCCTCCTAAATTTAGTATGTTGCTCTTAAGGTTTGTTTTTTTACTGCTCATTCTTCGATGTTTCTTTATAGTTCTTTCATTTCTGTAATTCGTGCGATTGTTGATTTCTTTTTCCAGTCAGAGGGCTGTTTTTGTTCCCTTCTTCTCATATATTCGGTAGAGATGTCAAGAAAAGATTGATCTTAGCTTTATTACTTTAGATATGTCTATTTTTCGTATACACCCTCGTTATTTGTCATTTTCCAACCATCTGTAATTTGTATTGTACTCATTATTCTTCTAATGATTAGTCGTTGACGTACCCCTAATCTGTCCAGCTTATAGTTCGTTCAGCAATGAACAATAAACGTTCTGGTTCTAATATTGTTGTATATTTTGGTTTTATTTTTCTAGATATCTATTCCCTGATGTACATATTTTTTTCGAACCATATTCTTTTTCCATTTCATTAACTCTGACTTCTATTATAACTTTCTCTAGTCCATTCTGCTGTATGATTCCTCCAGGATATTAAAATTTACTAACACGGTGTATTTTACGTACCGTATTTGTTCCTATGCATTTTGGTGCATACTGTTTTTTCAGCTGAAATTCTGAGAACGGTTCTGTTCGCTGTCTCTTTTAAGGAGATTCGAGTAACTACTTTGACATTCTGAGTATTTTATTCATTTATACTTAATTTTTTCCGCGACTAGTTTCTGGACCGCAGCCCCTTTTCAGTTCCTTCCATTCATGCACTCAGCAAAGCTGGAATCTAGCAACGAGTGTTAGATACACAAAACGCTTGTCGGGTGATAAGGGTATTATGAATTACGTTGTATGTGGTTTCCCTAAATAACTTGAACGGACTGTCTGAATTGCGTAATTAACAAATCTGATTGACCTGGTCCACTAGAGTTTATGCTAAGTCTCTAGCGACCACAGTGTTAACAGGACGTAAAACATCAATCACCTCATACCTCGCGGCATATGAAATGCGACCTTAACGTAAAAACTGTTAAATCTACCAGGAGGTCGGCATTTTCCGCTGTTTGTGCGAGTGGAGTGAAATTAGCAGTTTATTTATGTAAAATGTTGAATGTAGTGTCACTTCTGTAATCTCACCCGACGTCGGAATTAGGCTGCAAGGTTACGCCTCGACTGAGAGTTGGCGAATCGACTGAATGTGTGTGACAAACAAATTTTGTGTTGACAGTTTCAACCATAGCGTTAGTTTTCGACAAAATTTGTTCCAAATTTAAATAGTGTCAAATCTGCTTGGAGTTTGGTTCAGTGACGTTTAATTTCTGAGATTCCATTGTAGTCAAAATTCACTCCAAATGTAACGCACTTTCCTCTAACTAAAACTATAAACCGAATTCAAAAATGCTGTATTATGTAACATGAAAAACTCCGATAATTATTTTTTACATCAACTGTGGGAACTCCTAGAGAAGGTAGGCGAAGCTCCTGCGTAACTCTGTCAACAAGTCTATGGCCGAATTTTCAGTTAGATCTAGTGGCAAGTCTGATGACCACTACGTAAACAGGACACTGAACTTTACCCCCTCCTTCTCTTCTGTGTATAAAATGTGGCTGTCATTTCAGAACTATTTGTAAATCTGAGAAGAGGGTAATGTTTTCCGTATTCAGTAATTAAGTTTTTGTTTACTTGCGGTAGGCCGCATGTGACGTAATGAGCATCACATGCTTGATCTACTGGTGAAATGTAAGTTTCCTCATGGAGCTTCATAAAGTTAGCTACAGTCCGAAAGTCTATACTTTGGTTTTCAGTTTTTTGGGATAAAATTAGAATATCGCATATTCAGTGCCGCATTCACCCGATGAGATGCCACACCATTGTCAGCTGCCAGATTTTTATGTTTTTGTCAAAATTAGCAACAGTTTATCCACGACAATACTCTTTCGTAGTAATCTACAGATGTAGTGAATTTCGCCTCACTGCAGTCTAGCTTCACTCAGCAGTGCAGCTTTCTTAAAAATTTATTGTGGTAACATTGTTCTCTAATAGAGATCGAGGTGTAAAATAGGTTGGGAGCTTCTGAAGGAAAGCTCCATCATAAAAAGCTTAGTTACTGGGCAATTAAAGCACTCATTCAGAAAACAGTGGGTGACCAGAGATCACGTATTTTTATTACTTTGAACTGTACGTTCGGGTCTATAACATGTGCTACACAACAAAACTGTAGTTATGCTCATCTTTTAAAAAAAATACATCGTGCGGTATGTCGCACTAGTTTCCAGTGTAAGCCTTTATCTTGTGTTCTGATATTTTCAGGTTTTTAATGTTTGAAGAGACAAAAGGCTGCTTCGAGAGTTAAAATACGCGCCTTTCTGCTTCATAGTTACTCGTTAAAGCAGGCGGGTTGCATGGCATTCTTCACCGTTTGACATTTAGAGTACATCGTAAACGAAACTGAGGGAGACATCGCTGTGGTTAAGCCTTTGGGGAGGGGAGAGAATGTACTAATTAAAATTTCTTATGGTCTTTCTCCATGCCATGACTGAAGTGTCTCATCTTGTGCTCTGAACTGCACGTAAGACAGCCCACGCGCTACGCTTTCTCACGGTGTAGAGTCTCTTGGTAACGCGTCTACTTGTCATGGTGGAGGAAGCCAATAGGAGATTAGTATATGGTAGATAATGAACAGCTGTTAACAGGTAAGTTTTTATGTTGGTAATATACGAAATACCGGCGTTTTTGCGTTGTCTTCCCGTAAGTGTTGTTTTCCGCATATTGACGTTCTTGTTATTGATATAGGCCTCCAGCAGATTTAAAGTTACAGTATTTTCGAATATCATTTACAATTTTGTCTGAAATACGAAAGGAAGATATGGAAAACATTGACAGGAAGAAGGGACAGGATGACAGGATATCTGTTAAGACATCCATTCCATGGTACTAAAGGGTATAGGTTAAGAATTGTAGAGGAAGACAGATTGGAATACGTCCAGGAAATAGAGGGCATAGGCGACAGTTGCCTCTCTGAGATGAAAAGGCTGGCACAGGAAAGGAATCCGTGGCGGGTCGCATCAAACCAATCACAAGACTGATGAAGCAATAAAATTAATAAATTTAAGTTCCAGGACGTCTTTTCTGAAAGCATTTGTGTGTACTGTAACTTTGTACAGAAGTAAAAAGTGAAAGCTGAGCAACTCAGACAAGACGCGATTGGATTTTACGTTGTGCTACAGACGTATGCTGAAGATTAGTTGAGCGGGTCGAATAAGTAATCTGGTACTGATTTGAATTGTTCAAAAAGAAACATATTTCACAACCTGACTAAAGACTGGAAGACAGGACACGGACCGTGACAACGCGCCCCAGACCGCGTGGCTACACCGCGCGGCCGAATATGTGTCTCGGTCATTGTAGACGCACTTTCCATGCTGACCGACAAATGCAGAGCCAGTTGTCGAGTTGTGATGGCCGGTCGGCACGAATGATGACATCGGCACGATTCGGCATGTCTTGAGCAGTGGCTGTGACAGACAGGACGTCTCGAGAGTGGCTGATCATGGAACTCTGTTGCTGCGTTTCTTGAGGCTGTAACTTTTTCCCATCGCTCAACTATACTCCTATCAACTGCAGCATCGCCACACACTGCACACAAACGTTTATGGATGTTCATCACGGTTTCTTTTTCTGCACACAAGAATCTAATAACAGCGCGCTGCTTGTAATGTAAGTCGTATGTAGATGCCATTTATGACTCTTCGCTACGGCTCTGTCATCTGCCAGAACGGTCCGAAACTTCACCGGCGCACAGAGCAAACATCAAGCGTGAAAAGGGTGTTTATGTATATTAGTACCTTTCTAAGAAAAATGTGGGGCGTTACTTATCGAACGACCCTCGTACATTTCTGTGGAATGACGAGCATATTCTTGGATTTTCAGCTCGGCGCTGCAGTGCAGTAATTATGAAAATGACAAACTTTAACAGCCCTTACTGAAGGCAGATGAAACTATCTGGTTCTTGAGACTTTTTAAGTCTCAAACATGTGATCTTTATATGCAGAGTAAAGCGTCAAATGAAAATTTGTACTGGGGCCAGGATTCGAACCCAGGTCTCCTGCTCACCAGGTGGATGCGCTAACCACTACGCCACCCTGGCACAGTGGCTTTGCACAACCGCACGGACTGCTATACCACGCCTCACGCCTCACTCCTCAGTTCAAATTCACATTCACGCCTCAGCACACTTTGTATTCACTCTAAATTCGAACGGCATTGCAGAGACCCTCCAACAGTATTGGATTAACACCTCAGCATGGAACAAATCGGGAGATTCTGCCTGAAACCTAGGCATCGGTCGTTTAATTAAATGAAACTGCGGTTCCAGGTACCTTGGCTCGAATCCTATCCCGGTAAAAATTTTCATAGATCGCTCGAGTCTGCGTGTATACATCTTGGTTGTCATCTATTTATAATCGTGCATTTCAGGGTGTGGATAGACGTAGCGTAGACGGACGTAGCTGCCAAATTTATGCTGTGACTTCGGTAGCGCTTCTTCCGGAAAACTGTACAAACTAGCAATGTCTATTTAACTCACGCTGCGATTGGGTATTAGGAAGCAATAACAATGTTCATTTAGCTAATATTTATTGTGGAGAGGATTTGGTGGTGGGCTGATCTGTTGTGTAATTGGACGTAGAGGTTAGGTTGAAAGCTGAGAGTTGAAGCCAGCGAGTGTGTTGTGTGTGAAGAGGATCTCGATTGTTTACTGCCAGATTAACGAGAGGACTCGGTAATGGTTGTTTCATAGGATAGTTCGTATTCAACCTAATGACTGCTGAGGAGATCGTTTCTTTGCATCCGAAAGACTGTTTCAGATTGCAGTAACATGCACACACAGCTTATGTAATGGATGTCACCAGTGGTTTCAAATTCGTGTATATTTGTCGTATTGTATCAACGTGTCATTTGTGTTTAACCTCTAACTAGGTAATCGTGGATGAACAGAGATAACTGGCGCAGTAATTACAGCAGTGGACCCTCATCCTGAAGTACGACGCTTCAGATATGCGTCCCGTAACAAAAACGTTTCGGTGGTTCTCCTGAATCCGTTAACACGTTGACTGAGACCAGGCCGCCGGCGGACACTGATTTTGTAAATGAGTATTGTGCATAAATACGTATTGCTTGAATGAGTCGACACTGGTGCGCAGGAAATAAGGTGGAATATCTTGTTTGTTTAGAATTTTGTGTTTTTGCAATTAGAAAAACTGCGCCAATTAGATTGCTGCAAAGTTCGTAGCGTTTTTGTTTTGCATGCTGGTATTTCGGTTGCTATGGATTTCTTTATCGATTGTCTTTTATTTGTAGTTCCCTGTTGTTATTTGAGTGTATGATGTCATTGTGCAATCTGGAGATGGTGAGTGGAGCGGTGGACGCTAGAAAATTGAGTGCTAAATGGAGAAATCGGAACATTGCCGACATTCTTCTGTTTGAGTTCAGTAGAGGGATGACAGCAGCGGGGGCCCCGAAATAATTTGGGGGTCTAGTTTAGCAGGGGATACAACCCTTCGGCTTTGACCAATGACGTCAGAATTCGCCAGAGAGCGTGTATTACAAAGATGAAAGAGCTGAGAAGAACGTTCAGAAACAAAGGAATGCAAGAGAAAAACTGTACTTCACATATATAAGGGCCAGTAGTATTTTCACGTTAACGATATCGCATGTTTGTATCTTAGTATTTCTCCTCAAAATACAATGGAAAGAAATGTATATTACTAGCAAAGAATACATCACGTTACATGTATGTCAGTTGTATCTCGAAAGTCTTTCGAACTGTATTGCTTACGTGCAGTACGGGATAAAAGTTCAGCGTAGTCGATTTCTTAGTTTCAACTAGCATTGCTGTGCTGTTGTTCACCTGAACTATGTATCCCCTGCTTCACTAAACCGTAAATGAAACACCCGATACAAATTAAAAGCTCATTCGAAGTATGTTGCTTAAGTACAGTACGGAATAAGAGTTTGTCGTAAGTCGATTTCTTCGTTTTCACTAGCATTACTGTCCTGTTCTTCACTTGAACGATGTATCCTCCGCTTCAGTAAACCCTAAGTGGAAGACGGGATACAAATTGTCGATGTCTTGTTTATTTCGTCTCCGCTATTACTAACAGTCTTTTCTTACGTACATATCAGTATTACTGATGACAGAAGGACCTACGTATGTAATATATGTATACCATACTTCCGTTGACCTCGATATATGTACACTGGCAACGAAAAGGTGGAAATAGACGTACGTTACATTTGCAACCTGTACCTCAATTGAACTACACGGAGACAAGATGACGACACATGTACAATTTGCATCCCGTACTTCACTATGGGGTACAGTTTTCTTGTTGCCTTGGACTCCAATAGTATCCCATTCGTTACTTCAGCTATATAGCTATACGCAACATTTGTCTTGCTCGCCAATTGACATATATAATGTCAGTGTAAAGGCGAAGTGAAGGACGGGATACAAATTTTAGCTGTGTCGGGGGTTTCGCCTGTAATATAGCAAGTACACATTCGAAAATGTCGTACTGATACTAGTGCTGGGAAACGAAAGAAGATCGACAGCTGAGAAATTTCTATTACGTACTTCACAACACGAAAATACACATTGGTGAAATAACAGTGAAATATGTCAAAATTGTGAAATACAGTGAAAGAAGCAAATGGAAAAGTGAGCTTACCATACGGAAATATCGAGGAATAACCGAAGCTCGCCTAGACACAGTAACGAAAATTACATACCCACAATCAAACAAATCCATTTCTATAAACGAAAATAAGACACTAAAAATTGTTCTACAATAACAAACTAATACTCCAAATTACCTCAATATCATTACGAATAATTATTTTAATGTACAATGATAGCGCATCCGGAACATAGAACTGTTTTATTATCTATGCCTCGAAGTAAAGACATTACTATCTATGACTAATGTATGACGTCATTGGTCAAAGCCGACGGGTTGTATCCCCTGTTTCACTAGACCCCCATTGGGGCCACTGAGGATAATGTTACTGGACAGAATGCGGAAGGAAAATTTTCTCGTTTTGAGGAGGATCGTTTCGACATTAGTGACTCTCCACGCACATGAAGACCTTCGGGGTTTAGCGAAGATCGTTTAAACGCATGGATCCCCAATGATCCACATCATTGTACTCCAGAAAAGGCAAATGTGATGAAATGTGGTTATTCGACAATCATGTGACATCTGCTTGCGAAGTAGGTGTATGGATATCGCCTGTTCGAAGCCAAAGTCAGAAAAATCAACGGGTGACCATATGTGCATCTGTTTGCTCGTCATCAATTGGCTCGTGAACATCGTTGACCATTCGTAATTTGTATCGTTAATGGTGACGAGGAGCGGTATCTTTATGCTAACATAAGGAAAAGAAAAGAATGGTTGAGCCCAAACAAAGCAGCAACTTCCCTTGCAAAGACCTGGGCGCATCAACGAAAGATAATGTTACGCATGTGGTGGAATAGCAACGGTGTGGTGTACTGCGAATTGCTACCCCGAGGAGTAACAATCACTGCTGACATTAGTTTTCAAGAACTGAGACATCTTGGAGATCCAGTCAATGTTCAACGACCAGGATGACTGCGTGAAGTGATGCTACTCCAAGCTAACGCCCTTCCGCATTCTGGTAGACTGACAAAAAAAGCTATACATCAGCTGGTTTGGGAAGTCATTCCGTACCCACATTATTCACCTATTATTGCACTCTTTAATCTTTTTCGCATTCTATAGAACAACCCTAAAGAAACTTACTTTCCAAATGAAAATGCGCTCAGAACATGGCTCGACGAATCTTCGGCTCAAAACCACGTTATTTCTACAGTTGCAGAATCGAGAAGCTACCCCCGAGTTGGCAGACTTATATATAGTGAAGGAGAATATATTGATGACCAAAGCGTCTGTTACGTGTATCTGTTGTTTATTAGTTTATTAAACGTGCAGAAAGACGCTACGAACTGACGTACCAATGTAATCGATTAAGATGGTGGGGTCACTTCGAACGGATGGAAGAAACCAATATAGTCCAGTATACTCGAGAAATTCCTTTAAATGAATTAAAATGCGAAGTCATGTTGGGAAGCTAAGGAGGAAATTGACATACTTACGGATATCGCTAAAGTAATCTTCTCTGGGATAGGAGCCGTGAAGAAAATGATAGGAAAACTTGGAAGAGGCTTCTCGTCAACTCCCGGTAAACTGCGACACGATGACGACCATAAATGGTTTTTGCGCAAATGGATCCGTACCGTCAAAACTTAGAACGGCACGACGTTGTAAACGTCGAGAAACGGCTGGTTCCGTTGATGAATATTGGAGGATGTTGCAAGAACCTTATGTCGGTGATCCAGTATTCCGGTTTCTGACGAAGACATGTTTCTGGATTAGACTGATACAGCAGCGATTTTTTTCTTTGTTATTTAACACCTTATACAAAGGTGGACCGGCAGCGGCAATATTACGCCGCTCTTCGGCAACAGATAGTACAAATAACAAGGAAGACAAAGAAAAACAAAACATAATGATGTACAAAAAACAGTACACACCTTAGTAAAAAGAGCCGTTCACAGGTGTAAAATAAAAAAACGTTCAGCACTTGTACACGAACACTGATGACTAAAATGACACACGTGAACGATGGAGCGTGGGCGGTGAAACACTAAAGCACTAACACGACGGCATACACAAGAACCGATGGCGATGATCGGCGCGCGAATGTTCACGTGACGTGTAAGAGTCCGCGGACCTGCCATAGGGGGAAAAGGTGGGGGAGGAGGGAGAGGGCAGGGTGTAGATGCCAGTGGCAGAGGAGACGGGAGGGGGAGGAAAGGAGGTGGGGGAGGGGAAACCCGGGGGGGGGGGGGGGAGGGGACAGTAGCGATGATGACAGCGAGTATTTGTAATACAAACAAGACACTGTAGGCTGTACTAAACAGTGTAGCTTGTGGCCGGCGGCGGTCACATTGCCCCAGGTGTGAGGTTTTCCTGCGTTCTGCCGGTGGCCTCATGGCTGTCAACGTGTTAAGGCGAATTCCAGGATGATTCCTTTGGAAAGGGCGCTGCCGAATTTAAACACAACCAGAGCTTACTCTGGGTCTCTAATGACGTCGTAGACGTCACGTTAAACCCTGTATTTGTCTTGCCTTAAGCACGCACTAATTTGTTTTTATGAATTAACAATTAATAATAGGAAATATAGTACAATATAATAGTAACTAAAACAAAAATCATTACAACCGTTGGAGAGTAACAGTATGGTTTTAGATCAGTTGGGTCATGCACTGGGGCAGTATTCATTCTGTGAAAGGTTGTACAGAAATCCATTGAATAAGACAGACCAGCTTATCTTTGGTTTGTTGATTTACAGAAGGCTTTAGATGGAATTCAATTCTGCTCCACAATCGGAGGATTGCTTTCAAGTTAACAAAAACAACTGAAGACCTTTATTCCAGCAACCACATCGAGGCGAAAATTGGTTCCAGGTTAACTAGCCGCATAGCAGTTAATAATGGTATTAGACAAGGTGACTTTTTGAGCCGTCTGAGTTTTAATACACTCATGGACGAGATAAAGAAGGTACTGGCCGATAGTGGTTACAGACCGGGGGGGGCGGGGCGGAGAAATAAAAACCATTTATTATGCTCATTCAATTCTGCTGGCAAACAAAGATAACCTACAGGAACTTCTGCATATTTTTAATGTGGCAGCCAAAAAACTAAATATGTTAATATCCACTCAGAAAACCTAATGTATGACTACAGCTGTGGAATCAGAGGCAAGCTGGAAATGATAGAAAAATTAGTAATAACATGTAAATATCTTCATATTGAACTGCAAAGC
The DNA here is from genome assembly GCF_023864275.1 of Schistocerca cancellata. Taxonomy (NCBI): domain Eukaryota; kingdom Metazoa; phylum Arthropoda; class Insecta; order Orthoptera; family Acrididae; genus Schistocerca; species Schistocerca cancellata. Next base: position 294,439,374 of record NC_064631.1, on the reverse strand, counting down.
AGTGGAAATGTCGAAAAGGCAGAGAAAAAGTAGGAAAAACAAATAGTGGCAGGGTGTTCAAATGATAATATTTGGAAAAATAAGCATACAGCAAAAGTTTCAGAGGCAATAATATCCAAAACAGATTGTACAGTTATGCCATACACAACGGAGACAAGATCAGAAACATCAAAAACAGACTTTTGGAAACCAGGGAAATAAAATTCTGTGAAGGATTACAGGGAAGACGCAGAGAGAAGTGAAAGCATTAGAAAATGATATACAGTGGACTTCATTAATGATTGAGTACATAAGAGAGCATGAAAAAACACACAGGATGGATGGATGACAGAAAGATTGTGAAAATCGTAAGAAATAAATCACTAACTGGTAAAGGAAATATTGGCTGTCCAAGGAAAAGACGGAGTGAAAACCTCAGGGTGCGCTGAGGGGTACTGAAGGAAAGAAGTTTTATCCTGAAAAGACCTATTAAAAATTAAACGTTGTTTTCGATATGTTTATTAAGTTTCTTCAATTTTCAGTATACTTTTGAACCTGCTCTCACACGTAAACATTGAATGGAAGAATTTATTTACTCTGTGTATAAGCTCTTATATTTGTGTGATGCTAGAAAAAGGTATTTGCTGGGGACACACAGCGAGGAATCCATAGGCTTAGACACCATTCAGCTAGGCAAACTCTAAGTCAGTAGGGAAACGAAGGTGATCTGATGTTCCTTTAACACTTATTAGTTCTTAGATTTCCCGTTTAATAAGCTTGGGAAATCTCCAGGAATGCTCACACTAGTTTTGATTGAAATAGACTGTAACTGTCACGTAAATCTGCTAAGCGCTGAGCGCTAGCCAGTGGTCAAATAAACGTAGGAACTGCTTGAATTCTGTAAGTGGCGATTTCTGCGATTTCTGCGCTTACTGGTTCTGCCGCCCATTGACGTTCGTATTTAGGTATATGGAACGGATGCACATATTTCTGTTGAAACAGTTTTTAATGGTTGGTTGTGGTGACGAAATGAAAAGTGATTTTTAATTGCCTTGAGGAAAGGACATAATTCCCTCGAAATTACAGTATGTACTCAGTCTGACCAGAATTGCTTTAAGTTACAAACTTGTGTTTCTGCGATGGAAAGGACATAACGCTATCGTTAAAATGTTGGCTACTGAGAATAAACTGCCAGTCCATTTTAACTACCTATCAACACTCATGATGGCTGTTGTTCACCTAGTCTTTGTTTCAAGTGAGGGAGATCTGTAGTAAACTTTCACCGAGAGCTTTTGACATAAGGATAGGAAATAATTGCTTTAAATGACACTCTTAACAAAGTAAAAAAAGGTAGCGTCTGCCATTACTTTAAATAACGTTAAATGATGTTTACGTAAGAATAGTGGTAAAACTTTACGACGGTGGATACCCGTGGCCTTCACTTTTATAACACTTTTGCTTCAAAAATCTTCGCAGGAAGCGATAATGTTAATTCAAATTTTGCTCGCTTAAGAGCTTTCGAATGCCGTGAAAGGATATATACATGAATAAATGTTTCAGTATTTCAAAAACAATAATGGAAGACTAATTAGCCTACGTGTGGCTTATTATTTGTAGTAAATATTCGGGTCTATGGTATTATATTTGCGAAAGGGACATCCTCTATTAACGAAACACGGTGCTGTTATCACAAAAGTTTCATCTTTTACCAGAAAATGTTCTTGTGATCTGTAGGTTACCACTGTGCTTACTAATACATCTTTTACAGAAAATTTCGTTAGAGATTACATGTACACTTGGTACAGCCACCCTTAGCACATGAAGATTGACCTCTCAGGTCAAACACTTTACTTTAGCCACTTTGAAACTAAAACTGAAGAAAAATGAATATACTTGCATTCGTTGGTAGTGGAGATGAAGCACTCAACTGGCCATACAGATCGGTTTTTATAAATGAGCAAAGGCAAATGTTGGATTGTTTCCGTTGAACGTGTGAAATCATAGTTTCGATTATCACCTCGAAAAAATAAAGCTATATAATTTTTGTCCAGGTTGATGTCTTCAGGCCTAGCATATACTGAATTCCCCTTGCCTCAGAACCGTAGAAAGCCGCTAGAGGGGCCAAAATAAAATGGCGAGGTCCGTTGATAAATTGAAGGCGGGCTGGGCTGTTTTATTTTGGCTCCTCCATAGGCTTTCTACAGCACAACACCACGAAGATTTCAATGTACGTTAGGCCTGAAGAGATTAACCTGCAACAAGAAAATTGACGTAGCTTCATTTTTTTCGAGATGCTAATTAAAACTTCGTCTACTCTTCGCGCAGCCACAACCGTTTTCTACCCATCTTTTTTTCGTTTGAGCTATTGCTACTTCTCCGGGAGAGCGGAGGAGGAAGGGGGGGGGGGGGGGTGCGGCGGTAAGGCAACTTTCGTTACAGGGAAGTTGACGGGAACTGATAGCACTAAGCCAGACTTTTTTCCTTCCAAACGAGGAAGACTTTTATGACACAAAGCAGAGTAGAAGCGAGATAAAAATTATCGCGGCGAGACTTCAGTTATTTGCCCATCCGCGTACCTCACGTCTTGTGGCAGCGGTTGGTGTGGATAAACAGGAAGTGGCAGAGGTATTTAAAACAGATAAGTTTTAAAGAGCACATTTTGTTCAACCTGCTGACAAGCTTCGTTGCTCTTTCACAGTAATTTCAGCATGCTTCATTTGGTAGTTAAAGTTGCCATAGCAAACGATTACAATGCTTCGCGCGCTTCGTAACAAATATTGCTGTTCAAGAGCATTGGGAAATGCATTTACCAAATGCCGCAAAGTCTGCTATATCTTACCTTCCTTCAATTTCCCCCTCCCCGTCCTCCCTAAACTCAGGTGCTTAAAACTGTCAGTGTGTGACGAGCATGAGGCCCTAAGCTACTACAATATTTGCTTTACAACGCTGCAATTTTACAATGTATTTTCTCAGACTCACTCTGTAGGATAGATTCCCTGCTGACAACCCAGCTCACTCATAGGGCGTGAACTGTGGTTTCTCCCACTTCCTTCCTTTATTTACGCCACTTATTTCAATTAGCTTACGTTCGGCCACCATACCTGGATTTGACCGCCTTCTCAAAAATTTTTTTGCGTAGGTCGCCCAATATAGAGCATTGATCCTTCATCATTTAGTTAAAATATAGCAGGTCAGCAACTGGAAGCAGTTAATTCCATAAATTATCTGGTAGTAGGCATTAGGAGTGATTTAAAATGGAATGATCATATAATGTTGATCGTCGGTAAAGCAGATGCCAGACTGAGATTCATTGGAAGAGTCCTACGGAAATTCAATCCGAAAACAAAGTAGGTTACAGTACACTGCTCAGCAGTGTGGGATCCGTACCAGATAGGGTTGATAGAGGGGAGAGAGAAGATCCAACGGAGAGCAGCGCGCTTCGTTACTGGATCATTTGGTAATCGCTAAAGCGTTACGGAGATGATATACTCCAGTGGAAGACTTTGCAAGAGAGACGCTCAGTAGCTCGGTACGGGCTTTTGTTGAAGTTTCGAGAACATACCTTCACCGAGGAGTCAAGCAGTATATTGCTCCCTCCTACGTATATCTCGCGAAGAGACCATGAGGATAAAATCAGAAAGATTAGAGCCACACAGAGGCATACCGACAATCTTTGTTTCCACGAACAATACAAGACTGGAATAGAAGGGAGAACCGATAGAGGTACTCAAAGTACCCTCCACCACACACCGCCAGGTGACTTGAGAAGTATGGGTGTAGATGCAGATGTTGTAGCCAGTCCGTGTGGAAAGTGGCCTGTCACCCGAAAGGTAGTATCTTCCTGACCACACAGCAATCGCACTATTTATGCACGAACTGTTACCTGTCAGCGCTTGCTGGACTTCAGAGGCCGGTCTGGGGAACCCATGACTCCGGGCACTGGTCATCAAGCTAGACGGCGTTTTCTCTGGCTAGGGGCTTCCGGGTGACGGCTCTCGTTCGGAATAGGCAGAATCATGGCGGATATTTGGCATCATGAAAGGCCGAAAGCTATGTGGTGGCGGCGAGGCCCCGGAAGTATTTTCAGACAGACCACAATTCAGATTAAGACCATACGAAATTCCCCCTTGTTGGCTGCGTCATGGGCTGAACGCAAAACAAAGCAACTAGCAGATATTTATTCCGCCCTGTTCCTCGTTCGCATCCGAACGAATTAAGGATCCTATGTCTCCTAAGGCAATGTGTTTTTGCTGATACTATCGAAAACTTATTTGCGAACTGTTTTCCATTAGCAAAAGACCATAGTCCATCTTAAGACAGAAAATCCTACCCAGCCCCAAGCATTATCTGACACAACTTGCTGATGTACCTGCTAGGTAAAACCCAGTAAGAACCTAAACACGGCCTCGTATTTAATATTTTACCGTGACCGAACACTGCAGATGGATGAACACTTTGAGAAACGAGGGATCCACTTTGTGCATCATGTACATAGAGCCCCATCGGAGAAAGAGTAACACCAAAGCATCCAGCCTTGCTTTTACGGGTACTCTGCTTCCAGGAAAGTCCAAAATAATGATTCACCGCAGCGATGTGAAATCACATTTCCCGTCCCCTTTGCGATGCCTTAAGTGCCAGTGCTTCAGACACATCCTCACGATGTACGACATGAGTTGTAGAAACTTGTCCATCACTTAGCGAAAATTCACCACCTGTCTGTCTCATCTGCGATCCCCGAAGTGTGCTACCCTACTTAAGAAACGCACAGTACAGGAACTGAATGGCTTTATACTTCCTCAAAAAAATATGGCCGTTAACATCCTGTCTAGACGGTATCAACTTTACCACTGTCCAGGTCGACAGCAGTATCTGGCGTATTTATACCTCGACGTTGACCTCAGAGAGTCGTGAAAAAAAACTTGACTTGCCAACCGACTGGACAGTGAAAGCTGCTAGCCGATTGCTATAATATCGTCAGGTACTGATGTCAGAAAGGAGCGGGATAATCATACCACCTGTCTACAGATGTCATTTCCTTAGTGTGTAGTATGTTACCAGATTTCAGGAAATAGAGGTTTAATAGCTCTAGTCTTAAGAAAAGTCTGCCCAAAATTCGAGCGAAGCCTTTCAAACTCAATGCCGGAAAAAAATTCGTGACAGAACTGAGCAGTACTGCATGCAGGCTTGGGGACGAAGAGTAAAGTGAGCATCTGTGTTGTGAACAGCAAGTACGATTAATTAATCTAAAAAATTTTGGAAAAAATCATTACAAACCTCAAACACCGGTGACATTTGCACTATTATCCTGATATTTTTAGAGCAATACAGAAACATAAATAAATGAGGGTAAGAAATCGAAATGCAAGTACTTCGTAACCAACAGTCAGTAGGAACTTTATAAGAAATCACACATAAAATATACCTGTGCAACTTTTTAGTTTGAATAAAGACTTCAGCCTGTACGAGGTGCATTAAAGTTCTAATGCCTCCGATTTTTTTCTAATTAACTACTCACCCGAAATCGATGAAACTGGCGTTACTTCTCGACGTAATCGCCCTCCAGACGTACACATTTTTCACAACGCTGACGCCATGATTCCGTGGCAGCGGCGAAGGCTTCTTTAGGAGACTGTTGTGACCACTGGAAAATCGCTGAGGCAATAGCAGCACGGCTGGTGAATGTGCGGCCATGGAGTGTCTTTCATTGTTGAAAAAAGCCAAAAGTCACTAGGAGCCAGGTCAGGTGTGTAGGGAGCATGGAATCACTTCAAAGTTATCACGAAGAAACTGTTGCGTACCGTTAGCTCGATGTGCGGGTGCGTTGTCTTGGTGAAACAGCACACGCCCAGCCCTTCCCGGACGTTTTTGTTGCAGTGCAGGAAGGAATTTGTTCTTCAAAACATTTTCGTAGGATGCACCTGTTACCGTAGTGCCCTTTGGAACGCAATGGGTAAGGATTACGCCCTCGTTGTCCCAGAACATGGACACCATCATTTTTTCAGCACTGGCAGTTACCCGAAATGTTTTTGGTGGCGGTGAATCTGTGTGCTTCGATTGAGCTGACTTGCGCTTTGTTTCTGGATTGAAAAATGGCATCCACGTCTCATCCATTGTCACAACCGACGAAAAGAAAGTCCCATTCATACTGTCGTTGCGCGTCAACATTGCTCGGCAACATGCCACACGGGCATCCATGTGGTCGTCCGTCAGCATTCGTGGCACCCACCTGGATGACACTTTCCGCATTTTCAGGTCGTCATGCAGGATTGTGTGCACAGAACCCACAGAAATGCCAACTCTGGAGGCGATCTGTTCAACAGTCATTCGGCGATCCCCCAAAACAGTTCTCTCCACTTTCTCGATCATGTCGTCAGACCGGCTTGTGCGAACCCAAGGGTGTTTCGGTTTATCACACGATGTTCTGCCTTCATTAAACTGTCGCAACCACGAACGCACTTCCGACACATCCATAACTCCATCACCACATGTGTCCTTCGACTGTCGATGAATTTCAGTTGGTTTCACTCCACGCAAATTCAGAAAACGAATGATTGCACGCTGTTCAAGTAAGGAAAACGTCGCCATTTTAAGTATTTAAAACAGTTCTCATTCTCGCCGCTGGCGGTAAAATTCCATCTGCCGTACGGTGCTGCCATCCCTGGGACGTATTGACAATGAACGCGGCCTCATTTTAAAACAATGCGCATGTTTCTATCTCTTTCCAGTCCGGAGAAAAAAATATCGGAGGCCTTAGAACTTGAATGCACCTCATAGATCTCCGACCGCTGGATTCTGATCGCAAAATACTGTTTCGGTTATGTTAGAATGTAGTAAAATTGGGGGCCTGGAGTTTTGGGGAGCCCTGCGGAAGCAACGGCACGGTTTTGCTGAGACTGCGCCACTCCGCCCGATCCCGAGAGGAATCACAAGTAAGGCACAGCAGTAGGCTGCCCTGCAAGGGCCCGCTAGGGAGGAGACAGCGGCAGGCCCACTCGCTTCCCACAGGGATCGCTGCCAGCCTACTCTGTGACGTTCTCAGAGGAAGTGCTGGGGGAAGGGACAGCGTGCTCAGAGGCAGCGGGCGAGAAGTCTCCAACATGGCATCAAGAACTTGCTTGATAGCTCTGCCACATAAAGGGTGACAATTATTGAACTAAGTGTCACTCCAAAAGAAATGCACACTATTTTGTAAAAACAGTTTTCATTCTGCATGTGTGAAAGTTTTACAGTGTGTAGATACACCCTTCCCGCTTGTTTTCAAACCTGTTCCCGTGAGTGGCGCCGTCACAGCATGTGTTCAAGATTGCTGCTATACTTGACTTTCGTCAGAAGCAACGTGCTGTCATAGAATTCCTGTGCTGTGAAAACGAGACAGTGGGAAACATCTACAAGAGGTTGAAAAGATGCACGGAGATGATGCTGTCGATCGCAGTACAGTTAGTCGGTGGGCAAGCAGGTTACGTGATGAAAGCGGGCACGGCAATATTGAGGACTGTCCTCGTAGCGGCAGGCCTCGTACTGCACACACTACAATGTACAGAGAGTTGACGAATTGGTGGCTGCTGACACACATCACAGTGAACGAATTGTCATGCTATGTTTGGATAGGGGAAGGAAGTGTTTGCAGAATACTGAAAGTGTTGGCGTTAAAAGTTTGTGCCAGGTGGCGTCCCAAGATGATGACAGTGGCTCACAAAGAAACAAGAAAAACGGTATGCAGCGAAGTTTTGGAACAGTAAGAGAATGTGGAGATGAATTTCTTGGGAGAATTGTGACAGGTGATGAAACACGGCTCCATATTTTTTCACCAGAGACGAAGAGGCAATCTATGGAGTGGCATCATGCAAATTCACCCAAGAAAAAAAAATTTCAAATTCACACCTTCTGCTGGAAAAGTTATGGCTAGTGTTTTTCGATTCCGAAGGACTCTTGCTTGTGGACATCATGCCAAGTGGAACCATCCTAAATTCTGATGCATATGTGACGACACTGAAGGAACTTCAAACTCGACTGAGTCGTGTTCGAACACCTCTGCAAAAGCAGGATGTTTTGATGTTGCATGACAATGTACGGCCACATGTCAGTCAAGAAACCATGGAAGCGATCACAAAACTCGGATGGACAACAGTCCTGACCTGGCTCCATGTGACTATCATCCCTTTGAGAAACTGAAAGACTCCCTTCGTGGAACAAGGTTTGAAGTGCAGACTCCCTTGTGCACGCTACCAAACAGTGGCTCCAACAGGTTGGTCCAGAATTTTACGGTGCGGGTATACAGGTGCTGATTCCAAGATGGCGTAAGGCAGTTGAGAGGGATGGAAATTATGTGGAGAAATGAAAATATTGTTCGTAAAGGATGTATCTACACATTAAAACTTTCAAACATGTAGAATAAAAGATTGATTTAAAAAAATTGCATTTCTTTTGGAGTGACCCTCGTACATGAAAAAAGCTACGGCGAGAAACACTTTATTCAACATGTAAACGTGACTAGAGATTCAGATTTAGCTTATGACATGTTAGATATGCCTACCATCATTGGAGATGTGGCGCAGACGAGCAGACGAATAGCAAAATCCTGCATGATCAGCTGAATTGTCGGAACAGATGCTGTCGATGACCTACTGAACGGTTGCTCCCAGCTCAGGAATGGTTTTGGCATTGTTGCTGTACATCTTGTCTTTAATGTAGCTCCACAAAAGGAGTCGCATGTGTTCAGATCTAGAGAACATGGCGGCCAATCGAGGCCCTTGCAACTGGCCTCTGGGAACCCCAGAGCCAGAAAGCGGTCTCCAGAGTACTCCTCCAGGCCATCACTCTCCTGCTTCGATGGGGTCAGGCTCCGTCTTGCATGAACCACATGGTGAAATCAGGATCACTTTGAATAATGGAAATGAAATATCTTTTAAAACCTTAACGTATCGTTCGGTAGTAACTGTGCCACCAAGGAATATCGCACCGATGATTCCGTGACTGCACATTGCACAGCAGTGTCACCTGTTGAAGGTGAAGAGACTTCCCGATCGCGCCAGTTTTGCTTATTGACGAACCCATCCAAATGAAAGTGGGCTTCGTCGCTAAAGCAAACCATATTCACATCAAAATTGTTGGTCAATTCTGTGGACAATAGTGTTGACGAAATACAAGAGCTGTTCTATGGCCCTAGGCTTAATGGTTGATGGGTTTGAATTTTGTATGGGAAGGGATGCTGGTCTTCAACAACAATTTGTCGCAGTGTCTCCCGGTTGATTCCCATCTCTTGTGCAGTTCCTCCGATCGATTTCATTGGGCTGGTTTGAAACACAGAGCGTCTCTTAGATTTTTTTTCTACCGACATTGTCAACACTGTCATAGCGAATACTCTACCCGTTCTCTCAAACTTCAGAAACAAATTCTTGTTAGCACACTTGGACCGGTTGTCTTCAGTCTGAACTCGGTCGCAAACTTCCTTTGAGCCGCAGTTGGGCTGTTAATGCTCGCATAAGTCTTCCCAAAGGCTATATGCTCAGGCACGCTGTACCGTGACATTGTGAAGTGCAAATGGCAGATGACAAGGCACGTGCGCCTGCGCGTTCTAATTCCCATCATGCCGTGCGGCCAATCGTGCAGTTTGAACGTTCTAACGCAAACCGTTCAGAAGTTAAGATTCTATTTAATATAGTTCAATGATTGTCGTCCTGTACGCGTAACCGCAGCTGTTACATTAAACATTTTCTAGCTACGTCTGTGTGAATCTGACACGAAGAGGCTGAGACGTTCGGTTAACGGATTCGCTTCAAACTTCGTACACTTTTAGTAGTGCGTTAGAGAAATATTAATGTGCAAGGAGTAAGACGCACTACTTACGCGATTTCGAGAAAAACGCAAGAGATCTTACGCGTCAGTGAAGCACCAATCCGTTGTGACAATGAGCATGAGCTGGCAGTAGTTAGCATTGAAACTCCGTAATCGTCGATCGCTGGATAGTCAATTTTTGAATTTGTATTTTTTCAACACTAGTCGTATTATTTCGTACATACTTCGTTTGAAAAGTAATGTGATGACATGCGTATGTTCTTGAACTTTCATTGAATGCGCCATGTTATTTGACTGTTCACTAATTTCATTATGACAACAAATCTTGTGCGACTATTATTTCTTGGTTATTTAAAAACTGTGAAGTACATTAAAATTGTTCATATTTCATTGACAACGAACGAGAAATTGCTTGTTTTGATGATGCTATTAACATACATTCAATCGTACATTGCCAAATTTCGGCATCAATAAGTACGAAAATGTTGCGTTACCAGTGCAGCATGGTTTCCATCCAGAAGAAAGAGAAATTGTTCAGAATATCAACGAGATTTTTCTTTAGAAACTCTGAAGAATCCTTTTGCAAGCAGGAAAATTGCATTCATTCGATGTTCTAGATGCCGTCTAATTCAAGAATTTCGTGTCAGTATGGAAATCATCCTCCAACTTGTAACACCTAAAGCGCATCTATTAATCTTCCATTAGCCTTATTTTGGGGAATATTGTAACTCATTATTGGATCAAGTTATTTACACCTTTAATTATGGACGTTTGATTTAGGCTTTCCAAGCCTGTCCTTCACCCTCGAAACCTGTCTGCAGATCTAAGCATCCATGTGCAAAGCAGTTCTCGGCACCTTATCCGATTGCAGGTAGAAAGGATTTCGGAAATCGCAACAGGTATTCATTTGCAGGAAGACTTTATGCGTTTGGTCGTTTGGTTGTCGATAGTTATAAACACAATATTTTTTGTGATTGTAAAAATTAGCAAGCAACCAAGTAACATCGGAAGTTCAATAAATTTTCATGCAAATACATGTCTCTTTTCGTCATTGCTTTTGAAATAGAATACGTATGAAATAATAATAGTTGAAAATAATATAAACAAAAAACCGTGAGCGGCTCTCGATCCAGCGTTCCACCGATTAGAGATTGAACGCTATCCACGGGTCCGCCACCATCTCGTGAGCAGGGTCGCAACGCACCGGTACATCACTGATGTGTACAACTTCTCTTGCAAATTTCGCCTAAGTACTACGCCTCGCGACCTGCACATTGTTGTCCTAATGGACTACTAAAAACGTACAAAGTTAGAAATAAATCCATGAGCGGTAAATTTCGCCATAAGTTACATCTTTAGTTCATTAATAAGCGTCTAGTGGCAATAGTCCAGGATGTGTGCCATTCGACGGTAGTAAAAAGTTCGTTTGGTGCAGTAATACTAAAGAAACGAAAATAAAAATTTATTATGAACACAAATACATGAAGAGCTCAGTAAACCTACAAAAGACGCTCAAAGCGGTTTCCCTGCTGTTCTAAGAAAACATAGCATTCTTTAAACACTGATTTACAAATTTTGTCGCAGATCTCATAGGATTGAGTCTTTTCAAATTCTGATCGCATTCATTCCTTCAAACACTCATCACGAATCTTGACGAAATCATTTTTTAGTAGACCCCAGACTGAAAAATCAGTGGATGTGATACCTGGGGATCGTAGAGGCCGTTCAGTAGTATCTGGTCTGTCAGTCTATTCCCCTAAGTTTTCATTTACAAAGTCTCTCACAATAACTCAAAAATGCTTCCTCTTGTTGCCGAATCAATTTCTCTTTAAACGGCGGGAGACGTTCAAGAACTGGACTATTCTCAACTTCTAACAACGTTTCTTGAATTATGTCTAGGTAACTGATAGAACTAACAATACCGATAAACAAATAAGGCCCGATGAGCTCACAGCTGAAAAATCCTTGCCATTAGACTCACGCCAGGAAAGTCTAACTTCGACTTCATCGCCACCTGGGGATTCGTAGAATCCAAGTAGACGCAGTTGAGACTATTTACTCTGAAATCACATTCAAAATCGCTTCGTCGCATCACAGAATGGTTTCGTAGAATTCAGAGTCGGTTTGTCGGATTGTGCGCAACTCACAGAATTTCATGTTCCTGCCCGGATCATCTCCCTTTAGGCCATTGAGAAAATGGGCCTTTATGGCCTCAATTTCAACTTCGTAGTCTTGTTCTTGTTATTCAGCGCTCCCCGAACAATGAGATGTAATCGGTGATTGCACAAAATATTGTACGACAACATTAATGCTCTCGTCTGTAGTAAGATTTTGGGCTACCCAAACGAAAGTTCCGCTACCGACCCTTTCTCTTCACATATTACGCTCCTCCATAGCTGAGTGGCATTCAGGAGGCCCGGGTTTGATTCCCGGTCGGGTCGGAGATTTTATCAAATGGTTCAAATGGCTCTGAGCACTATGGGACTTAACATCTTAGGTCATCAGTCCCCTAGAACTTAGAACTACTTAAACCTAACTAACCTAAGGACATCACACACATCCACGCCCCAGGCAGGATCCGAACCTGCGACCGTAGCAGTCGCGCTGTTCCGGACTAATGCGCCTAGAACCGCTCGGCCACCGCAGCCGGCGGAGATTTTATCCGCTCGGGCTCTGGGTTTTGTGTTATCTCATCAGTGGCACCCAAGTGAGCGAAGTTGCGTCAAAGAAATACTTGAACTCCCGAACAACTCCAGATGGCATACATCTGCAATTAATAACAAACGATCACGTCATTTCTTCATATCTTAAACGTAATACGCGAATACCTTGACGAGATGCAGAACTGATGTTGGGAAAACGTTCTACAAACAAATCAAAAACATTACTGTAATTATGGTCACGTTTCCACCATGTCTGCAGAACAATTGCGAATTTCTATAGTTAACTTTCTATTCTTTCTCGAATATCAATAGACATTACCTCAAACTTCTAGTGTGAACTGACCCGCGTAACAGTCATTTCACAAGACTTCCTGCAAACATGACGTCAAAATACACTACCAGAAAATGCTATCGACGTGGGCCTCTGTGCATGGATAACAGTTCACACACGTCGTTAGTGGCACAAACGTACCAACAAGTACTATTGGTTTGCAGGAAAACTTGAGACGGGTATTACCCGCGAAATATTTGTGACAAGGAAGAATGTGAACGTTACAGCTTAATCTTCCGCTCGCAGCAGTTTAAGCTGTCCTCGTAAGTTCCTGCCTAACCACACATTCGGAAATCGTCACAAATTCGGAAATAAACAGCCAAATAGTTACTTCATCCTTAGTTCTCTAATCAAATATTAAATAACATCGAATATTACTGGACATACTTGTATCACATTCATAAGGAAGTCACAGTGTGTGTTAACATGCTAAGATGAAATAAATATTACCATGTTGCGGGATGCGAACGTACTTGCTTAAACCGTTTAAACCACAGCATTGTCGAGTATGCTAGGGCTCAGTCATGATTTTTGTCTCATGTCTTTGTTATAGTATTTCTTGAAGGCTTATGTCGTAGAGACGTTATTAACTAACATTTAAAGAAAAGGGCGACGTCTTTGTGAAAAGTCTCCAATCTGGCGTTGTCTAGAAACATCGCACTGAAAGTTAAAATACGAAATAGCTAAATATGGCAAAATGAATATGGCACCTGCAGCATAGATTATTATATGTGATGTCAAAATGGTCATGTTTGCAGGAAGTCTTGCGAGATAAATGGTACCCAACTGACTTACGGATAGTACGCACTAGTCGTGTTCACAACTACCACTGCTCTAGGTAAAACAGTCTGACTGCGGGTGACAACTGATTTACCGGCCCATCCCGTCCGTATATCTACAGGGTGTTACAAAAAGGTACGGCCAAACTTTCAGGAAACATTCCTCACACACAAAGAAAGAAAATGTTACGTGGACAGGTGTCCGGAAACGCTTACTTTACATGTTAGAGCTCATTTTATTACTTCTCTTCAAATCACATTAATCATGGAATGGAAACACACAGCAACAGAACGTACCAACGTGACTTCAAACACTTTGTTACAGGAAATGTTCAAAATGTCATCCGTTAGCGAGGATACATGCATCCACCCTCCGTCGCATGGAATCCCTGATCCCTGATGCGCTGATGCAGCCCTGGAAAATGGCGTATTGTATCACAGCCGTCCACAATATGAGCACGAAGAGTCTTTACATTTCGTAACGGGGTTGCGTAGACAAGAGCTTTCAAATGCCTCCATAAATGAAAGTCAAAAGGGTTGAGGTGAGGAGAGCGCGGAGGCCATGGAACTGGTCCGCCTCTACGAATCCATCAGTCACCGAATCTGTTGTTGAGAACACTTCGAGTGAAATGTGCAGGAGCTCCATCGTGCATGAACCACATGTTGTGTCGTACTTGTAAAGGCACATGTTCTTGCAGCACAGGTAGAGTATCCCGTATGAAATCATACCGTGCTCCATTGAGCGTAGGTGGAAGAACTTGGGGCCCAATCAAGACATCACCAACAATGCCTGCCCAAACGTTCACAGAAAATCTGTGTTGATGACGTGATTGCACAATTGCGTGCGGATTCTCGTCAGCCCACACATGTTGATTGTGAAAATTTACAATTTGATCACGCTGGAATGAAGCCTCATCCGTAAAGAGAACATTTGCACTGAAGTGAGGATTGACACATTGTTGGATGAACCATTCGCAGAATTGTACCCGTGGAGGCCAATCAGCTGTTGATAGTGCCTCCACACGCTGTACATGGTACGGAAACAACTGGTTCTCCCGTAGCACTCTCCATACAGTGACGTGGTCAACGTTACCTTGTACAGTAGCAGCTTCTCTGACGCTGACATTAGGGTTATCTTCAACTGCACGAAGAATTGCCTCGTCCATAGCAGGTGTCCTCGTCGTTCTAGGTCTTCCCCAGTCGCGAGTCATAGGCTGGAATGTTCCGTGCTCCCTAAGACGCCGATCAAGTGCTTCGAACGTCTTCCTGTCGGGACACCTTCGTTCTGGAAATCTGTCTCTATACAAACGTACCGCGCCACGGCTATTGCCCCGTGCTAATCCATACATCAAATGGGCATCTGCCAACTCCGCATTTGTAAACATTGCACTGACTGCAAAACAACGTTCGTGATGAACACTAACCTGTTGATGCTACGTACTGATGTGCTTGATGCTAGTACTGTAGAGCAATGAGTCGCATGTCAATACAAGCACCGAAGGCAACATTACCTTCCTCCAATTGGGCCAACTGGCGGTGAATAGAGGAAGTACAGTACATACTGGGGAAACTAAAATGAGCTCTAACATGGAAAGTAAGCGTTTCCGGACACATGTCCACATAACATATTTTCTTTGTGTGAGGAATGTTTCCTGGAAGTTTGGCCGTACCTTTTTGTAACACCCTGTATAACTTATTCATTGGTACCTTCGCGATTTCAGAAGACTAAGCGAAAATAAGACATGTAGAAAATATACATCAGGTGACAGAACATCTCTAAGTTTTTAACTCGCGTATAGGAACTCAGTATGGGTAAAGTTTGTGAGGCAGTAAACGTAAATATGGGCGGAAGAGAACGTGTATACAGTTCATCTAAGTCCTCGAAAGACACAACAGCAGCAGCCCGCGTTGGAAATCTGTCAGTTGGGTTGCCTATCCGCGCGAAGTAATTTGATCACAGTACGAAGCAGACGATTTGCCAGCACGTTCTGACAAGCCTGTTCCCTACTGGTACGCTCTGCAGCTACACGATGCGCATTACGAATAGAAATTTGGAAAGAAGCTCTATCCGCTGATACCACTTCTGTGCGTATTATAGGTCGGCGCAGTTGTATTCTGAAACCCCAGAGATACTTAGCAGTACCGTTGTACATTTATACGCCTCAAGCCACATTATGGTGTGTGGCGGAAGGTATCTTGGCTACCACTTTCTGGTCCCCTTTCTCTGTTTCATTAGGGAGTGGGTGGGAAAAACATAATTCCGTATGAGCTCCAATTTCTGTAATTTCCTGGTGTTGGTTATTTCGGGAAACACATGTGAGAGGAATTAATATGTTGTCACTCTGCTTCGAATGCACCCTCTCGGAATTTCAACAAGAGGACATATGTAGCTCTCTTCATGATAGACAGCACCTCCCTTGCAGTCACTAGCACTGGAGTTTGTTGAGCATCTTCGTAACGTCTTCCGTGTTCGATTCCCGGCGCGGTTGGAGATTTTCTCTACGCGAGGGCTGGGTGTTTGTGTTGTCATCATTCCATCATCATTCATGAAAGCAGTTAGATTGTACTGTGTACAGATTGAGAATGTGTACGGGCGTTGATGACTGCGCAGTTGAGCGCCTCACAAACCAATCATCCGTAACGTCTTCGCGCCGACTAAAGGACCCCTTGATAGAACGTGCTGCCCTCCGTGGAATCTTCTCTTCTGTTAAAATACTACTTGGTAAGGATAGCAAACTGGATGAACAGTTCTCAACAATGGAGCAAGTGTTGTGTAAGCTACTTCCTTCGTCGGTGAATTTAGTTTCCTTAAGACTGTTAGAATGATTTGCAGTCTGGCATCGCCTTTTTCTACAAATAGCTTTGTGGTCATTCCACTTCAGGTCGCTCCGGATGGATACTCCTATTTTACGGTTGTTACTGCCTGAAGCTAGTTTTCACAAATAACGCAAACCAACAGTAGTGTCTCTTCCCCTGTTAATGCGCAATTCCTCACATTTGTTACATTCAGGATCAGCTGCGACCCTCCCTGCACCAGCAGTCGATACTATGCAGATCTTCCTACACTTTGCTACAGACTTCTAGTATTACCATCTTCGTGTAGACAAAAGCATCGTCCGAAGAAATCCTCATGGAACTTCAGACAAGCGTTAACGGCCCTGTAACACTGTCGGGATACTCCAGGTGTTCCCTTTACATTTGCTGATTCAGTCCCGTTCCTCTCCTCCATCCAGCACTTCTCATTATATATTATTGCATTGTACATCGCACTCCTTTGGCAATGGCGGCTGTACTTCACTCGTAGGGGGAACTAACTTTGGTCGCGTGACTACATGCCATACAGACACGTTCGAGTTGAAAGTAGTGCACGTTTTTTCCACGACGTGCAAGCACGGAAAGAGATAGCGAAAAATGCTTTCAAAGGCAGTCACGACGACTTATTGTTAACGCAGTTAAATGCACTGATGACGAGAAAAAGAAATTGGTGACAATACTGAGGGAAAGTTTGAAAGCGACATCTTAATTAAGCTACTGTCAATCGCCTGCAAATTGCAGCCGCAGGGATTCGATGCTGAGCAGACGGGGGGGATTAAAGTACTCTGCCCCAGAGAAGCAGAAAACGCACAAACTAATATCCAATTGACAATATGGATAAAGAAATTGTCGAAAATTTCTATGGTATTATGAATAATACGAAGAAACAACTATAACGCGAAAACTCAATTTTTTCTCATAATAGAACTTGTTAGAAAAGAGACCGAAAAAAATTGTGTTTTTTTAAAAAGTGCGTCAGTGCACTAATCGTATGCGAATGAGACGATATAGATTTGGAAAAGCCACCAGTTGCACGTTCCGGGTGCAATCTGGTTGGAGTCTAGGCAGCGACTGTGGGTAATAACTTAGCTCGCAGCACATAAAGACGACGACCGACTCGGTCTTAGATACATCGTACAGAAAAATGGAATCAACAAGAAGACTTTATGCTCTGAAAACACTTTATTAACAACAGCGAGAAAATCTTACAGAACAAATGTTACCTTATTAATGTATTCAAAAATTTCTGGGTGGTGTACTGTCATTGTATAAAATATTTTAATTATAAACCAGTCTATATTTGTGTTGTCCCGAGATGGAAAAGAAACATAAGTGGGACGTCATTCATTAGCTGTGGAAGTAACTGAAGTTTTCTGACAAAAATGTGGAGTGTAACAGCGTTTTTCAAATACCCTGGTCCACGTGGTGGTGTTGGTGGTGGTGGTAGATATTTAAGCAGTACATAAGGAAGGAGCGCGCACACAGTGCATCCGATCAGTATTTGTACTGAGGGTGCGTAAGTTGTAACAAGGATAGCGACAAGTAGTCGTGATATCCGCGCCATTCGCTTGCTGTGCGAGGCTACATGTATTAGGACTGCTAACACTTTTAAAAATATCGGGCATCAGATATAACGATATTTAAAGTATCATCGGCCCTTTGTATAGCGACAAAATGTATCGATATATCTAAGAAAAATATCGACTTACTGGACTACACTGCAGTTTTCAGAGTTGAATAGTTAAGTATTGATTTATTACTAAATATTCTGTACATCAACAAGCTATCAGCTTACCTATCCACCTTATAGCAATAATTGAAAGAACACTTACTTTGAAAATTTGTAAGTTTGTTAAGATGAAAAGTTTGCATTACAATATTTTTTCGATAGACAGTTTTTAATTAACAACTCTTTACGTGATGCATCATAATGCAATATTTCATTCCAGTTAACTTCTCACACCCTATTTTCTTAATTTGTCATTGGCTACATGTTGAACTAAACCTTTTTTTTACCTGGTGTAGGAAAACATCTTGAAACTAAACGTTGAAGTTTCTGCTGGTAGGGTTGAGCGCAGATTACGTCGGCATTTCACCTCGCACGTCTCCACCAACAGCAAACACCAATATTGTCGTTTAGATTTTTGTTCACCATTTTCGGTAATTGTTTTTAAAGAATGCCGATGTGAAGAAGTAGCACGTTAGTTGCGTTAACGCAACTAGTATAATTTTTTTCTAATCGGAAATCTTGTTCCAAGGACACCGATCTCCCTTCCCCCCCCCCCCCCCCCCCCCCCACTCGCATTGCGATCGGACTACTTCACCCCAGTCGAAAGTCGAAGAGAGACTGGACGTGGTACGACTCCTTCACAAAGCGAAAGTAAAATTGTAGTAGAACCCAATTTCAAAAGAAAATGATACGAAATAAATATCGGCATTTGATGTCGACATATCGATAAACCGCAGAGGATAATTAAATGACAGTATGTAAACTGAAACGGCAACTGTGAACTATATAAAAAGGACAATCGATAAAGAAAGCCATAGCAACCGGAATACGAACATGCAAAAAGATACTACGACCTTATGCACCAACCTAATACACTCCTGAAAATTGAAATAAGAACACCGTGAATTCATTGTCCCAGGAAGGGGAAACTTTATTGACACATTCCTGGGGTCAGATACATCACATGATCACATGATCACACTGACAGAACCACAGGCACATAGACACAGGCAACTGAGCATGCACAATGTCGGCACTAGTACAGTGTATATCCACCTTTCGCAGCAATGCAGGCTGCTATTCTCCCATGGAGACGATCGTAGAGATGCTGGATGTAGTCCTGTGGAACGGCTTGCCATGCCATTTCCACCTGGCGCCTCAGTTGGACCAGCGTTCGTGCTGGACGTGCAGACCGCGTGAGACGACGCTTCATCCAGTCCCAAACATGCTCAATGGGGGACAGATCCGGAGATCTTGCTGGCCAGGGTAGTTGACTTACACCTTCTACAGCACGTTGGGTGGCACGGGATACATGCGGACGTGCATTGTCCTGTTGGAACAGCAAGTTTCCTTGCCAGTCTAGGAATGGTAGAACGATGGGTTCGATGACGGTTTGGATGTACCGTGCACTATTCAGTGTCCCCTCGACGATCACCAGTGGTGTACGGCCAGTGTAGGAGATCGCTCCCCACACAATGATGCCGGGTGTTGGCCCTGTGTGCCTCGGTCGTATGCAGTCCTGATTGTGGCGCTCACCTGCACGGCGCCAAACACGCATACGACCATCATTGGCACCAAGGCAGAAGCGACTCTCATCGCTGAAGACGACACGTCTCCATTCGTCCCTCCATTCACGCCTGTCGCGACACCACTGGAGGCGGGCTGCACGATGTTGGGGCGTGAGCGGAAAACGGCCTAACGGTGTGCGGGACCGTAGCCCAGCTTCATGGAGACGGTTGCGAATGGTCCTCGCCGATACCCCAGGAGCAACAGTGTCCCTAATTTGCTGGGAAGTGGCGGTGCGGTCCCCTACGGCACTGCGTAGGATCCTACGGTCTTGGCGTGCATCCGTGCGTCGCTGCGGTCCGGTCCCAGGTCGACGGGCACGTGCACCTTCCGCCGACCACTGGCGACAACATCGATGTACTGTGGAGACCTCACGCCCCACGTGTTGAGCAATTCGGCGGTACGTCCACCCGGCCTCCCGCATGCCCACTATACGCCCTCGCTCAAAGTCCGTCAACTGCACATACGGTTCACGTCCACGCTGTCGCGGCATGCTACCAGTGTTAAAGACTGCGATGGAGCTCCGTATGCCACGGCAAACTGGCTGACACTGACGGCGGCGGTGCACAAATGCTGCGCAGCTAGCGCCATTCGACGGCCAACACCGCGGTTCCTGGTGTGTCCGCTGTGCCGTGCGTGTGATCTATGCTTGTACAGCCCTCTCGCAGTGTCCGGAGCAAGTATGGTGGGTCTGACACACCTGTGTCAATGTGTTCTTTTTTCCATTTCCAGGAGTGTAGCTCCAACCTAGGGATTTAGAGATTCTGCAATAAAGCCGGTGCCAGAGAAAGACAGTGAGAAAGTACCGGATACCGAAAGTGGGACAGAGCTTGCACACTGCACCTATACGTGCACCGTCTTGTAGGCCACAATTCACGGCAACAGGTAGTATTATCTCACCAATGCTGTGCCGATTCTTTTGTCGTGTGCTTGTTTCCAATTTTTGTGGCTGCTGGCGCTGTTAGTAATTTTTTAAACTTTCCATTCTCTGTAACACCTCAGTCTTTAAAATGAATGGAAATCTTAAGAGGAAACATGACTCGTTCATCAAATTTTTATTTAAAAAAACAAAAAAATTAAGTTTGCTGCAGTAAATGTAGTTATTAGTAAAAAATGGGAAGCTGTTATAACAGACGAAACAATATCGAAAAATACCGGATGCTCAAAACTAAAATGCCTGTATCTGTTTTAACTGATCAGCTTTTTCTATTCACACCGGACAGTCGTTGTTATGGTTACGTACAGAGCGGTCGTGCGGAGCCGCGTCGTGCTCACAGTACGAACAATTTGCTGTGTAATTAAGAGCTGAAAGTAGTCAGATCGTACGGTGAAATTGAGTAATTCTGCTTATTCGCGGAAAGGTGCGCCGTGTTATTATTGAAAGGTGTGAATGAAACGGCACTGTGGTTGGTGATTAGTAACTTTGTTATCGGAATGTACTGCTATTTAAACAGATAAGAAAACGCTACCGTGATCAGTGATTACCTGCTATATCAATGAGAAAATGCAGTACAGCAGTGGTTATCGCTGCAACAGTGGATGATGTTGGACATTTTTATGGGAGCATCTCACTTACCAAAAGACAATAAAACGAAGTAATTTGATTTTTGCTACTATTATTTCTAAATGAAATTCCGTTTCATTTCTTTTAATTACAAAACCAATATTTAAAAGTATAAGACACACTTGTTCGTATTAGGTACATAGTTATTTAGTAACAAAACACTCTCAGTAAAGCTACCAGAGATCGGCAGCCGCAAAAATGCGCTAACAGACCATCCTAATAAGGGACATTCATCAGATTTTCTGTACTCTCGTCGCGCAGACAGGGACAGCCTTATTATGACACCACCTACAGGCAAAATAATACCGCGTATACTCCGTGTCGCTTTTCATCGATCGTAGTTACTTTCGCTCGACTCCGCTTCCGACGGAACACTGAACGGAATCTCTCTTCGTAAGTTCAACTTGTCAGACCAACTTAAGCACAAGTTAGGCGTACCCCCACACATGTCAGAACGAATAAGTACTTGCCGATGTGGAACATTAACATTTCATGTCAAAATAAAGTTAATTAAAAATACTCCATTTCTTTATTGTAGATAACCTTACATTTTACAGAAGTAACTACCTCGTTCATTTATTGGTAGGTGATAAAAGGGGATGTAACATCTGTAAGTAGGCTGTTTAGGTTTTTATGTTCGTAACGCCACGTAGCGCACTGTATGAAAATCACTGGCTGTGCTGTGTGCAGTCTGTGGCTGGTTGGCATTGTTGAAATATTCGCTATTGTAGTGTTGGGCAATTGGATGTGAACAGCGCGTAGCGTTGCGCAGTTGGAGGTGAGCCGCCAGCAGTCGTGGATGTGGGGAGAGAGATGGCGGAGTTTCGAGAGCGGATGATCTGGACCTGTGTCCATCAGAGAGTAAATTTGTAAGAATGGATGTCATGAACTGCTATATATATTGACTTTTTTGAACACTATAAAGGTAAATACATCGTTTGTTCTCTATCGAAATCTTTCATTTGCCAACTATGCCTATCAGTAGTTAGTGCCTTCAGTAGTTAGAATCCTTTATTTAGCTAGCAGTAGTGGCGCTCGCTGTATTGCAGTAGTTAGAGTAACGAAGATTTTTGTGAGGTAAGTGATTCATGAAAGGTATAGGTTATTGTTAGTCAGGGCCATTCTTTTGTAGGGATTGTTGAAAGTCGGATTGCGTTGCGCTAAAAATATTGTCAGTTTGGTGTTGATTAGAATAAGTAAAGAGAAATGTCTGAGTACGTTCAGTTCTGCTCAGCTGTTTGAAAATCCAATAATTTAAGAGGTTTATCAGCACAGTAATTCATTAATTTTTCTAAGGGGGCGTTTCACATCGCAGAAAGTCAATTTAACCCGTGAGAATAGAACTGTAGCTCTGATATGCGATGAATTATAAAACAGGAGAATAAATGAGTGTAGTTTAAGAGAGCCTCTTCTTAACAAGAACATTCCTAACGTAGATCTACTTGCACTGCGGAGAAATAGAAAGACGGAATTTGGGCTTCTTAGTGTGACTTCCCCCAAAGTTTCTAGTTTAGACTACTTGCTCAGCCATCCTAATTTAGATCTCATGGAATTCACGTCATTTATTTCAGGCGAAAGCCGACAGTTACTTCCTTCCCCATGCAAAAACACAATCTTGTATGTATAGGAGACGATTATCTTCCTTATAGAGGCATCTTTTAGGTGACGGCAAACAAGTGCCTTCGGAAATGACAGCCAAGTTACTGACGTTTTGACTTCAGCAAGGTACTCATCAGTTCAGCACTTGCGTGAGTAATAAGAGATAACAGAATATCCGGCCTGCTTTGTTATTTTCTTTCTAGCGGGCAGAATTCAACAATACCGTCTTAATGGGCGACATCGTCAGATGTAATTTTGGGAATACCCCAATGATGTTTTTTGGACCGTTAGTGTTAACGATAAATGTAAACGATTTAGTAGATAAAGTTTAAAGCTCCCCGAGGCTGTTAGCGAACGATACTGTCGTTTATATGGAGGATGAGGTTGCAGCGCCAGAAAGCTGTAGGCAAATGGAGGAATACCAGATGACGTACCGCTCTTTGTACAGGGGCTGGCATTTGGCAAACGTATCCTGTTGCGCGTAAATAGGCAGAATGGCACATTACTGCCGTATGGCGCTATTTTCGATTAATTTGTGGAAACAATAAAATGAGTAAACACACAAATCAAATTGTAGGAAGCGGAGATTCGTTGGAGAACGCCAACAAAATCTAATTCATTCACGAAAAAGTGTCTTACAAAACACTCGTTACATGGCTTCTTGGGTACTGCGTAATCACTTTGTTACGCTTACCAGTTTGGGTTAAAGGGAGGGGGGAGATAGATATCCAACTAAGAGCGCCGCGTTTCGTCACTGGTTCGTTTAGTAAGAGCAAGTTTGCTACTCTATATCACGTATGAATTGTTTATAAAACTCGTGTCAGACGCTGCAAGAGGCGTCATGCACCACTGATATGGTTACTTAAAATTCGAATTCGCGTATTCAGAGAAGAATCGGGCAACATACTACCTTAACTGCACTTCACGAAATAACGACGAAAAAACTCACGAATCCTCGCTCATGTGGAAAGTAACCAGTAGTCGTTCTAGTTCCACATGCGATTGTGGGAAAAGAGGAAATGATACCAAAAATGCACTCACCCCACACTTTGTGGTTTGCTGGATATAGAAGTGGATGAAGATATATTTCGAAGGATGGCGGGATGCTGAAACAACGATGTGGTTGGGTGTGTCTTGCTGTAATGGACCACAAGTAGACTAGTGAAACTTGCGTATTTAGTAATCGGTTTACGATGTAAGTTAGATCTATCAGCGCCAGTACTCTGAAAAAAGTGGAACCTGTTAGAAAACTGCGATTTATACAGCATGGTTGCAATTAAATGTTCGCGTCTTGAGCCAATGTAGACTGAAAACTGTTTACCATACGGCTACTCATCTTTGTAAGAATGTTCAGACTGTGCGCTGCAGGATTTGCATTCTTAGTAGTGTTAGTGTCATGACTTCCTCTTAGGCTCCGGTATTCGTACAAAGACGTAGGTTTGGAACACAAGCATCGCTGTGCATTAGTCAGCCAGCCTGGTCTCGACGAAATGGGCAGAGATTCACTCGTAAAACTGTTTTGTCAAAACAGCAGCGAAAGTGTTACTGCTCTTCGCGAGTATTGTCGCATTAGAGGAATACGGAGAAGTCCTGTTTCCGCACCGGGGCTGAAGAACTTTTCGGAAGTCCGAATTACCTGGCGATTTGGGGATTGCTACTGAGAAAGGCCGACGGCTAATTGTTGAAGTGATTGTTGCTAAAGGTGAGAATTCTAGACACAATATGTGATCTCCAAGCAGTGCACGAGCTGTCATGACAGCTGAACGTTCCGTAGTCCACTTTTAGAAAAGTGCTGCGAACAGTTGCGAGATGGTATATCTAGAGCGGTTCCATGCTGTCTTCGATGCAATGGATCGTCACGCCGAAGCGACGTTTAGAACCTGGAACATAGCACGGTGCGTAGTTAATAAATCTTACCGTCCCATGTGGAAATTAAAATGTTTTATTGTAATGGTTTATTCAGTATTCCTCTTCCATATGTCCTTACTAATGCTTCCACAAAGTTTCATTGTCCTACGATCACCTTTTTCCGTGGGGCTCTCTCAAGTAGCGAAAGTTTAAGTATAACCACCCTGGATACCAAATGATCCATCATACTATTCTACTCTGTGATATAGGCTAAAGAATTCTATAAATAGTGACTGTTGGCCTGCCTAAAAAGGTATACGCATCAAATAACAAGATTCATACAGATGATCACTGATTTCGGAAAAAACGCAGAAATGAACGAACGAGTGAGGCACTCAGCAACACACAAAACATATCAGGTTGGGTAATCAAAATACACAAAACTTTACAACTTATCAACACAAATTTGTTACCTAAGAAGTTAGCAAATTACCGATCTCCTTCTCGAATACAACGCGAAATCAGCAATAGTACTCTCTGCTTAACCTGTAGTAAGTTTTTGTCGTTCAATCTCACTACCTACCAGCAAGAAGACAGCATTCAAAAGGTACAGCATGTGCTGCCAAATGTTACAAGAATGGAAATTTTCCTTCTGTTTTTTGTTTACATTGGTAACTGTGTATGCTAGGAATAAATTCTTAAGTTTTAATTTATTGTTACCGTAATTGCCTCTATTATTGTCATTGAAAAAGCAGACATTTCCCTAATATTAAAAGCAAATGAAGCACTGTACTTCACTGCTACGGCCTTTCATAAAAATGGTGAGAAAGTCTTGTGTACTGCAAGAACAGTCGTATCTTACGCCACGGCAACGACAGGGCATTATTCTCTCAGCTGTGCTATACCAATTCTTGCACCTTTTGTTTCTTGGTCGTTTCGATCGGAATTTTTATTAAAATAGAATTGGTCGCTTTTCGATATGATTGTTCTGTGCGCCGATGAAGTTTCGAACCATTTTGGCAGATGGCGGAGCCGTAGTACAGCGACTCACGTTACAAGCTGCTGGCTGTTACTGAATTCTTCTCTGCAGAAAAAGAAACCCTGCTGAAAGTCCATAAACGTTTGTGTGCAATGTATGGCGATGCTGCAGTTGATAGTACAGTTGGGCTCTGGGCAAAGAACGTTACAACCTCAGGAAACGCAGAGAGCCCCATGATCAACTAGGCTCGGGACGTCCTGTCACAGCCACTGCTCCAGACATGCTGAATCGTGCGGATGCCATTACTCATGCCGACCAGCGCATCACGACTCACTTGGCTCTACAGTTGTCGGTCAGCATTGGAAGTGCGTATGCAATGATACTCTGCTATTCAAAGAGGTGCTCATGCTAGGTTCGAAGAATACTCAGAGCTGGCCACAAGATTCAAAGAAAGGTCATTTCATTTGAACTGTTGCAGCGTTTAGAGACCGATGTAGAGGTCTTTGTCACAGATCGTTATGGGGGACAAAAGCTGGGTGCACCACTTTGCGTCGGAAACAAAAACGCAGTCCTTGGAGTGCCATCATCCTCATTAACCACAAAAGAGGAAACTAAAGACAATCCCATCTTCCGGAAATTTCGTGGATGTGATGCCAAGAGGATCAACCATCAATTCAGAGGCATACGTGAAGACTCTAATAAACTCGAGAACCGTTTCCGACCTGTTCGATCGGACAATAATCCAGCCGAAATTTCGCTCCAACACGATAATGCACCCCCACACACAAGTCTGAGAGCCCGGGAACACATCACCAAATTGGGTTGAACATCGTTGCCTCATCCACTCTACAGCCGAGACCTGGCACCCTCGGACTTCCGTCTCTTTGGGCCGCTTAAAGATTCTCTACGGGGAGCACACTTTGAAGAGTGTCAATCAGGCAGTGAAAACGTAACTACACCTGCAGGACGAGAGCTTTTACCAGCAGGGAATACATGCTCTTCAACAACGTTGGCGCACGGCCATAGAACTTGATGGAAACCTCGTACAAAAATAGATGGACAAGACACGTTGATGTATATTTTCACCAAATTCTGTTAACAATAAATATGTTCTGAGAAAAAAGTGCGCATTATTCATTGAACGACCCTCGCATAGTAACGCAATATTTCAAACCAATGCAAACTTTTTTAAAAAGGTTTTTGAAAAATGAAAAATGTTATGGTAAATTTTTATATCGGTTTTATACCCAGTTATCAATAAAAGAACCACACCTTTTATAACCGAGGCAAAAATACCGAAAATACCGGTTATTCACAACTAAAATGCCGGTATCTGTTTTACCAGGTATCTGTTTTTCCCATCCCTAATTTCTATGAAGGGTAAAGTAGATAAGCTGAGTGGTGGGATCACGTCAGCGTGGCTGCTAGTAAATATTCAGTACGAATAGAGGCGGTCGGCTTTCAGCGAGAGGAAAGTGTCGGCCGGGGAACTTTATGAAGCGGCTGCTCGCGTGACTAGACTCCACCTAGTCCTCACGTGACCCGTGCAGACCTTCGGCCAGCTACTATTAAAGGGCGTCCGACCTCGCGCCTGACCTTCGTTGCTGAAACAGCACGCCGACAGGCGACCACTACTCAGACTAGCTAGTCTGCCGTCTCTCTCTCTCTCTCTCTCTCTCTCTCTCTCTCTCTCTCTCTCTTTGCTCCTGTCGCGTGGAAATGTGGCCTGAACTAATGCGGATTAACTAGGTGTGATCGCTGTGTAGGGTCCGGAAGGGATACGGTGGCTGATACGCAGTGATCAGTTTTCGTGCAAAGCGCTGGGAGAATTCGTTTGTTCGGAAGGGAAGGCCAGCAGTGTTTGCCAACTTTCGGCTTCTCGGCGATTACGGAATCGAGGCGCACACCCTGAAATTTTGCTCCAACCATTGTACAGAAACTATTCTGTAACAATTCAGTTCTGCGTTACTTATAGCTTCATACGTAACTTCATGACGTGCCTTAAGTTTCGTTAATGGTCATAGTTATTGTGACATTTGCGTGGAAGTAAGACACTGCACGAAATTCGAGAAAGTTTGCAATGAGAAGTAAGAGTCGCTATGATTTTGCATGTGGTGCACGCTACATAACGCGTTGCGGCATATGAAATTTAACTAATATATGGAATTTTTGCTTTAGAAATGGCAGTTACTGTCACAAAGCTCAGGGAAACTGGTCTAATGCAGCACATTAATTTGCGATTGCGCCAAAGGCAGTGGAATATACACAACATTCCTCATATTTCTTAAACCGTTCCGGATATCGAAATGAGATTTTGGCAAACATCAGAGAGAATTTTCCCATACGGTTATTATGCAAAACTTCATTATCTGTCGTTCCACTAACTACAGACTCTTTCGATGAACGAATATAATTTTTAAGGGCCTTCGATAGCTGGTGAAACAAATGCTATGGTTTAGAAACAACATAAGTGAAGACATAATAGATTTATTTTTGTACAGAGGACATGCTTTTTCATAAGCACAGGCAAAAATAAATTTCAGATCTGGTGAAGTATATATACAAATATCCAATTCATTACATTTATTGAAGCCGCGGAAAAGCAAATACAAAAAATTCATTACTCGGTGGTGTGTTCACGTACTCGTATTTGCACAAAATTTCCCGACTCGACACTTCCTCCAAACTACTGTGCTCCGAAATTAATGAAACAGCGGCGCACCTCAGGTTTCGTTTGTGGTAAACAAATGAAATATATTAAACGGAAAGAATAGGGAATGCTAGGTCGCATTCAGCTGTCAATCCGAAAGAATCTCCTCGGCAAGTAGCGCAAGAAACGTGCCTGTTCATGAGGTCAGCTCTGCGCTCTAGAGGATGTAAAATATTTGCTCAAAAAATTAAAGTGGCATGTTTTAATAAAGTCAATGAATTTTTGTAACTTTTCGAAAAAACGAAAAGGTTTTTTGGGTCACAGATGTTTGAAAGGAGGCATGCTTAAAATTTCCCCAGTCAGTTCTGTTCCAGAAATAAGCGATACTAGAGTGATGAGGGCCCAGATATAAGACGTGCCTTTACGTAGTCCTAAATGTAGATGTGTTGTCAAGTTCACGGCAAATAAAATACTTTTTACATGAAACTAACATTTTGTGTGCAAGAACAATATTCACCTTTCTTACACAGCTAACAGAGGATGAACGAACCTACGAACATTTTCGACAAGACAGTGCTGAAGCGCCCCGTGATGTGAATTCCATGAACACTGCGTGAAATTTTTGATTAAGTAATAACAAGATCTGCAGTCTCAAAGGTCTCCTGACCGTTACGATTTCATGCTTTTGTTTTCCTCAAAGGTAAGAGTACCTGAATAAGCCGCCTTCTATAGAACTGAAGGGTGCGACGAAACAATCGATATAATTACTCGCGAACTGCGGAACTTGTCTGAAATTTTCTTCAAAAGGTGTGAGGCATGTGTTAATAGAAATATTGCCTACTAGATGAAATAAGTGTGCAGGTAATGACCTTGGCTGCGCATTGTGTCTAACCTTCAGGCACACGCTTTTCAGGCGCGGCAAGATTTTAACATTACACCTTTTGTGTATTATTGTCATTCATAATGTCCATCCATTTAGTCTAATTTTTAAGTTATTTCAAATATTAGTCACATTTTATGAATGTTTGCCACAAATTCATTATCATAATATCAAGATGCAGTTAAATGATAGTTTTCAGTTTTTGAACAACCATGTTCAGATCATAGCTCATAATGCAGCTGATACCCCAAAGTGCACTGTGTATGAACAATGATAGCTACTAGTTGCATCGGGAGCTGTGATCTGAAGATGGTTGTTAAACAGATAAAACCGATTATTTAACTGCTTTTTTGTGTAACGATCAAGACTAATTTATGCTCAACGATACGAATAAGTTGTCTACTTCACGGATGACGGCTCCTACAAATTTCATAAACGCAGTAATCACTTACGTGAGGGCGCTGATAGGTGCACGTGTTCTCACGTGGTGAACTACGGAGCACACTCGCAAAACCGTTGTGAATCTGTCGGAGTTCAGTATTAATGTCTCACGTTAGGTACCCTTCTGGACAAACGGAATTTCGAGCAGTATACAGGTCGTCCACACAATGTTTACCCTGGTTCTGAACAGCCATTACTATTTACTTACGCAGTATATCTGAAATATCCTGTTTTGTGTGTTGACAAACTCGTTAAGTTCTCATGATGGAGTGTTCAAGTTCATGAATCTCTTGCGGGGAACGGCATTACAGATCAAAGCGTAAAATGATGACCGAGCGAGTTGGCGCAGTAGTTAGCACACTGCACTCGCATTCGGGAGGACGACGAGTCAATCCCGCGTTCGCCCATCCTGATTTTGGTTTTCCGTGATTTCCCTGAATCGCTTTAGGCAAATGCCGGGATGGTTCCTTTGCAAGGGCACGCCAGACTTCCTTCCCCGTCCTCCCTAATCGGATGAGACCGATGACCTCGCTGTTTGGTCTCTTCCTTCAAACAATCTAATCCAATCCGTAAAATGGTGACAGCAGTGCAGGGAGCAGCTCACTGTGTGTTGTGACTGGTTTACACGAAATCTCCCCGCATGACGCAACGTTGATTCAAGACAACTTATGGGAAAGCGCCAGCAGATGTCAGGTTAAGGCATGGGTGCAAATTCTTTTAGATACTGGTATCGTTGAAACACAGAAAAGCAGCAGGCCTGCAGAAAATGTCTAAAACATACGGAAAGTGTTCAAGCGTTCCCGATTCAAATCATTGAGACAAACAAGAAGTCAGCTCAAGGTACCAAAACACACAGTGCACGGTATTAAGCGAACGGCAGCAACTGCGTGTAGCGTTACTTAAGGGGCTCCGGAACGCCCTATACTTGCAACGTTAAAATAACGCTTATAAATTACATCTTTCCTCACAAAGTATTTGAGATAGGAAGTTGAACTTTTTACAGATTATTTATTGGAACATGGGCTACAACTTAACACAGGGATTTTACAAAATTTTAGTTCAGTTATTAAAGATGAGTTTTTTCAATTGTAATGAAAATTCACAACATTTTTTTGCAATTTTTTATTTATATATTCAAAAATATACAGTTTTTTGGAAAAAGGCTGTGTTAAATTATGCAGAAGGTACTGTGTAACATTTACTGAAAGTTTGAAACAAATATGTTTTGAAGATCCTTAGAAAACATGTAATTAGTATGAGAAAATAAAAGTTTTGGGAATCGAGCGACAAAGATTGGATTAACTTTTTAGTGCATTCCAGGTCCATAGGATGGATTGTCTTCATCCTCTGCAAACTGCTCCTCCAGCTTCCTCTTGTTCCTCCTCCTGTTTACTCTTGCTTGTATTTCTAGTCTCTTTACAGCCCTGTCTGCAGCCCGAAGGCGTTCCTTGTCTAAAGCAAGCATCGCTCGTACCATGTTAGAACCTATCTTCATTCCCATATTTCTAAATACCTTGCACCTTACAATGTTGCCATCATTGAAAGTCGAAACAGCATCATACACACCAAAGTGAAGTGTTTCTATTCCAACAAATACAGTCTTGGGGATTCTCGACCATATAACACTATTTACACTTTCATTGGGGTTTTGAGTTTTTCCGTGAATACACTTTTTCAACAGTTCAGGTGCTGCTAAGTCTCTGAAAATAGGTTTTATCACCTCCATTATTGCATGAGGCAGACTATGCTTATGAGTGTACACTTCACTTCACCAGTTAGCAATCCTTTGTTATATTTACACCAACTGTCTTCTTCTTTGGGACACAAGCTATGTTGGGGATTTTCATCGGTTGAAGAAGTATGAAAAAGAGCCCAAACAGCCTTCTTCATTTCGTCGACACTTTGTGCATTTTGCCTAATTGCCTTTACTTTTACTCATTATTATTCTTCAACAAAACAGAGACTCAAGAAACAGAATTAATTACAAATATTTTCGAGATAACGACAGAGTAAATAAACATGAAACAATCGTCAATCACACCAGCGATATATATTGAACCATCACAGGTTAGCCACAACACATACTTTATCTCACATCACTAAAATGTACCTGATGAACACGGACGTTAATAATAACACCATTTGACAGCAGTTTAACAGCGCCACAGTGGGTCACGCCCATGTAGAACATATTTCAAAAAAAAATTAAAAATAGTTGTAGTCTTCGGAATTGAATAAATTATATATCTATTAAAAGGTAATAGTCTGCAGATTCAGAAAACGCAAAAAAGTAAAAATTGAACTTTTCATGATTTTGAGCCTTTCCGGAGCCCCTTAACCCTGATTTTTCAGGAACTGAAACATTAACGACGAGAAGGAATTGCCAAAAACATGTCATTCTTTATTGAATATTATGATTTCTAGCAGTAAATTTCGTTTTATGGTGTAGCGCCGTTTCGTTTCAGTGATGTAAATAAACGCACGATTGTGTCTAGGTTTAAAAAAGGCAAGGATTTTGTAGGTGAACGTAAGGCACTGCCCGACGACCAATCTATGGTGTGCACTAATGCAAGACAGATATGTCAGTTCTTGTTCCATGCTATACCCCAATTCTTTAGAGATTGGGACCGATCTAATATTTGAACTGGGACAGCCACCGCATTGGGTAATACGTCCGGGAGAATTTTCTTATCGGTGGATTGGAGCAGATGCTCCAGTCCCACGGCCACACAGATCGTCAGGCATTACTCGTTAGATTTCTTTCTTTGGGGATACATTAAAACAAAGATTTATGTCGCCTCTGTACCGGACATGTACACGTTGAGTCAACGTATCATGCAAACTGTTAGAAAGTTCATCCTTAAATTGCTACAAACTAAATGGCGAGAGGTAAGCACTGTTCAGTAATTTTTCGTGTCACCAGCGGTGCTGACATAGAGGGTGTTAGAGGGAATTACAAAAGACTGAAAACTTTGCGTGCATGAGTGTGTCAAATATCTGCATCGACGTTGTGACCACTTTAAATAAGGGTAACCATTCGGATACATCCTGTATTAGACAAACTTGATATGTTTTTTTCCTTGCTGGCTAATTTTAACTTTACAGTCCTACAATTTGAATTGTTGTATTTTTCCCGTTAGATCTGGTTATGTTTAAGAGATACAAACCAGTCATTAAGAAAGTTGGAAGTCCAGACGATGACTTTAAATTTAAACAACTATCACATCTTTACCAAGACATAGTCTCCTTTTATTAAATCAGTTTAGTTATATCAACTGCTTAATTCTTTGTCGTGACGATATTAGAAGGTGAATAACAAATGTTCAGATTTGCTGAATACATCTATTTTTCTTGCCTTCAAGAAAGCAAAATTCAGACATCTAATTACAAAGGTTACAACACTTATTTGCGAGGTCCTTACTGACAAATTACCTAGCTACTGAAGCTCGCCACCTGGTACTGAATTACTAAAATGTCTCAACTGACAAGGCTCTAGTCTCTGCTTTATATAATACTTACTAGAATTAAAGCTAAACACAGTATCTCAAGAAATTTCTATGTCTAATAAAGTTTTTCTCGTGCTACTTTCACAGTAACAAAACATAGATTAGGTTCTAATTTGTCGCATATTTTGAACTGATAATAGCGGATGTAATGTTGGTATCGTAAAGTAATACCTAGCTTTGCCACAAGCTGGCACTAACGTATCCAACTCGACACATAATGGCTACTGCCAACCTTACCTCGATCAGTAAAATATCAGTAATACTTCTGGAACAGTCCACGGGTATACTGCCGGTTCATAGTGCCCAACGGGCACAATATTTCGGCGATCAGACAGGCCGCCATCGTCAGGTGCGCTGACGAACTGAGCTCCTGAGGGCGGGCGGCCGATTTTCCCCCCGCAGGCCGCTCTCTTCGCCGTCCGCGCCCACGCGCCGGCTGTCGTGAAGACGTGGGCGTCGGAATCTGTCGTAGCGTCGATGTGCTTGCTACGTCCACCCTGTTAAATCGGCCACCCGCCCTCAGGAGCTCAGTTCGTCAGCACACCTGACGATGGCGACATGTCTGATCGCCGAAATATTGTGCCCGTTGGACACAATGAACCGGCAGTATATCCGTGGACTGTTCAAGCAACAAATACGCCGGGAGAAACTGAAGAATCACATCAGTAATATTTATATTTTATTGATACCTGTATACTACATTCATATCAGTGCCAAGTGTTATAGACGGTCGCTTCTCCCCTAGAATTAATATTCTTATTGCTGAATGCGTGGCTTTCTGCGTACTAATGATCATCGAAACTGTGCGACATTCCCATGACTGAATTATTGAG
This sequence comes from Schistocerca cancellata, assembly GCF_023864275.1. Classification (NCBI taxonomy): domain Eukaryota; kingdom Metazoa; phylum Arthropoda; class Insecta; order Orthoptera; family Acrididae; genus Schistocerca; species Schistocerca cancellata. Next base: position 294,405,418 of record NC_064631.1, on the reverse strand, counting down.
ACATTGTAACTCTCAACAATGAATTGTTGATAGTAAAACTGTATACAAGAGACCAGTCACTTAGGAAATACTTACTTCCATGGAATAGTTTAAGCCTCTTCAGGCTCATCCTCATGAGGCATACAGAGTTTACGTAATCATACTCAAAGCATGATGCTGGGCTCTGCAGGTTGCTTCACTGTAGCAAGGCAGGAAACACTTCAGTATCTCGGCTTGTGTAGTAAGTCCTTATTAAATTAGGTCGAAAGTTGAATTTATGTAATCCGTAAACCACTGAGTGTCGTGAAAGATTTGTAAGCAACTTCTGTAAATGAATTAATCTTCTTTCCACTTATGATCGTTCCGGACCGTAATTCCTATGTATTTTACGGTTGTTAATATTTGTTGTGATTTGTAGGCAATATTATCCTTGGCACTGCAGCTTGGGCAGCGTCGTTCCGAAAATAAAGTTGGACCTGTCTTTCAGCGACAGAGCTAAGTACTACCACTCAATATTTGTTACTGTTATTTCATGAAGGCTGTCACCACAAACCAGCCTGTATAGTACACAAAGATTTTTCGCTCAGTGATTTAAAATATTCGAGCGATGTAGCTTGCACTACGCTACTTGAACAGCTATCTGTAGTAAACATGGTGTTGAAGAAAAGCAGGTAGTATTGCTTAAAACCAGAATATAGAAACTGTAATATTGTGCGGAAACCAGTACCTGTTGAGATTTGGGTCAATCTGTCCTCAGTCCCAACATATCCTTCAGTCTTTAGCAATGAATCATGCGCTCTTCCAAACACACCTGGTGCCATGCGGATTGCGTCACATGCATTGCTCACATGCTGCTGCAACGTCTGCATATTGATAATGGGTTAGGGAGACACCAAAGTCTTTAAAGGTCCCAATAGCCACAAATCGAAAGGATTCACGACCCTTGAGCGGGGAGGCCATGCTGCCGTATTTCCTCGACCAATCTGCCACACCTGAAAAGTTGTGATGAAGTATTATCGCACGATCTGTAGAAAACGGGGAGGTGCCCCGTCGTGAGTAAGCGGCAGTCTGTCTTTCTACAAGGATAGCTTCCGTCATTAGCACTGGTAATTCACTGAGCAGAGTTAGGTGATACAGAGCATCTGGTAACGTGTTCGGCCCTAAGGTTTGTCACAGACAATTCCTGACCATACACTGAAACAGAAGCAATCCTGATGCTTCAGCTGCAAGATTGCTCACATATTTATGTACATCTACTTACTCGTGTGTGTTGTGGCAATTTACTATGCCATCTTGTCAATGGCGCCTCATCTGTAAACAAAATGCAGACCGTGAACTGGGAATCTTAATCGGCCATACCTCAACAGGTACACATCTTCTAGTTATGACCAGTACTACCAATCATAGAAATACGTGCTTTTTTAAACACGTAGCATTTAATTTACAACCCTGGTGTGTGTGTGTGTGTGTGTGTGTGTGTGTGTGTGTGTGTGTGTGTGTGTCCTACTCATTCAGCCCAAACGGCTGCGGTACAGAACACTTCTATAAATTACAAAAGATAGCCATTGCACTCTTGCCGCTTTACACTTGTCTGACAGGGCGCTCTATAAGAGAAATGCGACAACATAAAAAATAACATTGTCACAAAATGGTACTTAACTTTAGAATAGTTTGATGTTTGGCACTTCATGTCCTGCAGCTAATGGAATGGAATTTAATTTTGCTGTCTTTTGGTAGTCTATCGTCTCCTCACTAGAAATTAATGTAATGTTCCAGACACACTCCTGCTGGTACTAGTTCTCCGTAAATAGCGATTGCTAAGTCGGAAGGTAGCTTTCGGAGTACTGTGCTTTACTGTAGTGAGCAGGCTGCAGGCACTGAACTGATGACCAAATCGTAACTGTCGGAGTTTACGCAGTCTTTAGGTGCCTGTTGGCGGGAGGATTTCCAAGTCCGCCAGTAAAAGACAGATGCAATGTAGTCTGCAGTTGACAGTGCTCCTTATGGCGACTGTCCACACCATCGGCGGGCATTTACGACACACTCGAGGAAGTTACACAGAAGCAGGGAGAGGTCCAGATTTCTGAGCGCCAGCTGGAGAATGTTGAAGGGTACCGAGTGATGCCAGGCTAGTTTGGCTGTCTGGCGATGCCCTTTCGCTCTATTTGTTGTCTACCTCTCGCTTGGTAGACAGGGAGTTGTAAATGTGAGAGGATATTTCTAAAAGATTACAAGCAACAATTATCGAATAATGTACAGAGGGTTGTGCATAACCCAATAATGTAGGAAAATTAAGAACAGAGTAAACAATACCCACTGACGATGGCACGATGGTGCTGAAACATGTCTGACAAGGGAACCTCCCCATCGCATCCCCCTCAGATTTAGTTAAAAGTTGGCACAGTGGATAGGCCTTGAAAAACTGAGCAGAGCAATCGAGAAAACAGGAAGAAGTTGTGTAGAACTATGAAAAAATAAGCAAAATATACAAACTGAGTAGTCCATGCGCAAGATAGGTAACATCAAGGATAATCTGAGGTCAGGATCGCCGTGGTCCCGTGGTTAGCGTGAGCAGCTGCGCAAAGAGAGGTCCTTGGTTCAAGTCTCCCCGCGAGTGAAAAGTTTACTTTCTCTATTTTCGCAAAGTTATGATCTGGCCGTTCGTTCATTGACGTCTCTGTTCACTGTAATAAGTTCAGCGTCTGTGTTTTGCGACCGCGCCGCAAAACCGTGTGATTAGTAGACGAAAGGACATGCCTCTCCAATGGGAACCGAAAACATTGCCCACGAAATACATCTCACGTATTTAATGCACTCTCGTCCAAAGTAGCGAACAGTCAACTGCCAGCCAGGGAGCCTCGTTAGCAGGAATACTCTCTCTTCCGTGCGCTGTAGTCGACTGAATGTTTGTTTAGATGTAGCGTCCCCATACTACGGCGCAGTTATCTCCCATTGGACGGGTGGACGGACAGATAATAGTCTGAAAATAAAAAATTAAAATTTTACACTCGAGGGAAGACTTGAACCAAGGACCTCTTGTTCCGCAGTTGTTCACGCTAACCACGGGACCATGGCGCTCCTGACCTCAGATTTTCCTTGATGTTACCTATTTTGCTCCTGGACAACTCAGTTTGTATATTTTGCTTATTTTTTTCATAGTTCCACACATCTTATTCCTGTTTCCTCGATTGATCTGTGTTCAGTTTTTCAAGGCCTATCCACTGTGCCAACTTATAACTAAATCTGAGGGGGGTGCGATGGAGAGGTTCCCTTGTGAGTTTAAACAGGGTGAGTCGCTTCAGACAACACCTTTATTTTGTGAACGGTTAGAGGTATCGAAACAGTTTCCGAAAATTGATAGCACTGTGTAACATAAGTTGCGACACTCCGTCTGGTTTTAGTTATTTACTGAGACAGCAACGCGTCAAGCTGCTAGCAAGTGACACTTCCGAGTAAGGTGTCGGATGAGTGCGAATACTATAGTTTATTTTGATTTGTAACAGAGTTCCCACAGTACAGAGAGTACGTAGTGCGGTAAAAATTGACAACTAATAAATATCACAAGATAGGCTACAGTTTCCTAAGGACACTGAGAGGTACAGAACGCTAGATTACAGGAATCTTTCACGAAATAAGAGGTTTTATATCTTACTCGACTTATGGCGTATACTGGCCGATCAGGGCCATTCAGGTACCACTACCGATGTCGTTTTATGAAACCCACAAAGGTACCGGAATAAGTTTTCGTTAGAAGCCACAGTTCTCAAGTTATTCAAGAAACACTTTAAAAAGTGACCTTCAAAAGTATATCCACCCCCACACTCATCCTTCAGCAGTCAGGGTTTGTAGTATGTCGTTCGTGGCACTCCCTCCTACCACTGTACACAAACTTCCGACTAGGCAAACTATTCCCGACATTCGACTTCAGTTTGGTGTCTGTTGATTGGGCTATTACGCCATCAGCACAGTTGACTGTTTCCTCAACATCAATCATCTGAACGTGCCCGTGAGGGTAACGACGGGAAAAAGACTTTCATATACGTTAGACTAAAACTAATTACGTTTAAATTCGTTCCAAACTTAACCCCCCCCAGCACAGTAGTTTCGTATTTAAACAAACCTCAGTTTTACAATTTGAGTGTGCTCGACTAAGCTGGTGGCGTAATAAAGCTAGTCAATTGAGACTAAACAAGACCGAATTTGGGAAACCATTCCTGCTGCTGCAAATGTACAGTGGTAGGAAACAGTGCCAGGAACAACATGCTAGAAACTCTGACTCGTGGGAGCTGAATACAGAAGAGGGAGTGTATTTGAGTCACTTCTGTATTTTTTCTAGAATAACTCTGAAACCGTGCAGCGAAAACTTATCACAGTGCAAAATTCAACTACATTAAATATCCTACGAAAAAGGTCCTGTTCATCTTTTCTGTAGGGCTAATACACTGAAGAGCCAAACGAACTGGTACATCTGCCTAATATCGTGTAGGGCCCCCAAAAACGCGCAGAAGTGCCGTTACACGACGTGGTATGGACTCGACTAATGACTGAAGTAGTGTTGGAGGGAACTGACACCATAAATCTTGCAGAACTGTCCATAAATCCGTAAGAGTGCGTGGAGATCTCTTCTGAACATACGTTGCAAGGCATCTCAGATATATGAATAATGTTCATGCAGGGGAGTTTGTTGGCCAGCGGACGTCTTTAAACTCGGAAGAGGGTTTCCGGAGCAACTCCGTAGAAATTCTGGACGTGTCGTGTGTCACGTGTCGCATTGTCCTGCTGGAATCGCCAGTCTGTCGGAATGTACAATGGACATGAATGGATCTAGGTGATGAAACAGGATGCTTAAGTACGTGTCATCTGTCTGAGTCATATCTAGACGTATCAAGGGTCCCATAAGACTTCTACTGCACACGCCTTACGCCATTACAGAGCCTCCACCAGCTTGAACAGTCCCCTGCAGACTTCCAGGGTTCATGGATTCATGAGGTCTCCATGCCAGTATACGTCCATCCGCTCCATACAATTTGAAACGAGACTCGTGTGACCACAAAACAGGTTTCCAGTCAAGGCCAATGTCGGTGTTGACGTGTCCAGGCGAGGCGTAAAGTTTTGTGTCGTGCAGTCATCAAGGGTACACGAGTGGGCCTTCGGCTCAGAAAGCCTATATCGATCATGTTTCGTTGAATGGCTGGCACGCTGACCCAGCATGGAAATCTGCAGCAGTTTACGGTAGTGTTGCACTTCTGTCGCGTTGAACGATTGTCTTCATTCGTCGTTGGTCCCGTTCTTGTAAGATTTTTCCAACCGCGGCGATGTAGGAGATTTGATGTTTTACCGAATTCATGATATTCAATGTACACTTCTGAAATAGTCGTACAGGAAAATCCCAACCTCATCGCTACTTCTTAGATGCTCCGTCCCATCGCTCGTGTGCAGACTATAACACCACGTTGAAACTGATTTAAATCTTGATAACCTGCCAGTGTAGCAGCAGTAACCGTTCTAACAGCGCCAAACACTTGTCTTATGTAGGCGTTGACGACCGCTGCGCCGTATTCTACCTGTTCACATATCACTGTATTTCAATAAGCATGCGTTTACCAGTTTCTTTGGCACTTCATTGTAGTTTGCGCGTAGTGAGCTATAGAATATGGAAATCTCGCGGTTGATGTTTGAAGGGCAGCTAAAACATTGCGGGTTGCATAAATAGGCATCGGTAGGGGTAGCAGGTATCTAAAGTTGTTTGAATAACAAGCGGACCTTACATCGAGTAATTCTGTCTCCAAACGCGGCTACTGAACGAGGTGCAATGCCAAATGATGAATAAGCGTAATTGCGTTTGTGTAAAGTTGCTCGGTGCTAAGTGTGGACCCGCTCCGCTGTGTTACAGGGAGGGCTGCCGCATGTCGCGGCAGCGGCTGCTGTGGCGTCTGCTGGGCGCCGCGCTGGCGCTCACGGTCGCCGGGCTCGCCGCGCCGCCGCTCTTCCGGCTGCTCGTCTCGCCGCACGGAACCGCCAACTCCGTCGCCGGCCGCCGCATGTACAGGTCAGTACTACACGCTGCTACCCTGGCTGTACTGGGCCCTCACTGACTACGAACAGGACGCATCGATCTACGATAAAATTACAGCATAAATATTTGTCGACATCAAAATATTCAGAGGCCTCCAGATAGAAAGTGGGTGACAGTAGTAAAAAAAGCGATTGGGTGGTTTGATGTGGGAGGGGTGGTTTGATGTGGGAGGGGTGGTTTGATGTGGGAGGGGTGGTTTGATGTGGGAGGGGTGGTTTGATGTGGGAGGGGTGGTTTGATGTGGGAGGGGTGGTTTGATGTGGGAGGGGTGGTTTGATGTGGGAGGGGTGGTTTGATGTGGGAGGGGTGGTTTGATGTGGGAGGGGTGGTTTGATGTGGGAGGGGTGGTTTGATGTGGGAGGGGTGGTTTGATGTGGGAGGGGTGGTTTGATGTGGGAGGGGTGGTTTGATGTGGGAGGGGTGGTTTGATGTGGGAGGGGTGGTTTGATGTGGGAGGGGTGGTTTGATGTGGGAGGGGTGGTTTGATGTGGGAGGGGTGGTTTGATGTGGGAGGGGTGGTTTGATGTGGGAGGGGTGGTTTGATGTGGGAGGGGTGGTTTGATGTGGGAGGGGTGGTTTGATGTGGGAGGGGTGGTTTGATGTGGGAGGGGTGGTTTGATGTGGGAGGGGTGGTTTGATGTGGGAGGGGTGGTTTGATGTGGGAGGGGTGGTTTGATGTGGGAGGGGTGGTTTGATGTGGGAGGGGTGGTTTGATGTGGGAGGGGTGGTTTGATGTGGGAGGGGTGGTTTGATGTGGGAGGGGTGGTTTGATGTGGGAGGGGTGGTTTGATGTGGGAGGGGTGGTTTGATGTGGGAGGGGTGGTTTGATGTGGGAGGGGTGGTTTGATGTGGGAGGGGTGGTTTGATGTGGGAGGGGTGGTTTGATGTGGGAGGGGTGGTTTGATGTGGGAGGGGTGGTTTGATGTGGGAGGGGTGGTTTGATGTGGGAGGGGTGGTTTGATGTGGGAGGGGTGGTTTGATGTGGGAGGGGTGGTTTGATGTGGGAGGGGTGGTTTGATGTGGGAGGGGTGGTTTGATGTGGGAGGGGTGGTTTGATGTGGGAGGGGTGGTTTGATGTGGGAGGGGTGGTTTGATGTGGGAGGGGTGGTTTGATGTGGGAGGGGTGGTTTGATGTGGGAGGGGTGGTTTGATGTGGGAGGGGTGGTTTGATGTGGGAGGGGTGGTTTGATGTGGGAGGGGTGGTTTGATGTGGGAGGGGTGGTTTGATGTGGGAGGGGTGGTTTGATGTGGGAGGGGTGGTTTGATGTGGGAGGGGTGGTTTGATGTGGGAGGGGTGGTTTGATGTGGGAGGGGTGGTTTGATGTGGGAGGGGTGGTTTGATGTGGGAGGGGTGGTTTGATGTGGGAGGGGTGGTTTGATGTGGGAGGGGTGGTTTGATGTGGGAGGGGTGGTTTGATGTGGGAGGGGTGGTTTGATGTGGGAGGGGTGGTTTGATGTGGGAGGGGTGGTTTGATGTGGGAGGGGTGGTTTGATGTGGGAGGGGTGGTTTGATGTGGGAGGGGTGGTTTGATGTGGGAGGGGTGGTTTGATGTGGGAGGGGTGGTTTGATGTGGGAGGGGTGGTTTGATGTGGGAGGGGTGGTTTGATGTGGGAGGGGTGGTTTGATGTGGGAGGGGTGGTTTGATGTGGGAGGGGTGGTTTGATGTGGGAGGGGTGGTTTGATGTGGGAGGGGTGGTTTGATGTGGGAGGGGTGGTTTGATGTGGGAGGGGTGGTTTGATGTGGGAGGGGTGGTTTGATGTGGGAGGGGTGGTTTGATGTGGGAGGGGTGGTTTGATGTGGGAGGGGTGGTTTGATGTGGGAGGGGTGGTTTGATGTGGGAGGGGTGGTTTGATGTGGGAGGGGTGGTTTGATGTGGGAGGGGTGGTTTGATGTGGGAGGGGTGGTTTGATGTGGGAGGGGTGGTTTGATGTGGGAGGGGTGGTTTGATGTGGGAGGGGTGGTTTGATGTGGGAGGGGTGGTTTGATGTGGGAGGGGTGGTTTGATGTGGGAGGGGTGGTTTGATGTGGGAGGGGTGGTTTGATGTGGGAGGGGTGGTTTGATGTGGGAGGGGTGGTTTGATGTGGGAGGGGTGGTTTGATGTGGGAGGGGTGGTTTGATGTGGGAGGGGTGGTTTGATGTGGGAGGGGTGGTTTGATGTGGGAGGGGTGGTTTGATGTGGGAGGGGTGGTTTGATGTGGGAGGGGTGGTTTGATGTGGGAGGGGTGGTTTGATGTGGGAGGGGTGGTTTGATGTGGGAGGGGTGGTTTGATGTGGGAGGGGTGGTTTGATGTGGGAGGGGTGGTTTGATGTGGGAGGGGTGGTTTGATGTGGGAGGGGTGGTTTGATGTGGGAGGGGTGGTTTGATGTGGGAGGGGTGGTTTGATGTGGGAGGGGTGGTTTGATGTGGGAGGGGTGGTTTGATGTGGGAGGGGTGGTTTGATGTGGGAGGGGTGGTTTGATGTGGGAGGGGTGGTTTGATGTGGGAGGGGTGGTTTGATGTGGGAGGGGTGGTTTGATGTGATACTTCTAAGGTGTCTGTCATGGAGATCACACTTCTTTGCATGGTGAGATATACCTCCTGTTTACTTGAAATTGGATTAGTACAAGTCCCCCATCATAAGTTTCTCAAATCTACGTCTGTGTACACCCAAAGGGCTTTCAGTAAGTAATGCAATACATCTCCCAATTTCGGTGAAAAAATGCGGAATTTGTTGACATGGAATGTCCTCGCTTCAGGCACTGTAGTTTAACAAAGTTCACATTGGTGGCCGCGCTATATGTAACCTTAAAAATGGCCCTCTACACACGGCTGTAGCTCCTGAAATGTTGGAACGTGGGGACACTATCATTCGATGCGATCAAACACCTCTCTGCACAACGGGACGACTGTTGGTAGTCCTGCCACATTCGTCCACCACTTCGGGTACTCAAAGGTGTGCGCCCGCTGCATTCCTCGCCGTCTAACAGAAGACAGTAAAGAACGAAGGACCATCTGTGTGTAATTGCTTGCGCGTTACGGGGCTGATCGCAGAAATTTTTGTCGATCATACATATAGGCGATGAAACATGGGTTGATCATTTCGAATCGGAAACAAAACGCAATTCATCCAGTGTCGCCACACCGTCTCCCTCCGAAGAAAAAGTTCTAAGGTTCACCCTCAGCCGATAGTCATGTCCATGGTCTTTCTGTACTTTTAAGGGGTTCCTCTGTTCGATGCAGCAAGGCGTTGGCTACGACGTCGACCAGTAGAGTGGTATCATCAGGGCAAACAGGCCCTCCCACTAAAGTAGTGAAAAACCGTCGTATTGGACGGAGACTATGGAAAGACAGGGTTTTGTAGCCAAAACGGTGGGAAATAATGTGCTGTATTGGAATCCTGAATAAAACAAACCTGATTTCGGAAAAACATTACTTTCTGAACGCCCCTCGTAATTAACTTACCGCTCATTGCTTCGTTCGCGACTTAGAACAAACACGCACATCTGCAGCTGATAAAGCGTCTGCTTGCTTAAACTGTCGATAGCGTGTCTACACTCTTCCCGCGACTGCTTTTATTAAAGCGACTTGTGACGTCATTCTCATAGCGTTAAACAAACGCTATATCCGACTAACGTCTTATTAATCAATTTAAGTTTCATCTAGTTTCATACTGTTCATATAGTCAATAGCGTATATAATTCAGTAAATCCAAAATACACTGAGTCCCTCACAAACTGCTCGTTTTTCCGATATTTCTAACACGTCGCCGAAATAAAAATGAAACAAAGTTTTCGTGATTTCTATCAAACGATTCGCGTTGATCAGATAACGGAACTAAAATTAATTTCGTCTAGGGAAAGGATTACAAAAATTATCGATGTTTCCTTCAACTAACAGCAACTTCAACCTCATCTTTCAGTTGAAACTAGTTAAGATTCTTGCTTAGGCTGAAATAAGTTGCTCCAAAAAGCATCTCTAAAAATGTTTCCATTATTAAGACGAGCAGAGTTCTCATATCAGGTTTTTGCAGGATTATTTGATGGTTGTTATGCCCCACAAAACTTATTGTCACAGCCAATAAAAGGTGGTTCCGACATAAATACATATAGCAAAGCTGGCGATAATTTCTATAAGAAACCAAACACGAAAACTTCAGCCACACGAAGAAATCTGATACAGTAAATAAATGTTGAAATATGAGTACGGAAAGGAAGAATACTTCCTTACAATTTTGACTTGCCGAAAGCTTCTGCGTTTCATCAGTCAATATTTAGGACTTAGAATTTCAGGTCATAGTTTGCAATTTAGAATAGCCAGAGTGGTCGCATTCTATCTTTAGTTAAGTAAAACTATATCACAACGGAGTGACTCAGCTAGGTGGTAGATGGCAATGACCTAAGTGTCTCGTCTTTGAAGACCAGAGTATGACCGGAAGTATGTTAGTGATTAGTGGAATGCATAAGACGATGGAGGAAAATTTGTTGAACTAGGAAGTGACCCCAAGTAAAATACTTTAACCACGGAAATATTAATAATTGGTTAAAGATTTAGATTCCCTTGGCCAAACGAAGTACTTGATCTTGAAAGATTGATTAGTGAAGGAAATGAAACCTCCTGGTTGGTCCGTTTGTCACCTTACTTCGGAGATGGGGGAGAGGGGGGTGTGTAGTTCCGAAAGGCACGAGGAACACTTGAAGAATGTGTTTCAGATCGCGTACGAAGTCGTAAAGTAATGCCTCTGAGTCATACATTCTGGGTGTCAGTTGATGGGGTTGCAGATGTGATTTGTGGGCTCCTGAGTAAAGTTACATAATAGTGGTTCTAACAGCTACTGTGATTAGTATAAGTTATTTTGTGTTTGTGTCGTATAGCAATATGGATGGCTGGATGTGATTCGTTTCTCTTGTTGTAAGTGCGGTTCCGCAGTTGGTCAGTTTTGCTACATCCATATTAAGGACTTTACGTTGAAGTTTGTAGATCTTCCGGAAGCACGAACTACTCTGAAAAGGGAAGCTGAAGGTAGTCTTGTCACCCTAACAGAGAATACTAAAATAAAAACATTTATGCTCTTAGATTTGGAAGCTTCTGTTGTAGAAGCAGATATTTATAGCACTTGAAAGTAATAGTCCATGAAATTGCGGATCGACTGCCGGTTGTCTGTAACCTGATACCCCGATATTTCGCCATAAAACCTTCTGGCCATGTTCAGGTGTTTACTGATGAAAATACATAGTTCTCCTATTTAGGAATCCTCTGGAGCATGCGCTTCTGCTGAAAGTCCGTGCACTGCTACGAGGGTCCTCCATGGTGACCGCCTCCATAGCGTAAAACGGCAGAACGACGCCGGCTTCGCAGAACAAGAAGTTGTTCTATCACAGCATCCCATGCCGTAGCCAACTGGAAGCCGCCAGCCCGCTGCGTACAAGAAAATATTGCACAGTGACAACTAGTTACTACAAACATGTGCCAGCAGGTTTTTAAATAGTGGAGCTCACTGTATTTCCCCTGTGTAACCTGAAGCTAGACGGAAGGCTCTGCGGTGAATTACGTATCAGGGTATCACGTTTGATACCTGCCAGTTCACAAGAAACTTCATGGAACAACCTATACCCTGCGAAAGTTTTAAATTTGTTTTAGTAATTATACTCAAAATTACAATGAAATGAACACCCTTAGCTGCTTACAGGCGTTGACATACGTCAACGGGGCAGATGAAAATGTGTGCCCCGACCGGGACTCCAAGCCGGCATCTCCTGCTTATATGGCAGACGCTCTATCCATCTGAGCTACATCTTCTGTGCGAATGCATAAACAGTGCCCGAACTCTTACGGGAATCGGCAACGCGCCGCGAGTAATGAGTATAATGGGCGGGAGCACTACGTATGTAGTGCGGGACAATACGTTGAGAATATGGGTTTCGCGGGAGGCGTGCCAGAGATAAATCCCTGCAGTCGCGCTATCTTCAGTGTCCTCGGTGGCTCAGATGGATAGAGCGTCTGCCATGTAAGCAGAAGATCCCGGGTTAGAGTCCCGGTCGGGGCACACATTTTCATCTGTCCCCGCTGACGTATGTCAACGCCTGTAAGCAGCTAAGGGTGTTCATTTCATTGTAATATCATTCTAACGAGCTGCATGGTCACTGATGGTATTTGTTCTTTCGGACATGTCCGAAAGAACAGATACCATCTTAGTATATATACTCAAAATATTTTGTTCCAGTTGGTGGTTTTGAGTCAGTCACAAAATAACTTGAAACATTGTTTAACTTCTTAACACGAGGTAATAAGTGTAAATTTAATTTTTTGGAGCATACCTCTTCCATTTGATGGAAATGTCCATTTATAATTATTTTCAACAGAGTGGGGTTATTTCACTCCATAGAGAGACAGCAAGAACTGCGAATATACCTCCCTTGTGAGGTAGTTGGCTATTACGCCTAGCCAGCTCGTGACACCCTAACTCTCAGATCCTAAGATCTGGATAGTTCACTCAGGACTTGCTTGTAAAGGTGATGGTCCTTCGAAAGGATGTCGATTAGTGCAACAGTACGGAACAGTGCCAACCATAGTAGAATGCTATTTGTTGCTGGGACTTAAGTTTTTAAAATGTTATCCAGTAGGACCACATAACTTAAGTTTCTGTTTTCTTAAGCATCCAACACGTGAATCTGCGTACACACGTGCGAGGAGCATGGTCATAAGCAGCTCACCAGTGACTCAGACAGACAAAGAAAAACACGCGGAATGAAGCAAGAGCATTCTCTGAGCCTCATTTCTCGCGAGTCGTTAGGCGTTTGAGCATGCAACAGTGTTGTTGCCTTTGAGCCCAAGTGCCTCCTTTTGCTCATTGGAAAAACACAGCAGGTGTTTCACGAGCTGCTCGCAAAGACCCCATCGTGTCTTTGCTGTCACGAGCAATGGGGGTTTATAAAATGCCGACTAGATTCTCTCCACATCAGTTTATTTTTTTGAAGTTGTGTACCAGCAGCTCGCGAGCGTATTGCTCGTACTCGCAGTGCTCCCATTTAGTAGTAGTAGTAGTAGTAGTAGTAGCTGCTCTCATTTATAGGTCATGAGGTTTACAATTAGTGAGAAGCAGACAGCCTTCATAACCGATACAGAGAGAGCGTCTTCGACTAGCAATAAATACTTCCTGGGTTACGAGTTCTGTACCAGCCACTACTTAAATTCTGAATAAAAATCAGCAGCCGGCCGGTGTGGCCGTGCGGTTCTAAGCGCGTCGGTTTGGAACCGCGTGACCGCTACGGTTGCAGGTTCGAATCCTGCCTCGGGCATGGATGTGTGTGCTGTCCTTAGGTTAGTTAGGTTTAAGTAGTTCTCAGTTCTAGGGGACTGATGACCTAAGATGTTAAGTCCCATAGTGCTCAGAGCCAGCCAAAAATCAGCAGCAATGGCGGCCGAACGTGACAAAGATACAGGGGTTGTTTGACAAAAATATGGAAGCACGACGAAAAATGATCTTTCAGCACGAATGCAAATGCTAGCCAATGGTACAGGTATCGCGCTGTTGTATTTGACGACGAACGACACCAGTGGAATGTCCTAGGTACGTTGCCGGAACAGTGTTCTGTGGAGCTGAAAGTGTATAATGTTGCGCTGAGTGAATTTGAACGAAGCCAAATTGTTGGTTCTCACATTGTGGGTGCATCAGTTAACATTGCAGCCGAAATGTTTGGTGTTTCAAGAAGCATCATATCGTAGACTCGTACCGCATACAGGGAAAGCGGGAAATCATGATACGGTGAGTCACAACGCGGACGATACTATTTGAGAGATCGTGACAGTCATTCATGAGAACTGTAACGAAAAATAACTACAGCCTCAAGGTCACATCATAACTGAACGTCGCACTAGCGGACCGTCAGAACCAACAACACAAAGGGAGCTCCATAATCTGGGAACTGCAACGCGATCTGGAATTCCAAAAGTTTCAAAACCAGTTATCAATGGTGCAAATTCCCGTAGCAGGAAAACGCGGGGCCGAAGCCATAAAATCTGAACTGTGGAGCAATGGAAGAAAGGTATTTCATCGAATGAGTCTTGTTTTAACATTGTTTCCAACTTCTGGCAAAGTTTACATTCAAAGAGTGAAACATAGGGGCTTCCGGTAATTTGGGTACCCATATCGAGGTATTCCGTGCTCCCCATGGTTACTCTGAAAGGTCTCATTTCTTCCAAGGATCACCTGACCATGCTGGCTGATCAGGTCCATCCCATGCTACAGTGTTCCTTTCCCAAAGGCAGTGCTGTGTTCAAAGACGATAGGGCGACTCTTCACGCCGCTCCCATCTTCCAGAACTGGTTCTCTGAGGATGAGGATGAAATGTCGTGTCTCCCCTGGCCACCAGTCACCAGACCTCAATATTGCTGCGAATTTGTGTCTAATTCAGAGAGAAAAATACGTAGTCTGTATCCACTCCACCATCACTACCTGCATTAGCAAACCTTCTTGCATGAAGAATGGTGAAAGTTTCCCTAGAAACCATACAGAAACTGTTTTCATTCGTTCAGAGATTGGAAGCTGTTTTGAATGCCAGCGGTTTTTCTATACCATGTTAGGTAAAGTAATGTTTTATCAATTTCAGTTGAACACAGCAGCTGTTTCCGTGAATCATACTGTAGGGAATACTGCGACCAGCCCCAAGTTTCCTTGAAATGATTTTATTTTACCATTAAGAGTTTCGGGCCAGAGCCCATTGTCAGATGGTAACGTTGACTTCAATGCAAGTTTTACATTTGCATTCTAAAATTTAATGAAGTTTTTGTGAATACGTAGTTGTACATTTATACACTCATCAAAAGTTTTTGCATCACCCCCGGTTCCCAGGACTCCTGAAGATAGTCCTTTACTGTGGATATTCTATCCCAGAGAAAGTCCCTGTGACTTTTCAGAGACGTCACTAACCCCGCCAAAAGATGTAAACAAACGTGCATGAGCAGCGTCTATTAGACGGAGGGGGTCCGACAGCCGATCTGCTAGTCATTCCACCAGGAAGGAGGTACACGGATCGTGTGGTCTGTAGTTAAACCATGCCTAGACGGTCGATACCGCGGTTCAAACGTGTTCGCATTGTTACTTTGTGCCTGGAAGGGCTCTTAACAAGGGAAGTGTCCTGGCGTCTAGGAGTGAACCAAAGAGATGTTGTTCCGACATGGAGATAGAGACAGGAACTGTCGATGACATGCCTCGCTCAGGCCGCCCAAGGGCTACTACTGCAGTGGACGATGGCTACCTACTGATTATAGCTCTGGGGAACCCTGACAGCAACGCCACCATGTTGAATAATGTTTTTCGTGCAGCCACAGGACGTCGTGTTAAGACTCAAACTGTGCGCAGTAGGCTGCATGATGCGCAACTTCACTCCCAACCTCCATGGCGATGTCCATCTTCGCAACCACGACACCATGCAGCGCGATACATATGGGCCCAATAACATGCCAAATGGACCGCTCAGGATTGGCATCACGTTCTCTTCAGTGAAGAGTGTCGCATATTCCTTCAACCAGACAATCGACAGAGACGTGTTTGGAGGCAGCCGGGCACTGTCCAACGAGAGCAACTAGGTGGTTACCTGCTGTTTTGGGGTGACATTATGTGTGGCCGACGTACGCCACTGGTGGTCATGGCAGGTGCCGTAGTGGCTGTACGATACGTGAATGCCATCCTCCAGCCGGTAGTGCAACCATATCTGCAGCATATTGGCGAGGCATTCGTGCTCATGGACGACAATTCGCGCCCCCATCGAGCACATCTTGTGAATGACTTCCTTCAGGATAACGACATCGCTCGACTAGTGTCCAGCATGTTCTCCAGGCACGAACCCTATCGAACATGCCTGAGATGGATTGAAAAGGGTTGTTTATGGACGGTGTGACTCTGCAACCACTGTGAGGGATCTACGCCGAATCGCCGTTACAGAGTGGGACAATCTGTACCAACAGTGCCTTGATGAACTTGTGCATAGTATGCCACGACGAATACAGGACTGCATCAATGCAAGAGAACGTGCTACTGGGTATTAGAGGAACTGGTGCGTATAGCAGTCTGGACCACCACCTATGAAGGTCTCGCTGTATGGTGGTACAACATGTAATGTGTGGATTTCTTGAGCAATAAAAAGGACGGAAATGTTCTTTGCATCACTATTCCAATTTTCTGTACAGGTTCCAGAACTCTCGGAACCGAGGTGATGCAAAACTTTTCTGGCACGTCCGCGTGCGCGTGTCTATTATAGGACCGCGGTTGATTTTCCTTTACAATCCATATTGATCAGTGAAGTAAGAAAATCGAACCTCTCCTATGATAAGGAGGAATTTCCTGGAAGTAAAATGTATAGAGCATATATAAATGTAAAACTATGCAATCACAAAAAATTTGTTAAATTTTAGGACATTATTGTAAAATCTTTTGTAAGCTATTAGTTACCATTTTTGGACACAAGTTTAAATCTGGAAATGAAGGAATAGATACCATCTGACTACGGCCTGAGGCCCGAAACTCGTAATGGTATAATAAAATCTTTTCAAGAAAAGCTTGTGGCTGCTTGCAGTATATCCTACGGTGTAACATGCTTTCGGTGTTTCCATATTTTTGTGCACCCCTTCTAGCTGCCGCGACGACCGCAGTGTAACATCGGCTCCGTGAAAATACGATACTTGAGTGGGTAAAATTGATGTTGCGATACAGCTGTTAGGGCAGTTAACGGTTTCTCTTACGGGCAGAGCTACTCAGCTACCATCGACTAAACGTAAGGCGATAGCGTGGACGTGTGGGGTATTTAAAACTGAAAGCATCTGTTCGACGAAGCGAGATGGCTGGGGAAGGAAGTAGTGACGCTATGGCCGTGGTGTGGCGCAGCGTCTGCGACGGCTGGACGGACTCGGCTGCATCAGCGCGCCGGCGTGGGCTGCACGCGGCCGGCCCTGCTGACTGTGCTTCGCCGGTGGCGTGCGTTGCAGAGAGGTGAGTGACCTCGCGTAGCCGCTATTCCCAACTTCATGACAAACAACACGAAGGGAGAGCAAGGTCTATCGAGAACGCCCAGCTTTTTGGCGAAATTTTTAAGTTCGTTGGCAAGGAGCTTTGTGGACCTAAGAAGCCATTTAAGGAAGAGGAAATAAGTCGCATTGTGGGCAGTTAAAGAAGCTATCGTATTCAGACTACATTACTTTCAACGGTGAACAGTGATAGCCTGAAAGCTGAACTATAGAGAAGGGGCACACCTTAGTTTACTACTGCAGTAGTTAGACAGGGCAGTACAGCAGAGGAACGAGCAAATGTGACCAGCTAAATAAAATGAGCAGAGCAGTTAACATTGCACTACTAATCTCTTAAGATCTCGGACGAATGAGGATGCAAAAGTTGTACAGCAGAAATTAACTGCTATTTTCAGTCCTGCAGAGGAGAGAATATGCATAAAGCTGATACATAAAATGAAAAATACAGTTATTATGAGAACCGGTTCAGAAGATGATACTGCAAAATGTTATTCATAGTAAACTGCAACAGCCTCACTTGCGACCTACAGTCAGAATTTACAAAGTTCCTTCTGACTTGGAGGCGCAGCAACTAAGAGAGACGGTGTACCAGGAAAACTTTGAAGGGCAACTAAAAGGGGATCATTTTGTCATAGTTCATTCCGAAAATTAAGGCCAGATCGAAATACAGTAGGTCATCAGATGGTGGAGGTAGGACATTCCATGAGAAAAACCTTCCTAAAAAGGCAAAAGGCTTTGAAGCCACGCCTGTGAATTATAACCTAGTTGGAATCCCCCTGTAACGCGTGCCAGGATTATAATTATGTAGCAGCCAACTGCACTAGATACATCACTTGTGCCGACTGCGGGGAAGGCGGCCATAAGAATGTAGATTGTGGAAAGAGCAAACAGTCCAAAGTGTAGGCCCTGTACTGCGAATTGAAATGACTGCCCAGTATCAGATGTTCGTAGACAGGCTTATCCTGTCTATAGATTCTAGGTGAAAGGCTAATAATAACTGATCATAGAAGACTAAGAGATCAAATAATTCGCCGAATACAGACAATAGGAGGTAGAAATAGTTGTCTAGGAGAAAGCGAGATGCCGGGAGAGAACGGAATTTATCAGAAAATAAAAACAAACGTTACATTAGAGACGCAGCTATTCATACAATCAAGCCCTCAAGGCTATTGGAATCTGGATGATTTACAAAATTTGGAGATGTGCGTTGAACACTGAAAGAGCTCAACAACTCTGCAACAAAAGAGTGCCAATATTCAGTACAGTGAGATGACGAGCCCAACTACTAAAGGCAAAAGTACCGCAAACAAATCCCATTCAGCCAGGTAATGGTAAAGGAACGGAACCACCTCACAAAGAGAAATGTTCGAAATGTCGAGATACAAGCAAATCTTAGAGTCGCGAATCAGCACAATCAAGAGTTCCTAACAGACAATGAGACAGGATACACAGCGATACACAACTTCAACTGGGAGTAAAATAGGCAGAAATCCGTAACTACTTAACGGTAAAAAAAAAATCGCAACACCAGGAGGAGACGTGCGACATAAAAGAAAGATGGTAGGCGTGTTTCTACACTTGAATGCTGCCTATTAAAGTTTCGCGCCAGTCTCATAAGAGTCGCACTACTAGCGCCACTGAGGACGCAAATCAGGTGAACTGTATACGAGGGAGCGTTTGAAAACTCCGTACAAAAATAAAAACTAATTACGTGTTTGGGGTAAACCTTTATTTTTCGACATAGTCTCCTTTTATTCTTACACACTTCATCCAGCGCTGTTCTAATTTGTTGATCCCTCCCGAATAATAGGAATTGTCAAAGTCTGCAAAATAGCTATCTGTTTCTGCAATCACTTCCTCGTTTGAATAAAATCTTCGTCCCGCCAGCCATTTCTTCAAATTGGGGAACAAATAGTAGTCAGAGGGAGCTAAGTCTGGATAATAGGGGATGTGAAACGAGTTGGAATCCTATTTCCATTAATTTTAAGACTGCAACTGCTGGGGGGTGTGCTGATGCATTGTCGTGATGGAAAAGGACTTTTTTGCGGTCCATTCGCCAGTGTTACTTTTGCAGCTCGGTTTTCAAACGGTCCGGTAACGATGACTAATATGCACCTGTAATAGTTTTACCCTTTTCCAGATGATCGATGAGGATTATCCCTTGCAAATCCTAAGACAGTCGCCATAACCTTTCCGGCCGAAGGAATGGTCTTCGGCATTTTTGGTGCAGATTATCCCTTGGTAACCCATT
The DNA here is from genome assembly GCF_023864275.1 of Schistocerca cancellata. Lineage (NCBI taxonomy): Eukaryota > Metazoa > Arthropoda > Insecta > Orthoptera > Acrididae > Schistocerca > Schistocerca cancellata. Next base: position 294,386,110 of record NC_064631.1, on the reverse strand, counting down.
GTTTAGATCGTTCTTTGCTCTCATGAGCGTAGTAACGCTTCCATGTTTTATCCACAGTGACGAAACAACACTAAGAGTCCTGCGGATTCTTCTTGAAAAGCTGCAAACTATCCTTGCAACACTTCACGCGATTCCGTTCTTGGTCAAGCGTGAGCAATCGCGGAACCCATCTTGCAGATAGCTGTTTCATGTCCAAATGTTCCTACAAAATATTATGTGCCCATTCATTAGAGATGCCCACAGCACTAGCAATCTCACACACCTCAAATCCTCTGTCATCCATCACCATATCATGGATTTTATCAATGATTTCTGGAGTCGTAATCTCCACAGGGCGTCCACAACGTTCAGCGTCACTTGTGCCCTCATGGCCACTCCGAAAATTTTGAAACCACTTATAAATTGTTCTAATCGAAGGTGCAGAGTCACCATAATGTTTATCAAGCTTATTTTTAGTCTCCTGAGGCGTTTTGCCTTTCATAAAGTAATGTTTAATCACGACACGAAATTTTTTCGTCCATTTTTTGACAGTCACTCGACTTCCTTAAATCACACGAATGCCAAAAAAAAAGAAATAGACCAATATGGCTGAAACTTGGTGTGCGTTCTTTCCAAAGATGCTACTAACCAAACAAGACCTCGATCCGCGCAGGTGGTGCCATCTCTCGGACTTTGCATGGACTTTTCAAACGCCCCTCGTATACACGTTGTACTTCGAGATTGGACGTGGTGAGTTGGCGTTAGTCAAGAACGCCGTTAAGGTAACAAACACGGTATTATCAACACCTCACTGAGTTTTAACGATGTGACGTAATACTGCTACAGGAAGCTGGATATTCCTCCTGCGACACCACAGAAAGGCTTGGCAGGAATGTAGTCATTATACGTGATTGTTGGCAGCGGTCACGAGAATGTAAGGTCGCAAGACGGCCGGGCTGTAGACGGCCATGTGGTACTACCAAAAGGAGAAACCACCATGTTCGGCGTATGGCTCTGGGGCATTGTGCTGCAACTACAGCAGTAACTTGAGCAACACTTCGTAGCACACTGACACAACAAAGTGTTACAAATAGTCATCTTGATTTGCAGCTCCTTGTGTTGGCCGTGTTTGCAGTTAAAATTGTTGGATATGAGGTCCGCCAATTATGCAAAACACCGTTACTTCTCAGTACCCAAATATGTTTTGGCACCACTGTACCATCATCAGTGGGTTTTCGATTTTATTTATTCTGTAATGTGAAAATTTTTGGTAATAATTGTAAAATTATGTGCATCTTTAGTTCAGACAATAGATCGTTCCTTTCTGTAAATACCTTTACATTTGGTGTGCATGAATTACCTGGATCACCTGTGTGTTAATTATTACAGGTAGTTTGTCATCTCCAACCAAACAATTTTAACGAGTTTTTTTGCTTAGAGTTAAAACATCTTCTAGAATGTAATTTATTTTGTCGCGATGTTTTTCCAATATTCGTTTTTACTTGCATTTCCGTGTGGCAAACACTTCCATTCTCCGAATCATGGTGAGGTGTTGTGATGTACACGTAACTATAACAAGTATTTTCCATAAATAACGTAGTAAAACACTTCTCACTTCACCAAAACACAGTGTGAATCAAAGTAGTAGGACTGACGAATGTAGGTACTTGGGCGATAACTTCTAGAAATCATCCGCAGCATAAGCAATCCCCCACGGAACTAGGCTCCTTCGGTTTAATTTTGGACACTCGGTTTCTTCTGTTCTGGCATTTTCTACAACTTTTCATTCTTAAATGCATGGCCCCCACTGTTGGGATTGACTCGGTATTCTTCTTCCAGACTTTATGGAAGTGCTAATCGTTCGGGGAGGTCGCCCACGGCGTGTATTCCACCTTTTGTGCCTTTCTGCCCTTACATTCTTCCTGCCTGGCGAACACAGCATCACAGCCCTTCCGTTGGGCGGGGTTCAAATAACTGCATGGATCGCATTGTTGGTGCCTGAGCTGTAAACTCCCCAGATCTGTCTAGGTGTATGTGCCCATCGTGGGTGGGGCACAGGAACAGCAGGCAAACGGTTTGCTGGCCACGTAGCCATTGATGTAGCTAGATGGTGCCTGTGGGAAGAGCCCCATCCAGAGTGGGTGGTACCGTGACGGGTGACTCACAAATGAAGATAATAAAAAAAACCGTAAAAATGGAAGTTGGACTCGTGCTCTGAGGGTTCTGTAGAAACAAAATTACATTGGTGGTGGTGGTGGTGGTGGTGGTGGTGGTGGTGGTGGTGGTTATTGTTTATGGCTCAGTGGTTTATTAGACGCCACTTTGGCGATATGTGTGACAATAGCCTACTCCAGTTACCTAACAGAGGAATAGCGACTTCAACGGTTTCACGTGGAAGCTGATCCATGTGTTGTTTCTGGCGACTTCTCATACCCTTGTCAGGTGAACGCTAGGTTAAAAGTTCGGAAAACCACTGGTGCGAAAGAAGTTTGACCCCGCATCCTCTGGGGGTTCCAGCTCGCTCTTTACCGGTAGGCACCCGGGCCTAACACGTATGTAAGTAGTTCATCTGTAGGTATGAGTGTCTTTGACAGTTGCGAAGTACGCGACATATATAGCCATATGTTTTGATTGCATTGATTTACTTTAAATTATTTACACCAGAGGTATAGTAAAATTTAGTATTTTACATAATTTTCAACTTTATATCTCTAGCCGTTCTGAGGAAAAGTGGTCCAGACAGACACAGAGGGACGTCAAACTGATCGTGTAAGGCAGGGGTGTCTGACCATTTAACTTGCCTAGGACACACTGAAAGAACAATATATTTGGGCCACACTTAATGTACTTTACAGTTACAATAACCGCTGGACAAAGAGTAATGGACCAATGATATAAAACCATCGTGTGGCGAGAGCCTGAAAAAAATTCAGTTTATCATTGTTGTTGTGGTCTTCAGTCCTGAGACTGGTTTGATGCAGCTCTCCATGCTACTCTATCCTGTGCAAGCTTAATCTCCCAGTACTTACTGCAACCTATATCTTTCTGAATCTGCTTAATGTATTCATCTCTTTGTCTGCATCTATGATGTTTACTCTCTACGCTGCTCTCCAATACTAAATTGGTGATACCTCGATGCCTCAGAACATGTCCTACCAACCGATCCCTTCTTCTAGTCAAGCTGTGCCACAAACTTCTCTTGTCCCCAATTCTATTCAATACCGCCTCATTAGTTATGTGATCTACCCATCTAATCTTCAGCATTCTTCTGTAGCACCACATATCGAAAGCTTCTATTCTCTTCTTGTCCAAACTATTAATCGTCCATGTTTCACTTCCATACATGGCTACACTCCATACAAATACTTTCAGAAACGACTTCCTGACACTTAAATCTATACTCGATGTTAACAAATTTCTCTTCTTCAGAAACGCATTCCTTGCCATTGCCAGTCTACATTTTATATCCTCTCTACTTCGACCATCATCAGTTATTTTGATCCCCAAATAGCAAAACTCCTTTACTACTTTGTCTCATTTCCTAATCTGATTCCCTCAGCATCACCCGACTTAATTCGACTATATTCCATTATCCTCGTTTTGCTTTTGTTGATCATCTTATATCCTCCTTTCAAGACACTGTCCATTCCGTTCAACTGCTCTTCCAAGTCCTTTGCTGTCTGACAGAATTACCGTGTCATCGGCAAACCTCAGTTTCCCTTTCTTCTCCATGAAGTTTAATACCTACCCCGAATTTTTCTTTTGTTTCCTTCATATAAAAGGAATTTTAAGGGCTTCTTTTTACGGACCACTTTGATATTTGCTGTTGGCGGCATGCGGCGCGCGGGTTTGGACGCTCGTGCTGTGAGGATTCCATGTTTACCAACTGAGGAACGGATCCCTGCAAGTGTGTCCGGTTGTGTGACGGTGTTTCCGGTTGCAGCAGTGACCCGGGCCCGTGGACGTGGCGCTGCGAGTCCGGGCGGTGCGTGCGCGCGCTGTGGCAGGGCGGCGCGCAGGTGTCCCTGGACACGTGCCAGTGGACGTGCGCCGCCTGGGAGGCGCCGCTGTGGCCGCGGCCCACGGGCGCGCTGCGGCTCGCCAACTCGAGCGCCGCGCTGCCCGCCGACCTGGACGTGCGCCTGCGGCTGTCCAGCCCGCAGCACGAGGACACGCGGGACCTGCTGGCGGCCGCCACCGAGCGCCTGGCGCGTCACCTGCAGCTGGTCAGGCCCGCCTGGGCCGACACAGTCGCGTGCGACGCCGCCCGCGGCGCCACCGTCGCCCGGCTCACCGTCTTCGTCAAGCTGGACGCGGACGGCAGCCGCCCCACGGGCCAACTCACGCTCGACACCGACGAGAGCTACCGTCTCCAGGTGAGCAAAGCACACTAATTGGGAGAGCTGGCTCTCGCCTTTTTAGAGAGCTACCAATTAGAACTATGTATGCTATAGTTCTGCATCTACATGATTACTCTGCAATTCACATTTAAGTGCTTGGTGGAGGTTCATCGAAGCACAATCATACTATCTCCCTACCATTCCACTCCCGAACAGCGCGCGGGAAAAACGAACACCTAAACCTTTCTGTTCGAGCTGTAATTTTATTTTGATCATTCCTACCTATGTAGGTTGGGCTCAACAACGTATTTTCGCATTCGGAAGAGAAAGTTGGTGACTGAAATTTCGTAAATAGATCTCGCCGCGACGTAAAACGTCTTTGCTTTAATGACATCCATCCCAACTCGCGTATCATATCTGCTGCACTCTCTCCCCTATTACGTGGTAATACAAAACGAGCTGTCCTTTTTTGCACCCTGGTAAGGATCTCACACGGCGCAGCAATATTCTAACAGAGGACGAACGAGTGTAGTGTAAGCAGTCTCTTTAGTGGACTTGTTGCATCTTCTAAGTGTCCTGCCAATGAAACGCAACCTCGCCTTCCCCACAATATTATCTATGTGGTCTTTCTAACTGAAGTTGTTCGTAATTGTTACACCCAGGTACTTAGTTGAATTGACAGCCTTGAGAATTGTACTATTTAAGGAGTAATCGAATTCCAACGGGTTTCTTTTGGAACTCATGTGGATCACCTCACACTTTTCGTTATTTAGCCACCTGCCACACCATACAGCAATCTTTTCTAAATCGCTTTGCAACTGATACTAGTCTTCGGATGACCTTACTAGACAGTAAATTACAGCATCATCTGCGAACAGGCTAAGAGAACTGCTCAGATTGTCACCCAGGTCATTTATATAGATCAGGAGCAGCAGAGGTCCCAGGACGCTTCCCTGGGAACACCTGATATCACTTCAGTTCTACTTGATGATGATTTGCCGTCTATTACTATGAACTGCGACCTTCCTGACAGGAAATCACGAATCCAGTCGCACAACTGAGACGATACCCATAGGCCCGCAGCTTGATTAGAAGTCGCTTCTGAGGAACGGTGCCAAAAGCTTTCCGGAAATCTAGAAATACGGAATCAACTTGAGATCCCCTGTCGATAGCGGCCATTACTTCGTGCGAATAAAGAGCTAACTGCGTTGCACAAGAACGAAGTTTTCTGAAACCATGCTGATTACGTATCAATAGATCGTTCCCTTAGAGGTGATTCATAATGTTTGAATACAGTATATGCTCCAAAACCCTACTGCAAATAGACATCAATGATATAGGTCTGTAGTTCGATAGATTACTCCTACTACCCTTCTTAAACACTGCGCAATTTTCCAATGTGTAGGTACAGATCTATCGGTTCAATTCTTTTATCTTGGCGGTTCGCGCATGCCCGACCAGACGCGGGAGATTGCTGCGTTGCCAGAGAAGCAGCGCCATAGTATACTTCCTAAATTTACGTTTAGGGGGGAGCGCGCAGTTTATGAAGTAAAGCCACCACGGCCGTATTAACCCTTTCGCTGGTACAGAGACGTTCTCCCCGCATTCCGCGCTGTGCGCGATTTTATCACTGCACTGCTCGCCTCTGCGCACACACATGGTGTTTCGACTGCTTTGACACACTTTATCATTCGATTTCACAAAAACTATTTGGCCCAAAAATTTGATTTTTACACATCTTCTGATACCTTCCCCCCATAAATGACTTAATTTTGTTTCGATGTTCAACGCAGTTATTAAGCAGCATTAGATGTAGTAAACCACTGCACGAAATTTTGAAGAGTTTGCAGAGGTAAAAGTCCATAGCGTATACTGTCTGTATGGTCGATTTTTAGTTGCCACTAGAAATTTCAAAAAATTACATTCAAACTAATAAAATTCATGAAGTAAGACACTTCGGTATTGTTTTTAAATAAAGAAAATATTAAGCACCGAACAAGGTTTGAACTCGGAATCTCTCACCAGCCAACCACTTTCACCATTACACTAACGCAGCTCGTCATTCGATAGTCCTTACGAAGGTCTTTAAAGTAGCACGCAAAATACCGACAAACACTGTTGTTATGACTATGAATCACTCACGTTTCGTCGAAGTACAATAGGAAAGAAACAATTACCGCTGTTCTTTATTGCGAAAAAGCGGTTAGTGAGAATGATAAACACCTTTCCTTGCTATCGCCTGAATTAGGCTTATTGCTTGTTTGGTTTAATTAATTAATAGAATATGAAGCAATTGATATAAAGAATGCTTTTTCCAAACTTTCTACAAAAGAGTCTGCTATCAAGACATCGCTTTCGTTCAGTTCCTTTATTTATGACTGAACGTTTCTAAAACTGAAGACACTCGTCCGTGCTCTGCACTGCAGTCGAGCTCTGGCAACGTCGTTCTCTGTTCATTGGCTGACTGTGTTTTGTGACGTCAGATGCGCAGAACGAACCTAAACTTTGCCGCCGTCGTCAATGAAGCGCACTTTAGTAGAATAATTCAGTACTTCACGATCGCTTCACATTGTACTGACAAGTCGTAGTAGAACTCCAAATATGTCGGACCTACTTTTGGTTGGCGTAGTGTAGAATCTCGACGTGTCATGGACGCAAACTGCTGGAAACACTCGTCTTCCGGCCACAAGTGGCCCATTGGGACCTTCCGACCGCCGTGTCATCCTCAGCTGAGGATGTGGATAGGAGGGGCGTGTGGTCAGCACACTGCTCTCCCGGTCGTTATGATGGTTTTCTTTGACCGCAGCCGCTACTATTCGGTAGAGTAGCTCCTCAGTTGGCATCACGAGGCTGAGTGCACCCCGAAAAATGGCGACAGCGCATGGCGGTCCGGATGATCACCCATCCAAGTGCCGGCCACGCCCAACAGCGCTTAACTTCGGTGATCTGACGGGAACCGGTGTATCCACTGCGGCAAGGCTGTTTCCCAAATCGCTAGAAGCCCCTGCAGTAATATTGAGCCATACTGCCTCTGCATCCGTCCATAATTGCAGAAGTGATGCTGGGGCAGAATTTTTTGCACTAACATGGCCTCTCGATTATGTCGCATACGTGTTGGATGAGATTCCTGTCGCGCGAAGCTGGTGGCCGAATCATTCTAATTGTCCACAATTTTCTCCAAACCAATCGCGAACAACTGTGGTCCGATGATGTGCCGCATTGTACATAAAAAATTCCATCATTGTTCGGGAATATTATCCATGAATGGCTCCAGATCTCTCAAAATAGCTTAATATGACCACTTCCAGTCAGTGACCGGTTCGGCTGCACTAGAACAATCAGTCAATTCCATTTAAAAACACCCTACACCATTATGGAGCCACCACCAGCTTGCTCAGTGCCTTGACAATTTCGGTCCATGCCTTAGTGGGATCTGCGCCACACTCCAAACCTACCATCAGCTCTTGCAAACTGAAATTCAGGCTCATCTGACCACGGCACGGTTTTCCAGTCTTCTGGAGTGCAGCCGATATGGTCACGAGCCCAGTAGAGTCGCTGCAGGTGTGCTTTTAGCATAGGCACCCACTTTGGTCGTCTGCTGACATAGCCTATTAATGCCAGATTTCGCCGCACCCTCCTGACGGATACGTTCGTAGAGTGTCCCATGTTGATTTCTGCGGTTCTATCACGCACTGTTGCTTGTCTGTTAGCACTGACAACTCCACTCAAATGCCGCTGTTCGCGGTCGTCAAGTGAAGGCCATCGGCAAATTATATTGTCCGTGGTGACAGGCAATGCCTGAAATTTGGTCTTCTCGGAACATTCTTGACACTGTTGATCTCTGAGTACTGGATTGCCTAATGTTCGAAATGCAATATCCCATGCGTCTAGCGCCAACTACCATTCCACATTCAAAGTCTGCTAAATCTCGCCGTGCGGCCATAATCACGCCGGAAACCTTTCAACATGAATCACCAGAGTGCAAGTGATAGCTTTGTCGATGCACTGCCCTTTTATACATTGTGTACGCGGTACAGTTGTATATGTGCATATCGTTATCCCGTGGCTTCCGTCACCTCATTCTGTATATAATGTAAAATTTTACCGTGTGATGTTATGTATATACAGGATGTCATAAATGAAGTTCCAGTTTCAAAACACTGTAGAACGAGAACCACTGCTCAGAATGACGTCAAATTTGAGCAGCGTGTTGTTGATGCAATGGAAAACTTCATGGAACAACAATTTTTTAAAAAATTCGAACAATCGTCAGAATATGCACACTAACAGACGAGCGGCACTCGGCTGTTCCTCAGCTTGTGTCCGAGACTCCAAACATGAGTATCTCCATGAAGAATGGCGCGTTGCTGATAGACCTCTTTCGCAAGAATGGTCACTGCACGCAAAAGCCCTGAAGTTCCGAACACACAAGGGTACGAAAAAGGCATTCGTCCGATGACTAAGGGTCTGGAGAAAAAATTAAAAAACTTGGAAAGGTAGATTCTTCTGAAGTGTCATATGGCAGAGGAGGATGGGGCTGGGGGAAGCAGTTGATCCGAAGTCTGTCGAAGACGTGGCCACAGCATTTCAGGAGGGGTAGAGTGGTGGCGTGCAAACATGAAGTGCACGGGAAACTGCCCGAACGTTGGACTTACTTGCGAGCATGGTGCATGAAATTCTACGAAACATCCTACGTCGCTAGCCATATAAAATCACCCGTGTTCAGGAGTTTTTCTGCTGTTCTGCCAGCGAGACAAACTTACGCTCTGGAATTACTTGCTCCCCTAGAGGTGGACAGTAAATGGCCACGGAATGTTCTGTGGACAGACTAAGCTGATTTCCATCTCAAAGGACATGTCAATACGCACAATTGCATAAAATGTGCAACAGAAACAGTCTAAGTCCGTTATCAGCGCATTACGTAATCAAGATTACTCGTCTGCTATATAATCGGGCAGTGCACGCCAGCGGAACCATTCCGCTGTGAGCTCTATCTGCAACAGCATTGAAGCACTATGCCTTGTTGACGTGTGAATCGTCAACGCCGCCACAGCATGCCTGTCTACAAACATATTATTAGCCTCGGGAATAAACTTGGAGGAAGTGGAACAGCTCAAGCAGTTACATTAAATGGACCTATATTCTTCCGTGGCTGCAGGGTTAATTTTACGCTCGACGTTGCTACAGGAAATTCCGGTAGTGGTTGGTTTACCCTAGCTATTGTTCGTTGAGAAGACTCATCTCTACCTGGACTGGAATCCTTTGTCGACAGAGACGTCATCGCATACAAGACCTGGCATTGTGGAACAGATCCGAAGATCCAAAGTAGACCTAGTTATGTTTATAGTAATATGCCATTTATTGTATACATGTTCTTGCAGAAAAGTTAGTAATGATGAGAGAAAATATATATATATATATATATATATATATATATATATATATATATATATATATATATATATATATATATATATGGATAAAAGGACTTGGTGTACTTGCAGAAAATATAACTGTAACTGGAGATATTACTTTGTATTACAATTATTAATAAAGTTTGATCCCTGACCTCTGTAACCGGGGAGCGTACATCGCGAACCGGGGGCTCAAGGATGCAACAGTTCGAAAAAATTCGAAAACATAGGCCGCACTGCCCATCAACCGGTACTACTTCATGCTGCAAAGACGACTGTATGGTGCGGGTTGACGGCATGATTTATTGTAGGGCCATATTTCTTCGAAGTGAGTGCTGCTGATTCTGTTACATGCACCATCATTGTCAAATTCTATGAGAGTCTTCTGCGTAGCAACGTCATTCCAACCCTTAAACAGCGTGGCTGCGTGGGTAGGATCATTTGTATGCAAGATGGCGTTGCTTCGCACGTTGCACAGACAAATGGCTCCTGCAGTAAAATTTCAGAGAGAGAGAGAGAGAGAGAGAGAGAGAGAGAGAGAGAGAGAGAGAGAGAGAGAGAGAGAGAGAGAGAGAGAGAGGGGGGGGGGGTTGGAGAGAGAGGGAGAGACGAAGTTGGAAGAGGTGGACATGGGGTAGGACGAGAGGGACTACTGAAAGATTGGAATAATACTTAGCTAGTGTGTCAATAAATTTGATGGTAATGTTGTAATGACTTGAATGAGTGGATCTAAGTGATGGTACGAAACATCACGTTTCGTCGGATTTGAAATAGATTGGCACGGGCCAGGCGTTTAGGATCTTCCTACGAACACCGTTGTTAGTGTATAACGTGAGAGTGGTGTACCGTTAGTTGTGGACTCGTTAATTCCCCGTTATTATACCAACAAATCGGGTAACATCATTCAGTGTGGTGCTGGGCACTTCCAAATAAGATAGCTTATTTCTGTCGCGTCTCCACTTCGACCCACTGTAATCATCGACTTCATAGAAAACACTGGCTCACAAATACGTGACTACCATGACTCAAATAGGTCACAAGAGCGTCTGCTAAAAATTCTACGGCAACTACAGCGCTCCAAAGCAATCCATTTCCTGTTGAGGATGTAGCCAGTATATTGTCCGGTGAACTTAGGTAATTCCACTGTTTCATAAAGGTGAAGTAACCTGATATGATTCCAATGTTACTTTGACACATACATAACATTGGCAGGTAAGTAAAAGATTAGCGTTGCAGGTTCTCTGTAACAGTAAAACTGTCAGCATAGTGCATCAGTGTCGTTACCTGGCCTGGTAAGGTATGAAAGGGCGTGAACTGCGACAGACGTTGTTTAATCACTGTGAAGGGTGCAAAGTTGCACGCTCTCATGTAAGACTGCGTTGTCAGCTCGCGAGAGGGAAGTCATTGTGGAATGGTCCAGTATCCCGAATTGTGGAGCATGTGGATGCAGCAGTGGCCCGATGTTGGAGCGAATGGGAACGTCCGGCAGAATAATCATGGTTCCAGTCGACCACGTTGAGTGAACATCGAGGAGAGGTTCGCCGTATTGTGCTTGGTAAGTAACGTTATATGTCTATGCCAGTGTCTTGTATGAAATCTAGGCATGTAATACTCTGTTAGAAAAATGTTAGTAGGAAGATACTAACCAATAAGACCTAGAGAAGCGTCACGCCTGGTCTGTGACAATCTATTCCAAATAAGACTAAACGTGGTGTGAAATCGGGTCCACCTCACAGTTTCCAAGTAAACATTGGTAAGGGAATTGCATGCAACAGACATTAGGAGTCAAGATACCTCGCAAAATGCCATTGCTCGCAGTGGCACTCAAAATCTGGACATCCTCAATGTGTCAAACACAGGAACAGGACAGTAGCTGATTGGAAGCGTGCAGTGTAGCTCTGCAAGGTGCGATTTTATCTTTTACAAATTAGTCAAGTACACCGACGTCAGTGTGTAGCATTTGACTTGCGGTTTGTGAAAAGTTTAGTTCGGCCAGAGGTTATCTGATGTGCAGGTGCGTCATACCATCACTTGGACCCACGCATTCAGGTCACTATAACATTAACCACGAAATTTATTTCAACACTAGCAAAGTACCCGCATTGCCAGGGTGTGTATTTACTCCAGTCTTCTTGTAGTCCCTCTGTCCTGCTCCATCATCTACCTCTTCCGCCCACCCCTTCCCCCCTCTTAGAGCCCCCTCCCTGTCTAACTCCTTCTGCCCCACTTCTCTTCCTTCTTTGTCTGTCCAATTCCTCCTCTTTCCCCTTTCTGTATATCTCCTTCTCTCACCTGTCCATTTCCTCTCCTCCTCCTCCTCCTCCTCCTCCTCCTCCTCCTCCTCCTCCTCCTCCGCCCCTTATCAGCGCCTGCAACGTTGTCATCCCACACCATTGGTCGAAAACCAGCAACAACCGGACTACAGAATTACAGCCCCGTATGTCGGCTATTGACAAGGCCCTAACACAAACGGCCGTGTTTGGAGTGCTGCTGTGATGGAGAAATCGTCCCATGCTTCCAATGTATAGGAGAGACATAGCGGAGTTACTCCGAGCGTTTTGGTGTGGAGGTGGCCATCGGAAATGATTTTAAGTCACTGTTACTAGCGACGGAGTTAATTCTTACGGCACGTCTGTACGTCACGTACATCCTACGTCCTCATCTAGCGCCTATCGTCCACGAGTGTAGTGGTAGCATTTTTCAACAAGGCAGACGTCGTCCACACATGGCACTTGACTACATAACCAGTCGTCTCGATGTTGAAGTATTCCTGTGGTCAGTAAGATCGCAAGATCTGTCCTCAGGAGTGTGGGAACAGATGAGACATCAGCCTTTACCGGAACAGTATCCAGATTATCAAGGACCAGTTACATCGGCACTTGTTTGCGAGCTTGCCTCAGAGAATGCAACGGTTTGACACCGATACCAAACTAATCAGTGCATCCATCTAGGCTAGTAGTAGTGCAACGTCATACAAGTCATGCAAGTAGGCGCATACTACAAAGTACAGTAAAACCCCAGTTAACCGAACTCAGGCCATCCGAAACCCAGGTTATCCAAAACGACTCAGAAAATAGCAAAGAGAAAAATCTGTACACACGAAAGTAATTCGATGCAAGTGTTTGTTGGGAGAGGTTGAACGCCTGACCTTGAGTCGCTGCCCCCACCCACTGACTCACCACTCTGAATAAAGCTACCCTGCCAACAATAGTACATTCGAGTGGTTGTTTATTACAATTGCGTATTTTTGTGCTGTGCTACAAACTGTTAAGTACAATACACCATATATTATTGTACTATTATCGCAAAAAACGTAATTTTATCTCCCATAAAAAACTTAAGCGTGGTCCGCAAAGAGATACATGAATTCGTTCGACCTTCAAAACTTCACAAAATAGGAACGATACTTAGTACTGTAGTACGAAATACATGTTTAGGGCTACACCGAAAAAATTATCCGAAACACCTCCCCTCCCCCCCTCTTTAGTTCGGTTAACTAGTGTTGTATTGCTCTTTGTAAATTTGACTCTTTTGCAATCACCGAAATATCGCATACCCTCTTACAGTGATTAGTTTATGATTATACGCACCAGTACCCCCATTAAGCTCTGATGAAAAAATTAAGCTTTTTTGTGATGTGGTGCAATCGAACTTACGCTGAGGTTAAAGCGATGCTAAACAGATGTTGTCTTCACAGTTCATAAATGTTCAGAAAATCGTTGAAGTAACTTTTTAAGAAGTCCAAATTTCAAGAACACCTTCCCAGAAGGTCGTAGTACCCGAACCTCTTTTTTACAATCAAGCACTGCCCCCTCAACCAGTGAAGTTTAGTATGCTTTTTGGCAGCATATTTGAACCATCAGAAATTTATAAATTGACAACTTTTGTAAGATGAGTATTTCGTCCGTAAGGGACGGCATTATAAGGCCTCCAACTCTTGGTCAGTACAAATACGACGGGCGTTGGAAAAGTCCGTGCAAAGTCAGAGATGGCACGACCGGCGCGTATCGGGGTCTTGTTTAGTTAATATCATCTTTGTAAAGAACCCACACAAAGTTTCAGCTGTATTGGTCTATTTCTTGTGTTTGGCATTCGGATGAATCAAGGAAGTCGAGTAACTGTCAAAAAATGGACGTAAAAGAATTTCGTGCGGTGATTAAACATTACTTTATGTAAGACAAAACTCCCCTTGAGACCAAAAGAAGCTTGATAAAAATTACGGTGACTGTACGTTCGATTAGAACAGTTTATAAGTGTTTTCAAAATTTTCGGAGAGGCCATATGGGCACAAGTGATGCTGAACGTTCTGGACGCCCTGTGGTCGTTAATACTCCAGAAATCATTGGTAAGGTGCGTGAGTTTGCTAATGCTGTGGGCATCTCAAATGAACGGGTACATAATATTTTACATAAACATTTGGATAAGAGAAAACTATCCGCAAGATGGGTTCCGCGAGCCCTCACGCTTGACCAGAAACGGAATCGTGTGAAGTGTTGCAAGGATGGTTTGCAGCTGTTTAGGAAGAATCCGCAGGACTTTAAGCGTCGTTTCGTCACCGTGGATGAAACATGGATACATCAATATACTCCTGAGACCAATCAAGAATGTAAACAATGGGTTACCGAGGGAGAATATGCACCAAAAAGGCGAAGACCATTCCTTCGGCCGGAAAGATTATGGTGACTGTCTTTGGGGATTCGCAAGGGATAACCCTCATCGACTATCTGGAAAAGGGTAAAACTATTACAGGCGCATATTATTAATCGTTATTGGACCGTTTGAAGGCAGAGCTGCAAGAATAACGTCGGCCATTGGACCGCTAAAATCTCCTTCTCCATCACAATACATCAGCACACACCTCAGCAGTAGTGCTCGCAAAATTAATGGAAATAGGATTCCACCTCGTTTCACATCCCCCTCCCCCACCCCTAATCTCCAGACCTGGTTCCCTCGGACAATTTGTTCCCCAATTTGAAGAGATGGCTGGCGGGACGAAGATTTTATTCAAACGACGAAGTGATTGCAGCAACTAATAGCTATTTTGCAGACTTGGACAATTCCTATTATTCGGAAGGGATCAACAAATTAGAACAGCGCTGGATGAAGTGTAAAAGTCTAAAAGACTATGTCGAAAAATAGAAAAGGTTTACTCCTAAACGCGTAAGTAGTTTTTATTTTCGCACGAACTTTTCAACCGCCCCTCCTATAACAAATTTCTGCGCCAGTCACTTGTTTATTTTGCCACTACGCCTTTCGATGGTTCACATCTTCAGATGGAGAAATGTTTATTTACGTGGCTACTGATGATGATGATGATTACAGACGTCTCTTCACAGCGGCAGACCAACGGCAGTGAAAGTTATTTTGCGTCTTTTAAGGGACGGTAGAGTTGTCTGCGTACTTTTGTCTGATATGTCATCTCCACTGCGCACACTGCGTGTAAATGTGAAGTGCAATGGATAAGACATCAGACAACAGTATGCAGAAAATTCTACCGTCCCTCGAAAGACACAAAAAACCTACACTGCTCTTTGTCTGCGACTGTAAAGGGAGGTCTGTACTCCTCAGCAATACAGCCATCTAAATAAAAAATTCTCCACTTGAAGAATGAGATTTTCACTCTGCAGCGGAGTGTGCGCTGATATGAAACTTCCTGGCAGATTAAAATTGTGTGCCGGACCGAGACTCGAACTCGGGACCTTTGCCTTTCGCGGGCAAGTGCTCTACCAAGTGAGCTACCGAAACACGACTCACGCCCCGTCCTCAAAGCTTTACTAGTTCTTGGGTAGCTCACTTGGTAGAGCACTTGCCCGCGAAAGGCAAAGGTCCCGTGTTCCAGTCTCGGTCCGACACACAGTTTGTCTTCCAGGAAGTTTCATATCAGCGCACACTCCGCTGCAGCGTGAAAATCTCATTCTGGAAACATCCCCCAGGCTGTGGCTAAGCCATGTCTCCGCAATATCATTTATTTCAGGAATGCTAGTTCTGCAAGGTTCGCAGGAGAGCTTCTGTTAACTTTGGAAGGTAGGAGACAGTGTTACTGGCAGAAGTAAAGCTGTGAGGACGGGGCGTGAGTCGTGCTTGGGTAGCTCTGTTGGTAGAGCAGTTGTCCGCGAAAGGCAAAGGTCCTGAGTTAGTCTCGGTGTGGCACACATAGGGTTGCCATAATCTCTGAATCCAAAACCAGGACAAAACTTACGGTCACCGAAGCCGATCGAAGGAAATAAGAGGAATGAGACCTCATGCCCATAAGCTAAGGGAAATGTGCATTTAATTAATGATCCAGAGTTTAGGAAGGACTGCTTCATTAAGATAGCATTTATTACAAAAAATAAGAATATGCATTACATTATTCAGTACACGAAGTTCTATTGTCATCATTTGAGCTTTTCTTACCCCAATCGTAGTTCTCAGAACCTTGAATAGATGAAAGGACCTTAATCTGGTTCTCAATCAGTTTACGAAATTCACTGCAACTTACATTTTTCATATTGTACTGTATTTGCATCATTGCATTAACTGATTTTACTGTTAACCTATTCCTTTCTTCTGTCCACTGAGAATTCATGAGGGAAAAGACCCTCTCTACATTGGCGTTATGAATGGGAATGGAGAAATAAAATTCCACAATTTCCAGCAACTCTGAATACTGCTCACTAAAAATAAAATTATGAACGAACAACACCCATTTCTTATGTGACATCATATTCTCAAAACTTTCATCTTTGACCTCCCCCAAAACACACTTTAATTTCAGTACTTGGTCAAAGAGAAGGGACTCGTTCAATGTACAGCTTGTGTTTTCATGCATCCACTTGAATGTCTTTTCAACATTTTCCCATGAAGGTACAGTCTTTAGCAAAATCCAGTCAAAATGTTTAATATCAGACAAGAACTTACTCCATTTTATCAAGTAATCAATAGCAGTTTGATAGAAAAGAGACTTCCCCTAGTAATGTAGACTGCTGATATTGTGTGAGGTCAGACATTAATTCTTTAACTTTAGACGTAACGAAAACACAGTTTTCTCTCTCCTAAAATTTGCAGTATATTTTCTAGCTCCAGTCTTACCTCATTCACTGATATGTCTTCCCTCTCAACGCTGCTAACTGCCCTCCGGAAAGGATTCATTTGTGCATACAAGAAGAGCAGATACATTTCACCAATAGAATAAGAAAAGAATTTCTTGAGAAGGGAAGGTCATGTATCTAAGTGAAAGAAAGTAAGACTTAAGTGCCTTAAACATGTGGATGAACCCCTCTACAGCAGGAAACATGGTGAGCCACCTGGTTGCTACGTGTCTAAGTAGGTCCTTATGTGTCACATCAACAAATTCTGAAAATTCTTTTAGTGATGCTATACGAACAGTATATGTGGAGAAATAATTAAAAACATTTATGATAATGCTCTCAATATCATAAGAGAGGACATCTGCACCAGTATGAATTGCGTTATGCAAAATATGAGATGGACAATCTACTCCTAAAATTTCCCTATTCAGTTTCTTCTGAAGTTTCTTGTACACATTGTTTTCTCCTTTTCTCGCAACACCCCCAAAGTTAGTATTTGTGTTATCTCCACCAAAAGCAGATACCTTATCACTAAGCCCATGTTGTAAAATGGCAATGTATACACACTCCGTTATTGTACTAGAATCCTCACTGTCACATTCATTTAAATTTAACAATCTACTTTGGACACCTTCGTCATAATCAAAATACTGCACAAGAACAGGAAATATTTTAAAATACTTGTGGTTGCTAGCATCAGTGCTAATACTAACATAATTGGCCTTCGATAGACTGCTCCTTGTTCTGTCTTCAATGAACGGTGATATCACTTGATTAACGATGGCTTCGGTTTTAGTTTTGCCGCTGGAGAAGTTTACTGTAACTTTTGAATCACTAAAAATGTGAGAGAGAATTTTTGATGTGCAAGAACTTGAGTTGTATGAATGATGGTGCTTGACACAGTGAAATGCAAATGCAGCTTCTGCTGCAGCTACTTTATTACCATCTGTCTGTGTTTTGGAAAAGCTGGTGAGCTGTTTGGAAGATGATGAACCTACTACCGTCTTATGCTTTTTCGATTGCACGTGGTCGTTAATATCAGGTCTACCTCCATTACTGATTGAAATGTAGGAACTGTGAAGAGGAAAAACGTATAATAGAATAATTTTTCTAGGAAAAGATTTCACTGGGTCTGTGTATAATTGTAATGTTACTCCCCGCAAATTTTGCAGAAAGCTTCGTATTCAGTTCTTCCTCGATTTATACTTGGAAACTGTTCAGTATATTCCTCCCTGTACTTAACCTTCCATCTAGCCGACATTATTAAACCACCAGGCAAATAACTATATAATACAATATAACACAAAGAAATCGCAAGCACAACAAACCATGCGAACATTCAACAAGCTAATCAAAGAGGATAATACTCTTCATTCCCAGAGATGACTGACCGCCCACTGTATCGACAACTCGCAATCTCGCAAATCGAAGAGGATGTACGGTACGCCTGAGCCTGACTGCCCATTGTTCCCATATCTCGAAAGCTGTTCTGTTCTGTTTGGATTATATATAATGTGAAGGCAGAGAGATAACATATTGATGCTTCTTTGACAGCAATTTTTGAATTTACCGGAAGTTGACTTCAAATCCAGCAAATATCGCGAACATTTGCCTTTTCGGCCCGGACGTTTTCATGTACCTTAAAATCGCGGACTGTCCGTTAAATCCGTGGCGTATGACAACCCTAAGCACACAGTTTTAATCTGCCAGGAAGTTCTTAATTCTCCACTTGATGGTGTGAACCGTCAAAACGCGTAGTGGCGAAACAAACAAATGACTGACGCAGAAACAGTTTTATTTGTATCTTTTTAATAGTTATACTGACTGAAATAGCACCGTAAGTCCCACCAGATATAGACTGATATACAGTGAATCGAGTCATTAGTATTCGATAAATGAAGCAGTGACAGTGTAGGAATTTTAGGTACGACGTGGAAAACCGCTCTCCGAAGAACTGAGCAGCATGATTCGCTGAATGACGGTCGTAATGCGGGCAGTCGGCAGACTGGGAATGTCAGCGGTGCGCCCGTGTCGCCGCCTCTGCCGGTGCCTGCTGAGCGGCTTAAATGCCGCCGCGGAGAGCCCTCGCCGCTCTCTAAAGGATTAATTTAGCGCCCCTGAAAGGCGACGGCTCTCGCAAAAGGCTCGCCCACAGTCCTCTGCGGCCCGATACGGACGCCAGCGGTTCAGCGGGTCCGTAACAGGTGTCCGCGCCATCTGCCGCCGAGCGAAGCCCGTCACTTTCAGCTCGTTGGCTGCTCTTTGAATGGGACGGACTCTCCCGGAATATTATGGCCATTCTGGTGACGCAGGGGTGTTCGTTGTGGGCTGGAGTGGCTGTAGTCTTTCGCCGCCGACCCCCCTCCCCTCCCAACCCCACCATCCTACCCTTGACAGGTATAGAAGCGTTACTCGTAAATTAAATGGAGGTGGCATCATTTCATCCATGATGATTTGCACTGCGGCTGTTTCCAGAAATAAGAGGGTCGTTCCAAAAGAAATGCGCACTATTTTTGTGAAAATAGTTTTCATTCTGTTTGTGTGAAAGTTTTACAGTTCGTAGATACACCCTTCCCGCTTGTTTTCAAACTTAGTTCAACCTGTTCCCGTGAGTGGCGCCGTCACAGCATGTCTCAAAGTTGGCTGCTACACTTGACGTTCGTCAGAAGCAACGTGCTGTCACAGAATTCCTGTGCTGTGAAAACGAGACAGTGGGAAACATCCACAAGAGGTTGAAAAAGGTGTTTGCAGATGCTGCTGTCAATCGCAGTACAGTTAGTCGGTGGGCAAGCAGGGTATGTGATGAAAGCGGACACGGCAATATTGAGGATTGTCCTCGCAGCGGCAGGCCTCGTACTGCACACACTCAAATGTGCAGTGTGTTAACGAATTTGTGACTGCTGACAGACGCATCACAGTGAACGAACTGTCACGCTACGTTGGGATAGGGGAAAGAAGTGTTTGCAGAATACTGAAAGTGTTGGTGCTGAAAAAGGTTAGTGCCAGGTGGATTCCCAAGATGTTGACAGTGGCTCATAAAGAAACAAGAAAAACGGTATGCAGCGAACTTTTGGAACAATACGAGAATGGTGGAGATGAATTTCTTGAAAGAATTGTGACAGGTGATGAAACATGGCTCCATTTTTCACCAGAGACGAAGAGGCAATCAATAGAGTGGCATCATGCAAATTCACACAAGGAAAAAAATTCATAACCGCACCTTCTGCTGGAAAAGTTATGACTACGATGTTTTTAGATTCCGATGGACTCTTGCTTGTGCACAGCATGCCAAGTGAAACCACCATAAATACTAAATCTACATCCATACTCCGCAAGCCACCTGACGGTGTATGGCGGAGGGTACCTTGAGTACCTCTATCGGTTCTCCCTTCTATTCCAGTCTCGTGTTGTTCGTGGAAAGGAGGATTGTCGGTATGCTTCTGTGTGGGCTCTAATCTCTCTGATTTTATCCTCATGGTCTCTTCGCGAGATATACGTAGGAGGGAGCAATATACTGCTTGACTCTTCGGTGAAGGTATGTTCCCGAAACTTCAACAAAAGCCCGTACCGAGCTACTGAGCGTCTCTCCTGCAGAGTCTTCCACTGGAGTTTATCTATAATCTCCGTAACGCTTTCGCGATTACTAAATGATCTTGTAACGAAGCGCGCTGCTTTCCGTTGGATCTTCTCTCTCTCTCTCTCTCTCTCTCTCTCTCTATCTCTTCTATCAACCCTATCTGGTATGGATCCCACACTGGTGAGCAATATTCAAGCAGTGGGCGAACAAGTGTACTGTAACCTACTTCATTTTCGGATTGTATTTCCTTAGGATTCTTCCAATGAATCGCAGTGTGGCATCTGCTTTACCAACAATCAACTGTATACGATCATTCCTAATGCCTACGCCCAGATAATTTATGGATTCAACTGCTTCCAGTCGCTGACCTGCTATTTCGTAGCTAAATGATAAGGGATCTATCTTTCTATGTATTCGCAGCACATTACACTTGTCTACATAGAGATTCAATTGCCATTCCCTGCACCATGCGTCAATTCGCTGCAGATCCTCCTGCATTTCAGTGCTATTTTTCATTGTTACAACCTCTCGATACATCATAGCATCACCTGCAAAAAGCTTCAGTGAAATTCCGATGTCATCCACAAGGTCGTTTATGTATATTGTGAATAGCAACGGTCCTATGACACTCCCCTGCGGCACACCTGAAATAATTCTTACTTCGGAAGACTTCTCTCCATTGAGAATGACATGCTGCGTTCTGTTATCTAGGAACTCTCCAATCCAATCACACAATTGGTCCGGTAGTCCATATGATCTTACTTTGTTCATTAAACGACTGTGGGGAACTGTATCGAACGCCTTGCTAAGTAAAGAAACACGGCATCTACCTGTGAACCCGTGTCTATGGCTCTGAGTCTCGTGGACGAATAGCGCAAGCTGGGTTTCACACGACCGTCTTTTTCGAATCCAATGCTGATTCCTACAAAGTAGATTTCTAGTCTCCAGAAAAGTCATTATACTCGAACATAATACGTGTTCCAAAATTCTACAACTGATCGACGTTAGAGATACAGTTCTGGACATCTGTTCGACGTCCCTTCTTGAAAACGGATGACCTGTGCCCTTTTCCAATCCTTTGGAACGCTACGCTCTTCCAGAGACCTGCGGTACACCGCCGCAAGAAGGGGAGCAAGGTGGCCGAGCGGTTCTAGGCGCTACAGTCTGGAACCGTGCGACCGCTACGGTCGCAGGTTCGAATCCTGCTTCGGGCATGGATGTGTGTGATGTCCTTAGGTTAGTTAGGTTTAAGTAGTTCTAAGTTCTAGGGGACTGATGACCTCAGAAGTTAAGTCCCATAGTGCTCAGAGCCATTTGAAGGGGAGCAAATTCCTTCGCGTACTCTGTGTAAAATCGAACTGGTATCCCATCGGGTCCAGCGGCCTTTCCTCTTTTGAGCGATTTTAGTTGCTCTTCTATCCCTCTGTCATCTATTTCGATATCTACCATTTTGTCATCTGTGCGACAATCTAGAGAAGGAACTACAGAGCAGTCTTCATCTGTGAAACAGCTCTGTAAAAAGGCATTTAGTATTTCGGCCTTTAGTCTGTCATCCTCTGTTTCAGTACCATTTTGGTCAGTGTGTCTGGACATGTTGTTTTGATCCACATACCTCTTTGACACAAGACCAAAATTTCTTAGAATTCCTCCCAAGTCAGTACATAGAACTTTACTTTCAAAATCATTGAACGCCTCTCGCATAGCCCTCCTCACACTAAATTTCGCTTCGCGTAATTTTTGTTTGTCTGCAAGGCTTTGGCTATGTTTGTTTGCTGTGAAGTTCCCTTTGCTTCCGCAGCAGTTTCCTAACTCGGTTGTTTTACCACTGTGGCTCTTTTTCCATCTCTTAAGATCTTGCTTGGCACATACTCGTCTAACGCATATTGTACGATGGTTTTGAACTTTGTCCACTGATCAACACTATCTGTACTTGAGACAAAACTTTTGTTGAGCCGTCAGGTACGCTGTAATCTGCTTTTTGTCACTTTTGCTAAACAGAAAAATCTTCCTACTTTTTTAATATTTCTGTTTACGGCTGAAATCATCGATGCAGTAACAGCTTTATGATCGCTGATTCCCTGTTCTGCGTAAACTGTTTCAAATAGTTCGGGTCTGTCACCAGAAGGTCTAATAAGTTATCGCCACGGGTTTCTCTGTTTAACTGCTCAAGGTAGTTTTCAGATAAAGCACTTAAAAAATTTCACTGGATTCTTTGTCCCTGCCACCCGTTATGAACGTTAGTCTCCCAGTCTATATCCGGCAAATTAAAATCTCCACTCAGAACTATAACATGGTGGGGAAATCTACTCGAAATATTTTGCAAATTATCCTTCAGTTGCTCAGCCACAACAGCTGCTGAGCCAGGTGACCTATAGACACATCCAATTACCGTGTCTGAGCCTGCTTTAACCGTGAGCTTCACCCAAATTATTTCACATTTCGGATCTCCGTCTATTTCCTTCGATACTATTGCACTTCTTATCGCTATAAACACGCCTCCCCCCTTCACTGTCCAGCCTGTCTCTGTGGTATACATTTCAATCTCAGTTTCGGATTTCATTACTGATTACGTCTGGTTTCAGCCAACTTTCTGTCCCTAGTACTATATGGGCATTGTGACCGTTTATTAATGAGAGCAGTTCTAGGACCTTTCTATAGACGCTCCTGCAGTTTACTATTAGCACATTAATATTGTTATTCCCTGTTGCATTTTGCCTACTCCCACCTTGCCGCGTCTCAGGAGGCGTCTTGTCGGGCCTAGGGAGGGAATTATCTAATCTAAAAAACACACACGTACTCCGCACGTACTCGGCTACCCTTGTAGCCGCTTCCGGCGTGTAGTGCACGCCTGACCTATTCATGGGGACCCTACATTTCTCCACCCGATAGCGGCGGTAGAGAAATTTGCGCCCCATATCTCCGCAGAATCGTCTGAGACTCTGGTTTAAGCCTTCTACTCGGCTCCAAACCAGAGGACCGCGATCGGTTCTGGGAACGATACTACAAATAGTTAGCTCAGTTTCCACCCCGCGAGCGAGGCTTTCCGCCTTCACCAATTCCGCCAACCGCCTGTACGAACTGAGGATGACCTCTGAACCCAGACGGCAGGAGTCATTGGTGTCGACATGAGCAACAATTTGCATTCGGGTGCACCCAGTGCTCCCTATCGCCGCCGGCAGGGTCTCCTCCACATCCCGGATGAGACCCCCCAGCAAGCAGACAGTGAACACTGGCCTTCTTCCCCGACCTTTCCGCTATTTCCCTAAGGGGCTCCATCACCCGCCTAACGTTGGAGTTCCCAATAACTAATACCCCTCCCCCCACCCCCACTCCCCCGTGTGCGTGCTCGGACCTTGCTGAAGGAGCGGCCACATGTCCACTCACAGGCAGAGCGGGCGATGCCACACGGCCAGCCTCCACATTGACCCCCCCTCCTCGTGCGCCGCGAACGCCGCTGAACCCGCCACTCCCCTTGGGGAGAGGGTGGCCCAACCGCGCCCGGTACCCGCGAAGATGTCTCGACAGCAGGGACAGTGGGTGAAGCATGTGACACCTGGGGTGTACCATGCGACGCACCCGACTCCCCACTGCCGCTACACTCAGAGGCAGCAGCCTGAAGACGGCTGACTGCGGCTCCAACACGTTCAGCTGTTCGCGAACAGTGGCCAGCTCCTCCTGCGTCCGTACACAGCAGTCACACATCCTATCCATCCTCAGAAATCAATTTACTGTAGAGAGTTAATCAACTTTTAACTAGACTGCTAATTCACTAAAGGCGGCTGATAGTTGACTAAACTGTGGTTGCTAGACACTTCTTGTAGAAAGCAATGAAAATAGCGCTACCTGTCTCTGGACTGTATTGAAAACAAACACTAGCACTACTGGCACTATGGTTGACTAAAGGGACTCTCTGACTGTATTCAAAACAAACACGAAATCTATGGAACACTATTACTAGCACTCGACAATTAAAGCTTCCTAAAAGCAAAAACACACGAAGAAGTGACAAGTAAGAAAAATACAGTTAATACTTAAATTAACGTAGCTCGCTGCACAGCAGACGTGAAGCAGACAGCAGTTACGACGGCACTGATACATATGTGACGGCACTGATACATATGTGACGGCACTGATACATATGTGACGGCACTGAAGAAACTTCAAGCTCGACTGAATCGTGTTCGACCACATCGGCAAAAGCAGGATGTTTTGCTGTTGCACGGCCACATGTCAGTCAAAAAACCATGGAAGCGTTCACAAAACTCGGATGGACAACACTGAAACACTGAAACACTCGCCTTACAGTTCTGACCTGGCTCCATGTGACTATCATCCCTTTGGGAAGCTGAAAGACTCGCTTCGTGGAACAAGGTTTGAAGATGACTTCCTTGTACACGCTGCCAAACAGTGGCACCAACAGGTTGGTCCAGAATTTTACCGTGCGGGATACAGGCGCTGGTTCCACGATGGTGTAAGGCAGTTGAGAGGGATGGAAATTCTGTGGAGAAATGAAAATATTGTTCCTAAAGGATGTATCTACACACTGTAGAACTTTAAAACGTGTAGAATAAAAGATGGATTTTAAATAAAATAGTGTGCATTTCTTTTAGAGTGAACCTCGTACCACTGAACAAGAAAGCTCCAATCAGCCGGACGTTTTCGAATTATTTAACATTTCAGCATAACTAGTAAAATGGTCCAGTGATGACATACTTGTACGCCTAAAATAACTTATTCCTTTTTTTTGGGGGGGGGGGGGTGAGGGGTGGGAGGGGATGATATGCCGTTGCTGTCCTCCTACCTTCTGCATCTACATCCTCAGCAAGCCACCGTATGGTACGTGGCGGGGGGAACTCTGTATCACTACGTTATTTCCTTTCCTTTTCCATTCGCAAACAAAGCGAAGGAAAAACGACTAGCTGCCTGCCTCCGTACGAGCCCTGATTTCTCGTATCTTCGCGGTCCTTATGTGAAATGAACGTTGGCGGTAGAAAAATCTTTCTACAATCAGCATCAAATGCCGGTTTCCTAAATTTTCTCAGTAGTGTTCCTCTAACAGAACTTCTCCTTCCCTCCAGTGATTCCCATTTCAGTTTTCGAAGCATCTTCCGAATTGCGTGTTGTTCGGGCCTATGGACGAATTTAGCAGCCAGCTTCCGAATTGCTTCAGTGTCTTCCTTTCCCCTAATTCGACCTGGTGCGGATTCCAAACACTCCAACAGTATTCAACAGTGAGTCGCACTAGAGTCCTTTATGCAGTCTCCTTTAAGCGTGAACCACACCTTCCCAAAATTCATCCAATAAATCAGAGTCGACCATTTACCCTCCCTACTAAAATCCTTACATGCTCATTCCCTTTCATATTGTTTTGCAACGTCGTGTCTGGATATTTGTGTCAAGCAACAAACTACTAACGCTATACTCGAACATATCGGTTTGTTTTTCCGTACGAACTTTTTTTGTGACAACTGCGCTAGCTGTCATTCATCACACATACTACAAACAGCATATTGCTGCTTACGCTTCCGCCAGTTCATTTGTGAACACAGCGATCTTCTCAAACTTCCCTGGGACACTATTGACGATACCCTTATATCTAAGGAACAGTCGCCGTCGAGGAATCATACTGGGTTCTGTTACTCACATTTTCAAGCTATTCATATACCTGGGAACCTATTCTGTATTTTTGTACCATCGTTAACACTCGGCAGTGTGGCACCGTGCCAAACTCTTTCTTCTGACTGACTTAACTGCCAGTTATAGGAGGAACTACACCTTAACGTGGCCTCAGAGCCACAGTGCAACTTCGCCTTTTTCACACTGACAAAAATTGTCATTGGTGAAGAGTGACAAGTGAAGGATGAAAATCCAAGGATTACCCTAGAATCGAACCCGTAACCTTAGGACTTCTGGTCTCCCACTTTACAATTTTTTTTTACAATTGGCAATCGAAGCTTTATTTACATTTCAGTACAAAATACCTTTCAGTATGACCAGTTAGATATGGAGTAATGCAGAAACAAGAGTGACATACAATTACTTTTGCGCAGTATTAAAATTGATTATATTGTTAGTCCAGTCCGCCAGAAACTGCAACAACTGCTTGAACCATTCCCCTCCTCCTCCTCCTCCTCCTCCTCCTCCTCCTCCTCCTCAGCATCATAGATCTCACAGAACTCAGGATATTTCAACTTGCGGCCTTCTGAGACAATGAATTCATGGGCAAGGTGAACACCTGGTGCGATAACCAAACTAACTCCCAGAACAACTTCGGACAGATTTGTCAACAAATTCCTTGTTTGTGGCTTCGGAAGCTCTTTCCTTTGGATTACAGAAGGTGTATGTCTTCAGTTTATGAACTACTGACGATACCATTAAGCAACTGAGACACGTACTTAAACTATTATTACAACAAAGCCATGTACACAAGAAACCTACCTACAATATCTCATCATGCTTGTATAATTTTTTCTGACACAAAATATGTATACTCAGTCAGCTTAGTCAAAAATAAAAACTAACTATGCTGCAGAAAAGAAATTCTGTAATAGGCGTTACCACTAGTTTAAAAAATTAATGCATAGCTTTCATCACTTAGAAGGGGAGGGTCTGATATGTGGATCACAGATTTTGATCAAGCTTTGCAAGGACGGTCTACCTTGATAATAAAAACCTGTTTCGGTTTTTTGCTAGGCACTAGGCAGAGTATGGAAAAATAGAGGTCAAAGATGAAGGAAATCGTTTTTCCTATGCTGTACATCGAAAAACAACCTAAAAACATTTTTAGTTAACATAATATGGGATCGAAAGTTAATAGTGCCAGAGTTAATATTTCTGCGTTTTCGTGCTATAACTTAGTCATACGTCATCTTCTTGTCTAGCAGGTAGAGGGCGGCGGTCGAGCGGTGAAGGCAATAGACTACCACACTAATGGTCCGTTTTTTATTCTTGGCCGTGACTATTTCAATTGATACTTTTTTCGGTGTATCTGATGATATTCTGATACTGAAACACCTGTTTCCCTATTTTTAAGCAAAACATTGGGAGACCTGATTAATAATCAGGTATAAATAGTACTATTTTCATCCTGGTACATAGTAAAAAACACTCTGTAATCCTAACTGATCGTCTGTTCCTGCGCTTTCTCGCCATCAGTGTGGTGAAACTTGTCATAGAAACAGAAGCTTAAGTAATACAGATATCAATTTGGACACGTACTAAGAGTATTAAAGCATGTCTTGAAAGACAGGCATAGACAGCTAATTATGGATCAACGCATGAACTTAAATAGCATCCGCCCTATCTTGTAATTCTCTGCTCTGCTGTGACGTTTATTTTGAAGACTTGTCGGAGAAAGTGATGGTCACATGATTGACAGACAGAGGTACAGTTCGGTGTTATCACTTTAACGGTGCAGGTTGGATGAGCATAATTATCTACGGAAATCCGATCATAGCGTGTAGTGTATCACGATGAAAATAACTGTCAAAAGGCAAAGATGTTCCCGTTGTCAGAATGTTATCACATACACCGAAAAAAATCGATTGAAAACAAGGCTCGACCAAAAATCTAACACGGATCATCTGTTTGGTAGTGTAAAGCTTCGACCGATCGACCGCATACATTCCTCTATTAGACTCCTGGCTACACCATGAAATAAGCAAAACGTTAATAACTCGAACATTACTAACTTTGAACCCCTTTATTATACAGGGTGTTACAAAAAGGTACGGCCAAACTTTCAGGAAACATTCCTCACACACAAAGAAAGAAAAGATGTTATGTGGACATGTGTCCGGAAACGCTTAATTTCCATGTCAGAGCTCATTTTAGTTTTGTCAGTATGTACTGTACTTCCTCGATTCACCGCCAGTTGGCCCAATTAAAGGAAGGTAATGTTGACTTCGGTGCTTGTTGACATACGACTCACTGCTCTACAGTACTAGCATCAAGCACATCAGTACGTAGCATCAACAGGTTAGTGTTCATCACGAACGTGGTTTTGCAGTCAGTGCAATGTTTTCCAATGCGGAGTTGGCAGATGCCCATTTGATGTATGGATTAGCACCGGGCAATAGCCGTGGCACGGTACGTTTGTATCGAGACAGATTTCCAGAACGAAGGTGTCCCGACAGGAAGACGTTCGAAGCAATTGATCGGCGTCTTAGGGAGCACGGAACATTCCAGCCTATGACTCGCGACTGGGGAAGACCTAGAACGACGAGGACACTGTAATGGACGAGGCAATTCTTCGTTCAGTTGACGATAACCCTAATGTCAGCGTCAGAGAAGTTGCTGCTGTACAAGATAACGTTGACCACGTCACCGTAAGGAGAGTGCTACGGGAGAACCAGTTGTTTCCGTACCATGTACAGCGTGTGCAAGCACTATCAGCAGCTGATTAGCCTCCACGGGTACACTTCTGCGAATGATTAATCCAACAATGTGTCAATCCTCATTTCAGTGCAAATGTTCTCTTTACGGATGAGGCGTCATTCCAACGTGATCAAATTGTAAATTTTCACAATCAACATGTGTGTGCTGATGAGAATCCGCACGCAATTGTGCAATCACGTCATCAACACAGATTTTCTGTGAACGTTTGGGCAGGCATTGTTGATGTCTTGATTGGGCCCCATGTTCTTCCACCTATGCTCAATGGTGCACGTTATGATTTCATACGGGATACTCTACCTGTGCTGCTAGAACATGTGCCTTTACAAGTACGACACGACATGTGGTTCATGCACGATGGAGCTCCTGCACCTTTCAGTCGAAGTGTTCGTACGCTTCTCAACAACAGATTCGGTGACCGATGGATTGGTAGAGGCGGACCAATTCCATGGCCTCCACGCTTGCTCTCCTGACCTCAACCCTCTTGACTTTCATTTATGGGGGCATTTGAAAGCTCTTCTCGACGCAACCCCGGTACCAAATGTATGGACTCTTCGTGCTCGTATTGTGGACGGCTGTGATAAAATACGCCATTCTCCAGGGCTGCATCAGCGCATCAGGGATTCCATGCGACGGAGGGTGGATGCCTGTATCCTCGCTAACGGAGGACATTTTGAACATTTCCTGTAACAAAGTGTTTGAAGTCACGCTGTACGTTCTGTTGCTGTGTGTTTCCATTCCATGATTAATGTGATTTGAAGAGAAGTAATAAAATGAGCTCTAACATGGAAAGCAAGCGTTTCTGGACACATGTCCACATAACATATTTTCCTTCTTTGTGTGTGAGGAATGTTTCCTGGAAGTCTGGCCGTACCTTTTTGTAACACCCTTTATTAATAAAAATGTTTTTTACACGATCCTTCTGTAAATAAAATAAGATTTTACATCATCTTTGACCTCAATGTTTCCAAAAATTGAGGAATGTCTGGCAAAACGCCGAAACATGTTTTCAGTATCGCCCTCGCAAAACTTGATAAAAATCTGTTACCCACATGACACACACTCCTCTTGTTAGAGACACGAATCTGTGTAGAATAGCGCGCGATGCGTGAAAAGGTGGTTTACGTTTGAACCGTTTTGCAAGTCCCCTTTTATTGAGAACCAACATTCAATGACATATAATCCGCCTCCGGACGCCTTTCCGCGAATAGCGATGATGGGCGATAAATTTTCTATCCTAGACTGCAACGTTACCGTACTTCAGCGGCGAGGGGGTTTTGTTCAGTGTTGTCCGCAGTAACCCTCCCTCCCTGCCTTTTATTTATTTGCTCAGAGGAGCTTTCCGACGAAACACAAACTATAGGACACACCATAAGTGTAGAAGTATTCCATCGCCATTAGGATTTCTAGGTCCAAAAATAGAAAAGCCGGACTCAGCATTATATTTAACTGGACGGTTTGCCCTACATGTTGGACTTTCTATTTTAAGTAGAAATGGTGTCACTTCTGACTTTTCAGTCGTTCACTAATAACAAGTCAGTGTTTTGCGAGACAAATGTGCTTAAACTAAAAAATAATAATAGCGTCACACTTTGGAATTTATGGGTAGCAAAGTGTTCAGTCGTCTTCATAAGATAGTTATGTCAAAATAAAAAGTGCATTAAACAAAATTATTAAATTTCTGGGAAACGAAAATTAAACATTCCATAACTCTGATCACTTGAGTTACATGTATAAAGAAAGACCAATAATCTCAGTTGAGCCCACTTCATCAAGAATGGTTTTTTCTTGGAAATCATTTAGTGGCACTCTTGACACGATAACTTTAAGTTACACGACATAATCATCTTGTGATTGTCAGTTTGCATATTATTGCGTTTTCTTGTCCATTTTGCGGTTATGAAAGAGAACACGCTTTGAAAGTTGGCTTTATGGCCTGGAGTAGCAAACTAATATTCTGCCAGTTTTAGTAATTCCGGATAAATTCCATTGTGCTATAATTCGAAATAAACATGTCCACTATCATGTGCCAAAATAATTTTAAGGCAGTCGTCCTTTTTTGTTGCATGAAACATTGATACTGATCAGAGAATATACCGTAATCCTATTTTTTGCACATAAAATATCTATACAAGAGTTTGAAAATACCGCTACGGGTCTGAGGTACTTTTATTTTCTCTAAATAAAAGACCTTAAAACTGTAGCGGTGTTTTCAACCTCTGGTATAATGCTCAATTGCGGATGATCCTCCGACATGATTGTTTGTAGAATATCTATAGTTTCTGCTGCTTATTCAGCTGTCATCCTCCACTGCAAGTGCTTTAATTGGGGGTGAAATTCATATTCAGGATTTTAAGAAGTCCTTGCCAGAGGTATATATGTTACTCATGTTTGCTCTAAATTCTGTCACCCGACTTAAATCACCTCAAAATTCTGAGAACTTTGACTGCATATTTACGCCATTGGCTTGGGACGTGCCTTAGTTGCACGTTCTCTGTTTAATCGCTAAAAGCCTAACAAAAACTGGCAGGCCGATTTGTTTACAGTAAATTTTACCATATGCGAACACACAGAAGCCGGACACCTGGCAAAAACTAATCACCTAAACATCCTGTTTTTCGGTACAGTCAACCACACCATTGGACGTAACGTCATATGTAAACATAGCAGACGTAAAGACGCGTATGTCTTGCCTTTCGTTTACCTCTTGCTTCGCCATGCCACATATCAAGCAGTGCTTTGTAGTAAGTAAACTAAAACAGTTTGCTTAAGTACAAACGTATAGATACTGCATATAATTTAAAAGATTCGTCTAAACCGCAAATTAAGAACGGAATGTTACGTTGCAGGACAAAAATGGTTTCTACGAGAAATTTTCGTTGCCCTCTGACGTTAGACCCCAGCCCGAAAAAAGTTACAAAGAAATTATTCATTCAAAAAGAGTGGCTGGTTGCAGGTTTTTTCATTGTTTAGAGTTGGAGACCTTCAATTGTGCAGAAAATTATCCTGTATTCAGACATACCACCCCACAGTGAGGTGGCACCATGATTAGAACAAAGGACTCTAATCCGCTTAGAGTACGGTTCCAACACCCATCCGGCAATAGACATTCACTACATATGTAGTCACAACTGCAAAATTTGCCAGACCAGGACTCGAACCAGTTTTTCCTGACGAAAAGGTACCTTAACCATTAGCCTTTCTCAGAACATCTCCAAGTCAGTCTCAAATTTTCATTGTCTCTGATGTATCCATCAGAAATTCTCGTACGGATCAGGACGTAATAGTACCACAAGGGTCTACAGATTGGTACAGAATCGTGGCTTATGTCGCTACAAGGGATATATCGTAGATGAACTAAAGTTTCAGAATTTCGGATCGGTTTATAATTCTATAATTCCATGACATTTGATCTTCATTTATCTAATTTCAGTGGATTTAATTTGGTTCAAAACCACGTTTAGTTTTCCCGTTTTCCCCTCAATAGACAAGTAGCAGACTGCCATCCAATCCTTGGCGAGTCAGAGCTTATGTTTCATATTCGACGATTTTGTCTATGGGATGCCCCTTCCATCCTTGCTTGCTTATTTGCACGGGAGATAGAGAAAACTTGCATTTCCTTTGCAGGCCTTTCGCGTTAGTCACCGAAAAACGCGAAAACGTTCTCTGGCCAAACGAACTTACGCGCACTCCTTGCTGTTTGGCAGTCTTTCATGACCGTACCTATACAATGGTGCATATCTGACCTAGTTATTTGGGAAATTTTGCTTGTTTCAAGGTCTCCCTACATATTTGTCTGTCCACTCTGTACAATTTATAGGAAGAAAATCTAGTGGTAGGGAGAGACAGACAGAATAGACGTATACAATGAGACAACATGCTCACAAGATGCAGGTTTGTTATCTTTCCTTTGTTTGGGGTCGGTAAAACTGAGACCCATTCAGTGATGCTACAAATCAAACTTCACGATTTCGTCAGTAACATATGATAACTTAAAGTGGTTGTAGTGCATCCTAGGAGTCCCATCGTAGAGTTTAAGGATTAATAAGGCAAAACATGTTTCCATATCAACATTATGTAACCACAACACAATAGAACTCTCTCTTCTGATGTACCTCTCCCAATCAGATTAAGACATGGATATCACATAATACGAATATATACTTTATGATAGAATTAAGCAGCCTAAATGTTATCACTATTCTGATTTATATTATCGGATCAACAGTTTTTAGTTTTTATATGACGTTGGTTAGAATGTATATTAGTGTGGTAACAACGATACTTCATTCCACGATTTTTTCCACAACACGTTCCGCCGTCTTAGCAAAATAAAACATTTATGCAATCCTGCGATTTCTACATCTACACGTAAGTGCCTGGTAGTGTTCATCGAACCACCTTTGCATTATCTCTGTTATTCCACTCTCGAACAGCGCGCGGAAAAAAACGAACACCTATGTATTTCCGTGCGAGCTCTGATTTCCCTATTTTATTATGATTGTTTCTCCCTGTGTAGGTCGGCGTCAACAAACTATCTGTGCAGTCCGAGGAGAAAGTAGGTGATTGAAATGTCACGAGAACATCCACCCACAACGAAAAACTGCTTAGTTTTCATGATTTCCACCCCAAATTCTTTATCATGTCCATGACACTCTCTCCCCTATTTCTCGACAGTAAAAAAACGTACTGCCTTTCTTTCAATCTTCTCGATGTACGCCATAAATATATCTGGTAAGGATCCCAGACCGCGCAGCAGTAGTCAAAAAGAGGACGGACAAGAGTAGTGCACGCAATCTCTTTAGTAAATCTGGAGCACCTTCTGGGTGTCCTGCCAATCAAACGCAGTCTTCGGTTCGCCTTCTCCACAACATTTTCTGTGTGTCCTTTCCAATTTAAGTTCGTAATTCAGAGGCATTTAGCTAAATTTACGGCCTTTATATTTGACTGATTTTCGTGCTAGAGAAGTTTAACGGATTCCTTTTGGTGTTCGAGGTGATCTCACACTCATTGTTTAGTCAGTTGCCAATTTGCACACCTAAATCGTTTTGCAATTATCTCTGATCTTCTGATGACTTTACTAGACGATAAACGACAGCATCTTCTGCAAAAAACCCAATACAGCTGCTCAGATCGTCTCCTAAATAGTTTATACAGATCAGGAACACCAGAGGAACTATAACACTACTTTGGGGAACGCTAGAAATCACTTCTGTTTTACTCGATGACTTTCCGTCAGTTGCTACTAAATTTGACATCTGACTGGAAGTCACAAATCCAGTCTCGTAACTGAGACGATATTCCATAATCCCGCAGTTTGATTACAGGCCACTTGTAAGGTACGGTGTCAAAAGCCTTCTGGAAATCTAAAAATACGAAATCAATTTGAAATCCCTTGTCGACAGCACTTAACACTTAGTGTGAGTAAAGAGCTAGTTGTGTTTAACAAGAACGATGTTTTCCAAATACCTGTTGGACTGTGTGTCAATAGTCTGTTCTCTTCGAGGTAATTCATAATGTCCGAACACACTATACGATCCAAAATCCTACTACATATCGATGTTAACGATATGGGCTGTAATTTAGTAGATTAGTCCTACTACCGCACTTGAATACTGGTGTGACCTGTACAACTTTCTAGTCTTCACTGTAACATCTTTCGAGGAGCGAGCGCTTGTGTATAGTTGTTAAGTATGGACATACCGCATCAGCATACTTGTACTTTTATTCAATCTGGACCGGAAGACTTGTTTTTAATAAGTTATTTAAGTTGCTTCACTACTCCGAGGATGTTTACTTCTAAGTTACTCGTGTTGGCAACTTTTCTCGATTCTAATTTTGGAATATTTATTTCGTCGTCTTTGGTGAATGAATTTCGGAAGACAGTTTTTAGTAACTCTGCTTTATAAGCACTCTCATCGAGAGTATGTAGTTAGCTATCGCGTAGAGAAGGCGTTGACCGTGTCTTACTGCCAGCCTATTTTACGTTCAACCAGCGTCTCCTTGGTTTTTCTGCCAGGTTTCGAGACGAAGTTTCGCTGTGGAAACTGCTACAAGCATTTCGCATTAAAGTTCGCGCTAAATTTCGAGTTTCTGTAAAAGATCGCCAATCTTGGAGATTTCGCGTTCGTTTAAATTTGACATGCTGTTTTCGTTGTTTCTGCAACCGTGTTCTGACTTGTTTTGTGTACCATGGGGGTCAGCTCCGTCTTTTATTAATCTATTTGGTATAAATCTCTAAAGTGCTGTCGATGCTATTTCTTTCAATTCGAGCCACATCTAGTGTACGCTTAATTTGGAACGATTGGAGATCGTCTCTCAGGAAGATGTCAAGCAGGATTTCTATCTGCTTTTTTGAATAGACATACTTTTCGTTTACTTTTGGCGGTTTTGGGCGTTATGGTATTTAGTCTCGCTACGACAACCCGTGTTCTCAACCCTGCATCTGTTTTGATGCGTATTAGCTCAGGATTATTTATTGCTGATAGGTCAAGTTTTTAGAACGGTTTACTATGAGTGAGCGCATGAACTAATTGCTCAAAATTTTCAGAGAATGCGTTTAGTACAATTTCGGATGGTGTTTTATTCGTACCTCTGGATTTAAAAAGTATTTTCGCCAACACTTGGAGTAAATTTCGGTCGCCACCAACTATAATTGTACAAGTAGGGTATGTGTTTAAAATTAGATTCAAATTTTCTTTGAACCTTTCAGCAATTCTATCATCTTAGTTGGAAGCTCGGTAAAATGATCCAATTATGATTTTTATTCAGATTGTAAAAAATGATCTATACCCTTAGTAATTCACAAGGACTATGTACTGCAATTTCGCTAAGAGAGAGACTACGTCTAACAGCAACGAACACGCCACCGCAAGCTGTATTTAGTCCATACATTGTCTTTAGCAAAAATTTCAGTTGAACGTATCTCTGGCTTTAGCCAGCATTCAGTGCCTATATAATCATTTGAGCATCAGTTGTCTCTACTAGCGCTTGGAGCTCTGGTACTTTCCCAACACAGCTACGACAATTCACAACTGATATAACGATGGTTCCTAGATCTACATTCTTCTGTATTGGACATTACACCCATTGACATTGAAGTCCTTTCCGTGCTCCCCTGACACCCTATAGCATAAAACACCGCCCACGCCTTGCAGCCCCCTCTACCCGTGTAAAACCGCCTGCTGCGTGTAATGGGCTCCTGATCTAGTTAGCGGAACCCAAAACCCCACCACCCTATGGCGCAAGTCGAGGAATCTGCAGCCTACATGGTCCCAGAACTGTCTAAGCATCTGATTCAGACCCTCCATGGTCCCAGAGCTGTCTGAGCATCTGATTCAGACCCTCCATTCGACTCTGTACCAGAGGTCCGCAATCGGTGCTGCCGACTATGATGTAAATGGTGAGCTCTGCTTTCATCTCGCAGTTGTGTGAAATGTCTCATCTCAAGGAATTCTCAAGCTGATTCTACAACTGGTTTCAGATATTTAATGTAATATTTCCGAAATTATGGAAAAGGTTAATATTGTAGTGAACATTTTAGCAATGTCAGTTGATGCTTTCGTGCTCATTCTCCAGCATACTTGAATGAATGAACGTTACTCTTGAAAACTTCTGAGAACAGACGTTTGAGCTGTACTACCGCACAGCAGCTTCCTTTGTTAATACGTGGTACAGTTTTAGAATTAGCGAAATGAGTAGGTGTCCCACTAAACAGTAGTATCCCAATACATTCTTCAGTCGTATTACAACCTCAGTTTATCATAGCAACTTATGGGGTAATGACTGTAACTGGTCTCAACATTCGAAATATAGATTTCTTAGTTTCAAGAGGATTGTGTGGTATCTATGGAATCAGCAAAGTTATTTTGTTTGTTATAAACATGTATTATGTATAAAAATGAACTTTACGTGATAACAACTTAGGTTAGATGATAGACTGTGCAATTCCCAGGTTGTAATAGAGATGGGCTTGCCCAGGATAAACTGACAGGAAGGGCTGCAGGAAACTAACCTACAGACTTCATAAAGTATAATCGTTCCGGTCTCCGAGGAAGTGCTTAAAGCGCACTGCTGTTCTTGACCTATTTAACATCAGAGGTGGTAATCTGAGCTGCAATCTTAGATTGTTTATAGAGGATGCAGTTACCTACTGTCTTGTAAAGTTATCAGTGATCAAAACCAGTTGCAGAATGATTTAGACAAGATATATTTATGGTATAAAAAGTGGCAATTGACTCTAGGTAATGGAAAGTGTCAAGTCATCGACATGAGTTCTAACAAGAATCCGCAAAACTTCGGTTACACGATAAATCACACCAATCTAAAGACTGTAAATTCAACTAATTATTTAGGGATTGCAATTACGAATAACATAAATTGTAACGATCACACAAAAACAAACCAAAGACCGCGACTTTTTAGCAGAGCTCTTAGAAAATGTAAGTACACTAAAGGGACTGCTTAAATCACGCTTTTCAACACTCTTCTGGAGTGTTGCTGTTCGGTGTGGGGTCCATATCAGATGGGAGTGATGTAGAACATCGAAAAGGTTCGAAGAAGCGGTGCATGTTTTTCCGAAAAAAGGGAGAAAGTGCCACGGGCATGATAAATGAATTAGGGTGGCTAACATTAAAACAAACTTTTTTTTTGCGGCAGGATCATCTCGTGAAATTTAAGTCACCAACTTTCTCCTTAGATTGCGAAAATATTGTCTACCACCTACATGGGGAGAAATGATCATGATAAAATAAGAAATCAGAGCTCGCACAAAAAGATTAAAATGCTCGTTCTTCCGCGCTTCGCTCAGAGTGGAACGGTAGTGAAATAGTTTGAACAGGGTTCGATGAACCATTTTCCAAGTACGAGGGCTGTTTGGAAAGTAAAGTCCGATCGGTCGCGAAATGAAAACCACAGTGAAAATCAAATTTGTTTTTTATTCACGACGGTTACCCACTCCTTCCAGCTATCTCTCTAAATAGTCGCCGCTCCTCGTCACAGAAAGCAGCCGCCTGTGCTTTCCGCCAATTCTCTACTCTGGTCTGCCTTTCGTTGGTTGTGCCAAAATGTTGTCTTAGTGGCCAGCGGTTCATCTGTACAGAGATCATCAGAGGGAGCCAATTAAGGACTGTACTGTGGGTGATCAGTTCCCATCGAAAACGCTGCAGGAGCATTTTCATTGCCCCTGCAGAATGCAGCTGAAAATTGTCTTGAAGAAGAAACGCATGACATTCATGTTATGTGGGCTGCATAGCTTCAGGCGAAATCTCTTACCAGATTCACGTACTTGGCGGGAGACACTGTTGTTTAGACATTTCTACGCGATCAGTTTGCTCTCTGAACTGAAAAGAGTGATATGAAGCGATCGACAGACATAGTAAAGACACTGCACATCTGTGCGAAATTCCATCGGATTTTGACAGCGTTTCTATTTCGCGCCTCACCGGACCTTACTTTCAGAATACGCCTCGTACTTAATTGTGAAATGCACAGCAGTCATGTAGATGCCTAGTGAGTCTGTTACCTTTTTCAAAGTGGTATTTACTAGAATGTACTTTCCTTCCAGCCCAGATAAACTGACAACAAAGATAGCGATCTTGTCCATTATTCGGCTGCACTTGCAGCAGATCTCCAGTATGCACAGAGGTGAGTGTTTAATTCTCTTGTGGCAGGTGCGCCGTGAGTCTCAGGATCTACAAGCGGAGATTGATGCGCGCAGCTTCTTCGGCGCCCGCCACGCGTTGGAGACGTTGTCGCAGCTCGCCTGGTGGGACCCCGTCAGCGGATGCGTGCGCATGCTGGACTCTGCCATCGTCAAGGTAAACACTACTTTTTCCCTTCTTCTTCGTTCTGTATCAGTGCAAGATCTGCGTAGTTATGAACGAATTTAGCATGATTTTATGTATATAGGCTGAAGCGCCGAGTGAAAATATTTACCAAGACCGGGAATCGAACGCTGGTCTCCTGCCTACTAAGCAGATGAGTTATCCAATAAGCCACCTTGGCAGAGCGGCCCACACAACTGCACAGATTACCCTGACACGCCTCCCTCCTCGATCCAAATTCTCACTCCTGCTCCCGTCTACTTTAAATTCCCCCAGATACACGAACAGAATTGACGAGGCTCTCCATGTTCTGGAATAGCCCTTCAGCAGCGAACGCAAACAGGGATCTTAGCCTGAGACCGGGGCGGGAGTGAGAATTTGCGTGAACCGATGTGCGAAGGTGGCTGAGTGGCTAACGTACCTGCCTAGTAAGCAAGACACCTGGGTTCGATTCGCGACCTTAGTACAAATTTTCATTCCCCGCTTGTCTTTATACGTAAAATCATTCCTGACTGAGACCAGTAAAGTCCCTGAAACGGAGTAATTTCATTTGGAATTGGCGTGGTTTGTTTTCGTGTTTGCCCGAAGCCCTTCCTGTCGCCGCTCCTGTTACCCTGGGACGGAGGGTGTGTTACCCAACTGCCTACGTGTAATGTTATTCATGTGAGTGCGGGAGAAAGCTTTCTAAACAATCCCGAGTCGTGTAACTGAGGCGGTATTTAGGAACAGCCCGGTATTCACAGAGTGGGATATGGGAATCAACCTAAAAACTACAGCCAGACTTGCTGGCACATAGACTTCGTTAGCCCCTTGCCGTACAATTTAATTAGACAAAATCCGTGCTCAAGCGATTGGAGACGGCGCGTGTGAAACGGGCCAGCGTGAGGCGCGAGCCAATCGCAAAGCGGACACTGTTACGTAACTACGTTTGTTTCACATGGCACTGCTCTTGTGGACGTTAACATAAAATTCATGTTCGTTTTCGTGTGTTTTCGGAATGGAATGTTGCAATCAATACTTCAAAATATAAATTTCTACACATAAGCAATACTTTAAAAGAAAGTACAATCTTCGTGCGCGTTTCAGGGTGTGACTTGTTCAGAAGGAATGTAATAACACGATACCTGAACATACGTGTAATTACAAGAAGAAATGCTGTCTTTGAACAAATTACTGATAGCAAAATTCCGAGTGGTTATAATTAAAGTGCAGCTACTCCAGTATGGGTTGTAATTAGCGTCTGGCAGCCAAATTTGGTAGCTATGCTAATTCGTTAATGCGGAACCGATTTACGCTGGACAAAATTCGTTTCAGCTCTAGCGATCAAGTACCTGGTGCTCTACGGCATTTCATAGACGTCTACGGTGTTCCTACTGAACGAACTGTGTAATCAACAATTAATATTATGCCTTTGTCACTTGTCTGACATTTCCTACCCATGTCCCGTTCCCAATCCATTACATATAGAACCATTTCTATACGCCTTTTTTGCATTCACAGCGCCAGATTTGCACCTATTGGCCAAAATTGGAAACTTTATTGTTCAAACATAAATCGGTTCCGCATTGACGCATTAGAATATCTACTAACTATCGTTCCCATAATTACAGACCACACAGGACCTCTGTGAGGTGGTGCACTTTAATTACAACCAACCGGTATCTAAAATTCAAAAAATTACTAGTCTAGCATGGCATCGTGATTTCGAAAGCATTGTGGTATCTACAGCTCCACTTTACACTGTGTGGATTGCCGCGTCGTGGTGGTTCATGCAGACTTTGCACATCCTTGTCGGTGTTTTAGCGGTCGGATAGATAGGTCCTGGTAAATGGACCCAATATTGCGCTTGAGGTCGAAGGGGTGTTCCGCCTAGTGATGGTTTTCCACGATTTTCGTACTCCGGCAACTGAACATTTTTGGACATTACCTCTGCTATATTTATGCGTTAATCAAAGTTTCCTTTCTCTGGCCGTGTATTGTTTTTTAGATCATGTACGAACTGAATAGCGCCACATCCGGGCTTTCGTTCCCAAGAGCGTGACTTTGATTCTGTCCAGATCCGGCGCACCTCCCCGTCCTGAAAGCGGCTCTCCACCGCGCACCACTATCCAGGCAGGTTAAGGTCTGCAGTAGGCTGTTGAGCGTTTATCGACAGTAGGATAAGTGTTGGCCACATAGTCGTGATAAAAACTTAAGATAATCATACAACGGCCGATAGTTGCGTGCTTGGTGAAATTTGTTTTACTGACATAATCCGTGTGGTCCAAGGTTTTCTCATCCGTGTAACGTTTCATCTCATGTTGGAGACATCAGCAGAGGGCAAAGACATTATTCGGCACCGTGGTCTTCCGTCTCAGTGTGTATTGCTAGCCTCAAAGGGCTGCTTTCACCACATCGACCTATCAGCAATACGGTGATAGTGCGCATATCGCACAGCACTTTTAAGTTTTACTTACGTCGGTTTTATGTAGCTGGCGTCTGCCAAATTCTGTAATATATCCTACGGGGAGTTATCCGGTCTGGTTCATTTAGCAGTCCTGCTTTGTACATTTTGACAAACGTCTTCAGAGCGTACTCAATTTTATTACAACCCACCAATGTTGTTTGATTCTTAACGTGGATAACATCCCGAATCCTGGACTCTGTAACTGTCCATATATTTCGTTAAAGAAAAACCACTACAATCCTGAAGATGCGTCTCTAATGAAGTGAAACCGGTAGTTGCGAATATACTACCTTCATATAGCTAAGCGGCTTTCGGAAACACTTTTTTTAGACTTTTTAATTTTTATAATTTTATGATAATTTAAATGACTGTTTTTAATTTGTTATTCACAATGTCTGAGCTGTGGTTGTCCTCCCCAGAAAGCTGTTTCTACTGGGGCCGCAGTTTCAAACTTGAAAGAAGTTTGAGTGTTTATAGACTCTGATAACATTTCCAGCATTAGGAGACGAAGGGCTAGGCACATAAAATAAGCCTTAAACTGCAGACTAACACCCATTAGTTTCGCTCCTACCAGAGGCACATGTCTTTAATTTTATCCGAAATGGCAATCACACCGATGATACGGTGTAACCTTTATGGAACAATAAAAATGGTAAAAATTTGGGAACCTGTTCAGGGATATTTTCTGAGTATTTTGGTAGAAGGTACTCTTGGTTTCCACTCGGTTGTCAACGAGTAATAACGCTTTGACTTAGTCTCCCATTTACCTTGTATCTGTACTGTTTTGAAAATAACTGCACTACAATGAAAATTTCGACGATATGCTCCGTGTGTCTTGTTTGGAAATAAATTTTGGAACATGACCGGTACAGATCTTTTCTTCATCCTGTTGGTTTTAGTTTACGCGCTTCTTTTGGCTTCGGAGGGGTCATAATCAGAGAAATAAACTATTTCTGCCTGTCAGTCTTCCCTACCATCAGATTAGAACCACCTCATCTCATCTGATCTGCTGCTCTCCGGGCCGTAATCTTGTCCGGTTCTTCACTTACTGCAGGTATTTCGACTGCAGATTGAAATTATTGGTTAGTGAAGAGAACAGAGGGAGAACACAGACCAGTAACAGACTGCTTAGAGAAAAGCAGATATATTCTAGTAAACGCATGGGAATGGGAGACCGTCTCCAAACAAATAGGTAGTAAGTAGGCAGTTCACAATTTTGGACTACACAAGCGATCCGCGACCCTGCTATGGATCAGACCAAAAGTACACGGAAAGACGCAAAATACGAGCGATAACTGTAACTATTCCAGTAGCTAGTGTTCTGAAGCAGCTTAACAAAGACGAGTCCGGAATTCGAATCACAAGTTACGGCAAAGTGCCGTGAGTGGAAAAACGTTGCGAGCAAAGGACAGGAGCAGTAAAACAGACTCCCATATTACCATTGATAAAACCGGGAGGCTGATCTCTCACTGTCCAAACCCAATATTTACGTCTTAAATACGGTCATCTTTGCTATGAGTATTCTGCCACAAATAATTTGATAAAAACGGAGCGTAAAAGTGCCTGGTCGCTTCCACGGCGGTGTAAAAGAACACATGCAGCGCAGATGAGTTACTGCTGGTCACGAAATACAGCCTGCAATGTACTCCCACTAATTGATCACACCAAGCACTCCAACGGATTGAGACGGAGAGGGAGACTGTCAGGATTTTGTAAACTTGGGTCCTCGCAGACACTGTGCTTCCTCCGAAAGTAAAAGGTTCCTGCCGCCTACATGAGCGGCGGCGGCAATGCCAACGGTCGCTTAACTTTCAGCCGAGGGGCTGCTCAGCCCGCCCACGCACAGGCAGACGCTACAGGGGTGGCGCCAGGCCTCTGGCCGTCGAACAGGCCGGTGTCCCTCCGCGCAACTGTCACCTTGGTGTGGACTTTCAAAACTAACACCCACTGCTGGATCTGCTGCAGTTCTACGTCACTTTGAGGAATTTCCGAATTTACTGACACCCGAACCAAGAAATTTCAACATCCCCACAGTCTTATTCCTGTGTATAGGCAAGCTATATGTGACTACAGATGGCTTGAGAAAATTAC
Source organism: Schistocerca cancellata (assembly GCF_023864275.1). Lineage (NCBI taxonomy): Eukaryota > Metazoa > Arthropoda > Insecta > Orthoptera > Acrididae > Schistocerca > Schistocerca cancellata. The sequence continues at coordinate 294,342,975 of NC_064631.1, read as the reverse complement.
TTTTAATGCATAATTAAATGAATTAAATTCATCATTTTTAATAATGGGATATGCAGCCCGTGCCTACTGCCAGTGTACTGCTAACTCTATTAACAACCTGAATCTGTGACTGGAGCAGAAGTTTTTATTTTATTTTATCTCTTTATATAGGGACTGGGCTGGGTCGCTATAGAGACTTCGACACGTGGTCTAAACGTTACCTGGAAAGCATCTGTGTTGAAATTTCGATTAAATTTTGTTTCGTATACGGATCGGGCAGTACTGGCTGTTGGTTGGTGGTTGAAAGCTTCTCACGCGATGTTGCGGATTCCGGGACATCATGTCTACTGTGGAGTTACAGCAAGAAAGCTTCGCTCATGAGTTGCACTGTGGGTGGTTGTCAGGGCCTGCCCGGCGCGTTCTGAGGTTGCGGTATCTGGGAGTTAATCCTTGATGTACGGCCACAGTGGTGCCTTTTAGCACCAATGTGGTCACATGACACGTGGCAAGTATCTGTTTGGCATGGTTATGAACAAGTATCCTGCCTTTCCATTTCTATGAGACATGATAAATTTAGCTCCACCTCAACAGCATTTCATTTTGGCAAGTCCTGTGTTGCCTCCAATAGTGGAATACCGTTAAAGTTCAGTACCAAAGAAGTAAATTTGTAGAAGCGTTCTGCTGTGCCGTATCTGGGAAACTTTTGCTGCGTTCGTGTCTATTCTCATGCTTCGTGACACATTTATATTCGTCACACTGGACTCGAGCATTGCTCTCGCCTCTACAAAGGAATTTGGACGCAGAACGTGGAGTGATTATTAGTGTGTGATGACTGCTGTCTTTAGTTAGTGTGGCGATGTTTTGACTGCCTGAGTAACGCATGTTCTAGACCTATTACTCCTTACAGCTACACCTAACACCGCCGCCTTAACGCTCACTCATTAGATTGGTGTAGATATTCAGCATTGCAACACTAGTGATTTAGATCAGGGTCCAGCCCTGTTCTTCCTCAGCATCGAACTTTCCTTCTGTGAAGATTTCTATAACTGGCTATGAAACAAAACACTGCTTCTCCACTTAGTGTAGATTGGTTCCAATTAACACTTTTCTATATATAATATAAATCTCAAAAACTGTCAAAGGTTACACGTTACATGGGAACCAACTAATGTTACTGTCTCACAGACCTCCTTTCTTTTAACATTCTGTGAATAGTACATAACAGCAATCGCTTATATACATCATATTCGTCTTCCTTGGTGCCAGAGATCTTCCGTGGTACTAGGGCTCCTTCATTCCTCCTTGCTGCACGGAGTTTACAAATGCTCTCCGCACCTGTTGAGTAATACTTTCTGCAGTATATGGCACGATGTTCACAAAATGATTACAATCTCGTACATATTTGCTCTGAACTCGATACCTGACCCTTCCATGAATGGCATGGATCACTATAGACTTTGAATTTTGATAATTCGCTTCTTGGCTGTCGATGCGTACTGAATGCGCAGTTTAAAGATGTAGTTTTTTGCTGTGGCATGAGGTTTTACTTTCATATCTCAAAGCCCATTCTATAAGCAGCTGGCATTTACCTGGTTGTTTATCTTTGATGCGGAGTTCAGTGGGTTATTTCTCTTGTATTCTAAGATCAGAGCTTTGCAGATGAGGAACTCTACTCTATTCCACTCTGATGTCTCCTTTCGACGTATTTCAAAATCGTATACAATTAAATTCAGTATTTTGTTTCCTGCGGTTTCTTCTCAAGAGTCATATTCTAATAAGATTACATATTGGTTTTGAATATGAATAAATATTTGTTTTGAGATGGACTTGCATTTGTGAATACTACACCTTCTGTGTTAGGCAACCCGGCCGAAATGGAAATGTAACCAGGAGTACACTAATTTTGTTTCAATGTAATGTTGATACCGTTGTGTACATTGGCCAAATTACTAATGGAATATTGCATAAATAACAATGTTGTTTGCTGTGGTGAAGAGTGTATAGCACTCTCGCGTTTTTGTTTCGGAGCTCAAAATAGTTACTAATGCAACATAAACTTACAGTTGTTCCGTTGACTCTAGGTGTTTGCTTTTGGTAATTGGATTCACTTTATTCTTTGCTTTAAAACTAGCGTTCATTACTGCTAGATTCTGCCCGGGTTTGTACTTCCGGCAGGGTTAGTTGTGGGCGTGGCTGTGTTTACTGATGGCGAGATGGGAAACACGCAGCTCATGTACGGGTTCACTGAACACAGCGGAAGAGCAGCGTGACGAGGTTATGCTGAGCGGCTGCCGCACCAACGACATCATCACAGTACTTTCGTTCCCAAGAGTCATTTCCTAACTCTGTTATACGTTTGGGTTATTGCATAGAAGAGGCTTTATCACTGTCGTGGGTAATTTCACATAGGTAACTGGGACAACAAAATAAATCATAATTACTACATCATCCGTAACAAGTCAACGAAGACGACAGGTCCTTTACATGAAAATATTTACTGTCCCTGGACAACCTCCGAAGTTTCGTCCCTAGAGCTAGAGTACACTCTGTACAGTATGAAGTAATATGATGCAGTGCTTGCGTTATTCCAAATTACGATGCGGACTTCCTTCATATGTTTGGACAAAGGAACTTCGCATCGTACTCAGAATAACATAGGCACTCCAATATCGTATTGATACGCCGACACCGAACAACCGATTTTCAAGTAAAATGTACGGAAATATACATAATGGATCTAAAAGTAGAGGTCGCAGACGTATGGTTGACGACATGTGGAAGTTTGACTCTGGCCGTCAGTCGAGCACGAATAGCCAAATGGTAAGGCGACCGCTCGCGATAAGCGGGAAATTAGGGTTCGAGTCCCAGTCCGGCTCACATTTTCACTGTCGTCATTTTATTCTACAGTTGATGGTTGTTCATATTCGCAATTGCGAATGCATTTAATGTAATCTTAAATAACGTTTCTCTTCCAAAAAAATTTGTCTATGCCTGATCTAAGGACATCAGGATATTTCGTAGTCATTATCGAATCGTAAATGTTGAGAAGAGTGTGTGTGTGTGTGTGTGTGTGTGTGTGTGTGTGTGTGTGTGTGTGTGTGTGTGTGTGTGTGTGTGTGTGTGTGTGTGTGTGTGTGTGTGCGCACACACACACACACACACACACACACACACACACACACACACACACAGTGTTACAAAAATGTACGGCCTAACTTTCAGGAAACATTCCTCACACACAAAGGAAAGATGTTATGTGGACATGTGTCCGGAAACGCTCTCTTTCCATGTTAGAGCTCATTTTATTACTTCTCTTCAAATCACATTAATCATGGAATGGAAACACACAGCAACAGAACGTACCAGCGCGACTTCAAACACTTTGTTACAGGAAATGTTCAAAATGTCCTCCGTTAACGAGAATACATGCATCCACCCTCCGTCGCATGGAATCCCTGATTCGCTGATGCAGCCCGGCAGAATGGCGTATTGTATCACAGCCGTCCACAATAAGAGCACGAAGAGTCTCTACATTTGGTACCGGGGTTGCGTAGAAAAGGGCTTTCAAATGCCTCCATAAATGAAAGTCAAGAGGGTTGAGGTCAGGAGGGCGTGGAGGCCATGGAATTGGTCCGCCTCTTATCAATCCATCGGTCACCGAAGCGTACGAACACTTCGACTGAAATGTGCAGGAGCTCCATCGTGCATGAACCACATGTTGTGTCGTACTTGTAAAGGAACATCTTCTAGCAGCACAGGTAGAGTATCCCGTATGAAATCATGGCGGCGAATCGAGGAAGTACAGTACATACTGACGAAACTAAAATGAGCTCTAACATGGAAGTTAAGCGTTTCCGGACACATGTCCACATAACATCTGTTCCTTGTGTGTGAGGAATGTTTCCTGAAAGTTTGGCATACCTTTCTGTGACAGTATATATATAATATATATATATATATATATATATATATATATATATATATATATATATATATATATAGCTCTTCAGCCATTTGACCATCTTCTGTGCGAATGCACAAACAGTGCCCGAACTCTTACGGGAATCGGCGGTAAAGCCGCGAGTAATGAGTATAATGGGAAGGGGCACTATGAATATAGTTACGAATGTGGGTCTCACGGGAGACGTGCCAGAGGTAAGGCCCTGCAGACGCACTAACGTCTGTGTCCTAGGTGGCTCAGTTGGGTAGAGCGTCTGCCATGTAAGCAGGAGATCCCGGGGTAGAGTCCCGGTCGGGGCACGCATTTTCGACTCTCCCCGTTGATTTACATCAACGCCTGTATGCAGGTAGGGGTATTCATTTCATTGTAATATGTGGAAAGTTATTTGGTATTACGTTACGCATTCAGATTTATGTTCAATTGGGTCTGTGTTGTAGGAATATGCCTCGGCATTTGTTCTTGTTTTACGTCATTTACGATCGTATGGAAACACACATTAGAAAAAACGCAAGTTTAGATCGGCCGATAATGGTGAAAAAGCACTTTAATCAAATAACGAACCACGTCTACTGAACAAAGACTTATTTTGATTAATTTCGTTACAGATTTGACTGATAACATTTCATGTGGTTGTATTAAGTTGATTGCATCTTCATTGGTCCCACTGTCAGTGAATTTAGGTCAAGTGATGTGATTGGAATATTGTTACTGTTGGACGATCCGTTTGCAGGACGCGCCCAAGTTTCGGCACCGAGGCCTGATGGTGGACACGGCGCGCAACTTCATCCCGCTGGAGGCACTGCAGCGCACGGTGGACGCGATGGCCTCCAACAAGCTCAACACGCTGCACTGGCACCTCACGGACTCCACCAGCTTCCCCTACCTCAGCCGCGCGCTGCCCACCATGGCGCGCTACGGAGCCTACTCTCCAGAACAGGTGGGCTCCACGACCGACCGAGCGACGCGACCGTTTGTTCAAAGGCAATAAACCGATAAAGCACGCAACGTTATCATAAAGGGATGCAGGTTAATTCATAGCGTTGCGGAAGTATCTTGAGTGTAATCCTTCTGATCTTTTGTACTTGAAAGACGTATTTACCATTCACTATGGGTATCTAACGCAACTATTACAATAACCCTGTTGTTGAGTCGTACCTACAATAAAGCGCCAAAGAAACGTGTACAGGCATACGTATTCAAATACAGAGGTATATAAAGGGGCAGAATACCGCGCTGCAGTCGGCAGCGCCTATATGACAAGTGTCTTGTGCAGTTGTTAGATAGGTTACTGCTGCTACAACGGCAGGTTATCAAGCTTTGAATCTGATCGTGGTGTTATAGGCGTTGCACGAGTGATGGAACACAGGATGTCCGAAGAAGCGATGAAGTGGTAATTTTCCCGTATGACCATTTCACGAGTGTACGCTGAATATCAGGAATCCGGTAAAACATCAAATGTCCGAAATCGCTGCGGCCGGAAAACGATCCTGCAGGAATGGGACCAACGACGACTGAAGAGACTCGTTGAGCGTGACAGAAATGCAATCCTTCCGCAAATTGCTGCAGATTTCATTGCTGGGTCATCAAGTGTCAGCGTGCGAATCATTCAACGAAACATCATCGATATGGGCTTTCGGAGCCGAAGTCCCATTCGTGTACCCTTCGTTACTGCACGACACAGTTTTACGCCTCGCCAGGGCCCTTCAACAGCGACATTTGACTGTTGATGATTGGAAACATGTTGCCTGGTCGGACAAGTCTCGTTTCAAATTGTATCGAGCGGATAGACGTGTACGATTATGGAGACAACCTCACGTATCCATGGACCCTGCATGTCAGCAGGGGACTGTTCAAGCGGGTGGAAACTGGTTAATGTTGTGGGGCGTGTGCAGTTGGAGTGATACGGAACCCCTGATACGTCTAGATACGACTCTGACAGATGACACATACTTAAGCATCCTGTCTGATCACCTGCATTCATTCATGTCCATTGTGCATTGCTACGGACTTGGGCAATTCCAGTAGGACAATGACACCCCACACGTTCAGAATAGCTACAGGAACTCTGAGTTTAAACTCTTCCGCTGGCCACCAAACTCACCAGACACGAACATTATTGAGCATGTCTCAGATGCCTTGCAACGTGCTGTTCAGAAGAGACCTCCACTCCCTCGTACCCTTATGGATTTATGGACAGCTCTGCAGGATTCATGTCAGTTCCCTCCAGCACTACTTCAAACTTTAATCGAGTCAATGCCACGTAGTGTAGCGGCACTTCCACATGCTACACTATATGAGGCGGTGTACCAGTTTCTTTGGCTCTTCAGTGTATTTATTAAATAATTGGTTCTCCGCTGCATCCTATTACATTTTTAGTAGGATACCATTCACAAACAGTTTTCACCATCCACCTCATTTTTCGATCGCAATGAGAAAATTTTGTAGTTTCTATTACTATGTTTTCCACACAGTTAAAAGCTCATTAATTTTAAACAAATCAATACCACTCGTACATCGTAATAGATTTTTAGAAAGTCTGCAGCTGTCGGTCGATGATGATGATGATGATGATGATGATGATGATGATGATGATGATGATGATGATGATGATGATGGATACATCACACATAACAAGAGTTTCGTAAATTTCTCATTATCAGGTGCAAATAATTACATTCATATTTTACTTGATGTTTGCGTGTGTTACGTTCGCACTCTTGCATTGTGGTTCTACTCCATCAGAAAATACAAATCTTGAAATTTTTACGTGCTAATTTTAAGGAATAGTATTTTTTTCCTCTGTCTACTAACAGGTACTGCGTCTTCATTATACAGAAATCCTTGCATGTCTACGCCAACACTCATACTGTTTTAAAAATAGACTAAGAACACTCGACTGCAATAAAACATTTATTTTAATGGTTACCAGTTTCGGTCAGAGTATGACCATCCTTAGACCCTTAATACCATGATAGTAGGCGGTGGCGATGAATGCAGCAAGTGTTAACTCATCAGTTGAACTTCGTGGAGTCATAAAACCTGTTCCGTTCACCACCACCACCACCACCCACCATCATGCTATAAAGGGTCTGATGATTGCCACGCTCTGACCGAAACCGGTAACCATTAAAATAAAAGTTTTATTGCTGTGTAGACCGTTTGTAATCCAGTTTAAAGTACTTTCAGCCAGGTCGCTAGTTCCCCACGATAATTGTTCCTAACAGTTACTCACACTGTTTCTTTACGTGAAATTAAAATATGGTATGAGAATATTACGACAGTAATGGCTTCTCAAAGTGTTCGGATGCAGTCAGAGGTGTTAAATTTTCGTAGACTGCACTATTTACATCAAACTGTCACTTGTAACTTCCCCCATGACTGTAGTGACGATTAAATATCGATTGTCCTTTATATTTTATCTTTGCTTTTTGTTGCAAATATTGAGTTAAATCTATGAAGGGCAGAACATACATGGATTTGCTGTGGTTATTATACGCAAGGGAAACACCTGAAGAAATTAATCTATTCACTACCCATTACGATGTTGAGAAGTTTTCCTCCTTGCTTTTAGTGATACACAGAAATTTGCAGCTCCTCCATTATTTTCATTGTATGTGATTTCTGGAAGTCAAACCATAAAAAGACAACTGCAGGGCAAGAGACCTAGAATACCACGCACGAAAACATCACATACTCTGATAAGCCAAAACATTATGACCACTGTCTACCGCGAGATTGGATGCCGCTTTGTGGCCTTACGACTCGTGACGCGGTAACAAAAGTATTTAAGCGGAGTAGACACGGACGGGGATCACCCTAAGGAAGATAAGAGCAGCAGACGGGGAAATCCATTGTGATGGGAGACCAAAGGGTCGGTGGTGTTTAAAGTGATCGCTGTCTGCCATAGAACTCTAAAAATACCAGTCTTCTAATGCGGATCCCTATTTTGACCGGAAACGAGGTTGGAATCTTCCTACACGTCGGTCACGGGACAGTGGCGCACACACAACCGGCCCCTGCGCTGAAAGGGATATGAATGAAGAAAATCAACGTACATCATCGCTTTCTTACATTTTTGTTGTATAGTTTCATTATTAAGTATGTAATCAACAGTTTGCCCGCCCGGTTGGTCGTGCGGTCTAACGCACCGAGGGCCGAACCGCACAATAACCCTGGGTTCGGTGTGGAGCGGCGGAGGGGTGAAGTGGACTGCGGTAGTCGTTGTGGGGTTGTGGACCACTGCGGCTGCGGCGGGGACGGAGCCTCTCGGTCGTTTCTAGGTCCTCGGTTAACATACAATACAATACAATTTAGTAGATTTACTTTTATTAGTTTAATAAGCATATTTTAGAAAGGAATTTAAAGTCTGTGTTCAAAATATTCTCCGCCAACATCCAAGCAAAGTTGTGCACGTCGAAGCATGTTAAGGAAAACAGTTTTCAGTACTCTGAGGAATGTTCGAAATTTCTTGACCTATGTCGTTTTAATGCGTCAAGTCTTCTGGTATTGTTGCGGTAGACTCTAGCCTTTAGAAATCCCCAGAGGTAAGTCACATAAGTCGGGAGAACGGGGTGGCCACAAGCCCTTACTAATGATCCTCTCTTCTGTAAAATCAGTATGTATACGAGCGAAGGACAAATCCAAAGTATGAGAAGTTGCCCCATCTTGCTGGAATTGTGAGCAACATTTTTCGTTTGGAGTTAAGAGCCGAAAATTCATTGCAGAGTTGCAAGTAAACATGGGTATTGACAGTTCCGTTGAACAACGGCCCGATAATTCTGTTACCACGTACAGCACACCATACACAAAGTTTTATATCGTGTAACGGCTTTTGCAGTATGTCATGGGGATTCTCTGTAGCCCAGTGTCTTGTGAATTAACGTAACACGACAGATGAAACCGTTTCATCCGTCAAAAAAAGAGGAACGGATCAAAATGTCCCCCAGCGACATTTTCCAGCAACCAATTACAGTAATGTGTACGCTTACACTTGTCCGCCTCTTATATTTCCTGAACAACACTCCCACAGTAAGTTTAATTTTAAAGCCATGAAGAATACTTTTGATACAGCTCGTTTGAGTTGTCTAAATACTACTTTCATCTGACTGGTGTTTGTAAAGCTCTCCTCCTCTCCTACAATTTGTGTGCAGCTTTCTAAAGCTGAATGTGACAGAGCAGCGAAGGTGGATTGCATTTCATGCTGCCAGCAGGAAAACATTCGGTCGATTTGGTGCCACAGCCTGAACAAATGTATTTAGGCGGGCTCGTAGCTTTAGCAGTATTCAGCCAAAGGCAGGGGATATTGCAGGCCCAGTCCCGCCAGGGTGGAGCGCATTTACAGACCCATGGTAGGGAGATGACAATATTAGGCACAGGACCTAGAAGACTGAAGCTGGCTGCGAGGAACAGAATTTGTTTAGAGACTTTTGTAGTGAGTCGGATATTACAGGACGCATATATGCTCTGTTCCCCACTACACACACTTCATGACGAAACTGGATCAAAGTGGGCCAAAATTGCCAATACCATTTTAGGAAAAGCTATATTGGAAGCTTGACTTAGACATATCTAGTTGACTGTCTCGTATTCTGAGACGATGTGAGTCCGTCATCTTAGGGTGTTTCTGGAACTGGCAACTGTTCTGCACGCTGGCAGACCCATACAATTTTATCTATTATTTGTTATACTATTTATCTCCCATCTCTGGCATCAATTTGTTCTCAGCACCTATTTTTGGCACTTCTACACCCTTTTGACAATTCTATCAGATCTTTGGATGATTAACTCTAGAGGGGCTAGCCTATGAACCACGGACTGATGTCGTTGTGCAGTCTCTTATCCCCCAAATAACCGAGCAATCGACGCTGTTGTGAATAGTAAAGCTCTGTATGTGAGTTAGTGTCGTTTCATGGAGCAAGTGCTTTAATGTTGTTTCACAGGAAGTGCTTGGCCTGTAAGCCGTTTAGCGTAGTTACTTCGCACTTAGACGAAATTGTTTCGTTGCGTTACTCTTCTTTACTGGTGACATCCTATGCTAGAAATTCGTTCAGTGACATGCTCTATTGCTGTGTGAAGCACCTCAGTTTAGACCTTTAGGGTAAAAATTAGAGATAGTAGGGTATCTTAAACCGTGTGTTTTACCATCAGAGACGAATGGTCGGAAGCGTACATTGCCGGTGTTGGAGCTCTTGCATCAGCAGTACAAGTGAAGCACGTGTTTAAAAAAACGTCGGGTTTTTCGAAAAATAAAATTGCCTGACAATTTTACATTGATTGCGCCACCTTAAACAATATCGATCACCCGTCACATATTGACAGTTTAGTCTGTTTGGTTTTAGATACAAAATTATTCATTAAAGTGACTAAGATCCTTCTGCAATGTAAATTAAATACATGTCTAATTCCCGGTTAGCAGAACTATTGTACAGCGAATACTTCGAAATTGCAAAAAAATTATCACCGTGGACAAGAACTTACGAGAAACTGCGTCTTTAAAGCCAAAGCTACAGAGCTGGACAAAATAATCAGAAGAATCTATTGAATGTGCATAATAAACGGTGCCAAAAAGTTAAGATGGCTAACCTTCACCGAAAAGGATATAATGGCAACTACACAGATTACAGATAGACAGATGGGCTCCCCTAGTGTGGTGTCCAAACAACTGACAGAAATGAGTATGAAACACACTCGTACCACCATAAAGATAACAGGCCCATGACAGGGAGATATTAGGCACAGGACCTAGAAGACTGAAGCTAGCTGCTTCTTTTATGTGCTCTTTAGGGGGCCGAACGAAATAAGTGCTTTATGGAAATGACTATCGTTTTTAGAAACATCCAAGAACAGAACTTGTTTAGAGACTTTTCCATTGAGTCTGATATTACGGGAGGCATATATAAACAGTAACACATTGTTTCTAAGTTTGTAGATATATTCTTTTATAGGATTCTTGTTTGTATCCAACTGTCCTGTTTCTTGCAGTTTTTACCCATTTTTCTCTGTTCTTCTTCCCCCCTCACCTGTTCTATTTTTCTTCTCCTCCGCTTTCCTCCCTCCGCTTTCCTCCCTCCGCTTTCCTCCCTCCGCTTTCCTCCCTCCGCTTTCCTCCCTCCGCTTTCCTCCCTCCGCTTTCCTCCCTCCGCTTTCCTCCCTCCGCTTTCCTCCCTCCGCTTTCCTCCCTCCGCTTTCCTCCCTCCGCTTTCCTCCCTCCGCTTTCCTCCCTCCGCTTTCCTCCCTCCGCTTTCCTCCCTCCGCTTTCCTCCCTCCGCTTTCCTCCCTCCGCTTTCCTCCCTCCGCTTTCCTCCCTCCGCTTTCCTCCCTCCGCTTTCCTCCCTCCGCTTTCCTCCCTCCGCTTTCCTCCCTCCGCTTTCCTCCCTCCGCTTTCCTCCCTCCGCTTTCCTCCCTCCGCTTTCCTCCCTCCGCTTTCCTCCCTCCGCTTTCCTCCCTCCGCTTTCCTCCCTCCGCTTTCCTCCCTCCGCTTTCCTCCCTCCGCTTTCCTCCCTCCGCTTTCCTCCCTCCGCTTTCCTCCCTCCGCTTTCCTCCCTCCGCTTTCCTCCCTCCGCTTTCCTCCCTCCGCTTTCCTCCCTCCGCTTTCCTCCCTCCGCTTTCCTCCCTCCGCTTTCCTCCCTCCGCTTTCCTCCCTCCGCTTTCCTCCCTCCGCTTTCCTCCCTCCGCTTTCCTCCCTCCGCTTTCCTCCCTCCGCTTTCCTCCCTCCGCTTTCCTCCCTCCGCTTTCCTCCCTCCGCTTTCCTCCCTCCGCTTTCCTCCCTCCGCTTTCCTCCCTCCGCTTTCCTCCCTCCGCTTTCCTGCAACTTTACAGCTGGATTACACATTAACATTTCTCTGTGTCCCTGCTGGCAGGTGTACAGTATGGATGACGTGTCGCGGCTGGCGGAGTTCGCGAGAGAGCGCGGGGTGCGTCTGGTGGTGGAGCTGGACGTGCCCGCCCACGCCGCTGCCGGCTGGCCTACCGAGCAAGTCTCCTGTTCGGAGCAGAGGGGTACGTTGGCCATAACTCAACTAGCAAACCAGAGCTCCAGAACTATAATTCACAACCCTACACACCAACCACGGCGAAACCTAGATGTAACTAGTTTGCTTACCACCGAAACTTCAGTTCTTAAGATTTAAATAATGCAGGTATTTCTGGCTGTCTTCTCTCGGGCGTAAAAACCAACTAAAGACCATGGTTGACACAGTGGGTATCTAAACTGGATACTCCTCCTAAATATGGAAAAATAAACCAGAATTTCTAAAAAAAATCGACAAAGCGGTTAGCTAATTGCATTATTTTTCGCATTCTGAATAATGTGTTGATCAAAACTATGCTGACTCTTCTTTTACCATACGGAATCGTCATACAAACAAGTTTTATCAGTATGAACGTACTTAGTCATATGCAAACCTGTAATAAAAATAGGCACTCAGCAAAAACACTCTCCGACCCTTAAAAATCAATGACTTTTCACTTCAGGCTGACCATGACAGCCAGTCGGTGTAACAGCAACGATGTCAGCATGAAGCATCGTAATATTTTCTGTAAATATGCACAATTTATATTCAATGACTTTTTTTAGTAAAAGCTTACTCGCTATTGCTAGTCCTCATTTTGCACTAAGGTGAAAAGTCATGGGACACCGTTAGCACATATACAGATGGCGGTAGAATCGCGCACGCAGCGTATAAAAAGGCTATGCATTGGCGGAGCGGTCATTTGTACTCAGGAGATACATTTAAAAAGGTTTCGGGCATGATTGTGGCCGCAAGCCGGAATTAAGACTGAACGCGGAACGGTAGCAGTAGCTAGACACATGGAACATTCTATTTCGAAAATAGTTAGGAATTAAATATTCTGAGATAGTGCCAAGTGTGCCGAGATCAGCAAATGTCAGGCATTACCTCTCAAGACCGACACCGCAGTAGCCTCCGGCCTTCACTTACCAGAAAACATTAGCGTCTGCTTAGAGCTGTCACTGCTAACAGACAAGCGACACTGCGTGAAACATCCACAGAAATCAATATGGGACGTACGAAGAACGTATCAGTTAGGACAGTGTAGCGAAATTTTGGCGTTATGGGGCGATAGCAACAGACGACCGACGCGAGTGCCTTCGCTAACAGCACCACGTCGCCTGCATCTCCTCTCTTAGGCCCATGACCACATGAGCTGGACATTAGACAACTGGGAAACAGTGGTGTGGTCAGATGACACGATTTCAATTCCTAAGAGCTGATATACGGTTCACGTGCTGTGCAGACCCCACAAAGCCGTTGACCCAAGTTGTCAACAAGACACTGTGAAAGCTGGTGGTGGCTCCATAGTGTTGTGGGCTGTGGTGTACATGTAATAGACTGGTTCCTCCGGACCAACTGAACCGATCATTGACTTGAAATGCTTATCTTCGGCTACGTAGAGACCATTTCAAGCCATTCATAGACTCCATGCTCTCAGACAACGATGTACTGTCAGTAGACCCCAATTGTTTGTCGTTGACTTTAAGAACGTTCTGAACAGTTAGAGCGAATGATTTGGCAAACCATATCGCCGACATGAATCCCATCTAAAATTTATGGGACATAATCGAGTGGTCAGTTCGTGCACAACACTCTGCACCGGCAATATTTTCGCAATTATGGAGGAGTGTAGCGTGGCTCCGTATTTCTGCAGTGGACTCTCAACGATTTTAGTCAACGCCAAGTCGAGATGCTACATCCCACCGGGCAAAAGGAGATCAGAAAGTACAGAGGGGTCCAAAAAAGTGTATCCACTGTTTAAAAGTCCATAACTTGCAAACTAATTGACGGAGTTGTCTCATTTTTGGTGAAAGTGTAGCTTAAAGTCCAACTTAAAGATATCACTATAGGTGTTCGAAATGGTCACCATTAACATCCACACACAAACGATGCCGCCGAACTGCAGCACGAACTACTGACTGCAACGTGTTCAGCTGGATATTTGCAAATTAATTTACGATGGATTCTCGAAGTTCATCCAATGTGCGTGGCTTTTGTCGATAAACGACGTCCTTTAGTGTTCCCCACAGGTAAACGTCCAGAGGAGTTAGGTCTGGGGAACGTGGTGGATACTCCACGGCAACTCTACGGCCTATCCACCTTCCTGGTAGAGTTTCGTCGAGATACGCCCTAACAAGATTTTGGTAGGGGGCTGGGGCACCATCTTGTTGAAAGTAAGCTCTTCCGTCTCCATGCAAGTCTCGGATGCCAGGTAAAATGGATGTCTGAAGCTTCTGAAGGTACACCTCACTGGTAACTGGGCCGTCAAAGAAGAATGACCCAATCAAGCCGCGGTAAGACAACCCATACCACGCATTTACTCCTGGCAAATTAACGGCTTTGTCTACATGGACGTTCGGATTTTCGGTGGCCCAGTATATGCAATTGTGGCGATTTACCGTACCATTCAGTTTGAACTGTGCCTCATCAGACCACACAATCATCGCTGCAAACGCTTCATCGTTGCGCACCATGTTAGTAAACCACTCGCAGTACTCAATTCTACGATCTGGGTCGTTCTCGTTCATTGCGTGTAGCAATCGTGGGATGTAGCACTTCCACTTTGCTGTCTTCAAAATTCGCCGAACACTTGAGCGACTCACTCCAATTTCACGGGCACACTGTCTCAGACATCTGTGGTGAGTGAGTTAATTGTTGTAACACACGACGGTAGTTAACTCGACTTGTTATTGTTACAGGTCGTCCAGATCGGTGTTTGTGTACATCTTTAACACAGCCTTCGGCTTCAAATTTGTCTCGAATGCGACAAATATTTAAACGTGTCGGTGGCTCTGCTTGATACTCATTTCGCCATTGCCGTTGAACCTCATTAATGTCTTCGTACTTAAAATACCACTTCAATACTGACTTCCTTTCATTGAATGTAAGCCTTGGGCCAGCCATGTTTACTCGAGTAACTAGGCGCAACTAAGAACCAAACACTATCTGGTGCCTGTCATCTGACAAAACAAAACAACGCTTGTGTGGCGATTACCGGAACTACAAATTATTGCACTACCAAAGATGAGACAACTCCGTCAATTAGTTTGCCAGTTATTTATTTATTTTATTTATTTATTTATTTATTTATTTAACCTGATCAGATTAGGGCCATCAGGCCCTCTCTTACATCGGACCAGTGTTTCACACATGCAGCATTTCACACATCAGAGTTACATGATGACAATACTTTAAATAAGAAAATTAGATTACTCTAGTCACAATATGAATAAAGAATAATGGCTAAGACCTAATAAAGTAAGTACTGGCAGTATTTTTACGACAGGTGCTATACATACAAATTATGATAAAACTAATAATAGTAACAGTAAAAAAAAAGTTAAATATAATGATAAACATGAGAAAAATTGGCAATAGTAATGAAGATTTGTGCAGATGTACATTAATATCTTGGTGTGTAAGGTAGATGTTTACTAGTATAGCGAGTTTTTGGGGAGGGAGACTTAAGGAGGGGGAAAGAGGGAAGTAATGAGATGAAGTGCATTTGTGTACAAAGGAAAGCATTACTGTTGCTTAAGTAGATACGTCATTAACTGTTTTTTGAAGCTGGACATGTTTTTAAGTTCTCTAACATACCGAGGGAGGTTATTCCAGAGTCGGGTTCCCGCTACTGTAAAGGACTTGGAGAAGGCGACTGAGCGATGCAGTGGAACAGAGAGGATTTTATTATGATGGGAACGTGTGTTTCTGTCATGTTGTTCAGACATAAGCGTTAAGGACGAGGAGAGATATGAGGGACAGTGTACATTTATAAGGCAGTAGATGAAACAGAGTATGGAAATCTCTGCGTTTGTCTGCACGCAGCCAGGACAATTTTGCATATGCTGGTGAAATGTGATCAAAAAGTCGAATGTCACAGATATATCGGACACAGGCGTTCATGACCAGTTCCAGACGTCGCGAGTTTTCCTGAGAGAGGCCTTGTAGGATAATATCGCTGTAATCAATGATTGGAAATATAAGTGTTTGTACTAATTTCTTTTTCAGATCGAAAGGGAAGAGTTTTTTATATTTTTGTAGGACATGAAGGGATGCTGATGCTTTTTTGCACACTGCAGTTACGTGCTCTGTCCAATTTAGATTTTCATCTATTATTACTCCCAAACTCTTTGCTGAGGGAGAGAAGTTAATATTTGTTCCATTTATTATAAGAGATGGTACGGATTCCCGATGTTTTGGGCTAATGAGCTTAGAGTGACCAACAAGTACCGCTTGGGTTTTAGATGGGTTTAGTTTTAGTCCTATGTCCTGTGCCCATTTTGATAATGCATCGAGATCAGTATTGAAGTTTTCAATAGCTTTCTTCACATTGTTTGGTTCCGCACTTAGATACAACTGAAGGTCATCAGCATACATATGATATTTGCAATAAGTCAGAACCGATGACACATCATTGACATACAGAGAGAAGAGAATGGGACCTAGTACTGAGCCTTGGGGAACGCCTGATACTACCTGCCGCCATTGTGATTTTATATTCCCGGACAGGACGCGTTGCTGACGAGACGTCATGTATGAGCGAAACCATTGCACTGCACTTGGTGAGAAATTTAGACCGCTAAGTTTGGCTAGTAAGATGTCGAAGTCGACAGTATCAAATGCTTTGCTGAAATCTAAGAAGCAAATGATAGTCGCTTCTTGTCTGTCCATGGCAAGTTTCAGGTCATCTGTCACCTTTATCAGTGCGGATGTTGTGCTTCGATATTTTCGGAAACCTGATTGGTATTCGTCTAGTAGGTTGTTAGTAGTTAGGTAGTTGGTGAGCTGGTCATGGACTATATATTCTAAGGCCTTTGATAGTGCAGGAAGAAGGCAGATGGGGCGGTAGTCAGAGGGTGCTGTGGCGATGTCCTTTTTAGGCAGTGGCTTAATTTGTCCCAGTTTCCAGGCCTCAGGGAAAACACTTGTGATTAATGAGTCGTTGAAAATGTCTGTTATAGAGGGCAGTAGTTGATCAATAATAAGTTTTACCATCTGGATAGTGATGCCATCATGTCCAGTAGATGCTGATCTAATCCGCATTATTGCTTTCTTGACAGTATTGCAAGTGACGTGCCGTAGATAGAATTTTTCTTTGCTACAGTCGTTCATCCCCATGAAGTAATCAATGATTCTCTGTTTTTTTTGCGGTTCAATTGTGGTTGCAGGTAACGTGAAGAATCGGTTTAGTTCTTCAGCTGGGACCATGGGATTTTCTGCAACTTTTATTTTGCCTAAACCGAGACTACGGAGATTTTTCCATAGGATAGCTGGTCTACATCTGTTGTCAGCTAATGTACGGGCATGCCTGAGCTTAGCGTTTCTCACCGCTTGACTGACTTTGTTTCGCTTCTGCTTGTATAAAATGTGATTTTCAGGGGTAGGGTGTATCTTGTATGCTCGATGAGCAGCGTCTCTGAGATTCATGAGCTGTTTTAGTTCATCAGTCAGCCAAGGTGCAGGTTTCCTTTTTACTTTTCTGGTCTTTATTGGAGCGTATTTGTCATATAGTTTAGTAATTTTGGTAGTGAAGTCTTGGAGTTTGTCGTTTATGTCCATGAGGGGAGTAGATGTCATCCCCCAAACTATTTCTTGCGCCTCAGTTTCGAGTTCAGGCAAATTTATGCGTTTGAAGTCTCGGTATGTAGACAGTTTTTTTTTTCTAGGACATTCTAGTGAATACGTCATGAAAATGATGTCATGGGCCGACATGCCAGGTGCAGATATTTGAGAGGTGCGGATTATTCTGTTTGGAGATTTCGTTGCGAATATATCTATGAAAGTGTGACTGGTAGTCGTGTGATGAGTAGGTGCCAGCTGAAGTAGCGTCATATTTGAGGAAGAAAGCATCCTCTTAAATTTCCCAGTGGAAGGACTATTGCACAGAAAATTAATGTTAGTGTCACCTGCTATAATTAAATGTTCATATGACGATTCGAGACTAGAGAGGGCAGTTTCGAAGGAGGCGAACCCGCCTACTTTAGGAGGTTTGTAAAGGACACATATTAAGCACTTTCTGTTAAGAGATTTGATCTCTATGAACATATATTCCTCTTGTTTATCTACATTGCTGTCGGATGTGTGTAGTACAGTAGGTGACAAATCAGAGCGTATGTACGCCCCTACTCCGCCTCCTCGTCTGTTGCATCTGTCGTGCCTGAGGAAGATATAGCCATCTAGGTTTACGGAATTTGTAGGAATACTTGGTTTCAGCCAAGTCTCAGACAAAAGTATTACGTGTATATCAGTAGTCTGAAATATATATTTGAACTCGTCGAAGTGAGCTGGCAGAGATTGGACATTTGCATGTGCAATATGCAGCTTGGTGCGTTCGGGTGTTGATTTCCCGAGGAGACTGCCGACAGATGTTTGCGGGTCGTGGTTAGCGGTGACAAGAGGGTCTGGCATGAGGAATGCGGAAGGCGTGTGAAGGAGAGGGGGTGAGGGAGTGTCCTCCCAGTTCTGAGTAAGGAGAGTGGCCGAGGGGGGGAGGGGGTGGGTCCCCGGGGAGGCAACTTGAACTGCGGCCAAGGTCAGCGAGGTCTGCAACGGTTCTGGAGGTAGCCGTGGGCCGGCAGGGGAAGGAATTTCGCTAAACACAACGGGAGTAATCTGCACGAAAACGGTAGAGTGTGATATTAATTGCACTTATGAGGATAACAGCCAAAGTATGATGGTGGGTTGCTAATTAAAGATGGAAGTGAGACTACCTTATGTAATAATTAACAAAATTACATGAGAAAACAATTATAGATTAAAATAGTTATGTGGAGAAACGAAAAGTTGATAATACAAATAACAAAATTACATTAGAGAACAATTAGAGATAAAAAAAAATAGTGATGTGGAGAAACGAAAAATTTGATAATACATTAGTTAAGTTATGGTTGACAGTGTAAACAATGTAAACATACAGGTTAGTGGCAGCAAGATTAGACTGATTTAGCTTCTAGAGCACAGGCTTTCGAGTTCATTAACACTGCAAATTGTTCTCTTTCCGTTTTCGGTCTTAACCATTATCCTGCCGTCATTTGTCCATACATTCTGTAGTCCAAATTTCGAAATCGCTTTCTTCAAAATGTTTAAGTCTTTCAGATGTCAGATCCTCGCGTACTGTCAGACCCGACTTCGCGAGATTCTTCTTTGCTCTGAAGATTTCAGATCTTTTCCTATAGGACACAAATTTCACTATTATAGGTCTTGGTTTTGTAGAACCTGGCGACCTACGGCCCACTCTATGACTTCTGTCAATGTCATTCAGTCACCTGCACGCCTAGCTTTTCTTGGACAAGGTTTATCACAAGTTCGTCTGTGTTCTCTCTGCTGCTCTCTGGAATGCCGAACAGTCTGAGATTATTGCGTCTCTGATATTGTTCGAGCTCGTCCGTCTTCTCAATCAAATTCTGTTCGAGCAGTTGTGCTTTCTCCTCACTTGCTTTTAACGATGCGTTCAGTGCACGGATCTCGCTCGCATTCGCCTCCAGAGTTTTCTGTATTTTGTCCGTCACTGCTGCAGTGACAGCATCAGTGATGGTTTGAACAACGAGCCCGAGCGTCTCCTTAGCCTGCAGCGCGGCACTCACCTCAGCCTAGCCTTCACGAGTGGACTTTTAAACAGTGGATACATTTTTTGGACCCCTCTGTATATTGGGAGGTATCCCGTAACTTTTGCCACCTTGGAGTACATCCCTTTTACTTCCGCTATGCCCCTCATCAGATTCCGACTCTCTCATGAGTACGTACGTGGCGAGCACAAGGTCCCAACCTTGCAGAACGTCTTTACTTTCCCTTCATTTTTCCTACTCTGGGTCTACTTGGTATCTAGTCCATGGTGACGCTCCTCCATGTTGACGCAGCTATTTCCCCATACGGTTCTTTCCTTTGTTTACGTCTTTCTCCTACATTTCCATACAGTCTTTTCATGTCAAGTAATTTTTCCCCTATTTTGGGTTTTCATGTAGTGCAAACGAGTTGGGGGAGGACACCGAACATAACGCTACTTGCCTGCAGTGTAGATCCTCTGTGCCCAATAACTAAGTATACACAAAAATGCGTTTAGAAGCCAATACCAACCACTGTTGTGCTAATCATGTGCCCTCTCCACAGCGTCCCCTGAAAACACAGGGGTAGCACTTCTGATGCCACAGCATGTTCTCTCGCGTGCACCAAGACACAGGTGGCACCATGACTGCCAGCAGTGGTCATCATGCCACATGCTAGCTGCAACTGGGCAGCGCCCGTGAGCACAAGCCTTGATTGTTCTCGGTGGCATCAGAGCGGACGTTTCGGAGATGAAACCTAAAAAAGTGGCCGTAGTGATTCGGGTGTGCCGATAGAAAGAAATTGTTGAATGCAGAAACTTTTAAATCCAGTGCGTTCCAGTCTCTTACCGTTGGAAGGGATGAGCGACAAACACAGAGAAATGGAGCCAACAAATTCTTTAATAAGCCCTCGAACTGACAGATTCCTTTGCCAAAACAAGGTCATTATGCATTGTCGAACACACAGAGGATGAGGTGGCATGGTAGCTGCACAGAAAAAAAACGAGTAGAAGATCCTTGCTTATCAAAATGACGTCCACGGAATCGCAGTTACTCCTGCAGTGTGACAAACCGGATGACATTTCTGTCGTTTTCAATCCACATAAGCCGGCGGTGGCCGAGCAGTCCTAGGTGCTTCAGTCTGGAACCGGGCGACTGCTACGGTCGCAGGTTCGAATCCTGCCTCTGGCATGGATGTGTGTGATGTCCTTATGTTAGGTTGAAGTAGTTCTAAGTCCAGGGGATTGATGACCTCAGATGTTAAGTCCCATAGTGCTCAGAGCAATTTGAGCCATTTTCAATCCACATAAAAATCTCGGTATGAGACAAAGAATTATCTTCCTCTCAAATCGGATACATGAGGCACACAATGAATCGCATGCCAAATGAGCAAGACCAGGAGTCCATTTCATCTGTCGAATCCAGAAGGACCTGAATAACAACACAGTACACACAGGCGCTTTTATGCTTGGTTCTTATGGGATCACATTAACCACGAAAGCTGAAGTTATGATTCACAGATGCAGTGTTAAACGTAAAGTTTCCCCACCAATGAGAGATGATTTCGGTGCCTACACTTGAGTCACACGTCTTGCTACCGCACCGCTGAATCTATCTGTTGAAATTGCGGAAGGGCTTTGCACGAAAAGGAACTTCGCGAACAATGTCCCATGTGTAATTAATAGTTCAGGTCACTCCCTTCACGTTCACGAGCCTAACCCGTGCTCAGAAGTAAATTTCATACAACACAAAATGCTTGACCATTTACCCTGAGAGTAAGGTCACTACTTTTGCAAGCACTGTGTTCAGTTTTCTATCTGGTAGATCTTACAGGCATACAAATCTCTCGACCATCCCTCCAAAGGAGAGGCCAGAAAAATACCATTTCCAGACCTATAACACCACCTGAGACCACCATGCTGGTGCAGTAGGAACATCTAGACTGTCTCTGGGACAGACGGAGGTGAGGACACCATCCAAGGCGAGTTCCTCCATATGCAAAGCTGAACCGCCCAAGCCGCTGGATGAAAGAGCACAGGCGGGTGGGTCGCGGAGTAACCTATTCGTCAAGCAATTAATAGCTTAAAGGATGCAAAACTGCATACGAACTCAAACCGCCAAAGACAAAACAAAGTTAAAAGATAAAACCAAACCAAAATAGATCTGGCAGTTCTAGCGAAACAGGACACGCCCCGTCCTCCCCCCCCCCCCCCCCTTCACATTTGCAAGAAACAACATTTACAAATGTTATGTCAACGTTGGACGAGGCACAATGGTAGCCTATGCGACAGTGCCTGCATTATTTCACCTTGGTTTTCTTTGTTTCATCCTCTTCAATGTTATTAAAATGAAACTGTAATTGACACTACTGCTACCTGGCAGAGCTTCAGCGGATGGTAAACTACCCTATAGTAGATGTTGTCATACAGGAATCACGTTTCTTAGAAGACCATCTGCCTATTATTAAACACTATCTCGCTTATTGTAATAACGCTTTTAATACATAGCGTCTGGAGGCGTAGGCACACAAATACATTCTAGCATCTACAGAGAACAGCTACCCCCCAAACATCAGACAAGAAGCGCAATAGTTACATCGGGAAATATACCAATATACAATATCTATCCACCAGATGATTGCTTCTGCTATCAAAAGTAGCGACCCTTGCAACGCAACTAGCCAAACCGGTTATACTAATGCGCACACAATCCTTTGCGGGTTGCAGTGCTACCTGTAAAAAGTAGTGGAAAACTTCAACAGATTTCTTTCGGAATTTAAACTCTGCTTACTAAAAAAAGAACTAATAAATTTCAGTACCACGTATGTTACCTACTCCGTTGTAGATCTCTCAGTATGCAGCCCAAGCTTAGTCACAATGATCCAGTGGAAAGTGCGTGGAGACATGTCATTATGATTTCTCCTGGTCATACTATCCATGCTCAATTTAATTTGTGTGTGTGTGTGTGTGTGTGTGTGTGTGTGTGTGTGTGTGTGTGTGTGTCAGTCTCGGCGTAAGAACTGCCGATCAAATTCTACGCTTTTTAAGACAGAGAACAAAAAAATTGCGCCCATGAACTCCTTCCCCTTCTATATATTAGGCTGCTTTGTGTGCACTGTCACACGACTCCCAGTCGATGATGGAATTCCTTTTGAAGATGTGCTGACATCGCTCAGCAACCGGTCACACAGACAGCATAGTTTACGACTGGGGAGAGCGTGCGCGACGGTTAGCGGCATTCGCTGGTAACCTAATGTTGGCGCTAACTGCTCGTTATAACGTATAATCTTATGTTAATGGTTTGATTCAGTAAGACAAATGCTACAGTTTGGAATTGTCTTGAGGCAGCGCAGCTCACGGTGCTCAATTTACTGTACACAGGATTATATTTGTTGAAGAATAAGGGGTGTATTGGTTATCCCCTAAATGAAGATAGTTTTCTTAGATTAAAAACACTTGTACTTCGTTTAAGTCGCTGTAACTGATTTATATGTAGCAGTAAATATTTTAATTTTTGATTAAACAAACGAATGTCGCGAAAAGCTCAACGTCGAAACAGTTGGCGAAAAATTCGAATTACCGCGTGTAAGATAGTCGTAAACTTCGAATAACACTGTTGGCGGTACGTCATGACAGTCGCTTCCATTTGGCGAGAGTACAAAGACACAAAAGATTTCTTAGATTTGTCGAGTTGTCTTGACACAGGACAATTAGTATGATTAATCGAGAAATTAGACTGATCTAGGTTCGAATTAGCAGGCGTCTACTTTGCATACGTGTGTGTGAAGGGTAATTTAAAGAACTACTGTAGGGATTTTGGTACTACTTTACTGATAATTATTCACAAGGAAAATTAATGTATACAATTTACTAGCGATGCGCTGTGGCTTCACAAAGCAGCACGAAAGACGTACGGTTGGACGGCTTATCTCTCACAGCGGTAATTTCGTTCGTCACTACACAGTCACCATTAAAATCCAGAGGGCATCAATAGGTAATTGAATATTACATTAAGCATTAACTATATACCAAAAAACTGTTTCTTATTAGCTCCATATCAGATACGTCATGCATCGTGGATCATTTAGGCAGTTGGTGATGGCTCATGTGAGCTTCATGGCAGCAACAACTCGCGTAGTGATTCTAGAGTGTTCTGACTTTCACCACTAGTGGTAATGTAGCTTTCATAGCGATAGGGAGCTAAGTTGTCCGTAGTTTGAAATACTTACAAATTGCATACACAAACGTTCCTCATGAATCCGTTTGCCATACAGAAATCCCTGCTGTAGATCCTCAGATTAGCCCGAACATGCGGACAGAAACTACGGTCGGGGGAACGGTCTTACTTTATGTATGTATAGAATAGATCACTGCTACGTTGGGAAAGTCATTCAGATGTAGATACTAGTGCTACCCATATGAATCTGGGGACGATAATTAAATACATTTCCTTGACTTGTAATCGCTTCCTGACTACTTGTCCGTCTTGTAAGATAAGTCATAGGGTCAGTATTAGTTCATGCATTCATAAATTTCTCTGGAATCTAAATTGCATTCTCGGTAAGAACAGAGATATCAATATTGTAGCTTCTGTACTACGGATATATACTGTGCAGCACAATTAAAGGATCACTTTCTCGAAACCCTGTAACTGTCTTCCGTTCCATCATTTAGATTTGAAATTTGACTCAGAGGTGCCTGCAGCCTTCCTCCGTAATGGTACAGAAGCATGGCGCCCTGCGACGTCACCCTCGGACCCGACTCCGCTTCAAACACTAGGGTTCCGAAACGTGCGGATAAAGTCCAGATCTCAGAAGTTCATGCAACCTGTAAAGTGGGTTAATGATGTCACATTGGTACCACATTTCTCCACAATCCGGTACAACGCTATAGTGTAAGAGTCACACGATAAGGAGGTAGTCACAGGATGTTTGACCCACATTTCACCCCTTCTTTTGATGCCCCTACGATGGAAGGCAGAACCGCGACGCCCAGCGTTGGAATCGTGGGGCACACCACCGTTCAAAATCTAAACGAAAAGACCACATGGAGTTGCATAAAGGGCGTCAATGAAACCACTCCTTTCCTCGGTACGTTGAGTACCGCATATTTCGCTGTCGAAGGCCGCAGTTTGCAGCGGATGAACAAATGTACGACGTTCTAGAAACCTTTGGCTGTTTTGACCTCCTGGGTGATTCGTCCCTTCTCGACGGACGTCACGGGAATGAAACTACATTAACATGATCTCACGCCCTTTGGACTGCAATGAGACCCAAATTTTTGCTCTGGTGTACCGGGTGGGACCCCTTGGAACCGTTTAAAACCATTCGTCGTAATGTGAACGTGATCCAAAACAGCTAATTGCACTTGCGCTTTTCCACTGCTCCTATTTCACGCCCTCTTGTGGCATGATCACGGAGATGTGACATTAACACATGCGTGAATAAAATGGCAGAGTCCCTCAAAGACCCACAACCCCCACACCATTGCTGCAGAACCCTCTGTGGCAGTCGCCCAGATTTCAGTATTTTAAAACTGCCCTTACGGAGAGACCCTGCGAAGGACTCCTAGGCGGCTGCAAGCAGGCAACTGACCTCAGTGTGTTGCCTAACTGTAGGTGCCTCAAACTGCTTTGCAAGTTTTTAATCCCCCTGCGGGTTCAGGGGTTAGAATAGGCCCGCGGTATTCCTGCCTGTCGTAAGAGGCGACTAAAAGGAGTCTCACATGTTTCGGCCTTATGTGATGGTCCCCTCTCGGGTTTGACCTCCATCTTTCTAAATTATTCCGAAGAGCGAGCCAATTGGGGAAGGGCGCCTTACATGGTGCACTGTATCCGTTGTGCATTGAGACCTTTAGCCGGCTTTTCGTCGTTGCAATGGTGTCCCGCTCGTTTTCCATCTCTTGGGCGAGGATACGTCCCTGGGTGCGATTACCACACTGCACTCTGCAATGTTGCTTTTAACTGCGACGACGACCTTGGACATTTTTGCACCTAAGATCCAGCACGGTAGCCAGTCCGTTGTGGTGGGGCCGCCATGTACCCTGTTGGTTGTAGCCCCCTGACAACACAGGGATCGCTCTACTGATGCCTGCGCCGTTAACTCCCCACGTATGCCAAGGAGTAGATGCCCATCTCCCTGGGGCATCGGGACTCCCGGCAATGGCCATCCTGCCAGGTGGCCTTTGCTGCGGCTGGGTGGCGCCCGTGGGGAGGGCCCTTGGTCATAGTAGGTGGCATCAGGGCGGATGACCCGCAATGAAGCGTGGTACATCTTCTCTCGCTGGTGGGCCTCCACCAGCAGTCTCTAAGCGATCGAGGTCTAACCTCAACGGCAGGAAATACGAACCACGATCATTTCCCTCTCTGGCCACTCCATGGGAGGAACGTATGGCAAAAGGCGGCAGTGGAGAATAGTCACCCCGGTTCCTTGTGTGTACGCGAGTTGATGGGGAATCGTTTATGTCAACCAAGTCCCAGTTTTTGTGGAGCATTTAGAGGACAAGTTCGGGCAGGTGGAGGGCTTGTCCAAAATGCGCTCTGGTTCCGTAGTCATCCAAATGGCATCCTCTGCCCAGTCACGGAGGTTGCTCAATTGTGACAAGTTGGGGGATGTTTCTGTTAACATCACGCCACATAAGAGTCTCAACATGGTCCAGGGTATTATATTCTACAGGGATCTTCTTCTGCAGTCCGACGATGAATTACGCGCCGACAAGGTGTTCACCTCGTCCGGCGCGTCCATCGGGGTCCGAGGGATAAGCAGGTAGCCACCGGTGCCTTCATCTTGGCCTTCGAGGGTGATGTCTTACCCGAAAAGGTTAAGGTGATGGTTTACCGTTGTGATGTGAAGCCATATATCCCTCCTCCGATGCGGTGTTTTAAGTGCTGGAAGTTCGGGCACATGTCATCTCGCTGCACTTCTAGCATCACCTGTCGAGATTGTGGCCGTCCTACCCATCCCGATACTCCATGTGCCCCACCTCCTATATGTGTTAACTGCGGAGAACACCGTTCCCCCTGCTCACCGGACTGTAGGATCTTCCAGAAGGAAAGGAGGATAATGGAATATAAGACTCTGGACCGCCTGATCTACACCGAGGCAAGGCGGAAATATGAGCGGCTACATCCTGTGCCCATGATATCCACCTATGTCGCTGCTGCAACAGCGGTCTGATCCTCTCCAGTGTCGTCACGTGCTGTTGCCTCTCAGCTATGTCAGAATGAACCGGCTCCCTTGGTTGTGGGGGGCACTTCCCCCTCTGTTGCTCCATCTACTCCAGGAGCAACACCACCCCAACCATCGGGGACATTCGTCCCCCCCTTCCCAGCCGGAGAAGCGTGAGGCTTCTTCGGCTACTCTAGCCAGGAAGGGGTCCCTTAGGGCCCTCCCTTCCCAGGCTTTGCCCAGTGCCAAAGTGGACACCCGCGAATTTTTGAAACAACAACCGGTCGCTGGTCATAGGGCTTCCCGGTCGTCGTCAGTCCCTGAGACTGACCCAGTGGGGCCCTCCCAGGCAGACCCTCCAAAGGCCCAGCGTGCAAAGCAGTTGAAGAAAAAGGCTCCCAAGCATCCTGACATTGCGGTGGCACCTGTCCCACCGCAACCTTCAAACTCTGCGTCTGAGGATGAGGTGGAGATCCTGGCGTCTGCTGAGGACCTCGATCTCGCTGGTCCCTCCGACGCCATGGAAAGCACTAGCACAGGTGCTCACTCGGAGGCAGCAGGTGACCCAGCGGCGTAATCTGCCTTCCCCGTCCCGTCACGCCATTCCCAGCCATGGACACCACCATCCTCCAGTGGAACTGCAGCGGTTTCTTCCACCATCTCGCTGAGCTCCGCCAACTTATAAGCCTTCACCCTTTCTTCTGCATTGCACTTCAGGAAACTTGGTTTCCGGAATGCGAACCCCCGCCCTCTGTGGCTATCGGGGTTGTTATAAGAACCGGGCAGCTTATGAAAAGGTGTCTGGTGGCGTCTGCATCTATGTCCTTAACTCTCTTCACAGAGTGTCTGTCCCTCTACAAACAGCTTTAGAGGCTGTCGCTGTTACGGTGTGGACGCCACAGGCTATTACTGTCTGCAGTCTTTACCTTCCCCCGAAGGGTGATGTCGCGCAGCATGTCCTGGCTGCGCTGATAGCCCAATTGCCGCCACCTTTCTTGTTACTGGGCGACTTTAACGCCCATAACCCTCTGTGGGGTGGGTCAGTGGCAACAGGTCGAGGCGCCACTATTGAGCATTTATTGGCGCAGCTCGATCTCTCGATCTTAAATGACGGTGCCTCCACACACTTCAGTGTGGCGCATGGCACATACTCCGCCATTGACCTATCGCTCTGTAGCCCTAGCCTCTTACCCTCTGTCCAATGGGGTGTGCATGACGACCTGTGTAGTAGTGACCATTTTCAATCTTTCTGTCACTGCCACAACGCCACTCTTCTGGGCGCCCCAGCAGATGGGCTATGAATAAGGCTGACTGGGACTTGTTTTCCTCCACTGCCGCTATTGAGCCTCTCTCTCGTGATGACATTGATGCGGTGGTTCAATCGGTCACCACCGGCATCGTTACTGCCGCCGAATCTGCCATTCCCCGTTCTTCCGGGTCCCCTCGGCGGAGGGCTGTGCCTTGGTGGTGAGATCGCTGAAGCGATTAAAGATCGCCTGCGGGCGCTCCAGCGTCACAAGCGACATCCCTCCATAGACCACCTTATCGCCTTCAAACGGCTGCGTGCGCGGGCCCGCCTCCTTATCCGCCAAGGCAAGGAGGAGTGCTGGGAGCGGTATGTGTCCACCATTGGCCTCCATATCACTCCATCGCAGGTCTGGGCGAAGATTCGACGCGTCTACGGCTATCTGACCCCTGCCAGCGTCCCTGCGCTCTTATTGAATGGAGCAGTTTGTACTGACTCCGTCATTGCAAGCCGCTTGGCAGAGCATTTTGCTATGAGTTCCGCTTCTGCAAATTACCCCCTGGCCGACGGCTCCTCGACCTTTACAACCGTATTTGGGTCGAGGGTGAGTTTCCGTCGCAATGGCGGGCAAGTATCGTTATCCCCATTCTGAAACCAGGCAAGAACCCTTTGGAGGTGGACAGCTACCGCCCCATTAGGTACTGGAGTCTCAGGGTGGGTTCCGTAAAGGCCGCTCCGCCGCCGACAATCTGGTGAGCCTGGAGTCGGCCATCCGTACTGCCTTTGCCCGCCGTCAGCACCTGGTCGCTGTCTTTTTCGACATGCGGAAGGCGTACGATACGACATGGCGTCATCACATCCTTTCTACGCTTCATGAATGGGGTCTTCGGGGCCCTCTGCCGATCTTTATCAGAAATTTTCTGTCGTATCGTGCCTTCCGCGTGCAAGTCGCAGCCTCATATAGTTCCACCCACGTCCAGGAGAACGGTGTGCCACAGGGTTCTATTTTAAGTGTCTGCCTGTATTTAATAGCCATTAACGGGCTCGCTGCGGCCGTGGGAAATTCTGTCTCTGCTTCCCTGTATGCTGACGACTTCTGCCTTTATTACAGCTCTACTGGCATTGCAGCTGTTGAACGTCAGCTACAGGGTGCTATCCGCAAGGCGCAGTCTTGGGCTGTAGCTCATGGGTTCCAGTTTTCGGCAGCTAAGACCTGCGTTATGCATTTCTGCTGGCGACGCACTGTCCACCCGGAGCCGCGGCTTTATCTTGCCGGCGAACTTTCAGTGGTGGAATCACACAAGTTTTTGGGGGTGGTTTTCGATGCCCGGTTGACTTGGCTGCCTTATATCCGTCAGCTTAAACAGGCGTGTTGGCGGCATCTAAACGCTCTGAGATGCTTGAGCCACACCCGCTGGGGCGCCGACCGATCTACCCTGTTGCGGCTCTACCAGGCGTTAATTCAGTCCCGTCTGGATTATGGGAGCCTGGCTTATGGCTCAGCATCCCCCTCTGCGTTGAGGGTGCTGGACCCAATACTACATAGCGGTATCCGACTTGCCACTGGTGCCTTCCGCACCAGCCCTGTGGACAGCATCCTTGTTGAGGCAGGTGTCCCACTGCGGTTACGACGCCAACAATTACTGGCTGCTTATGCTGCCCATGTTTTTAGCTTGCCCGGGCATCCAAATTACCGTGTCCTGTTCCCGCAGTCAGTCGTCCATCTGCCAGACCGTCGGCCCCGGTCGGGTTGTCCGATCGCCGTACGCGTCAAGGAGCTTCTCTGCGGGCTTGGGTTTTTCCCTGTTCCACCTCCTTTCCGGGCACCTCTGCGTACACCCCCGTGGTGTGTTCCTCGCCCTTGCCTTCGGCTCGACTTGGCACAGGGCTCGAAGGACTCGCTCCCTCCAGAGGCCTTCCGCCGCCGCTTTTATTCCATCCTGGCCACGTATCAGGGCTCTGGAATTGTTTACACCGACGGTTCGATGGTTGCTGGTCGTGTCGGGTATGCGCTAACTCTAGGGGACCATTCCGAACAACGGTCCTTGGCGGCTGGCTGCAGCGTTTACACTGCTGGTCGCCATCTTTCGAGCCCTAGAGTGTATCCGCTCCTGCTCAGGTGAGTCCTTCGTTATCTGTAGCGATTCCCTGAGCGGTTCACGAGCTCTCGACCAGTGTTTTCCTCGTTCTCGTCTGGTGATGGCTATCCATGAGTCCCTGCATTCTCTTGCGCGTTGCGGACGCTCTGTGGTCTTTGTGTGGACGCCCGGGCATGTCGGTATCCCAGGCAATGAAAATGTTGACCGCCTGGCCAAACAGGCCACCAGTGAACCCACTCTAGACATTGGCCTTCCGGAGACTGATTTGAGGGCAGTCTTCCGCCGCCAAGTTATCTCGCTTTGGGACGCTGAATGGCGCGGTCTGGCCACCCCTAACAAACTCCGTGCCGTCAAGGAGACGACGACTGTGTGGAACTCCTCCTTGCGAGTCTCTCGCAAGGGGTCTGTCATCCACTGCCGACTGCGTATTGGGCACACGCGGATGACCCACGGCCACTTATTGCGCCGTGAGGTCCCTCCTCTCTGTCGCTGCGGCTCGGCATTGACAGTGGTCCACATTTTGTTGGACTGTCCACTTTTATCTGCGCTCAGGCAGTCGTTTGCACTGCCTGACTCGCTCCCTGCCCTTTTAACCGATGACTCTGCTATTGCTGACTTAGTTTTACGTTTTATTCGGGCAGGGGGTTTTTGTTATTTAATCTGAGTGTTTCTGTTTTATTTTATTGTTTTGTGCTGATTCTGGCCTTTGGCCTACGGTTTTGAACTAAGTTTTTAATGTGTTTTCGGTGGTTGGCTTTTCCTTTTTTTGTTCCTATGGTCGGCCAACCACCGTCACACTCCGTGTGATTTTATTTCGTTTTGTCTGGTCCTTGTCTATGTTTCTTTTGTTCTGTGTCGTCTGTCTTCTATTTTGTTGAACATTTTTTATTCTCTGTGGGTATTTTTAGTATTTTGGAAAAAGGGACCGATGACCTCTGCAGTTTGGTCCCTTTAATCCTTAAACCAACCAACCAACCAAGTTATTAAAATTCCCAGTAAATGTGAGCTGGTATCAGCAAGGGTTTTGTCGAAATGGGGTCTTACAGGGACCCTTTGCTGTTTTAATCTCGCATGTGACAATGTCGCACTTCTCCATGATCACATACAGGAGTGTGTGAAGCAGGAACCCTGAGAAAGGATAAGGAACCTTAGCTGCTCCAATCATGTTCAGATTTCGTTGAGTGATTTTAAATGGGCCCTCGTAGTTCCAACTTGTGCACCAGAGCAAAGATTGCGATGTCAAGAACGTCTTGTTCAGCGCACGGCGAACTGTTGTTTTTGATCACCAAAAGTGTGGGAAACAACGTGCCAAGGAAAGAGATAATTTTCATCATCTTGATGTTGAAGCTCTCTTGTTTGTTTGCTTTAACAATAATATATGTTCTTGAGTGGGTTCCCCCTTTTGCAAAACACTATTTTGTATTTGTCGCAGTCATGTTTCACTGCAGCAGCAGCATCAGTGGTTTTTGTTGTTATGGCTGTTAAACATAAGGAATGTTTACTGTTTAAATGCATACAAATACATACAAATATTAGTTTCTAAATCGTAATTACAGGTTTTTTAGGAGCACATAAAATTGTGTATTCATACCTTCTTACCACATGTGGTTTTCCCGCTGTATTACGTTTTTATAGTGTCTGTAAACTACAGAAAAACACACTACAAAAACGTAATACAGCAGGAAAACAACACCATGTGGTAAGGAGGTATGAATACACAATTTTATGTGCTCCTCAGAAATCTGTAATTACGATTTAGAAACTAATATTTGTTTTTAAACAGTAAAGAACATTCCTTATGTTTAACAGCCATAACAATAAAAAAACCACTGATGCTGCAACTGCAGGGAAACATGTCTGGGACAAAAAAGTGTTTTGTTAAAGCAGGAACCCACTCAAAAACGTACGTTAGAGATCTTATTGACGCTGTTTGACACCCGCTGAGGCCTCTTCTTTTAGATTGAGTGCTGGTGTGAATGAGATTTTCCTTGGCCAACCATAAGAGAAATTCGTTTAAACCCTGAGCGTCGTTGTTCTGAACCCCATTGCGGAAGCGTAAAAGAAGGGGACTGTGACGACATTCCATTAGGTGACACGACCAGAGGCATTGGGCAGAATCGTGGTGAAATATGCAGCGAATGTGACATCAATCCTCTTTACGTCACGTGACCTCGGAGCTCTGGCTTTTTTTTCCGCAAATGTCAACACCTTGCTGTCGTCGTGCCAGAGGGAGACGTAACTGGGCGCCACATATTTGCACCACCGCAGAGGAATGTTTCCAGAATGAGATTTTCACTCTGCCGCGGAGTGTGCGCTGGTATGAAACTTCCTGGTCGATTAAAACTGTGTGCCGTACCGAGACTCGGATTCGGGACCTTAGGAAAGGCAAAGGTCCCGAGTTAGTCTCGGTCCGGCAGAGTTTTAATCTGCCAGGAAGTTTCATATCAGCGCACACTCCGCTGCAGAGTGAAAATCTCATTCTGGAAACATCCCCCAGGCTGTGGCTAGGCCATGTCTCCGAAATATCCTTTCAGGAGTGCTAGTTCTGCAAGTTTCGCAGGAGAGCTTCTGTAAAGTTTGGAAGGTAGGAGACGAGGTACTGGCAGAAGTAAAGCTACGAGGACGGGGCGTGAGTCGTGCTTGGGTAGCTCAGCTGGTAGAGCACTTGCCCGGAAAGGCAAAGGTGCCGAGTTCGAGTCTCGGTCCGGCACACAGTTTGTCTGCCAGGAAGTTTCACAGAGGAATGTTGTAGGCACCTTTGAGCCAAATTTCAAACTTGCGCGTCGGAACGGGACACAATTACGGTTTCGGTAACGTAATCGTTCAACTCTGAAGAGCAGTGTAGCTCGCTTAGCAGCCAGTGCTACAGTGGTTATTTTTGCGCAGGGTCTGCCGCGAATGCTCCGCTGGTGCAGCAGCCTCGCCAGAACGAGAACGGGAACGGGCTGCAGTACCGCGTGGAGGATCGGCGGGAGTGGCGCGCGCAGCACGGCGGGGAGGAGCCGCCTCCCTGGTGGCAGCTGTGCGGCCAGCCTCCCTGCGGCCAGCTGCCGCCGGCGGACGAGGCGGCGTTCGGCACGCTGCGGGCGCTCTACCAGGAGCTGCGGCAAGCCTCCGGCGCCTCCGACGTGGCGCACCTGGGCGGCGACGAGGTACGTCTGCCTCCTGCGGCGACACCACCTACACTACAGGCCCGCGCGCACGCTTGTGACGTCACATACTGATGGCCGGGTCTGTATCGGAACGCTACTGTTACCCCTTTAGTGACCAGTGGGAACTATAGTTCCCACTTAAGTTTCCGCTTTAAGTTCAGTGGCAATCCTTTTTCCCATTTCTCATTTGTGCTCCAATCTGTTAGTGTGCTAACTATGTGTAGATTGTGAACGATTAGGCGAAAGCTGTTGTATTTCTACCTTGCGAGTCAAACAATGCAGAAGTGCAGTTCCCGCGTGAAAACGAGCCACTGTTTCGACCGCTACAGCGTTTTTTTGGATAGTGTGCTTTCCTTTCGCGTGTGAAGTGACTTGTGTTGTATTTATCTACTTTCGTATTTATGAGGGAGATAGTATTCGTGTATATTTGCTGGATTTGACTGAAAATTACATAAATATTACAAGGTAAGTTAGTGGAAGCAGAAGTGAAGTATTCCGCCCATTGTATGTGGCAGAGTATAGTAAAATAATGGGAGGAGTGGATAGATTTGATCAGCTGCGTGAACGGTATGCTGTAGGCCGTCGTTCATGGAAGTGGTGGCACAAACTGTTTTTTCTTTCTTGTGGATTTGGCAGTTGTCAATTCCTACGTTATGTGGAAGCTACAGAAGACAGAAGCAGACCAGCTAACATTTAGATTGCACTTGGCAAGGCAGCTTATCTCTGGCTTCTCAAGTCGTAAAAGAAGAGGAAGCCCTGTTCATTTTCAAACACCAAAAAGAGGTGTGTCTGCAGTACCAGATGAAGACTGTCTGGAGAAAGTTGGAACTCGTTTCCCTACAAAAGACACAACAAACAGAAGATGCCGCCAATGTAGTACCAAGAACAACGAAAAGAGAACAAAAATAATGTGTAGCAACTGTCGTGCACTTTTGTGTGTAGCACCATGCTTCTCTAAGTTCCATAGTACATCCCCTTAGTGAACTCAAAGGACAGTATGAACGAACACAAATATAAATGTAATGTTTAACATGTTTTTGTACTAAAAAATAAAGGAAATACATTTTTAAAGTAGCAAGTGGTGATACTCCAGAGTTCGGTGGGAACAATAGTTCCCACTAATTTTTTTTATACTCTTAGGCTACTCTCACTTTCAAGATTTAAACTATGGCGGGGGCGGGCGGGCACGGGCACCAAACAGCGGGATCATCAGTCCCATTGGGTTAGGGAAGGATGTAGAAGCAAGTCGGCGGTGCCCTTTCAAAGGAATCATCCCGGAATTTGCCTGAAGCTGTCGTGTCCTGACATAGGTGGGAGAGGGAGAGAAGGGGTTGGTCAGTCTGCGCTCCCGAGCGGTACAGAGCAGAAGGCAGAAGGAAGGAGGACAATTCAGTGAAGGCATTTGATTGTTTTCTTCTCTCTGAGCCAGCACTGGTACAGGCATTTACTAGAAATGCAGGTGGTGAGACTTGGTAGGGAACTCGTTGTGGAGACTCTTGGACATACAGGGTTTTGAAATAGTTTTTTATTCCAGACAGGACTAACTAATACACTGGAGGCTAGTTCTAGGGTTATAAAAAGCATGAATAACACTGTTACAACAGAAACCAGTGCAGAAGTCCCAGGAGTGGATGCTAACCACAGTAGCAAACACCAGCAGTATCTTAAGGCAACAACTTAGTTGCAAAACAAAACATACTGAATCTTACACGGTTCACTGACGCACTCAGAGAGAGAGAGAGAGAGAGAGAGAGAGAGAGAGAGAGAGAGAGAGAGCAGACTTATGCGGTGCTGGACCGAGGCTGGAGTCGACGGACGCGGATTCGGAGCCCAGATCGTCTGACTGAGAACTCTGCCAAAATGCGGAATCTATGGGTTTTGAAGAGTCGCGTGGGGGCACTGTTTTTCCCACTTACAGCCACCCAGCCAATCCCGCAGGTATCTTGCAGGTGCCTGGCAATCACGGTGTAGTTAGGTCCCCTCTGCTGCTCCTAAGGCGGGGATGTTAATGCAGTTGCACTAAGTCCGTATTTGGTATAAACATTGTTCAGGTGAAAGCTAAATGTAACTGCTCTGCCAAATAAGGCTTGCAACATTGTTATACGTCATTTAGCACGCCCCCCTCGCGCTCCCCGAAGTAGGGACTGCTAGGTCAACAGTCTCTGGCGTTTTCGCTCTTTCTAACCCTTGCGAGCCTACTGACGTTGCTGTTCTCAGGGCTGGTATCAAGCTGGCTTTACACGCTAGTACGTGCCTGTTGGTTACAAAGTTCTACGGTGGCAACCTACCACAGCGTCTAGACATGTCAAGTTACATGTAAATTCACTGCAGAGTAACTAGCGCCCTGGGACCGCGTCTGGGGGAGTCTGCATTTTCGCAAGGCTCTCCCCTTACGGTTTACTTCATATAACAATCTCACCTAGTTTCGTCTGACCCTCAGCATAGTCTCTGCTACCGCGCCTTGGAGGGCCTGTCCTCCTTTCGCACAGCTTCAAGAGAACACTACAGTAGCAAGGAATAATCAATATATTACAAAGCGATTTAGGGAAAATCACGGAAAACCTAAATAAGGATGGCCGAACGCGGGTTTGAACCGTCGTCCTCCCGAATGCGAGTCCAATGTGCCAACCACTGCGTCACGCCGCTCGGTGTAGTCGAATGACCACGTCGTTGGATCAATATGGGAATACGTAGAGATGGTCTGCTGTTCTGCCCCGTGTTGAACAGTGCTGAACAGTGTGCTCTAAAAGTGCTTAAATCAGCACTGTCCTCTATCAGATCTGCATAGAATGCCGCCTAGCATACTTTACGAGATCAAATAACCCAACTTCCTTTCTCCTCCGAATGCAAAAACATTGTTTCCATCCTGCACGGGAAGAAACTATCATCAGAGCTTGCACATAAAGATTAAAGTGTTCACTCTTCTCATGTGCTCTCATGGACTGGAACGGTAGAGAAATAGTCCTAAGGCGCTGCGAAGAACTCTGCCACTCACTAAAGTGTGAACTGCAGAGCAGTCAAGTAGACGTTGATGTTACTTGATTCTTCTGTTGGAACGCGATGAGTGGCGGGAGAGTGTGGATGGGATGGCGTCGTGCCATTCCAGGAGAAATGGTTCCTTATAAGCCTGGTGAAGCTATAATGTTGAATACTACCACAGGGCCGCTCTGAGATTGTTGATTACTCACTTCACTCGTACTGTTCACGACTGGAACACGAAAGAAAAGTTCGATTATTGGTGGGCCTCCGTCTCAACTCTATCTCTAATCTTAATCTTTTTCGCGAACTTTGCGTATGAGGATGCCATCCGTTGGTTGGTTTTTCTAGACTTACGTTCCCGGAATCATAACAATAAATCGTCTTGACACACAACCCTCGTTTAAATCGCCTGCTACTGGAGTTGGATGAGCATCTCTGTGACGCTTTCCCGCTTACTAAATAAAACCTGTCACTAAACGCTCTGATCTTCTTTGGATCTTCTGTATTTAATCTATCAGTCCTATCTTTCAAGGTTCTCAGACCCTTCAGTATTAAAGTGTCAATCAAACGAGCTACCTCATTTGTGGGTGAACTACGCTTCTTCCAATGAATGTCTGACTACTCAAGTTTCTCCCATTACCCTGGTGTCGTCGTTCCATTTAAAATAAACTACTGGCCATTAAAATTGCTACACCACGAAGATGACGTGCTACAGAAGCGAAATTTAACAGACTGGAAGATGATGGTGTGATTTGCAAATGATTAGCTTTTCAGAGCATTCACACAAGGTTGGCGCCGGTGGCGACACCTACGTGCTGACATTAGAAAAGTTTCCAACAGATTTCTCATACAAACAGCAGTTGACCGGCGTTGCCTGGTGAAACGTTGTGATGCCTCGTGTAAGGAGCAGAAATGCATACCATCACGTTACCGACTTTGATAAAGGTCGGATTGTAGCCTATCACGATTGTGGTTTATCGTATAGCGACGTTGCTGCTTGCGCTGGTCGAGATCCAATGACTCTTAGCAGAATATGGAATCGGTGGGTTCAGGAGGGTAATACGGAAAGCCGTGCTGGATCCCAACAGCCTCGCAGTCGAGATGACAGGCATCTTATCCGCATGGCTGTAACGGATCGTGCAGCCGTGTCTCGATCCCCGAGTCAACAGATCGGAACGTTTGCAAGACAAAAACCATCTGCACGAACAGTTCGACGACGTTTGCAGCAGCATGGACTATCAGCTCGGAGACCATGGCTGCTGTTACCCTTGACGCTGCATCAGGCAGGAGCGCCTGCGATGGTGTACTCAATGACGAACCTGGGTGTACGAATGCCAAAACGTAATTTTTTCGGATGAATCCAGGTTCTGTTTACAGCTTCATGATGGTCGCATCCGTGTTTGGCCACATCACCTTGAACGCACATTGGAAGCGTGTATTCATCGTCATACAGGCGTATCACCCGGCGTGATGGTATGGGGTGCCATTGGTTACACGTCTCGGTCACCTCTTGTTCGCATTGACGGCACTTTGAACAGTGGACGTTACATTTCAGATGTATTAAGACCCGTGGATCTACCCGTCATTATAGCCCTGTGAAAACCTACATTTCTGCAGGATAATGCACGACCGCATGTTGCAGGTCCTGTACGGGCCTTTCTGGATACAGAAAATGTTCGACTGCTGCCCTGGCCAGCACATTCTCCAGATCTCTCACCAATTGAAAACGTCTCGTCAATGGTGGCCGTGCAACAGGCTCATCACAATGCCCCAGTCACTACTTTTGATGAACTGTGGTATCGTGTTCAAGCTGCATGGGCAGCTGTACCTGTACACGCTATCCAAACTCTGAGTCAATGGCCAGCGTATCGAGGCCGTTATTACGGCCAGAGGTGGTTGTTTTGGGTACTGATTTTTTCAGGATCTATGCACTCAAGCTGCGTTAAAATGTAATCACATGTCAGTTCTAGTATAATATATTTTGTCCAATGAATACCCGTTTATCACCCCCCAGGGGGTTCACAACTCTTTTGTGGACACGTGCGTAGCGAGCACGGGACCCCGAGCTAATGTGGCCCTCCTTCCTTTCCGGGCTGCATACCTTCCCTTTCCTCACCCCTCCCCCTCCCCCATCTTCACCCCCCCTCACCTCTGGCTCTTTCCTTCCCTTTCTCCCCCTCTGGGAGTATGGTTTGTGCCTACGTCCGGAGACAGACCTCTAAACTGTTACAAACTCCTTGCTTTCTATACTTGAAAGTCTTCGTCCTTCCTCTGTCCTTCTCTTTTCCTTCCCGCTTCTCTCTGCACTTTTCTCCACTGCGGCGTTTGAGACCCCTCTTCTTTCCTTTCCCTTTCTCTTTTTTCCTCCCTGTGCGTGTCTAAAGGCCGACCCACGCACTTCCATGCGTAGCCGGTGACGGGGTAACGCGTAATTCCCTGCCCCGGGTAGACAGGTAGGACACGTACGTACCCCCTGGTAACGGCCAGGCCCAGGGAGGGGTGATTACCTGAGCTGATACCTTCCGAAAGTGCCGATTGGTCCCTCCGTCCGTTTGTCGGGAGGTGTGACCTGAGGTGTGAACAATCACCTAAGGCGGGAGTGCCCTCAGTGAGGGCCCCCACAAGAGAGGAGCGCGCCATCGGAGACGATGGTAATCATGGGGGATTCTTCCGCAATGGTTTCCTCACCTTCCACTATGTCTGCTCACAAACGAAAGTACACTGAGTCTCAGCCACAGACAGTTCTTCCATCGTTGCCACAGTTCCTTGTTGTTTCTCGGTCTGACGAAGGTCACGACTTCTCCACCGTCAACCCTTTCATTATTCAGAAAGGTGTCGACGCAATTGCAGGTCCTGTAAAGTCTTGTTCCAGATTACGGAATGGCACCCTGTTGTTAGAAACAGTCAGTGCCCTCCAGGCACAAAAATTGCTGCGTACTTCTCTGCTCCACACCTTCCCTGTCTGGGTGGAACCGCACCGTACCTTAAATTTCTCGTGTGGAGTCGTTTATACACGATCCCTCGATGGATTGTCTGACGAAGAAATTCAGCACTACCTGTCTGACCAGGGCGTAACGGCTGTTCATAAAGTTATGAAAAGGGTTGACACGAACATCATTCCAACCCGTACTGTCTTCTTGACATTTGACAAAGTTCAACTCCCATCGAAAATCAAAGCAGGCTATGAAATAATTTCCGTTCGCCCTTATGTCCCAAACCCTACGCGTTGCTATCGGTGTCAGCGGTTCAATCACACCAGCCAGTCCTGTTCCAATCCGGCCAAATGTGTTACGTGTGGCAAGGATGCCCATGAGGGTGCTTGTCCACCTCCATGCCCTCGCTGCATCAACTGTATGGGTGACCACGCTGCTTCCTCTCGAGATTGCCCCGTTTTTAAGGACGAAAAGCTCATCCAGGAAATAAGAGTGAAGGAAAAGTTGTCGACCTTTGCTGCTCGAAAATTATTCGCCAGTACACAGCCCACCGTGCCTCAGGCAGGAAAATACAGCACTGTCCTTGCTTCTCCTCGGCCAACAAAGGAGGCGGCCACGCAGACTTGCGACCTCACTTTTAGTGCCACGGTCGTCAGATAGAACAGCGCAAAGATCGCCCGTTCAACCTCACCACTTTCGCCTGCCCACTCTATGGCTCACCCTTCATCGGGTTCTGCTAAATCTCGAGCCCAAAAGTCAGACACCAAGCCTTCCAAAAAAGAGCATACTCGTAAAGAGTTTTTACGTACCGCAACTTCCCAACCATCGGTTCCTCCTTCATCTAAACATCATACTTCTAAGAAGGCTACAAAGAAACCCAGTTCCTCTCCTTCTCCGCCAAGGCGTGTCCCATCTACAGCACCACCTGGCGGAAATCGCCCTCAGCCGTCTTCTGTGTCGCCGAGGCGCACTGCTGGTGGCCGGTCAACCGGCCGATCGCTGGTAGCAGGAGCTGCTCCTGACCAACCTATGGATCAGGATCTTCTGCCTTCGGCTGAATGCCATTCCATGCTGTCGGTCGCAAGCTCCGAGCAGTCTTTGCGTTGACAGCACCTTTGGTCACATTCCTCCATTTTCTGTTCACCCCATGTCCATTATCCACTGGAATATCCGCGGCATTCGAGCCAATAGGGATGAATTGTCGATCCTCTTACGATCCTACTCGCCGGTCATCTTTTGTCTTCAGGAAACAAAGCTGCGTCCCCATGACCGCTTTGTTCTCCCTCATTTTCAGTCCGTCCAATATGATCTCCCCTCTGTTGAAGGCACTCCAGCCCATGGAGGGCTCATGATTCTTCTCCATGATACTCCCCATTATCACCCAGTCCCCTTAAACACTTCCTTCCAAGCTGTCGCCGTCCGTCTTTCCCTTTCTGGATACACGTTCTCTCTTTGTACTGTATACATTCCGTCATCCACACCAATGGCACGAGCTGATCTCCTTCATCTTCTTGGTCAGCTTCCACCCCCCTATTTGCTGGTTGGGGACTTCAATGCCCACCACCCGCTTTGGGGATCTCCACATCCTTGTCCACGTGGCTCCCTATTGCTAGACGTCTTCCACCAAGCGGATCTAGTTTGCCTCAACACTGGGGTCCCTACATTTTTGTCTGCCTCCACGACAAATTTATCTCATTTGGACCTTGCGGTCGGTACTGTTCCACTGGCTCGGCGCTTCGAATGGTTCGCCCTTGATGATACACACTCGAGTGACCACTTCCCATGTGTCCTTAGACTGCAGCCTCAACTGCCATATATGCGTCCGAGACGCTGGAAGTATGCCCAGGCCGACTGGACACTTTTTTCGTCTCTAGCGACCTTCGATGACCGTTACTTTCCCAGCGTTGACGATGAGGTCACACACGTTACCGACGTTATTCTTACAGCTGCGGAACGTTCAATACCACGCACCTCCGAATTGCCCCGGCGCCCCCCAGTTCCTTGGTGGAACGAGGCATGCCGTGACGCAATACGCGAGCAGCGACGTGCTCTCCGCGTTTTCCGCCACAATCCTACTTTTGCCAACTGTATCCGCTATAAGCAGTTCCGTGCGCGATGCCGTCGTGTCATCCGCGATAGCAAGAAGGCAAGCTGGAAATTCTTTATTAGCTCATTTAACACCTTCACTCCCTCCTCGGAAGTTTGGAGTCGGCTTCGACGGTTCTCAGGCGCGCCTAGTTTCTCCCCAGTCTCTGGGCTCACTGTCGCGCATGATACATTCGTGGACCCCGTCGCAATTTCTAACTCGTTGGGTCAGCACTTTGCTGAGATTTCGAGCTCTTCCAATTACCCGCCAGCGTTTCTCCCGAAGAAACGTGCAGCGGAAGTGCGACCTCTTGCTTTCTCCTCTCAAAATCGTGAAAGCTATAATACTGTTTTCTCCATGCGGGAACTCCAACATGCACTCTCTTCTTCTCGCTCTTCCGCCCCAGGACCGGATGGTATCCACGTCCAAATGTTGCTGCATTTATCAACCCATAGTCTGCGTTACCTCCTTCGCCTTTATAATCGAATTTGGACCGACAGTACTTTTCCCAGACGA
The DNA here is from genome assembly GCF_023864275.1 of Schistocerca cancellata. Lineage (NCBI taxonomy): Eukaryota > Metazoa > Arthropoda > Insecta > Orthoptera > Acrididae > Schistocerca > Schistocerca cancellata. The sequence goes on along the minus strand of NC_064631.1, from coordinate 294,301,306 downwards.
TGGCGGGAAGCTATCGTCGTTCCCGTTCCGAAACCTGGAAAGGACAAACATCTCCCCTCTAGCTATCGCCCCATTTCTCTCACGAGTAGTGTCTGTAAGGTTTTGGAGCGTATGGAGAATTACCGTCTCGCGTGGTGGCTGGAGTCCCGCAGTCTTTTAACACCTGCCCAATGCGGATTCCGACAGCATCGTTCTGCCGTTGACCATCTTGTTGCTCTCTCCACTTATATCATGAACAATTTTCTCCGGAAACGCCGAACAGTAGCAATATTTTTTGATCTGGAGAGAGCGTACGATACCTGTTGGAGGACGGACATCCTCCGCACACTGTTCTCTTGGGGCTTTCGAGGTCGGCTGCCCCTTTTTCTTCGCGAATTTATGGCAGAGCGCACTTTTAGGGTGCGGGTGAACACTACTCTCTCCCGTACTTTCTCCCAAGAAAACGGGGTACCCCAGGGATCCGTGCTGAGTGTTGTACTCTTTGCCATTGCCATCAATCCAATTATGGATTGTCTCCTTCCTGATGTCTCGGGCTCCCTCTTTGTGGACGATTTTGCGATCTACTACAGCTCTCAACGGACCAGTCTTCTTGAACGGCGTCTTCAAGGATGTCTCGATCGCCTCCACTCTTGGAGCATCGAAACCGGCTTCCGTTTCTCTCCCAGTAAGACCGTTGGTGTTAATTTTTGGCGACGTAAGGAGTTTCTTCCGCCCTCCTTACATCTAGGTCCTGTCAACCTTCCGTTTTCAGACGTCGCTAAATTCTTGGGTCTTATGTTTGACAGAAAACTGTGCTGGTCCTCCCACGTTTCCTATCTTTCGGCTCGCTGTCTGCGATCGCTTAACACCCTCCGTGTCCTGAATGGTACCTCCTGGGGAGCGGACCGAGTGGTCCTTCTCCGCCTCTATCGCGCCTTAGTGCGCTCGAAATTGGACTATGGAAGCATAGTCTACTCCTCTGCTCGGCCGTCTATTCTTCGGCGTCTCGACTCTATCCACCACCGTGGATTACGTTTAGTGTCTGGAGCTTTTTACACTAGCCCTGTGGAAAGCCTTTATGCTGAGACTGCTGAACCTCCGCTGTCCAATCGGCGAGCAGTCCTTCTGAGTCGTTATGCCAGCCATCTGTCTTCCATGCCTGCTAATCCAGCCGATGATATATTTTTCGACGCCTCCTTTGATGTAGGGTATGCAGGCCGCCCCTCCTCCCTACTACCACCGGGAGTCCGCTTCCGTCAACTGCTCCATTCTCTTTCCTTCCGCTTTCCTAAAACCTTCTTGACAACTTGGGGTACAGCACCACCTTGGCTCCGTTCCCGGATCTGCCTGCTCCGTGAACTTTGTCGATTTCCCAAGGATGGTACCCCTTCACTTGTTTATGGTCGGGCATTTGCTGCTCTCTGTGCACAAATGACGGAAGCCACATTTATTTACACCGATGGCTCGAAAACGTCGTTAGGTGTAGGGAGCGCCTATGTTGTTGGCGACACCCCAAATCACTTTCGGCTTCCCGACCAGTGTTCGGTCTATACTGCGGAGCTTTACGCTGTTCTCCAGGCTGTCCACTACATCCGCCGCCATCAGCGGATACAGCACGTTATCTGCTCCGATTCTCTCAGCTCTCTCCTCAGTCTCCAAGCTCTTTATCCTGTGCACCCTCTGGTCCACCGGATTCAGGACTGTCTGCGCTTGCTCCACCTGGGGGGCGTCTCGGTGGCGTTCCTCTGGCTCCCGGGACACGTTGGTATCTGCGGAAATGAGGCGGCCGATATTGCAGCCAAGGCTGCAGTCTCTCTTCTTCGGCCAGCAATTCAATCGCTTTCTGTCGCCGATCTCCGGAACGTTTTAAGTCGTCGTGTTGTTCATTTGTGGCGCGCGCACTGGTAGACACTTCCCCAACATAAATTGCGGGACGTAAAAACTCTTCCTTGTGCTTGGACCTCTTCCTCCCGAACGCGTCGTCGGGAGGAGGTAATTTTAACTAGACTCTGGATAGGGCACTGTCTTTTTAGCCATCGACATCTTTTAAGCGGCGATCCTCCCCCACTCTGTCCCCACTGCTCTCAGTTGTGGACGGTAAGACACCTTTTAATTGAGTGCCCCTATTTTACTCCGTTACGCGCCCGTCTACAGCTGTCGCCTGATATATCGTCAATTTTAGCAGATGACACGCGATCGGTCGATCGTGTTCTAGAGTTCATTCGTGCCAGTGAAATGTCGTCAGTCATTTGAAGTTTTTTTGGGGTACCCAACCCCTTTCTGTAATGCATTTTTAAGCCTTCCTTCTGCTTTTAGTTTCTCCAATTTTGACTTTCGTTCCCACTGCTGCTGGTTTCTATTTTAGGTTTTTTACTGTTTCTTAAGTCCCGGACTGGGCGCTAATGACCTTAGCAGTTTTGCGCCCTAAAACCACAAAAAAAAACGTTTATCATCTGCATTTCTTCTTGGTGTAGCAATTTTAATGGCCAGTAGTGTAGCTCCGTTCGAGTATTCTCAGGTATTTAATGGATGTGACTGCTTTGTGATCTTCCCTCGTGTTATCATACAATGTCTTTCCGCCTATTTGTGCGCAATAGGATAATTTATTTTGGCTTTCAGCTGCCGCTCACTGCACAAAGTGTTGATCCTCTGCAGGTTCTCCTGCGTCTTGATACAATTTTCTAGGACTGACGCTTCACTGTATGGACCATCCATTATCTGTAGTGAACACTGTATAACCACGGGTCTTGTGGACAGACTCCATAACACGCGGGCATTAAGTGTTCTGCATTGTTATGTCAGTATCTGCCATTATGAAATTAGTATATCGGAGAGCCTTTTCGTTAAGAGTTCAGTATTATTTCCTCCAACATACTCCGAGGTGACAAGTCATGGGATAGAGATACGCACATATACAGATAGTATCGCGTACACAAGGTATAAAAGGGCAGTGCATTGGCGGAGCTGTCATTTGTACTCAGGTGATCGAGTTGAAAAGGTTTCCGACGTGAATATGGCCGCACGACGGGAAATAACTGACTTTGAACACGGAATGGTAGTTGGAGCTAGACGCTCGGGACATTCGACCTCGAAAATCGTAGGGAATTAAATATTCAAAGATCCGCAGTGCCGAGAATACCAAATTTCAGGCATTACCTCTCGCCACGGTAAAAGGCAGTGAGCGACGACCTCCACTTAACAAACGAGAACAGCGGCGTTTGCATAGAGTTGTCAGTGCTAATAGACAAGCAACATTGCGTGAAATATTCGCAGAAATCAATGTGGGACGTACGACGAAAGTATCCGTTAGGACAGTGCGGCGAAATTTTTGACATTAATGGGCTATGACAGCAGACGACCGACACGTGTGCCTTTGCTAACAGCATGACATGCCTTCAGCACCTCTCCTGGGCTCGTGACCATATCGATTGGACCCTAGACGATTGGAAAACCGTGACCTGCTCAGTATGTCGGATTTCGGTTGAGAAGAGCTGATAGTAGGGTTTGCGTGTGGCACAGACCTCACGCGGCCATGAACCCATGGTGTCAAGCCGCTGGTGTCTCCTTAATGATGTGGTCTGTGTTTACATGCAACGGGTTTGGATACTCTTGTCTGTAGGCTATTTGGAGACCATTCACAACCATTTACGGACTTCACGACGATATGTGTGTCAATGCGCCATGTCGCCAGGGCACATTTGTTCACGATTGGTTTGAAGGACATTCCGGACAAATCGAATGAATGATTTGATCTCTCAGATTGGCCGACATGAATCCCATCGAATATCTAGGGAACGTAATAGAGGGGTCAGTCGTGCGCAAAATCCTCCACCGGCAACGCTTCCGCAAATTATGGCGGCTATAGAGGCAGACTTGTCCAAACCACGTCGAACTGCTGCAATATACCGGGCCAAAGGAGTTTCGATACGATATTAGGTAGTATACCATGACTTCCGTCATTTGAATGTGTCTCAACCTAATGACGGCAAGGCTAAGTAAAAGAAAAACAGGCTAATATTCACAATACGAGGGTGAGTCAAATGAAAACCTTAAATATTATTGTGCAGAAATTCTTTTTGTAGTCCACGCAACCACTGGTGCATCGTGTGGCGTACCTCTTCATCTTCAGTCTTCATGCTGCAATGTCATTCAGTGTCACTCGGCAGTTTTCCTTCACTATGACTTCAACTGCTGCAATGTTCTGTGGAGTCACAACTCATTGTGCCTGACCTGGACGAGGGGCATCTTCCACTGAAGTCCCACTATTTGCGAACTTCCTACTCCATTCGTAGACTTCCTGCTGTCACAAACACTCATCACCGTACTGAACCTTCATTCGTTGAAGAATTTCAATAGGTTTCACACCTTCACTACGCAAAAAAAAAAAACGATAACAGAACGCTGTTCTTCCCTGGTGCAAGTCGCAAGTGGAGCGGCCATCTTTATACTGATACTGCGACGGTATGTGTGCATCTGCACTATGCTGCCACCTACAGGCCATTCTGCACGCTGTTTGTAGCTCGCTTACCAACTTACAGGATAACGGCGCGAATTTCGATTTGTTGTTACAAATTTAAGGTTTTCATTTGACTCACCCTCATATTTTCCTCGCTCACTATTCATGAACATAAACAATACATGATCTAAAATCATTCTTTCTCCATTTCATTTCCGCTGGATACCGTACGATGGCTTTTGGTGTACAGGAATAGCCGTAGAAACGGAGGGAGAATACAGCGGCTTGTGTTAAGAGACTAATTTTCATCACACTGATTACACACTTTGCAATGAGTTAACAGTTCAACCATATTACGGACTTTTAGAGAGAAGATGCACAAGCGGATTAGTGTTCATGAAGTATTTTGAAGATTTTCATCGCTTCTTGGAATCCAGGACGTTAAGTGGCATTAATGAACTAGTGTGGGTATGCAAGAATTAAACTTACGCATAGATGGTGTGACCGCTATGTTTATTAAGTATTCTCAGGTCGGTTCTGTTTTTTTTACCGGAGCTCAAATGTAAACTAAATTCAGTTTAGAGTCAACGTGCGGGTCCAAACGAGCGATAGCCCCCTGAGAACGCTCTCAAACACACGCGATGAGAGCGGGGTGCTGGGATTGACACGGGTGTGGCATTATCAGCCCTGTAAGGTCAGAGGTTACTGCGCTGCACACAATTTGGCAGAGCTGGAAGAGCGCGTCACTTGTTCCACTGCGGTGCTCTGAAGAGCCAACAAGGGCGACGACAATCAGTATCTAAATTTACGTCTACAAGGGTGCTCTGCAAATCACACTTAATTGCCTGGCAGAGGGCTCATCGAACCACCTTCACACTAATTCTCCACAGTCCAATAGCTCACAGAAGAAAAAAAAAACGAAAAGCTATATCTTTCCAGTCGAGTTCTGATTCCCCTTATTTTATCATGATGTTTTCTCTCTATGTAAGTCGGTATCAACAACATATTTTCGCTTTAGGAGGAGAAAGTAGGTGATCGAAATTTCTGCAGAACATGCCATCGTAATGAGAAACGCCTTTGAATGATTTCCTCCTCAAATCCTGTATAGTGTCCGTGAAATTCTCTCCCCAAACTTCTTGATACTACAAAATGTTCTGCTCTTCTTTGAACTTTCTCGATATACTCTGTTAATCCTACCTGGTAAGGATCCCACACTGCGCAGTAGTACTCAAATAGAGAATGGAAAAGCGTAGTGTAGGCAGTCACTTCAGTAGATCTGTTGCATCTTCTAACTGTTCTGCCAATAGAAAGCAGTCGTTGGTTCTTCTTCCCCACAATGTTTTCTCTGTGTTTACATTTAAGTTGCTCGTAATTGTAAGTCCTAGGTACTTCATTGCATTTGCGGACCTTGTATTGAATTGATTTATCGTGTAACCGATGTTCACGGGTTCCTTACAGCACTCACGTGAACTACCTCCCACCGTTCATGATCTAGGGTCAATTGTCAATTTTCGCGCCATACGAATGTCTTTTCGAAATCGCATTGCAATTAGTTTTGATCTTCTGGCGACTTTACTAGGCGACAATCGACAGCATCATCTGCAAACAACCTAAGACGGCTGCTCGGATTGTCTCCTAAATCGTTAGTATTGATAAGGAACAGCAGAAGTCCTAAAACACTACCTTGTAAAACGCCAGAAATATCTTCTGTTTTACTAGATGACTTTCCATTAATTACTATGAACTGTGAACCCTGACAGGAAATCGCGAATCCAGTCACATAACTGTCAAAAGCCTTCTGGAAATCTAGAAATACGGAATCAATTTGAAATCCCTTGTCAATAGCACTCTACACTTTGTGAGTAAAAAGATAATGTTTATCAAGAACAGTGTTTCCTAAATCAGTGTTGACTGTGTGTCAATAGACAGTTCTCTTAGAGTTAACTCATAATGTTCGAACACAATATACACACATCAAAAAAATTTTGCATCATCTCAGCTCCGAGAGTTGCGGAACCTGTACAGAAAATTGCAATAGAGAACAACATAACCATCATTTCCAACCTGTTTATTGCTCATGCAAACCATACATTGCATGTTGTTCCACCATACAGCGAAAACATTCAGAGGTGGTCGTCCAGACGACTGTACACACCGGTACCTCTAATATCCAGTAGCATGTTATCTTGCATTGATGCATGCCTGTATTCGTCGTGGCATACTACTCAAGTTCATCAAGGCACTATTGGTCCAGATTGTCCCACTCAACAGCGATTCGGTGTAGATCCCTCACAGTGGTTGGTGGGCTATGTCGTCCATAAATAGCCCTTTTTAACCCATCCCAGGCATATTCGATACGGTTCGTGTCTGAAGAACATACTGGCCACACTGGTCGAGCGATGTTGTTATCCTGAAGGAAGTCATTCACAAAATGTGCAAGATGGGAGCGCGGATTGTCGTCCATGAAGAAGAATGCCTCGCCGATATGTTGCCGATATGGTGGCACTATCGGTCGGAGGATGGCGTTCACATATCGTACAGCCATTACGGCGCCCTCCATCATCATCATCACCACCACCAGCGGCGTACGTTGGCCCCACATAATGCCACCCCAAAACAGCAGGGAACCTCCACCTTGCTGCACTCGCTGGGCAGTGTGTCTAAGGCGTTCAGCCTGACCGGGTTGCCTCTAAACCCGTCTCCGACCAATGTCTGATTGAAGGCATACGAGACACTCATCGGTGAAGAGAACGTGATGCTAATCCTGAGTGGTTTATTCGACACGTTGTTGGGGCCCATCTGTACCGCGCTGCATGGTGTCGTGGTTGCAAACATTGACCTCGCCATGGACGTCGGGAGTGAAGTTGCACACTCTGCAGTCTATTGCGCACAGTTTGAGTCGTAACACGACGTCCTGTGGTTGCACGAAAAGCATTATTCAACATGGTGGCGTTGCTGTTAGGTTTTCTCAGAGCCATAATCCGTAGGTAGCGGTAATTTACAGCAGTAGCAGCCCATGGGCGGCCTGAGGGAGGCATGTCATCGACAGTTCCTGTCTCTGTATCTCCTCCACGCCCGAACGACATAGCTTTGGTTCACTCCGGAACGCCTGGACACTTCCCTTGTTGAGAGCCCTTCCTGGCACAGAGTAACAATGCGGACGCGATCGAACCGCGGTATTGACCGTTTAGGCTTGATTGAACTACAGACAACCAGAGTCGTGTATCTCCTTCCTGGTGGAATGACTGGAACTGATTGGCTGTCAGACCCCCTCCGTCTAAAAGGCGCTGCTCATGCATGTTTGTTTACATCTTCGGGCGGCATTAGTGACAGATCTGAACAGTCAAAAGGGACGCTGTGATACAATATCCACAGTCAACGTCTATCTTCCAGAGTTCTGGAAACCAGGTTGATGCAAAACTTTTTTGATGTGTGTATGTTCCAAAATTTCTGCTGCATATGGATGATAAGAGCCTGTACTAAAGTGGATTAGTCCTACCACCTTTTTTGAATATTCGCAACTGCCCACTCTTCGGGTACGAATATTTCATCGAGCAAGCGGTTGTATATGATTAAGTATGGAGCTATTGCGTCTATCATACTTTGTAAGGAGCCTAACTGGTTTACAGTCGTGACCGGCATACTTGGTTATATTGATTTAAGTTGCTACACTAATCCGAGAATCTGCTTCTAAGTTACTCGGCAGATGTTCTTGATTCGCATTCTGGAATATTTACTTCGTCTTCTCTGGTGAAGAAATTTATGAAGGCTGTGTTTAGTAATTCTGCTTTAGCAGCACTTTAAAAATGGTTCAAATGGCTCTAAGCGCTATGGGACTTAACATCTGAGGTCATCAGTCCCCTAGAAATTAGAACCACTTAAACCTAACTAACCTAGGGACCTCACACACATCCATGCCCGAGGCAGGACTCGAACTTGCGACCGTAGCAGCAGCGCGGTTCCCGACTGAAGCGCCTAAAACCGCTCGGTCACATCGGCCGGCTAGCAGCATTCTCACCGAGAGTATTTAGATAGCTATCGCGCAGAGAAGGCACTGATTGTGTCTTATCGACAATATACTTTACATTACATTAGAATCTCTAAGGATTTTCTGCCAGGTTTAGAGACAGTTCCGTTGTGGAAAATACTAAAAGCATCTCGCACTGAAGGCCGCGCTGAATTTCGAACTTCTGTAAAAGATCGCCAGTCTTGGGATTTTGCTTTCGTTAAAATTTGGATGTTTGTATCTATTCAGGTACAGTTACTGCTAAAATATGTCGCAAGATAAGTCTCCCACAAGAAATATAGTATGCTTGTGAAGTGAAGAACCTACCTTATTTTATAAATCATAAGGTAAGAGTACGGTTATCGTGTGTTTTGCTGAGCAGTATGGAGACCTTTAGTGACAGCCCAAGTTTTGTTCCTGGAGTCTGACATACGCTGCTGCTAAATGATTTGTCTGTCTTGTCTGTCGCTTTGTTCTTTATCAGCTTCAGAATTATAGGGGAAATTTTTTTGTAGGGTGTATGCGGCTCTGATGATGGGAAGGGGCGAAGATTTAAGTCTTCGTGCATTAGTGTTGTACTTGGTGTTGAATATCAGAAGTATAGCGGATTTTGGTTTGTGTGTATATCATATAGTTTGACAGATAAAGGAGCATCAGTAGAAATTAAGAACTTTATGCAAATGTATCTGATGTGTTGCCTAAATGTTAACTTTGAATCAATAATTAGTTCTCATTAAGTAATGCGGTTTTCATTGTCAGGGCCGTTTCATTTGATTTCTTTATTCTGAGTCTTATTAGCGAGTTGAATGGGTTGACTTCCATTGAGATTATTTTTCGAAACAAGATCCGTTTCTGAATGAATGTCCTTTAGATATTTTCGTAATTTACGAGCGATGCGTTTTAATCTCTAATTCTTCCATAGATGTGTCGTGAGCGCACAACGTGTTGACCCTCTGCTTGCTGCCGAATGTCCGTGCAGTACTAGCAATATTTTCCCTCAATTCTTAATTCTCCATGCCTATCTGCCCGTACAACCCGTCAACGGGGAGGATGCCACTGCTACGGCGCACTGCTTCCAGGCCTAAAACAGCAACGCCGCTGGGCGACTCTTATTGCTATCGCAGGGCCGAAAAATTTACCTCGGAGATTTGATAGTCTCGACTGCGGTGGCGAATTGTCAAATAATGCGAAGAACGAGCGGCAAAACCGCGCCCGCAAATAAACTTTGGCGATGGCGGAATAAATCGCCGCAGATGTTCCTTTGCTACGGGATTCGCTCGTAATGAAGTTTGCTTCGTCCGCAGCGGGCGTTGTGCGCCGGGCAGCGAGCGGGCGCTCGTCGAAGGTAGGGGCCATGGGCCGCATTAAAGGAAATCGATAACGACCATTTTTTTTGCGTCAAACCGTTGGCAATCACATTAAAACGGGGGACAATGGAGTTAAGGCGAAGGGCAGTAAATCAACGCAAGCTTTTCAATAATGAAACATCGCCGTGGCGCCCGTCCCCGACCACGCCCAGCGCGGGGTGGAGGTGGGGTTTGTACACAGGGTAATCCGGCCAAGCGGCAGACGCTCCGCGGAGAAAACAGCCGTGGCCCCCCCCCCCACATAGGGCTCCGCCTACAGGCACGGCACAGTAACCACCTGGGAACCAACTCGTGCAACACAATTCGACCTCCTACAGTGTCCGCATTGCTATAAAATTATTTCAACTGTTTCAGATTTGTCTCCGCAATTATTAAAATATGCGTATTTATTTTACCATATGAGTTTAGTTTTACTCATTTAAATCGTCGCCAGTTGTCCGGACTGAATCACATTTATACTTGGTTTGTTTCTGTATCTACAGGGTTTTTGCGTAAGTTCGTTGCGTTTTTCCAACAGTTTTATAAACGCAACAGAGATACATAGGAGGCTTTAGTCAGGAATGATACATTCTCGTTCATTATCTGCAACCGTCTGCCAACGCTGGGGTAACTTCTCGATTACGCGAATGTAGAAATCGCGTGGTTTGGAGGCGAAGAACCCGAGTCATGTTCGGAGCACATTTTCATCCGGAAAGGGAATTCCTTGAAGGTTGCTAGAGAAGGGAAAAGGTGAAAAACCCGAGGTCGCAAAACCAGGTGATTAAGGTGGGTGGGGAATGATTTCCCCCATCAAACTCCTGTACAGTGTTTTTTGTCAGTCTAGCAGAAGACGGGCGTGTGTTATCGTGCAGTAGCATCACATCTCGCAGTCTTCGTGGTCTTCTTTCTTTGACTACTTCTGCAAGACGTCTCCAAATGACAATATGTAAGCTGAAATAACAGTAGTGAACTATACATAAAAAATAATTGATAAAGATACCCATAGCAATCGCAATACCAACATTCAAAACAAGAACGCTACCAACTTAGGCACAAGTCTAACAAAAACAATTCGTTTCTAAAGATATGGAAGTGTGAATTATTACTTTCAGCCTATTTTACTGGTTTGCAGTTACATATGGAAATGTCGTCTACATACCCATTTTCAAATGGTTCTGCTCAGAGCACTATGCGACTTAACTTCTGAGGTCATCAGTCGCCTAGAACTTAGAACTAATTAAACCTAACCAACCTAAGGACATCACACACATCCATGCCCGAGGCAGGATTCGAACCTGCGACCGTAGCGGTCGCTCGGCTCCAGACTGTAGCGCCTAGAACCGCTCGGCCATTCCGATTGGCCCCATTTTTCCGTGTACTCCTGAGATAGGCAGTAAAGCTTTCGTCTTGATTTCACTGTAGTTCGCAGCACTACACATTTCTTCATGTAAAAAAAAGACAATATAATTTAAGTCCTCCATACGCATGGCTTGGGGAATGGGAACACTAGCGGTGCAATATTTGTTCGTATTTCGGAATTTCTTGCATCGAGAAATGTGTAGTGCTGCAGGCCAGCGCGAAATTAGGCCGAAAACATCAGAGGCAAACTCGACAATTCACGGAAAATGCGTGTGCTGACACGATGTCCACATATAAGCGGAAATCAGACAGGAATGTTATAAGAAAAATCACAGTTCAATATCTTTTCAAACGAAGTGCCTTTACATCGAAAAGCGAAACAAAATTGTAACTGTGCTTTATTCCAGACCATTGACGGTGTTTCAAATCAGTAACACGAAACGTAATTTTCCGAAACTAATGACACTGAACTAATAAAGATACGATCAAATTAAGTAAGTTAAGAGAGAGCTCGATGAATGTTTTTGTTTTTTAATTCGCTTTCGGGACGTGCCCATACAACCATTTGCGTTATGGAATGTCGGTTACGACGATACGAACGTGAAGACAGAACGCAGTCTGCTGCGCTGACCGCGCAGGTACCTTCTTTGTTGTCCGCCGCTCGTGGTCTCGCGGTAGCGTTCTCGCTTCCCGAGCACGGGGTCCCGGGTTCGATTCCCGGCGGGGTCAGGGATTTTCACCTGCCTCGAGATGACTGGGTGTTTGTGTTGTCCTCATCATTTCATCATCATCCAGGAAAGTGGCGCAATTGGACTGAGCAAAGATTGGGTAATTGTACGGGCGCTGATAACCACGCTGTTGAGCGCCCCACAAACCAAACATCACCACCACCTTTGTTTTTTGGTAACCAAATTTTTCTTCAAATTTAACTAAAAACTTCAGTTTCCTGTGCAAACCATCACCTCCTGCTTAAGGGTATGTTAATTTTAATTTGTGGCATTTTAGAGTAATTAAAATTACGTCTTGAGTGCATTTGAAATAAGGGAAATAAGCTGCACTTCTACGTAGACTCGAGACGTCCTCTGAAAAGTATTTGTTTGGTGTTCTCCTTTTTAAACTCGTTTATTATAAAAAGTGTATGAATGGACCAAATTTTTCATTTTCCATTTGTCTGGCATTTTTGTCCCTTTCTTGGTGCAAGTGTAGTTTGAGTTCAGTTACAGATTCACCTCCATCGTTGATGTAGTTTGTATAGGAATGTACCGGGTGATTGTAATTAAACTTTCCCTATTTAGCATGTTATAACGCCGAAAGTAATTACCGTAAGAGTGCTAAACTTGGTAGCAGTAATGTCAGGGACATGAAGAAGAGAAATAACGTAGAATCAATTCAATTGAAACACTTTCAATATGCTGCTACGGTATATCACACCATTAAATACCGGAGCCATTATTGCTACAAAAGGGGCTCAATATGGCGGCCGTCAGTATACAGAAGAGTCTGAAAGCTTAGAATTGCAATCCGCACAGCAGAACGAATCTTTTTCGTAGGTATGCTGGCTACCCGTCTCGATATGTTAAGCTTCAAATCAGGTCCTATAGGAACGTTCCCCTGGTAAACCTTCAGGTAGCCCCACAAGCAAAAATCACAGGGAATGAGATCAGGTGATCGTGCCGGTCAGGCATTTGGAAACGATCGGCTGATAATGTGATCATTTCCAAATGTGTTCCGTAGAAGCAGGGGAACTTCACGAGCGATGTGCGGTGGGACCCCATCTTGCATGAAAACTGTGGAGTTCGATGTGTCTCTCTCCTGTATGGCGTGTATGACATTCTAGCGAAGCATATCGTAGTAACGCTGGCCAGTCACACTGCAAGTCTTTGGTCCTTGAACACCAACCTGTTCAAAACAGAATCGGCCAATGATGAGCATAGCCGTGAAGCTACTCCATACGCTGACACGTTCACCATACAGAGGACCTTCATGCACAGTGACTGAAGGTGACGATTCCCACGCTCAGCGGTTGTGTGTGTTCACCTCACCTGTCAGAAAAATGAGATTCGTCTGTCCATAGGTCCAGGGCCAGGGCCAGTCCTCGTCAACTTAAATTTTTTTCGAGAAAGTGGAGAGCGAAGTCAACACATCGTTTTGCGTCCTGTGGTGCAAGCTGCTCTAAGATATGGATCTTGTACGGATACCATTTGGGAATGTTTCGAAGCATCTCCCATACAGTGGACCAAGGGACGTTCAACTAATGACACAGCATGCGCACTGCCTGACGATCGGGAACGGCGAACAGCGTTGTCTACCATAGCAACAGCGATTTGATCAACCACCTGTCGTCCAACCGGTGGAGGAGAATGAGGACCCTTTCGGCGTAATCCTATTAGCCAGCAATATTCTCGAAGTGCAACTGCAGCACTACTGTTGTTTTGATAATAGATACTCACCAATAATGGCCTGCTTCTTTTGTCAAAGCTCATGTTGAGGCGTCAACAAGGGCACTACGACTGGTCAGGTGTTTGAGGCTATGAATCACGATGACTGATCACGGCACCTGGTGGCCATAGTTGGAACTGGACGGTGGCGCTGTGACGCATGGAAATCGTGTACCCCATACTCTGGACATTAATGCTACCAAGTTTGGTACTCGCGCGGTAATTAGTTTCCGTTTTATAACTTGTTGAAGAGGGAAAGTTTGATTAAAACCATCTGGTATTTGCCACGTGATTGTTTCTCGTTTTTGAAGCAGGGAACGTTTTGAAATCCGTGTACATAATCTTCTTTGTGTTAATTTCAGCCGTTGTTGTCGTTGACCGCATTGCACACTTAAATTTAATCCCTTCCATAAGCAGGGATACGTGAACAGCACACTGTTCGGTGCCGCGCTGCGTCAGTCAAGCCACAGTGTTCACAGTAAGGGTTACCCCATCAGTCTCACTGGGTTTCTCCGTGATGCTGCCGGAAACAGATCATTTAGGAACATGGAAGCCTCCGAGCGCTGCATTGAACTTCTAGTCGCACCCGAAAAATTAGATCACACTAGCTTCCAATTCAGATCTTTGTTTTACTTGGCTGACTGGTGTATGGACTGTTTCTTTTTGTAGTTTTCCCATAATCTTTCTCGTGGCGAAAGTCTTTTCGTTTGGTAGTTTTGCTAGGAGTGCGCGTAATATACGTGGGTGTCCGTCATTGAGTTCTGCATATTTTGGTAATTCCTCATGCGGACTTCGGTCAATCAGACTGATTTACTGGTTGTTTCATGGATTTTGTAAGATACGTAACTCTGAGGGCTGTGCATTTTTTCCTCACAATCTTTTAAGCTTAATCCATCATCATTTGACGGTTTTGTTAATTGGTATCTAGCTACACGGAGTAACATTCATTTCCAAATGAGCTATCGTATATACTTCTTTACTTGAGCAATAAATTTTCGCGCTAAGGGTATATCACATTTTTGAATCCTTTCAACAAGATTTAAATTCCTAGTGCTGTTCGCTATTAAGGCGACTCTGACGTTCTCAACCATTTATTTGGAATTATCCTCAACCGATTTGTTCCTGTTCTCCAATTTAACGCCGAGCAATTCATTTGGGCGCATTCTGTGAAGGGATGTGGCGTGAGTTGTGAAGTTTTGATCAACCAAAGGAGTCGGTTTTGTTGTTCAATGTTACTCCTGCTGCTTCCTCATAGGAATCAATTACTTCTAATATCTTCCCAATGTCTTGATGCTGTGTAAGTAAAATTCTTACATCGACGGCATAAGCGTTAACGGCAAACCTCTGTGCACCAGTATTTATTCCGACCATTGGATTCCGGTCGCGTACTAGCAGTTCTGTTGTGGCCTGAAGTTAGTGTTGCAAAACATTCCTTAGATACTGGTGACTGACTTTGTCAATGGCGTTTTCTAAGGTGATGTTCAACAATCCTATTGTAGTTTGGTTCACCCATGAGAAGTAGTTCGCCTCTGAGATCAGACTTCATTAATGATCTTCCTGTTGGGAAGACCATACGTTTGGCCAGGCCCCATTAACTCTGAAAGTCTTAGTCTTGCGGATATTACGCGTGCCATTATTTTTGAGTCGGCACATGATAGTTTTGCCTAGAATCATTTATTCTTATTGGTTTCGATGAAACGAGGACTATAATCTCCGGTCCATGTCTTAATATAGTGGCATGTGCTTCATAATGTCTTCAATTTCTTCTTTGGCTTTGGGCTCTATCAACATACCAATTTTCGTTGGTGAGGGAAGTCGTACAGTGTTCTAACGAACTTTGTCTAGGTAGGATCCGGAAATAGTCCTTAATATTTTCCATACTAACGGTGTCGTTCCCATCGTCCAATAAATCTGTCTGCCCCATTTCCATCCTCTACTGACGTGTTAGATGCTCCATTGTTCGTCTGGAATGTATCCCTTACATTTTCAAGCAATAATTTTGCCTTAACGTTCTTTTTATCGTAGTTAGAGGATCTTCTTCATGTCTTAAAGTCGCGAGATCGGTCTTCCCCGTTATCTATTTCCTGGAGTACTCGAACAATCACATAAGAGGTCGATGTTTTTCCTCCTGATCTTACACACTATATTTCTGAACAGTTTACGGATTCTAGGTTTAACCAGTTTATTCCTCCATTCAAGAACGCTACTAAAGTGTCGCTTCCGATGAACGCATGTTCGATAAAATTCGCAGAATTGGATTTTTGCTCATTCAGCGTTGAGTAGGTTGAAATTTCACTTCGTGTCCTTTTCCCAGTACTTTGGGCCGAGGTAAACCTTTGATTTTAACAACCGCATGGTGATCAGAGAAGCTGATGGGGAGTACTTCATAGTCCTGTACGTCTATTCTGTAGTATAAAATCTGTCCAGTCTCGAGGCTGATGGTGGAGATAGGCACGTATAGTGAGATCGTGTGATGACTAGTCAGTCTATGACGCCTATCAGTTTTAGTCCTCCAATCATATTAATTAATGGGCCAAAATTAAGGGTTGATCCTGTTGTCTGCCGATCTTACGTCACAATTAAAATCCCCCCTCCCAGTTATTATGGTACCCTTTCCGGCTCTCAAAAGTGCGGGATAGTTTCACTAAACGTTTCTTTACTAATAATCTTAAATCTTCCTGATGGATCATAAAGCTTTAATATTATTTCATTTAGTTCGGCTTTGATAAAGCGTCCATTCGGTTGCCTTTCTAAGTTCTCTAATTCCAGTCCCATTGTGATTGAAATGCAGCAACCCCTACCGCTAGAGCTGACATTGTTGTATACGTAGTATTGCTGTTGCAGGTTAATCTCTTAGCAAGCTGCTTCCTGAAGTAAGGCAATGTCCACGTTGTTAGTTTTTAAGAAATTCCCCAGAATCCTCTTTTTTTCACTTCTAATTCCTCACATATTTAGCGTGAGTAGAGCAAACACCTTCCCGTTGGCTATTGCAAGCTATTTGTCAGTTTCCATGTCCATTCATATTCCCCTACTTAATTGTCTTGTCCAGATGCGTTTCCAGGTGGTTCACTTTCCATTTTTTCTTTTTCATCGTCTTGATATTCTTCCCGCATCTCTATTTTTCCGAAGTACTGTATTTAGATTTGCTTGGCCTAAACTCTCGCTGCCTTCTCAACACTTCGAGGTTTTATAGCCTTGTGGATGTTAATACTTCGTGTGGTGACACTGAAAGATGTTTCTGCACAATCTCCTTCTTTACTGTCTTGTTTACATGCTACAGTCGCACCTGTTCCTGTGTTGTCACCTGGCGTGTTGTTTGTTGCAGTGATTGGTGCTTACTTTCTTGCTGTCGACGGCTCAAGGGGGCTCGCCACTTTGGTTGTTGCGATTCAAGAATGGTCGGCGTGAGTTTCCATCCCAATGCCGGGCATCGCTGGAACGTTATTGGGCTTCTGTTTCCTTCGTATCTGTGCTGATTTTTCTTTAGGGTCTTTTTCGGAGCTCGTACTGCTCTATTGTGATCACCGTTCGTTCTTGTTCTTATTTCGATGAGAACAAATAGTACTTCGATTTTTCCGTCTGTTTCATTTTCTCGCTCTTGAATTGAAATGTCTTAGACTCTGCAGCTGCTTTCCTGAACAGCAGCTGCAAATTGGTCTTCGTCAGTTTCATTCTTTTAATCGTTGTCCGATTTCTTGTGTACTTAATTTGTTGCTGGTCTCTTGATCAAGGGTGGAAATCCCTGTTACACTAGGCATTGGTCATTGGATGCCAAGGGAGTATTCTCGGCGTTGTCCCTTATAGTACTGGAAGGAATCAGTTTTGTGCCTCCAATCCTGTCCACTGTTGCAGATTACTTCGTAGACTAAACACACTCCGTGGGCAGTTTTCTCGAAGATTTCCTGGTTCATTACACACGTGAAGTGTAGAAGTTTGCCCAAGATATGTAATGTAATGCCCTGCAACCTCCTACAAGAACGTGGGACAGGATATTGAACATAGCAAACATTCGTACAGATCTAATCCCGTTGTAGCACTGAATCTTGTATCTAGCAGACCACTTTTCTAATTCGATGTTCTTCACCTGTCCGTAATTATAAAGTACCTATATCAAGTCCATGCTGTATAGCTCTGGGGGAAGATTTAACACCCGGAGAGTTTTCAGTTCACTGTTAGTGTTACTTATACCAACGGTACTGAAATAATCATCGTGATGATGGAATTCAAATTTTCGTTGGGTTTTCAGGGATGTTACATCTGTGCAATTTTGCAGAAATACAGTATTTCTCATTATCCATTCGGATGAACTCAACATTATCGCCAGAAATACCAAAATTTTCATGCAGCCTGTCATGAATTTACAAAGCTGTAGGTCGCACATGTCTCATATTGTCAAAGATTAAATTCAAAGCATTTTTTCTGATCGGATCCACGGACATTGGTAAGAAGCGGAACCTCCGCTTCACGAACAATACACAGACAATGAACAAGAAGTATCACTACTTAAGTTCTGTGGTTGCACAAGAAACGCAATATTCACGTACCGCAACGCATGCCCACAAAGGCTGAGCACTAGGCCACGACGCCACCAATGGCGGTGTGCTAAACTATGCGGTTATCAGTGCCCGTGTAAATTCCCAATATCTACACAGTCCAATCTCGCCACGTTTATGAATGATAATGAAATGACGCGGACAACGCGAACACCCAATCCCGGGCATAGAAAATCCCCAACTCGGCCGGAATCGAACGCGTGACCCCGTGATCCAGAGGCAGCAATGCTGGCAACTAGACCACGAGCTGCGGACGCGACGTTACCGAGGCAGAAACGCCATGAAGTTGTGACTAATAAAACCCCATGCTCTGTACTGGACGGAGAATTTTAAACAGAAGCGTAACACGTGGTCAGCCCCAAAAGTCTAAGAAGACCGCTAATGTTCGCTACCTACATAAATATCAGGTAGGGTCCGCATCACCAGCCGACTGCTTGCCGACGATGGCTTTGTCTACATGAAAGTATCTTCTTTAGAGTGTCTCAAGGAAAAAGGAATGCTGGAACAGTGTGACAAAGTTCGTGTAAAGACGATCTCTCTTCAGATTTGGATGAAAGTGAGGAAATTTCCATAACAGGGGGGAAATCTAATTTAGATTCAAAGTTTAGCGGCGAATATCTGTAGCACCGTAACAATGTTACGCGGTTGAAAGTTAAAGCTGTTTGTGCGAGCAGTTTACGTTAGAACTACGTTGTGCTATAAAAATTTGTCGCTTATTACGTCCGAATACTGCAAGGTCGTTCGCCAACTAACAGCGAAACAACACACATCAAACTTGTAATGCTAAGTGAAATCGATACAGTTCTCGCTAGTCAATAGAGGGAGTTGTAATCAAACAAGGCGAGCGAGTGCAATGCTCATTACCTTCACCGAAGAATAAGAGAATTATCATAGTGCCGCTTTTTCGATCGAGCTACCACGCCAAAGACAACATACAGAGAGTATGAGCTGCGGAGTCTAAAGATGATACTGTATGGAGACGATATCATGTGGGTTGTGAAATGCGTGCGTAGAAAAGAGAAAAGTGATGGAAATGTATGTGAAATAAAAACGGAATCTAAAAATGATACTGAGAATATAAATTAAAAGTGCTAAAAATAGTGTCAACAGCTCAAAATAAAACCATACAGAAAATATAGAAGAGGGTCTAAAACCTTAGATATAAAGTAGCGGTCCACATACGTAAAGCAAGCGCAAGAAATAGATGTAGGAAAGGTGTGAGGTAGTAATAAGGATAGCATGTTCTAGAATATTTGCCAGGATTAACAAGATTAAAAGACGTTCCTGAAATATTTCAGGAATTTCGTGTTTAAGGTCTGTCTATTCATTCAAAATGTATTGTCTACTCTCCAAATGCGATATTAATTTCTCTCTATTCTAAATAATAAAGCTGTCATCCTTTCCCTGTTTCATGGAGAAGTTCCAAAGAGTTCTCAGTTTTATTTAACTTTCGTTTAGTTGTCCTAATGTGATTCGCAAGGGATGATTTAAAATTACCTCTGGTGTTAGTGTGTTCTCTAAAACGAATGTTAAAACTTCTACCAGTTGGTCGCATACAAAAGTTATTGCATTCTACACAGCTGATTTTATAAACTCCAGATTGTAATGTTCATTGTGCTGGATACTGTGACGAGTGGTCAGATATAATGTACTGTCAGTATGAAAGCCTGTTCTTACTTCAATGTTAAAAACTGAAGTTAGTATTCCTTTCCACGATGTTATGTCACAAAACTCCTTAGTACATAATAGTTACTTTACACAGAACGTTAAGTTGCAAGGAACACCTGATGCAGTTGCAAAATTCCGTACAAAAAAGATGGTCATACGGAAGGTATGTGGCACTACGCGGAAAACTTCGGCGTCTACATTACGAGCTACTACTTCAGTTTTGGTTTGTTCAGTAGCAAAATATGCTGCCATATCTAGCTTGATAGCGCTCACGCCAAGAAACTACGCATCAAAATAAATCACGCAATGCGAATTATTTCGGGCCACGATTAAGAACACTCCCACCTTTTGGCTACCTGTCGTAAAATACCAAAAAGCTTCTTAAATAATATAGAAAAATTCTAAAAATTAACTTTTTATCTGTTAAGCTCCCATAAAACTGCTCCATGAATCAGTATTGAGAGTGGAGCAGTTTATGTTTTAAAACATATGTTTACTGCTAGCTTTTTACTGAAGTTAGTGCCTAATGGCATAGAAACTTCAAGGTACGTTATACAGCAGGACAATATAGATATGTACATGTTGTCAGCGTGATAGTATTGCGATGTATTGATATGTTGGTGTTATATATCTTAATAACGGGACAGCGTAATGACGAAACATGTTGTGTTGACAACTAGTCCGTAACATTCTCAGCGCTGAATAAACAATTTCCTTTCCATTTCTTCTCTGGTTACATAAATATTAAACTACTCCGCTTTAGAACACAATTACGTGCCGAAACCATACGCTTAGAAAATAACTGTGATATTGTACAATAGTTGAAAAGCTTCGGAAGACACGGTAGCTGTGGATCTCAAATTCCCATATATCTCTGAAAAACACTCTAAACCGAATTAGATCCAACCATGACAAATGTGTAGAATCATCCTATAAAAGGAAATACTCTTCTTTGAAGTGCGACTGTGGAGTAGAAAGGCATACAACCCGGTATGTAGTAAAGACATGTACCCTAAGGGCCTACAGGTGACGATTTGACGAGTTCCTGAGTACGACTATATTGGTAACCTTGATGTTCCTTCGTGAATGTCATTCATAGTTTGTCATTAATGTGATTTGTTAAGGCGTGTCAATGCTGAGTCAATGCTGCTCAGCTATACGGCATCTATACTTACTTGTTGCCTACTCTCCTACATTAGCAACCAGTAAAAAACCAGTGTCTATAAAACCAGGTTTTGTGTGCGCGTTGCGAGGGAAGGATCCTAGTTGAGACTGTCATAACACAAGTTGTCTTTGCACTTAGCGCTATGCACGGCACACCGAGTAACTAAGTTTCTGCTTGGTTCTCAGGAGCTCTTCGCTTCCGCCTCTTACGACGGCTGACGAAATTACCGAGACAGTGACGCGCGAGAGAACGTTGCGCTAACGTAGTTTCACCTTCAGTTTCTAGTTGTGAGCGCACTGCTTCTAAGAGCATCGCTCGCTCTTGACACTATCGTAGTGTTGCTTAAGCATTCTTCGTGTCGTAACGCGACACACATTAAATTTATCATCAGTCTCCACACCCCCAAACGGTTATGCTGTTCCATCTCCAGGCAGGCTTACATCGAACTCTTTAAATCGCTCAGGCTACGTCGTTTCCTTTTCTTTTTGGATTATTATAGTCTAAGACAGCGTTAATGACCTCTGGCCGCGCAGGTCGCAAGGAATGCTGTGTCAACAACTCGGTTGGAAGTGCATAGACAGCAACTACGGTACAGACAGCTGCGACAGCGGAAGTTCAGCCTACCTCGCTACAGACTGATTCATCGTGCGCTACAAATCATTTCGCGATAAATTCATTAAGTTTACCTAATTAGTAAGAGATATACACTATCAAAGGGAATGTGTATTCAATCTTTCCCAGCCATAATGACATGAAGAAACCACATTGAAACGGTTTCTTGCATAGCAGAATAGCTTCTGTAATAAATTACGTTGTAAAGAACGGGTTACACTTTCTTTTGCCTCTTATTTCAGTAACAAAACGACGAAAGAATCAGCTGTAAAACACCCACAGCAGGGTGAACAGCATTTTAAATTACGTTGTATTGTAGTCAGAATAGCGAGATAAGTAAAATAAAACTTCCGTCACAGAACAGGTCATGCTCTGTACTACTTTCTACTGCCCAGACAGATTGACAGGTAAGTAAATATTCAGTGATAATTATTAAAGTTATAGTCCATTCACATACGTTTTTATTCAGATGTTTCATTATTGCTGCCTTCAAAACTGGAGTCGCTGGATGTGCATGCCAGACTGACAATTAACGAATCCATTATTTCATCTCTGACAATTTCTTTCTGGTAGTTTTTTTTTTTTTTGCAGTTTGTAGTGTGACTTACCCAAGCTTCTCAGTCAACAACGATTATTCTGTCTATTCCTTCATAGATCATTCTATATTGGCGACTTTAAATGCAGTATTTTTATCTGCCACATCTCCCTTCACCTGTGCCCACACCTGCTACATCTACATGGTTACTTTGCAATTCACACTTAAGTGCCTAGAAGAGGGTTCATCGAAGCATTTTCGTACTACTACTCTACCATCCCACTCTAAAATGGCGAGTGGGGAAAAAAGGAACACCTAAATCTTTCCGTTCGAGCGCTGATTTCTCTTATTATGATGATCATTTCTCCCTACGTAGGTGGGTGTCAACAAAACTTTTACGCATTCCGAAGAAGTAGTTTGTGATTGAAATTTCGTAAATAGATCTCGCCACAAAGAAAACCGCCTTTGTTTCAGTGACTGCCACCCCAACTCGCGTATCATATCAGTGACACTCTCACCCCTATTGCGCGATAACACGAAACGAGCGACCCTTTTTGCACTTTCTCGACGTCCTCCGTCAATCCTACCTGGTAAGGATCCCATACCGCGCAGCAATATTCCAGCAGAGGACGGACAAGTATAATGTAGGCTCTCTCTTTAGTGGGTTTGTCGCATCTTCTAAGTGTTCGCCAACAAAGCACAGTCTTTGTTTTGCCTTCCCTACAATATTATCTATGTGGGCTTTCCAATTTGTTGTTCTAATTGTAATTCCTAGGTATTTAGTCGAATTGACAACCCCTTAGGTTTGTGCGAATTATCGTATATGCAAAATTTATCGGAATTGTTTTAGTACCCATGTGGATGACCTCGCACTTTTCTTTTAGTGCTAATTGCCACTTTTCGCAATATGCTCTATGGGATTCTAACGGTAATAAGGAGGTACTTGTCTCATCCTGTGACCATGTTAGAGCTATAGAATGTTTCGTATTTTTTACCGCTGCCTTTTGAGAGCTTAACGAGCTCCAAAAGTTAATCTATTGTTTGTGTTCCAATACATTTAACAATGAGCAGCCAGAATGTCATGACCACTGACCACTGGCCACAGCGAGGTTGTATGCTGCGTGGTGACGCCGAGAGCACGTGAACGAGCGGAGCAGACACGAATGGAGAAACATTCTTGCGTCAATAAGTGGAATAAACGCGGGAATCCGCCGACTTACGTGACTTTGACAAAATTCTGGAAGCTAGCATCTCAGAAACGGTGAAGCTGGTGAGCTTTTCGCGTGCTCCTGTCGTGAGCATCTGTGAAATGTGGCTGAATGCTGAAATCACGAGTAGGCGACAAGATGCGCAAAACTATAGACCTATATCTCTGACGTCGATCTGTTGTAGAATTTTAGAACATATGTTTTGCTCGAGTATCATGTCGTTTTTGGAAACTCAGAATCTACTATGTAGGAATCAACATGGATTCCGGAAACAGCGATCGTGTGAAACCCAACTCGCTTTATTTGTTCATGAGACCCAGAAAATATTAGATACAGGCTCCCAGGTAGATGCTATTTTTCTTGACTTCCGGAAGGCGTTCGATACAGTTCCGCACTGTCGCCTGATAAACAAAGTAAGAGCCTACGGAATATCAGACCAGCTGTGTGGCTGGATTGAAGAGTTTTTAGCAAACAGAACACAGCATGTTGTTATCAACGGAGAGACGTCTACAGACATTAAAGTAACCTCTGGCGTGCCACAGGGGAGTGTTATGAGACTATTGCTTTTCACAATATATATAAATGACCTAGTAGATAGTGTCGGAAGTTCCATGCGGCTTTTCGCGGATGATGCTGTAGTATACAGAGAAGTTGCAGCATTAGAAAATTGTAGCGAAATGCAGGAAGATCTGCAGCGGATAGACACTTGGTGCAGGGAGTGGCAACTGACCCTTAACATAGACAAATGTAACGTATTGCGAATACATAGAAAGAAGGATCCTTTATTGTGTGATTATATGATAGCGGAACAAACACTGGTAGCAGTTACTTCTGTAAAATATCTGGGAGTATGCGTGCGGAACGATTTGAAGTGGAATGATCATATAAAATTAATTGTTGGTAAGGCGGGTACCAGGTTGAGATTCATTGGGAGAATCCTTAGAAAATGTAGTCCATCAACAAAGGAGGTGGCTTACAAAACACTCGTTCGACCTATACTTGAGTATTGCTCATCAGTGTGGGATCCGTACCAGATCGGGTTGACGGAGGAGATAGAGAAGATCCAAAGAAGAGCGGCGCGTTTCGTCACGGGGTTATTTGGTAACCGTGATAGCGTTACGGAGATGTTTAACAAACTCAAGTGGCAGACTCTGCAAGAGAGGCGCTCTGCATCGCAGTGTAGCTTGCTCGCCAGGTTTCGAGAGGGTGCGTTTCTGGATGAGGTATCGAATATATTGCTTCCCCCTACTTATACCTCCCGAGGAGATCACGAATGTAAAATTAGAGAGATTAGAGCGCGCACAGAGGCTTTCAGACAGTCGTTCTTCCCGCGAACCATACGCGACTGGAACAGGAAAGGGAGATAATGACAGTGGCACGTAAAGTGCCCTCCGCCACACACCGTTGGGTGGCTTGCGGAGTATAAATGTAGATGTAGATGTAGATGTCCGTGCCTCATCACAGAGCGTAGGGGGTCGGAGGTTTGCCCGCTCTCTAAAGCAGGATAGGCGGCGATCTGTGGCAGATCTGACGACGTTGTACAGTCCTAGGAAATGCACGAGTGTTTTCGAGAACATCTTGAACACTGTATTCCGCAGGTGAGGACCCATATATATTTCCAATGTTTACCTAAAAATATCTTCAGTTACGATATAGTGGGCGTGGGATCAAGACATTGGACCTTGGATAAATGGAATCGTGTCGCCTGGTCTGATGATTCCCGTTTATTGTTAAACTAGGTCGATGGTCGTGTGTAGATACAGCGTCATCCAGGCGAACGCCCTGTCGAAACATGAAGCGCGCCACGACACAGGCCGGTGGGAGCAGTACTGTGTTATGGGGACATCCACCTCGGCTTCCGTAGGACCTGCGGTAATAATCGAAGGCACTGTGACAGCTGTGGATTACGTGACTATTATTAGGGGAAACGTGTAACCCCTTATTCTTGATGTCTTAAACAGCGACTGCACCTTCCAGTAGGATAACTGTCTGTGTCACAAGGCCAGAATCGTGCAGCAATGGATTGAAGAGACTGGAGGTGAGCTCATGTTGATGTCTTGGTCATCAAACTCAGCTCATCTGAATCCGATGTAACCCAACTCGGACGCTATCGGGCGCCAACTGTTCGTAAGTTACGGAAAGTGTGTGACCTGTGCGTAGGCATCTGGAAAACTATCAAGTACTTGCCGAATCCATGGTACGCCGAATAACTGCTGAGTTGCGTTCGAGTGGACCAACACGCTTTGAGTAACTGGTTATAATGTTTCGGCTCATCAGTGTATATTACTTTGCAGACATGAAAGAGTATCATATTTTCTTGTCTTTATAGTAGGAGGCGTGTCGAGAATAAGTGTTGTGGACAGTGCAAGCTATCAGTGACAGAGCCCGGATGTAAATAAAGTAACAGCGGATTCTGAAACCATCCTTGAAATGTTCCTCCATTTCAGAATGGTAGTCAGAGTTGGTTTTGATAGGGTAAAAGTTTACTTTGAGACACAAATACAAGAACAGCGGAACTAATGTGACGCATTAAAAAAGCACTCTTTCTCCCACTGGAACTTTCGAGCAGCTTTGTCCCTCGGTTGTTTCCAAAATAAAATTTCTAGTGAGGGTCTGACTTACCCAAGTCTTGTCATAGAACTGCACAGTTGACGTTCCTTTTGATCTTACTTCATGCATTGTTACAAGAAACGTCATCCTAGCAACACGAATATCACTTCGCTCCATTAAAAATATACGTAGTCATTAGATTTTATTTATGTAAATCCGATGTTCTTTAATATTCTTTGGATTGATCTCGCACTTCCTTCAAACCCATTAGCTTTTTACATAAGTGAGAATTTCGCTGTCATGGGATCTCGCTTCTTTCACGAAATGTGAAAATATTTCAAAGTAAAGCATCATGGTCGAAGTTGTACATTTGTTACCCGCTTTGGCACGCTGTCTTTCTTCCCTGGGCCGGCGGTGTAGCCGAGCTGTTCTAGGCGCTTCAGTCTGAAACCGCGCGACCGCTACGGTCGCAGGTTCGAATCCTGCCTCGGGCATGGATGTGTGTGATGTCCTTAGGTTGGTTAGGTTTAAGTAGTTCTAAGTTCTAGGGGACGGATGACCTCAGATGTTAAGTCCCATAGTGCTCAGGGCCATTTGAACCATTTTTTTTCTTCCCTGGAGGGATATTTCAAGTTGCCTGCCGAGACAGTTTGCTTCACTCCACAATTAGTCTGATTGCTCGTACACAAATATTGCCACAGGTTGCTGCAGTGCGTTCCTGCACCTTGGCAATGTCGCAGACTGACCCGCCAAAATCTACCCCACTTCTGAAGAACGAGTACACTTTTAAGCTAAGGTCCCTTGCATGACTATGAAACACTTGGCGCTTTCTAGGGAGTTTCACCCATTATGAGAACTCGCAGAACACACGGAATTCCACAGAAATCAGTCATTCGTAGTTTCGCGCACGTAAAACTCGACAGAACGTCTCAAATATGAAGTAGGTTTACACAGTACGGAAACAACTGAGCACTGATCGGCTAGCTCCGCAGCTGTCTACTGCGCATTTCCGGCCCAGAGGCCATCAACGCTATTGCGGACTACAGCTGATTACAATGCGTTGGTCGTTATGTATCCGATACGCTGTGTTAGAGGTGTTTCGCCACCGCCCCCAGCTCCCTCCCCCTCCCCCCCCCCCCCCAAACAGTATTTTGTCCTAGTTTGTAAGTTATGAATGCAGAAATTTAGATTGAAATTCCTCAGAACGTTCTAGTGATCAGCTTTACATGGGACCCCAACACGCAGGGTTTCAGTGGTGCTGTGACCGACGGACCACGAAAACTATAAAGACGACACTAACATCGGTTTTATCAATTATTTCCCTACGAACATCTTCACAGCACTTGTCTCCTGGTGCGAAGTAATATTTTCACAAAGTTCGTCTTTTCTAGAAAATTGTGCCGATCTGAAACTTCGCGGCAGGTTGAGACTGTGTGCTGGACTGTGATTCGAACGAAGGGCCTTGACCTTACGAGGGAAAGTTTACCAACTGAGCGCCATTGCCTCTCTCCTACGTACCAAGTTTAACAGAAATTCTCCTGCTTACATTTTGCGAGTACCCCTTCCACAAAGTAACTGCGGAAAAACGGCTTAGCCACAGCTTGAGGTGTCGCTTTCAAAATTTTCTGGAGATAACCAACATCAGCTATCACAACACTATATCCTCTAGAGCAATGAACATAGGAAATTTGGATCAATTTTAACTTACGCATGAAGTCTCCCTGGGACAGCTTGCTCGTTCGTTCATAACCCAATGTCCGTAAAGTCGAATCAGCGTTTCAATAATTGGAATTCAGTTACTTTCAGTGTCCGGGATAAAGTTACTACACTTTTTCGCTCTAGAATCAGACAAATTTCATGTCCTTTACGATAGCATTTTGACCATAATTTGGCATAGTAATAGGTGATTAGGTGTCTGGACTACGCAGCTGCACGTAATGTTGTCCTCGTAGCCCCATGAAACCAAATTTGCTGTGTAGTGTAGGTAGCAACCGCGACTAACTGCTTCCTTGAAATGAAGCCCCGGTGCTAAGGAACACTTTCTTGCCACAGGGAAACACGTCTAACGTTAGACTCGACGTCTAATGGCGACGTTAGCTGAAAAAGAGCTGTAAATGGACTTCAGGCGTCATATTGCAGATGTATATTGCACGTAGTGTTTTGGGTTTTCAGTGTCCCTTTTTATTTCTCCCTCCACTATGCGTCTTACGGTTGCGGAGTGAAAGGGATAGATCTTTGGAACTGGTGTTGGTCTGAGGCACCCTGTAACTAAACGGACCGTAGTCCACGTCAGCATGCCTGGAGTCCCAATGCAACTGGCCGGAGAACGTATTTGCTCACCACGTAGAAATTTTCAGATTTGCAAAGAGCGTGCGGTACCTCAGTGTGCATTAAAGAGCGTTGTGAGCTTTTTCAGGTACGACCAGCCACCTTGGCTATGGAGACTGGTTGTATGGGCACACACCTACATATAAATAATACAAGTTTGTAAAATAGGATGGGTCATTTGAAAAACGCAAAAAACTGTAGGCATTTACGTAAGTCAAAATGTATTAAAATTTCATTTTCATTCATCTTCAAGATAGTCTTTCGGAATCCAATGAATGTTCTTGAAACTTCCTGTGTACTCAATATTGTTTTCCCTGTGGTTGGGTGCACAGGTGTCAAATATAGATTTAAAGACTCAAGATTCGGCTGCGAAAGATTTCACGCAGTAAGATCCATACCTAAAGACTGGAAAGTTGCTGAAGTCACACCAGTGCCCAAAAAGGTAAGTAGGAGTAATCCGCTGAGTTACAGGCCCACATCACTAGTGTCGATTGGCCGTAGGGTTTTGGAACGTATGCTGTGTTCGAACGTAACGAATTACCTCGAACAAAACGATTTATTGGCACATAGTCAACACGGATTCACGTTCCTGTGAAACACACTAGGTCTTTATACTCATGTAGTGAGTACTATCGACAGGAGATGTCAAATTCATTCCACATTTTTAAATTTCGAGAAGGCTTTAGACACCATTCCTAACAAGCAGTCTTCTAACCAAACTGCGTGCCTATGGAATATCGTCTCACTTGTGCGACTGGATTCTTGCCATCCCCATGAGAAAGGTCGCAGTTCGTAGTAATAGACGGAAAGTCATCGAATAAAACAAAATTAATATCCGGTGTTCCCCAAGGAAGTGTTACAGCCCATCTATTGTTCCTGATCTAATTAAAGACACTGTGGTAGACAATCTGACTATCCCTCTTAGATTGTTTGCAGATGATGCTGTGATTTACCGTCTTTTAAAGTCATCAGATGACCAAAACGAATTACAAAATGATTAAGATAATATATCTGTATGGTGCGAAACCGCCCCGATAGCTGAGTGGTCAGCGTGACGGACTGTCGTGCCAAAGGGCTCGAGTTAGATTCCCGGCTGGGTCGGAGATTTTTCTCCGCTCAGGGACTGGGTGTTGTGTTGTCTTCATCATTATTCCGTCCACCGGGGTGGCGACAGGAAGGTCATTGGCCGCCCCCTTACATTAACCCTGCCAAATCCGACCCTAATCATGCCGACCTTTCGCAAATGTGGTACAGAGGCACAAGGAAATGATGATCTGAATGGTGCGAAAAGTGGCAATTGACCCGGAATAAAGAAAAGTATGAAGTTATTCATATGAGTACTAAAAGAAATCCGCTAAATTTAGATTACGTGATAAGTCACTCAAATCTGAAAGCTGTAGATTCAACTACAAATGACCTAAATTGAAACGATCACATAGATAATGTTGTGGGTAAAGCAAACCAAAGACTGATTCATTAGCAGAACTCTTAGAATGTGCCACAGGTCTACTACAGAGACTGCTTACACCACACTTGCCCGCTCTATTCTGGAGTACTGTTGTGCGGTGTGGGATCTGCATCAGGCTGGACTGACAGAACATCGAAAAAGTTCAAAGAAGGGCAGCTCGTTTTGTATTATCGCGAAGTCACCAGTTTTCTCCTCTGATTGCGAAAAACATTGTTGGCACTCACCTACAGAGGGAGAAATTATCACGATAAAATAACAAATCAGGACTCACAGATAAAGTGCTCGTTTTTCCCTCGCGCCGTTAGAGTGGCACGGTAGAGAGACAGATTGAAGGTGATTCATTGAACCCTCTGCCAGACACTTTATTGTGAATATCAGAGTAATCACTTAGATGTCGATGCGTCTGTCGTATTATTTGAATTACATGTTTAATTCATTATTACTGGCGCATTTTTACCGAAACTTCGTTTCAAATGTGCGTGTACGGTCACTGATAAAAAAAATTGTTCAAATGGCTCTGAGCACTATGGGACTTAACTGCTGAGGTCATCAGTCCCCTAGAACTTAGAACTACTTAAACCTAACTAACCTAAGGACATCACACACATCCATGCCCGAGGCAGGATTCGAACCTGCGGCCGTAGCGGTCGCGCGGTTCCAGACTGTAGCGCCTAGAACCGCTCGGCCACCCCGGCCGGCAGGTTACTGATAAGCCAAAGCATTAAGGCCACTGGCCACCTCCAAACTGAATGTCACCTGGTGACTTTGCGAACACTTGACTCGGTTTTTTTTATTCGTGTCAGAAGCACCATGGATACAGGAATATAAAAATATGAATAGCACACAGAAAAAAATTAATTACAGGCGCACACACACATATATATATATATATATATATATATATATATATATATATATGTGTGTGTGTGTGTGTGTGTGTGTGTGTGTGTGTGTGTGTGTGTGTGTGTGTGTGTGCACAGAAACAAAATGCTATAGGCATTTGGCCCATAAGCGGGCTACGTCGACAGCATTTGGAGTTGCCAACATCAGATCCTCTAAAGTGCAGTGTGAAGGACGTTCAGGGCAGTTATACATGTGCTGGGTCGTCTGCACCTCTACACAGTCGCAGAGATTAGATGTAGTAGAATATCCCCACTTCAGAAGGTTATCTCTTGACCGTCCAGTGTTGGTGCGTAGCCTGTTTAGTGATCTCCAGACCACCCAGTCCTCATCGTAACCTGGTGCCAATTCTTCCTTTAGTTCCATCCAGTGCCCTTCTCCCGACCGCTTCCATCTCTCCACCCTAGATCCAGGTTGGTCGCAAAAATCTTCGGTTGCTCTGAGAAAACTGCGTCTAGATTTCAAGCGTTTGGTGGCTGGCTGAGTTTTGTGGAGGAGGTGGCTGTCATCTCAGCCCTCGCTCTTTCACTATAGGCTGCCGCTTCTCTTCGCACTGCAGGAGGTGCAATCGCAGCAAGATGGTAGAGCTTGTCTGTTGGCGTCGGTTTCAGACATCGTGACGAGCCTGCAGGTCTCCTCGTTCAGAGCAATGTCGACCTGTTTAGCGTGGGTAGAGTTGTACCAGACACTGCTTGCATATTTGCCTGCTGGGAAGCAAACTGCTAGTGCTGTGGTCCTCACTACCTCTGGCTTTGCGCCCCAGGAGTAGTTCGTTATTTTCCGAAGAATATTATTTCTGCCGCTCACCTTCATTTTGGTGTTAATACAGTGCTGTTTACACGTCAGAGCCCCGTCTAGGGTTACTCCTAGGTATTTGGGGATAACGCAGTGTTCAAGGAGTGTGTCCTTCCAGAAGACACGCAGCTTACGGGATGCCTGCTTGTTACGGAGATGGAAGGCGCAAACTTGTGTTTTGCTAGGGTTCGGCTTGAGTTGATTGTCGGCGTAGTACTGGCAGAGCATGTCTAGCGCATCCGTGAGCTTTGTCTCAACATCCTCAAAGGAGTCACCCTGTACGGCCACAGCACGGTCATCGGCGTAGATATAGTTTTCCGTACCAGCTGGCAGTGGTTGATCATTGGTGTATATGTTGAAAAGTAAGGGTGCCAGTACGCTGCCCTGAGGGAGACCATTTGTCTGGGCACGCCACCTGCTATGCATCCCTTGGAATTCCACAGAGAATACGGTTCTCTAACAGACTTCTAACTGTGGATGTGAATTTAAAGTCCCTGGTAATGGCATACAGCTTCTTCATTAGCAGACTTGACTCGGTAAGGAAAGCGTATGAGCGGAACAGGGACGAATGTGGAATCATTCTAGCGGCGATACCAACCGAAAATGAGGGAAAATCCACTGACGTAAGCGACTTTGACAGAGGGCAGATTGTTACGGCTCGGCGCCTGGGAACTAGCACCTAGGAAACGGCGAAGTTGGTCGGCCGCACGCGTGCTACTGTCGTGAACGCCTATGGGAAGTAACTGAAGGACGGCGACGCTACGATCAGGCTATAAGGCGTTGAATGTCCACGCTTCATCACAGAACGTGGATGGAGGAGGCTAGCACGTCTGTAAAGTGGGTTAAGTGGCGATCTGTGGCAGATCTGAGGACAGAGCAAAATGCTGGTGCAGTAGCAAGTGTTTCGTGGCACACAGTCAAGCGCTCGTTGTTGACCACGGTGCTTGAAAGTGGACGATCCCCACTTGAGCCAATATTGACCCAAGGAGACAGTTACATTGAGCAAGTTACTATAGGGACTGCAGCGTGGACCGTTGGTCTCCTGCTCCAGTTCCGTGCCTACAAACCACCAAAACGTATTTTACGGGAATTGTGTGACCTTTGAGTAGGCATCTGGTACCACATAGCTACAGAAATCTACCAATGACTTGAGTCGATGTGGATCATCGCGCTGTAATGCAGGTGGTCACAATGTTATGGCTTATCACTGTGTGATCACATGTATTCTATTGCCTCACCGTACATGAACGTCAAAAGTACAGATACAATGCCGAGACATGCCCTAAACACATCGCCGTTACAAATGATTACAAATCACATCAGAAACATATCAGGTAACTTTGCTCAGCCCTATTGGTAAACGAATTACGGAGGACAAATCCGTTCCCCGATACATTTGGAGAGCCCAGTCTGAGAGTGTACTCGTATAAAGCATTCATGAGGATACGTGTAGTTCCCAAAAGATGCAAATTCTTACCCTCAAATATTACGCATCAGCTTCCTGAACATAACACTGCTGACGAAAGAAATGTGCCCGGGTTAACAAACACGGTGGATTTCAGTAAATTATGGCCGCACTCGTTATCCCTAGCGTAACTGAAGGCAACCTGCTTACCTCTTAAAAATGCGCTGTCGTCCCAGTTGGTTTCTTCTCCACAGGCCACAGGCGCCGACGCGCACGTAGTAAACACTGCATAACGAAGTGGCAAATGTGAAAAGTAGTGCTACTAAAATTCCCATTACGGAGTATTGGAGTGCCATTGGATTTTAAAGATTCTAAGAGCCAGTCTATCGTTATAATTCGTAACAAGGTTCCTGGTTATTAATCATTAGTTCCCCAGCACCGCATAAGTCACAATAACATACTTCACACGATCTTATAACTAATGAGACCGTACAAAGATTTTCCGAGGCACATTTAACAAATAATTCCGTGTTTACGCGGAGTTGCACTTAACACACTAGTTCGCGTGTTGCCACCTCGAAAACCAATCGTAGACTGATTTGGATTAACACAACATCGCACAAGAACGTCATCCGAGGCAACTCTAACGAATTATTCCGTCTTAACGTGAGATCACAATTTAAAGGCGGATTCAAAATATTTCCTCCTAATCCTCTCGTAGATTAGTAGTGAGTTATCTTAGCACTTTTGCGCCTGCCCTCTCAGGACGCATATGTTATTGGTCTCCATCCTTTCCATCAATAGTTACTGACAGTAACTAAAATTTGTAATTATCATTGCCTGATGAAATAATTGTTATTGAAATTATTATTAACAAGTTTTCAGTGGAGGTAACTTCGTCAGTACGGTTAGAGCTGTATATTAATATTTAAACAGCAGATATAGATAATAAAATATGCCCTTCTTGGCTCCCAGCGTGGTAGGTAAATCCTTAGTCTCCCTGTGTTCCAGTACGGTGCGGCTCTTGCTCACCCGGTCGTTTGCAGGTTATGTGACTATTTGGCCCGTCGTTCAATGAGTCTGCTTTGTTATCCCACCTACTCGCTAGCCTCCCATAGTAAAATCTTCCTATACTGTGCACTAAAACATACCAACATAAAATCTAATAACCGGCGGGCAGTGATGTGGCATAAACACCATAAACGGACGGGCGATACGTTATCCAGCTTGCGGGAATAAACATTCCTACCGTGCGAGAGGTACTTCGAAGCTGTTACCATGGGTTGGAAATGTACTTACATCGAAACAGATATACATATGGTACGTACCGACCGAATATCGCTTAGTGAA
Source organism: Schistocerca cancellata (assembly GCF_023864275.1). Taxonomy (NCBI): domain Eukaryota; kingdom Metazoa; phylum Arthropoda; class Insecta; order Orthoptera; family Acrididae; genus Schistocerca; species Schistocerca cancellata. The sequence continues at coordinate 294,267,185 of NC_064631.1, read as the reverse complement.
ACAACGAGTAAATCGGTTAGAGATGAGCATAAGTGCTTTAGATGATACTATTTACATACATCCAGCATCAGATCGAATTAAAACTTAATGACTGAGGTTGGTATTCATTTTTCAGTTATTTATGCTAATGTCCTAATCATCTATATGCAAATACATACTGCTATATTAAAACTGTTGGTGCTGATGCAATATTAACAGCGTGTCATTTGCGAGAGCTGAGTAACAGATGTAATTTTAATGGCAAATGACTTGTCATAAATCAGTTGAAGAGTGGGAATGAAAAACGTTTTAAGTCCCACATCCGATATTTGTCTGGAGGATGAAAAAAGTCTGTCTACACACAACTGATACGTATCCAGAACACTTAAAAGGTATTCTGATACCGTAGTGTTAAAGCCTCACCGCTAAAAAGGCAAAGTAGGAAACAAATATTTTATTATGAGTGTTATGATTGCCATAGCAGAATAGTGTCTGGCTTTAGGTCCGTAAAGTAAACTTAGAAGTTAATTTTTCTTGCAGAGAAGAAAATAGCAACCAACCACAGATAATATTTATTTACACAAATAGCGCCGTTGCCGGTTTCGAACCGACAAGCTCCCCATTTTTTATCACTGCAACGAGTATGGAAGAAAAAATTGGCCAATTTCGGTGGAGGCAATTAGATTTTTTGTTGAGCAATTAAAAACTAAAATCCTACATTGAAGTTGGTAGTCTCATAACATAAAATTAATGTACGTGTTTTCAACATAAATGTACGCGAGTTCTTATTTGCGAGACCTGCGCTATAGTCGCAGGTTCGAATCTTGCCTCTGGCAATGGTGTGTGCTATGTCCTTAGGTTAGTTAGGTTAAAGTAGTTCTAAGTTCTAGGGGACTGATGACCTCGGATGTTAAGTCCTATAGTGCTCAGAGCCATTTGAAGCATTTGCGAGATGCGCACACAGAGTAAATTTACAGCAATGACTTAGCTCTCCGGACTGATGCCTCAAGTCATGTCTCATTTACAGCCTGATTATGTGTTTTATCTCGTGACGCAAGTTTTCCGTCGAGATTGGCTCCACATGCCTCGGTGGCACTATTGTCGGTGGAGAGCGGCGCCAATTTCAAAAGGCCGCAACAGCCCGTAACTTATCAGATCTATGAAAGAGTCACCAGTGAATTTGTTTCATATCTATCCATTTAGTGGCTACGAATGTGGCTTGTTCATTACCAGTGGTCACTATTCTTATAAATGTGCGAATATTTTCTTTTAAGTCAAATGTAATTTGAGGTGAATAACTTACGTGCCCTTCCGTGTATACGGGGTCTTTAAAGAACGTTGCATGTACTTACAGGGAATAGTACTGGCCAAAACTAGAAAAAAGTGTATAAACATAATACTGGAAACAAATACTTGATCAGACATGGTGTATTTTACTTGTATGGAGAGCGGTCAGTATAAGTAGAGTAGGCTCCCCCATGTTGACGTTCGTTGCTTGCTTCTTATTGGTTGTTTTCTCTCTGTACTAGGTCCTCCATGAGTCTGTTAGAGATAGCACTTGCAAATGTCTCACCTACATTAGCTGTTACCAAGATGATGATTAGAGTTCGTGCTGACACCAGATCTAGATTAGTTTTTACTTGGAATGTGAAAAAATACAGTGAAATGGATCTTAATATTCCAGGCGAGAAACAGCAAACATAGAATTCTGCTTTATGTAGCTAACTGTATTAACTGTATTAACTGTATTAACTGTATTAACTGTATTAACTGTATTAACTGTATTAACTGTATTAACTGTATTAACTGTATTAACTGTATTAACTGTATTAACTGTATTAACTGTATTAACTGTATTAACTGTATTAACTGTATTAACTGTATTAACTGTATTAACTGTATTAACTGTATTAACTGTATTAACTGTATTAACTGTATTAACTGTATTAACTGTATTAACTGTATTAACTGTATTAACTGTATTAACTGTATTAACTGTATTAACTGTATTAACTGTCACTTACCATGCTCAGCGTAACAAGTCCTAAACGCAGGGAGATTCGTGCAGAGATCTGGGCTGATACATTAAGACAGTAACCACATCTTGGTAGGTGCAAACTCCTAGAGGTCGTCGAAACAAGGCTTCAATTTTGCTTTAATAGCAGTGATAGCAACGATTGATACTCACAGTACAATCCTCATTACCAGACATAAGACGCTGTTCATCACAAAGTTCTGTGCGACAAATACCCGCAGTATTGGGGAAAGCTGCTCTTAGTGGAGGACAAAGGAAGTGATTTATGACCGACAGGGTACCACCCATTTCCTACCCCCTCGTGCGGTAGCACTCTAACAAACGTTTATTGACAGATGAATTAGTCGATGTGGTCTAGCAGCGTGGCCTCCTTTTTCAGGTGGCCTTAATCTCAGACTTCTGGCTGTCGGGACATTTAAAGGCGATGGCATGTAGCATACACATTGGCAACGTGCACACGTTAAATGAGTGTGTATCTTAGATGCGTGTGATGAAATCAGACGTAGAAAGTGTATTGGCTCGAGCTGGTGATTCAGAGTGGGGGCCAAAGGATGCATAAGAATTAGTAGTAACCGTATAAACCATCATCTGTAGTGTCAAGACGGATGGGTATCGTACGACAGCAAGACCCATAGCTGAGATAGCTTTTATTTCCTGTCATGTTTGTAAGCCTTTTTTCTAGTTTTGACCAGTACTGATTACAGCTCAGTCATCAGCATCTGGAGAGAATGTTAAGAAATCCTTTGCATTTCCTGGATATGTTGTACACGATGTGTTACATGGTTCAGGATGTTTTGGATTAAATACAAGCTTGGTTGGGCAATTCTCCATCTGAAAAGGGAAGTCAGTGCATAATCTTTAAGGTAGGTGGATTTTATCACTGTCTCCTACGTAACTAGAGGCGGATTGAAGCCTGGATGTTTAGGTCGATTTTTATACTGGGGGGTGGGGTGCTCGCGCGTGCAGTATCGCGGTTTGGGGGGGGGGGGGGGGTCGGTTCCTGTTTGAGCTAGAAACATGGGAGAAAAAGTTCTGGTCTAGCCCTGATCAGCGGAAGTTTGTGGAGCCATTCGAACATATGTTTTACTGTAGCTATATTACGGTATGTCAAGCAAGGTTTGGTAGACGTACCGGAGCTGGTGCCCACGCAAATTGTGCATATCGATTAATTCCTTTTGCAAAAGATTTTAATTGGGCTAAAATTAACGCTCAGATAATGACACCATTTGTATGTGCACCGTTCGGATGTTATGTGCAAGAAGAGTTACTTACCTAACTCCGGAAGGAATGAGACTGATGGTTCAGATTTGGTCCACCGGTGTACTGGACCTTAGTTTAAAATAAGTGTCACGTCTGAAAAAATACTGCTTAGATTTTACGTGTAAAAATTTTTCTGGAAGGTATTTGAAGCGCCCCAGTTCCATGTTTCAGACTTCTGCGAATAGATTCAAAATTTGTAAGACAGTAGACAAATGCATGTAGTTCGTGGTTGTCCTGTTGCTTTGTGAAAGGGTTTGTCCGTTGCCACAATAGAACGGTCTAGAGTTGCACATAAAGAGCATGTGAAGTCCGGTTTTATGCGAATCGCTTGAGCTGAGATGTCTACATCTACATACATACTCCGCAAGCTACCTGACTGTGTGTGGCGGAGGGTACCTAGAGTACCTCTATCGGTTCTCCCTTCTATTCCAGTCTCGTATTGTTCGTGGAAAGAAAGATTGTCGGTATGCCTCTGTGTGGGCTCTAATCTCTCTTATTTTATCCTCATGGTCTCTTCGCGAGATATACGTAGGAGTGTGTACCATACTGCTTGACTCCTCGGTGAAGGTATGTTCTCGAAACTTCAACAAAAGCCCGTACCGAACTACTGAGCGTCTCTCTTGCAGAGTCTTCCACTAGAGTTTATCATCTCCGTAACACTTTTGCGATTACTAAATGATCCTGTAACGAAGCGCGCTGCTCTCCGCTGGATCTTCTCTATCTCTTCTATCAACCCTATCTGGTACGGATCCCACACCGGTGAGCAGCATTCAAGTAGAGGGCTAACAAGCGTACAGTAACCTACTTCCTTTGTTTTCGGACGGCATTTCCTTAAGATTATTCCAATGAATCTGTCTGGCATCTGCTTTACCGACGATTAATTTTATACAATCGTTCGATTTTAGATCACTCCTAATGCCTACTCCCAGATACTTTATTGAATTAACTGCTTCCAGTTGCTGACCTGCTATATTGTAGCTAAATGATAAAGGATCTTTCTATGTTTTCGAAACCCATTACACTTACCTACGTTGAGATTAAATTGCCATTCCCTGCACCTTGCGTCAATTCGTTGCAGATCCTCCTACATTTCAGTACAATTTTCCATTGTTACCTCCTCTCGATATACTACAGCATCATCCGCAAAAAGCCTCAGTGAACTCCCGATGTTATCCACAAGTTCATTTATATATACTGTGAATAGCAACGGACCTAAGACTCCCCTGCGGCACACCTGAAATCACTGTTACTTCGGAAGACTTCTCTCCATTGAGAATGACATGCTGCGTTCTGTTATCTAGGAACTCTTCAATCCAATCACACAATTAGTCTGATATTCCATATGCTCTTACTTTGTTCATTAAACGACTGTGGCGAACTGTATCAAACCCCCTTGCGTAAGTCAAGAAACACGGCATCTACCTGTGAACCCGTGTCTATGGCCCTCTGAGCCTCGTGGACGAATAGCGCGAGCTGGGTTTCACACGATCGTCTTTTTTGAAACCCATGCTGATTTTACAGAGTAGATTTCTAGCGTCCAGAAAAGTCATTATACTCGAACACAATACGTGTTCCAAAATTCTACAACTGATCGACGTTAGAGATTTAGGTCTATAGTTCTGCACGTCTGTTCGACGTCCCTTCTTGAAAACGGGTATGACCTGTGCCCTTTCCCAATCCTTGGGAACGCTACGCTCTTCCAGAGACCTGCGGTACACCGCTGCAAGAAGGGGAGCAAGTTCCTTCGCGTACTCTGTGTAAAATCGAACTGGTATCCAATCAGGTCCAGCAGCCTCTCCTCTTTTGAGCGATTTTAGTTGTTCTTCTATCCCTCTGTCGTCTATTTCGATATCTACCATTTTGTCATCTGTGCGACAATCTAGAGAAGGAACTACCTACAGTGCAGTCTTCGTCTGTGAAACAGCTCTGTAAAGACATTTAGTATTTCGGCCTTTAGTCTGTCATCCTCTGTTCAGTACCATTTTGGTCAGTGTGTCTGGACATGTTGTTTTGATCCACATACCGCTTTGACATAAGACTAAAATTTCTTTGAATTTCTCCCAAGTCAGTATGTAGAACTTTACTTTCGAATTCATTGAACGCCTCTCGCATAGCCCTCCTCACACTACATTTCGCTTCGCGTAATTTTTGTCTGCAAGGCTTTGGCAATGTTTTGCTGTGAAGCTCTCTTTGCTTCCGCAGCAGTTTTGTAACTCGGTTGTTGTACCACGGTGGCTCTTTTCCATCTCTTACGATCTTGCTTGGCACATACTCATCTAATGCATATTGTACGATGGTTTTGAACTTTGTCCACTGATCCTCAACACTATCTGTACTTAAAACAAAACTTGTGTTGAGCCGTCAAGTACCATGAAATCTGCTTTTTGTCACTTTTGCTAAACAGAAAAATCTTCCCACCTTTTTTAATATTTCTATTTACGGCTGAAATCATCGATACGGTAACCGCTTTATGATCGCTGATTCCTGTTCTGCGTTAACTGTTTCAAATAGTTCGGGTCTGTTTGTCACCAGAAGGTCTCATATGTTATCGCCACGAATCGGTTGCCTGTTTAACTATTTAAGGTAGTTTTCAGATAATGCACTTAAAAAATTTCACTGGATTCTTTGTTTCTGCCACACGTTATAGACGCTAGAGTCTCCCAGTCTATATCTGGTAAATTAAAATCTCCACCGAGAAGTATAACATGGTCGGGAAATCTACCCGAAATATTTTCCAAATTTTCCTTCAGGTGTTCTGCCACAACAGCTTCTGAGCCAGGGGGGCTATAGAGACATCCAGTTACCATGTTTGAGCCTGCTTTAACCGTGACCTTCACCCAAATTATTTCACATTTCGGATCTCCGTCAATTTCCTTAGATAGTATTGCACTCTTTATCGCTATAAAAACGCCCCCCCCCCCCCCCACCTTCTTTCACTGTCCATCCCGTCTCTGCGGCATACATTCCAATCTGAGTTTTGAATTTCATTATTGTTTACATCTGGTTTCAGCCAACTTTCTGTCCCTAGTACTATGTGGGTATTGTGACCGTTTATTAATGAGAGCAGTTCTGGGACTTTTCTATAGACGCTCCTGCAGTTTACTATTACCACATTAATATTGTCATTCCCGGCAACGTGCGACACAGCCCTATGGGATTCGCACACAGGATTGCCTCGGTGCGATGTCTATGGCTGGTCTTCATGTTTTACGTCGCGGTTGGAGCAGATCTCCACCTTGGCTCCTCCGGAGACCCAAACTTATTTTAGATTTGACTAATTTTAAGAAAGCTGGCACACCAAATTTTACGTTCCAATCTCTGTTTTTTAACATTTTAGATGTGCATCACGGTTTCACTGTCGTTTATACTGATGGCTCCAAACAGGAGACTTTCCTTGGCTGTTCTGTAGTGTTCCCTGATCATGTTACCCGGATTCGCCTCCCTGCTGAATATACCGTTTTCGCAGCGGAGCTCCACGCGATCCTGACGGCACTGGAGCAGATGCATCGTGTTCGGGGCGATCGATTTCTTCTCTGCTCCGATTCTCTTAGTGCCTTACAGTCGCTGCAGAACCTGTACCCGACTGAAGAGATGGTCCAGCTGATACATGACCAACTGTACTTGCTCCAACGGCGGGGTAAAGAGGTATCCTTCTGCTGGGTGCCTGGTCATGTCGGCATATGGGGCAATGAACAGGCTGATCGGGCTGCCAAGGAGGCCTGCAGAGAGCAGGATGTGGTCCAGTGTCCCATCCCCTTGCAGTCAGTCATCGCTGCACTCCACAGGAAGTGCATGGAGTTGTGGGAGGACGAATGGCTGGCGGTGACGGTCAATAAACTGCGGTTGGTAAAGTCAACCACTCGGCCGTGGCGTTCCTCCTGCCGGCTGCTCAGGCGGGAAGAGGTGGCGCTCACACGTCTTCGGATCGGGCACTGTCCTCTGACACATAGCTATTTATTACGGCGGGAGGATCCTCCGTTTTGTGATGCTTGTGGTGTGCACATCTCTGTCCGGCACATTTTAACAGACTGCATTTTATACCGTGATGCAAGGGCAGAAGCACAAGTTGATGGGGATCTGCCCTATGTTTTAGCTAACGATGAGACGTGTGTGTCTAGGGTTTCTAAGTTTTGTGATGCGTCTGGACTCTGGCCTAAACTTTTAGGCTGGAGGTTTTAGTGTATTGCAGAGTGGCTGACTCCTCCCTTTTTTCCTTGCGGTCAGCCAGCCACTTCCATCTGCTACATTTTTTAGCACCCTCTACCTTTTTCTTCCCGTGTTGTTCATGTTTTACTGTTGACGCCCTGCTTCATCCCACGCTTCGGTGTGGGTGAGCACATGTTTTTCAATGATTGTTCCCCGTGTTTTCTGTTCCGTTATATGTAAATGTTCTGAGTTTTTTTCTTGACACCCGTCTCACTATGATACTGAACGGGCGCTGAAGACCTTGCTGTCGTGCGCCCACACAACCCTTCTACTACTACTACTACTATTCCCTGTTGCGTTTTGCCTACTGCTACCTTGTCGCGTCTCAGAAGGCAACAGAGATCTAGCGGCAATGAATATAAATTACACAATGTACTTGTTTCTCCAGCAACCGAGCGGTGGCGCAGCGATAGGTAGTTTTGACAACATAAGATATTGTAATACATATATTCTTTCTGAAACACCCTGTTAATTTAAAAAAATAGTTTGACAGTTTATTGCGTTTTATTGTTTATGCGTTACGGATTTTAGTCACCAGTGGCTTAATCATTGAAAAATCTTTGGACGTTGAAAACACTTCATGTAACAAACCAGTATTGTCCCCAGCCCTGTACAAAATGATACACTATCGATTTGAGCATTTAAAGCTTTATTGATGGCCACGCAGAAAATTAAAATAACCCGAAAACTGCTACAAAAATAACTGACAGGAAAAATCACCTTATTTCTAACCAAAAGAAAATGTTTTACTGCGTTTCCTTCAGAAACTGTTACGCTGTCTTGTAGAAAATTTGTTTTCGGTCAAAACAAACTTAAGTTCAATTTTCGACAGGATTGAAAAGCTAATAGTATTTTCTCGTGCATACATTTTAGCAGATAAACGTCTTTTTTCAGCTAGTCGTATTCATAATTAATTCGGATTGGTTCCAGAATATTTTCACTCTGCAGTGGAGTGTGCGCTGATATGAAACTTCCTGGCAGATTAAAACTGTATGCCAGAGCCTCGAACTCTGGACCTTTGCATTTTTGCGGGCAAGTCCTCTACCATCTTTTTTAATCTCATTTTTGTTAGTTTTCGTTCGTTATATCTCCTCGGTGCGGACGTCGCAAGACACCCGTTTCAGTTCGTTGTTGATCGATTAACTCGGTTTTTTTTATTACAGAGGGCACCTAACCCTCTGACCGAACAAGCTGAGCTACCGTGCCGGCGTAAACTGAGCTACCAAAGCACGACTCACGCCCCGTCCTCAAAGCTTTACTTCTGCCACTTCCAAACTCTACAGAAGCTCTCCTCGCAGGAGCACTTGGGACATCGTGACAAATAGGAAGCTCCAGGATGTCCAACGAGGGAGGGTGCGCTATTGTTAGCATACTGGACACGTATTCGGGAGGACGACGGTTCAAACCCGCGTCCGGCCATCCATATTTAGGTTTTTCGTGATTTGGGGAAATCACTCAAGGTAAATGCCGGAATTGTTCCTTCGACAGGGTACGGCCGCTTTCCTTCTCCGTTCTTCGCTAAGCAGGTTCGTGCTCAGTCTTTAAAGACCTAGATGTCGACGTGACGTTAAACACTAATCTCCTCCTCCGGGTTGTCCAGGGTCTTATTAACGTCATGTCACAATGCTTCTTATCCTTAGAGTTCAAATGGAGATACGTGGCTTGGCTATGGGTGCCAGTAAGCTGCACCCTTTAGCCAGGCTGTCCGCAACTCGTGGCCTCGCGGTCGCGTTCTCGCTTTCCGAGCACGGGGTCCCGGGTTCGATTCCCGGCGGGGTCAGGGATTTTCACCTGCCTCGAGATGACTGGGTGTTTGTTTTGTCCTCATCATTTCATCATCATTCATGTCTGTGGCAAGACTGGACTGAGAAACGGTTGGGAATTTGTACGGGCGCTGATAACCGCGCAGTTGAGCGCCCCACAATCCAGTCTTCATCATTTAGCCAGGCTGTGATGTGTAGACCGCGGATTCTAGGTAAAAACCTATTTTGTTCCCGAGTTCCTATTTGCATAAAAAATTTGTACTTATGCGTTTCATGACTATATACACTTAATAGCGTCAATTCTATAGGACCTAAAAAAAGCCTATTTCGACGTTAGTGCCTATTTTTGCCTATTTCGGCTTTAATGTCCTAAAAAGTGCCTATTTCATCATAGACAGTGGCTCCAAGTTTTCCACACCATATGACAGATAGAAAAAAATATTTTCTGCGCAGTGTGCAGCTAGTTGATATGCGCTCATGCTTCATTTTTGTCTAACACTTCGGTTTTTTATTTTTTATATCGCTATCCCTGTTAATACCAAATACTCTTTATAGGTGTTTTATTATTCGTATGTAAAAAAGTTATCACGGATCTTTAGGTTAAAACCTATTTTTTTCCTAAGCTCCAGTTTGCACATAAGTTGGTACTTATGCGTTTCATGACTAACTAAACTGTATACCGTTACTTCTATAGGATATAAAATTGCGTGTTTCGACGTTGACGCCTAATTTTGCCTATTTCGGCATCAAAATCCTAAAAAGTACCTATTTCGTTAATCTGACATAGTTTTTGTGTTTTCAAAGATTAGAAAAAGGAAGTAAACTTGGGTCTTTACGTCTCGTCGAAGGCGAAGGCCGTTAGAGACTGTTTACAATTCCTTTGCTTGCCTTACTACCAACAGCACTCGGCAGGGTTGAATGGTCATCCATCCAAGTACGCGCCGAGCGCGACAGTGCTTAACTTCGGTGAGCGAATGGGAACCGGTCAAAGATTTGAGTTACACATTAGAATCGAACGTGGGAGTACTAAATGTTGTATTTTAAAATATTTCGTTTGTAGGATTCTGGCTAGCTGTGTATTTTCGCAAAGAAACGGTTTCATAGGCCTTATGTTGAACACGGATTAAAAAATCACAATGTTAATCGTAGACGCCCTCTACAGCTAAATTACTGCCCTTCGCGCATTTTCTCGCTGCTGTCTACAGGCAGTCCTATCAAACTGTTTCTTGAAAGGTATTATACGTGAATTTTCCGGTTCGAAAAATAATTTGCCAGTAGTGAGATGTTTTCATCTGAAGCACCGGTAGATTCCATTCGCTTGTTCAGAAGGGGCGGCCATCTGTCAGGTGCCATATGTCCAGCAACGAGTACGGTACATACCCTACCGCTCCCATGCACCGCAGTATAAAAAAGTCATCGTTCACTTTTTCCCAGCGATAACAAATCAGTACACTGTGTAGCGACCGACGTGTTAAGTGTTACTGACGTTCTAAGTGCAAAATAAATTCTAGTTTCGGTGTGAGAATATTGCGCCAAGCCGAAAACAGCTAGTTCAAATTCTACTCAAATAAGGCAGTGGCTGCAAGATATTCCGCATTATACAACAGATGGGAAAATTATTTCATACTGTCAACACTGTGTATTTTAATTTATTTTTATTTTCTCTGCATCATTTTTATTAGAGGCTATTTTAGGTTTTATATAGCCTAAATGAACTACTAAAGGAGCCTATTTTAGGTGCCTAAAACACACTTTTTACGACCTAAAAGTCCGTGGTCTAGTGATGTGTATAGAGTTGTATGTTCCAGGTTAACTACTGGCCAGCACAGTGTCAGTGTGGTACAGCGGAGCGTGTTGTGTCGCAGGTGAGCGCAGAGTGCTGGGGCGGCGTGCGCGGCGAGCGGCTGTGGTCTCTGTGGGGCGGCTTCATGCGGCGCGCGCACCGCGAGCTGGTGGCCGCCTCGCAGGGGAACCCCCCCACCGCAGTCCTCGTGTGGAGCAGCGAGCTCACCGCGCCGCACAACCTGCGCCGCTACTTCGACCCCAGCACGCACGTCGTACAGGTGGGCGCTCACTGTTATTGTGGTTTCATGCAGCTCTCCACACTACTCCTGTGAAAGGTATCGAGATTCGTCAGACCGTGCAACGTCCTGCCACTGCTCCAACGCCGACTGCCGATGTTAAAGTGCCCATTTCGGTCGTAGTTTCCGATGTTGTGGTGTTAACATTAGTACATGACTGGATCTTCAGCTGAGGAGGCCCATCGTTGAGTGTTCGGTGCACTTCCCTCCAGTGTTAAATTGGTTATCTTTGATGGCTCTGAGTGTGTACTGTCAACCGATCTATTCTTCTAATCAGGTTGGGCCAAGAAAAAATTTTCCATTTCTATTCAGTACCTCGTATTAGTTACGTCGTCTATCGGTCCAGTCTTCAGCGTTCTGTAGCACCACATTTCACAAACTTCTAGTCTCTTCTTTCTTGAATTGTTTCTTTCATTTTTCACTTCCCTACATGGCTACATTCCATAAAAATACTTTCAGAAAAAACGTCTTTGCACTTAAGTCAACATTCGATGTTAACGAATTTCTCTTCAGAAACGCATTTCTTCCCATTGCCAGTCTACATTTTATATCGTCTCTTCTTTGGCCATCATCAATTATTCTGCTGCCGAAATAGCAAAATTCATTTCTACATCTACGTGATTACTCTGCTATTCACAATAAAGTGCCTGGCACAGGGTTCAATGAACCACCTTCAAGCTGTCTCTCTACCGTTCCACTCTCGAACGGCACGCGGGAAAAACGAGCACTTAAATTTTTCTGTACGAGCCCTGACTTATCTTTTTTTATCCTGATGATCATTTCTCCCTATGTAGATGGGTGCCAAGGGAATGTTTTCGCAATCTGAGGAGAAAACTGACGATTGAAATTTCATGAGAAGATCCCGTCGCAACGAAAAACTCCTTTGTTTTAATGATTGCCACTCCAATCCACGTATCATGTCTGTGACACTATCCCCCCTAGTTCGCGATAATACAAAACAAACTGTCCTTCTTTGTACTTTTTCGATGTCATCTGTCAGTCCTACCTGATGCGGATCCCACACCGCACAGCAACACTCCAGAAGGGCAGACAAGCGTGTTGTAAGCACTCTCTTCAGTAGAGCTGTTGCACCTTGTAAGTGTTCTGCCAATGAATCTGTCTTGGGTTTGCTCTACCCACAATATTATCTGTGATCGTTCCAATTTAGGATATTTGTAATTGTAATCCCTAAGTATTTCGTTGAATTTACAGCCTTCAGATTTGTTACTTATCGCGTAATTGAAATTTATCTCATTTATTTTAGTACGATTTATTTTAGTACTCATGTGAATAACTTCACACTTTTCTTATTCAGAGTCAGTTGCCACTTTTCACACCATACAGGTATCTTATCTAAATAATTTTGCAAGACGTTTTGAGCATCTTATGACTTTACAAGCCGGTAAATGACAGCATCATCTGCAAACGATCTAAGAGAGCTGCTCAGATTGCCTTCTATGTCGTTAATGTAGATCAGGAACAATAGAGGGCCTATAACACTTCCTTGGGGAACGCCGGATATTACTTCTGTTTTACTCGCTGACTTTGTCTATTACTACGAACTGTGACCTTTCTGACAGGAAATCACGAATCCAGTCGCACAACTGAGGCGTTACTCTGTAGGCACACAGTTAGGTTAGAAGACGCTTGTTAACAACGCTGTCGAAAGCCTTCTGGAAATCTAAAAATATGGAATCGATTTGACATCCCCTGACGATACCACTTACTACTTCATGAGTGTAAAGAGCTTTAATGTCTCATTTCCTAATCTAATTCCTTCAGCATCGCCTGATACAACTAGACTATATTCCATTATCCTTGTTCTGCTTTTGTTGATTTTCATCTTAGACCCTCCTTTCAGTTCACTGTCTATTCCGTTCAACTGCGCTTCCAAATTCTCTGCTGTCTCTGACAGGATTACAATGTTATCAGCAAACCTCAAGGTTTTTCTTTTCCCTGGATTTAAATTCCTTATCTTTTGTTTGCCTTACTACTTGATCAATATACAGATTGAATAACATCGGGGATAGACAACAACACTGTCTCGCTCCCTTCTCAACCCTGCTTCCCTTTCGTGGCTCTTTACTCATATAACTGCAGTCTTTGCAAGTTGTATATAGCCTTTCGATCCATGTATTTTCCCCTGCTACCTTCAGAACTTCAAAGGGAGTATTCCAGTCAACATTGTCAAAATATTTCTCGAAGCTCTACTCCCGTGCTATAAACATAGGTTTGCCTTTCCTCAAATCCTAAGACTGCCTCGCTTGTTCTAACATTTCTCTGGAATCCTAACTGATCTTCGCCGATTTCGGCTCCTGTCAGTTTTGCCATTCTTCTATAAAGTTGTGCCAGTATTGTGCACTCACTCACCACCCCACACTAAGCTCTTATTCTAATTTGTATAGTCCAGTTTATATTGTCTGCGCCGGAAAAGGCGACTAGACTGACTGATTGCGTCAGTTCATGTAGTTCTTTTTAAAAAGTGCTTGTAGAGCTTACTATAATGCAGTAAGTACGTTCCCCCCTCCCCCCCTCCCCCCCCCTCCCATGTTCAAAGTTAATAACTCAGGAACTGCTTAGAACTCCCAATGTAGTCTGTATATAAAATCAAAAATCATGAGCGAGCTGCAAGTCCCCACGCCGCCTACCCAGCTACGCAACAAGGTGCTCCTGAAGGCGGCTCAACAACGTTGTCCCGGTCCTTCCGGGGCGCCCGCTTTAAATCGGTGCCGAAGCTGTGTGCAGATACTTCCGGCCACTGGTTATTTTTAGAGGAATGAATTAACACTGTACAGAACACAGGGGCGACTGCCTAATGAAATAAAACATTAGACAGTAAATTACATTAACGTAAGAACGGACGTCACCGATCAGAAATCTGATATCTAATACAAATATAGAGCAAGAATGCGTTACCTGAATACATGCTCATCTACTATACACTCCTCAACGGATGAGTGTGTTCAGATATGATTTCCAACGCAGTATGGTCTAGTGGCTAGCGTTGCTGCCTCTGGATCACGGGATCCCAGTTTAGATTCCCGGCCGGGTCGGGGATTTTCTCTGCCCGGGGTCTGGGTGTCTGTGTTGTCCTCATCCTTTATCATTCGTGACAGAGGCTAGATGGGACACTGAAAAAATTCGACTGTGTGAAAATTGGGACTTTGAATGGGCGCTGATGACCGCGCGTAGTTGAGCGCCCAACAGAACCATCATCATAATCGTCGTCGTCGTCGTCGTCATCATCATCATCATCCAACACAGTACAGTGCAATTATTCTTTAGAATTAATAACTAATTCCTTCGTTGTTTCCTCTAGGTGGTGAAAGATTTTTGATGGGCTGCGAAGAAACTCAACAAATCTTACTATACGAGGAGTGTTCAAAGAGCAGCGTGGAAATGGTACTTCTGCGTGAGGGAATGCACTGTCTTTGTCTGAATTTAACCCCGAATGCCATTTTCTTTTTAAATGCAGCCTCGCAGTGTCTCACTGTGGGCGATATGAAGTAAAGTAGACTTAAAATACGAGGTCTTCAACCCATTCTCCATTTTCTAATTTTTATTTATATTCTCCATTTCCCTTAATAAATTGAACAATAGCAAGCTGCAAAACACAGGAATCGTTCCAGGCGTGACTGTTAACAAACGTACTTCGCAGTAATGTCTCTCCGTACCGAAACTGTTGCAACTGACTGTGGAATAATACATGCGACTTCTCCACAGTTGCTACTCGTACCAACACGTACTCCACGCCTGCAAATGTAGTGCAGAATGCAATGTACAAAAGAATGAATGTTGTCTCTCAGACGTTGTAATTTTCTACTTCCGTCGTGAACTAAACCCTCTTTTTTTTTGTATGGCGTTGAAAATGCTATTCCGTATGAAATTTGTTATATCTGTGGATTATGCGACTGCATAATAGAGATTGAGAATAGTCATCTCTTCTGTTCCTTGCATTCATTTTTAAAGGTCTGTGCGATAGTTCGCTGGATTGCCTCTTTGTGTGCAAACAGCCAGTGGACCTGCGAAGAAATAGCGAAGGGTAACAGCGCTGACACACTCTGCTGAACAGAACTCTCTCTTCTCGACCGATAAACGCCTCACCGCAGTGCTAAATGAAAAGTCTCGTAGTAGCGAGTACTTGCGAGGAGGACTGTCCGCCTGTTCAGCTGAATGGTTACGAGTTTGCCTACCATGCAGCGGGACTGGGTACGACTCCCGGCAGGGTTGGAGATTTTCTCCGCTCGTGGGCTGTGTTGTGTTATCGTCATCTCATCACCACCGACACTCAAGTCGCCCAACGTGAATGTGGCGATACCTGAAATAAGACTTTCAACCTGGCGGCCGAACGTCTCTGGTGTGTGTGTGTGTGTGTGTGTGTGTGTGTGTGTGTGTGTGTGTGTTTGACGACCGAGCAAAGCAGAGACAGGTAGATTTTCGGCCGCGCACATTGTGTTCGCGAGCAGTTTGGCACGCTGTGGCACGCAGTAGAGCAGTAGTAGGGCTCTTCCGGGGAAAGCCACTCCACTCCACTCCACTCCACTCCACTCCACTCCACTTACCCCTTATCCCCCCCCCCCCCCACCGGAAGAGCACTGCTCGCTCATCAGTTTAGTGGTAGACTTACTGTGAGTCGTACAGCTGGTGTTGCAGCGCTTGATGGTGGTGTATTTTGTTGTGAACAGGTGTGGGGCGGCAGCAAGTGGAACGAGACGCTGCCCGTGCTGCTGGCGGGCTTCCGCGCCGTGGTGTCGCACGTGGACGCGTGGTACCTGGACTGCGGCTGGGGCGACTTCCGCAGCGGGGGCCCCGGACCCTGCGGGCCCGTCGCCACGTGGCAGACCGTCTACTCGCACCGGCCCTGGGCCGCCTTCCCGTCGGGCGCGCGCTCCAGGCTGCTGGGCGGAGAGGCCTGCCTCTGGTCCGAAAAGGTCAGCCGACAGAACTAAACAAACCTGTCTAGTTGTGTTTTCCACCCTGATGGCAGATGACACGCGCCTTGGCGGTTTCCACAAAACGACGTAGTGTGCTCGTAACAAGTCCTCCGCTGCTTCTGTGCACTCGGCTCACTATTGGGGACGCCACAGCGAACGTCTGCCACCCAGGGCCTGGAGGCTCTCTTCAGCCTAAATCGTTAATGGTCTGGCCATAATACGCTGCTTTCAAAGGCGAATAATTTTCCCATGATAGCCGATGTTTTCCAATCACTGGAAAAAAGCTTTCTAAAGTCCTGACAAGAAGCGGCATTTTGCAGAACCGCTTTTATCGGGAGCCAGAAATGGCCAATAAAAATCATTACATGCTGTTCCTCTTGTTCTCGGCTGAAACGGCTAAATGATAAACAGGCTCGTGGGACCGTTTGATGCTCGCGAAATTGTAGCCAGTCAACAACCGTCGCGGAGTTGTCATTTGACGGTGCGGTGCCATGCCGTCCCGTCCTGCTCACGTACACTATGTGAGCAAAAGTATCCGGACACCTAGCTGAAAATGACTTCGTGGCGCCCTCCATCGGTAATGCTGGAATTCAATAGGGTATTGGCCTACCTTTAGCCTTGATGACAGTTTTCACTCTCGCAGGCACACGTTCAATCGGGGCTGGAAAGTTTCTTGTGAATGACAGCCCATTTTTCACGGGGTGCTGCACTGAGGAGAGGTATCTTTGTCGGTCGGTGAGGCCTGGCACGAAGTCTGCGTTTCAAAACATCCCAAAGGTGTTCTGTAGGATTCAGGTCAGGACTCTGTGCAGGCCAGTCCATTACAGGGATGCCACAGGCCGTGCATTATGAACAGGTGCTCGATCGTGTTGAGAGATGCAATCACCATCCCAGAATTGCTCTTCAACAGTGGGAAGCAAGGATGTGCTTACTCGTAAACATCAATGTAGGCCTGTGCTGTGATAGTGCCACGCAAAACAACGGGTGCAAGCCCCCCTCCATCAAAACACAACCACACCATAACACCATATCCTCCGAATTTTGCCGGCCGAAGTGGCCGTGCGGTTAAAGGCGCTGCAGTCTGGAACCGCAAGACCGCTACGGTCGCAGGTTCGAATCCTGCTTCGGGCATAGATGTTTGTGATGTCCTTAGGTTAGTTAGGTTTAACTAGTTCTAAGTTCTAGGGGACTAATGACCTCAGCAGTTGAGTCCCATAGTGCTCAGAGCCAGTTGAACCTCCGAATTTTACTTTTGGCACTACACGCTCTGGCAGATGATGTTCACCGGGCATTCGCCATACGCATACCCCCTGCCATCGGATCGCCACATTGTGTACCGTGATTCAATACTCCACATAACGTTTTTCCACTGTTCACTCGTCCAATGTTTACGCTCCTGAAACCAAGCAAGGCGTCGTTTGGCGTTTACCGGTGTGATATGTGGATTATGAGCAGCCGCTCGACCAAGAAATCAAAGTTGCCTATTACACATTACGATCCTCTTCAACAGACGGCTGTCCGTCAGTCAACAGACGATGTCGGCCTGTACGCTTTTGTGCTGTACACGTCCCTTCACGTTTCCATTTCACAATCACATTGCAAACAGTGGACCTAGGGATGTTTTCGAGTGTCGAAATCTCGCGTAGAGACGTATGACACCTCATCACCTGACCACGTTCGAAATCCGTGAGTTCCGCGGAGCGCTCCATTTTGCTTTCACTGTTTAATGACTACTGACGTCGGTGATATGGAGTATCTGGCAGTAGGTGGCAGCACAATACACTTGATACTTCTGATCGAGTAGTGTATTACTCGGCAAAGCGAACAGTATATCCGACCTCAGTGGGTACTAAACTTCGTATCATGACTACATAGAGGCACGCTCCAGATACAGTCCACGTTGCTACTAGACAGTGGAAGCTTCCTGCTAACAAAAAATTAAATTTACTGGCGATGAGGAAGAGAAATCAGTGGCAGTGCAGACGAGAGAGGTGGCGGGACGTGCGAACAGAACGTTAACGCTGAGCACTTTCATGTATAAATTACGACAAAACGAATGCCATGCTGAAATGAATACATTATAAGTACGCCGTGTCCAGTCTAAAGGTATACATAAACAAATTCTTATAACGAAGAACTCGACGTTTTTGTTGTTGAAACACGCAATCGATAAAAACGCGCTCAAAGATGAGATCCGCACCATTTCATAAACAGCCTTGGGTCGCATGGCGGACGCGCGCCACTGACAGGGAACATCTGTCTCGATATGTTGGCGAATTATGCGGGTCCACAGAGGCCTCACGAAGTCATTTTCCAACAAGATGGAGCCCTACTCACACTACCATTGGGATGTATCACATTTCTCCACGAGATGTTTTCTGAGCGTTTGATTGGGGGGAAGGAAGGTACCTGGGGGAGGGGGGAGTCGCATTGCCTCGTGCTCCTCAGTCTCCCGATCTGACACCGCTGGATTTCAGTGTGTGGGGGTTTGTGGTCTGCATTGTATACGGAACAATTGTTAGAGGGCATATGTATCAGAGGTCACATATCCACGCCATAGTAGAAGCTGTAACACCTGTCTTGCTTCTGAACATGTGGCAAGAAATGGAGTACCGTACCGATATCTGTGGAGCTACAAACGGAGCTAACATTGAACTGTGCCTCAAAACGTTTGAGCTGCTGTGTACAATGTTGGACAAAGAAACTTACAAATTTTAATAGGTACTGAAATATAAACGTTTTTTATTCCTCTTTCTGGGAGACCCTGTATTTACCCCAAGGAAAAAGCAGCAAATTGCACACACTACACCCCGTCAGTCAAAGTTCAGAGGCTGGTTTAATGAAAAGTAGAGAAATGTCAACAAGATGGTTTAAATGCTTAGAGATCCAAATAGTCTCTATTCTAGACACCCCCCCACCTCCCCGGCCGCCTGAGTGCCATGCATGAAACGTTCATACAACCATGTGAAAGTGAAATAAATGTCCTTTTTGGGATGTTGCTCAGCTCACACTTATTTTCCTCAATATCTGTTATGTCGTCAAAGCGTTTGATCCTCCATTTGAATTTTTACCCTTTGTCGTTCTGTGGTGGGTTCGTATCGATAAGACTCGTCGCCTGTGATTTCCCCCCCCCCCCCCCCAAGTCGCGGCAGGCGGCCACGTGTCTTTTTTGTTGGGAAATAAAGGTGTGCGGGACAAACTTTGCATACACTTTCCTCTTCTTCAGAACATTCTGACTTGAACGCTTGACTTGGAGTTACTGCCCCATTGCGACTTGCCACAACAGGGTTGACACACTACGGCCGTACTTTCATTCTTTAATACTGCCTTGTCACGACTGACTGGTCGACTGCACACCTGTTGTTTGCAGTTGTCAGTTCAAAATGCCACCGTAGTTCCTACTCTGATGTCCCTTGTACACCAGGAATAAAATAGTCTCAGAACTTCCAGGATAGACGCTGTAGATGCTCTGACTGCGTTGATAAATGGGTTATTCGGCAGCGATTCTTGCGAAATTATGAACAGCACAAGGAAATATCAACTCTGTTAGGACTTCACAGTTCATGTTGTACAGGAATGAACTCCAAAGCTAGCAAACCTTTAGACAACGGGAGGGTGTTCGGTCGGGGATGGCAGTTGGACAATGAACTGAATGAATGGTGATGTGATTTAAGATGTCTGGTATATCACTCAGCTCTGTTCGTCCTAGTGGAGTTTTGTCCAAGGTATGTCGGTGACCCGGATCTACTTCCGACCTGTTAAAATTATCGCAGACTGTGACATAGTGTGAGAGTATTGTGTGGAAAGTTGCAAGTTAGTACGCTGATGTCCGTGCATTATATCCTTCTACAAACAAGTTTTCCTTTTTCATTTTGTTTCTTTCACTGTCACTTGATGACAGCTGATAATCGCATTAGTTGTATTAATTACAAAGTAATGTAAAAGAGATACAATGCATTTCATACTACATCTACTGCAGGGGTATACAAATGTTAACATTAATAATGAATAGGATAATAATCAGTCTAGGAAAAATTACGATAAACTGTTATCTCATCATGATTGCAGTATGAAAGATATCTTACTGGAGTGGCATGTAGTTTTCAATAAGTTTAAGGAGGAACTTATATCACGAACATTTTGCTGTACTGGTTTCTCATACTCTTTCAAATTCTAATGGTGGCGGGGGTAAAATACAGGGAGCGAAAGGCTATTTACAATTTGTACAGAAACCATATGGCAGTTATAAGAGTCGAGGGACATGAAAGGGAAGCAGTGGTTGGGAAGGGAGTAAGACAGGGTTGTAGCCTCTCCCCGATGCTATTAAATCTTTATATTGAGCAAGCAGTAAAGGAAACAAAAGAATAATTCGGAGTAGGTATTAAAATCCTTGGAGAAGAAATAAAAACTTTGAGGTTCGCCGATGACATTGTAATTCTGTCAGACACAGCAAAGGACTTGGAAGAGCAGTTGAACGGAATGGACAGTGTATTGAAAGGAGGATATAAGATGAACATCAACAAAAGCAAAACGAGGATAATGGAATGTAGTCGAATTAAGTCGGGTGATACTGAGGGAATTAGATTAGGAAATGACACTTAATGTAGTAAAGGAGTTTTGCTATTTGGGGAGCAAAATAACGGATGATGGTCGAAGTAGAGAGGATATAAAATGTAGACTGGCAATCGCAAGGAAAGCGTTTCTGAAGAAGAGAAATTTAACATAGAGTTAAGATTTAAGTGTCAGGAAGTCATTTCTGAAAGTATTTGTATGGAGTGTAGCCATGTATGAAAGTGAAACATGGACGGTAAATAGTTTGGACAAGAAGAGAATAGAAGCTTTCGAAATGTGGTGCTACAGAAGAATACTGAAGATTAGATGGGTAGATCACACAACTAATGGAGTATTGAATAGGATTGGGGAGAAGAGAAGTTTGTGGCACAACTTGACTAGAAGAAGGGATCGGTTGGTAGGGTATGTTCTGAGGCATCAAGGGATCACCAATTTAGTATTGGAGGTCAGCGTGGAGGGTAAAAATCGTAGGGGGAGACCAAGAGATGAATACACTAAGCAGATTCTGAAGGATGTAGGTTGCAGTAGGTACTGGGAGATGAAGCAGCTTGCACAGGATAGAGTAGCATGGAGAGCTGCATCAAACCAGTCTCAGGACTGAAGACCACCACAACAACAACAACAACAACAGTTTCTCATATGAGTTTCCCAGCTATAAAAACGTTTAATTTACTCAACGATCTTAGCACTTATTTTCGGTCATACACACGAAAGTACTTAAATGCTAGCAAAAATAAAGTCAGTCTTATGAAACTATCATCCAGCCTAAGAGTATGGCCCACAGTGTATCAGTCCGACGCTGTACGCACCCTACTGTCTCACCACTGTTAATCCTGCGTACTGAGACTACAGATCCTAATCTACACGGGATTTCAGTACAGTTCTTGAGGATTTAGCTGTAGATGTGATGGCAGCAGCAAAGCGAACACCATTTTCTCCCCAAATTTTGTCAATAGAACAAAGAAGAGATGGCTGGTGTTCTGTGATTAATGCCAAAAGTTCGGCTATCCTCGTCCCTGCGTATTTTCAATGTTTTTGTCCATTTTTATATGGTTGTCCGAAGTCGTCCTGTCAAGCATAGAGAACTCACAATAAAATTTTGCAGTCACACCAGTGAAACTTCCTTTGACAATACTCATGGCGCACAGTCACTTTGGTACATTTATTCAGTGTAGTGTTCGTCTTTAAAATAAATAAATGGCTACTTTAATTATATACTTCATAGTTGGTAAAAAATCTAATGTAATATGCTTCTTCTGCAAGTACGTTCTCTCGTGTGTAGGTAATGACTCGTTCATTGTCGCACCTTTTAAATTAAAATCCTGGCCAGAGTTTCTTTGCTAGCTTGGAATTTAATTTTATGATAAAGTCTGTGAAGTTTATTGCAAATACGGCGTTTTTCCCATGATTGATAGTACTGAGCAAACAGCTGGCCGAAAAATGTTATCTATATAATCAATAAAATAATTGTGAATTTTACTTATTCTGCTTGAATTCTGCTTCACTCATCATTAAATCGCCCCATTCCATAATTTGTGAACCATTGAGTTAACTTCCGCTTATCAACATACACTTATACACTGACACATTCCCTATATGCACTACCACAGTTATCTGCTCCTCGTGGTCAGTAACACTGACATTAGCAACAATGCTCGCCTTCCCCTCTTTGGATAGTGTGGCCCCTCCTTCACCCTCTCGGATAGCTTGCTCCCCCCCTCCTCCTTCACCCTCTCAGATAGCTTTCTCCCCCCCTCCTCCTTCACCCTCTCGGATAGCTTGCTCCCCCCTTCCTCCTCCTCCTTCACCCTCTCGGATAGCTGCTCCCCCCTCCTCCTTCACCCTCTCGGATATCTGCTCCCCCTCCTCCTTCACCCTCTCGGATATCTGCTCCCCCCTCCTCCTTCACCCTCTCGGATATCTGCTCCCCCCTCCTCCTTCACCCTCTCGGATATCTGCTCCCCCCTCCTCCTTCACCCTCTCGGATATCTGCTCCCCCCTCCTCCTTCACCCTCTCGGATATCTGCTCCCCCCTCCTCCTTCACCCTCTCGGATATCTGCTCCCCCCTCCTCCTTCACCCTCTCGGATATCTGCTCCCCCCTCCTCCTTCACCCTCTCGGATATCTGCTCCCCCCTCCTCCTTCACCCTCTCGGATATCTGCTCCCCCCTCCTCCTTCACCCTCTCGGATATCTGCTCCCCCCTCCTCCTTCACCCTCTCGGATATCTGCTCCCCCCTCCTCCTTCACCCTCTCGGATATCTGCTCCCCCCTCCTCCTTCACCCTCTCGGATATCTGCTCCCCCCTCCTCCTTCACCCTCTCGGATAGCTTGTCGCCCCTCCTCCTCCTTCACCCTCTCGGATAGCTTGTCACCCCTCCTCCTCCTTCACCCTCTCGGATAGCTTGTCGCCCCTCCTCCTCCTTCACCCTCTCGGATAGCTTGTCGCCCCTCCTCCTCCTTCACCCTCTCGGATAGCTTGTCGCCCCTCCTCCTCCTTCACCCTCTCGGATAGCTTGTCGCCCCTCCTCCTCCTTCACCCTCTCGGATAGCTTGTCGCCCCTCCTCCTCCTTCACCCTCTCGGATAGCTTGTCGCCCCTCCTCCTCCTTCACCCTCTCGGATAGCTTGTCGCCCCTCCTCCTCCTTCACCCTCTCGGATAGCTTGTCGCCCCTCCTCCTCCTTCACCCTCTCGGATAGCTTGTCGCCCCTCCTCCTCCTTCACCCTCTCGGATAGCTTGTCGCCCCTCCTCCTCCTTCACCCTCTCGGATAGCTTGTCGCCCCTCCTCCTCCTTCACCCTCTCGGATAGCTTGTCGCCCCTCCTCCTCCTTCACCCTCTCGGATAGCTTGTCGCCCCTCCTCCTCCTTCACCCTCTCGGATAGCTTGTCGCCCCTCCTCCTCCTTCACCCTCTCGGATAGCTTGTCGCCCCTCCTCCTCCTTCACCCTCTCGGATAGCTTGTCGCCCCTCCTCCTCCTTCACCCTCTCGGATAGCTTGTCGCCCCTCCTCCTCCTTCACCCTCTCGGATAGCTTGTCGCCCCTCCTCCTCCTTCACCCTCTCGGATAGCTTGTCGCCCCTCCTCCTCCTTCACCCTCTCGGATAGCTTGTCGCCCCTCCTCCTCCTTCACCCTCTCGGATAGCTTGTCGCCCCTCCTCCTCCTTCACCCTCTCGGATAGCTTGTCGCCCCTCCTCCTCCTTCACCCTCTCGGATAGCTTGTCGCCCCTCCTCCTCCTTCACCCTCTCGGATAGCTTGTCGCCCCTCCTCCTCCTTCACCCTCTCGGATAGCTTGTCGCCCCTCCTCCTCCTTCACCCTCTCGGATAGCTTGTCGCCCCTCCTCCTCCTTCACCCTCTCGGATAGCTTGTCGCCCCTCCTCCTCCTTCACCCTCTCGGATAGCTTGTCGCCCCTCCTCCTCCTTCACCCTCTCGGATAGCTTGTCGCCCCTCCTCCTCCTTCACCCTCTCGGATAGCTTGTCGCCCCTCCTCCTCCTTCACCCTCTCGGATAGCTTGTCGCCCCTCCTCCTCCTTCACCCTCTCGGATAGCTTGTCGCCCCTCCTCCTCCTTCACCCTCTCTGATAGCTTGCCCCTCCTCCTCCTCCTCCTCCTCCTCCTCCTCCTCCTCCTTCACCCTCTTGGATAGCTTGCCGCCTCCTCCTCCTCCTCCTCCTCCTCCTCCTCCTCCTCCTTCACCCTCTTGGATAGCTTGCCGCCGCCTCCTCCTCCTCCTCCTCCTCCTCCTCCTCCTCCTTCTCCTCCTTCACCCTCGTTGCCGCCCTCTCTCGTGACCAGATAGCCAATTCTCTCTGTCACGTAACACAGTGAGAATCTGATTTTACCATTTCGTTTTCTCGGCAGGTGGACGACCAGACGCTGGACGTCCGGCTGTGGCCGCGCGCCGCGGCGCTGGCAGAGCGGCTGTGGAGCGACCCTCCGCCGGGCGCGCACCCCGACCTGCCCCCGCCGGGCAGCCCGCAGCGGGACGAGCCGACGCTGCGACGCGCCTATCAGCGGCTGTCGCACCACAGGGAGCGGCTGGTGGCGCGCGGCGTGCGCGCAGAGGCCATGTGGCCGCGCTACTGCCACCTCAACCCTGGCGCCTGCTTCTAGCGACAACGAGCAGCCGCCGAAACTGGTTACTAAAGGTGCAGGAACGATACACTGCCAGCTTCAGTTCAGCGTGCAGCTCAGTGAAACTTACGCATGTTTTTTCCCTTAATTTCGTGCTCCGATCAGCGAGTTATATGTAGCATGTTAACGAGTGGTGGGACGAAAGTGTAATGCATGTTAAACAGACAAGATTGTTAGGCTGCTTCCTATTTCATTAAGTGGGACCAACAACGAAATAAAGGAAAATCTTTGTGATATGTGGCAAACATTCTGTGATGTGGTTTTAAATGTCGATGATGTGAAGAAAGGTGAATCTTAACTTATCACTGTTGGTGTACTGGGTGAACCTGAGGTCTAACAATTTTGTAAGTTGTTTAGGGATACTTTGAGTATTTCGGTGTAAGGGACCCATTGTATCTGGTGGCCCTTTACAGATTGATGTTGAGGTGGTAATATATTCGGCTTATTACCCCTCTCCCTCAATTAACTTTGCATCAGTGAAAGTAGCTCCAAAACATCGAAAGTGTGTAACATGTAGTCACTAAAACGGGCGAAACAAAAGAATTCGATGACGTTCAGAAGGAAAAAGACTGAATACTGCAACGCGAGTACCGCCACTGTGGGAAGAGCTCAGCTTAGCGCCGTTTTGCCACTCTTCCATTGCATTCAGTGAACCCGTACATGAGCTGCATATTGGCCACCTCTTTAATCAGTAAAACTATCCATTCGGCTGTGTATCACTTCTGACGTGCAGCCATCACTGCAGGGGAAAACCAACAGAAACTAACATTACTGAATAAAAGCTTAAGAAGGAAGAGTATACTGGACATTACTACTATCGACAGTAAGTACCATGAGAGAGAGTAGAACAAGTATGTTTTAAAAACATACTGGCGATATTTACAACATTTGCACTATTGTGCAGGTTTTTTCAGTAAAAATGTTGTCTGGGATTTACCATTGGGTGGGTAAAACTGCCTATTAGTATGGATCTTTATCTGCAAAGATTGTCCCCACCCCTCCCCATTTCCTCGTGGATATGAGAGAGTTGTGTAGCATTTGTATTTCTAGAGCTTAGGTGAGTGTAATGGATGTGTGTACAGGATAGTGTTATGTTTCGCGTTGGAGGGGGCGGGGGTGATAGGAGGATAGATCTAGAGTGAGAAACCAGGTGCTGGCACACCAAAAGTGCATCTAACTTCCCAACAACGTCACATGTCCTCATGCCCTTGTGTCATGAGGCTGTGGAGATGTATGTATGGAATTTAATCCAGGACAATGGTGCAAAGTCTGGTGATAAACAATTGTTATGCCACAATCTCCCCCCCCCTATTACTGGCCCAATACTGACAGTGAAGATTTTATCCTCCACTTTATCCTACCTAGACTTACCTCAGTCTAGCACCACAGCTCAGCGACAGAGGTTGGTCATATTTTCAGTGCCATACAAAAACAAAATAAATGTGGGTAAGCAATCGAAATGCAAATATTCTACATTGATCCACCAGAGCAGACAGATTCCTCAAACCAAAATACTACTACAAAATTTCGTAAGTTGTTAGACGACATTCACTGAGTTCGGGTTCACTCTGAGAAAGGTGTTAACTTGCCTTCCTATTTATACTGATGTGTATTGCATAGCAAATAGCTGAGTGCAGAAACGCGTGGATCCAGTATCAGATGTCATCATAAGCCTAGATTTCATGGCAATGGCAGCAGTCATGGGCAGACATATGGACAGAGTGGGTTCTCATGCAGCTAGGGGCTAAGTAACATAAAGACCCTCTATATCGGTATCAGAGCAGAAAATGGTAGACATCTAATTGTTTACAGAATAGCTACCATCACAATTGGATAATAAGCTTTATAGCATCTCTGGTGTTTAGCCTAGGCGACATGCATACAATTGCCCATTTGAATCCTGCCCTGCCCTGTTCTCGTTGTCACCCACTGTGGCCAGAAAAATGCCGCGCCAAGAATCGCTTCATTAGTTCATTTCGGAGCATACACACAGCACAGCACAACACGATTTAGTAATGGCAACTATAGTGCTCAATACAGTATTGTTAGATTGGCAATGATCCGATACAAAATACTGGCCATCCAAAGTATTAAAAATTCTCACTGATTATAGTTATGGACCCAGCGGTCACGAACAGTTACACATACAGTATTTCTCTAGGAATTCCTAGTCAGTAAATTATTCTGATTATACGTAGAATGTCGTCTTTGACACTGCATTTGTATACATTTTGTTCAAAGAGAACTGTTAGTCTAAATTCCCATTTGCTGGATAAAAAATGACATGAAAGTTTTTAACTTATGCTATAAGCAGACAGGCAATGGGAGTCTCACAAGACACTTAATTGCATAGCAAGCGGTGCGCTGGGATATTATTTCCAATATGTGCAGTATTTCGTCCAGTTTGTGCAATTACACTGAAGTCATGAAAAGAACAAGTAACGTGCATTTGTACTTAACGACGCCTTAAGTCACTTCACAGAATGTTAGTATTATTGTGGTGGTACTGTGTTACCAAAGAAACAATTGGACGTCGTTGTCATAAAATTCCTCTATTGCATGCCTGTATTTGGACACTGTGGTAGGTGCACAACAACCAGGAATTTCAGTGCAATTGTATTTTTGTACATACATTTTTGTAAATAAATTTATAAAATTATCTATTAAATATACTATTTTTCATACAACATTTTTGTAATTATTAATACACTAGTAACCCACAAAGATATATTCCACTCCTTTCCTTAGTTACCGAGCGAGATGGTGCAGTGGATAGCACATTGGACACGCATTCGGGAGGACGATGGTTCAAACTTGGGTCCCGCTATCCAGATGTAGGTTTTCTCTGATTTCTCTAAATCGCTTCAGCAAATGCTGGAATGGTTCATTTGGAAGGACACGTCAGATTTCCTTCCCCAACTTTCCCTAATCCGAGCTTGCTCTAGGTCCCTAATGACCTCGATGTCGATGGGTCGTATTCAAATGTCCCTGCACTCAACGGATAGTCTTACTGGGTAGTAACAGATTAAAACAAGTTGTGTGGGCATGCTGCTGCAACCTGTTATCCACAGTTTACCGCTATGATCGGGTTTTACTTATTGTAGCCGAACTGCAAGCGTGTGAGGGCATCTCGTTACTGAGGACATCAGCCAGCAATAAGATTTTTGTAATTTTTTATATTTATATTACGTTAATTTAGAATTCAAATACCAGTCAGCAAATTTTAATTAACTGGATTTAAGGTTGTTTTTACGATGGGCCACGAGGCTCACTCAACATCAGACAATGTGTTCTTTGTTTTTGTTCAGTTCGAATACCTACACAATTTAAATTTAAAATTCAAATTTAAATATAAAATTCATCCAGTATATGCTAATTAACACACATTTAATAATTCTGTATAAAAAATTCGTCTTGTTTCTAATTATACAACACGTATTGCAAACAAATTCATAATTTGTAAGAGACTGACAAATATTGTTTAAATTTAAAAACGTAAATATGAATAATACTTTATAAAATATCGATAATTGTCAATACTGGAATTTTTCATGTGATACTGTATCTAATTAGAAACAAGAAGTTCATAAAAATTATTGGATACATCTTAATTAGCATATTTTTGATGAATATTTAAATGACATAAGTATTCGAACGGAACGAAAATATAAAACTAAAATTTCCATAGCAAGATTCTAACCAACGATTCATTGATCAACCAGTTACCATTATTCAAAGGTAGCCGTCGTGAAAAATCGCAAAAATTTTGGAGAATTAAACACGCTTGGAGAACATCTAAAGCAAAGTTTCTCGAGAATTTTCGGGAACTGTAACGAAACTGCTTTTGATGATTGATATGAGTTCTGGACTTAACTTACGATAAATACAAAAAAATTACAAAAATTCGACTGCAAGGTGGTCTGCTTGTAAGACTGAGACAACCTTCCATTAGAGAGCTCCTAACAGCAGGTGGTGATGTTCCAGGTGAAATTTATCGAAGAACAAACATATTACACGGTCTGTGCTGATGTTAGAAACCGAATACTGAGTAAACAATGATATGTATGGTGGATCTGGGACAATGCAAAAGGGGTGGTGATATGTGTTACGGACCGCTGATCGGTTTATCCATATCAATAACCTGAAACCAAACACTGTAATTACCTCAACTCTTTAACACATTGTGAGGTATAGCACCACCCAAGGAAATTTGGAATGAAGAAAAATATTTGTTCTTGGAGTAAAAAGGTGGGTACTGCGTTTATTACTGTGGCAGAACTTGTGAAACAATAACACAATAATCCACATTTCGCGTCTTGAGATTTTCGCATGTTCCCTAAAAACCACGGATGGCTTTTCATGGAACAGACTGCAGCTATAATGATGAAATCCGTACAGTAGTGAGGACCTGGTTGCAGAAAAAACTGTTTCGTGGAGATTTCATGAGAGTTGTTTATCGTTAGCAAAAGTATATCTGCCAGCTATCTAGAAAGGAGTGCAATTAAAGAGGAAATTATAAAGGAAACTTTATTTACTAAAATGTTCAAACCCAGCTACTGTAGATTTCCTGTCTATAACATTTGACGCGATGTAGTGCTTTTATCTCGTAACTAGCGTAGTACCTTTAAGTTTTTCCGGAACTTTGTATCATTAGTTTTACCTTCTAAAAGCTTAAACTGTCCAGCGCACATTGTGCACATAAAATAATCCAGTAAATGTGTAGCAAATGTTAGATATCACATATTGATACTAGCTGTCTGCGGAAATTCACTAACCGAAATAGTGTTTAGTAAAATATGCTCGATTTATAAAATTATTATTGACATCATCATCATTCTAGAATCTTACAGATAGTTCTGCGATCGTATTCATGGCATCTGGAAAATTGGAAGAGCTGAAGGGCGCACTGAAACTTTCGAATTGGACTGTAGTGTTTCTGTTTGTAACACATTGTCCTGACGTAATGGCTAAACAGTGGCATGTGGAACAACACACACAATTGTTTTAGATTTTCGAAAATAATCATTGCGTACCATAATCATGAACTGGTGACAGAAAACGACCCAAAAATGTGCCACAGCCTGGCTTGCGTAACTGCTCAAACAATGGGTTTGAATGGAAAATTAAACAAAATGCCAATTTTACACCAGTAGTCCCAAGCTCTCCTATATTTACACTGATGAACTACAGCACTGTGACCTTTTCCTTAGTAGCGTGTTAGTCCATATTCAGACCGCAATAAAATAGCGATTCCGCTTCGCATGGATTCGACATGTCCTTGGTAAGTTTCTGGGTGTGTATGGCAGCAGATGTCGAGATTTACGAGGGCGTTCGATAAGTAATGCAACAGATTTTGTTCAGCCAGCTTCGGTTAGAAAAATGCGGAAACTGTTGTGGGACATCGTGCAATATTCCCGCTTCAGCCCATACAGTTTCACGAAATTCCGATAGGTGGCGACTCTGGCGTCTGTAACGGAGGTGCATTCCAAGCAGAGGGGTCATGAGCTGCTTTTGGCGGAAAACCAGAGAATCCCATATATTCAAGGCGCTTGCAGAATATCTACGAAGACATAGTAAACAAAAGCATGGTGAGTCGTTGGGCAAGGCGTCTGTCTTCATAGCAACAAGGTCGCGCAAATCTGATAGATATCCCGCGCGGCGGCAGACTGCACACAGCTCTCTCCCCTGCAATGTTGGAACGTGCAGACACTCACTCACAGTGATCGGCAGATCAGTCAAAAACCTTGCTGCACTTTCTGTTGGTGTTATTAATAACTCGTCCACCAGTTGGAGCACTCAAAGGTTTGTGGACGCTGGGTTCCTCGCATCCCAACAGAAGACGATAAAGAGCAACATAGGACCATCTGTTCGGAGTTGCTTGCGCGTTACGAGGCTGAACGTGCCAATTTTTTGTCGAACATCGTCACAGGCGATGAAATGTGGGTGAATCACTTCGAAAAAGGAACAAAAAGATAATCCACGGAGTGGCACGTCTCCTTTGAAGAAAAATTTCAGTGCCGCACCCTCAGCCGGTAAGTCATGCCTTCGACCTTCTGGGACTCGGAAGGGGTTATTCTGTTTGGCATTCTCCCTCATGGTGCACCGATGAATTCTGAAATGTATTTTGCTACTCCCAGGAGATTGCAGAAACAAGTTAATCGTGTCGTTGCCACAAAAATGCGTACGAATTTCTTCTCCATGAGAAAGCAAGGCCTCTCATAAGTCTTCACACCAAAAAGGAACTCAAACTTAAATGGACTGTTCTTCTTCGTCCATTTTACAGCCCTTCCGACTTCCCTCTGTTCGGCCCAATGAAGGATGCCCTTCGTGGTATGCAGTACGAGGATGATGGGAGGTTATTGCAAGACGTTGGCTCCGATGTCTATCAGTAGAGTGGTACCACGCGGGCATACAAGCCCTTTGAGTAAGGCCATCCCATTGAAGGGAATTTATTTGGAAAACGGCGTTTTTTAGCGAAAAGAGTGGCGAATAGACAAGTGTATTGAAATCCTGTGTTAAACTAACCTGCTTTCAGAAAAGAGTGTTTATTATTTATTGAACTTCCCTCGTAGATATAGATGTCTACGCACAGTTCACGCAATTCTCGTAAATCGTAAGCCTGTGACTTACGGGTGGAGCAGCTGGCGCCCGATAGTCTGAAATGTTTCGTCAGGTTCAGATCAGGCGAACTGGCTGGATAAGAGATCAGGGTAGCAAGATTCTGGCCTTCTGACGGATAGTCATCCGGCTAGAAGATGCCATTCCCGTCGGGGAAGAAGTAAAGCGTGTAGCGACGCAGGTGATCTCGAATAAAATATTCGTGGTCCATAGTTGTCATGGCGCCTTCCATTGTTACCACAGGCCTTCATGTAAACCTCAATGAATGCTCCCGATAGTACAACACTGCCCCACCAGCCTGCACCCACGGCGCGATGCATGTTTAGAGCAGCCTCCAAAAAATGGCTCTGAGCACTATGGGACTTAACTGCTGAGGTCATCAGTCCCCTAGAACTTAGAACTACTTAAATCTAACTAACCTAAGGACATCACACACATCCATGCCAGAGGCAGGATTCGAACCTGCGACTGTAGCGGTCGCGCGGTTCCAGACTGTAGCGCCTAGAACTGCTCGGCCACTCCGGCCGGCCAGAGCAGCCTCCCACCTGGATGATTGGGTACCTGGACTCAACCATCGACCTGGTGTAAGAAGTGATTTATCAAACCAGGCGAAACGTTTCCATTTGGCCACGGTCCAATCTCGATGACCATGAGCCCAGTACACTCGTAACTGATGTCGTTGAGGCAACATGGGAGCACGTAGGGTCGTCTGCTGTGAAGCCCCTATTAAAAGAACCTGCACGGAATGATCATCTCTGAAACACTTGGACATGCACCAGCACCTTCGACAGTTAAGAGATGGTCACCTATGATGCTCTATGGGCCAGGCAGGCCTTCAACTTCCACGTTCCATGACGAGGGGTGGGCATCCAAGACCTAGTCGCCTAATCTTGGTGTCACTGTCCTTTAGTTACTTCCCATAGATGCTGTAGACAGCAGTACATGAACAACCGACCAGCTTCACTGTTTCAGAGATGCTAGTCTTCAGGGGCTAAGTCACAAAAATTTTCCCTTTGTCAGAGTTGCTCAGTGGATTTCCCCACTTCCGCCAACCAAATCGTTAGAACGATTCCTTATTCGTCTCTGCTCCACTTCTGCAGCATGTTTGACTATTATAGGCACAAGCGAAAGGACTAAAGAATTAAACAAGCAAATAATAGTAATAAACACACCTCTGGACAGCCACGCGAGTTAATGTGACCACTTCCAGCACGGAAAGTGAATTGGTCTCTTTCGTATAAGTTAATTTCCCAGATTACATGGTAGCATAAAGTCTCAAATCAAAGTATCCACCCCAAAGGCGGCAAAAAAGAGGAAGTAAAATTATTCTCATTTGTAATTTAAATTATTGTAAATGCTGATTATTTTTATCTCAAATGAAGTGATATTCCTCTACTTTAATAGTCTGAATAAAAATTAGCTAATGGCCAAAAGGTCATACTTGGCTAACGGTGTCGAATGACTGTGCAAGTATTTAATGTTCATAGAGAAAGTCAATTAAAATTAGACTTTTCAATAATAAAATGATCAACTATATAACACTTCAAGTGTTCGGTCGTTGAGTCACGAAACAAGTCACTTCCAACTTAAACGGCCAAAAATTGATTGATTTAATTAAAATAGCAGAACAGAGAGGCTTGTCAGAATAAAACAAATTAATCTGCCAAGAAGTTTCATATCAGCGCACTCTCCGCTGCAGAGTAAAAATCTCGTTCAAGAATAAAACAAGTTTACAATGCAACATTCGAACAATTACTTTTAGCAAAAAAGATAGACGTGGTACAACACATATCGTGTCAAAACCAGAACAAGAAGTATCCCATATTTCTCACATATCGCAGAACAACCACTGATATACATCAGTGTGTTAGATATCTGCTTTTTGCGAGGCTCTGCTTTTTGCGAAGACACAACCAAAACAGTTTTTTTCTCGTTCATTCAATGGCTCTGACTTAAACGCAGGAACATTTTAGCTAAAACTACATTTGTGGCTGTTACGTGGCAGTCCACATGCAGGAACATCATTTGACATTGTTACTATTATGTATCTTCAGGGTTACTTAATTGGTCACAAGAGTTCACCTTTGCGTCTTTACCAAAAGACGTGTTATAGGAGATACGCTGATCCCCAGATCGAACCTGCCTGGTGGATTAACGAAGAGAGATCGGCGTGGTTGACAGCCTAAATACGGTTTTCAAGCGGTTTCTCATATCCGACAGGATTTTTACCGGGTTTGTTCCCATGCTCCACCTCAGATACACGCTACGCAAACATCTA
The DNA here is from genome assembly GCF_023864275.1 of Schistocerca cancellata. Lineage (NCBI taxonomy): Eukaryota > Metazoa > Arthropoda > Insecta > Orthoptera > Acrididae > Schistocerca > Schistocerca cancellata. Next base: position 294,233,323 of record NC_064631.1, on the reverse strand, counting down.
GAACACCTCACACTTGCATGCAGTGCTTACGCCGTACGCAGACAGATTGGGTACACTGCTGGGTGTATAAGAGACTGAAGACCTTAACTGCTTGATCTCCTTAAAAACCTACTCAGAATCGGAATCCTATTAAAAAACGCTCGAAAATGGTTGATTTCCGTGATACGACGTACGCCCAAGTGTAGTCGTGCTAATCTTACAATATTCTTAATGCCTAGGGCTACATCTATTTCGAAACACCGAAAACGAGGCGTAAAGGACAAAGTGCTAAATTGCCTTCGACTGATTTTATCATTTCGAATACCTTAGTTCTGGTAAAAGCGTTTCGACAACAAGTATGTCCATCGTGGTTCACCAATATCATGGCCTCCTTGGTCCCCCGACTGGAACCTGTTGGACTACTTTGTGTTCTGTTATTTAAAGGTTTTGATGTATTCCAGCGCTGTTGACAGTGTTGATGAACGTGTACCGGCATCAAAGATGAGACGTGATGAAGTCTGGCTTCACATGAGTGGTGACCATGTGGAACATTTCTCGTAATATTTGTTCTCAAGAGCGTAATTGTAGTATAGATCGTCGGGGCTCTTTCATAAGTTGTTCACTTAGTCGTAACACGTCGTATCTGGGAGGCCATTGGTTTCAGGATGTATCTTTGCTAAAATTATTTGCTTGTTTCGCGCTCTAGTCGCCCACTTTCGTTTTGATCTACCTGGGTGTGCTGAAAAGTAATACGTCCGAATTTTTAATATGAAATCTCTTAAACGCTTTTAAATAAAACAAAAGTCATTAACATTCTAAATCTTTATTCTTCATGTCTACAGGTTTATTTCCCAACACAGTCACCCTGACGATGAATACATTTCTCCCAATGAGAGATCAATATGTTGATACCGTCACTGTAGAATATTTTACTTTGTTGACGGAGCCACAACCTCACCTCTGCTTGTACTGCTTCATCACTATAAAAGTCGTCAAACGTGTTTTTGAAGTTTTGGAAGCAGATGAAAATCGAATGGCGCCAAGGAGCGTGTGCTTCATGTGTGGAATGTTGTTGTTGTTGTTGTTGTTGTTGTGGTCTTCAGTCCAGAGTCTGGTTTGATGCAGCTCTCCATGCTACTCTATCCTGTGCAAGCTTCTTCATCTCACAGTACTTACTGAAATCTACATCCTTCTGAAACTGCTTAGTGTATTCATCTCTTGGGGTCCCTCTACGATTTTTACCCTCCACACTGCCCTCCAATGTTAAATTTGTGCTCCCCTGATGCCTCAGAACATGTCCTAGCAACCGATTCTTTCTTCTAGTTAAGTTGAGCCACAAATTTCTCTTCTCCCTAATTCTATTCAATATCTCCTCATTAGTTATGTGGTTTACCCATCTAATCTTCAGCATTCTTCTGTAGCACCACATTTCGAAAGATTCTATTCTCTTCTTGTCCAAACTAGTTATTGTCCAAACTAGTTATTGTCAAAGTTTCACTTCCATACATGGCTACACTCCATACAAATACTTTCAGAAAAGACTTCCTGACACTACTGGCCATTAAAACTGGTACAACAAGAAGAAATGCAGATGATAATGGGTATTCATTGGACAAATATATTATACTAGAACTAACATTTGATTGCATTTTCACGCAATTTGGGTGCATAGATCCTGAGAAATCAGTAACCAGAACAACCACCTCTGGCCGTAATAACGGCCTTGATACGCCTGGGCATTGAGTCAAATAGAGCTTGGATGTCGTGCACAGGTACAGCTGCCCATGCAGCTTCAACACGATACCACAGTTCATCAAGAGTAGTGACTGGCGTATTCTACGAGCCAGTTGCTCTGCCTCCATTGACCAGACGTTTTCAATTAGTGAGAGATCTGAAGAATGTGCTGGCCAAGGCAACAGTCGAATATTTTCTGTGTCCAGAAGGGACCGTACAGGACCTGCAACATGCGGTCGTGCATTATCCTGCTGAAATGTAGGGTTTCGCAGGGATCGAATGAAGGGTAGAGCCACGGGTCGTAACATATCTGAAATGTAACGTCCACTGTTCAAAGTGCCGTCAATGCGAACAAGAGGTGACCGAGACGTGTAACCAATGGCACCCCATACCATCAGGCCGGGTGATACGCCAGTATGGCGATGACGAATACACGCTTCCAATGTGCGTTCACCGCGATGTCGCCAAACACGGATGCGACCATCATGATGCTGTAAACAGAACCTCAATTCATCCGAAAAAATGACGTTTTGCCATTCGTGCACCCAGGTTCGTCGTTGAGTACACCACCGCAGGCGCTCCTGTCTGTGATGCAGCGTCAAGGGTAACCGCAGCCATGGTCTCCGAGCTGATAGTCCATGCTGCTGCAAACGTCGTCGAACTGTTCGTGCAGATGGATGTTGTCTTGCAAACCCTTACAGCCATGCGGATAAGATGACTGTCATCTCGACTGCTAGTGATACGAGGCCGTTGGGATCTAGCACGGCGTTCCGTATTACCCTCCTGAACCCACCGATTCCATATTCTGCTAACAGTCATTGGATCTCGACCAACGCGAGCAGCAATGTCGCGATACGACAAACCGCGATCGCGATAGGCTAAAATCTGACCTTTATCAAAGTCGGAAACGTGATGGTACGCATTTCTCCTCCTTACACGAGGCATCACAACAACGTTTCACCAGGCAACGCCGGTCAACTGCTGTTTGTGCATGAGAAATCGGACGGAAACTTTCCTCATGCCAGCATGTTGTACGTGTCGCCACCGGCGCCAACCTTGTGTGAATGCTCTGAAAAGCTAATCATTTGCATATCAAAGCATCTTCTGCCTGTCGGTTAAATTTCGCGTCTGTAGCACGTCATCTTCGTGGTGTAGCAATTTCAATGGCCAGTAGTGTATAACCAAAAAAATCCATCGCACGAGTAAGTAGTGTTACTGCTGCAGAAGCAATCGTAATTAATGAAGCAATGGCGTTTAGTGCCCAAACATGGAGAAAAACACTGAGTGAGCGTATGGCATCGTTGGCTGGGCGGCTTCATCCGGGCGAGTTCTGCCGCCAAGTCCAAGTCTTATTTCATGCGACGCCACATTTGGCGACTTGCATGCTGGTGATAAGGATGAAATGATGATGAGGACAAAACAACAGCCAGTCCAAGAGCGCAGAAAATCTCCAACCCGACCGGCAATCGAATCCGGGCCCGCTTGCAAGGGAGGCGAGCACGTTACCACCCAACTAAGCAGCTGGACTAGCAAAGCACTAATTCTTACCGAATACGAAAGTTCTTTGGAGTAATTAGAACATTGGAACCTGTTGTTGTTGTTGTTGTTATCTTCAGTCTGAAGACTGGCTAGATGCAGCTCTCCATGCTACTCTAACCTGTGCGAGCCTCTTTATCTCCGAATTACTGGTGCAACATACATCCTTCTGAATCTGCTTATTGTATTCATACCTTGATCTACCTCTACAATTTTTACCGCCCGCGCTTCACTCCAGTACTAAATTGGTGATCCCTTGATCTCTCCGAATGTGTTCTATTAACCGATTCCTTCTTTTGGTCAATTTGTGTCACAGATTCCTTGTCTCCCCAATTGTGTTCAGCACTTCCTCATTAGCTACATGATCAACCAATCTAATCTTCAGCATTCTTCTGTAGCCCCACATTTCAAAATCTTCTATTCTCTTCTTGTCTAAACTGTTTCTCGTCCAGGTTTCACTTCCATACATAGCTACTCTCCATACAAATACTTTCAGAAGAGACATCCTGACACAAATCTGTACTCGATGTTAACAAGTTTCTCTTCTTCGGAAACGCTTTCCGTGTCATCGCCAGTTTACATTTTATATCCTCTCTAGTTCAACCATCATCAGTTATTTTGCTCCCTAAATAGCAAAACTCATCTATTACTTAAGTGTCTCGTTTGCTAATCTAATTCCCTCAACATCACCCGATTTAATTCGACTACATTCCATTATTCTTGTTTTGCTTTTGTTAATCATCATCTTATATCCTCCTTTGAAGACACTGTCGATTTCGTTCAACTGCTCTTTCAAGCCCTTTGCTGTCTCTGACAGAATCAGAATGTCATCGGCAAGCCTCAGTTTTCGTTTCTTCTTCATGAGCTTTAATTGGTACTCCAATTATTTTCTTCTGTTTCCTATCCCGGCGGAGGTTCGAGTCCTTCCTCGGGCATGGATGTGTGTGTTTGTCCTTAGGTTAATTTGGGTTAAGTAGTGTGTAAGCTTAGGGACTGATGATCTTAGCAGTTAAGTCCCATAAGATTTCACACACATTTGAACATTTTGTTTCCTAACACAGCTTGCTAAATGTACATATTGAATAACATCAGGGACAGGTTACAAACCTGTCTGACTCCCTTTTCAATCACAGCTTTCCTTTCATGCCCCTGTCCGAAGCTCGTGGTCTGTTGGCTAGTGTTGCTGCCTCTGTATCACGGGGGCCCGGGTTCGATTCCCGTCCGGGTTGGGGATTTTCTCTGCCCGGGAACTGGGTGTTTGTGTTGTCCTCATGATTTCATCATCATGATCATCATAATTCGTGACAATGGCTAGACTGGACTGTGAAACAACTTGGACTGTGTAAAAATTGCGACTTTGTCCGGGCGCTGATGGTCGCGCAGTTGAGCGCCCCACAAACCAATCATCATCATTTCATGCCCCTAAACTCTTGAAACTGCCGTCTGGTTTCTGCACAAGTTGTAAATAGCCTTTATCCCCCTGTATTTTACCCCTGCTACCTTCAGAATTTCAAAGAGAGTGTTCAGTCAACATTGTCAAAAGCTTTCTCTAAGTCTACAGATGATATAAATGTAGATTTGCTTTTCCTTAATCAGTCTTCTAAGATAAGTCGTAGGGTCAGTATTTCGTAGCTTGGAAATAGGAGTCTCGCATCAGTGGCTGTTTCCACGACATAATAGAACTAACTACGAAAGGTAGGTATTCAGTGCAGTGAAGTCGTAGATGGTCTTCAAAAAGACATTATAATCCACGGGAAACGGATAGATACATATCTTCTATAATCAGACTTTTGTGAAAAGACCCAGAGCACACAATTGGAACAGCAGCAGTGACCTTCACCACTCGAATCGCGTTTTACGTATGTTTCAGTCTGGCGCATCATACAAACACGTGACACAGCCAGAAGAACCTTCTGAGGACACATTCAGACGGAATGCGCGTAAGGTCGAGCAACGCACGTTATGCTACTCTCCTGCACAGCAGCTGGGTAACAGTCCGCCCCCCACCCCAGAAGACGACACAGATCCGTCCCACTCAATACTATGATGTCTACACAAAAACGATTGCCGGAAAAAAACCCCTAAAGTGGAGATTCCACTGCCGAAAAACAATAAAACCCTAATAAGTCAGAACAAAATCATACTGTTTAATAGCACGTTATCTGCATGAAACGTACATAAATTAGACACATGAAACATTCACCTATGTAAATTAATACATTGTGCAAAAAAGTATCTCTTTTTGAAAACCCCATAATTGCCTTCCACTGCGACACACAAGATCGAAATTTGGCTCAAAGGTGCCTACAACCTCCTTCTGTAATTGTCCAAAAGCGCGGCACCCTGCGACGTTTCAATCAGGCGCAGCGGAGCTACAAACACCAAGGTGGCGACACATGCGAAAAAAAGGCCACAGCACAGAGGTTTAAGATGGCTTGTGATGTCACACTGGGACCAATTTTCAGCACTAATGTGCGCACACCACCGCAGACGTGTCACGCAATGGAAAGCTCGTCACACCATTTCTCACTCACATTTCTTCCCTTCTTTTGATGATAATGATGATGTTTAGTTTGGGGGGGAGGGGGGCTCAACTGCGCGGTTATCAGCGGCCGTACAAATTCCCAACCTTTGCTCAGTCCAATCTCGCCATTTTCATGAATGATGATGAAATTATGAGGACAACACAAACACCCAGACATCTCGAGGCAGGTGAAAATCCCTGACCCCACCGGGAATCGAAACCAGGACGTCGTGCTCGGGAACCGAGAACGCGACCGCGACTGCGAGACCACGAGCTGCGGACCCCCTTCTTTCGACACCACTCTGACTGAGGTTAGAACCGCGACACTCAGCACTGAAATCACGTGATTTTCTTACGGGTGGCCGAGGAAACATTTCAAACTGCTGCTCAGAAGCGATGCGAAAAACCCTCAGAATGTGGCACAAAGGGCGTCAATGAAACGACCCCTTTCCTCGGAGCGTTGATTCCCATGTTCTTGACAACTTTCATACTGCTGACATCCCCTCCCCCCCCCCCCGACCAATCAACCCCTCTCTAAACTCATCGTGGGGCTGCACGCTCTTTGACCGTGATCTGACCCATTTGCAGTGTAGTGCGACAAAACTTGAACTTGATCTGAAGCAGCAAATTGCGCTTATGCTTTTTGAGCCCTCCTGTTTGGCTCTTGGAAGTGTGTCCTTCCAAGACCCTCACTTCGACAACACCTTAGATGCCACGCACACAAACTTTGGTGAGTGCGTTAAAAAATTTACCTGTGACAAACCTATTCGGCTGAGTGGTGCCTTGCGGCTGCTGTAGCGCCTGAGACTACGCGACCCCTTAAACCACCTCTTAGATTCCATATTCGTGCATGCAGGTGCTAGAGCAGCGATGGAGAGAAACTGCTCAAAAAAGTGCGCAGTTGGGACCAACGATGTTGTCGACCTGAGAGTTCTTAGGTCACTCTACAGCTCCATCTGTGAACATTGCACCAATCCGCGAGAAAACCACAAGAGGGCGTGAAACAGGAAGGCTGAGAAAGCAGAAACACCCTTTGCTGCTTCTGATAACGTTCAACTTTTGTCAAATGGTTTATAACTGTGTCTAAAGGTTTCACACTTTATACCAGAGCAAAAATTGCGGTCTCACTGCACTCCAGAGGGGTTAGATCACGATGTCCTTAGAGTTCGGTTGAATCATTCGGAGGAGGGGGCAGCAGCAGCGCGAAATGTCAAGAATCAACGCCCCAAGGGAACGCGTGGTTTCATTGACGTCCTTCAATCCACCTCCTGAGGGCTTTCCGTGTAAATTCTGAGAGGTGGTGTGCGTGTGCGTGAGAGAGAAGTGTTTTCGTCAGCCACACGTAAGAAAACCGTGTGACTTCAACGCTGGGTGTCGCGGTCATGACTTCCATCGGAGAGGCTTAAAAAAATATATGAGGAGATGAAATGGTGGTAACTGGGGGAGGGGAGGGGGAGGGGCGTCAACCTTCCCACCGTGTGACACGTGCGCTATTGCGTTGGGCAGAATAGTGGTGCCAATGTGACATGATTAACCCACCTTACACCTCTCATGGACTCCCAAGTTGTGGTCCGTTTTCCACTTTGCTGTTTGAAGCATCGACGAGCCCGAGGGTGAGGTCGCAGTACGCCACGCTTTAGGACTGTTACAGAGGAAGACTGAAAGGCATTAAGCTAAATTTCGAACTTACGCGCCGCAATCGGAGACAATTACGGAGTTTCGGAAAGCTTTTTCGTTTCTCAGGGTACCGTACATCAGTAAAGTAAAACGTATAAATTCACATTCTTAACTAACCGTAAAATTTGCTTGTAAATGGCCTTAGTATGAATACGAAATTTTTAAATTAAAATTTGAACATGCCCCACAGTATCAGCCCTTTTTTGCGTAGCAAGAATTATAGAAGACCTTGGCAGGTTTATGAAGTGCTCGTCGTGTTTAGTAACAGGGGGCATGGTATACACATATACACTACTGACCATTAAAATTGCTAAATGCAGACGACAAACGGGTATTCATTGGACAAATATATTATACCAGAACGGACATGTAATTACATTTTCATGCAATTTCGGTGCATAGATCCTGAGAAATCAGTACCCATAACAACCACCTCTGGCCGTAATAACGGCCTTGATATGCCTGGGCATTGAGTCAAACAGAGCTTGGATGGCGTGTACAGGTACAGCTGCCCATGCAGCTTCAACACGATACCACAGTTCATCAAGAGTAGTGACTGGCGTATTGTGACGAGCCAGTTGCTCGGTCACCATTGACCAGACGTTTTCAATTGGTGAGAGATCTGGAGAAAGTGCTGGCCAGGGCAGCAGTCGAACATTTTCTGTATCCTGAAACGCCCGTACAGGACCTGCAACATGCGATCGTGCATTATCCTGCTGAAATGTAGGGTTTCGCAGGAATCGAATGAAGGGCAGAGCCACGGGTCGTAGCACATCTGAAATGTAGCGCCCACTGTTCAAAGTGCAGTCAATGCGAACAAGAGGTGTCTGAGGCGTGTAACCAACGGCACCCCGTGCCATCACGCCGGGTGATACGCCAGTATGGCGATGACGAATACACGCTTCCAATGTGCGTTCACCGCGACGTCGCCGAACACGGATGCGACCATCATGATGCTGTAAACAGAACCTGGATTCATCCGAAAAAAATGACGGTTTGCCATTCGTGCACCCAGGTTCGTCGTTGAGTACACCATCGCAGGCGCTCCTGTCTGTGATGCAGCGTCAAGGGTAACCGCAGCCATGGTCTCAGAGCTGACAGTCCATGCTGCTGCAAACGTCGTCGAACTGTTCGTGCAGATGGTTGTCGTTTTGCAAACGTCCGCATCTGTTGACTCAGGGATCGAGACGTGCCTGCACGATCCGTTACAGCCATGCGGATAAGATGCCTGTCACCTCGACTTCTAGTGATACGAGGCCGTTGGGATCCAGCACGGCATTCCGTATTACCCACCTGAAACTACCGATTCCATATTCTGCTAACAGTCATTGGATCTCGACCAACGCGAGCAGCAGTGTCGCGATACGATAAACCGCAATCGCGATAGGCTACAATCCGACCTTTATCAAAGTCGGAAACGTGATGGAACGCATTTCTCCTCCTTACACGAGGCATCACAACAACGTTTCACTAGGCAACGTCGGTCAACTGCTATTTGTATATGAGAAATCGATTGGAATCTTTCCTCATGTCAGCACGTTGTAGGTGTCGCCACCGGCGCCAACCTTGTGTGAATGCTCTGAGAAGCTAATCATTTGCATATCACAGCATCTTCTTCCTGTCGATAAACGGTTAAATTTCGCGTCTGTAGCACGTGATGTCATCTTCGTGGTGTAGCAATTTTAATGGACGTGTAAAACAGTTGTTGCAGAACAACGCATTGATAACTTAATCATTCCATCTTACACGCAATGAAAACGCGCCCATCCAAAGGTTGGTAAGGTACGATGTTGTGCAACAAACAGCAAGGCGCGGTAGGTGGAGCTCGCTGAGCCAGCGGGAGGTGTGTATCGTTGAATATTTAGCGCGCAAAGAGCTTAAGCCGGCACTCGAGCGCTAAAACTTCCCCCGGGCTTGCATCAATATTCAGGGGCCTACTGCCGCTAGAGAGATCAGCATATTGTGTTCTGGGTTCCATTGGCCATCGCGGATTAGGCGTGTTTGTAAAAAGTCAGTAGATGTAAGGCGAAGACCTGGCTCATGACACAGGCCCGTTCTCGCATTAGTTCAATCACGCGAAGAGCAGAATAAAGCCTAGTTCACATGAATACAGCGTGTTGCGAAACTCACTTCTCGAAACTAGCGTTGTTACAGTATCTTTCCCAGTGACACGCTTTCCATAATTCTACATCCGTTGGTTTCTTTTTTCCTGTCCCGAGGCAACAGAAAAAACGGGTAAGAAAATAATAACCAGTAGAATTAAAATTATGGAAGGCATGTGACCGGCAAACGCGCTGGGACAATGTCGCAACGGGTTTTAGGGTACCAGGGTATATTTCCAAACATCAAGGAAAGGCTATTTATGAGCGGTGTATATCCTCTAAAGGCATGATTCATAACCTGACAGGCTATGGAGCATACCACGAATATTTGTACATGATAAAGAATACGCCCCCCCATGAACCATGGACCTTGCCGCTGGTGGGGAGGCTTGCGTGCCTCAGCGATACAGATGGCCGTACCGTAGGTGCAACCACAACGGAGGGGTATCTGTGAGAGGCCAGACAAACATGTGGTTCCTGAAAAGGGGCAGCAGCCTTTTCAGTAGTTGCAGGGGCAACAGTCTGGATGATTGACTGATCTGGCCTTGTAACACTAACCAAAACGGCCTTGCTCTGCTGGTACTGCGAACGGCTGAAAGCAAGGGGAAACTACGGCCGTAATTTTTCCCGAGGACATGCAGCTCTACTGTATGATTAAATGATGATGGCGTCCTCTAGGGTAAAATATTCCGGAGGTAAAATAGTTCCCCATTCGGATCTCCGGGCGGGGACTACTCAGGAGGACGTCGTTATCAGGAGAAAGAAAACTGGCGTCCTACGGATCGGAGCGTGGAATGTCAGATCCCTTAATCGGGCAGGTAGGTTAGAAAATTTAAAAAGGGAAATGGATAGGTTAAAGTTAGATATAGTGGGAATTAGTGAAGTTCGGTGGCAGGAGGAACAAGACTTTTGGTCAGGTGATTACAGGGTTATAAATACAAAATCAAATAGGGGTAATGCAGGAGTAGGTTTAATAATGAATAAAAAAATAGGAGTGCGGGTTAGCTACTACAAACAGCATAGTGAACGCATTATTGTAGCCAAGATAGACACAAAGCCCATGCCTACTACAGTAGTACAAGTTTATATGCCAACTAGCTCTGCAGATGAAGAAGAAATTGATGAAATAAAGGAAGAGATAAAAGAAATTATTCAGGTAGTGAAAGGAGACGAAAATTTAATGGTCATGGGTGACTGGAATTCGTCAGTAGGAAAAGGGAGAGAAGGAAACATAGTAGGTGAATATATTGGGGGGAAGGAATGAAAGAGGAAGCCGCCTTGTAGAATTTTGCACAGAGCATAACTTAATCATAGCCAACACTTGGTTCAAGAATCATAAAAGAAGGTTGTATACCTGGAAGAAACCTGGAGATACTAGTAGGTATCAGATAGATTATATAATGGTAAGATAGAGATTTAGGAACCAGGTTTTAAATTGTAAGACATTTCCTGGGGCAGATGTGGATTCTGACCACAATCTATTGGTTATGAACTGCAGATTGAAACTGAAGAAACTGCAAAAAGGAGGGAACTTAAGGAGATGGGACCTGGATAAACTGAAAGAACCAGAGGTTGTAGAGAGTTTCAGGGAGAGCATAAGGGAACAATTGACAGGAATGGGGGAAAGAAATACAGTAGAAGAAGAATGGGTAGCTCTGAGGGATGAAGTAGTGAAGGCAGCAGAGGATCAAGTAGGTAAAAAGACGAGGGCTAATAGAAATCCTTGGGTAACAGAAGAAATATTGAATTTAATTGATGAAAGGAGAAAATACAAAAATGCAGTAAATGAAGCAGGCAAAAAGGAATACAGATGTCTCAAAAATGATATCGACAGGAAGTGCAAAATGGCTAAGCAGGGATGGCTAGAGGACAAATGTAAGGATGTAGAGGCTTGTCTCACTAGGGGTAAGATAGATACTGCCTACAGGAAAATTAAAGAGACCTTTGGAGAGAAGAGAACCACTTGTATGAATATCAAGAGCTCAGATGGCAACCCAGTTCTAAGCAAAGAAGGGAAGGCAGAAAGGTGGAAAGAGTATATAGAGGGTTTATACAAGGGCGATGTACTTGAGGACAATATTATGGAAATGGAAGAGGATGTAGATGAAGACGAAATGGGAGATAAGATACTGCGTGAAGAGTTTGACAGAGCACTGAAAGACCTGAGTCGAAACAAGGCCCCGGGAGTAGACAATATTCCATTTGAACTACTGATGGCCTCGGGAGAGCCAGTCATGACAAAACTCTACCATCTGATGAGCACGATGTATGAGACAGGCGAAATACCCTCAGACTTCAAGAAGAATATAATAATTCCAATCCCAAAGAAAGCAGGTGTTGACAGATGTGAAAATTACCGAACTATCAGTTTAATAAGTCACAGCTGCAAAATACTAACGCGAATTCTTTACAGACGAATGGAAAAACTGGTAGAAGCCGACCTCGGGGAAGATCAGTTTGGATTCCGTAGAAATGTTGGAACACGTGAGGCAATACTGACCTTACGACTTATCTTAGAAGAAAGATTAAGAAAAGGCAAACCTACGTTTCTAGCATTTGTAGACTTAGAGAAAGCTTTTGACAATGTTAACTGGAATACTCTCTTTCAAATTCTGAAGGTGGCAGGGGTAAAATACAGGGAGCGAAAGGCTATTTACAGTTTGTACAGAAACCAGATGGCATGAAAGGGAAGCAGTGGTTGGGAAAGGAGTAAGACAGGGTTGTAGCCTCTCCCCGATGTTATTCAATCTGTATATTGAGCAAGCAGTAAAGGAAACAAAGGAAAAATTCGGAGTAGGTATTAAAATTCATGGAGAAGAAGTAAAAACTTTGAGGTTCGCCGATGACATTGTAATTCTGTCAGAGACAGCAAAGGACTTGGAAGAGCAGTTGAACGGAATGGACAGTGTCTTGAAAGGAGGATATAAGATGAACATCAACAAAAGCAAAACGAGGATAATGGAATGTAGTCAAATTAAGTCGTGTGATGCTGAGGGAATTAGATTAGGAAATGAGACACTTAAAGTAGTAAAGGAGTTTTGCTATTTAGGGAGTAAAATAACCGATGATGGTCGAAGTAGAGAGGATATAAAATGTAGACTGGCAATGGCAAGGAAAGCGTTTCTCAAGAAGAATAATTTGTTAACATCGAGTATAGATTTAAGTGTCAGGAAGTTGTTTCTGGAAGTATTTGTATGGAGTGTAGCCATGTATGGAAGTGAACCATGGACGATAACTAGTTTGGACAAGAAGAGAATAGAAGCTTTCGAAATGTGGTGCTACAGAAGAATGCTGAAGATAAGGTGGGTAGATCACGCAACTAATGAGGAGGTATTGAATAGGATTGGGGAGAAGAGAAGTTTGTGGCACAACTTGACTAGAAGAAGGAATCGGTTGGTAGGACATGTTTTGAGGCATCAAGGGATCACAAATTTAGCATTGGAGGGCAGGGTGGAGGGTAAAAATCGTAGAGGGAGACCAAGAGATGAATACACTAAGCAGATTCAGAAGGATGTGGGTTGCAGTAGATACTGGGAGATGAAGAAGCTAGCACAGGATAGAGTAGCATGGAGAGCTGCATCGGACCAGTCTCAGGACTGAAGACCACAACAACAACAACAACAACAACAACAAAGAATACGAGAAAAATATGTGTGCATCTGGCGATATTAGTACAGCAGACTTTATTGTTATAGCGTCCAACCTACCTAGATTTGCAGACTGAAATAACGCTTTGGTACAGTAAGTGACACTGTTAGAAACAAAGACGAAAAGCACTAGGTGAACGAGATACCAAATAAGATACATGAGAGAAATCTTAGAATATATTTAGAGTCTAACCAGATGTGGTAATATTGAAATGAGTAATGCGAGTAAATGAATGTTACCGAGGATTCACCAACCTCTGGGTTAACTGCTGCATAGAGAACAACCAGAAGCAGTGGATATGTGAGTAACAATGTGGCAGCTACGACAGGATCGGCAGAATAAATGTGAAGTTGTAGGTGACTTACGTAAGTCTCCCGACAATAGCTGGGACCTGGGGTTTGTGTTGTGAACCAGTTAGGTTCCATTGATTGACTCCACTGAGACAGTGGCGTTAACTCACCCGTGACCCCATCTCAGGGCTAACGTGCTGTAGGTTCGGGATTATATGTGGATGGTATGGATTTCCTGCGACTCGGTTGTAGAGATATACGTACTGTCCACAGCGATCGGGAACTCAGTCGCACAGAAGTAATGGTAGCATGAGTCACGCATGTAGAATTTAGGAGCAGAGGTTTCCTGAGGAATATATCTTCCTCACCCAATGTTTCCCAGTGGTTAATATTGGAAACTGACAATAAGCCATCTGCTGCGATTGAAGTGTAGCTGATTAATGGTTTAAGAGTTTAGGGTGTTCCCTTTTCATTTATTATTTTACAAATTTTCTATTTTCTTTGTAATTAATTTTACTAATTACTAAAAATGCTTAAACTACATATCTTCAAGTGAATGTTAATAACAGTTGCATGTAACATTTTATAGCTACGTGAAAATACGAGCCGCATCGAATTCTAGGTGGTTGGTGTCGAAATTGTAAGCAATACTAAATAAAGAAAAACAGAGTTGCGAAGTTAGTTTCGTAAAGGCCGTCTACTCGGTTCACTTTCGACATTTTTTTGCACCGAAGGACCATTTTCATTGCTGAAATGAAAGTTGTGTCGTTTACATAGACAGTGGTGTTCAGACTTACCTGCTTGAAATCAATACAAAACAGTAAGAATAAAAGTGGTTGATTTCGCGACTGGTTAGAGAGAAAATGTCAGCTCGGGTGCTCGGTTGCGAAATTTACGTTGGTTCCTCCAGAATTTAATTCAACCACCTAAGAATGACAACAGAACAATTCACGGATCTTGAGAATTCTGTGCGTTCGAGATGCTCATGCGTCAACCATTATCGTCAAAACTGAAACTGGAGATCACAGTTCTTTTTAATGAGTGATGTTTCTTTCATTCTTCACCCTATAGTACCCGTTTCGCTTTCCAACATCCAGAGTTGACAAATTTGTAACGAATGTTTATGGTTCCACCTATTTAGTAAATCTCTTAGCTAAAATTTTCGGACATAAAGTTTTTCGCTTTGTACATGTTAAATATTCTGTTTGCACCGTTAAGTCAATCTCTTCAGGATGGCATTATATTGGAAAAACAGTATTTACAAGAGCTACCAAATGCAGGAAGGGATCGTCATTAATCTTAGATGCCTTGTTGCTTACAGGGTTCCGAGATCGTCAATACCTTGATGCCCATATAAAGGAGAATTATCTGAAGTGCAGCACTGCACAATACTTTCTTCTTGTAACGGTTACCATTAATGCCTCACAAGCACCAAAACAAACCACAATTGGCCAAACACCAAAATTTTCTTATTACCTCACTTAATGCCGCTTGTACTGAAATTTTACCTAACCTTAAGACACGCGCAGCTGATTGTTTCATTCGTGAAAGTTAGAATGTACTGAAACAATAGTTTCGTCCCAACGACTTTCGCCACATAAACTTCATTAAATTTTTAAGGGACTTCGGCATATGCAAGGTTTGGTTACTGGAGTCGGATAGGATCATTTTTGAGGCTATAGTCAGCTTATAGATAGACGTTCTTGAAAGAAGTTAGAACAGAGGAGGACTATAATATATGCCATCTATATGGAAAAGTTTCCATAACGGTACAATTAGTTTGTTTCACCAGAACATTATGGGGCTGAAAAAAGAAGGTAGCTTCTTGTGAACTAGAAGATGTTAAAAATTCTGTAGTGACAGTGTTCTGTGTCTCTCTGAACACCTTATAACGACAGGGATTGAAAAGTTAAATATAAGGAACCATAAACTAGCATCATTTTCTTGTATAGGAGTTACAACATACATAAAAGTTGGACACAATGTCAAAAATATTGATACAAGCAGTTTTTGTATAAATCAGAACTTTCAAGCAGGTGCTTGTGAATTGTCACTGTAGCTACTTGTCTTGCAATTGTAACAGTCTGCAGGTATCACGTAGGAAACTTTCACCTGTTTATGAGAAATCTAGGTGCTATATCGAGTTACCTTTCAGACAAGAAGAAAGAGTAGTTTGTGGAGATTTTAGCGTAGATTAAAAAAAATGGACAGGAAAAACTACCTGTAGTCATTATTTGGCTGTCTAAATTTTATTTCAGTGGTTAAATTTACAACTCGTGTTGACACTAATTCATAACATTTCTATAGACAGTGTTCAGGTTGAAACTGTTAATATATACCCGGTAATTAATGGACTATCTCATCATGATGCACAAGAAATGGAAATAAATAATACGCATGACACCCCTAAGGCAGGTTCATCCAAAGCAGTGAGGCTTATTAATGAGAACAGGAAACAGTGTTTTAAAAATTATTTAAGTGGTATATGTAGAAATAAACTAATGTCAAATTAAATTTATTCCATATAAAATTTATGTCAACAACTGAAAGTAGCTTTCCTGAAAAGTTATCCAGAAAATTCATTAAAAAACGAATAAACCAAGGAAAAACTAGGGGAACTAAAATCTCGTTGCTTATCATACGCATGAGACACACTCCCCTACTTCGCGATAGTACAAAACGAGATGCCCTTCTTTGAACTTTTTCGATGTTCTTCGTCAATCCTATCTGACGCGGATCGCACACCGCACAGCAGTAGTCTAGCAGAGGACGAGCAAGCATAGTGCAAGCAGTCTTTTTAATAGATGTGCTGCATATTTTAAGAGGTAAGTCAATAAAACGTAGTCTTTGGGTTGCCTGTCCCACAACATTATCTGTGTGATGGTTCCAATTAAAGGTCTGCGTAATCTTATTTAGTTGAATTGGGAGCCTTTAAATTTGTGGGATTTATCTTGTAAGTAAAATGTTACGGATTTTTTTTTTCGTACTCATGATGACCAATTTTCCTTATTCAGAGATAATTGGCACTTTTCGAACCATACAGACATCGTGCTGTGGCATCACAGCCAGACATCAAGAATTTTCCGCCATATCAAGAGAAATAATTACTAAATGACAGTTTAGTATGCTTATGTCAAAGGCAAACAGTATTAAATATTATTGGGTCCAACACCTACGTAATGCAGCCATACTTGAACCTTGTAATTAGTGCTGAGATAAAACTCACGCAAAGATAACACTGTTAGAAAATTATAAAAGGACTTGCGCGAGTGTGGAAAGCTCTCTTGTTTCTTGCTCTCTTTTTATCTTATGCTCTTACTCTCTTCTTACTGGTCTTGAATGGAATTAGGTCTTGGTCGATGAGCTGTACTAATAAAGAGAAATTTTATTTACGTGCGCGGACTGAATATTCATTTAAGCATAAAAACAAATTGTGTATTACAACTACGTTATTCGAACACCCTTCTGCATTTTAGATAGAAAGAAAACTAGATTTCATTGAGATGGAAATTAAATGCGGAAGCGATTATTTCAAAAGTCCTTTTGTGTGTAATTACTGTTTGCATATTAAATTTGTTTCTCGATGTACGATAGTTTCTTTTAATACAGTTAGTACGAAAGTAAAAATAGGGAAAATACGAAACGAATCGTTTCCAATCTGTGGGCCATAGCCATTTTGCAGTTCAAAAGTAAATGGATGTTAACAGTACTACGATCATTCTTCATTTTAAAGAAAGTAAATGAGATTAAGCAAAAGACTATCAGGCCCCAGTTTTCTTACAACGATACCGCCAAAGATAGTTTTCAGAAAAAAAATTGCGTAACAGTTCATGCTTTTGAATATCTCATACACAATATAAAGCAAATTTCACGCAATTGCACGCGGTAGTGTTACAGTGTCTAAATCATTTTGCACTCGGCTTTGACCTTCTGATGACTTAACAAGGCGATAAATGAGAGCCTCATCTGCAAACCATCTAAGAAGCTGCTCAGATTGTGTCCTAAATCGTTTATGCTGATCAAGAAGAGGAGAGGACCTCTAACACTTCCCTGGGGAACACCGGATGTCACTTCCATTTTACTTGATAATTTTCCGTCGTGTACTACGTCCTGTGACCTCCCTGAGAGGAAATCGCGAATCCAGCCGCACAACTGTAGCGATACTCCATAGGCTCGCAATTTGATTAGAACTCTCTTGTGAGGAACGGTATCAAAATCCTTCTGGAAATCTAGGAATATGGAATCAAGGTGAGATCCCCTGTCGATAACACTCGTCACTTCATGCGAATAAAGAGGTAGTTGTGTTGCACAACAACGATATTTTCTGAATCCGTGCTATGTGTCAATAAATCTTTATCTTCGATGTAATTCATTAAGTTCGAACACAGTATACTGAACGGTATTATTACAGATTTGTTGTGCTACCACCGGTTTCGTTCCTAGAACATCTTCTGAGGTTATCATTAATCGTTAAATGAACGTGTATTGATTCTCCTGGAAATTTTCTTGAAATGTTTTATGATATTAAATGTGGCTCTCAGAATCATTTGAGTCCATAAACGCTTTACAGTTGTTGAATTTCGACGAACGGCAGCAGTAATATTGCGGAACGATGAACGGCAGTCCCTCAGTAAGCCACGATCCTGCCGCTGTGGAATAACGCCACGTGCTGGTACGCGTCTGTCTTTCTTCCACATGGCATAACAAAATCATCTCAGAAACAACATTCAAATGAAATTTCTGAAGGAGATACCCACTGTGTAATCTTTCCTTGCGTACAAAATGTAGATACCTGCTACGTGCGATTGTCCCGGAATGATAATCATTTGCATATCCAAGCGTGTAACACACTTCACAGTAGTTAGACGTTCCTTGTACGCCCCTTTATGCTGTTGTATTTTTAATGGCCATCAGTGTAGTTGTTATAAGCCAGGACTGATCCAAACGCAGATGAAAATGAGTTGTCTACTGTAAATGAAGAATGCTCCAAAAAGGTAAGCTACGAGATCTGGAAGTCTCTCTTAAAGAGTGCCGTATTATTTACGAATGAATGATGAAACATATTTTAAGCTATTTTTGCTAGTTTCTCAAGTTCACAGAAAATCGCTGCTAAAGTCAAAATCGCCTTCACAATGTTTCGATCGTGAAAATACTAAAGATGGGAGTACTAGCTTGGTTGTCAATAAACGACTAACGTGGAAATCTATATAAAAAAAGATCCGAAATACTTCCAATAAAGTAATGTAATAAGAGAACGTTATACCATGTATGTGTATGGTGTCTGTTCTTTTGGGTATGTCCGAAAGAACAGACGCTCTGGTGGATCATGACAGCCGTGAAGAATGAAAATTCAATCAATTGCAAACATCAACTGCGTACGGGACGTTGATAGAAATCAAGGGGGAGAGTTTAAAATGTGCACCCACCCGGGAATCGAACCCGGGATCTCCTGCTTACTAGGCAGGCGCTCTAACCTCCCTTTTTTTTCTGATCTCATTTTGTTCGTTGTTGTTCGTTGCATTTATTCGGGGAGGACGCCCCATGACACCGGTTCAAGCTCACAGTTGATCCGTTCACTCAGTTTTATTATTATTATTATTATTATTATTATTATTATTATTACAGAGGGCAGCTAACCCTCTGACCGAAGACGCTGAGCTACCATGCCGGCAACACCTACGCCACCGAGGACATAGGAATCAGCGCGGCTCCGCGGACTTATCCCAAGCACGTCCCCCCCCCCCTCCCCAGTAGACCCACATTCTCAGCTTACTACAGACACTACGAAAGTAGTGATGCTCCCTGCTCATTAATCTCAGTGATCGTGGCAAGGCCTATTCCTGCATGAGTTCGAACGTATGTGTGCATCCGCACAGAAATGATCCTTAGCTTGTGATCGCCGTATTTATGTGTGTATGCTGTCACGAACCACCATGGTGTCTGTTCTTTCGTGTCCGAAAGAACAGACACCATACACAAATAATTACGGCGATCACAAGCCAAGGACCATTTCTGTGCGGATGCACACATACGCTCGAACTCATGCAGGAATAGGCCTTGCCACGATCACTGAGATTAATGAGCAGGGAGCACCACTACTTTCGTAGTGTGTGGAGTAAACTGAGAATGTGGGTCTGCTGACGTGATGGGGGGGGGGGGGGGGTGACGTGCTTGTGATAAGTCCGCGCAAATTCCTTTATCCTCGTTGGCTTAGGAGCTACAGCGTGTTCGGTCAGAGAGTTAGCGCCCTCTGTAATAAAAAACTGAGTGAATGGATCGACGAACTTGAACAAGCGTCATGAAACGTCCGCTCCGACTAAATACAACGACCGGTAACGAACAAACTGAGATCAACTAAAAAAAGAAAAGAAGGGGGAGAGGTTAGAGCGCCTGCCTCATAAGCAGGAGATCCCGGGTTCGAATCCCGGTGGGGCACACATTTTCAAATCTCCCCGTTGATTTCTATCAACATCCCGTGCACAGATGATGTTTGTAATTCATTGAAATTTCGTTGCACTCTCTGTTTTACTGGAAATAAAAGAAGAGACAGATTCTCAAAAATATTAAATGAACGACGAGATGGGCCGACTTGGTGTCCGCCACCTCAGGCGGCTGCGCTAACGTCACTGCTCGACGCCTGACTTTCTACACTATGCGATCGAAAGTATCCGGACGCCTATGAGTGAACATCAATTGTTCCTCTGGCGTACGCAGTACACAATACTGTAAGATGTGTTCACATCCTTCCCTATTTAGCGTTTTCCTAAGGGCAACAAGGAGACCAAACCCGAACCACGAAAAAGAAACCCATTCCGTAACACGTAGTACAGCGTGATTCATCATTCCAAATCACTCATATCCAGTTATCTACTGTCCCGTGGAGTCGCTCGTAACATCACCACAAGCGTAGCTTAGCGTTGACTACAGATGTATGTGCTGCTCGATCATTGCATCCCTCTCCGTAAGGTACTATGGGACCAAACTGCTGAGGTCATCGGTCCAAAGGCTTACACACTACTTAATCTAACTTATACTAACGACAACACACACACACACACACGTACACACACACACACACACATGCCCGAGGGAGGACTCGAACATCCGACGGGGCAGCCGCACGAACCGTGACAAGACGCGCTTAGACCTTTCGGCTACCCCGCGCGACGCATCCCTCTCTTTTTAACTCTCTACACACAAATTTTGTGTTCTCCGGACCTCAAAAATAATTGCTTGAACTAATTTCTTGCAATCGCCCTCCGCACTGCTCGACTGTTCATCCCTGTCAGTACGTGAGATCTGCCCAGTCTTGGTTTTTGTTTGGCTGTCCTTTCGATCACCCATTTGCAGTCATATCACCAACTGCCGACCTGAGCATCTTTAAAAGAGCTGAAATGTCTTTAATGGATTTGTTTCGCACAAAGGAAACTCCCCATCGCAACGCCCCCCCCTTACCTCCCCCCCCCCCCAGATTTAGTGGTAAAATGCCCCACTGGATAGCCCTCAAAAACTGAATGCAGATAATACACGAAAACAAGAAGAAGGTATACTGAACTGTGAACAAAGAAGCAAAACAGAAACAGTGAACTGTCCAAGCTCAACATGGGGAGCATCAAGAGAACTGCAAGAACCACGGAGTCATGGGTACGCAGTCACGGTGTTGGACCGAGAAGTGGGACATCCGTGTTAAAATCTCCCTAGTGGGCCTTTTTTTCACAAATATATAAACTGTTCGTCTGTTTACTGTATTCAAATTTGTGCCTGTGTCATGGTTTAATGTCCGTTTGCATCAGCGGGGTATAGGTATAGGACTTCCAGACGTACGTATCTCCTATTTGTACTACGCTAGTACAACATGTTAGGATTCTTGCATTCCGTTTTGGAAGTTTCGAACCTTGAATTCCTTTTTTGTAACATAGTTCACAGCCGTTTATTTGTTGTTTTCATTTCTGTGAGAGGACTATGAGGCATCTCGCCTGCTGTCATCATTCATCACATTTATTTGAAACGGTAATACACTACTGGCCATTAAAATTCCTACACCACGAAGATGACGTGCTACAGACGCGAAATTTAACCGACAGGAAGAAGATGCTGTGATATGCAAATGATTAGATTTTCAGAGCATTCACACAAGGTTCGCGCCGGTGGCCACACCTACAACGTGCTGACATGAGGAAAGTTTCCAACCGATTTCTCACACACAAACAGCAGTTGACCGGCGTTTCCTGGTGAAACGTTGTTGTGATGCCTCGTGTAATGAGGAGAAATGCGTACCATCACGTTTCCGACTTTGATAAAGGTCAGATTGTAGACCATCGCGATTTCGGTTTGTCGTATCGCGACATTGCTGCTCGCGTTGGTCGAGATCCAATGACTGTTAGCAGAATATGGAATCGGTTGGTTCAGGAGGGTAATACGGAACGCCGTGCTGGATCCCAACGGCCTCGTATCACTAGCAGTCGAGATGGCAGGCATCTTATTCGCATGGCTGTAACGGATCGTGCAGCCACGTCTCGATCCCTGAGTCAACAGATGGGGACGTTTGCAAGACAACAACCATCTGCACTAACAGTCCGACGATGTTTGCAGCAGCATGGACTATCAGCTCGGAGACCATGGCTGCAGTTACCCTTGACGCTGCATCACGGAAAGTAGCGCCTGCAATGGTGTACTCAACGACGAACCCGGGGCACGAATTGCAAAACGTCATTTTTTCGGATGAATCCAGGTTCTGTTTACAGCATCATGATGGTCGCATCCGTGTTTGGCGACATCGCGGTGAACGCACATGGAAGCGTGTATTCGTCATCGCCATACTGGCGTATCACCCGGCCTGATGGTATGGGGTACCACTGGTTACACGTCTCGGTCACCTCTTGTTCGCAGTGACGGCACTTTGAACAGTGGACGTTACATTTCAGATGTGTTACGACCCGTGGCTCTACCCTTCATTCGATCCCTGCGAAACCCTACATTTCAGCAGGATAATGCACGACCGCATGTTGCAGGTCCTGTACGGGCCTTTCTGGATACAGAAAATGTTCGCCTGCTGCCCTGACCAGCAAATTCTCCGGTCTCTCACCAATTGAAAACGTCTGGTCAATGGTGGCCGAGCAACTGGCTCGTCACAATACGCCAGTCAGTACTCTTGATGAACTGTGGTATCGTGTTGAAGCTGCATGGGCAGCTGTACCTGTACACGCCATCCAAGCCCTGTTTGACTCAATGTCCAGGCATATCAAGGCCGTTATTACGGCCAGAGGTGGTTGTTCTGGGTTCTGATTTCTCAGGATCTATGCACCCAAATTGCGTGAAAATGTAATCACATGTCAGTTCTAGTATAATATATTTGTTCAATGAATACCCGTTTACCATCTGTATTTCTTCTTGGTATAGCAATTTTAATGGGCACTAGTGTATATTCTTACCACATTACCCACATTCTCTAACCAATGGATGGTATGACAATTGCCAGGACTACAGACACGTCAATAACCAGACGGAAACTTCACAAATTTGTAACAAAAATGGCAAACGAGGACCCACTTGGCAGTCCGTCACCTTGACCACACAAGCACGACACCGTGGTTCCTGCAGTTCGCTTGATGTTGCACATCTTGAGCTTGAACCGTCCATTGTTACAGTTTTGCTCCTTTTTTCACAGTTCAGTACACCTTCTTACTGTTTTCATCCTTAATCAGTGTTCAGTTTTTGACGAGATATCCACTTGGCCATTTTACCACTACATCTGAGGGGGTTGCAATGGGGAGTTTCCCTCGTTAGTGACCAAGCTATTTTGGTGTTACCGCTTCGCTACAGACAACTCAATACTCCCCGCCTCACTTTATACTGGCGGGCCCGCCCCTCGTGAGATGTAGTGGTCACTTCGCGTTATATAGGGGTCTCAGGGTACTTTTGACCAGATAGTATGTTCGGAAAATGGGCGGCGGTTCTGCAACAAAGCAATTAGTGCTGCTACATTACGTTACATGGTATTAATTTTTTCCAGTTCACAAAATATGTTCAGAGAGCCCGTCACGTCGTTTCACTGACTGTGTCACTCTTTCGAATGTTCCAGGCTGTAGCTGAATCACGGACGGGCTACATGCACACCTTGCTCAAAGTATCTGAGAATCAGATGCCTGCAGAAGTATGAAAACAGTGAGGCTTAAGTCTGACAATGGAACTGGCCAAGCGCAAGAGCCTTCTCGTCCTACCCAGCTCCTGGGGTAGATGATGCTGAAGTGTTGACGAAAGAAGGTTAGAAAGTGGCCTGGTTCTCCCTTGTGTGTCAGCCACATAACCTGTCTTATTACTAAAGGTACATTCTCCAACAAAAGAGGCAGAGAGTTCTGGAACAACTGAACATATGTGCAGCCTTTAACAAGGCGTTTTGACAAAACAAATGGCGTAAATATTGATGGCAAACCGTTGCTGACGGAACGATTCAAGCACTTTCCCTAGATTTTCTGTATCCTAAACAATGGGTCAGGGATTTTCACCTGCCTCGAGATGACTGGGTGTTTGTGTTGTCCTCATCATTTCATCATCATCCAGGAAAGTGGCGAAATTGGAATGAGCAAAGGTTGGGCAATTGTACGGGCGCTGATAACCACGCAGTTGAGCGCCCCACAAAACCAAACATCATCATCATCATCCTAAACATGACGGTTGTGTACCGGGTGATCAAAAAGTCAGTATAAATTTGAAAACTTAATAAACCACGGAATAATGTAGATAGAGGTAAAAATTGACACACATGCTTGGAATGACATGGGGTTTTATTAGAACCAAAAAAACACCCCATATTGCTAGACGCGTGGAAGATCTCTTGCGCGCGTCGTTTGGTGGTGATCGTGTGCTAAGCCGCCACTTTCGTCATGCTTGGCCTCCCAAGTCCCCAGACCTCAGTCCGTGCGATTATTGGCTTTGGGGTTACCTGAAGTCGCAAGTGTATCGTGATCGACCGCCATCTCTAGGGATGCTGAAAGACAACATCCGACGCCAATGCCTCACCATAACTCCGGACATGCTTTACAGTGCTGTTCACAACTACAGCTATTGTCGAGGAATGATGGTGGACATATTGAGCATTTCCTGTAAAGAACATCATCTTTGCTTTGTCTTATTTTGTTACGCTAATTATTGCTATTCTGATCAGATGAAGCGCCATCTGTCGGACATTTTTTGAACGTTTGTAATTTTTTTCGGTTCTAATAAAACCCCACGTCATTCCAAGAATGTGTGTCAATTTGTACCTCTCTATCTACATTATTCCGTGATTTATTCAGTTTTCAAATTTATACTGACTTTTTGATCACCCGGTACTTCTATGATGCCATCTGTACCTAGGGACGGCTAATCATCGGAAAGTACTGACAAAAGAAATCCCATAAAGATGGTGAAGTACTGCAATTGAAAGCGCCAAAAGCTTTCCTGTGGAGAAACATCTGCTGCCGATAATCTCTGCGCACGTTGAAGGTGCTAGGGCCAGCATCTTATTTCATGCAAGATACAAAACACTCGATGCTCGCGGGCAACGTGCCTCGGCAGTGTAGTGGTGTTGCTCGCAGGATCGCTTAGAGCCTATTGTTCGAGACCTGGTGTAGCAAAATTTCGTGGCCGCCCAGGTTATTCATCTAATTCTGGAAACTTAAAACAGCTGTTGCATTTGTAGATCTAACCGCTGCATACAATACTGTGTGGAGGCATGGTCTTCTTAGCAAGATACTTGAGAATACCCTTGCCAGACCTTGTACAAATTACTAAGTGATATGCTCAGCAATAGAACCTTTGAAGTTCACCTAGAAGGAAAGAAGAGTCGAACCATTGTTTCAAACAACGGCTTACCGCAAGGTTCTGTATTGGCACCATTACTTTTCAATGTGTACATAAGCGACTTACCAACAACAAATTCGCGGAAGTTCTGTTATGCAGATGACATGGCCCTGGCTGTGCAACATGAAAGTTTTGAACAGTGTGAAAACTCCCTTACCCAAGACCTCGGAGTAATTGGTAAATATTTCAGATCTTGGAGATTAATTCCTAACCCAATTAAGTCGGAAGTTACAGTGTTTCATCTAAAAAAGCAACAGGCAACCCGACTCCTTGACGTTACCTTTGCTGGTAGAAAGTTCAAGCATAACCCAAACTGGGTTAAGTATTAAACTGGATAGATCGCTTACATTCAAACCACACCTAATAGATACTGCTGCTAAGATACGTACAAGAAATAATATTATTCAAAAGCTCGCCAATACTAGCTGGGGAGCTGATGTACATACTCTGAAGATTTCTTCTGTGGCGCTGGTATACTCTGTTGCGGAATATTGCAGCCCTGTTTGGCTTAACAGCAGCCGCACGTCTAAAGTGGATACTCAACTAAACAATACCATGAGAACCATAACTCTGGTACCATTAAATCCACCCCACTACCGTGGCTTCCTGTTCTCTGCAGTATAGCTCCACCACATCTTAGGCGGCAAACCGCCTTAGTTAATGAATGGCGTAAAATCTCCTCCAATACCAACCTTCCAATCCATCAGGACTTTGCCTCAAATCTTTTCCGACTAAGATCTAGAAGACCACCATGGAGAACAGCTCAAAACCCTATGCCTACGTCTTACGATGCTATGGATTCATGGAAAAATGAATGGTCTCAGACCGGACTATCCAAGAACTGCAATGAAACATCACCTGGTGGAAACCTACCTGGTACAGACCTGCCAAGAACTTGGGTTATACTCAATAGACTCAGAACTGGTCATGGCACAAGTGGCGAGATGCTCTGCAGATGGGGCATACGAGATTCACCACAGTGCGATTGTGGACATCCAGAGCAAACGATCCAGCACTTCATTCAGGAATGCCCTAAACGTGCGTTTAAAGGATCCATTCGAGAACTGTATGCAGCCTCCCCTGCAGCCGTCGAGTGGATGGAAAACCTAGACATGGAACTTTACAGAGACTCTATAGATTCCATATATGTGACTGCTGAATGACCTTATAGCAACAATTTCTATATGATAATTTTATCTTATCTATGACAAGATACCTTATTGTAACAACCTGCGTATGCCTACTTTATCCTTAATTGAATGTCCATAAGACGTGACATTATTTATGTGTTATAATGTATGTTGATTTTATCTTTATCTGTCTGTATGTATTTAAACATGAAACCATTTGTACTTGAAAACCACATATACTAAATAAATAAATCTAATTCTTGGAAAACATCATTAGCATACTCGTGCGACTGCGTGTTCAAAAGTAATTCCTCCCAACCCTTCGAGCTTTTTAAATGAAACAAACGTTGTTAACATTCTACATCTTAATACTTCATGTCTACATATTTTCAGACCTCTGCCGCTGGAGGGCTCCGAGTTGTAGCGTGTAGCATGGCGGTGTGTAACGTAACTACACTCCTGGAAATGGAAAAAAGAACACATTGACACCGGTGTGTCAGACCCACCATACTTGCTCCGGACACTGCGAGAGGGCTGTACAAGCAATGATCACACGCACGGCACAGCGGACACACCAGGAACCGCGGTGTTGGCCGTCGAATGGCGCTAGCTGCGCAGCATTTGTGCACCGCCGCCGTCAGTGTCAGCCAGTTTGCCGTGGCATACGGAGCTCCATCTCAGTCTTAGCACTGGTAGCATGCCGCGACAGCGTGGACGTGAACTGTATGTGCAGTTGACAGACTTTGAGCGAGGGCGTATAGTGGGCATGCGGGAGGCCGGGTGGACGTACCGCCGAATTGCTCAACACGTGGGGCGTGAGGTCTCCACAGTACATCGATGTTGTCGCCAGTGGTCGGCGGAAGGTGCACGTGCCTGTCGACCTTGGACCGGACCGCAGCGACGCATGGATGCACGCCAAGACCGTAGGATCCTACGCAGTGCCGTAGGGGACCGCACCGCCACTTCCCAGCAAATTAGGGACACTGTTGCTCCTGGGGTATCGGCGAGGACCATTCGCAACTGTCTCCATGAAGCTGGGCTACGGTCCCGCACACCGTTAGGCCGTCTTCCGCTCACGCCCCAACATCGTGCAGCCCGCCTCCAGTGGTGTCGCGACAGGCGTGAATGGAGGGACGAATGGAGACGTGTCGTCTTCAGCGATGAGAGTCGCTTCTGCCTTGGTGCCAATGATGGTCGTATGCGTGTTTGGCGCCGTGCAGGTGAGCGCCACAATCAGGACTGCATACGACCGAGGCACACAGGGCCAACACCCGGCATCATAGTGTGGGGAGCGATCTCCTACACTGGCCGTACACCACTGGTGATCGTCGAGGGGACACTGAATAGTGCACGGTACATCCAAACCGTCATCGAACCCATCGTTCTACCATTCCTAGACCGGCAAGGGAACTTGCTGTTCCAACAGGACAATGCACGTCCGCATGTATCCCGTGCCACCCAACGTGCTCTAGAAGGTGTAAGTCAACTACCCTGGCCAGCAAGATCTCCGGATCTGTCCCCCATTGAGCATGTTTGGGACTGGATGAAGCGTCGTCTCACGCGGTCTGCACGTCCAGCACGAACGCTGGTCCAACTGAGGCGCCAGGTGGAAATGGCATGGCAAGCCGTTCCACAGGACTACATCCAGCATCTCTACGATCGTCTCCATGGGAGAATAGCAGCCTGCATTGCTGCGAAAGGTGGATATACACTGTACTAGTGCCGACATTGTGCATGCTCTGTTGCCTGTGTCTATGTGCCTGTGGTTCTGTCAGTGTGATCATGTGATGTATCTGACCCCAGGAATGTGTCAATAAAGTTTCCCCTTCCTGGGACAATGAATTCACGGTGTTCTTATTTCAATTTCCAGGAGTGTAGGTTGCTGTGTGACAGTTCGTCCACACATCGAGCATCCTGTCCTTCAGCACGGCAAAGCCAGATCACACATGAGCGCTGCGACGTTTGCAACCATCCGACGCGCCGGGTTCACTGTCATCGCTCATTCTCCACACAGACCCAATTGGACCCGTCCGATTTCCGTCTGTACCCAAAACTTAAAGAAATCCGTCTATGACTTCACTTTGATAGTGATGAAGCAGAGGTGAGGTTGTCGTTCCGTCAACAAAGTCAAACATTCTACAGTGACAGAATTAACAAACAGGTTTCTCATTGGGAGAGATGTGTTCGTCGCTAGGGTGACTACGCTGAGAAATAAACGTGCGGACATGAACAATAAAGATGTAGAATGTTAATAATGTTTGTTTTATTTAAATAACTTTAAGAGTTTCACATCGCAGGCATTACTTTGCAGCACGCCCTCACACTAGTTACTAGTTGTTTTAAAGGTTATTATTATCAGTACCTTATCGAATGAATGAGTTGCTGTCTTCAGTCGAAAGACAGGTTTTATACTGCTCTCCATTCTAATCTATGCTGTGGAAGTCGCTTCATCTCTCTATAACTACTGCAGCCTATATACATTTGATCCTGCTTACTGTATCAGAGCCTTGGTTTCCGTGTAGAATTTCCCTCCTCTCCCCCCCCCCCCCCTTAGCCAAGCCACCAACACTTCTCTCAGTTATTAAACTAACAATTCCTTCATGTCACAAAATGTGTTCTGACAACCGATCCCTTGTTTTAACCAAGTTGTACCACAAATTGTTTCTACCCAGTTCTATTTAGTACCTCCTCCGCACCAGTTATATGATCTATCCAATTAGTCTTCAAAATTCTTCTGAAGCACCGCATTTCAAAAGTTTCTATTTTCTTCTTTTCTGAACGGTTTATTCTCCACATTTCACTTCCGTTCAACGCTCACTCCAGATAAACGACTTCAGAAAGGTCTGCCTAACATTTCGAAGATAGTAAATGTCTCTTTTTCAGAAATGCTTTTCTTGCTGTTTCTAGTCTGTATTTTATATCCTCTCTAGTCCGACCATCATCAGTCATTTTTCAGACCAAGTAGTAAAATTTCTTGACTACTTTTAGTGTCTCATTTCCTAATCTAATTCTCTCAGCATCGCGTGATTTAATTCGACTACACTGTATGATCCTTGATTTACTTTGTTGATGTTCATCAT
Source organism: Schistocerca cancellata (assembly GCF_023864275.1). Taxonomy (NCBI): domain Eukaryota; kingdom Metazoa; phylum Arthropoda; class Insecta; order Orthoptera; family Acrididae; genus Schistocerca; species Schistocerca cancellata. The sequence goes on along the minus strand of NC_064631.1, from coordinate 294,203,782 downwards.
ACAACACTGACTCAAGACACTACTCATTCCATTGAACTGTTCTTCCAAGTAAATGGCAAACCTAAAGTTTCTGTTTCTTCTCCCTGAACTTTAAGTCCCTTTCCTAATTTTTCATTGGTTTCCTGAGGCATGAATAATTATGATAACTGGATCGAGCTGGGTTTCGATTGTCCAGTGCTTTCGATCTAAATTCTTGTGTGTTTCGTCTATGGAGAGTGAATACGTGAAAACTGTACTTTGATTTTTTTTCAGAAGCTCCAACTGCTTTGTTTATTTCCCTGCTTTGACATATTTTACGTATTATTTATGCAAACTTTATGGGTGTTCATGCTCTCTATCCTGAGCCCATAAGCATACACTGTCATATCAGTCATCGCCTTTCTCCATTGGGCTTTTTCGCGAGTGTATACTTTTCTAAAACGGAGAATATTAGCACATTCACTTGGCCTCTGTGTCTGACTGCATGAGATATACAAACTGGCCGAATAGCCACACACAAACATAACCTGGGGCCGTTATGTGCGTAGACTGCACTGACGGAGCAACAGGTTTCGTCCCCCCTGACCCCAGCTGCCGGCAGACGTGTACAGATGTCCAGTGTGCAGCCTGTACTCCGTCATGCTGGAACCACGTGTTGCTGCTCTACGTGAGGCGCTCATCCCCCGAGATTGGCAGGGAGGAGCTGTTTCTTAAAAACTAGGCAGGAACTAGCTTGCGAAATAACATCTACCTACTCACGAGCCACAAAATTACATTGTATATTCTATTTTATGATGATTTCGTTCAAATGAAATTACTGTCTGTAAGTGTTTTGTGGAATTCTTTTGTTTGAAACACTGCTGGATCATCTTTTTTTTTTTTTTTTTTTTTGCTGGTATACAAGATAGATACAGGGTGCTCAGAAACGATCTGAAAGCTAGTAAGGGTTTGCAGGGTAGGCCGCGCTGACAAGGGGAAGGCCTCGAGACACGGCCAACCGATTCGGCTCAGATTTGGCAGGTCGTTTGTGTACAAGCTAAAACGAAGGAATCTAAGATATTTTGGGTCAACACCTCGCGTTTTTGAGAAAATCACCCCTAAAGTTTATGACGAGCAATCAATTCACAATTGGCGGTATCGATTGATAATTGTAAATAGAGAATTTTTTATCATCAGGTATGGGGTCCGAAAACGCATAATTTTCCAGAAATCGAGGAAAGAAACTTTTACAACTGCCGCTTCTGTACCCACATGGTAAACGCTTTTCGCCGACAGCACCGATTGCGCAACGGCCAAGGTAAGTGGCTGGGAATCAGAGAACCCGGCTTTGAATCTCGAAGAAACCTAGCGGATGTTCTTTTCGTTTGTATTTTTCCGTATCTCAATTGATACGTATAGGAGGGTTAATAAGGTAAGTAAATCAATAAGAAATGATAATAATAAGGTAGGCAAATAAATTTCTCAAACCTCTTGGGATAGTAAACAACTAAAATGTTACTCCAGGTCACTTTACAATGGCTCTTCCGGTCACTTTTACGTGTCCTCACTTTTCTTTGAACAACTAGATGGATGGTACTTGTCATTTAAACATTCGAAACAAATATACTCAACGGCACCAAGAACATCTAATGAATGCAATCTTTCGACAGCTACACTGTTCCTTCCGAAGAGTCGGCGGAAAACAAACTTGGTTTACATTTAAAAATATGTCTTTTTCGGGAATTAATTTTGATACATACCACGCACACGATATCATTGCCTGAAAAATCGGTACTGAAAGTTGGTTATGAATTATGCTGTGAATAGTTATTGCATCCGTGCGGTAGCGCAATTCCCGCTGGGTTTCCAGAAGCACACTGCAATTCTGAAGCCTGGAAACAAAGTTTTTAACCTGGCGATAGAAATCAACATCACACGGCTTGCACACAGGTGTGCAGTTTGGCGATATTACTTTTACTGTGCACGTCGGCTGACCCTCGCCATCTACAAACATTGTGTCGTATATTGTAGTATTATTTGTCTTCTCCAGGAATCCAATATTAGACAAAACTTGTTATCAGAAACGTATGGTTTTAAAACATTCTCAAGAAATGTTCTGTAAATCTCATTCGTCAGTTTCCCGGATATGGAGCAGGTAATGTAAACATTTTTTCAACGAGTCGGTTAAACGATTGACCTCTTCTACAACCCGAGGACCAAATGTAACATTCGGTTCTTGTAAACACAGCAAAACCTTAGGCAACAATTTTCCAGAGGCTGCGATGACATATTGCGCCGTGTACGAATGCGTTAGTTTTTTTTACTGCCAACTGCGACAAGGGTTCGTTTTTCTCCCTTATGCGATAACGCGCGTCGAATGTTCATCCAATAATCGCATCCTGTTAGATCGGTGTTGATCACGTAATCACGATTAGAACCAGTGATAAGTTACGCCGTTTGCGCGCTGAAAAGACGAATTTTATACTCTGATTTGAAAATTCTTGGCCAAGATAATGATGCAGCAAACGTAAAATCCTTTTTGCCGTATACTGAAGCGCTGCACCTGCAGGCCGCTTCTGAAGTATTCTCGTTGTTACATCCTCGTTACGACAACGAGATTCGACAGATCGGTCGTATGTCCACTTATTTATCGCCTGGTTGTTGTCATGTTTTGTCCCTCCTTTAACGATATCACTTTCCCACAATTTCAAGTCCTTCTTTCTTTTCAGGGCTGTTGTTGCTCCATTCTTTTGCAGTGTTTGTAAGTTCCAATTTCGATGATTCCTGGCTAGTGCTACCGCCTTTACTTTTACTTCAAGGGGTATAGTGCCGTAGTTCAGTCGTTTAGTAACCGGTTTGTAATACTCGTCGAGAACAGATGAAGCACATATTCCCAGTGACGTGGAGATCTCCAAAGTGACATGACCATTTTGCGATTCACTAGTCGGAGTATCTTCCACTGAATCACCTTCTGCTTCGTCTTCATGGTATAGTACTTCAGTATCAACAAAAGTCATTTCGTTCGTCAGCTCCAAAAATCGCTCGACGATAGCCGCTCCTTCAATCTGGAATGCCGAGAAACAGAACTGCCTGCTTCCGGTAGTGCATTGATAATGCATCTGTCTTGCAACACTTTCACAAACCAACACACAGCGTCGGTAACTTCCCGCTTACCATCGTCTGTGACAGGATCCCAACTATAATACAGCGCTAGACGACGGGTGTACATCCTCCATTATTCAGATTACGCACCTGAAAGATATGACACAACAAACAATAACTAGTTACTACGGCATAAACAGACGAGCTAATTGGTTCAAATGGCTCTGAGCACTATGGGACTAAACATCTATGGTCATCAGTCCCCTAGAACTACTTAAACCTAACTAACCTAATGACAGCACACAACACCCAGTCATCACGAGGCAGAGAAAATCCCTGACCCCGCCGGGAATCGAACCCGGGAACCCGGGCGTGGGAAGCGAGAACGCTACCGCACGGCCACGAGCTGCGGACAGACGAGCTAATTACTACAAACTACATACAGTACTCGTCATATGTTACTTACGGAAGAACACTGTACGCATTCACAAAACGTATTTCATTCGGCGAATTAACGATGGAAAAATCACTACAAGTATCCGCGAGGTTCGCAGCAGCCTAATGACGGAAAACAACTCTTTCCCATTGACTTCTGTAAGGCTCGTGCTGGACACCTTCACTCTTCCAGGTTCACAACTATGATATGACGAAGAGGCAACCGGGACAACATAACTCTCCCCGCGTGCATTCTATCCCGTGCCTCGCTGTAAACAAGCGTCGCGCGGTTGGCTATCTGTGATCCCTCGTGAGGAATTCGCAGCACTCCTATTCGGAGTTGTTTTCATGTGACAAGGCTTAAAAGTTTAATACTTTACTAACTCACGCCGTTTGGGAAATTAGTTTGCTATCTTATTATTATCATTCCTTATTGATTTACTTACCTTATTAATTCTCCTATCCCTATCAATTGAGATATGGAAAAATACAAACGAAAAAAATAACATCCGCCAGGTTTCTTCGAGATTGGAACCCGAGTTTTCCTATTCCCAGCCAGTTACCTTGGCCGTTGCGCAATCGGTGCTGTCGGCGAAAAGCGTTTACCATGTGGGTACAGAAGCGGCAGTTGTAAAAGTTTCTTACCTCGATTTCTGGAAAAGTTTGCGTTTGTGGACACCATACCTGATAATGAAAAATGCTCTATTTACAATAATCTATCGATCCCTCCAATTTTGAGTCGACTGCTCGTCATAACCTTTAGGGGTGACTTTCTCAAAATTGCGGGGGTGTTGACCCAAAATATCTTAGAGTCCTTCGTCTTAGGTTGTACACAAGCGACCTGCCAAATCTGAGCCGAATCGGTTGGTCGTGTCTGAGGCCTTCCCCTTGTGAGAAATAACTGTTAAGAAAAAAAAAAATCGATTCGTTGCCCAGTTCCGAGTTAATTAGCACTGAAGTTAGCCAGTCAGACCGTTGCACGTGCAAATTCAAGCGGCACGCCAGACACGGTGTCGCCAAACGTGTTCTTCGTTTGGTTTCCTAAAACCGAACAAGAGAGCGACGTAAAAGTTGGCCATAGTACGGTAGTTAGTAGCCAACCCTAACCAGAGGCTGGGCAGTCTCATGGGGTATCATCTACGCTATGAGAAACAACTGACACTAATAGTATCTGGCAGGCCGTTTGAATTTGAACGCGCAACCGCCTAATTGGCTAACCTCCTTACTAATTAGCTCGGGAATGGCGCAACATATCGAATTTTTTTCTTAACTGTTTCTACCCACCTTGTATGGACAGAACACACACTCTCAGATTCAAGTAGAATGTAATAATGACAATTCCGAAGAAGGCACGTGCTGACAGGCGTGACTATTACAGAACAATAACTTTCAATAAGTCATGGTTGCAAAATATTCACAGGAATAGTGCACTGAACAATCGACAAGAACTGGTGAGGCCGATCTCGGGCAAGATCAGTTTAGGTTCAGGAGCAATGTACTAACACGCGGGGCAGTTCTGAACCTGTGACATACCTCCGAAGATAGGTTGAAGAAAGGCAAACCTACGTTTATAGCATTTGTAGATTCAGAGAAAGCTTTTGATACTGTTGGCTGGAATACACCCTCTGAAATGCGTGAGGTAACAGAGGAAAAATGTACGGAGGGAAAGCTCGCTACACCTTGGATAGCAACCAGACTACACTTATGGGAGTCGAACGGGATGTAAGGGAGGCAGCAGTGGAGTGCGTACTGAGACATGGTTGTAGCCTATGCTGCATGTTATTCAATTCGTCCACCGAACAAAGGAAACTAACGAGAAATTTGGAAAAAAGAATTAAATTTCAGGGAGAAGAAACAAAAATTCCGATGACATTGTACTTCTGTCAGAGATGGAAAGTACACTATGTGATCAAAAAGTATGTGGACACCCACAAAAATATACGTTTTTCCTATTAGGTGCATTGTGCTGCCACCTACTGCCAGGTACTCCAATCAGTTACATCAGTAGTCATTAGACATCGTGAGAGAGCAGAATGAGGCACTCCGCGGAACTCACGCACTTCGAACGTGGTCAGGTGATTGATTGTCACTTGTGTCATACGTCTGCACGTGAGATTTCCTCACTCCTAAACATCCCTAGGTCCACCGTTTCCGATGCGATAGTGAAGTGGAAACGGGACACCTACAGCACAAAAGCGTTCAGGCCGACCTCGTCTGTTGACTGACAAATACCGCCGACAATTGAAGAGGATCGAAATGTGTAGTAGTCAGACATCTAACCAGACCATCACACAGGAATTCCAAACTGCATCAGGATCCACTGCAAGTACTATGACCGTTAGGCGGGAGGTGAGAAAACTTGGATTTCATGGTCGAGCGTGTGCTCATAAGCCACACATCACGCCAATAAATGCCAAACGACGCCTAGCTTGGTGTAAGGAGCGTAAACATTGGTCGATTGAACAGTGGAAAATCTTTGTGTGGAGTGACGAATCACGGTACACAATATGGCGATCCGATGGCAGGGTGTGAGTTTGGCGAATGTCCGGTGAACGTCATCTGCCAGCGTGTGTAGTGCCAACAGTACAACTCGGAGGTGGTGGTGTTATGGTGTGGTCGTGGCTTTGATGGAGGCGGCTTTTACCCCTTGTTGGTTTGCGTGGCACTATCGCAGCACAGGCCTATATCGATGTTTTATGCATCTTCTTGCTTCCCACTGTTGAAGAGCAACTCAGGGATTGCAATTGCATCATGCAACACGATCGAGCACCTGTTCATAATGCACGGCCTGTGGCGGAGTGCTTACAGAACAATAACATCCCTGTGATGGACTGGCCTGCACAGAGGCCTGAACTGAATCCTATAGAACACCTTTGGGATGTTTTGGAGCGCCGACTTCGCGCCAGGCCTCACCGACCAACATCGACACCTCTCCTCAGTGCAGCACTCCGTGAAGAATGAGTTTGCCATTCCCCAAGGAACCTTCCAGTACATGATTGAACGTATGCCTGCGAGAGTGGAAGCTGGTGGTCCAACACCTTATTGAATTCCAGCATTACCGATCGAGAGCGCGACGAACTTGTAAGTCATTTTCAGCCACATAGTGCAAATTGGAGGAGCAATTGAGCTAGACTGCATAGTGCCATGAAAATAAGTTATAATATGAATACTAACAAAAGTAAAGCAATGGTATGGGTATGTAGGCTGCCCTTTAGCTGAGTGGTCAGTGACTCTAACTGCCATGTAGTGGGCCCGGGTTCGATTTCCGGCCGGGTCGGAGAATTTCTCCGCTCGGGGACTGGGTGTTGTGTTGTCCTCATCATCATCGACACGCAAGTCGCCCAATGTGGCGTCGACTGAAAAAACATGCACAACATTGGCCGAAACTTCTCAAGTGGGGACTCCCGGCCATCAATACCATATAATCATTTCATTTCAGTTAAATGTAGTAGAATTAAATTGGGTAATTCGGGGCGAATTACATTAAGAAATGAGACAATGAAGGTATTAAATGAGCAGCAAATTGACTGACGATGAATGAAGTACAGAAAATATGAAATGCAGATGAGCAACAGCGAAAAACATTTAGTCGGACATATACCTGTCAGGAAGTTTTTTCTGGAGGTATTTTTTTGTAGTGTAGCCTTGAACATAAGTGAAACATGGGTCATAAGCAAATCAGACAAGAAGAGACAGAAACTTTTAACACCTGGTACTACAGAAAAATCTTGAAGATTATGTGGTAGGTCGAATAACTCATGAGGCAACAAAGAATCTTCAATTTGGTAATCGACAGAAGTATGGAATGTAAAATTGTAGAGGAAGAGCAAGGCGTGACAACAGTAAGCGGATTTAAATGGATTGTGATGGCAGTAGTTACGAGATGAAGAGGCTTGTACAGGAAGAGGCTAGCGTCGAGAGATGCGTCAAAATAGTCTTCAAATTGATCTCTAGAATACGGTAAGGCAAAATATCTAGCATGTAGTGATTCTTCCAAACAATTATTGGTGAAAGCAAGCGCGCTGGGAAGAACTGCTTCCGACAAGAATAGCTTGCTCCTAGTCACTATTACGATCCTGTACCTTCATTAGGGCCGGCGACGTAAGAGCTGCACTCGTGAATGGAGGCGAGAAGTAGTTTGGAACCACGCGAGATTTCACATGTGTGGCACTTAGTTAGTCGCAGCGAACCGGGTGGATCAATATATGGCTCTATATATGTTTTATGCCTCTGTATGTAATTAAGGAGTTGCCACGAAATTTTGTGAAGGCTGCCATAATGGTGCATTGTCTTGTGGAAAACAGCACGCTCTTGAAAATTAAAACTTATCCAAGTTAATTGCCTTCTTTTTCAGTACCTAAACAATTTGTAAACTGGTACGCCTAAATATCATGACCAAGCCCGCCGCGACATTGGATGCCGCCTGGTCGTTGCGGGCACATGACGCGGTAACAAAAGAATGTAAGCGGAGCAGACACCGACGGGGGATCACCCTTGCGAAGATATGGGCTGCAAAGGGGAAATCAATTGAGATAAGAGATTTTGACAAAGAGCAGATTATTACTGCGCAGAGCCTGTGAACGAGTATCTCGAAAACGGCGAAGCTGGTCGAATGGTCACGTGCTACTGCCGTGAGCATTTACGGAAAAAGGTAGGAGGACAGTGAAACTAGCCGGCCGGTGTGGCCGTGCGGTCTAGGCGCTTCAGTCTGGAACCGCGTGACGGCTCCGGTCGCAGGTTCGAATCCTGCCTCGGGCATGGATGTGTGTGACGTCCTTAGGTTAGTTAGGTTTAAGTAGTTCTAAGTTCTAGGGGACTGATGACCACAGATGTTAAGTCCCATAGTGCTCAGAGCCATTTGAACCATTTGACAGTGAAACTACCACAAGGTGCTAAATGGTTGGACGTCCACGAATCTTCGCAGAACGCGGAGTTCGGAGGCTTGTCTGCTCCGTCAAGTAGGGTAGATGGTGACGTGTGGCATCTCTGCCGAAAGTGCACGATGCCAGTGCGCGCACAGGTCTTTCGGAGCAACTGTTCATCGTACATTGTTGAACATGGAGTTCCGCAGCAGACCACCCCTACGTGCTTACACGCTGATCCAACGACGTCGTCAATTACGATTTCAGTGGGAACGGGACTATTGGGATTCGACTGTCGATAAATGGAAACGTGTCAGCTCTTCGGGAAAACCACATTTTTGCTACACTAGGTCGCTGGTCGCCTCCACAAACACGGCCATTGAGGTGAACGGTGGATCGAAACGTGCAGCGCGGCACGGACGCAGGCTGGTGGGAATATGTATTTTGCTATGGGAGACATTCTCCTGCACTTGCGTGGAACCTGTGGTAGTAATCAAAGACACGCTGACAGCTACGAACCACTTGCATCCCTACATGAATGATTTCTTTCCCCGGCGTCGATGTCACCTTCAGCATGCCTCGGAGCCACTGTCGCGCTACAGTGATTTCAGAAGCATTACAGTGAACTCACGTTGATGTCTCGGTGACCAAATTCGCCTGACGTAAATCCTATGGGACCCATCGGAGTCGCTATCAGGCGCCACCACCACGTACGCAAATCAGTGGCCCGAATTACATGCCTATCCGTATACATCTAATGTCACATACCTCCATAAACCTACCAACAAACTGTCGGATCCCTGATACGCAGAATCAGTGATGTACACTCTGGCCATTAAAATTGCTACACCACGAAGATGACGTGCTACAGACGCGAAAATTAACCGACAGGAAGAAGATGCTGCGATATGCAAATGATTAGCTTTTCAGAGCATTCACACAAGGTTGGCGCTGGTGGTGACATCTACAACGTGCTGACAGACGAAAGTTTCCAACCGATTTCTCATACACAAACAGCAGTTGACCGGCGTTGCCTGGTGAACCGTTGTTGTCATGCCTCGTGTAAGGAGGAGAAATGCGTACCATCACGTTTACGACATTGATAAAGGTCAGATTGTAGCCTATCGCGATTCAGGTTTATCGTATCGCGACATTGCTGCTCGGGTTGGTCGAGATCCAATGACTGTTAGCAGAATATGGAATCGGTGGGTTCAGGAGGGTGATACGGAACGCCATGCTGGATCCCAACGGCCTCGTAGCACTAGCAGTCGAGATGACAGGCATCTTATTCGCATGGCTGTAACGGATAGTGCAGCTACGTCTCGATCCCTGAGTCAACCGATGGTGACGTTTGCAAGACAATAACCATCTGCACGAACAGCTCGACGACGTTTGCAGCAGCATGGACTATCAGCTCGGAGACCATGGCTGCGGTTACCCTTGACGCTGCATCACGGACAGGAGCGCCTGCGATGGTGTACTCAACGACGAACCTGAGTGCACGAATGGCAAAACGACATTTTTTCGGATGAATCGAGGTTCTGTTTACAGCATCATGATGGTCGCATCCGTGTTTGGCGACATCGCGGTGAACGCACATTGGAAGCGTGTGTTCGTCATCGTCATACTAGCGTATCACCGGGCGTGATGGTATGGGGTGCCATTGCTAACACGTCTCGGACACCTCTTGTTCGCATTGACGGAACTTTGAACAGTGGACGTTACATTTCAGGTGTGTTACGACCCGTGGCTCTACCCTTCATTCGATCCCTGCGAAACCCTACATTTCAGCAAGATAATGCACGACCGCATGTTGCAGGTCCTGTACGGGCCTTTCTGGATACAGAAAATGTTCGACTGCTGTCCTGGCCAGTACATTCTCCAGATCTGTCACCAATTGAAAACGTCTGGTTAATAGCGGCCGAGCAACTGGCTCGTCACAATACGCCAGTAGCTACTCTTGATGAACTGTGGTATCGTGTTGAAGCTGCATGGGCAGCTGTACCTGTACACGGTATCCAAGCTCTGTTTGACCTAATGCCCAGGCGTATCAAGGCCGTTATTACGGTCAGAGCTGATTGTTCTGGGTACTGATTTCTCAGGATCTATGCACTCAAATTGCGTGAAAATGTAGTCACACGTCAGTTCTAGTATAATATATTTGTTCAATGAATACCCGTTTATCATCTGCATTTCTTCTTGGTGTAGCAATTTTAATGGCCAGTACTGTATTTCATTCCAAAGACGGACAAATTAGTTATTAAGCAGGTAGTCATAACGTTTTGGCTCAAGTGTGTATATGTGCAACTGCGGAAAAAAGATGCTGAAAAAGGAAGAAGACAACATGTAAAACTTATCACTTCTCCCATGGATCGTTTCTTCATTGATCTCTGAGATTTAAGCAAAATCTCTAGCAGTACTTGAGAATGATCCGTCTACCTATGAAAAGTTCTCGGGCTTCCGGCTGGGTGACGGTATCTCAACACTGACATACCCGAGAGCTTTCAAACATTGTGTACACTGGGAGAGCCTACATTCATACAGGCGTCTGTTTTAGTTTTTCAAGCATAATACACTCTCTGTTTTACCCAGCCAGATAGCAGAAGGCCTTAGCGCCCTATTCAAGGACTCATTTGACCTGGCCATGGTTTTGCAGTCGTCTAGGTTCCAACCGATATGCTCTCGAGCCCAGGAGAGGCGCTGTCATGCTGTTAGAAAAGGCACTGGCGTCTGAGTGCCTGCTGTCATAGACCATTAACGCCAAATTTCGCCACACTGTCCTATCGCATATGTTCGTCGTACGTCCCACTTTGATTTGTGCGGTTATTTCGCGCAGTTGCTTGTCTGTTAGCACTGACAACTCTAAGGTAATCCCGCTATTCTCGGTCGTTAAGTGAAGGCCATCGGCCACTGCGCTGTCCATGGGGAGAGGTAACGCCTGAAATTTGGTATCCTTGGCACGCTCTGGACTGGTTAATACTGAATTCCCTAATTATTTCAGAAACAGAGTGTCCCATATGTCCACTCCGCATTCAGAGTCTGTTAATACCCATAGCGCAGCATTCACATCAATCATCTGAGCACAAATAAAAGGTCCGCCAATTCACTTCCCTTTTATACCTTGTTGTACGCAACACTACCTCCATCTGTATATGTGTTATCGCTATCCCATGACGTTCGTCACCTCAGTGTAGAGCAAGCCATTTCAGTGCATTGGCACATTGAAGATTTATGGTATGATTTGCTAAAATTAAATGTCACTTAATGACATATTAGTAGTTTAAAGCCTTCAGGACTGTTAGACATTGTATTTTAGTGATAAAGCTCCTGCCTGGACACCGAGAGGTCACGGAATCGAATCCCTGTAGAACCATGGAAATTGTTTTTCAATCTGCCTTTAATCTAACCTTGACCTCTGAAGGATGTGAGCTGTCGCCAACATATGTTTGGTTTCCAACCTAAACTGTAGGTCGCCTTTCCCTGATTGTACAGCACATGTAAATTAGGGACAAGCAAGTTACCGAATCGGCGTCCTATTGAAAGACTTGCACACGGCCATTGATCCACACACAATTATTATCAAAAAAATTAAAGATGGAGACTAAAGTAATGTATGCCAGATGCAGCATAGTGGGTAGAGACATGGATTGAGACAAGATAAATTGTTGGAAAGTTGTTGGTTCGCGTTCTGGTTGCTGCAAATATTTCTTCATTATAGTGGCCAGCCATCGAGTATAGATTTAAGTGTCAGGAAGTCGTTTCTCAAAGTATTTGTATGGAGTGTAGCCATGTATGGAAGTGAAACATGGACGATAAATAGTTTGGACAAGAAGAGAGTAGAAGCTTTCGAAATGTGGTGCCACAGAAGAATGCTGAAGATTAGATGGGTAGATCACATAACTAATGAGGAGGTATTGAATAGAATTGGGAAGAAAAGGAGTTTGTGGCACAACTTGACAAGAAGAAGGGACCGGTTGGTAGGACATATTCTGAGGCATCAAGGGATCACAAATTTAGCATTGGAGGGCAGCGTGGAGGGTAAAAATCGTAGAGGGAGACCAAGAGATGAATACACTAAGCAGGTTCAGAAGGATGTAGATCGCAGTAGATGATGAAGCTTGCACAGGATAGAGTAGCATGGAGAGCTGCATCAAACCAGTCTCAGGACTGAAGACCACAACAACAAACAACATAGTGGCCAGCATGAAAGTGGAGTCCTCAAGGTCACGGCTGCTGCCTGCTGCCAGCAGGGGCTGCGGGCTGTGATTCGCCCGACTCTCGGCTTTGTTGCCATGTAGGTACCGGTAGCTGTGCGGTAGGTCAGAGCAGCTGAAAGCTCACTGTTACTGTGCCGTGTCGGGTGTTCACATATGATCTCAGTGTCCTACTGTCTTTAGAAAGGTACTTTGACGTGTATTCAGTGGTGAATAACAATGTGGAAGCGGTCGGTGGTGTAAAGGGCGGAAAGACATTCGTGGACAATTGAAAATTATCATATCGAATGTACTCAAGTTTTTACTGATCTGGGCGACAATGAAGAAGCGAGGAATAACTTAAATTTTGCGCAAATTCATAAACTTACTGCTAAAGCGTGTGTCGTCTCCAACTCAATTGTAGGCCATATTAGCAAATCTGTGTCATTGTAAGAACCTCCAGACATGAATGAGTGTTTCGATTCTCCAAGAAAGGGATATGAACGTGAACGGAAATCAACCGACTTTGACGCTTTTAACAAAGAGATCGTGCGTAGAATTGTACTTGGGTATTACGACAGAGGAGAGTATCCAACGGCTAAATAAATACACGCTGACCTCCGTGAAAAAATTAATTACTCGGGCTCAGAGACCTCCGTTCTCCGTCTTCTCCGCTCTCTTGGTTTCCGATTCAAGAAGTGTAATGGCGGACGGTAATTATTAAAGGAACGCAGCGACATTAAGCGAAGTTTTTGCGTACAATGCACTTCTTGCATGATGAAGACACCAGGCCTGTAGTGTACTTGGATGAAACTTGGGTTTCACAGAACCACACCAGTTAGTATATATGGCACGACTCCAAAGGAAACGGGGGTTTGAAAGGGCCTACTGGTAGAGGTGGCCGATTAATGATCGCCCACGCTGGTTCACTAACCAGAGGCTTCATACCAGAGGCCAAACTTATTTTTCGTGGTGGGAAAAGTTCTTGCCAGTCCGATTACCATTCAGAAATGAATGAAGTTTTTAAAAATTGTTTTATTCGACTGTTGTCTGCGCTGGAAGAAAGGTCAATTATCGTGATGGATAACGCCAACTACCTCTCCATTCAGACAGAAAAGCTGCCACGTTCAAATTGGCGCTAGGCAGATATTATGGAGTGGTTAAAGAGAAAGAATGTTTCATTTTCAGTCGATGACACAAAGACTGAACTCCTATCTAAGGAAGAAACCGTAGGTGCCAAAAATACTTACGAATTAGATCAACAGGCAAACGAAATGGGACACCAAGTGGTACGTCTACCACCGTATCACTGTCAGTATAATCCCACTGAACTGCTACAGGCCCAAGTAAAGCGACAAGTAGCGAAAAGAAATACTACTTTAAAACTTGCTGATGTCGAGACGCTAACAATCGAAGCTCTTGACAATTTTACTCAGCAGGACAGGGAGATGCGCGTAAAACACGCAGAAGCATTGCAAGAATCTGATTTCTTGAAACAGGGTTTAAGAGACACCATAGTGGAAACTGTGATGATACACCTGGCTGAAACAAGAGACAGTGAATCTGGAGACATGGAGCCAGGAGATCCTTTAGTTTAGGTAAGTGCCGTCTATGTAAAAAGCTGACTTGATTAAAATGTTTGTCTATTCATTTCAGTTATAGAGGACATACTGCACAAGTGGTAGCGATTAGTTTACTCGACAGGAACTGTCAATTAAAATAAGATTGTCAATTCTGCATTAATTCCTTTCAGGCAGTAAGTGATATATGTAACATGTTTAGCTGAAACCGATGTGGTTTAGGAGGAAATGTGGGACATACATTCATACACTTTTATAATATGTATGGATTCAACTTCTTATTTTGTTAAAGATTCTGGCACTTTCTTACGTTGATGGAATAGGATAGAAACTTGCCACTCGTAGTAAGATATTCCTTCTGCCCTGTACTCTACAGAGACTTGCACTGTGTATGGGTAGCTGCAGAATGTTCGTTCAACTCAGTCTGAAAATTTTCGTCGCAACGAAAGTAAGAAGCGTTCTCCCGAAAAGAGAGCAAAGGTAAGTCAGGGAACCGCTAGCGGTTGGAGCTCTCAAAGTTTCTCGTCACGAAGAGCAAACAGAGCGAGACGTGCTGTTATGCATTCGTCTCAAATGTCGAGCCTGTAGTGCTCGCCCACAAAGGCCGTTGCCTTTCCGCGTGACATTCGGAGTCCCGCAACGGGCGCCGGTTAGCTGCGTGCCATCCGCAGAAACTGCCGTAACAGCGAAAGCAAGACAAGATGAAAGACAAACGCCCCCACTGCGTTTCCTGCGGTTTGTATTCGTATGCTGTAGTCACATGCATTACACAAAGTCAACCGGCATAGCGGCCATATCCGCTTGTCGTTCGGAAACGTCGCTGAGAGGCAGAGAGCGTAGCTTCCCAGTGCCTTTATGTCGCGAAATAAAATGCCGGCCAACAAAATTACTGAACATTCTGCAATGATTCCGTTTCACACATAAAGTTTACATGATCAGTTACGCTATGAGTATCTTATCGTACTGACAGAATTATGGAATACCTCGAAGAATTTCCATCTACTCATACATAACTATCATGGATTCAGAAACTATCGTTCTTGTGAAGTAATGGGTGCTATCGGCTGAGATATCTTTTCAGCCTGGATCTTAAGCACACTTTTCTACATTTCTTTTTATTTTCTTCCAGGTTGATCAGTGTAGGAGAAAGGCTGTACCCCCGCTTTATGCTCTTTTTAATTCGATCACTTACTTTTTGATATGCCATTCTTATTGTACTTACTTGGACCTACAACATATATTGGTTTTTTTTGGGGGGGGGGCGGGAGGGTTTTTTAAATATCATACACCACTTTACATAGTCAGTAATACTGGGCATCTAATCTGCTCCTGTCAGTATTGTTACATGATCTAGTTATGCGTGAAAATGAAAATCAGCAACTTGAGAATACAATATAATCATCGCTCTGATAGCAGGGAAGGCAGGAGAGATAGACTGAACATTAGCGTTGTCGATGACACGGTCCTTGAAGACGCAGTATAAGCTCGCTCTGGGCTGGAATCAGTTGCAGCATTAAGTAATCAACCTGGCATGTGCCTTGAGCTGTAATGTGGCACCAAGATCTGAGTCCATGCCAATTTCTCCTCGTTCCTCTCTGGCAATAATTATTAAATAACTAGTCTTTTCCCCAGGTGCTGACATGTATATTCATTGGACACACATGTTGCACCATCTCTTCCTCCTCCCTCTCTGTGTCTACCACTTCCTACCCCCATTTCTCTGTCCACCTCATCTACCTGTACATCTCTTCGTCCCACCTTTATCTGTCCATCACATCATCCTCCATCTCTCACTACCCGTCTCCTCCATCTCTTGTCCCCCCCCCCTTCTGTGTTCATCTATGCCCATGTGCAAGTGCCCAGTAAATACTACCTGCACAATACGCCTCTCTCTGTCCATTTCCTCCTCTCCACTCTCTGACCATTACATCCTCCCCCTATCTCACTGTCCATCTCCTTTTCACCATCTTCCTAACAATCATCTCCTCATTCACTCTATCTTCTTGTCCACCCCCTTCTCCCCATTTCCCTGCCCACCTCTTCTTCCCTCCTCTCTAACTAACCACCTCCTCTCCCCTCTTTATGCTCTCCTGTGCCCATCCATATACGTAGCCCCTGTAGAGCATGCTGATACTACTCACATGATGTCCCTCTTGTGCACAGCAACCTACATGTCAAAGATGAATACCCATTTTTGCCCACATATCTGCTCCTATGGCACCTAGGAGGTTCTAACCCCCACAGTACTGATTCACATTTCACATACAATAAGCAGTATGTGTTCCAACATTTGCTGAAATCGATGCTGCACACACACACACACACACAAACACACACACACACAAACACACACACACACAAACACATACATACATATGCATCCTCTTTTATATACATACTAGCATTTCCCCATCATCTCCTCCTGCCCCCTCTCTACTCATCTCTTCCTAGGCCCCTTTCTGCCCATCACCTCCTTCCTCCTCTCTGCTCATCTCTTCGTGCCACCATGTCCAAGTCCTCTGTCTTCGTCTCCACCTCCACTCTCTAGTTTCTATATTCTCCTGCTCATCCATCTCCTCCTCATCCTCCCTCTCTCTCTCTCTCTCTCTCTCTCTCTTTCTCTCTCTCTCTCTCTCTCTCTGTATCCTTCTGTCTGTCATCCCCGTGTCCATCTTCTCCTGCTCCACCCCCTTATTCATCTCCCCCTGCCCCTCTCCTTACCCCTTTACCTATTCATGTCCTCCTATCCCTCTCTCTGTCCCTCCCCTCATTTACCCCTATCTGTGTCCATCCCCATCTGCACTCTCTCACAGCCTTTCCTGCCTGTCCCCTCTCTCTGTCCATCCTTGCTCAACCCGTCTCAACCTTCCCCCAGTTATGCGACCGCCACGTGTATCTCCTGCTAAACAGATCGATAAAGCAGGCAAATACTGCTCCCATAACAACTCTGTCATGCTAGGCAGCCTTCATATCTAGGGCTTGAAAACCGTTTTTTGCTGCTGATGTGTAGGAGCCCTGCAAAGCAGGTCAATAAAGATGTACTCGGAGGCCTGCAGTTGCTGTGACAAATCGTAATAATGTAGACAGCTTAACTCCTACCTGCTTTGTGCGGTTGAACTGGAATTCTAATCATTTGTCGCATGGCGCCTTCATGCGTTGCACATTTAAGGTCTAGCAGACCATTTAAAGAACCCTCAGATAATGTCCTCAGCCGGCCGAGGTGGCCGAGCGGTTCTAGACGCTACAGTCTGGAACCACGCAACCGCTACGGTCGCAGGTTCGAATCCGGCCTCGGGCATGTATGTGTGTGATGTCCTTAGATTAGTTAGGTTTAGGTAGTTCTAAGTTCTAGGGGACTGATGAACTCAGAAGTTAAGTCCCACAGTGCTCAGAGGCATTTGAACCAGATAATGTCCGCAGCCCTATGAGGCTATTCACAGTTGACTCAGTTAACCCTTTTGTGTTTAAAATTTATTTTACTCAGATTTGAAAAATCAAAGTTCACAGACTGTCTTCTGTTATGATCACTAATACGCTTTCACTACCAAAAACTGTTTAAGTTGACTAGTTTTGCAAAATGTTGACATGGGATACGGTTTTATGTGAACCCAGAATTTTCAAATTTACATTTTCCTTTGTAGAGTGAATTTAACAGGATTGCATATATGGAAAAGAAGTTTAACCAACCAGTATCAAAACACATTGAGTCTAGTGAGAGTTAAAAACACTGAATATGGTACACAAATGTTCAACATAAAATTTCAAGATGGCTTCGACATAACATTTGCCATTTTTTTCTACAAGTTATGGAGTACGCTGTGGCATATACGTATCACTAAACAAAAGTTATGTACAAAGCAGTAGAATATGGGAGAAATGCCTATGATAAATAAGAAAACACTATTAATTACTTCGTAAAACAGACGCCCTTTCGCAGCTATAAATGCACGCCATCTTGTTTTATCGGTCACAACCTTCTGTATGTCCACCCTATAGTCCATAGCACTTTTCTCCAAGTTCCAAAATCTCCTTGCTGGATAGAAGCACTCCAAAGATATGAGATATAAGCGTCCCAGCGCTCAAAACTGCGTATTATTTTATTGGCATATACGTGTCCAATCAGCCTTGAAAGGTTTAAATAAAGGGAGATGACATCGTTATAAGCTCTCGTGGTCGTGCGGTAGCGTTCTCGCTTCCCACGCCCGGGTTCCCGGGTTCGATTCCCCGCGGGGTCAGGGATTTTCTCTGCCTCGTGATGGCTGGGTGTTGTGTGCTGTCCTTAGGTTAGTTAGGTTTAAGTAGTTCTAAGTTCTAGGGGACTTATGACCACAGCAGTTGAGTCCCATAGTGCTCAGAGCCATTTGAACCATTTGTTACGAACCGCAGAGACAGACAAGATCCGCAGCGAAGTCTGAATATAAATGAGGTGCAGTATTATTTGACTAGCCTATTGGCGATCAGTAACTACAGTCAGCCACAGTTTTCCAGAATCTAAGTGTTTTTGTTCGGCGTGACTTATGGTGGAACGACTACATAAATACAACCATAGAGAAAACGTATGCGAGACATTCTTATCGGAAGAATTTTAGGGGTAGCTGTAACTCACTAAAGAAAGAGCCTTTGTTCGGCAAATTATTCAGTGGCTTTGGTAGGTCTGGAAATCTTAACAAGTTGGATTAATGTAAGACGTAGAAAAGATCCAAATAAGACATGTTGCTTATCTATATTAATGTTCCACCGAAGATTTTTCAAATCTGAGTAAAATAAATTTTAAACACAAAAGAGTTAACTGAGTCAACTGTGAATAGCCTCATAGGGCTGCGGACATTATCTGGTTCAAATGGCTCTGAGCACTGTGGAACTTAACTTCTGAGGTCATCAGTCCCCTAGAACTTAGACCTACGTAAACCTAACTAATCTAAGGACATCACACACATCCATGCCCGAGGCAGGATTCGAACCGTCTGACTTCTAATATGGCTGTATGATATTTAGGGGAATAGCTTTCGTAGTTTACCTAAATCATGTTTGCATGTCTGCCTGGTTTGTCTGTAACTGTTATGCCCTGAATTCTCTGGTTAATGTTGATATTGGATGCTTGTCTGTAGCATCAGGATAATGGGATCCTAACTGAAGTAGGTGCCTTTTCATAGAGTTTTTCTGATTTCTTTTAGTATAGGTATAGATGGATGGTTCCTCTAAGAGGTCCTTAATGTGTGTGTTTGGTGTGCAGCGGTCTGAGTCGGCGATGACGCGGAGGATTCTGTTTTGGAGTCTCTGAATTTTTTGTAGATGTCCGTCTGCTGCCATGGACCAAACTTCACATCCATATAAAATACTTGGCAGGATAACTGCCCTGTATAATCTAAGTTTCGTTTCTATGCTGAGTCATCCACCTTTTAAGTGTGGGTACAGTTGGATGAAAGCAGTGTAGCCTCTACCTCTGAATCTGTTCATCTGCTCTGCGAAGGTTAAGCGTTTGTCTAGTTCAAGGCCTAGGAACGTAGCTGAGCCACTCCATTCTATTTCCTTTTCAGCTACAAAAATACGTCTGTTTGGGGGGGTCAGTTTCCTCGTAAACATGACTGCTACGGACTTTTCAGGATTTATCTTTATTTTACAAATATTGCACCATTTTACGATTTCATCCAAGTGCTCCTGCAGCTTTTTTGTTAGAAATTGAGGTTGCTGCTACTCCTGTAAACCGCCGTGTCATCGGCATACAGCGCTATCTCTCCTCCTGCCGACTTTGGCACGTCGTTTGTGTATAGCGAGTATAATATAGGGCCAAGAACTGAGCCCTGCAGAACTCCTGCCACAGCGTCCCTGATCGCGCTTACATGTTTGCCGCACCTGACGCGGTACTGCCTCCCCACCAGAAACGAGTCAATCATGCTGATGATATGTCGTGGAATGCCTAACTGGGATAGTTTGTATATTAAGCCATCATGCCAGACTTTGTCGAATGCTTTCTCGATACCGAGAAAGACTGCTCCTGTGCTGTGTTTCCGGTCTCTTGCCCTGCATATGTGTTCCACCAGGTGCAGGGATTGATGGATGGTGCTATGTTCAGGACGGAATCCAAACTACTCAGGGATGATTGTGTTATTTCTTTCCCTAGAAAGCACAGGAGTGGGATGGGTCTATAGTTTTGTGGAAGGATAAGGTTCTTATTGGGTTTAGGTAGGGTTACGACCTGAGCAGTTTTCCAGGCTTTTGGGAAGTAGGTTAGGGAAAGGCACTGGTTGTATAGTGTGGCGAGGTAGGTGATTGCGTTGGGAGGCAGGTGTTTCAGGTGTGGGACACGGACCTTGTCAGGACCGGGGGATTTGTTATTCCCTAAGCGCCTGATGTAGGCACACACAAGTCGAGCGGAAACAGGAGTAAATTCTGTATCTGGCCTTTCTTGCCTCAATTGAGCCACTCGTCCGTTTATTATTTCTTCCTGCCTTTCACTGTCGTCATCTTCGATGACGTGAGTACGGAATTGTGACTCTAACGATGTCGCCAGTAATTCTGCCTTATCCTCGTCATCGTATACTAGGCCATTTGGACCTCGGAGTGGCCTGTCTACCCTGGGACTAGCCTTCTGCGCTTTTGTGATTTTCCATACTCGGTTCATGTCTTGTGCTGCATTCCTAAGTTTCTCTTCCCGGCAGAGGCCTCTGTGCTCTATCATTCTTTCCTTTATGAGGGCTTCAAGCCGCCTAAGCAAGCGACGATCGGCAGGATCGCGATAGCGTTGCCAATCCCTCCTCACGCGCCGCTTTGCGACTATCAGCTCCCATATATCAGGGGGCAGGTCCCAGGCGCCAGGCTCGGTGGCTAGCCTAATGCTTGTCTCCCGAGCGCAGGTCTGGAGGACGTTTGTGAAATACTCTACTGCTGTGTCCACCTCCCTCTCGTTCCGCATTTGGGGAATGTCCTCCAGGTGTTGTCCTACCAGGGCGGTATATTGTTACCAGTTAGTTTGCTACGTTGTGTTTGCCAGCCTCCGGATTGTGTCTTCGACATTGGCACATTCCAGGACAACCGGATTGTGGTATGAGTTCAGCTCGTAATGGACTGTTGGCGCAGCCCTCCAAGGCAGACCCCTGCACAAGAAGACATCTAGGATTGTGGTTTGAGTTCAGCTCGTAATGGACTGTTGGCGCAGCCCTCCAAGGCAGACCCCTGCACAAGAAGACATCTAGGATGTCCGGTGCATGGTCGGGGTTGTAGGGGACTTGAGTAGGCTCGTCGGGAGCAATTATTCTCACTTAGGGATTGCTCTCGATAAACCTTCTCAATCTCCAACCTCCAGCATTTGTCGTGTTGCACCCCCCCCCCCCTAGTCCACATTTTTAGAGTTCAAGTCCCCTGCTATTATGACTCGTTCTCCGATTTCGATCAGGTGTTGAAGGTCCTGCGCGCCGAAGTTGATTTGCGGGGATTGATATGCCGATACTATTTTAACTATGTGGTTACCGACTTTTAATTCTATGCCTACCGCCTCGACCGTGGTCAGATTTGGCATTTCGATCATCTGGTGACAACTCCTCCGCTTCACAAGGACGGCGACTCCTCTGCCTGCGCAGTCTTGCCTGTCGACCCTGTGCACGGAATAATTTCGCACCTTCAATCGATCGGCCGGCTTTAGGTGCGCCTCCTGAGTGCAGGCTATATCTATGGCGTGACGATCTAGGAATGATTGTAACTGTGGGATCTTTGAGGATATGTCGTCTGCATTCCATGCTAACATTTTGAACTCTCTAGTACCGTTACGGTTCATTACAGAAGAGTGTCATACCTGCTTCAGCAATTACTAGCATTTTTGCGTATCTATCTTTCGCGGCTGGCACTGCCGCTATGGTTTCTTTCACTTTTTGTATTACTGCTCCCAGGTTTATCTCCGCAAACAGCTTCCCCAATTCTCTGAGTTCCCTCAGAAAACTGCCGAGATCGCTGTCCGCGCTTGGCTCCGCCTGTGGCTGCTCCTGCGCTGGGACTGCAGTATCGTTTGTTGTTGTTTCAGTTGCCTGTTCCGGAACTGGCGGTGGAGGTGAAGCCTGTATTGTGGGTGGGGGAGGTGTAGATGGGACTGAGGGGGGGGGGGTCGTCTCCTGCACTGTCGCAGGGGGTGCCGTGGACGTGGATTGGACGGTGGGAGCGGGTATAGCTGCAATGTGTGGTCGCATACTCGGGAAATCTCTTGCGCGCACTTCGAAGTTTGGTTGTTGACGAGCCTGAGCATTTGAAGCGGCTGTTGTTGCTAGCCGGCCACTGTGGCCGTGCGGTTCTAGGCACGTCAGTCTGGAACCGTGAGACCGCTACGGTCGCAGGTTCGAATCCTGCCTCGGGCATGGATGTGTGTGATGTCCTTTGGTTAGTTAGGTTTAAGTAGTTCTAAATTCTAGGGGACTGATGACCACAGATGTTAAGTCCCATAGTGCTCAGAGCCATTTTTTGTTGTTGTTGCTAGGACAGTTTTTTGCTGCCTCTGGTTTTGCGCCAATCTTTGGTAGACTTCGCAGCCGTGATAGTTTGCTGGGTGGGGGCCTTTACAATTGGCAAAGACTGGTTTTGCCACTCTCTATTGCTTGCACAACTCGGTAAGGTGGGGCCTGCACACTTTACGCATCTCGGCTGCAAGTTACAGTTGATGCTCGAGTGGTTAAATTTTTGACACCTATGGCGCTGTCCAGACCATCTCCATGTCAGGGTATCTTGGCGCCGGAGGTGATCTGATGCTGGACCTAGCGCCTGTGGCGTATGCTGTGGCGCAGAACAGCGGGGTGAAGAGGGTGGCCGCTCCGTAGGCGCCACTGCGGGCCATTTTAGTGTAACAGCTGCGGAATCTGTCTCTTGCCTGCCTAGACCACGATGTTCCTCTTCGTACTGTACCAGTATTGGAACCCACAAGAAACATAGCTCTCCCACATTGTCTCAAAACACTTCCACCCCCCCCCCTCCCCCTGCGATCGTCCGTGTAGAGGCGATACCATCAGGCTGACCATCCTTAAAACGACTCACAGAATCCGAATGTTTCATGTACTTCATAACAAGTATAGTTGCCGCAGTGCCTGTTCCTTCGGGCACACGTGCTCTGCAATTTCGTGTCCATCCGCCAATACCACGCAAACGAATTTCAACTAAAATTTCTGCCCTGTACATGAATATGCATAATGAATGTGTGAGTGCAGGTTGTAAACACATGGACGATGGCATTTGGATATTTGGGTCTGGCCTTGAAGAGTGCTGGGATAGTTGAAATGTTTAAGGTGACTGCTCGCGAACGGCGGGCAATTCTGGTTCGAGTACAGGTCCGGCACACATTTTGAATGTCGTCATTCCATTATACAGCTGAAGGTTGTCCATATTCGGAACTGCGAACACATTTTATCAATTACAATTTATGTGATCTCCCAGGTTGTTTCGTTGTTGTACAGTAATAGTGTACTTTCGAGAGTTCAGCCGAGTTGTTGTTCTCCTTTTTTTCACTGCACTTTGCTTAATGGCGTACTATCAGGTGTTCAGCCCATTTGTTATTTCAGTTTTTTTTTTACTTTACTTAACGGTACTTCTACTTAATGTTGTACTTTTGGGTATTCAGTCAGGTTGTCGTTTCCATTTTTTTACTTTACTTAATGGCACTTTTAATTTTTAGGGTACTTTCAGGTGTTCCGTTAAGTCGTTGTTTCAGGTTTTTTTACTATACTTTAGTTAATGGTAATTTTTGCTAATGATGTACTTCTGGGTGTTCTGCTGAGTTGTTGTTTCAGCCAGCCGTTGTGGCCGAGCGGTTCTAGGTGCTTCAGTCTGGAACCGCGCGACCGCTACGGTCGCAGGTTCGAATCCTACCTCGGGCATGGATGTGTGTGATATCCTTAGGTTAGTTAGGTTTAAGTAGTTCTAAGTTCTAGGGGACTGATGACCTCAGATGTTAAGTCCCATAGTGCTCAGAGCCATTTTTTGTTGTTGTTGCTAGGACAGTTTTTTGCTGCCTCTGATTTTGCGCCAATCTTTGGTACACTTCGCAGCCGTGATAGTTTGCTGGGTGGGGGCCTTTATAATTGGCACAGACTGGGTTTGCCACTCTCTATTGCTTGCACAACTCGGTAAGGTGGGGGCCTGCACACTTTACGCATCTCGGCTGCAAGTTGCAGTTGATGCTCGAGTGATTAAATTTTTAACACCTATGGCGCTGTCCAGGACCTTCCGGTTTATTATGCCGTTCTACAGTTGTTCGGAATCTCAGCAGGTACCGCAGTTTGAACACCCGCTAAGCATCCTCATAGTTTTCTAACACCGCCAAGAAATTCGGATCTTTCTTGCGGCCTTGACTTTCTTCTGCAGCCGGGGGGTAGGGGGGGTTGAGAGTTGGTGAACCGAGTGTACTATGAATCCTTCCTCTATTAATCCATTTTTTACGCCTTCTTCCTCAGCATCGATGGGTAGGTGCTTTAGTACTTCTCTCAGAGCCTGTTAGTGGTCGATAGAATTTGTGTGAAACTCGATTTCCTTCCTTTCAAGTTCCGATTTAATCTTCCTATAACCCTCTACATTTTCCACCTGAATTTTCGTTGTCCTAGGGCCATATACTGCCGTCAATTTCCCCTTTATGCCCGCTTGCAGCTCCTTGAGGACTAACCGGCTTCCCTTTGTAATATAGGCTATGATTGGCTCTTTTCCTTTGCGCCTAACCGTCTGCATTTCGCCTTCTCCGTCCTCGTCTTCATTCTCTAGGGCTGAGAATGAGTTCGCAGTCGGTACATTTACTATAACTTGCTCCTGCTGTTCGGTTTCCCCATTATTTTCCGACTCTCTCCTATCCTTTTCCGACTCTCTCCCATCATTTTCCGATTATGTCCTATCTAAGTCTATGTAGAGTCTACCTGTACCCGAACTGTCGGAACTATCAGAACTGTCAGAGCTCTCCTCCTCGTGCACCGTTTGCAGACTAGCCTTGTGTGTGTTAGCTGTTTGTGCGGCCCTACTGTGGCTGCGGGTTCTCTGGCGAGAGCCGCAGCGGTCTAATTGTGAGGATTCCCTCGAACGACTTGTTGAAGCCATATTAGCAGTCAGTCTAGCAGTCAGTCAGTTTGTGGTGCCGCCATGGGACACTGGATGGTGTTTAGTTCTCACCTCCACAACTAAGTGGCAGATATCCGCACCAGAGCCAGTTACTACGCCTCTGAAGACGCGGGTAACCGTGCAGCGCAACGGGCCCTGGCCTGCTAATTCCCTAATACCATATGGAGGAGCGGGGTGGATGCCCCGAAGCGGAAAAAAAAAAACGCGCCCGGCAAGGGAAGCGCCAAGAACGGCTCCTCGGTCGCGCAGATCCCGGCCGCAGCCTCATCACTCGCCAGTAAACCGGCAAACGGTTAAGTGCAAACACGACAATTTTGCAGGATACACACGACAATTTCGCTTTCTACACTCCAACTCGACGAGGAGAGTGCTTTGGGCGGAGAGGGAGACCCCAAGGCAGCAGGACTAAAGCTCACGAGCTACGGAATGCGTCCGCTCAGTGCGCCAGTCGCTCCGCTAATGGTGCCAGAAGACATGTATGATTCGTCTTAGGTTTATTAATTTAACACAGAAGCATCACAGGGTGTTTCAAAAATACTTTAACAAAGTTCGGGAACAGATTCCTTACACCAAAACCAGAAAAACATACCTAGTAAACATCGGCTCTAAAATACATACCTTAAGAACAATGAACACTTGTTCATCTTCGACACTTGAAACACATCTCTTCTATAGAAAAAGTGCTCTTAGTTCCTTAAGTACGCATTTTAGAGACCATATTTACTGGACTTATTTTTCTTCGCCGGGTTCGAACCCCGGTCCTTCACAAATTTTCAGCACTCCCCATAGGTTTAAACCAAAGCCCGCTCGCAGCCAGTATCTGTAAGTCCTTTGTTTCTCAACGTGGTTTTTATCAGTGGAATGAAACTGCGGGAAACGATTCCTGAGAAGGTAAGGAGCAGAAAAGACAGATGGCCGCAAATGAGCAGTATCTCTGCTTCAAGGGGAGCCTCTGGGTTCGGTGTGGGGAGGCGGTGGCGCGCGTGGACTGCTGTAGCCTGTTGTGAGGCTGTGTACCACTGAGAGCTATGGCGGGGACGAAGCCTCTCCGTCGTTTCTAGGTCTCCAGTTCAATACATACCTACGTACATACATACATACAAAGTTCATGGAGAAGAAATAAAATCTTTTTTTGCCGAAGGCATGTAATTTTATTTAAGGCAGCAAACGTCATGAAAGATCAGTTGGAGGGAATCGATAGTGCCCTGAAAACAGATTACAAAAGTAACAAAAGGAAAATACTGGTAATGTAGTATAGTCGACGTAAAGCAGGTTATCCTCAGGGAAAAATGGATGGAAATGAGCGTATGGCATCGTTGGCCGGGAGGCCCCATTCGGGGAAGTTCGGTCGCAAGGCGCAAGTCTTATTTCATTCGAAGCCACATTGAGTGACTTGCGCGCCGGTAATGAGGACGAAATGATGATGAGGACAACACAACACCCAGTCCACGAGAGAAAAAAAATTCACAATCTGGCCGGGAATCGAACCCGAGCCCACTTACATGAGAGGCAAACACGTTACCACCTAGCTTTTTTTATTATTCCACAAAAACAGTAACAAAAATGTCTACAATGAAATGACATAAATAAGGTGACAGATAATTGCAGTCATAAATTACAGCATTCAAAGAATGAGGAATCATATTCAGTCTTTAGCAGTAGCACAATTTAGCACCTTCACTGTCACCTTCAACTGGTGGCAGTTCAGCATGCACATTTTCTTCTTCTGCAGCCTCATCATCATTTCCCAGACCCAAATAATCATTCAGTAAATCCTTGATGTGTGTTCCTTCCAGGGTAAATTACGTGGACAGAAGAGCATCCTTCGGGAATTAGATTAGATTAGATGAGTTTTGCTATTTGGGCAGAAAAATAATTGACAAGGGCAGAAATAGAGAAGATATAAAAGTCAGAGTGACAATAGCAAGAAAAGAATTTCTGGAAAAGACGAATTTCGTAACATTGAACATAAATTTAAGTATTAGAGGTCTTTTCTGAAGTTTTCTGGAGTGTAGTTTTGCACAGAAGTGGAACATGACCGATAAAGATTTCAAACAAGAAGAAAATACAGGCTTTTTAAATTGAGTGCTGTACTACGATGTTGATGATTAGGTGGATAGATCGGAGGGCACAGAGATTAGGGTTCACCGTCCCGTCAACAGGGCGATCATTATAGGCATAGCACGAGCTCAGATACGGAACGATGAGGAAGGACATAGGCCCTGCCCTTTTCAAAGCAACCATCCCAGTATTTGCCTGGAGCGGTTTAGGAAAATCACGGAAAACCTAAACGCGAATTTGAACGGTCGTCCTCCAGAATGCGAGTCCACTGTGCTAACCAGTGAATAGTTGGATAACCAATGAAGAGGTTCTGAACCAAATTGGGAAGATTCAGAATAGGGAGAAAAGAAATTTGTGACTCAACGTAACTAAAAGAAGGAATAGGTTCTTAGGACACACCTTGGGCATTGAGGAATAATAAATTTGGTAATGGAGTGAAAATTTGCATGAAGTGTGAAGAAGGGGGTGACAAATGTAGAGGGAGCCAAGATTTGACTACAGTAAACAGGTTCTAGCGAATGTAGGCTGAAGCAGATATACGGCTATACAGAGATGAATTGAATAATACCAGTTTTCGGGCTCAAAAACTCAGCCACATCACAACACTAAGAAACAGTGTGAAGTGGGACTAATATGTAAAATAAGTAGTAGGTAAGGCGAATGAGAGACTTAGATTTTTTGGAAGTATTTTGGGAAAGAGCAGTGTATCTATAAAGGAAATTGTATACAAGAGGATTTTGCGACCGATTTTAGAGTAGATTGCTGTTCTAGCGTTTGGCATGGCAACAGACGCGTACCTTGCGTAGTGATTATGACATTAAGGTACGACAGTTAGGGAGAAATACGGAGTGAAACCGAAATCCAGCGACAAAATTCGGACATTTTTGAGAGATTTTTTCTGAGTATTTTGGTATAAGAGATCAGTGGTTCGTTACAACGTTATTGTATTTCCTATACTTTGTTATCCACATTTAGCTTTCTATCTGTATTGATCAACAAACATGTTCCATACATTCACGGTATTGGCGGCTGACATCAGTAATGCCCGCTTTACTCTCAGAATCTTAAATTTACATTCAGTAGAGGTCGGCTCCGTGTCATGTTTTGTTTTTCAGGCACTGTTAGTGGTACGAAATGTGATACGCTGCTGTAGGTTTACTGATCGGTTGGCCGACATGCACGACGTGTGTCGGATCTCTGAATGCAATCGGAGAGCGGTACAACGACGCTATGCTGACAAGCGGATCGTACCAACTCGTCACCAATTCGATTCATGTTGACAGGATGTGTGATGCACGACTACGACTTCAACATATGTAAACAGGTAGACACAACTCTCAATCGTTTTAGACAAAACTGAGTTTGCGAATTTTACGCGTATTTATATATTTTATAACGGTCGCTAGTACAGAAAAAAAGCATGTTAAGTGGTTAGTTTCAGGCGAGCGAGGTCCATGGATGGAATATCGCCTCTTGTACTTCTTTTCCTTCCCACGTAATTATTATGACTCTGCAGAGTGTCATTATTGAATGGTTCATTTATTATTTTCATGTAATCTCTATCGTGATAAAAGGAGGAAAAAATGTCGTAATGACATTGGAAAAATAGATACAAAACAACATTCAACCAAATCAAAAAATGGTTCAAATGGCTCTGAGCACTATGGGACTTAACTTCTAAGGTAATCAGTCCCCTAGAACTTAGAACTACTTAAACCTAACTAACCTAAGGACATCACACACATCCATGCCCGAGGCAGGATTCGAACCTGCGACCGTAGCGGCCGCGCGGTTCCAGACTGTAGCGCCTTTAACCGCTTGGCCACCACGGCCGGCCAACCAAATCAGTGTAGTCATTTTATTTACATTAACATTAAAAGAAAAAACTTCCTAATGTCCTACAAAATTATATTCATTTGGTCACGAACCGGCTTTCGGCTTCTCATGCCATCTCCAGGTGACAACTGAATGTCGCAAGCACAGAGAAACGTGTGCATGTTGCGCTTCATTTTTATCTGTATTTGCGACATTCATTTGTCACTTGACGATGGCCGAAGGAGAAGAAAGCCGGTTCATGACCAAATACGAGTAAATATAGTTTTGCTGATCATTAGAAAGTGTTTTCCATTTTAACACTATTAGCATTTTCTGCCAAGTACCGACGCAAAATTCAGTTAATGTCATTTATACTATTTCATCTACATGTGTGGCAAGCATAATGTGTGACCTATGGAGTACTGTACGATTGAGGCGGATACTGATCGTAGAAACATGAGATACAATAATTATTGCCACATACAGCACTTGTAATGAACGCTGAATCTTTCTACACGCATGATTTTTTCAATGTGTCTATTGCAAAACAAACTTGGGCTACATTCATTCGTAAGTGATTCTCACTCATCTCACAATTCTGCAGCGTACGACGCATATTTGTTACTAGAATTACGTGCGAAAGAAATAAAAGAAGAGTATAGGAAGCGAGATTCGATCGGCAGGTCTCGTGCTTTTGAAACTATGCGCTTACTCGTTTGGCTGCGGAATCCTTGGTTACTAGCGACATACGAATTACAATGAAGCGCCAAAGAAACTGATATAGGCATGCGTATCAAATACAGAGATATGTAAACAGGCAGAATAAGGCACTGTGGTCGGCAACGCCTATATAAGACAACAAGTGTCTGGCACAGTTGTTAGATCTGTTACTGCTGCTACAATGGCAGGTTATCAAGGTTTAAGTCAGTTTGATCGTGGTGCCACAGTCGGCTCACGTGCGGTGGGACGCAGCATATCCGAGATAGCGATGAAGTGAGGATTTTCCCGTACGACCGTTTCACGATTGTACCGTGAATATCAGGAGTCCGGTAAAACATCAAATCTCCGACAATGGTGCGGCCGAAACAAGATCCTGCAAGAACGGGACCAACGACGACTGAAGAGAGACTTTCAACGTGACAGAATTGCTGCAGATTTCAGTTCTGGGCCATCAACAAGTGTCAGCGTGCGAACTATTCAACGAAACATCATCGATATGGGCTTTTGGAGCCGAAGACCCGCACGTGTACCCTTGATGACTGCTCGACACCAAGTTTTACGCCTCGACTGGGCCCATCAACACCGACATAGGACTGTTGATGGTTGGAAACATGTTGCGTGGTCGGGCGAGTCTCGGTTCAAATTGTATTCAGCGGATGAACAACTACGGGTACGGAAACAACCTCATGAGTCCATGTACCCGGTCTGTCAGTAGGGGACTGTTCAAGCTGGTGGAGGCTCTGTAATTGTGTGGGGCGTGTGCAGTTGGAGTGATGTGGGAGCCCTGATACTTCTAGATGCGACTCTGACAGGCGGTACGTACGTAAACATCCTGTCTGATGATCTTGGTCAATTCAAGTCCATTGGGCATTCCGACGGACTTGGGCAATTCCAGCAGCACAATGCGACACTTCACACGTCCAGAATTTCTACAGAGTGGCTCCAGGAGTTTAAACACTTCCGTTGGCCAACGAACTCCCCAGACATATACATTGTTGAGTATATCTAGGATGCCTTGCACCGTTCTGTTCAGAAGAGATCTCCACCCCCCTCTACTCTTACGGAATTATGATCAGCCCTGCAGGATTCATGCTGTCAGTTCCCTCCAGCACTACTTCAGACTTTAGTCGAGTCCATGCCACGTCGCGTTGCGGCACTTCTGCATGCTCGCGGGGCCCTGAACGATATTCGGCAGGTGCATCAGTTTCTTTGGCTCTTCAGTGGATGTAAGCACACGTAAAATGTTTAAACTCGATTTTTGTCGAAAATGATCGAGGGTTGCGCCTTGTTGTTTACGTATGTTGAAGTCCTAGTCGTGCCCTACACAGAAAGTCAATGTGAATCAAGTCGGTGAGGAAGTTCGTACGGTCTCCTTGTTAGTTGTTCCCACAGCGACGGCAACCACATCACAGTACTTTTATTTCAGTACACAGCTTTTGTATTTTGAAGTATTTGTTTCAGTGATTACATATTGCCGGGTTTTCCACTGCTGCCAAGGTGTTTCCACAGAAACAGGTGTAACTGGGGCAGTAAACCGAAGAAATCAAAATTGCTCTGTATCGAATATTCCTGAACGAGGTACAGATTTTCCAATTCACCCTGGAGACAGACAATTTTCCTCGCTTTTTATGAGATAGGACAAACAATCACTAATATTGCTACAAAGTATCCTGCGTCACTTACCGTTAAGTGTTTTGTGGAGTATAAA
The DNA here is from genome assembly GCF_023864275.1 of Schistocerca cancellata. Classification (NCBI taxonomy): domain Eukaryota; kingdom Metazoa; phylum Arthropoda; class Insecta; order Orthoptera; family Acrididae; genus Schistocerca; species Schistocerca cancellata. The sequence goes on along the minus strand of NC_064631.1, from coordinate 294,172,275 downwards.
TGTGAATTTAGATGGGAAAAAATAATTGTGGCAAAATATGTTCATTCCACCAAACTCCTTCCGACGGGTCACAGCAAATAAATATAAATGTAGGATATTCCCATGCCCCAACAGTGCGTAATACAAGGAGAAGCCTCGATATACGGCGCTATTAAAGGTACCCTTTCTGCACATTGCAGTACAGCTGTAGCAAAGATAGTAGAGAGGTAACTGTGTACAGGCGAGTGTAAGGTAGGCCATTGAAGGCCAACGGACAACAGCAACTGGATTCGACATAACATTGGTCGCCAATACACTGGCGTTCAACTTCTCATCTACACCAGACGAAGACCTTGGAGCCAAGGAACTCAGCCGTGTGATTTCTGGTAATCTGCCGATGTTGCTCCATTATACGGTTTTTATAAAGCAGCGTTTTAATCACAATTTCACCGCCCGAAATTACGAAAGAAGGAGAGGACTTAGCAGTCGTCACATGTGCAGGATTTATTTTACTCCAAGAAGCTGATCATCAGAAAAAGAAGAAGAAGATACGACGCTGGTGGACGACCTCCCTTTTAAAAAGTAGGGAGCAATGTGGTGGGACAAAATTAATGTCTGACCTTAAAGTTGAATTGTAATGGACTATGACATACCGTCTTTTAGCGGTGTTCTGTTTTGACAGACAACGAATTTGGGTACAAAGATTCTGAGCTTTTCCGCTCTAATGTTTTAATCATATGTTCACCTGACGATCTGGTTTTTACTGTCACGAAACCGGTAGTGATCCAGTAATAAAGGACTAAATACAGCTGAAGCGGTTATTAATATCCAAGGTGAATACTCATAGCTGTGGTTACTCCACCTACAAGGTTGTCTCAAAATTTCGAGTTGTTATTGAATTGTGCAGGCCATAAAACTTGCAAAGATGATATCTCTTTCAGAAGTGTACCTGCAGCAGAAAGTTAATAGTCACTCAAAGTTTTGTTTGTTTCTCTTTCTCGTTCACTGCGAAAAGATGTCAATAAAGTCACCATTTTGTTTTTCACGTCGTGCATATCACTTTTTAATAACTGAGTGATTTCCCCCCAAGCGTCTAGCCCTTTCAGTTTGTTTTTATAATCGCAGTTCGTAGGAACCCACAAACAGTCCCATTCAAGGTAAAACTCTATCAGCTTTGATGCTCTCTTCATATTCCACTCTACACTCTAATATCATACTCAGCGAGAGCAGGTATTGCCCGTAGGGGAAACGACGACTGTTGAAATTAAGTTCTTCAGTATAAATTTCCTTTACTTCTCGTCTGTAGTCACATTTTTTGTCATCAGACTACCGGTTTCGGTCTATAATGACCATCTTCAGATCTGTTTTGTAAAAACATGTCAAACAAAAATGACCTGAAGATAGTCATTATAGACCGAAACCAGTAGTCTGATGACAAAAAATGTGTGACCATAGACGTGAAGTAAAGGAAATTTATTCTACTGGGTGATCAAAAAGTCAGTATAAATTTAAAAACTGAATAAATCACGGAATAATGTAGATAGAGAGGTACAAATTGACACACATACTTGGAATGACATGGGGTTTTATTAGAACCAAAAAAATACAAAAGTTCAAAAAATGTCCGACAGATAGCGCTTCATCTGATCAGATTAGCAACAATTAGCACAACAAAGTAAGACAAAGCAAAGATGATGTTCTTTACAGGAAATGCTCAATATGTCCACCATCATTCCTCAACAATAGCTGTAGTCGAGGAATAATATTGTGAACAGCACTGTAAAGCATGTCCGGAGTTATGGTGAGGCATTGGCGTCGGATGTTGTCTTTCAGCATCCCTAGAGATGGCGGTCGATCACGATACACTTGCGACTTCAGGTAACCCCAAAGCCAATAATCGCTCGGTTTGAGGTCTGGGGACCTGGGAGGCCAAGCATGACGAAAGTGGCGGCTGAGCACACGATCATCACCAAACGACGCGCGCAAGAGATCTTTCACGCGTCTAGCAATATGGGGTGGTTCTAATAAAACCCCGTGTCATTCCAAGCATCTGTGTCAATTTTTACCTCTATATACGTTATTCCGTGGTTTATTAAGTTTTCAAATTCATACTGACTTTTTGATCACCCGGTATATTCGCGTCACTATTCCATTCGCGACCATGTTGCAGCTTGTGTAAGTTCTTCAGGACAACCACAATTAGCACTCAGTATGTTTTATTGGCTAGTTTCAGTCTTTAATTTAACAGCCAACTACTACTGTACTTTAAATTGTAAATTCCAGAGTTTCTGGTGAAGTTCTTGCTGCATAAAACAGGGAACTCTGTCAATAAAACATACTAAGTGCGACTTGTGGCTGTCCTGAAAAAATTAAATACACAAACGTTCTAGAGACACAACAGATGGCTACTGAACCAATGAACATTCCACCCGAGGTCCAGACTGGCAGATGGGTCGCAACGCGAACCAACCGCCAACGCTTTGATGTTACCACCAGCAGACCGAGCCACAACGGAGGCCGACCGCTTCGTCGGCTCCGATTTGCCGTCGGTACACACTAAGCAAATCTCGGCCAACGAAGCGGTTGGCTGTCGTCCGCGCCAGAGCAGGTGTGCGTCTCTTGACGCAGGTGGGCGCCTGCAGCAGACAAAGAGCGCACAGCAGAGCCCCCTACCTGTGGGAGCGGGACGGCGGCGGTGTCTGCGGCGGCGCGCGTCGCCAGCAACTGGTGCCGCTCCAGCAGTCCAGCCGCCCGGCCGCCGCAGCCTCCCTGGACCCGCGCGCCGCGCCGCGCCGCCAGTCGATGCTACGCCTGCGCAGTCCGCAACCACCGACGCTCTAGAATCCCACGCGCCTGTTTGCTTCCCATAAGCGGCACACCGGTCACAATATCGCCGCTGTTGCGGTGTCATCCTCCAGACTAACCAATATCTGCGCCAGAACCTGGAGAAATGTAGCCCTTGCCCTGCCTCCCCCCCTCCACCCCTTTCCCACTAAACGAAGGGTAGAACTTGTGACATCATTTGTGACGTCACTTGTGACGTCGTTGGGCATTCGTGACGTCATATATAAAAAATTACATATATATTTTATATGTTGTTGTTGTGGTCTTCAGTCCAGAGACTGGTTTGATGCAGCTCTCCAAGCTACTCTATCCTGTGCAAGCTTCTTCATCTCCCAGTACCTACTGCAACCTACATCCTTCTGAATCTGCTTGTTGTATTCATCTCTTGGTCTCGATTTTTACTCTCCACGCTGCCCTCCAATACTAAACTGGTGATCCCTTGATGCCTCAGAACATGTCTTACCAACCGATCCCGTCTTCTAGTCAAGTTGTGCCACAAACTTCTCTTCTCCCCAATCCTATTCAATACTTCCTCATTAGTTATGTGATCTACCCATCTAATCTTCAGCATTCTTCTGTAGCACCACATTTCGAAAGCTTCTATTCTCTTCTTGTCCAAAATATTTATCGTCCATGTTTCACTTCCATACATGGCTACACTCCACACAAATACTTTCAGAAAAGACTTCCTGACACTTAAATCTATAATCGATGTTAACAAATTTCTCTTCTTCAGAAACGCTTTCCTTGCCATTGCCAGTCTACATTTTATATCCTCTCTACTTCGGCCATCATCAGTTATTTTGCTCCCCAAACAGCAAAACTCCTTTACTACTTTAAGTGTCTCATTTCCTAATCTAATTCCATTATCCTCGTTTTGCTTTTGTTGATGTTCATCTTATACCCTCCTTTCAAGACACTGTCCATTCCGTTCAACTGCTCTTCCAAGTCCTTTGCTGTCTCTGACAGAATTACAATGTCATCGGCGAACCTCAAAGTTTTTATTTCTTCTCCATGTATTTTAATACCTACTCCGAATTTTTCTTTTGTTTCATTTACTGCTTGCTCAATATACAGTTTGAATAGCATCGGGGAGAGGCTACAACCCAGTCTCACTCCCTTCCCAACCACTGCTTCCCTTTCATGTCCCTCGACTCTTATAACTGCCATCTGCTTTCTGTACAAATTGTAAATAGCCTTTCGCTCCCTGTATTTTACCCCTGCCACCTTCAGACTTTGAAAGAGAGTATTCCAATCAACTTTGTCAAAAGCTTTCTCTAAGTCTACAAATGCTAGAAACGTAGGGTTGCCTTTCCTTAATCTAGCTTCTAAGATAAGTCGTAGGGTCAGTATTGCCTCACGTGTTCCGATATTTCTACGGAATCCAAACTGATCTTCCCCGAGGTCGGCTTCTACTAGTTTTTCCATTCGTCTGTAAAGAATTCGCGTTAGTATTTTGCAGCTATGACTTATTAAACTGATAGTTCGGTAATTTTCACATATATTTTATATATTTTTATTTTTAATTTATCAGCATGATTCTTTCTCTCAGGGATATTGTCTTTTCTTATCACTTTTACTTACGTGCATAAGTAAATATGAAACGGGTTCTTGAAGGGCCTCAGTTATTCATGTACCGACTTTAGATTTTGAACGTGATGACTAAAATATAGTTGCCGTTAACTGAATTGAATGTAATTTTGTTAATTTCTATTTACTGATTGCAAAGCAAGGCTTGAGAGAATTTCGATTGTTGCCATGGAGCGGCCAAGATAAAACTTACTGAACTCATGGAATCTGTATAGTTTGATAACATGAACTTTAACGTAAATTAATTATCTGTTGCAATTTAAAAAGGTTCTTATAACGAAATCTCTCGCATTTACAGTTACTGTTAACAATGAAAAATAAATTAATACTTCGGCGCGTAATGGCCGACCAGAGGCTGCATCGGAAGATGAGCTTTTCGCAGCGCAAATTACTGAAAAAATCCTTATTAAAAATACTTAGCCACTGCGAGCATTTGAGGTGACAACTATTACAAAGAAATTCATTTTGTAATAATAATAAGTTTATTTTAGCAATAAATACGAATAACTTACATAAAATATGTGTATCCGCCCAATGGCTGCCTTCCGTATAGTGAAACAAAACAGTGTGTGTACCACAAAATACGTCCCTCCTCCTCGGCCGTACAATCGCGTCTCTCTCGATCCTTTTTAATTTGCAAAGACATTAAATAAAGATGCTATCGCTGCATATCAGTTGTTTCAAGAACATTAACTATATCTTTTACACTAATTATATTCATAAAATACGTAAATTACAATTTACAACCGCTAAAAATATCAATATTTATGTGACGTACTGTCACAAACTGGAGAACGTTGTAAGTGCCATTTTTTCACAAAAGGCGTTCACAGTGCTATTGTGTTCTCGGCCCTCTGAGCATGTTTCTGGAGTTGATTCGAGGATCAAATCATAGAGAAAATAAGTCAAACTTTCATTAGTAAATGTTGCATGCCCTTTGACCCAAGCAGTGCTTTCCAATGCCGTTCCAAGAGCCATGCATCAAGGTCTATCCCCTAGGCATTAATTCATTCGGGTTCCACGTTGCCGTTTCATCCACTACCTCTTGTTTATCTTACGATACCTTTCACCTTCAGAATCTGAAAGACAGTACTCCAGTCAACATAGTCACAAGCTTTCTGTAAGTCTACAAAGCTAGAAACGTAGGTTTGCCTTTCCTTAATCTAGCTTCTAAGATAAGTCGTAAGGTCAGTATTGCCTCACGTGTTCCAATATTTCTACAGAATCCAAACTGATCTTCCCCGAGGTCGGCTTCTACTTTTTCCATTCGTCTGTATAGAATTCGCGTTAGTATTTTGCAGCTGTGGCTTATTAAACTGATTGTTCGGCAATTTTCACATCTGTCGACACCTGCTTTCTTTGGGATTGGAATTATTATATTCTTCTGAAGGTGGCAGGGGTAAAATACAGGGAGCGAAAGGTTATTTACAATTTGTACAGAAACCAGATGGCAGTTATAAGAGTCGAGGGGCATGAAAGGGAAGCAGTGGTTGGAAAGGAAGTGAGACAGGCTCGTAGCCTCTCCCCGATGTTATTCAATCTGTATATTGAGCAGGCAGTGAAGGAAACAAAAGAAAAATTCGGAGTAGGTATTAAAATCCATGGAGAAGAAATAAAAACTTTGAGGTTTGCCGATGACATTGTAATTCTGTCAGAGACAGCAAACGACTTGGAAGAGCAGTTGAGCGGAATGGATAGTGTCTTGAAAGGAGGATATAAGATGAACATCAACAAAAGCAAAACGAGGATAATGGAATGTAGTCGAATTAAGTCGGGTGATGCTGAGGGAATTAGATTAGGAAATGAGACACTTAAAGTGGTAAAGGAGTTTTGCTATTTGGGGAGAAAAATAACTGATGATGGTCGAAGTAGAGAGGATATAAAATGTAGACTGGCAATGGCAAGGAAAGAGTTTCTGAAGAAGAGAAATTTGTTAACATCGATTATAGATTTAAGTGTCAGGAAGTCGTTTCTCAAAGTATTTGTATGGAGTGTAGCCATGTATGAAAGTGAAACATGGACGATAAATAGTTTGGACAAGAAGAGAATAGAAGCTTTCGAAATGTGGTGCTACAGAATAATGCTGAAGATTAGATGGATAGATCACATAACTAATGAGGAGGTATTGAATAGAATTGGGGAGAAGAGGAGTTTGTGGCACAACTTGACTAGAAGAAGGGATCGGTTGGTAGGACATGTTCTGAGGCATCAAGGGATCACCAATTTAGTATTGTAGGGCAGCGTGGAGAGTAAAAATCGAGACCAAGAGATGAATACAACAAGCAGATTCAGAAGGATGTAGGTTGCAGTAGGTACTGGGAGATGAAGAAGCTTGCACAGGATAGAGTGGCATGGAGAGCTGCATCAAACCAGTCTCAGGACTGAAGACCACAACAACAACAACAATCTTTCATCTGACTCTCACTTTCTGGTCTGCGTCTCCTATCCCTGGAATAACTTATGGACTCCCTTGAAAAGGTTCCAACCATCCTACATGCACAATTATCGTTCTCTCGACAGTGAAATCTTGATATTTTCTGGCAATGTGGCCTGTAACACTTTGAAACACCCCTTTGGAAAATTAATGAATTATTGTGCTGATAAACCTCTTGCGTTATTTGATTTTCAAACAGCTGAGCAGAACTGAACGTACTCAGATATTTCTCTCTTTACTTATTCTGATTAACACTAAACTGACACACAATATTTTTTTTAGCGCAACGCAATCTGACTTTCAATAATCCCTATAAAAGAATGGCCCTGACTAACAATAACCTATACCTTTCATGAATCACTTACCTCACAAAAATCTTCGTTACTCGAACTACTGCAATACAGTGAGCGTCAATACTGCCAGCGAAATAAAAGATTCTAACCACTGAAGGCACTAACTACTGATAGGCATAGTGAGCAAATGAAAGATTTTGATAGAGAACAAACAATGTATTTACCTTAATAATGTCCAAAAGTCATCATATATATATATATATATATATATATATATATATATATATATATATATATATATATATAAAAAATCAGTTCATGATATCCAGTATTACAAATTTACTCTTTCTGATGGACACACGTCCAGATCGTCCGCTCTCAAAATTCTGCCATCTCTCTCCCCACATCCACCACTGCTGACGGCTCACCTCCAACTGCGCAACGCTACGCGCTGTTCACATCCAACTGCCCATCCCTACAATAGCAAAAATTGCAACAATGCAAACCAGCCACAGACTGCACACAGCACAGTCAGTGATTTTCATACAGAGCGCTACGTGGCGTTACCAACACAAAAACCTAAACAGCCTACTTACAACTTGGCATGGCCCCTGATACTTTGCAAAAACTTTTTTATCTTTTCCATCGGCTTATCAAAGTATCACCCTCTGACCAACCTTATACTGTGGCATTCCTGCCATACGGCCCACTGCTTCTTCTTCTGTCTCCAGAGCTCGTGTATTTGCTATCTGTGTGTTCCAAATTTCCCTAATCATTCTGGAAAATTCCCAAACAGACTAGCAGATGATGGTTTGAAGAGATAAAACATAGGTTTTGGCAAGTGGACACAGCTTTTTGAGCTGCGACAGAGATTTTTCAATTATAGAGAAACGAAGAGAGCTAAGCAAGGCCTTTGTTCTGCAAGATTTACTAGAGATTGTTGAGTCATCTAAAATTATAAACCCATTCCATTTAATTCGAATGCATACAACTCACTATTTTGATTTCGAAATTTCTGCTGAGTGCTGTCGATGCAAGCGTCTAAGATCTCCAAATGAAGTATGGTCAAAGTGTCTCGAATTCACCCATCTCAGGTACACTGACGGATAAAAATCACTACACTAAGGAGGACATGTGCGACGTAAACAAAAGTTGGTAGAGCTGCATCTACATGTGAAAGATTATGTCCTCAGATTTCACGATAGTCACACAGTAGTGGTCGTAGTAGTGCCACATACTGTAGCGGTCGTGAGCGTTAGTTACCTTTGAGATTGGATGTGGTGAGTTAATGTTAGTCAAGAAAGCTTTTAAGGCGACAAAGACGCCATTATCAGCACTCACTGAGTTTTTAACAAGGTCGTGTAATAGGACTACGAGAAGATGGATGGTCCTTCTGCGATATTGCCGGCAGGAATGTAACGACTGTACATGATTGCTGGCGGTGGCGGTGGTGGTTACGAGAATGTACGGTAGCAAGAAGACGGGGCTCCGTATGGCCACATAGCACTACCGAGAGGGAAGACCATCACGTTTGGCGTATGTCTCCTAATGGCTCTAAGCACTATGGGACTTAACATCTGAGGCCATCAGTCCCCTAGACTTAGAACTACTTAAACCTAACTAACCTAAGGACATCACACACATCCATGCCCGAGGTAGGATTCGAACCTGCGACCGTAGCAGCAGCCCGGATCCGGACTGAAGCGCCTAGAACCGCTCGGCCACAGCGGCAGGCGGCGTATGTCTCTGACGCATCGTACGGCATCTGCAGCAGCAATTTTAGCGGCAGTCAGTACCACAGTGATACAAAAAAAACTGTTACGAATCGGGCACTTCAAGCACATCTCCGAGACTGACACCCTGTAGCGTGCATTCCACCGATCCCAAGTCAGCGCCATTAACGACTTCATCAGATCTGTCTCCAACTGAACACGTATCGGACATCATCGGACAACTACAGACTCATCTGCAACCAGCATTAACTGTCATATTCACCGGCGAAGTGCAACAGGCATGGAACTCCATCCCACAAACTGACATCCGGCACCTGTACAACAATGCATGCGCATTTGCATGCTTGCATTCAGCATTTTGACGGTTGCACCAGCTTTTTCACATTTGCAATGACTTACCTAGAGCTTATATTAACCTGTGATCTTGTAATGAAATTCAATTATATAACATATGTTACCTACACAAATGTCATCGATCTTCTAAAAAAATGGTTCAAATGGCTCTGAGCACTATGGGACTCAACAGCTATGGTCATCAGTCCCCTAGAACTACTTAAACCTAACTAACCTAAGGACAGCACACAACACCCAGTCATCGATCTTCTGACTGGTCTAATGCGGCCCTTCACGAATTCCTCAAAAATGGTTCAAATGGCTCTGAGTACTATGGGACTCAACTGCTGAGGTCATTAGTCCCCTAGAACTTAGAACTAGTTAAACCTAACTAACCTAAGGACATCACAAACATCCATGCCCGAGGCAGGATTCGAACCTGCGACCGTAGCGGTCCTGCGGTTCCAGACTGCAGCGCCTTTAACCGCACGGCCACTTCGGCCGGCACGAATTCCTCTTCTGTGCCAACCTCTTCATCTCAGATAGTATTTTCAAGCTACTTCCTCAATTATTTGTTAGAGGTATTTCAACCTCTGTTTTCCTCTACACGTTTTACCCTCTATATCTCTCTAGTACCATGCAAGTTATTCCGTGATGTCTTAACAAATGTCCTACCACCCTGTCCCTTACACATGTCAGTGTTTCTCATACATTCCTTTCCTCGCCGATTCTCCAGAGAACCTCCTCATTCCTTACCTTATTAGTCCAGCTACTTTTCAACATACTTCTGTAACATTGCATCTCAAATGCTTCGATTCTCCACTTTTCGGTTTTCCCACAGTCCATGTTTCAGTACCATACAATGTGCTTCAAACGTACATTCCTAGAAATATCTTCCTCAGATTAAGGCCAATGCTTGATACTAATAGACTTCACTTGGCCGGGAATGCCCTTATTGTCAGCGCTAGTCTACATTTTACGTCTCCTTGCTCCGTCCGCCATGGGGTATTTTGCTACCTAGGTAGCAGAATTCCGTAACTTCATCCACATCGTGATCACCAATCCTGATGTTAAGTTTCTCGCTGTTCTCTACTTCTCATTACTTTCGTCTTCCTTCCATTTACTCTTAATCCATATTCTATACTCATTAGCCTGTTCATTCCATTCAGCAAATCCGGCAATTCTTCTTCACTTTCACTGAGGATAGTAATCTCATCAGCGAATCGTATCACTGACATCCTTTTACTTTGAATTTTAATTTCGCTCTTGGACCTTTCTTTTGTTTTCGTCATTGCTTCTTCGATGTACGGATTGAGCAGTCTACAATCCAAGTCTTATACCGTCTTTAATCCGATCACTTCGTTCTTGGTATTCCACTCTTATTGTTCCTTCCTGGCTTTTTTCAGTTACTGGCTACATGTATTGTGGATACACGTTATGTGTCTCTAATGAAATGGCTTCCATTGCCTTCTGCATCCTCATGCCAGTGATCATTGCTGATTCTTCCGCTTTTAGGGGTATTTTCCCCCCAAAGGCAAGAGAGTGCCCTGAACCTCTGTCCATCCTCTGCCCTTTTTGACAGGGCCGTTGGCATCTTATGCCGGAAGTGTTCGACTGCCATTGCTGATTAAATTTCTTTACTCTAAATTAATTATTTTTTGATGTTGCCATATTTTTTCCGTTAGTGTAGCTATATATGAATTCTTATGCTGAAGGAGAAGGCCAGGAAAACGACCTTGCATTCAAAAGAGGAAATACCACAGCAGATGTCTGCCAAGCCGCATTTCGTTGGAAAGGCCAGCCATTTTTATCAGTTGCAGCATAGAAAGACCTTTTGACGATATCGCCATTTCTTCCTCAGTGATACTGGAAGTTGTACAGCAAACTTCGTAACTTTTGACTCCTGAATGGAGTTGCGCAAAAACAAAAGTCAGTAACGAAAGATTGTTTTTCTGAATTTAATTCTCATATTCGTTGAATGGTGACAGCATCAGCTGATTCCGATGCTGCTAGTGGCAGTGGCACGATGGAGGGTAGACTTTGATGTGATATTGAAACTGGGGCCATCTCCATGTCAGGGTAGCTTGGAGGCTGTTGTTAAGGCGCCGGAGGTGATCTGATGCTGGATACAGCGCCTGTAGCGTATGCTGTGGTGCAGAACAGCGGAGAGAAGAGGGTGACCGCTCTGTAGGCGTCACTGTGGGCCATTTTAGTGTAGCAGTTCTAAGCAAAGAGGGGAAAGCAGAAAGGTGGAAGGAGTATACAGAGGGTCTATACAAGGGCAATGTACTTGAGGACAATATTATGGAAATGGAAGAGGATGTAGATGAAGATGAAATGGAAGATATGATACTGCGTGAAGAGTTTGACAGAGCACTGAAAGACCTGAGTCGAAACAAGGCCCCAGGAGTAGACAACGTTCCATTAGAACTACTGACGGCCTTGGGAGAGCCAGTCCTGACAAAACTCTACCATCTGGTGAGCAAGATGTACGAGATAGGCGAAATACCCCCAGACTTCAAGAAGAATATAATAATTCCAACACGAATTATTTACTAACAAGAATTATTTACAGACGAATGGAAAAACTGGTAGAAGCCGACCTCGGGTAATATCAGTTTGGATTCTGTAGAAATGTTGAAACACGTGAGGCAATACTGACCTTACGACTAATCTTAGAAGAAAGATTAAGGAAAGGCAAACCTACGTTTCTAGCATTTGTAGACCTAGAGAATTTGTACAGAAAGCAGATGGCAGTTATAAGAGTCGAGGGACATAAAAGGGAAGCAGTGGTTGGGAAGGGAGTGAAACAGGGTTGTAGCCTGTCCCCGATGTTATTCAATCTGTATATTGAGCAAGCAGTAAAGGAAACAAAAGAAAAATTTGGAGTAGGTATTAAAATCCAGGGAGAAGAAATAAAAACTTTGAGGTTCGCCGATGACATTGAAATTCTGTCAAAAATAGCAAACGACTTGGAAGAGCAGTTGAACGGAATGGACAGTGTCTTGAAAGGAGGATATAACATGAACATCAACAAAAGCAAAACGAGGATAATGGAATGTAGTCGAATTAAATCGGGTGATGCTGCGGGAATTAGATTAGGAAATGAGACTCTTAAAGTAGTAAATGAGTTTTGATATTTGGGGAGCAAAATAACTGATTATGGTCGAAGTAGAGAGGATATAAAATATAGACTAGCAATGGCAAGGAAAGCGTTTCTGAAGAAGAGAAATTTGTCAACATCGAGTATAGATTTAAGTGTCAGGAAGTCGTTTCTCAAAGTATTTGTATGGAGTGTAGCCATGTATGGAAGTGAAACATGGACAATGAATAGTTTGGACAAGAAGAGAATAGAAGCTTTCGAAATGTGGTGCTACAGAAGAATGTTGAAGATTAGATGGGTAGATCACATAACTAATGAGGAGGTATTGAATAGGATTGGGGAAATGAGAAGTTTGTGGCACAACGTGACAAGAAGAAGGGACCAGTTGGTAGGACATGTTCTGAGGCATCAAGGGATCACAAATTTAGCATTGGAGGGCAGCGTGGAGGTTAAAAATCGTAGAGGGAGATCTAGAGATGAATACACTAAGCAGATTCAGAAGGATGTAGGTTGCTGTAGGTACTGGGAGATGAAGGAGCTTGCACAGGATAGATTAGCATGGAGAGCTGCATCAAACCAGTCTCAGGACTGAAGACCACAACAACAACAACAGCTGCGGAATCTGTCTCTTGCCTGCGGTGTGGGGAGGCTAGACCACAATGTTCCTCTTCGATAAGCTCGTGGTGGCAGCTCATATCAAACATGTCGCCTCCAGGCAGCATCGTTGTTACTAGGCGGAGCACTGTGCAACTGATTGTTACAGAGACGTACAGTACTAGTATTAAAGAGCACAAGAAACATGGCTCTCCCACGTTGTCTCAGAACACTCCCCTTGCGATCGTCCGTCTAGAGGCGATACCATCAGGCTGACCATACTTAAAACGACGCACAGAATGCGAATACATTTCATGTATTTCATAACAAGTATAGTCGCTGCAGTGCCTGTTCCTTCGGGCACAGGTGCTCTGCAAAAATCCTGTCTATCGGCAGATACCACGCAAGCGATTTTCAACTAATATGTCTGCCCTGTACTTGAATATACATAATGAATGTATGAGTGCAGGTTGTAGAAACATGGCCGGCCGAAGTGGCCGAGCGCTTCTAGGCGCTACAGTCTGGAACCGCGCGGCCGCTACGGTCGCAGGTTCGAATCCTGCCTCGGGCATGGATGTGTGTGATGTCCTTAGGTTAGTTAGGTTTAAGTACTTCACATATTGCACCTGCTCATGACATTTGACCACGCAGTGTATTCTCGAGGTACACATGATACCACGTGGTCACAGCGAAAAACACCAAGCGAGGTGCCGGAGTGGTTAGCACACTGGACTCACATTCGGAAGGACGACGGTTCAAACCCGCGCCCGGCCATCCTGATTTAGGTTTACCGTGATTTCCCTAAATCACTTCAGGCAAATACCAGGATAGTTACTTTGAAGGGGACGGCCGACTTCCTTCCCCATCCTTCCCTAATCCGATGGGACGATGACCTCGCCGTTTGTTCTCCTCCACCGAATCAACTAACCAACAGCGGAAAACAAGGTCAATATAATTACTTGTAACACAGATCTGCATCGGAGTGCTGGAAAATCGCCAGAAGAAATCATAAATCTTAACTAAACAGCAGCTGGCCTGAAGACAACCAGAATTGCAGAGTACAGATGACGTGCTCTTTCGACCTGAAGAATTAAGTACCAACATTCAAAATATAATCCCTTCCAAAATGGCGTGAAACACCGGTATTAATTCCACTTTAATGATCAGACGTGACGAGAGCAGTTCTTAAGCGCAGGATTTGTCAGTGCATACAGATTTATCGCTCTCTTGCTCCGTGTAGCCCTGATGCTCCCAGGACAATATACGTGTAGCCGTTGATTGTTCGACTGAAAAAGTTTTTCAGTAAATTCGACTGAATACAATTAGGTTACGATGTGAATCATACAGCCGACCACTTGCATATCAAAAGTTTATTCATAACTTTTCCTACTTTTCGACAGGGCAGACAGAAAGAGCAGTCAGATTCAAAGAACATTTATTGGATAAAGGAGGCGGTAATGGTCAAGGCTGTACCTTTGCCGAGCATCTCATACAATGTGCACACTACCCTATTAAATTGGAAGATGCGGTTATCTTGCATAGGGAAGAGAACGATTTTAGTTTGGACTTGCTGGAGTAATTTCAAATTTTTAAGCACAATTTCGATTATACTCGTAGCATCTTTATCCTCAATGACCAAGTACAGCTTAAAAACAGAAACTTTTTCGATGGCCTTGGGCCTGTTCCTAAATTGACATAGCAGCAAAGACGCAATCTGAGATCATCCACTTTTTTGTGTGCAATACTTTTCATCACTATTTGTATAGGTTTATTTGCTTTGTTATAATTTTTGTTATGTTTTCATTTTATGAATATGGCAGGTGTTTTTTGACAACGCTTCTTATGTGAGCGCCATCTGGGCGTAAGTTTCCTGCTGGCTTGCCCCCTGCGTCCTGTTAGTTGTCTGTTCGTGTGTATATGCACGCCTACTTAAAATTTAGACGTGTCATTTAGCTAGTGACTAAGCCATATTACTCTGCTAGCATTTATATGAATCATTTTATGGTTGACTTCGTTTCTCTTTTCATGTAGTATGTGACACGTCAGTTTATTTTATATTTCCACTGTATGCAATTTCTTTTTGCTACACATACGACTTCCATGTACTGGTTGTAACCTACTCTATTTCAGGCGTTATTGCTTTTTCTGATGAACACAAGTTTATATATAGGTAAAATTTTGAATAAAGTTTTGACGTGCAACTGGTTGGCTGTATCATAGCCGTTGTATCCATAATTCTGCAACTGCTGGCATCTTCAAGACTCAATTTTTAAAGTCGTAATATGAGCGATTGGAAACAATAAATGAAAAAAGTGTATCTCCTTTCTACGCTACATCTGTTCTCTGCTCTGCATTCTGACTGCTGAAAACCCCAACAATCTCTGAAAACTAACTGGTTCGTAACCCGACGTGGGTCGCCACGTACATAAGGTCAGAGGTGATGCGGGATTTTGGGGTCATCCGTTGGTACACAAGTGGCTGCATACAGTAATGAAACGCCGATGGGACCAAGCTGCGATTTTTCAGGGCTCTGTGGCCGGAGACAGTACAGAATGACTCGGATGTAATACAAAGGAGGTAAATACGATGAAGATAGGGGAAATGAGATTCTGTGCTGGCTTGCTGGTCAGCTTCTTATTGCTTCTTCACGTGTTAGCAAGAGACACGCAGAAGAGCACGACACTGGTTTATAAAAACATAGATGAGGCTTACTAGATTCTCGAAACAGTTACCAGAACAAATGACCACTCCGTCCTTAACTTTTTTAAGAGTCGGGTATACACGATAATGTATGGTACTACAGACCACAAAACATGAAAGTACCAAATCCTGTTGCTGTACTCGAACCGTTAGGTTCAAGCTCTCGTCTCAATGTAAGTGACGTACAAACATAGGTACACGTAGATAAATTTACGACGGAAACCACCGACCCTAGCCTAGAGGTATCTACAGGCAAGTTTTACAAAGTGCACAAAGTTAACTGATTCCGAGTGCTCATTTACATAGTATTTGCTATAGTCTCGCCCATCCGAGACGGCTGTCACTGGATCTCTTCTGTTCGCTGGAACTCTCAAATTCTGCAGAACTCTTCCTTGCTTGGAGTTTAAGGGCCTCTACACACGGCGCTGAGGCTGTTTGCTTACAGATGACAGGTGACTGCGTCGTTTTTCACCACCAATCAGTGAGCGTGAAATCAGCGATTTCTCAAAGTGTGTGATCTGTCAATGGACTGACGAAGGCGACTTGCACTGTATATCTCTACCTAAGTTACAAGGCTTACAGCTAACGTTCATACTTGGGTGATTTTTCTTTTTTCCTGACAACGTTTCATGATTCGACCATTACACCCACTTTACCGGGAGAATATTCACCCTCGAATCTTAGACATCAATTTTAAACTCCTTTCTTATACAAATTACATTGTTTTGTTCATATACATTCATAAATACATGGGTTTTTCTTTGCTTTTTAGGTATAAATACACACCGATTTTTCCATCGATACAATCTGTATATACATACGAGGGTTGGAACTTAAATAGTGGCAACTATTTATTCACAACCGATACAAAAGAGTTACATGTTTGCATCTGTTACTGTCCTTCAAAGTAGTCACCAGCATTGTGTAGAACCCGTTGCCAGCGATGTGGAAGGCGTAGTATACCGTTAGTAGAGCCTGTTCTGTTGATGGTGCGAATGGGGCGGTCTACTGCCTGTCGAATCTCTGGAACAGTTCTGAAGCGAATGCCACGAAGCCAAAACTGAAACGCCAATCTAACTAATGGCGTCATTATGGGTCGCCGCGAAAGGCGGAAGTGCATCAGAGAATGGTGAAAGTTATGGCGATTCTCGTGTACAACTGACATGGTGTTATCCTAACGCATTACGTTTCTCCACGGCAGACTGTCAGTGCACAGTATTACTGTTCGTTTTTGGAGCAGCACCTGCGACCAGATTTGCGGATGAAGCGGCGACACTTTCAACGCAATCCACCAATCATTTTGCACGACAATGCGCGGGTGTATACGGCGCAAGCTGCGGCTTCTCTGTTCGGTCGATGGGACTGGGAATACTGTACCATCGACCATATTCCCCGGACTTAAGTCCTTGTGACTTTGATTTGATTCCCAAGATGAAGGAACCGCTTCGTGGCATTCGCTTCAGAACTGTTCCAGAGATTCGATAGGCAGTAGACCCCTCCATTCGCACCATCAACAGAACAGGTTCTGGTAACGGTATGCTACGCCTTCTACGTCGCTGGAAACGGGTTCTACAAAACGCTGGTAACTACTTTGAAGGACGGTAACAGGTCCAAACATGTAACTCTTTTGTATCGGTTGTGAATAAATAGTTGCCACTATTTAAGTTCCAACCCTCGTACAATAATTAATCACGTCTTCTCCAATCTTCATCTGCGATCTTGTGTATCCAGCGACGATCACTGGGGTTAGGAATAATATCACTAGTGGGTGCACTTCTTGTGGGATTTTTTCCATGAGCTCGATTACAGTTTACACGCGCATGGTCGTAACATTTCTCTTCATTCCACTTTCTGCTCTGAATCCTGCAGGTGAGATGTCTAGGCATCTAACTTGTACGTTTATCGCTACTGCCTTTCGCCTCTCTCCTCTCTTCCTGTTTTCTAATACTGTGAGGTTTAGGCTAATAGAGGCAAAATGACCGGGACTCGGCCTGTCTCCCAGGACAGATTACAATGTCTCCCTTACCTACACCTTTCGACTTCCCATATGTAAGACCATCATTAATCAATTTTAAGACAGAAATTAGCCAATCCCGCCGGCCGGGGTGGCCGAGCGGTTCTAGGCGCTACAGTCTGGAACCGCACGACCGCTACGGTCACAGGTTCGAATCCTGCCTCGGGCATGGATGTGTGTGATGTCCTTAGGTTAGTTAGGTTTAAGTAATTCTAAGTTCAAGGGGACAGATGACCTCAGAAGTTAAGTCCCGTAGTGCTCAGAGCCATTAGAACCATTTTTTTTTAGCCAATCCCTTTTCCTTTATATTTCTGGACCGATCAATTCACCTTTATCACACTCTCACATGTCTAAAGTTAAATGAACTCTAATTCGTTCGCGTGTACTGTTACGAACTTTTTATTCGTTAACAGGAGAACTACATTTGATCCACGAATCCTTACAACACGAAAAGATTCTTGTCATGAGCTTGTTAAGTTCTTTGATTGCCTTCTTCACACACTTTCGTCATATAATAGTACCTTGTCTCCTGCCATGAATTCATTGGGGTTTTTCTCTTCACATACCCTATTAAAACTCCCTGCCATCTGATGCATCTGGCGCATCCATTCCTTTAGTTCCATTACGTAATCATCGCAGTTGTATTGCGTTTGGCCGGAGCCCGCTGTAGCATCCTAGGCATGTTGCATATTCTCCTGAAAAATAACTTAAATGGAGTGAACCCAGTTGATGAGTGTAATGCTATATACAGAAGTGGCAAAATTGAGCCATCCATCCCAGTTTTCCTGCTTCGTTCCCTCGTAATGGCGTAGATATTCTTTTAGCGTTCGATGCGTCCTTTCAATTGCTCCGTTCGTTTGAGGATGGTATGCACAAGTTGAATCTTTTCTATCTTCAGTAAATGACAAACCCTCTTTAAGACGTCACTTAGGAAGTTTGTTCTTTAGTCACTCACTAATACTGCCGGTATTCCGTAACTGCCAATTATTCTGTGTACTAAGACTCGCGCTATTGTGTCATCATCCAGTTGTGCTATACTCTCTGCTACAGCTACTTTCGTGAGGGCATCCCAAACGTTAGGATATATCCGTTCCCTTTCTCTGTTATCTAATGAGGTCCGACCACATGGATATCACAAAGAGCGAATTGCTGATTACGTATTTCGGTCAGCACTAAGGGCATCTTCGCCTTATTCCGCATAACATTGTTCTTCTGACAACTATCGCAACTTTTAACGTACTGTTCTACATCCTTTTTCACACCTTTCCATAATCTATACCTTTGAATACAGTCGTATGTGGGACTGACTCTTTGTTGTCCACCTATTGGCGAATCATGAAATTGCTTCAGAATATCTTGCTTCTACTCTTGATTAATCATTGGTTGCTAGTTGTCTTGTTCTTCCTCGTCGATCTCTTCAACATTATTAATAACTGCAGCTGCGTCTTTAAAATGGTTTAAATGGTTCTGAGCACTATGGGACTTAACATCTGAGGTCATCAGTCCCCTATAACTTAGAACAACTTAAACCTAACTAACCTAAGGACATCACACACATCCATGCCCGAGGCAGGATTCGAACCTGCGACCGTAGCGGTCACGCAGTTCCAGACTGAAGCGCCTAGAACCGCACGGCCACACCGGCCGGCAGCTGCGTCTTCTGGTAACTGTTCCAATTCATCTGCTACTATGTTCTACGATCCCTTTTTGTATATTATGTCAAAGTCGTATTCTGCCAGTTTAATCATGAATTTGATTAATCTTGACGACGGTTCGCTTATACGCGCCAACCATTTCAATGGTTTGTGATAGGTACATACCTTGAATCTTTTTGCGTACACGTAACGTTGGTAGTGCTTCACTGTCCACATTATCGCTAAGAACTCTCGCTCGGTCGTACTATATCCTCTCTCAGTGCGGTTCACCGTTTGCCTCCAAAGGCTACTGGCAAATCCTCTCCTAATTCTCCTTGGTTCAATAAGGCGCCGATCGACTGCTTGCTAGCGTCCTTTGTAGTTATAAATTGCTTTGTAAAATCAAGATACTGTAAGATCGTAGGGGCTACCTATTTTCTCTTTTAATCCCTGAAAAGCTGATTCCTGTTGAGTTGACCACTCTTAGTTTCCCCTTTCTTTAGTAATTCGTGTAACAGTTTCGCTATCCAACTGCAATCCTTTCTAAAACGACGATGAAAGACACGATCCCTGGAAATATCTTTAGTTGCTTTGTGGAGCTGGATCTTGGATACACTTTTATCGCGATCGCCTTCTGTGGTCTCCTTCCATGGGACGTATATTTGCCTACCTGTAATTTTCAATAATGCTATCGGAACCTCCCAAATGGTTCGCCAAGTCTGGTATTAA
Source organism: Schistocerca cancellata (assembly GCF_023864275.1). NCBI lineage: Eukaryota > Metazoa > Arthropoda > Insecta > Orthoptera > Acrididae > Schistocerca > Schistocerca cancellata. The sequence goes on along the minus strand of NC_064631.1, from coordinate 294,152,295 downwards.
CGGAGTTCCGAACACGACCGCACATGCTAATACACAAACATCTAGTGTCGCTGAAGTCCAGTTAATACTGTGTTCATCAGTCTCTGAAAAGTTGCTCCACTATCTGTTACTTTCATCGGTACTCCTTTATATTCGGAATGTCCCTCTGGACTCAAGAAGGCTGTTTTCCCTCTATCATTCTCTTCCAACAGTATCTGGTGGGAACCCTTCGCACAAAATGGTTCAAATGGCTCTGAGCACTATGGGACTTAACTTCTAAGGTCATCAGTCCCCTAGAACTTAGAAGTACTTAAACCTAACTAACCTAAGGACATCACACACATCCATGCCCGAGGCACCCTTCGCACAGCCTAAAGTGATAAAATGCTTGCCTTTTCCTAAGGTGTCTTAAATCTCCTAGCTGAATTCCTACTGATACCTGGTATCGCATTTGCCCTGTTGACTAGCTTCTCTCCCAGTTCGCAAGATTCGACGGTTCGGCTCCTTACATCCTTAATCGTAGCGGTTTGCCCTTGACCCATAGCGTGTTCCTTGAGTAATCTATGATTACCCTCAAACTCTCGTAGAAGTCTCTGCCTAAAATTCCCTCATACTGACCATGTCGTTAAAAGAAACAAAAGAAAAATTCGGAGTAGAAATTAAAATCCATGGAGAAGAAATAAAAACTTTGAGGTTCGCCGATGACATTGTAATTCTGTCAGACACAGCAAAGGACCTGTAAGAGCAGCTGAACGGAATGAACATTGTCTTGAAAGGAGGGTATAAGATGAATATCAACAAAAGCAAAACGAGGATAATGGAATGTAGTCGAATTAAATCGGGTGATGCTGACGGGAATCACATTAGGAAATGAGACACTTAAAGTAGGAAATGAATTTTGCTATTTGGGGGGAAAAATAACTGATGATGGTCGAAGTAGAAAGGATATAAAATGTAGACTGGCAATGGCAAGGAAAGCGTTTCTGAAGAAGAGAAATTTGTTAACATCGAGTATAAATTTAAGTGTCAGGAAGTCGTTTCTGAAAGTGTTTGTGTGCAGTGTAGCCATGTATGGGAGTGAGAAGTGGACGACAAATAGTTTAGACAAGAAGAGAATAGAAGCTTTCGAAATGTGGTGCTACAGAAGAATGCTGAAGATAAGATGGGTAGATCACACAACTAATGAGGAGGTATTGAATAGAATTGGGAAGAAGAGAAGTTTGTGGCACAACTTGACTAGAAGAGGGATCAGTTGGTTTGGCATATTCTGAGGCATCAAGGGATCACCTGTTTAGTATTTGAGGTCAGCGTGGAGGGTAAAGATCGTAGAGGGAGACCAAGAGATGAATACACTAAGCCGATTCAGAAGGATGTAGGTTGCAGTAGGCACTGGGAGATGAAGAAGCTTGCACAGGATAGAGTAGCATGGAGAGCTGCACCAAACCAGTCTCTGGACTGAAGACCACAACAACAACAACAGCTGGCCATGTGACTCGTCCTCCACTATCTGTAACTTACGTTCCACACACGCGTACGCCCTGTATCCTCAGAATTAACATCGCAGCTCCACGTATATCTATTACTTCTTTAATGATCCCTTTAAGCTTTATTCTTTTGTCGGCGTTACCGCCCACCATGTCCTACTGAGCGGCACTATCTGCAACGAAACCTGTTGTTGCGGAACTTCTCTTCGCGTCTTGTACTCATAAAATCATTCCTGACCTTGCAGACTACAACTTTGCGGCACGGATCGACTTCCTTCTAGCGCCGTTCTTTCGTTTCCCGTTTCCTGAGTCTTCGTATTCGCTAGCCTAGCATCGGCACTGCGCTCTTGGGCTGTGTGTTCTGCTTCTTTTCCAACGTAACGTATCACAGATCTCGCCTGATCACATGGTCCTGGATCCCCTTGAAGATCGCATCGCCGACGCACCGTCGGTCGCTTGCTCCCAATTTGCCTGTGATGACTTCTATCTACATAGTGTTTCCTCTATCTTCCCTGCGGCGGCGGAGGGTAGGGTGCCCGTTTCTCTGCCCTATGCTAAGCGGCTGTATAGCGTTTATTTTCTTGACGTGCTTCTCCATAGTGCAATTTCTCGTATGATGGCTCCTCTCTTACAGTAAAAACAATAATCTCTGAGGTAACAGAATTCACCGAACTTTTCTTTGCAAATTAAATTTCGTCTAGCTCAAAGACCTCGTGCATGTCTTTCTATTGGACGCCATTTCGGCGACTTTCATGTCCCCAACCTGCCCCAGCTCTCCAACCAGGGGAATGTGACCAACAGTTTAACGTGTAATTCGAATCACGTATCATTTCTGGCGACGTCGCACATCGTTGTAATGTGAAGTCCAGGTTAAAACAAAAGGCATTGGATGCTTCATCTGTTAATGTCAGATCTGATGTTTGTGCCAACGTTAAACCCTCTCCAGTTGCATTCAATATTGTTTTAATTCTCTCATCTTTTATTTCCTGTACGAACACTGATAGCGCTAGCTTCTCATCTAGAGCATGACTACCCGAACATGTGATGCCTTTATCACTCCGTGGACGGCTTCTCGAAATTAGTGTTTCAATGTGTCAACGCGACTCGTCCACTCGACCATACTTCCGGCCTTTTCTGTCTATTAGTATGGTAATCCAAAGTCCATTTTGACACATAGTTCTCTAGCAAAACTCCTTTCACATCTAGCCAAGCTGCTATCAAATCGTGTAGAAATAGTTTACTTTGAGCTGCACCCACAGTCCAAGTTTTAACAAATTTTAATAGCACACTGTGACTATGGCGTGACGTTAGTTCGAATGCTAAGTCAAATTTTCCGTGAATTCCCTAAGTTCACCTTGACTTCAGACAAAAGCTCTGGGCTGTTTTTCATTCGAGACAATTTCGTAACAGTTGCTGTTGTCGCTGCCATGATGAAAATAATCAAAAGCACTTGTTTGATTTTTACATTGCATTACCACCACACTGTCAAAGACGTTTGTGCTTCAATCTAGACGTGTAACTTCTCTTCCAATGTTGTTTACAAACATTGTAAGTTCTTTGATGGCATTACTCAGTAAATGTCTGAAGATGGTTTACACAATAAAAGTGATACTATAGAACAAAAGCAAACTAGAGCTTTTCATTTATTAAGAAGGAGTAAATTCAGATGACGATTTTCAGAAATTTTGAAGGTCAGTTAGATTTTAGAAACTAAGAATTTTTTTCGTCTGGCTTTGCAATCTAATAATAAAAGTGGTAAAAATGTTATTTTTTTAATTTCTGAAAAATTAAGGTGAGTCTTATAGTCTGTAGCGTCTTATAGTCCGTAAAATACAATAAATAAATTATTTATTATACACTGTGGCCATGAAAAACTCACGCTATAAAAAAGTATTCGGAATAATTTAGCTACAAAATTTCCGACGAAGCTTCATTTAGCAGATCACGCCAAGTGCACATTCCAGTTCTTTCTGCTGTTAAACTACGGTGAACAACACTCACGAGCTGTGGGCGCGTAAAAAGGGACTGTCGAATCGTATCGACTTCACGTTCTTAAAGGTTTAAATGGCTCTGAGCACTATGCGACTTAACTTCTGAGGTCATCGGTCCCCTAGAACTTAGAACTACTTAAACCTAACTAACCTAAGGACATCACACACATCCATGCCCGAGGCACGATTCGAACCTGCGACCGTAGCGGTCGCTCGGCTCCAGACTGTAGCGCCCAGAACCGCATGGGCACTCCGGCCGGCGTTCTTAAAGCATTGCAGACAGTGATCCGTAATGGGGGTAGCCCTTTGCGTTGTTTCAGCAGTCTCATCCGGACATAATGAACAGCTGCGGTATCAGGTAGAGAACTTTAGCTCTCCAATCACCCCTTCCGCCACTTTCCGCTGAATAAAGCTTCTCCAAGCAGTACGTGGCGAATGGGGGAACATATGGGGTACTATAGTTCAATTCTTTTATCTTGGCGGTTCGCGCATGCCAGCCCAGACGCGGGAAATTGCTGCGTTGCCGGTTGTACGCGCCAAGAGAAGCAGCGCCATAGTATAGTTCGCAAACTTACGTTTAGGGGGGAGTGCGCAGTTTATGAAGTAAAGCCACCACGGCCGCATTAACCCTTTTGCTGCTACAGAGACGTGCCCCCCGCATTCCGCGATGTGCGCGATTTTGTCATCATTGCACTGTTCGCCATGTGCAGACACATGGTGTTTCGACTGCTTTGACACACTTTATCATTCGATTTCACAAAGACTATTTGGCCAAAAATTTGATTTTTACACATCTTCTTGACTGATACCTTCCCCCCATAAATGACTTAATTTTGTTTCGATGTTCAACGCAGTTATTGTGCAGCATTAGATGTAGTAAACCATTGCACAAATTTTGAAGAGTTTGCAGATGTAAAAGTCCATACTTTCCGTATGGTCGATTTTAGTTGCCACTAGAAATTTCAAAAAATTACATTCAAACGAATAAAATTCATGAAGTAAGACACTTCGATATTGTTTTTAAAATAAAGAAAATATTGAGCACTGATCAAGGTTTGAACCCAAAACCTTTCACTTAGCAGCCATACACAGTAACCATTACACTAATGCAGCTCGTCATTCATTATATCTCCCGGAGGACTTAAAAAGTCACGAAAAATACCGACAAACACTGTTGGTATGATTATGAATTACGTTTCGTCGAAGTACAATAGGAAATAAACAATTACCACTGTTCTTTATTGCGAAAAAGTGGTTAGTGAGAATGATACAAACACCTTTCCTTGCTATCGCCTTAATTAGGAGTCTTATTGCTTGTTTGGTTTAATTAATTAATAGAATATGAAGCAATTGGTATATAGAATGCTTTGTCCAAACTTGCTACAAAAGAAAGTCTGCTATCAAGACATTGCTTTTGTTCAATTCCTTTATTTATGACTGAACGTTTCAAACTGAAGACACTCGTCCGTGCTCTGCACTGCAGTCGAGCTCTGGCAACGTCGTTCTCTGTTCGTTGGCTGACTGTGTTTTGTGACGTCAGATGCGCAGAACGAACCTAAACTCGGCCGCCGTCATAAATGAGGCGCACTTTATCCGTCCTAGTCACTAAAGCTTGTGACGCTTCCGTTCACACTGCACCTGCATTTGTTTCTTTTCATCTTTTGTCATTACTCTTCCGATTGTTTTGATGTGAGCTGCCACGATTTTCACACCTTTGCCCTCAATTTCACCTCAGACTAGCACTTCCACCCAACGTCCGTAAATGTTTGTTTTACGTCTTCTGATCTCTTTCTTCCCCTACGGTATTTACCGTCTGTTGTTCGCTCTAGTCCCATGGAAGTGATTCTCTGATGTCTTGACACATATCCACACGCTTCTGCAAGGGAGGACGGGGCGGCGTGTCAAGAGGCGGCCTCCTTGAATATGAATACGGATTCTTTACTCATTACATAATTTTCACTAATTTCTCTAAGTGGTTGTTTACGACTCCGGAAAACGGCAGATTTAACACTGCCGAACCCGACGGGAAATACTGTGTCTTTAGCTATCACTATACACATATGACAAACTTCCAGAAGTTGCTCAGGGATATCTTTTGAGTACTTTGGTGTAAGAGACTCGCGGTTTCCGGCGGATCGTTAAGCAGTATTAAAGTATTAATGATTTATTGGGCTTGTTACCACAACCGCCCTTATTTCTCTGGAAATTCTTCGCAACAGCGAAGAAGCCTCTAATATGCAGTAACCAAAAGGTACACCATATAACGCAGAGCCCTGTAATAGCCCTGCAATAGCCCTTACCGTCTAGTAAGGTCATCCGAAGACCAGTATCAGTTGCAAAGCGATTTAGAAAAGATTGCTGTATGGTGTGGCAGGTGGCAGTCGACGCTAAATAACGAAAAGTGTGAGGTGATCCACATGAGTTCCAAAAGAAATCCGTTGGAATTCGATTACTCGATAAATAGTAAAATTCTCAAGGCTGTCAATTCAACTAAGTACCTGGATGTTAAAATTAGGAACAACTTCAGTTGGAAAGACCACATAGATAATATTGTGGGGAAGGCGAGCCAAAGGTTGCGTTTCATTGGCAGGACACTTAGAAGATGCAACAAGTCCACTAAAGAGACAGCTTACACTACACTCGTTCGTCCTCTGTTAGAATATTGCTGCGCGCTGTGGGATCCTTACCAGGTGGGATTGACGGAGGACATCGAAAGGGTGCAAAAAAGGGCAGCTCGTTTTGTATTATCACGTAGTAGGGGAGAGAGTGTGGCAGATATGATACGCGAGTTGGGATGGAAGTCATTAAAGCGAAGACGTTTTTCGTCGCGGCGAGATCATTTACGAAATTTCAGTCAACAACTCTCTCTTCCGAATGCGAAAATATTTTGTTGAGCCCAACCTACATAGGTAGGAATGATCATCAAAATAAAATAAGAGAAATCAGAGCTCGAACAGAAAGGTTTAGGTGTTCGTTTTTCCCGCGCGCTGTTCGGGAATGGAATGGTAGAGAGATAGTATGATTGTGGTTCGACGAACCCTCTGCCAATCACTTTAATGTGAATTGCAGAGTAGTCATGTAGATGTAGACGATATTGTACTGTGACGCGGTTGATGCCACTGCGGCAACAGCTCAACGTAGCGTCAGTTTGCCGCTCTTCCACCGCATTCAGTGAACACCCACATCAGATACATATAGGAAACTCTTCGTCAGTAAACATGTCCATACAGCTGTGTGTCACTGTCAACACTGCCGGAAAAACAAAGCCACGACAGAAACAATTAGCAATGAATGCAAGTTTAAAGGCGAAGAGTAAAATGGGTACTACTGTGGTTGTCAGGTGTAGGTACCTGAGCGAAAGGAAACTAGACACAGCGCATGCTGTCGACGTTTGCACTGTTGTGTACTATTTTCAGTCCAATACAGATACAAAGCTAACTGGAGCAAGAAATCAAACGAAATGCAATAACTCTCAGGAGCCGCCAGAGACTGTAGGTCGCTTATACCAAAACATTCAGAGGGTATCCTTGATGAACCTCAAAGTTGTCAATGGAGTTATGACTCACCGTTTATAACTTGGGTTTCTTGCTTGTTATTCTGTTCTCTGGAAATCGCGTCGGCTGCTTGATGCGGAGGCGGTTTCGGCGCAGTTTTGCTGTCAAGATGGGTGCGAACCTGTAGAAAATCTTGACTTTGTATACGCATCAACAAAAGTTTTGAATCAAGCTTGTACACAGCACAGGAAACATACACTGATAATGCCTGAAGTTTTAAATGTTAAAATATAAAGAAGTCTTTATTAAAAAATTTTAACTGCCTATATCGCGTACATAAATAAAAATTGGCCAGGTGCGATTAGAACTAGCGCACTGAAGGTTCCGTACAGACTTAATTACGTATATATACAATTAACCCATTCCGGGAATCGAGAATCTCGATGATTCTTACCTGTTATCGGCATTGATATTCGAAAGATATTGGTCCCACGAATTCCAAGTCTTTCGAGAATGTTTTAATTTCAAGTGTGAAGCCGGATAACAAATGACAAAAGCAATATTTTGTGTAATATAATTACAAATGAACAATTTTATGATTCTTTTCCTTTACTTGCACTGTGAAACTTCTTACCAAATTTCATGATTCTACGTCAACTGGAAGTGCCGTATAGGTTGTAATGAGTCAACCTGCGAGTATCAAAAGTGACATAAATAGCCGTATCTTTTGATTGCATTCACTTAGATACTTACGTAAGTAAATTACCAGAGGACCATAGACCTAAACATGTAGCATAAATTTCATCTTTATGGGTCTGTCAGTTTCTGAGAAAAAGAAATCTTAACAGAATCATGGGCAGACAAACAGTCTGGTAACAAACGACAAAAATATTTTTTCGCCTGAAATGATTACAAATCAACGATTTTCGTTTTTTTCCTTTACTTGCATAGTGAATTCTCGCTTCTTGCCAAATTTCATGACTCTAGACCAGTGGGAAGCAATCTATAGATTTGGTGAATGAGTTTGGGAGTATCAAAATATGTGACATAAATGGCCGTAGCTTTTGGTTGCATTGACTTAGAAGCTTACATTTGTTACACTGACAAGGGACCATACGCCTTAGTATGTGACGTAAATTTCAAGTTGATACATCTCCCTGTTCCTGACAAAAAGTGCTATTAATAGTAGGACGGACAGAGTGATATAATTACAAATTAACAAGTTTCGGATTTCTGTCTCACTTGCACCGTGAAACCCAGCTTCTTGCCAAATTTATGATTCTAGGCCAACAGGAAGTACCCTATAGGTTAGCCCTCCCGGTTGGCCGTGCGGTCTAACGCACGGCTTTCCGGGCGGGAAGGAGCGCCTGGTTCACGGCACGAATCCGCCCGGCGGATTTGTGTCGAGGTCCGATGAACCGGCCACTCTGTGGATGGTTTTTAGGCGGTTTTCCATCTGCCTCGGCGGATGAGGGGTGGTTCCCTATATTCCGCCTCAGTTACACTATGTCGGCGACTGCTGCGCAAACAAGTTCTCCACGTACGCGTACACCACCATTACTCTACCACGCAAACTTAGGGGTTACACTCGTCTGGTGTGAGACGTTCCCTGGGGGGTCCACCGGGGGCCTAACCGCTCAATAACCGTGGGTACGTTGGGGGGCGGCGGAGGGGTGAAGTGGACTGCGGTAGTCGTCGTGGGGTTGTGGACCACTGCGGCTGCGGCGGGGACGGAGCCTCTCCGTCGTTTCTAGGTCCCTGGTTAACATACAACATACCCTATAGGTTTTGATGCGTGAGTTTGCGACTATCAGAATATCTGACATAAGCAGCCGTATCTTTTCATTGCATTAACCTAGAAGCTTAACTGTTTCACACCACCATCAAAGGGACATAGACCTTAGTATGCGACATAAATCTGAACTTCATGCATCTACTCGTTCCTGAGAAAAGGGGTGTTAACAGACAGACAGACATTTGACAAAAAAAAAAAAAAAAAAAAACAATATTTAGATTTTTTTTCTTTTGGTTATACTGCGAAACCTTGCTTCTTGGCAAATTTTCTGATTCTAGGTCAACGAGAAGTAGCCTGCAGGTTTTGATGAGTTCGGTCTGAGCCAGAGAGGCGAGCGGACCGCTGCTGCCGCGCGTACCGCTACTAAGACCGAAGGATAGAAAAACATGTGTGTGAAATCTTATGGGACTTAACTGCTAAGGTCATCAGTCCCTAATCTTACACACTACTTAACCTAAATTATCCTAAGGCCAAACACACACACCCATGCCCGAGGGAGGACTCGAACCTCCGCCGGGACCAGCCGCACAGTCCATGACGGCAGCGCCCTTAGACCGCTCGGCTAATCCCGCACGGCCCGAAGTATAGAGGCCGCGAAGATGTGTCTTACAGTGGTAGTGGCGCATATAGTACATTGTCGCGTCGTTATCACAAAGAAGCAAATTTTGTCGTGTCTCTCCACGCCACTGCAGGGGCAAAAATGTCAGACAGAAGAAAGTCGCCACCACGAAGGGGCTGTCAGTCTTACAGCTCACAGAGAGTGCAGAAAGACACAAGAATAATCGCGGAGAAGAATCGTAGCCTGTCCCCTCTTTGTACATCGAGTGCAGAGGCACCGGGTGGACAGCGATGTTCGGCACGATGTCGAGCTGCACTCAGCTCAGACTCACTGATCTGCGTCCAAGCAGCGAGCAGGGCCGACCACAGGGCAATAGAGAGCGCCACTGGAGCGAAACAAGACCGCAGAGAAACAGAAGACCACTAAAGCGCTCCTAGGTGCTGTGACGAAGCAGCAGTCCGAGAAGGGCTGCCGCTGCTGTGTTCGGTAATGCAGCTGTAAGACTACGTAACTGGACCAACAGGAGGATACCGCTGATATTTGCCGTTGCTGTGCGGCGCAAGCGAGGTCTTCTCTCTGCGCAAGCTGCTGTGCTTCCCCGTCACAGTGGAAGCTCTCCCGACTGGCATGGACCTTCAACCCCAGTGTTACAAGTGCCAGGACGAGGGCCACGTAGCCAAGTACTACTGCTATGCAGCGCGGTGCGTAAAGTGCCCTGCGAGCACGTTGCAATACCGGTTCGACACTAGAATACTGCGCCTTGGTTCTTCCAAAAGCGATAGTAATAAGCACGTCGACTGCAGTGTCATTTAGGGTAGTGAGTCAGACACGGAGAGGATATAAGGCGGGTGGAATATGCAACGACAGGGGGCATTGCAGGGCGGGCGCCGACTCCTTGCGCTGTGGCGCGCCGGTGCCGGCGGCGGCCTGGCTGGGCTGCTGGTGCCTCCATGTAGAGCTGCCGAGCCACACTTGTTTTTTTTTCTTAAAAAACAGGAGACATACATAAGAAATGACACGAAGGCATTCGCTGAAGGCACTGATTATACAAGCAAGTTCAGTAGTGCACACAAACGTAGACAAACAGTTTCACACGCGAACGAAGGAGCACACTGAAGAAGAACACTGACGCACTTAGACAAAGAGAACACTGTAGCACTTTGGTGATGATCTTCAGTGCACTGAACACACTGAGGAGATGGGGGCCAGCTGGAGACGGGCAGGGGGGAAGGAGGGGAGGGGGGAAGAATCCAATGGGAGAAAGGAAGGGTGAGAGGAAGGGAGAGGGCAGGGTCAGGTGTGGAAGCCTGAGAAGGAAGTGGGAGATCTGGGAGAGAGGAGGGGGGAGGGAGAAAGGAAGGTGAGGAAGGAGAGAGGGAGCCCTGCAGGAAAAGGGAGGAAGGTAGGAAAGGAAGGGGAGGATTATAGCTGATAGGAGGGGTATATGGATGGAACGAGGACATCTTCAGGAAGGGAGAGTTGGCGGAAGTCGCCTTGGGCAAGGGTGTGGAGAGTGTGAAAATGGAGAACAGGTGAGACACAAGAGTATAGGTGCAGCAGTGGGACGGGGTGGGAGAGGATGGGAGAGACAAACAGGTGGGGAGGATCGAGTTTGTGGGAGGTGTAGAGGATCTGTATCCATTTGAGGAAAAGGAGGAGGTGCGGGAAAGGGATCAAGTCATAAAGGATCCATGTGGGGGAGGGGAGACGGATACAATAGGCGAGGCAGAGTGCATGTGGTTCAAGGATTTGAAGTGACTTATAGTAGATGGGAGGGTCAGATATCCAGGCAGGGTGGGCCTAACAAAGGATGGGGCGGAGGACTGTGGAGGGGTCCAGACCCCATGTTCGGCTGGAGAGAAGTTTGAGGACACGGAGACGGGTTCGTGCCTTGGCTTGGACTGTCCAGAGTTGAGGGGTCCAGGAAAGGCGGCGGTCGAGGGTGACGCCAAGGTACTTGCGGGTGGGGGTGAGGTTAATAGGTCGGCCATAGTAGGAGACGGAAGGAAGGGGTGGTTTTACCTACGACGATTGCCTGGCCGCACTTGCAACCGCGGCAGAGAAGTTTCGCCGACCGGTCGCAACGACACAGAAGCGGAGAAGGCAACGACGACGTCGGCGGGCGAAGACCAGCCCGGCGCAGCAGAGGGACAGCACGGAAGCAACCCTCCCCGACGACAGCGGGAAAAACCATCCTTCGCGCCGTCGTAGAGGAGGCAACAGCGGCCCTTAGCCATCATAGCGGCTGCCCTACTGCACGCAGTGCTCGCACAAGGCCTCAGACCAGCCGCAGGGGTGCCAACCCCGGCGACCGCTCGTGCACCATCGCAGAATGTCGTCGCCAAGAAGACCACCGTTGTAAGGGTGCCTGCCACTGCAATCGCTTCGGCAGCGCCGCAAAAAGACGCCACGAAGACAGCCGTCGCCCTATCGTCAACGGCGGCGACGCCGTAAGCCACGGGGGTGACCTGCGCCAAGGAAGACGACAAAAGCAGCACTCATCGCGAAAGCGCGAGAAGCCAATATGCAGCTCACCGATGGGGACGCAGTGCAGCTCTCCGATCAGACAGCCCTGCTCGAAGACCAGCTGCAGAAAATCTGATCCATGCAGTAACTGAAGAGGCTGAACACCTGCTAGCTGCCGCCGGCTAATGTCAGCCTGTTTCTTCGCCAAGTCGCCACTGACACAGCGCAACAAAAGAGCTCACAGCAGTGCACTACGCTGCCGCACAGAACCGATTTTACTATGAGGAACACTAGCTCTGACACGGCATCGAGATGCATGATGCCCACTACTAACATAACCTACCCTTGCATGATCTGTCGCAGATAGCAAGAAATCCGCCACTGCTCTTACTTCCCGTCCAGACTGTCGCAGAGGGTTTTTTTTTTTCGCTTGCCTTGGCACTTTCTTCCCCTCTGCCCTTATTACCACTACTCTTCATCGCTTTTCGTCCACATCTATCACTTCTTTGGGCCCGTGTTAGTGGGTAATCCTACCCAAACGCACGGACATCATGGCCCTACATCCTGTGAACTCCTTGATTTGCAACTACCAAAACGAAGGTGACCATAGATCTATTGAGATATTCACGACGTTGGTGTTGGTGCGGAAGGGCTCCACCTTTTAAATAAAATAAATTAATTAAAAAAGATGAGTCTGTGTATCAAAATATGGACATATATAACCGTATTTTTTGGTTGCATTGACTTAGAAGCTTACATTCATCGCCAAGTGACTTAGACTTCAGCAGTCGACATAAATTTCAACTTTATACTTCTACCCGTTACTGAGAACGGACAGACAGATAGTGAGATAGCAAATGACAAAATTTTTCGTGTGATATAATTACAAACTGACAATTTTCGGATTTTTTCCTTTACTTGTGCAGCGAAATCTTGCTTCTTGATAAATTTCGTGATTCTAGGCTAACGGGAAGTACCCATAGGTTTTTGACGAGTGAGTTTGGGAGTAACAAAAATTTGAGATAAGTGACACAAATGGCCGTATCTTTTGATTGCGTTGCCTTAGAAGTTTCATTCTTTTACACCGCCAGGGCACCGTAGACCTTAATACGTGACGGAAACATAAATTTCAACTTGATACATTTATCCGTTCCCACGATAAAGCGTTTCGAACGGTCAACAGACAGACAGACAGGCAGATGGGCAACATACAGATCGAGGTACGGGACCCTAAAAATTAAAATATTATGATTACAATAGTTTCAGTAGTCAATATAACCATCGTCTGATCTGCGAGCAAGCACAAAAACAGAAAATCACCTTATAAAATATTTTTACAAGGTAATTTTCGAGCTTAAAATATTTGAAGGAAACACAAAACAGAGGCAATAAGCTCCTACTCATGGCAGCATCTAACGTAAGAAATGTGCCTCAAATTATACGAACGTGAATCACACGCAACCTCACAGTGTTACGACCTTAGAATTTTTTAACATGCCATTCTCGTATTATAGGCCACTCGAACAAAAACTGAATATACCAGTAATAATTATATCACGCAAGAAGTAGCGTTTGTATATGAGACAAGTTAAATAAGGCATTTAATGGTAACAGCAGTACTGGGTCTATACCTGTAGAACTACAGAAAAGCATACATTCGCATTACAATAAAAATTTTACGATGTAATTGCCCCACTCTTCAATGGTGACTATGCGTAAGTAGCGCACTGTACGCGGTCGTCGTCGATGTTCAAAAACAGCTCGTTGCAATCGATTCAAAACATATTCGTTTGGCTTCGGGAGTAGACAGGTAAATAATATATTCTGGTGATTCTAGCATGCTGAAGCAAAGTGTTCACGAGAACAGCATCGATGAGTACGCGAGTTATCATCCATCAAGAAAAAATTGTCACTAAAATTTTGGTGATACAGTTCCACTATTGGCTGCAGAATGTTGTCCCCGTACTGTAGATCAGTGAGATTGCCCTCAACAACCACTAGAAGAGTACGGTGGCTCCACGTAATGCCACCCCAAAACATCGCTTCACTATCATCTTGTTGCACTCGTCATACACAATGTGGGAGGCATTCGATATTGCCGTGTTGTTACCAAACACGTTGCCTGCGATTATCAGGGTACAAACAGGTCCGAATTGCATTCGTAAACAACAGCCGGCGCCAATCCTGGGGCGTCCATTCTGCATTATTTCTTGCCCACCAGGAAAGGAGTCCATGGTGTTGTGGTGTACGATGTGGTGCTCGCCATGGTCTTAGGGAATGAAGACTCGCATCATGCAATCATCTTCTAATAGTCTGATGCAATACATAACATCCTGTAGCCTCTTCGAACGCCGAATTCAGTTCTAGAGCACTGAGCCCACGGTTCCTTAGTCTCAAAATCATAGATGTCGATCATCCTCTGCACCTTACGAATGTGGACGGCCTGTATTGTGTAAGTCCTCAACACTGCCTATCAACTGGAACCTATTCCATGTCCACACCATACCACTTTGACTCCGGTGGACACGTCTCGGGTGCCGGCCGTTGTGGCCGAGCGGTTCTAGGAGCTTCAGTCTGGAGCCGCGCTGCTGCTACGGTCGCAGGTTCGAATCCTGCCTCGGGCATGGATGTGTGTGATGTCCTTAGGTTAGTTAGGTTTAAGTAGTTCTAAGTCTAGGGGACTGATGACCTCAGATGTTAAGTTCCATAGTGCTTAGAGCCATTTGAACCATTTTTGAACACGTCAAAACAATAGCAACACACTTGCACGACTTATCGGAGTGGTGCAACACTTTTGTTGGTGTGTGCATATCCTCAACCTGGTCGCTGTCAATTCCTTGTACAGACCTTTATCAAGTTGTAGAAAAGGACCGGTCCAGCACACTGGAGCGTGGATTGCAACGTCATTTCCCAGAGTCACACAAATATAACAGCAGTATATGTACCTTTGTTCTGTCCCCATTTTCCAAAAGGCGCCCCCTCCCTTTGCTGCACAGCTATGTTCTTGCGTGCTGGTTGCATACGAAATTACACAGTATCATTAATAACAAAACTCGAATACGACAACAGAAATTACAAAGTATACATAAAACCAGAACTTATTGTTCATGGTGGAAGTACCCATGACTCGGACAAGAATCTGAGATTAAAACAATGAAATGATAGTATGGCATTGTTGGCCGGGAGACCCAATTCGGGGAAGTCTGGCCGCCGTTTGCAGGTCTTATTTCAGTCGACGCACATTGGGCGACTTGTGTGCCGGAGATGAGGATGAAATGATGATGAGGACAATGCAACACCCAGTCCACGAGCGGAGAGAGCCACCGGGCATCGAACCCGGACCCGCTGTATGGGAGGCAAACACGTTACCACCCAGCTAAGCAGGCGGACATCAAAACAATAGAAATGGACAAACAGGGGTGTGACGCCCCAAAGACAGAAACTACAGAAGACAAACTACATATCGAAAACATACAAATATTAGACAAAGCAAGTCCTCATGTACAGCGTACGTATCAGCAAGCAACAATGATAAACAAAACTGCTACAGATACACCGACAGCGAACAACCTGTTACAAGACACAAACAATAGAGAACAAGTAACAAAAGCGAAAAGACTACAGGAGTTCCAACAACAAACACACATGAGCGAACCTGCACATCGTACGAGTCCAACAATAAACAGGAACATGATAAAGCAATAACAATAGACTACCTTTAGGAGAAATTACGCTTAAGCATGCTCGAATACAGAGAAGTAATTCACACTGCCCTACGGTCAGCAACACAACTTAATCAACCAGAAGGAAGTAAAATATTGTTCCCAACTATGGAACTGACTTCGCATGATCGATCCTACAAACAGAAAACCTACCAGCTGACAAACGAGAGCTCTGTAGACACTTGGGGGTAGGATGGACACGGAAGGTAGAGAGATTTGACCTAAACAACTTCTACAAAGACATAGTGAGAGCACACAGGTGCGTTTTCTATAATCTAACAGCTTTGGATACACAAGATATCCGCTGTGACAATCGAACAACTGACTTGTATGAGGAGCCGAATAATTCGTACATAACTAAGCAAGTTGATGAACGAAGTAAAGGCGGATGTCGCTAAGTTACAGAAACACTACTGCACATGCGTAACGGTAAAATACCCGGGCTCCCAACACAATAGACGACAATCACAGAGGTAAAGAACGCCAATACAGCAATCGTGGTAACAATCATACGAATTTCAGTGAAAAAAATAATACAACTTTGTACTGAACACTTCGTAACAGAAGAAATTACGCTGAGAAAGGAATCATATATTGTCACATCATTACACACACAATATTCATGTGATATTGAAGCGTTTGCAAACTCAGTTAGAGAAATAGAAGATTTCTCCACAGGTAAAACACTACTCATCCTCTTGAACGCACGCTGAGCACACTGGAATGCTAACAGGATGCGTGCCAATGGACAAGTGATAACGGAAATCATAAATGAGTGCAGCCTTTTTGTGCTAAATAAGGCAGGGCAAGTTCTGCTGTTCCGTGGAATTGCCGGAGGCGTCAGTGACACAGACATTTCATTAGCAAACGGAATATCTGAAACACACATCACTGACTGGCACCGGGCCGTGGTGGCCGAGCGGTTCTAGGCGCTACAGTCTGGAACCGCGCGACCTCTACGGTCGCAGGTTCAAATCCTGCCTCGGGCATGGATGTGTGTGATGTCCTTAGGTTCGTTAGGTTTAAGTAGTTCTACGTTCTAGGGGACTGATGACCTCAGAAGTTAAGTCCCATAGTGCTCAGAGCCATTTTTGAACTGATTGGCAGCTACATAACAGAGCAATACACAGCAATCACAATGCAATAATTATACGAGCTGCTGCACACATAAACAGAAACACATTCACTCAAGAACACTCCCGACTGCTGCTAGTATTGATTACAGAGCACACATATTAACTGACCTACTACAGAGAGCTCAAACCACTGCAATCCAACAAATCAATGGCAGTCGTAAACACAGTACACCTATACCGTGGTCGACATTGTTAACAAAACCAAAAAAAGACTCACGAGTTAAACAACGGTAATTCCAATGATCAAAAACAACACAAGGAAAACGAATCAGATTGCAACAATAACTTGATCCAATGACGATACAAAGACGAATTACAAAAAACAAGACAGGACCGTTGGGACAATTTTGTCGGGATCAACTTAAAAAATAACATTAAGTGGAGAGCCCTTCAAAATAAAACTGAAAGAATTAAAATACCAATGCTAATGTCAACACTAAAGCGACCAAAAGGTACAATGGCAAGGACTGAATATGCTTGGCAGCAAGGATGTAGCCAGAATTTTATCAAAAGGATGGTCCTATTTCTTAAAAAGACTCATATTTTTTTCATTTTATTCTGAAAAATAACTTCCTTATTTATTAGTTTTATGTACATAACTTGCCTTCGGGAGGCCTTTATACAAATAGTATTTGGTCTATATAACTAAGCAAAAAAAGCTTTTCTTAATAACATTACAACATATAATCTCAACTGTATAAATATATATATAATGTTGAAATTATATTGCAACATATGTTGTAATGTCATTAAGAAAAGCTTTTTTATATATACACTGTTGAGATTATATGTTGTAATGTTATTAAGAAAAGCTTTTTTTGCTTAGTTATATAGACCAAATACTATTTGTATGAAGGCATATATATATATATATATATATATATATATATATAGAGAGAGAGAGAGAGAGAGAGAGAGAGAGAGAGAGAGAGAGAGAGAGAGAGAGAGACCCAAATGTACTGTTATTATATTTATTTGGCAATGTGATAACTTTGATCTATTGCCAAACATTGAAAATCGAATGCAATACAGGGTGAAAAGTATTTAAATCGACAAACTCTGGGAGGTTGTAGGGGACATCAAAACAAATATTTTTCCCTAATGTCATTTTTTCCTATGAGGAGTATTTAAACCAGTAGAGGAACTGTGCGTGCTCTGGGTGGATAATCAACTGGTTCCAGGTTGTGGACACACTGTAAGTGAAATGGCTGTAACAACTGCTCTCGAAGGACTGTTCTTACATTCGTCTGATTCGTCCCCATTTACGTGCAATTGCACAAGTGCTGATTGAAAGATCCCGCTCCACATACTGGAAGAAAGCTTCCTCAAATTGCAGCGTTCTTACCGTGCGACGGTGTCCCTGTCCAGGTAATCTGCTAAATGACCCGGTCTGAAGCAGACGTTGGTACACAACAGCAAAGGTCGTATGATCCGAGATATGGCGATTAGGATATTGTTGTCGATAAACCCACTGTGTAGCTCGTCCATTGTGGTGCACTATGCAGTACCCACCAACCATATCAGTGCACTCACTCCACACGTATCGCTCCATTAGTAAACAGAGACAATGCACTACTACATTGGTGGACAGCAGTTGCCTACAACTGAAGAACGTAATACGCCCTCTAACAACTGAAGATCGTAATACGGCCTCTAACAACTGAAGAGCGTAATATGACCTACACCGTTTTAAATAATCCTCATAGAGAAAAATGACATTACGGAAAAATATTTGTTTTGATGTCCCCTGCAACCTCCCAGAGTTTGTCGTTTTAAATATTTTTCACCCTGTATATTTCTTCTTTGCTAACAAAACACAGCTGAGTCATCTACATTCGCTACTGGCCAGAAGAACAATCTTAACATTTGGTTGAAAAACGTATAAATTTAAATGGGTTCAAATCTCTTTTGACAGCTATCTTTCTCCTTTTAGAATCTTCTAGTTAAACTTACAACTCATCTGAAACCCCATCAGGATTTCTTCAGCACATCATAGCATCCCAGATTCCTCAACTGAAATTCAAATTTTATTAAATATTTTTCATTTAATTAAAATGCTTCAATTTCCTTGACTCATCAAGAACTTCTTTTGAATTATTATTTCAACAGTCAGCTTGAAACTATAGAAACCAAATTTATTTACAAATAAAATGGAATACAGAGATACTATGAACTACAGTTTTGGGATCTTACGATTGATTCACCTGTTAATTTCAACTAAATTCTTATGTGTGTAATGTCATAAATTAGTTTCTATTTATCCATGATAATGTGGTTATACAGTCTTTCATGCTAGTAAACTCCTCTAAGATGTACAACATACATTGTCATTTATATAACGTTTATTTATAAATACATTAGAGTTGTGACGGTTGAGCTCACTGTTCCTAGGATATTACGGATAAGACATTTCACCATGGTGGCAAAAAAGAGGGGAGGTAGCACTACAGACTTACACTGCATATTGTTTTGAAACCAAAGTGTTTTGGGGATAGTCGCCATTTTAAGTAGCCTAAAACATTAGCAGACTATTGTTTACGATTGCTTTTTGTCCTTTATTTCTGTCATTTGTGGGCAGGAGCTGTTTTAAATACTAAAAGTTATAGAGCTTGCATGAATAAAATAGAGTCAGGAAGGCAGTTTCGGAGGATTGCTCTTCTTGAATGCGTATTTGCTCTAGTAATATGACACACACACACATACACACACACACACACACACATATATATATATATATATATAAGGCCATATGCATCATATTACTAGAGCTATCTATATATAAAAATATCGAATAACCAAGATGAGAAGGAAGTTATGTGAAAAGAATACTTCCATAATCCATTTAATTCCAACTTTACTGTATTTGTATCAATAGCAAATAAAGCTGGAACCCTGAAACCAATGCTTTTTTGCTTAGTGATACTGCTTGCTGTCTGTTATACTTTTAGCTTTCAGCTCATATGTACAACATTTTTAATGTTCACGTTTCGAAAAAATACTTATCTAATCATTCTTTGCAAGCCCATAAACGTATCCAATGAGGAAATAAGCAAGGCATATTATCGTATCTTGTACATGTCAACAAAGTTAATGATTATTGAAATGTCAAAGAAACAGAATTGCATAGAGGTATGCCTCCAAGCAGAAAAGAGTTCTTGTTTTATTACATTGTCAATGCATTAATTTATCCATCTCCTCACTTTGAAATCTTATCTATGCTGCATCATTCAGTGGGTGACCAATAATAGCAACTTACAGAGTAAGAAAGGATATAATTTTTAAACATCTTCCAGCATTGTGGAATGCTGTAAATGTGATTAAGGGAATGGTCTCAAATGCTTAAGACCTCTTAAAATGGGTATTTTGCTTTAACTTGTATGTGAGTAACAGTTCAAACTATGAGTCAGAATTCTGGTATGTTCAAACATAATCCTGTGTGTTTATTTGACATGCTGTGCTCAGCCGTCACTGATTTTTCAAAATTCCTGTACTTCAGATTACACTGATGTCCAACTCAGTGTTAAGCAACCGTACATACCGACTGACCCACATAGTTGCTGGGACACTCTCAAGAACTATTACAAAACCCACTCACTTTCGGCAAAGATCATCTTTAAAAAGGTCAGGGACAGTGACAGAGACTCGGTCAGGGACAGAGAGGAGACTCGATTGGGGACAGCGACAGAGACTCAGTTGGGGGCAGTGACAGGGACTCGGTCAGCGGCAGTGACATAATGAAGACAGCACATGGAGCAATACAAGTAGTCAGTCAGCACTTGTGAGGATGCACGGTGTCGACATTCCGGCACCTGGGTCTGGCGGCGAGTAGAACTGGAGTGCGGAAGCAGTCATGGGTCAACATAGGCTCTGCTTAAGAGCCATATCTACCCTGAGGAGAGCGTGGGAGTTTACCCTGATGTGCATGTTAACAGTGAACTCCTGGACTAACTGTAAATGGTGAGCCATTTTGTGGTGGAACTTTTGGATGTGATTGCTCTGTGTAACCACTCTGATTTTCGCTAGTCATTCCTTAAACCACTTGGACATGGATCTGGGGTACTTGGTATTGCAAGTCTATGTAACTGTGCCATACCTTGGTTCCATTGCATTTATCATGAATTACAAGTGTGGCTGATATTCGGTGATTCCTTTCTTTATTATTATTGTTTATATGTTAAGTGGCCACTTTCATGAATCAAAGTTTATTCTCTGTATACAACTTCAGCCGCTATTTTAAATTGGAATTGCAAACTTCTTCTTTGTTGGCAACTATAACAGTAACAATTTTGTGTCATAAAACTGTGCTTCGGTACTTAATGTTGTGTGCAGATTGCTCATTATCACCTTGAGCTAGTTGTAGGTTATAAATTTATCAAGTAAAATTTCACGTCAGTGGAGATTGTTTAATGAATTATTGCTTTAATACTAACTGTGGTTGTCACACTATAATGTTTAACATTTCTTCTGGCATTTGGCATTACCAAGTGTTTGGCTGTCGGTTTTAGTATTTTAGTGAACTGTGTATTAAAACTGTGTTTGTATGTTCTAGAAGCTGTTATTGGTGTGTGTAGGCCCTTCTGCCTGTTGTTGTCACTTGAGCTCTCGAACACAGAATTCAGACGTGCAGCCGATGTGGATGCCAAATGTCGAGAATGTGCTCATTGCTGTGTAGATCTTTCAAGCTATCATAACATCATATTGCCAAATGTTTTCCATAATTGTTAATTCAAGTATTTATGAGATCTTGCTGTCTGAGTATTTTTTGAAACCTAATAGCTTTTACAAATTGTTATTTTTCATATTCACAAAGCCTGCTAATTGACTTAATTTCACAACTAGTGAGCTCAGATTTGTAGTTATGTTAAGGTTATATTTGTGTCAAGCAATTATTTATTAATTTAAAGTTGGGGCCATATGGCTGTTTTCTTGTAAATTTTTTTGAATTATTCTTATTGCTTTTATAGAGTTGAATAATCGGTGTAGATACTGAAATTTGCAGATGCTAATTAATCATTGTGTTGTTACCAATGCTCTGTTTTAATTAACATAGTGAGAATAAATTTTTATATCCTCAAGTGGGGTCAGCATTCCACTCCAGCAGTCCATGTGCCCTGCTTACAAATCCTACAACTTCCCAACAGGTTTCTTGCCTGTGGTGTAACTGTTAGTAACACAGAATCATAAAAAAGGCAAGTATTTTGTAAGGTAAAGGCAACTGCTTAACTAACAACGTAGGGTCACAATTACTTCTTGTGTATCTTTACCTATATGTTAGCTAAGAAATGTTGGTGACTGTTTGGTTGATTTAAGGCTAATCTTGCTGATTCACACTAGACATGAATGGACCATCATGTCACTTCACATTTTTTTCGCATCATATCACAGACACATCATGGTGTATTCACACTGGGCATAGTGTCACAGCACTTAAGCCCAGTAACTAACAGTGAAAGTGAGGCTATGAGAGACTAGCCATGACAGTATCGTATCAGAACTGAGGCACTAAAGACGATAAAGTTTATCAATGGCCAAAGAAAACTTTATAATGTATGCTTCTGATCACTTTTGTGTGGTAAAGTGATGAGAAATGGAAATTTCGAAACATCGAGATGCATTTGCTGGTGAAAATATATACATACAAATACATCAAACAATATTTACAAGGAACTAAATAGAGCCTGTTTAGCTTACCCATTGTGATTTTCTTATGTAACTAATGATGTCATGAACAGCTGTATTTTTCTCCTTCATAAGAGCTGACTTCTCACTTAAGAAAACTTGCTTCGTCAGTTTATGTTCTTAATTATACACGGTGTAAACTTCAACTCTGTTCTGTTATTGTAAAACCTATATCAATTTCCGCTTTCAAATGTATGACCTCACTTTTGGAAGGCGTCTGATTGGCTGGATTACATCACGATGACAGAACAGAAACAGCGCTTCATGAGGTGGTAACCTCTATGTCCTCTACGTCGGTGGAAAAAATTCCAAGTCTCATGTAACTCTTGCAATTTACCGCGAAAACAAGGCACAATAATAAAATAAAGGTTAAGAAGATAAAGAAACACAAAATCCGCTACTAAAACATGTTCGAGTGCGGCGAAAATAGGTTAACTGCTGATGTTATCAGACGACGATACCGCCAAATCTTTCTTCCCGTGAAATCTTTATGTTGACGTGACGTGACGATCAGCTGATGACCTGCGTGGATTCCACCATCTGAAATGCATTGTGGAATACTTTTTCTTTGAATTATGACGGCGCCTTAGTACTCGTCGTCTTAAAAATCACGTTGGGGTCACCACTTGTCCAGTGCAGCTACAATTAAGTCTGTCAGACCTTTAACTAGCGTGTATTTATCAATTCGAATGGTAGTGCTCGAATATCACTCTCCTGATCCACAATAATTAGGACATATATTTAACAGAAAAAACACACTCGACACATAATAGCTGTGAGCAATGAACAGACTAGGAAACTGATAGTTGAAAATAAAATCGTGCCTGAATGATAAACATTAGCTTGTAATAGGGAAACTCCATAACTATGTAAATGTTGCAATTAATGAAAAAGTCAAAGAATAAACTGTCACTGCTACTGCATTCAACCCCACTGACTAGCGCTTAATTCAATCTGACTGCCGCAACAACAGCACCCGTAACAGATGGTGACAATCTGACACTACACCAGCCCCCTCGGTGGAAGTGGAGTGTCGTTCAGAAAACATGCATGAAAGAGCATGCGACGTTTCGATCGAGACGTGCACACTGGTTGCAGTTCTGCATCGGGTAGTTGTAGCACCTGTGGTTGTGATTGTGGTGCTGGTACTGAAAGATGGGGTTGTCTTCATGGTACTGCAGCTGGTGGTGCATCCTGAAAGATGTCAGCGGGCTTGACGCAGTCGAGAAAAATAGTTATGTTCTTGCCATTCACCGCAATATAATGAAGATTTCACATCGTCCATACCGTAAAAGCAACTGTCAAAATCGTGATGCATGTAATTGGGTGGCGTGCCATGTCTGGAAGCTTTAAGAAGACGAATGCAAGCAATGTGGTCCCATAGAAAATTTGTGAAGTTTGGTTGGTCTTGAGTGGATGACTGCAGAGAATTTGCATCAATAAATTCTCTTGGTAGACATAATACTTCGTCATAAAAAAGTTCCACTGACAAAGAGTTTATGTGTGGCTTGTGCGTTTTCTGCAGATCAAGGAGAACTATTGGGAAACAATCGTCCAGTTAGAGTGGTGGTGCACGAGTGCAGCTTTAATGCACCAGTGCCATCACTCGATCATGCCATTACTTACAGGATGATAGCTGGTGGTTTTATGGTGCATGTATCCGCATAAATCTGCGAGCTGGGCGAATAAGTCAGACTCAGGTTGTCAGACGCAGTCGATAATAATGTGCAGTGGGCAACCAAACGAAGATAACCGCGCCAATACAAAAACAGAGGCTAGTGTTTCTGCGGAGATATTGTTTAGTGGTACCACTTTCGGCCAGCAGATAAACGATCAATCATAGTAAGCAAGTATCGTTCGCCATTTGATGGAGTTAAAGGTCCTATGAAATCAATATACACGTGTGTGAACCGTAAAGTTGTGTCAGGGAAATCACAGGCTACCGTGTGCATGTGGCGACACACTTTCGTACGTTGACATTGCAAACATGTATGTGTCCATTCATGGCAGCCTTTTTCCATCCCAGGCCAGACAAAACGTTTCGATACCAGGTGAAACATTGGATGGATCCCAGTGTGACACAAGCTGTGTAGGCTGTCAAAGGCTTGTCTACGAAATGCAGTTGGTAGAAAAAATCAGATCTTCCCTGAGAGACACCACAATACAGCTTGACATCTTCAAGAGGATCACTGACAAGTTGCAACTGTAACGCATATGTGGCATCCTTTAGGAAACTCTGGAGTCGTCGTCTTGTGACTGGGTGAGGTTTGTGAAATCAGTAGAATTACACATTGCTGGCGTGTGAGAGACATTCTCAATTCCGGAAATATGTGTGATCTCGGCGTTAAATTGAGCTATAAATTCTATATGGTTATCCTGACGAGGTCAGCAGTTGTTGCTATTCTGCTTGAAGGTGTATGTCAATGGCTTATGACCCTTGTGGAAGGTAAATTCACTTGCTTCTATTTGCAGCTGAAAGTACTTCACTACTTCGTATATGGGAAGAACTTCGCAGTCAGAGGCATTCCACTTCTGCTGTGATGGCGACAGTTTGTGAAAATAGTAAGCAAGGGATTACCATGAGCCATCTGCCAATTGTTACGACACCGCACTGATAGCTGTCTGACTTACGCCCATCAATAATGCTAAGAATGCATTAAGCTTGGGGCGTGCGATAAGTGCAGTGTTCGCCGTACTCTGCTTTGTGGCGTCGAAAGAGAAGCAAATCGCATAGTCCAGTGGACTGGAGTATCGCCCCTGACCTTCGGGCCAGCAAGTGCTGTAGTTAATGATTCCTGTAGTTCTACTGAATGTGGTGGATTGCGCCAGTACAAATTCAACATTCCTAAGAACCAGTGAAATCTTTAACGATGTTCGACTTCGGTATCGGCAGGATGGCTTCAGCGTTTCCTGATAATGATTGGAAGCCTAGGTATCCAATGGCCAAGTAATGTAATCTCGGATTGCCCGAACACACGTTTAGTCATTTCTAAACCACACCATATTGCTCTAAGTGCTTTAACGCCTCAATAAGATGTTGTTTGTGTTGCTCCTTGATTGCCGAAAAGATAAGATTATCATCAAGGTATACAAAACAAATTGACAGGCCTTGCAAGTCTGAATCAATAAACTGTTGCCACATCTCAGCAGCATTGCTTTAGGCAAAGGTTATGTACATACTCTTAAATAACTCAAATGGATTGATAATCGCTGTTTTGGGCATGTCTTCCTTTGGTACATGGATCTGCCACTTACGACTACCTAGGAGCAAAGGTTGAGTTGTTGAGTATACATATCAGCAAGCTGTTGTCTCAAAATGGTACCAGCAACGATAGAGAGCGATACCATAAAAGGTCAAGGAGCCATTCATCGACTAAAGCTACGTCTTCTAATGCAGAGCATCACATATGCTGGTACCATCGCAAGTTCACTGAGCAAGAGAAAAGGTGTACAGGTATACTGCTTTGTGCTCCTTCTCAAATGGCAGTGGCAGTCGATGGTAAGTGCAGCCAACAGCTTGTCAATATTGGAGCACCCGTTTATCAGTGACAGAAAATCAGGCCAAAAGTATTTGGTGGACACTGGTTCTGATTTAAGTTTATTGCCACGGACTTCTGCTCCTCACCGCAGACCACGAACAGCATTCTATTTGTCAACAGTGAAGAGCTCATCCATATTGACGTATAGAACACAGCACACGGAAGTGGATTTAAAACTACATCGCCCCTTCGTCTGGGACTTCACCATCGCCGACGTCTTGGAGGCAATATAGCTGCTTGTCTTCTGTTTATTAACATCTACTGCCAGACGTGGTGAACACTCAGTTCACTGACAGAGCTACAGGATTTTTACAGGATTTCTTTGCAGCGCAGCAGTGCACAGGGTCGAGCTAACACAAGTGAGTGATACTAACTACGCCTCTCTGTTATACAGCAATTTCCAGCTTTGACTAGACCTCCAGCTGCTTCTAAAGAAGTGCTAAGTAATACAGTGCACCATATAAAAACTACTGATGGCTCACCAGTATCGTGCAGACCTAGGCGTTTGGCACCTGACTGCCTGGGTGTCACTAAAGTTGAGATCAACACCGTGCTCAAAAAAGGACTTATCCGACTGGCAAGTGGCCCATGATCGCCCCTCCTAACCAAGTACCCAAAAAGTCTGGAGTGTGGCGACCAAGTGGAGATTGTCGTGCGGTTATTGCCAGAACTATGCCAGACTGGTAGCCAGTAGCATTGTTGCAGAACTCGTAACTGCTGCTATCGTTGTTTCACTGCTGCATGGCTCTGTTACTGCGCTAAGCTCAGCAGGAGCAATGGCTTTTTGAACTCTGTCTGCAAGCTCTGCAACGTCGCCCAGTGGCATTTCTGTTTAGGACGCTACTATGGCCTTGATTTGTGATTGTAGGTGGCTGCTCCAAATGGTGCACAGCTAATTATTTGATGTTCAGCTGCCGAAGTTATTGTGATGGTTTGTGGTCTCCAATATCTTCTGTGTGAGTACTTGTCGAATTCAGTCTTTCTGCGAGGCTGCGATTTTCGAATTATTTTTCTTTGAGCTTCTCATAAGAATTTGCCATTCATGGCATGGTTATAGCATCCTGTACTTCCGCACCGAACCGGTGACCTATCTGGCTCACTACTAGATCAAATTTTGTTGAATCAGTCATGGTGTCAGTGTAGTAAAAACTCGTTTCAACGTGTGCAAACTACAGTACACAGTTATGCAGCCAGAATGGAGGTAAACTTACACCTAAGTTTGATACAGCTGGTTTGTCTGTCATCTTGTGAATTTTTTTTTTTTTTCAAAATATGGTTGCTGCCTAGTTCTCGTCAGCGTTAAAATCACGTCTGATATACCACTTGTCGGGTGCAGCTAGAATTAGGGCTATCCAGTCTTTAAAGAGCATGTATTTATTAAGCCGAGTGGTGGTACTAGAAATATCACTCTTGTACCCCATGGATAGTGTGATCATTTAACGGCATAAACGTACTAGCTCGGAGCAATGAACAGGCTGGAAGGTGTTAAACTTGAAAGTAAAACCGTTCCTGAATGATAAACATTAGCTGATAACATGAAAACTCTGTAACTGAAGAGCACAAGGCAAAAATGATGATAGTCACTTTTTGTAACTTTTTAGGACGACGAATTTGCTGCTCTAGTCTCTCGTATATCATAAACGTTCACTGTATCATTATCACAACAACATTTTTATTTTTCTATATCTGTTTAGGTAGTAAATGTAATACAATAAACACATTTTCAATTTCAAGGTACTTTATTCATTAATAATTTAAATAGGTACACAAAAACATGGTAAAAGTGATGGCAGTCATAAAAAAATGGGTAGAAACGATGAAAGTCCACTATCTTTCTGTGCTTCTTCAGTGGATCTTGTAACCTGTAAACAGATTCTGTTTACTGTTCATTTTATAAGATTTATAATATTGTAGACTTTAACACATTAGGCCCTTACAGATTTTATTTTAATGCTGTTAGTTACAACTTATGTTTTGTTAATGACGAAGTTCTTCAAAGTACTTTTGAGCAGATGGACTGCAAACTGCTTCAGGTGCTGCAGGTCTTGGTACTTTCCAGGTCTTAGTTTAATCATATCTGGTAATAAGCAAATGTTTGGGCTAAAACAAGGGTACCTGCTGGTGGTTTTTGTCATAAAATAGTAACGTACCTACTTACGTAGCGTATTATGAATTTAACTAATAACCTAACCAAATATCAGTTGCAATAACGGCAAAAATATTTCCTGTACTGATAAGCTTTCATTACTTTCAGGGTTACACTATTGTTATGAGGTATTATTCTATAACTCATTACATGTCTATAGATTATTGATAAGTGAAAGCAAATGTTGGGTCATTTTCTCTTACCTTCACGCAGAAGTGGTGGTAAAGAGGAGGATGTATTATCACCAGGGTCTTGTCTCTCTTGAAAGTTTGGTAAGTTGGTGTTGTGTTAGGATCAGTGACATAAGAAAGTACCCAGTGTACGATGATTTGTGTTCAACTAACCTACAATGGTCTTTTGAAACTTTTATTTCACGAATTGGTCGTGTAGCAAATGGGCATTTCTTGTGATAGTGATTTTCCAAAAAAGCAGTCCATTTTCTAAATAGGTTTTGGTCAGTTTCAACCATAGTGAAAGGCGAAGGCTTTACTCTGGCATTCTTTATTTCATTTACACAATGTTCTGGTTTCTCTGCAGGAAATTTGCTGTTTATCAGGGCCATATCTCTATCGTATTCTAGGTAAGAGTGGCCGCGAATAGGGAATATGATCGTTATGAAGTCTAGTTTTTTTTTTGATTTGTACCACATAATGACAGAAGCGAAACATGGTGTAGTTCTTGTTCTGTCCGCTACAAGAATCGCTAAATATGTACAGGTTTTTGACATTGGACTGTAACATGGTGAAGATATAATAGTGCAACATCGATACTACTTTGTCTGCACCTTTACCTCCTTCTGTTTCTGGATAAGCAAAAAAAGTTGCATTTCCCATAGGTAGGCTGTGGACATCGAATAAATACAATGACAATTGACGGCGGTAGTAAACGTCATTTGTGGTCAAATTAGATAAGCTTAACTTTTTTTGAAAATCAATGGTAAGTGCCTCAGTATCCTCTCTTTTCTCAGAAATTTTCCTACATTTTCTCCTTGTGTCATAAAACATGTTATCTTTCCTCAAGTGTAGTTCATTCTCACATTGTTTTGTCTTAATGCTGCTTAAAATATTTGCTTTTTCCTTGTCATCATTAGTCTGTTCCAGCTGGAGGTTTAGAGCTTTCATTCCTGCTTGGTACCTGTCACATGCACAGTAGGTGCCGCTTCTGGGATATCCGAAAGCTATGTTAAACTTAATTACGAATACTGTATATAATATTCAAAGGAGACAATCTTACCACTAGGCCTATCTGTCTTGTACAATGTGTACATTTTTTTCAAATTTAAAGTGTCTGGCAAGTACGTTTTTTTAGTTTTATCAAAACTGTAATGGCTTGTACGGCCCTTAAACGATGCAGTGTGATCAATGACACTTTGCTTAACTTCTTCTGAGGTCACAAAATATTTGTGGTCATACTTTCCTCTCTTGTCTGTTGGGGGCTCACCTGTTTCTTTCAGACACGTTTGAATAGTTTGAACCCTTCTCCCAGTTACACCAAAAATAGACAAAAATGCTTTATAACACACAGGGGTGTCAATAAAATTATCATCATCCTTTATTCTTACTTTGTAGGTGTAGCTCTTATCATTAAAACGTGATTCATTTTCAGGCTTTCTTGGTCTGCGATTTTTGACGCCATAAACATTGATAAGCCCATCCAAGTATTTGGACTGAGCATCATTAGATTCTAAACTATTAAAATGAGAAATTAATCTTTTTCTTTCACCTTCACAAACTCTATCAAAACACTGTAGTCTTTTACATCTGCAATCGGGCCCAGTTTCGTGAGTACACTCTTTTAAGTTTTTTCATCACATCTCTTACCCTTCCATGGGATTTTCTCTTCTTTGTGCTATGTTTACTGACGTTTTCACAATCTTCATCCACACTTGACTCACTTAATTCACTCATTTTCACAGAAACTACTACCAAGAGCACAAGCTATAAACTTTGGCAACTTTCTAACCACAAACACAAAGTAAAAAAAAGAATGAAGACAGCATGTTGAACTCCTGATCAATCAGGTTTTGCAAACATAATGAAATGACTCTCATCATATGTGCCGTGAACACACATGACATTCATCGGTTTTACCGTGTACAGCAAAAATAAAATGGCAAATAACTTAGTAATTGCCAGCATTCTTGCCGTGTACACACCCCTACAAATTCGGTCGTATTTGAGCAACAAATTCCTGTCCTAACATGAAAATGGGAAAAAATTGACTATCATCATTTTTGCTTTGTGCTCTTCAACTATGTACAATTACTATGAATGAAAAACGAAACATAAAAAGTCAAGGAACAAAAGCCATGATGGTGCTGCATACAACGTCAATGACTGACACGGAATTAAATCAGACAGCTGTGACATTAGCACATGGCACATGTAGAAGACCTGACCTCCTTGAGGGTGTCCACATCGAAACTGGTATCAGTGACAATGACACAGCTGTAGCAACAATGATTACCAAAGAACAGAGGACAACTACAACAAGCAGGAAGATATATGTGTTCAGTAAACCAGATAAAAACTCAGTAGTGTCATATGTCAATAAGGAACTTTCACCAAAGGGAGGAGCATATGGAGGAACTCTGGCTCAAGTTTAAAAGAATAGTTCACCAAGCACTGAATAGATATGTACCCAGTAGAATAGTTCAAAATGGCAGGGAAATTCATGGTATTCACTCACTGTAAGGAAGCGTCTAAAGAAACAGAGATTAGTGCATAGTAGGTAAAAAACAAAGCATAGGGCTATAGATAGAGAGATGCTGAATGAAACTCGTTTGCTGTCAAGAGAGCAATGTGTGAAGCCTCCAATGACTACCATAGCAGAAGATTGTCAAGTGACCTTTCACAGAACCTAAAGAAATTCGAGTCATACATAAAGGCTATTAGTGGTACCAAAGTAAATGCCCAGCCCCTAGTGAATGAGACAGGAACTGAAATTGAGTGTAGCAAAGCAAAAGCTGAAATGCTTAATTCCGTTTTCAAGTGTTCCTTTACGAAAGAAAACCCAGGAGAATTGCTCCAATTTAATTCTCGTACCATGGAAAAGATGAATGAAATAAGAATTAGTGTCAGTGGTGTTGATAAGCAGCTGAAATCGTTAAAACTGAACAAAGCTCCAAGACCTGATGGAATCCTTGTCATATTCTATACTGAATTTGTGGCTGAGTTGGTCCCTCTTCTAATTATAATCTATCAGAGATCCCTCGAACAAAAAACAGTGTCCAGTGCTTGGAAAAGATCGCAGGTCACAC
This sequence comes from Schistocerca cancellata, assembly GCF_023864275.1. Lineage (NCBI taxonomy): Eukaryota > Metazoa > Arthropoda > Insecta > Orthoptera > Acrididae > Schistocerca > Schistocerca cancellata. The sequence continues at coordinate 294,121,046 of NC_064631.1, read as the reverse complement.
CCATCTACCCGAAGAGTAAGTTTAGTAGAAGTGATCCACAAAAATACTGTCCTAATTCCTTGGTATCGATTTGCTGTACAATCTTAGAAGATATTCTGAGCTCAAACGTAATGATGTATCTTGAACAGAATGACCTTCTAAATGCCAACCAGCGTGGATTTCGAAAACATCGCACATGTGAAACCGAACTCGCACTTTTCTCACACGACATACTGAAAGCTTTGGATCAAGACAGTCAGATAGGTGCATTATGTCTTGATTTCCTAAAAGCATTTGACACAGTACCCCTCCTACGCTTACTGTCAAAAGTGCGATAATATGGAGAATCAAGTGAAATTCGTGACTGGATTGAGAACTTTTGGGTAGGGAGGAAGCTGCATGTTATCTTGGATGGAGAGTTATCATCAGATGTAGAGGTAACTTTGGGTATACCACCAGAAAGTGTGTTGGGACCCTTGATGTTCATGTTGTACATTAATGACCTTGCAGACAATATTAACAGTGATATTTGGCATCTTGCAGATGATGCAGTTATCTAGAATGTAGTACTATCTGAAAGAAGTTGCATAAATATTCAGTCAGATCTTGATAAGATTTCAAATTGACATGGACCTTGGCAACTTGCTCTAAATATTCAGAAATGTAAAATTTTGCACTTCACAAAACGAAGAAACGTAGTATCCTGTGACTATATTATTAGTGAGGCACTGCTCAAATTGGCGAACTCATACAAATACCTGGGTGTAGCACTTTGTAGGGATATGAAATGATGATCACATAGGTTCAGTCATAGGTAAAGTGGGTGATAGGCTTCAGTTTATTGGTAGAATAGTGGGGAAATGTAATCAGTCTACAAAGGAGACCACTTACAAAACACTCATGTGACTAGTTCTATTATATTGCTCTAGTGTGCGGTACCCATACCAAATAGGTCTATGACAGGGGATATTAACCATATACAGAAAAGGGCAGACGAATTGTCATAGGTTCATTAAATCTGTGGGAGAGTGTCACAGAGGTATGGAAGGAACTGAACTGAAAGACTCTTGAAAATAGATGTAAATTATCCTGAGAAAGTCTATTAACAAAGTTTCAGGAACTGGTTCTAAATGATTACTCTAGGAATGTACTACAATTCTCTACATATTGCTCACATATGGATCATGAGGATAAGATTAGGATAATTACTGTTGCACAGATGCAGTCAAACAATCATTTTTCCTACACTTCATATGTGAATGGAACATGAAGAAACCATAATAACTGGTACCATGGCACATACCCTCAGCCATGCACCTCATAGTTGCTTACAGAGTATAGATGTAGATGTAGATATAGCAGACGATGGTGATCTGATGCTGCATTACTCTTAATAGTGTCGCAGGTGATGTTCTAATTCAAATTGAAAAGTCTCACTGAACTGTGGTTCTTACCATCAAAGTAATAAGATCTTCAGGAAAATTAAGAGTGTTAATGATTTCTGGAAACAGCGTTGTAGAACTCAGCATTTTTATCCTCATAGAGAACATCATTCTCTGTTGTTCTGTGAACTTCAGTACGCACAGTAAGTTTTTTCTTCTACAGAATGTGCTCTAGGTCAATTTCATCTCAAATAATACAGGTCACGTATGAATGTATCACATCAGTATTTCACAGATTGATGAAGAAAATATATGTCGAAGTTCCTCCCTAGAACTACAATATTTTGATTTTCTGGCGATTTGTTAAAACGTTAAAGACTTCTCTAAACGAGTGTATTTTTCAAAATTTCATGACAATAGAGAAAATTGAAAAATTGTAGCAAAGAATCCAAAAGGGATAGATATCTGAATTTATTTTCAATAAATACTGCATTCCCAATACTATGAGACATGATTAATACATACACACTTCTGAGACTTTTTTTTTGGGAAAAATAAATTATGATAATTTGTAACTTTTTGCGAATTTCAGAATTATGTTTTGAAAATATAAAGTCACAGAATGTTAACTGTCTTGAGAAATAATAAAGTGGAAGGACTTTTGACTGTTAGCTACAACATTAATGCTTTAAATTCTTAAACTGTCAAAATATTTGTACATAAAGATGAAAGAATCTTAAATTTTTTGGTTATTTAGAAATTATTTTCTCCAAACCCCCATACCAAATCTTCTAAAAATTTCGTGATACGTTGCTTGGTCATTGGACTTATGGAATGTACAATCAGAGCAGGCAATACGTGTCTGTACAAAAAGTGAAAAATTTTTTAGTTAGACTAGCTCCACTCTCAAGGTCAAAAAACTCATGGACACTTAAAGATTTAAACTGATCACTGATTTTAAGTAAATGTCCTTCAAAACTCCTATTTCTGAATCAAAATAATTACTTTACAAAATTAGAAGTAAGTGGGAAAACAATTCATAGTTTTGTTCAAAAACATTTTATAATAAAAATATTTATACCCATTTTTCTTTTTATGGTGTTATTCACAAATCATTATTGTCTTCTGTCATGATTTTACTTATTCATGACTTTCCGTGAATTAAAACTGTCTACAATGTAACAATCAACACTGCACTGTTGAAAAGAGTTCAACTTCTATTTTTTTTCCTCTGCTTCTTATTGAACTTGTATAGCCAAGCTGAATTTGCTCACAGGCAAGGATGATCCAACAAGAGCAGTACTTGGGAAATGGGAACTGCACACTGATCTTTTGATGACAGCCATTTGAAAGCATTATCAGGACCATTAGGTGGCACAAAGGAGACGATTATATCTTGCAGCTCATGAGAGATACTTATTATCTCTCCCATCCATATGTATGTCATATGCACAAGAAACGAAGAGGCTCACTATAAAGTCTTCTAATGTCTACTGTGGTCTCTGCACTTCACACACAGTAACGGGCCGCATCTCATGGAGAACCGTTTTTGCAATGTATTTGCCATTCTGGGATGCGACCCTGTAGTGAGGCAATTGAATTCCTACCGTAGGCTTCGTAGTGGACCACTCTTCTTCTTTTTTACACAGAATTCCCTTAATGTACTTTCATTTAGAATTAAGAATTTCATATTTGTTACTAATGGTGATTTTGTATATGCAAATCCAGTAGCATCTCTTATAGCATCAACAGCTTCATGCTGGAGATGAAATCTTGTTGCAGGATGTTTACCGAGACTTCCTACCCCTCACATGCGCTTTTTCCATGACCTGTTGCGGAAAATATCCGTTTTTTTCTTAATTCCTGTACTACAGTGTTGACCAAGCTCATAAAGCTGAAAGCGGTTTTTATAATGAGATGCTGCACCATCAATCACATACACATCTTTAGGTGATGCATGGCCTATAGATGCTACGTCATCAATTATCATGTTAAGAGCATAGCTTGCATGTATATTGTCATGAATGACACATCACTGGCAAAAGCAAAACAGCATGATGTTCCAAGGAAGTGAACACCACGTGTGAATATTGACACCTGTTATTTGTGCCAGTGGTGACTTCTGAGTTTCGATCTGCAAATCAACAGACCAGTTCCCAGAAAAGTCAAAACGAAGAATTAATGTGTCAATATTCTGGGATGTGGCTGATTTTACTTCAACTATGGACTGTCTCTGAATCCTCTGGATATGATGGTGAGCTATTCCCTTCATGACTCAATGCCTAACCTCTGCACTTAATCTAACCACTTCATCGTCATAGCAGGTCAGTGTTGACGATTCACACGAATCTGGCACTGATGCATGGAGAGATGGACTGGCTGCTTCTGAGTCATAAGACTGTTTTACAGCTTTAGATGGATTGTCGAATCTTAGTGGCAGTTTCCTCTTCATCGTCAGTTGAGGTGGCTTATTTGGGATGTCAAACAGTGTGAGTACTGCATTCCACACGAGTTTGTTATTGTCTGCGTCCATGAACTGATTTTGTTCGAAATGTAGCGAACAAAACCTAATATTATTATACTGGTTACCTATTTTCTGCTCCTAAAACGAATCATTAATCATTAATACATATGTAGTTTGCAAGTGAATCCTGACGATACAGTTTAGTAACGTGATGGTATAAACATCTCAGGATCCTTAGGAAACCCAAAAAAGAAATCTGTGGTGTCTTCTTCCTGTTTTTGGTGCAATGTATTGCGCTAGAAACACTCCCGCTTGTAAAAAACACTGTAGAAATCAAAATAAACAACCACTATTCGCTTTCACGATCGCACCGTACTTATAGTTTAAGTTACTGGTCGTTTGGGGCGCTGCTGGCGCGGTAGGCAACAAAATCGAGGCTGTGCTACTTCCAACATATCGATCCCAGCAAACACTCTCGATATCGTTATTGCACTCTCAGATTAGTTTTCGGTATGTACAACAAGAAGGAATCTCTCTCAATAGAATCTTTGATGTAGTGGCATATTTGAATTAGTTTTGATTGCTGACAACAAACATTGTCTATTTGTGGTTAGGGCGTGCATGTTTTATTAGATGTATTTATGGCTCAACACGGTGCATTACTCCAAACATATAATCAGGAACTGGTGAAATGTACGTATGTAAGTGCGTTGGGATGTGAATAACGCCAGCGGTTTTCCATTAAACAGTGCATTTTGCATGCACAGTGGTTGTTGGTTGTGCCTATAGATATTATTTTTTGATCCTGACTAATAACATACTTTACGCTTGTGTTCAATTGCTGCTTGCCACAGGTGACAGTTCATGGTTTCATTGCAAATATATGGCGGTGGAAAAGAAGTGTTCGGTCTAATATTTAACTGAAATTGCCAGCCCTTAACGGTCGCTCGCTAAGTACACAACTAACTGTGTAAGTTAAAGAAATTTGCCCTTAACATGATAACAATTGAGTTGTTTACGTCACCATACTGAACCTACCACAAATAAATATTAGTCTTAAAGAAAGCGAATGCTTCGGTTATTTTGCTAGTAACAGCAGATAAACAATCGAATAGGAATTCAAATGGTTGATATAAAATTAACTTTTCTGCCACAACGTGGAATATCAGGACACGTGTCACAAGGTCGTATCTTATACGACACGTAGTCAGAAAAGCCTTTTTTCCCCTCTTATAAATCGGTTTCATGTTGACCTAGGCCTATATAACAAACGCTAGTGCTGTTTTCTACACAAACGAAAACTAACAATTCGTGTTGGATGACACCGCCTTGTGGTAGGAAGGTTAAGAACGCTACCATTTCCTTACACTACGTTCCAACAAGGAAAATAAGATAGTGACAGACAAGTTTGAGTGATTCTCGTACTGCGATGTTAATTAAGGGTGTTTGTCACTAACACCTGAAATGGCACTAAATTAACATAAGGCGTATTAATTTAAATACAGAACAGAAACTTTTGAAGTCCAAATACAAAATACTGCTTTCAGAGCTTTATTAATAAGTTGCTGCTTGCAAACTTTTACATACAAAACATTTGGTTGTGTGTGAGTAAGCTGCCTATTGAAACAAGTTCTTCTTGTTCTTAATAACCTCATTACTCCATACAATGTTAACATTGTAATTTTCAGTTGCTAACACAATGTTTAGACTGTTAATATGTGCAGTTTTAAAGATTTTGGTGATTTGCTAAAAATTATTGCACCAATACAAAAAGCTCCCTCCTGCTGCCACAATAAGGGTATTCTGAAATCTTGTGTTGTAATAATACAACATTAAAAACAAAAAATTTTATTTCCTTTTATTGGCAAGTCACCTTATCCATGAATACTTTTCTTTATTTTTACAGTATCTTCCTTGAGTATGGCATTAATATTTTTTATGTATTTTTAATCATGCTCTTCATATGTTTGATTTTCCTGACTCGTGTTGGTTGTAAATAAAGTTTTAAAAACCTTATGATACCGGTACTTTTTATTTTAAAGCTCTGGTGTAGAGTTGTGGATCATACAAACTGAGGGTAAATGGCAAACACTGAGTGACACATTTAAGTTAACATTTGTGTAGTTGCTGGTAAACAGCTGTGACAAGAATTTCATTTTCTCTGGAGCAGCAACAGAGGGATTAATAACTGCACATCTGTATAAAACTGCAAAAAGTATGATTTTGAAAACCAAAAAAAGGGATTTCGTAAGGGTGAAGGTATCAAAATATTTAATTTTTAACCAATGTGAATCCAACTAATCATAAAAAATTCAAGGTCATTGTATCAATAAATGACTAAAAATTTTATTTTCTGTTGTTTTATCATCTGTTGTGATTAGTCGTCCTTTTTTGTCTTTACGGCATGTATTAACTTCTTCGATGTGATTATAGTATTTTGCAAAAATATTGGCAAGACCATAAGAGAAGTAAGTTGCTGTATTTCCTGTGAAATTTATGAATGTGTTCAGATTTAAATGCTGTACCAATTCTTAATACTTGTTCAATGTTTGAATACTCTAATCTGATCTAGATTACATTTTACAAACAACAGAAGAAGATGAGCTGCACACCAAGCAGTAGGCTCAAAATGTCTCGTAGTGAACAAAAGCTTGTTTATTTTACCTGCAGTTATGCCTAAGAAAGCAACTCCATTTTCAGTTGCATTTTACTCTTGAAAATACTAATTCAGTAAATGATATTAAAACAGATGCAATAAATAAAAGATTAAACATTATGTACAGTGTTGAGGAACTGTGGGATATTCAAAGCCAAAGAAACAATACAATGCCCTTCTGCACAGAATTAATCACAAGTGTCAATATCATTGGGTGAGGGCAAAGGTGGCATTAAGTGAGGGGCAAAATTGATGTTAGGTAGACAAACTCAAAAGGTTGTGATCCAAACCTTTACCGTAGAAATCAAGAGAATGAGTTTAATCTTTCCTTACACAAGATCAGCACATGAAGAAAGCAAAACAGAAAATATGTTTGTTGTATAAAAATTCTGAACAAGCAAAACATTACATCATATTGTTCTTAAACACACAATGCTAGTGGATGTCACTGGAAACCGTCCTGTACTTCTCGAATCAAGACAAAAGTTTAAAAATGAAAGAATAAACTTTACATGACCCAAAAGGTATTGCTGCTTAACAACTTGATCTTCGACTACAATTTGGTCTTTCAGATATGGCCAAAGAAACTAGGATGAAAATGTTTGTATTTGGCGACAGCAATACATGTCGACTAAAATTTGTCAAATAATATTGCTTGCATTGAGCAGTTATTAGCTCTGAAACAATGTATGAAATTATGATCTATGATACATCACAAATATAAAAGTTTAGTTCACATGCTTGTGTTCCACACTATAAGGGAAGAAGGAGAGGTCTTTGCCTTCATTTATTCATTGGCTTTGTTCAGGTAATTCCCAAGCTGCCTCAGACTGTTTTCCAAGAAACACAGTATATTTTTTCAGGACACTTGAAGGTAACAGGTTTGTTCTAAGCCAAAAAGCGTTCACAAATATAACGTAGCTACTCTGAAAATGCTGGAAATATAAGAGAAGTATGTGCATTATTAAATTTTGTTGCCAGAGAGATCATTTTCTATAAATTTCACCCAGTTTTAAAGTACAGACTTAGGGAAATTAGTAAAAATAGAAACACACTTGAAATGTGTTACAATAGGGGAAAATTGAATTACTCAAGAAAGTTCATTGTGGTATAGCAGCAATATGATACATCAAATATTGCTGCAAAAGCTTTTGGTGTAGTGGCTAGCATTGCTGCCTCTAGATTACAGGGTCCTGGGTTTGATTCCCAGCCAGGTCTGTGATTTTCTTCACTTGGAAACTGACTGTGTGTTTTCCTGATAATTTCGTCTCATCTTTACCGATGCACAAGTTGCTGAAGTAGTGTCAAATAGGACTTGCACCAGGCGGCTGAATGAACCCAGATGGGATCTCCTGGCCAGTAATTTCATATGATCATTTCCTTCCATTACTGAAAAATTAGGTGGAAGGGTTTATTTTTGTTTGCTGTTAAGTTTTATTTCATTTGGGGTTAGTATTACATATTATCCCTAGATAAGTTTTCAAATAAATGAAATTGTTTTTGTACCCACCTCCAAATTTCTTCTTCTAAAGATTGTTTACACACGTCACATGTGTCTGAATTCAGGAAATAGTGCACATGCTTTTAATTTTCTCCCTTTTGCTTTTTTTTGTTTTTTTCAGTTATCCATAAACTATTTCTGTATCAAGATTTATCAGAACATTGTATGCCAACATTAACAATAACAAAGACAGAACATACATGTCTGTGTGCAGTTAATGTACATAGCCGCATAAGGCGGGTGACCTTGAAGCGGACTTAGCCGCTGAGCGAGGCAGCCGCGTGACACGGGCCCTAGTATTACTAGGCCCGTGTTGCTGGAAAATCAAGTTGCGGTTGCGCAATCGGGGCGCGCTGGCGCTGTTATCACGAGGCACATCCGCTGGGGACCCCTGGAGGGGGCCTGTGGGGGCCCTTGACGCTCGTGAGGCAGCAGCATGTTTAGTCGACTCGAGGCAGCCGCACTGTGCACACAGCCATGCCTTATTCATCAACTGTAACATGAACCATTGGCTCAGTGTGAAATAAAGGTAGTTTACTCATAATTTCTTTGCTTAAAAATGCATAGTTCATTATACGCTGAGGTGACAAGTCATGAGATAGTGATGTGCACATATACAGAAGGCTGCAGTATCGCATACACAAGGTATAAAATGTCGATGCATTGATGGAGCTGTCATATGTATTAAAGTGATTCATGTGAAAAGGTTTCCACTGTAGTTATGAGATTTCCACACTTCTAAATATCCCTAGGTCCACTGTTTCCGATGTGGTAGTGAAGTGGAAACATGAAGGGACACGTCAGCACAAAAGCATACAGGCCGACCTCGTCTGTTGACTGACAGAGACCGCTGACAGTTGAAGAGGGTTGTAATGTGTAATAGGCAGACATCTTCACACAGGAATTCCAAACTACATCAGCATCCACTGCAAGTACTAGGACAGTTAGATGTGAGGTGAGAAAACTTGGATTTCATGGTTGAGCGGCTGCTCATAAGCCACACATCACACCAGTAAATGCCAAACAACGCTTTGATTGGTGTAAGGAGTGTAAACATTGGACAATTGAACACAGGAAAAATGTTGTGTGGGGTGAAGAATCATGGTACACAATGTGCCGATCCGATGGTAAAGTGTGGGTATGGCGAATGCCCAGTGAACGTCATCTGCCACCATATGTAGTGCCAACAGTAAAATTCAGAGTTGGTGGTGTAATGATGTGGTCGTGTTTTTCATGGAGGGGGCTTGCACCCCCTGTTTTGAATGGCACCATCACAGTACATTGATGATTTAAGCACCTTCTTACTTCCCACTGTTGAAGATCAATTCGGGAATGGCGACTGCTTCTTTCAATACAATTGAGCACCTATTCATAATGCACGGCCTGTGGCAGAGTGGTTACATGACGATAACATCCGTGTAATGGACGGCCTGTAGAGAGTCCTGACCTGAATCCTATAGAACACCTTTGGGATGTTTTGGAATGCTGACTTCGTGCCAGGCCTCACCGACTGACATCGATACCTCTCCTCAGTGCAGCACTCCATGAAGAATGGGCTGCCATTCCCCGAGAAACCTTCCAGCACCTGACTGAACATATGCCTGCTAGAAAGGAAGCTGTCATCAAGGCTAAGGGTGGGCCAACAGCATACTGAATTCCAGCATTACCAATGGAGGGCGCCACAACTTGTAAGTTAGTTTCATCCAGGTGTCCAGATACTTTTGATCGCATAGTGTATTAATTACAGATATTATCCTTAAGGGTAACTCCGTATGACAGTCACAACATATCTCTTTAAGCCATAATGTAAATTATTTTAGGTACTGTGACTTGTTACAGTGCTATAACCATATAAATATAAATTTGTCACCAACAACAATAAAACCTAACTTACATTCATGGATAAAGTGAAGAATTTATGAATCAGACCTGGAAATAAACTCGGTTAGAATGATTTACTCATGTTTTGTAAGAATTGTTGAACAATATGAGAAAACAAAAATAATCTCAAAACTCTAAATCTAATTCCTGGAATGACATATTGTCTACATTACTGAGATAAACCAGTCTATAAGAAGGGAGCAACCAGTGACATAAATAATTACTTGAAAGAGTAATTCCAAATCAAATGGAATCTTGCTTCAGTAACTATCTCCTAAACGACTCGTAGCACAGCTTCCAAAAAAATGCAGTCTGCAGTATACAATTTTTTTTCCATGAACCGCTAAACTGGATAAAAGAAAGTAAGTCTTTGGGACTTTTCTACATTTGCTTAAGACATTTGATCTCTGCATCATTTAGTATTTTTATCCAAATTAGGAACTTAGAGTATAGGAGGAATCGCACTAAATTTCTGATGTAGAATACAAAGTGCTAAACTGTATTATAAGAGTGAAGGTAAGGTACTAACAGTAAAATCAACATACAATACTCTCAACTGTGGAGTTCCTATTGTATTTTCTTAAGACAGTTACGTTTGTGACTGAGAGTGAAGAAATAACTGTAATGGATAGAGACATTCATTATTACAATAAAAGAACCAGATGTGATTGTTGTAGGATACTGTGTTAAAAACACACACACACAACGAACCTTTGTACTGTGGAGAATGGAGATGTAATATCTTGTTTTTCATAATCATCAAATATTTTTGTGTCACTTGAGCTTGTCATTAATGACATTTGTTAATGTCCATCTGGTTTGCTACCCATAATGTGACTGTAGGACTGCCAGGAGGCCATTTGTTATCATCTCAGTTATTTGTCATATATTCAATTTGACACTGCGTGGAGCACTTTGACAAAATTATCAATTCTATATTTTTTATGTAGCTCCATTATTGTTGTGTGTTCATCTCACAGTGGCAGTTGCTAGCCAGCTTTGTACATTGTTCTCCTTCCTTTTTGTCTGTACATGACTGCAACACATAATAAATGGCATGTAATTATGTACATAATCAAAGAAGCACTTTATGCTATATTTTTAGAGTGGGTATATTATTGATATGTTATTGGCATTGCTTTTCCGGCAAGCAATGAAGCAGAAATTTTTTATTGCACTAGTCTTTGTTTTTTTCCTCACACAACCTGAAAAACACATCAGTGGATGTGAGACATTAATGGTTTTTTTGGTCTTATAGCTTTTATTGCTGTATCTTTTATTGTTCCCCTATCCAGCTCATGTGTCTGTAGGATCTTTATTTAATTATTGTAATCAGTTTTCTGGCATAAATAATTGTGATGGTCACACTGTGTTACATTGCAGAAGTGTTGAGAACTACACTTTCCACAATTTCGAGAACCATAAGAAGCGACAGGGACACTGATGGTTATGCAAGGAAATTATGATCAGGCTTGAGAAGAGCAACATTGGCAAGAGATGACCACTTCCTACAACTTCAAGTTCTCCACCACCATCACATCACTGCCGCTGAAGTGCGAAATGGACTCCAAATTTAAGGGATCAATGTTAGTGAGAGAACCATCCAAAGAAGACTGGAAGAAGCCAGTCTTCAATCCAGAAGACAAGCTACACACCCAGAGCTCATGAGAGAGAATCCCACAGCTCAGTTATGTTTCTCAAGGGAGAGTAGCAGCTGTCAAGTACAGCAATGGGAGCAGTTGTTTCTCGATTATGAGTCTCAATTTGGCCTGTGATACCTGTTGATAGAGAAACGGTCTGAATAAGGCCCGGGGAAAGGTATTGCCCTTGTACATTCTCACACAGGATGCCTTTCCAGGGAGTTTCTATGATGGTGTGGGCAGGAATCAGTATGACTTAAAGATGGATTTGGTCTTTGTGGAATGTGGGAGCCTTGCAGTATATTGGTATGTGAAGGTGTCCATTTGAAGAATATTTTGCCTTTTGATCCATTTATTGGAAATGGTTTTACACTAATGTATGACAATACATACCTGCATGTTGCAAGAGTTCTGGGATGAAGTGAAGACTGCCGAAAACTGTGTTTTGAATCCTGTTGAGCATTTATGTGGTCAGCTGGGAGAAGAGGCTGCCATCAGCAGTTTCCAGAGACCCTATGGGAGGCCCTCTTGAAAGAATGGGATGGGTGATTCCTCTAGAGGACTTTCGAGCATTAATCAGGAGCATGCCTGAAAGGTTGGATGCCTTGATTGGTGCTGGAGGAGGTGACAGATGCTTTTGAAGAAGTAGTGAAGTGTAGAAAACCAAAACGCAGGTGCTTTAGCTTCACAAACTTCCTGAAAATTTGCTTGAAATGCGAATCCATTCTTGTTGTTTCCACATCTCAGACTCCTTGATGGGACTGTACCACAATGTTTTATCAAAAAATGGAAATTCCAGGATGGAATGAAACAGTGGTGTGAAAAGGATAGTTGCTGATCACCATATAGCAGAGATGCTGAATTGTAGATGGGCACAACAAGAAGACAGACAGAAAGCGAGCTTTGTCGAAAATAGACAACATATATGCACACACTCACACAAATGCAGCTCACACATATGACCATAGACTCTGGCATCAGCTGCCACAGACTGTGGTCGTGTGTGTGTTTTTATTTTCAGCAAAGGCCTTGTTGGCCGAAAGCTCACTTTCTGACAGTCTTTTTGTTGAACCTATCTGCAACTCAGTGTCTCCACAATATTTGGAGTAGCAGCTCTATTTTTCATAATAGTGCCACAATGTTTTATCATAAAAAACTAGATTAGTGTCATAAAAGTGACTGGAATTCAAAATAAAAGAATTACAGTAAACATTTTTTTAAGAAACTGGGGTACTGCATTTTTTTGTGTCAATGAATATAGATCTAATGATGGGTGTGCTGAATTGCATCATACGGGAAATTGCAAAATAAAATAATTACATATACGTATGCATAATGAAGCAACAGAAGTTTGTAGCAAGGCCAGGGCTCGAACCAGGGTCACTTGCTCACTAGGCAGATGTGCTAACCGCTACGCCACCCTGGCACAGTGGCTTGGCACAATTGGGCGGACTATCCTAGCACTCTGTCCTCAATATGAATTCCCGTTCACACTCTGTCCACCTGGTATTTCCTCTAAACTTGAACACCAAGTGGGCTGAGACATGAATGGGAATTTGGACTGAGGAGGGAGGTGTGCTAGAGTAGTCCATGCACTTGTGCAAAGCACTGTGCCGCAGTGGCATAATCGTTAGCATGTCGCCTGTGCTCAGGATACCCGGATTCAAATCCAAGACTTGGGTACAAATTTTCATTTGTTGCTTCATTCTGCGTACATATACAGGGTGGCCCATTGATAGTGACCGGGCCAAATATCTCACGAAATAAGCATCAAACGAAAAAACTACAAAGAACAAAACTCGTCTAGCTTGAAGAGGGAAACCAGATGGTGCTATGGTCGGCCCGCTAGATGGCACTGCTATATGTCAAGCGGATATCAACTGCATGTTTTTAAATAGAAACCCCCATTTTTATTACATATTCGTGTTGTACATAAAGAAATATGAATGTTTTAGTTGGACCACTTTTTTCACTTTGTGATAGATGGCGCTGTAATAGTCACAAACATGTAAGTATGTGGTATCACATAACATTCCGTCAGTGCGGACGGTATTTGCTTCCTGATACATTACCTGTGTTAACATGGACCATTTACCAATTGCGGAAAAGGTCGATATCGTGTTGTTGTATGACTATTGCGATCAAAATGGCCAACGGGCGTGTGCTATGTCTGCTGCTCGGTATCCTGGATGACATCATCCAAGTGTCTGGACCATTCGCCGGATAGTTACATTATTTAAAGAAACAGGAAGTGTTCAGCCACATGTGAAACATCAACCACTACCTGCAACAAATGATGATGCCCAAATAGGTGTTTTAGCTGCTGTCACGGCTAATCCGCACTTCAGTAGCAGACAAATTGCGTCAGAATCGGGAATCTCAAAAACTTCAGTGTTGAGAATGCTACATCAACATCGAGTGCACCCGTACCATATTTCTGTGCACCAGGAATTGCATGGCGACGACTTTGAACGTCATGTACATTTCTGCCACTGGGCACAAGAGAAATTATGGGACACTGACAGATTTTTTGCATGCGTTCTGTTTAGCTCCGAAGCGTCATTCACCAACCGTGGTAACGTAAACCGGCATAATATGCGCTATTGGGGAACGGAAAATCCACATTGGCTGCAATAAGTGGAACATCAACGGCCTTGGCGGGTTAATGTATTGTGCGGCATTATGGGAGGAATGATAATTGGCCCCATTTTATCGATGGCAATCTAAATGGTGCAATGTATGTTGATTTATTACGTAATGTTCTAGCGACGTTACTACAAGATGTGTCACTGCATGACAGAATGGCTATGTACTTCCTACAATTTGGATGTCCGGCACATAGCTCGCGTGCTGATGAAGCGGTATTGAATAGCATATTTCATGACAGGTGGATTGGTCGTCGAAGCACCATACCATGGCCCGCACGTTCACCGGATCTGACGTCCCCGGATTTATTTCTGTGGGGAAAGTTGAAGGATACTTGCTATCGTGATCCACTGACAATGCCTGAGCATTGTCAATGCATGTGCGAACATTACGGAAGGCAAACTACACGCTGTTGAGAGGAATGTTGTTATACATATTGCCAAATACATTGAGGTTGACGGACGTCATTTTGAGCATTTATTGCATTAATGTGGTATTTACAGGTAATCACACTGTAACAAGCATTGCATTCTCAGAAATGATAAGTTCACAAAGGTACATGTACCACATTGGAACAACTGAAATAAAATGTTCAAACGTACCCACGTTCTGTATTTTAATTTAAAAAAACCTACCTGTTACCAACTGTTTGTCTAAAATTGTGAGCCATATGTTTGTGACTGTTACAGCACCATTATCACAAAGCAAAAAAAAGTCGTCCAACTACGGCATTCTGAGTTGCAAAATGTAGTGTTTTTGGATACAGTGCATTTCAACCTGCCGTGCAGTGATAGTTGCGTACACATTGCTATCATCTCCACTAAGATTCTGTCACACACATCAAAATACTGGAACTGTGTCACTAAATAATCCATTGAGATACGAGTAGGGGACCAGCTGATCTTCTGTGACTGTGACTACAACCTTAGTATGGAATGAGAACCTGTATATTGATTAAGGAGAGGAACAAGACACTGCATCTGTGACAAAGTGACATCGAGGGTGGGCAGGCAGAGCATGAGGGGCCTCTGACATGAATCAAGGATGGTGCAATAAGCAGTAGGACTGAACGGCAGAGATATACAGGGTGTTACAAAAAGGTACGGCCAAACTTTCAGGGAACATTCCTCACACACAAATAAAGAAAAGATATTATATGGTCATGTGTCCGGAAACGCTTAATTTCCATGTTAGAGCTCATTTTAGTTTCGTCAGTATGTACTGTACTTCCTCGATTCACCGCCAGTAGGCCCAATTGAAGGAAGGTAATGTTGACTTCAGTGCTTGTGTTAAGATGCGACTCATTGCTCTACAGTACTAGCATCAAGCACATCAGTACGTAGCATCAACAGGTTAGTGTTCATCACGAATGTGTTTCTGCAGTCAGTGCAATGTTTTCAAATGCGGAGTTGGCAGATGCCCATTTGATGTATGGATTAGCACCGGGCAATAGCCGTGGTGCAGTACGTTTGTATCGAGGCAGATTTCCAGAACGAAGGTGTCCCGACAGGAAGATGTTCGAAGCAATTGATCGGCGTCTTAGGGAGCACGGAACATTCCAGCCTATGACTCGTGACTGGGGAAGACCTAGAACGACGAGGACACCTGCAATGGACGAGGCAATTCTTCGTGCAGTTGACGATAACCCTAATGTCAGCGTCAGAGAAGTTGCTGCTGTACAAGGTAACGTTGACCACGTCACTATATGGAGAGGGCTACGGGAGAACCAGTTGTTTCCGTACCATGTACAGCGTGTGCAGGCACTATCAACAGCTGATTGGCCTCCACGGGTACACTTCTGCGAATGGTTCATCCAACAATGTGTCAATCCTCATTTCAGTGCAAATGTTCTCTTTATGGATGAGGCTTCATTCCAACGTGATCAAATTGTAAATTTTCACAATCAACATGTGTGGGCTGACGAGAATCCGCACGCAATTGTGCAATCACGTCATCAACACAGATTTTCTGTGAACGTTTGGGCAGGCATTGTTGCTGATGTCTTGATTGGGCCCCATGTTCTTCCACCTACACTCAATGGAGCACGTTATCATGATTTCATATGGGATACTCTACCTGTGCTGCTACAACATGTGCCTTTACAAGTACAACACATCACGTGGTTCATGCACGATGGAGCTCCTGGACATTTCAGTTGAAGTGTTCGTACGCTTTTCAACAATAGATTCAGTGACCGATGGATTGGTAGAGGCGGACCAATTCCATGGCCTCCACGCTCTCCTGACTTCAACCCTCTTGACTTTCCTTTATGGGGGCATTTGAAAGCTCTTGTTTACGCAACCCCGGTACCAAATGTAGAGACTCTTCATGCTCGTATTGTGGACGGCTGTGGTACAATACGCCATTCTCCAGGGCTAAATCTGCGCATCAGGGATTCCATGCAACGGAGGGTGGATGTATGTATCCTCGCTAACGGAGGACATTTTGAACATTTCCTGTAACAAAGTGTTTTAAGTCACGCTGGTACGTTCTGTTGCTGTGTGTTTCCATTCCATGATTAATGTGATTTGAAGAGAAGTAATAAAATGAGCTCTAACATGGAAAGTAAGAGTTTCCGGACACATGTCCACATAACATTTTCTTTCTTTGTGTGTGAGGAATGTTTCCTGGAAGTCTGGCCGTACCTTTTTGTAACACCCTGTATAGATGACACCTCCCCCCCCCCCCCACCACCACCACCACCACCACCACCACCACCACCACCACCACCATCCCCTCACCTATCCCACCACATGTTGGTCAGTTCCTCAGCAGACTTGATATTGGTGATGTGATCAATTACTGTGACTATTGGACACACAGATCCAGCCAAACACTTGTGAATTATTTTGTCCTCAGTTATGCCAGGGAAAACTGGAGGGCCACATCGGGTGTGCTTGTATGATTTAATTGGTAGCATACTCCAACAAAAGGATAAGAATTCCAGTTTTGTATCCCAGTTAGGCCCACAGTTCTTACTTGTGACATGTGCTTTGTATAGGGTAAAATGATTAATTCCTTTAAATTAAAAATATTTCCACAATCTTAATAAAATTGTGTGCTTTAGAAACCTTATCATGCAGCATTTTACTAAACTGCTTATGTTACCATTTGCTGCTTGTGTCAATATACAGGGTGTACATAAAGTCCGGGAACACTTTCAATTATTTATTGCACAAGAACCAGACATTGTACAGATATCATAAATGTGTAATTTTGAAGAGAAACCCTGAAAATTTTTTTTGTGTATGCCGCCGCAGTGTAGTCTGGTAATTTGCCAATAGTCAGCGCTAGTCACAAACATGCCGAGTTCAGGTGTGGAGTGAGCTTTATGTGTGTTGGAGTTCGACAAAAACAAGTGTGCTACAGCTGTCGAATCTGGGGTACAAAGCATCCACATGAATGCATTGAATTTGAGCATGTTTCCCCAAAGGTAAATGTTTTTTGTGCCTTGTCACAGAAAACTGTACGGGCCATTCTTCTTCACCAAGAGCACTGTCGCTGGATATTCCTACTTGGACATGTTGTAGTAATGGCTGATGCCTCAAATGCAATCAGACTCTCCGTTCTTCTTTCAGCAGGATGGGGCTCCACCGCATTTTCATCGTGAAGTTCGTGGGTACCTGAATACGGAACTGCCGCATCGATGGATCAGCTGTGCTCCAGAGGGGGACAGCTGTTTAATGAAATGGCCTCCCCAATCAGATCGCACTCTGTGTGACTTTTTTCTGTGGCGACACATTAAAGATCTGGTGTATGTACCGCCACGTGACGTAACAGAGCTCCGGGAAGCGACTGCCACAGTCGACGATGCCATGCTGAAACGGGTATGGCAAGAATTCAGTTACCGTATTGACATCTTCCGGGTCACTCATGGTTCGCACATCGAATTTTGTAAAAAAAAAAAAAAAAAAAAAAAAAAAAAAAAAAAAAAAAAAAAAACCAACTTTCAGCGTTTCTCTTCAAAATTCAATATGTATGACATCTGTACAATGTTTAGTTCTTATGCAATAAATAATTGAAAGTGTTCCCAGACTTTATGTACACCCTGTATTTCACTCATCATTCTGCAGTAATTTTGTGACAAGATAATCCTATCTCATCGATGCTGTTTAACATAGTACTCGAGAAAGTCATCCGAGAAGTGGACAGCAATGAGAAAGGTACCAATCTAAATGGGAGAACATATTTGTTAGCACCTGCTGATGACTTACAGCCTTGGACGCTGAGACGACATTTTGGGGGTCTAGCCCAAAATGCAAGCACAGTCGGTCTTAAAATCAAAGCTGAGAAGATGAAAGTGATGGAACTATCCAGAGGAGCAGCACAGAGAGCCCCAATGCAACCAGGATATCAGAATTTGGTTAAGGCAGCAAAATTTGAAAAGTGGGGAAGCTGTTTTAACAACTTAAAACTGGAGGTACTAGATTATTAATTTACCCAGAACATTTCAGCATGAAAGATATGGCGACACCACACAGTACGCGGCAAAACCAATATTAGTTCTAGTGGTGTCACAAGCAACCATAGACACTTAGTACCATAAAAGCAGGTGTTTAGAAACTGTTGGTATTTGGGGAGAAAAAAAGCGCGCGCGCTCACACACACACACAAAATCTCAAGGAAGCTGTTCAGCATAGAATGAGATGTGAGTGGTTGGACAAGAAAGAACCAGGGATGTTTTGAAATGATATGGCAATCAACCATTTTTTAAGAAATGAAAGCAAGAAGACAGAGTTGGTGTGGAGGATGAATATTGGTATACCACTGTAGACTGCCAGATTTCTCTAATTTTGCTGTTACAACTGTCGCACAAAATGCACATGAGATGAGATTTGCTTTTTACTTGTTTTCAATATGTGCTTTTACATTCTATGAGGGAAAACTACATTGTTGTGTCTGACTCTACAAATTGTTGAGCAACACAAACTCGTGACAAATTGTATACCTCCTCTCTGGATTTTCTCATCCACTATTTGTATATTCCTGACTGTAAAATAAAAAGTTACCAGTTGGGATCTTCTGCAACTTATTGCAGGAATTTGATTCCACTAATCTTAAAATTTTGGTAGAGATTTTTGAGAAAGTGGAATATGTGGTTCAGTACATGCCTGGACTAGTTCTTTAAGAAACATGAGTCAAGCAGATAGAATAGGATGTTGAAGTGATTCGCAGGAAGACACCACACAATCTGCATGGAGAGTAATTACAGTGTGGGTTCCACAATGTTGGAACATTGGCCCATTACTGTTTTTGGCCTGTGTTAATTATCTGTCCTTTTATTGTGATCAGCATGCAGAATTAATCCTTTCTGAATGTGAATTTGTAAGTACTGTTGACAAGCAAATCAAATACACATTAACAGAGAAAACAGTAAATTATGTTTTCGTAGAAGATATGAACTGGTTTTGCACAAATGTGCTAGCATTAAACTCTGAAAACAGATATGACTCATCCAGTTTGTTACTCCCAATTGATGATATGTACAAACTAGAAATAATAAAGACATTGGAAGAAAATTCTCAGTTATTTACACTGCATGATGACAAAAATTGAAACTATAAAAAGCATATAAAAGACTTAAAATATTGAGGTTCAGCTACAACTGTCATAAAAATAACTCTTTAACTGTGAAGACAAAGAAGTGAGTGAGTTAACATACTCTGAATGTTTTCTGTGGTGTCACCCCCAGACACCACACTTGCTAGGTGGTAGCCTTTAAATCGGCCGCGATCCGTTAGTATACGTCGGACCCGCGTGTCGCCACTATCAGTGATTGCAGACCGAGCGCCGCCACACGGCAGGTCTAGTCTAGAGAGACTCCCTAGCACTTGCCCCAGTTGTACAGCCGACTTCGCTAGCGATGGTTCACTGTCTACATACGCTCTCATTTGCCGAGACAACAGTTTAGCATAGTCTTCAGCTACGTCATTTGCTACGACCTAGCAAGGCGCCATATTCAGTTACTATTGATAATGATATTGTGAATCATGTACCTTCAAGCGACGTTCATCATTAATGGATTTAAGTTAAGTATCAAACTAATTATGTCCGCTTTCTGAATTCTCATTCCTTGTCATGTTCCAGACCTCACGTCAGTATAGTTCTTCCCTCCTCACGTCAGCCTGTGTGAGCTAAAACGCGTGCATTTCGGCCTCCTCTAGTAACACGGTGTTGGCTCTTCTGGCAACACAACATTTTCAATCATTGATGCTCGACAGGGCAATTGTTCAAATGAACAGTGTTCATCGCAAAATAGAAGATAATTACAATAGTGTGTTTGGTGCCCTCCTGTACATCTTGACGAATTCTGTATAAGCAGTTGGGGATATCACCTACATTCACACAATACGGCTGTTGACTGACGAGATGAGAGAGATGACGTAACATGCTGTTGCCTCCTTGAGCCCCCGGTTCGTGATGTACCCTTGTCCGGTTCTCAGCTACGCTACAGATCACTTTATTTATGAAAATACAAAGTACAATCTCCAACAAACTTTACATACTCACATACTCCTTTACCTTT
Source organism: Schistocerca cancellata (assembly GCF_023864275.1). Lineage (NCBI taxonomy): Eukaryota > Metazoa > Arthropoda > Insecta > Orthoptera > Acrididae > Schistocerca > Schistocerca cancellata. Next base: position 294,100,371 of record NC_064631.1, on the reverse strand, counting down.
AACCCAAATGAATACAGACTCGTTTACAGATATTTTTCTCTTACTACGTGTATACAATGACAAAGGTGAAGTTGACATATATGCTGATTTACCAAAGTCTTTATTTGCAAGTTCAGCTATATGATAGGTACGATATGCAATAATGTCTCTATCTACAAAGCTTTCAAGTCCAGGAACATTAGGTACTCCTGTACCACCTCGTACAATGGCTACAGTAAGCCAACCATTACCATGTGAAAATGTATCATTCATGTCTATACTAAAATTAAGTCTACAACCACAGAAAACACATGGTCCGTCGACAAGTGCAGTGGCAGCAACAGTCTTGACTTGTGTGCGATTCTTCTTCTCAGCAGCTGTTGTTGAAAATTCGATGTTCTCGATGGTTTTATAAATTGTTTGCTTAGAACGTCGACGGATCCTTCTGTATGGTACAGGGGCTCAAGGAGGCAACAGCATGTTACGTCATCACTCTGAGCGCTTGACCTTTGACCCCACGCTGATAACTCTGGCTGACGCAATCGTGGCGGCGCGCCAGCAGCGGACGGGAGCACTCTAGTATGGCCTAGTGCTCCCGTCCGGGATAACGCGCTGCTGGCACTGTGAAATATTCTAAGTCCGAGAAATTTTCTAAGTCCCCGCTCCCTATATAAGCGAGCTCCGCGCAGTGGATCACTCGCGCTGCTGCTGCTGCACAGGCAACTGCATTGAAAGCCGCCACGATGCCCTACAGACGCTACCGTCGTCGTTCTAAGCAAACAATTTATAAAACCATCGAGAACATCGAATTTTCAACAACAGCTGCTGAGAAGAAGAATCGCACACAAGTCAAGACTGTTGCTGCCACTGCACTTGTCGACGGACCATGTGTTTTCTGTGGTTGTAGACTTAATTTTAGTATAGACATGAATGATACATTTTCACATGGTAATGGTTGGCTTACTGTAGCCATTGTACGAGGTGGTACAGGAGTACCTAATGTTCCTGGACTTGAAAGTTTTGTAGACAACCTGTTAGAGTTGCAGAGTAATTAAGATATTCACAAACACAACAGTAAAGAGAGTAGTTAATAAATTAAAATTTTTACGAAATTACTTTTTTGCCCCTCTGGATGTTCTGGGACGTTTTATTAGATGTTCTGGGACATGTTTTATTAGATTCACCAGAGCAATAACACCAAAATAAATGGAAATTGTGCTTTACTTTAACCTCATACAGTTTTGTGGTGGCTTCATATTAGCGAAGTTGCTAAATTTCAAGCAAAATATTTTATTGGCCATAAGTCCGTAACTAAACATTTGCGGATCAATGTTTATATGAACTTTTTTCTTTAGTTTTACTTGTAGAATAACATATTAAAATATTTGCGTATCTTCCTGAATCATTCTGTATAGACTGAAGCGTCAAGTGAAAATTAGTACCAACCTGGGTCTGCTGCGTTCTTGACAGGTGCGTTAACAACTAAACCACCTTGGCACAGCAGTTCATACAACTGCACCGATTACCCTGGAATGCCTCCTTCCTTGATCCAAATTCTCACTGCCACCCCAGTCTACTTTAAATTCCCCCTTACACACAGACAGAATTGCTGAGGCTCTCCTTGTTCTGGAATAGCATCTCGGCATCAAACGTAAATGGGGGATCCAGCAGGTGCAGGTACTTATAAAAATGAAATGACACAATTTCAGAAACTTTATTGGTCTCGTACAGATATGATTTTATGTATTTGGATTGAGGAGGGAGGCCTGCCAGGGTTATTTGTGCAGTTGTATGAATGATTTGCTGACGTGGCTTAGTGGCTAATGCCCCTGCCTAGTAAGCACGAGACCCAGGTTTGATTCCCAGCCTTCGTACAAATTTTCACTCACCAGTTCAATCTGTATACATAAAAACTGAAATTGTGTCATTTCATTTTTTTCTTCTCAGCATTTGTGTACCCTCGACACAGTATTTTCGTGGTTCTGGCCCTCATTCTGATTTCTACAAGCTGCTGTTGTCTGTTTAATTAGCATCCTTGATTTTGTACATGTACCCCACACCCCTTATGTTCCATGACCATATGCCTTCTTCTTTCCTGTTTTGCCTTATTTCTGTCTTGTGCTGGTATACCCTATTCTTTCTTCTGGTGTTTTTGCTTGCACTGTTTCACTGTGCCCATCCTCTTCTCGTTCGCTGTCAGTCTTGGGCCCTCCTTTGTGTTTTCATCCCTCGTCTCACTTGCTCGTTTGGCATGGTTTCTTCCAGGCTGGAATTATCACTCCTGCAGCTTTCACAGTTCCACCAGTTCCTGTGCCACAGGCCCCACCAGCTTCTGCACCACAGGCTGTTCTGGCTCCTGTGCCGCATGTTCCACCAGCTTCAGTGCCATCTGCTCCAGTGCCTCCTATACCAATGCCTGCTGACCCCGTGCCTCATTCCCTGATGCTGCCTGCTCTGTTGTTCTCATCACCAGATCCTGCGCCTCTTCAGGTCCCAACGCTGCCGGCCCACACTTTGCTAGCTTGTCTGCAACAGGCCCCCTTGCCATGCAGCCCTCTGGTACTGCCCCAGCCCTTGCACGTGAGGTCTTTGGATGTCATTCCTTTCCTTGTCAGCCCTGCTGCGGCCGACCCTCATCGCCGGCCCTCCTATCACAACAAGCCCTGGTATGCCCGACTCTCCTGTCCTCACCAGCTCTGTCGATATCAACGCTTTCTCGCTCACTGGCCCTGTTGCAGCCGGCCCACCAGTTGCCATTGTTGCAACCACCTCTGAGGCCATCCATGTGGTCTCCTGCCAGCTATCACTGATTATTGCCACCAGCTCTCATGACACTGTCCCTGACTGCCCTCCTCCACACCCACTGCCACCTCCTCCGTGAATACCCTGCAGCTGGCCCAGCCGTCTCTGCTGGTGCCACTGATCCCGTCATACGTTCTTCCAGGTTCTTTAGTTACTCAGTCTACCCATCTAATCTTCAACATTCTTCTGTAACACCATTGTTAACCCTAGAGTAATAAGGTGCTAATCCCGACACATAAATGACAAGGTAGGGTAAAAATGTACCCCACGTTTTTCTGAATTATTTGTTTCACAAAAGAGGTTCTGGAATAACATAAAGTAATAATCACATAGTATGAAACATTTATTACAAATTATAGTTAAGTTTTATAATACGAAAAAGCAAATCGTAACTATAATATCAATGCATTTTATTGTATCATGGTTGTCATATACAGAAATATGACACTGCACTTATCTATTGCATTCAGTTACCCTTTGTGTTACAACATTGCAAAACACAATAGAATAAATCAAAATGCATAAGAATCATTGAAGGAACTAACATGTAAATTGGAAAAAAGTATAAAGCTAACAACTACAAAAAATAGTTCCTCATGTGAAAGGAAACAGATTTTATAAATTATTTTCAAAATTTGATGATATTTTGAATATAACAAACATTTTCAAAATAAACTGTTACGGCAACTTTGACAAATATTTTTCCGATGGTTCTTGCACACTGGTTTCGAACAGACATAGCATTCAAAGGAACTTTTCCGGTTGTCTTTTCGACTGCAAAGAAAGCATCGTCCACTTTTTTTTTTTTTAGTTCGTTTCTGGTTGTGCTGCTGATCTTGGAATATCGCTCCCAAAATGCATCAAAATCTGTTCCATAGTTATGCGAAGCTCTTTGGGTAAATTTTTTCTTGTAATTCTGTCCTTCATTTCTGCTTCAACCAGCCCGAATGCCAATGAGAAAATTGCTTTGGCTGTTTGTGCCGCCATTATCCTTATACAAGACATAGCCATTTATTCCTGATGCATCTAAAAACCCATACATGTATCGCATTGTCCAGCACCTGGTTTTTCGTGCTGTGGTCTTGTTGTGGCATAGTAAATCAAATACATCGACTCCCCCTTTGTTATCATTGTAGAAAAGTACTATGATCGATTTCTTTGTCTTCTCATCTATTTCACCTATCTCATAGATCGTTGACAAAAGAATAACGTTTTTATTTTTCTTTGGACTGTATGACTCCAACATTTTTTCCCTCCTGTAAATGATTACAGATGAAGAAACTGGCCTATTCTTGGTTTGAAGCAGGGATTCAGGTATTTCTGGTTTATTCTTGCGTAAGGTGCCAACTATTGTTAACTTTTTGTCAGCCAGTTTGTCAGCTACTTCACAAGAAGCAAACCAGTTGTCCATTGTAATGTTCCGATTGGTTCCATATACAGTTTCACATAATTTCATCACATAATATGTAGGAACTGAAACACACTTGTCCCTAGTCTCTTTCCCCGAATATGGAATTCCTGCATAAAAATAATATATCTTCATGTCACATAATCAAATTATTTCTTCCGGCTTGCTTGGCAGATACATTTTGAATGGGCATCTGTCTCGGAAGCTAAAGAGTGTCTCGTCAATGGTTAGGAGGGCAGAGGGAGTGTACAATTCTTGACTATGTTTGACAAACATACACCATAAATCACGAATTGCAGCGAACTTTTCTACCTTTCTTCTGTGCAGTCTGGTATGTTGTTCATCAAATCTTAGATTATTGATCAAAAACTCGAATCGGTTTTTCGTCATAACTCCTCAGAAAAATGGGGACCCGTATACTACAGACCATGCATCAGTACAATTCAGATGCGCATTTTTAGAGTTCCACTCATAAAAAGTATACCAAATAAAGCTTTTATTTCGTTTTGGTTGGTATCTCCAGTATACCACTGCGGTGATGTGAATTTTTCCCTTGAATTTGCAATTTTTTGGTTTGTGTATGTAACTGTTAGTGGAACGATGTCACTAGTAAACAACAGTTCAAATAATTTCAGGGGAGACGTTTGCCTAGTGCATGTACCCTATATTCTTTGCTGACACTCTCGACGCTTTTTTTGTGGAAGGGATGTGTGTTCCAACAATGCCCATTTCTGACATATAAAATTTTCCTTACTTGGCTATCTCCTTCATCTGATGAATCAACCTCAAATGGCGGTACATTGAATTCGTCATCCTCATGGTCGTCTGTGATATGACTGTCTTCAGATTCACTCACATCTTCGTCTGATTCACTGTAATACACGTTTTCAGCCTCTTGACGTTCAAATTCTCTTATTATTTCCTCTGGAGTTCTTAACAGTTCATGAGAAGACATTTTCTACGCCTGCAAAAGAAAGTACCACCTATTTTATAAACAAAAAAAATTAACATAAATAACAAGGTAGGGTGATTTTTTACCCTGAATGCAAAATTTCACACTTTACCTGTTAAAGGAGCATGGAAAATAAAGCCTGAGAGATTACAGCCTCCTCAACGTGAACAACAATACTGACTGGAAAGGTAAATAGTGACTCCCGTCTGAGAAGCCAGTGGTACCAACATAGGATAAAAAATTATATTGACGGGGGTAATTTTTTACCCCACCTTGTTATTATAGGGTTAAAAATCATCTGTTCTCTGTTTGTCTTTACTGTGTATTATCCATATCCACATAAGGTTACACAAAAAAGAGCTCACTAACTTCCACAAATGGCTTCCTAACACTTAAATTTGTGTTCAGTGACAATGTATTTCTCTTTTTCAGGAAAGCATTTTTTTATTTTATTTTATTCCCAGTCTACATTTCGTACATATTCTCTCTGCTTCTGACATCATCAATTATTTTGCTGCCCGAATAGCAAAAATCACCTACTAATCTCAACATCTCGTTGCTTAATCTAATACCCTCAGCATCACCCGATTTAGTTCTGATACACTCCACCGCTCTTGTTTTTTGTATTTCTATTAATTTTATAACAAGTTTCCAAGATACTATCCACATAATCTCTGATAGAATTACATTATCGGCAAACTTTAAAGTTTTTATATCTTCTTCTTGAACCATAATTCCCTTTCCAAATTTCTCCTCAGTTTGTTTTACAATTTGCTTAATGCACGGATTGACTAACATGGGGGACAGGTTACAACTCTATATGACTCATTACACTTCTGTTTTCATTGCATGTCAGTGGACTCTTAAAACTACAATGTCTGGTTCCTGCACAAGTTGTTGATAACTTTTTACTCTTTACATTTTATTCCTGATCACCTTGTTATAGTCAGTATTCAAAATCTTTTACTAAATCTACAAATACTGTAAATGTGGGTTTGCCATGCTCCAAGCTATATTCTAGCATAGTCATCGTCCCAGTATTTATCCAGGTGTTCCTACACTTCTCAGGAACTTAAACAGTTCCTCCACCAGGTCAGCTTCTCCTTGGTTTCCATCCTTCTGTAGGTAATTTGTATTAATATAGTGCTTAATGGTATGCTCAGGACTATTAACAGTCATTGCCCCCTTTCAGAAAGTCTCAATAAAATCCCATGTAATAGCCTAGGTTAACCTCTGCTGTTTTTAGCCATTTGTCATTGTTTTCAACTTTGAACATACATTGACATTTGAAAAGTGTACCATCCATGCACAGTATCATACACTTTACCATGTGAAATATGGAGCTGCTTTGTCAAGAGAAGCAGATAACTCCTGTTGTCATTCATAACAGCATGCTCCATATGGCATCAGTGGTGGAAAAAAAAAAAAAAAAGAAGATTGTTGCTCCTCATGTAGTTGGCCTTATCAAACATTACCCCACCATCATCTTATGACTGAGCAAGGTGGCACAGTGGGAGGACATTGGCCTTTTAATTGGGAGGACTGCTGCTGATCTTTCTTTCCTGCCTTTTTCTCATTACCTCATACTTGTATTGCCAAGGTCAGGGTTAGTCTAACAAGTGATGTGCAGCATTACTTTCAATCCACTTTGATAGATTGCTGCTAAACGTTACACATGTCAGCAGTTCTTTGACTTCAAAAACATGTTTGTAAAAGGCACTATGTAATACAGCTTTCAGCTACTACTGCAATTCGACTTTCATTTACCTTTCAATGATCTCCTATCTATGACAACAGGAGAAAGTCACAAAACACTATATTGGGTGAGTACATACGTAGATGTTGATTCATCTTATTCTTGAAACATTGCTAACTTATCATAATTTTTTTCATGAAACGTTCTGTTTTCTTTTGGTTCTCCACCACCTCCACCTCCTTCATCAGCATATGTGATGTTTGTTACAAAGAGAGATATGACATGAGTAATTTCATAAAAAGGAATCCAAATTATGTGATTTCTTGATCAGTCACTCTTTTTCAGACTGTGTTTTAAGTATTGGATTCTCATGAAACTGATGATTGGTGTGTACCAGTATTTATTTATGTGCCAGTATTTAATCAGTTTTCTTTATACAGTAATTTTTCATATGAAGGCAGAGAGATGCATAAGCGGTTTTAGAGAAGATGGTTGTAACTAAGAGATGAAAATGGTATTTTTAACCTGTTACAAATATTTTAGGCTATTGCCAGTATAACAAGCTGCAAAATTATTGAAGATTACTCATTAAAATTATAAAACAATGCTAATATTATAGATACAAAAAATTTCAGTACCTGTATGTTTGTAAAGGCTTAGAAGAATTGAAGAGAACTAGAGGGGAGCTCCAGTTACAAATAGACAAGGCAGAAGAGGAAAAGTGTTTAAAAGAAAAAGAAATAAAGAAGTTATCTTCTGATCTTTCACGAATAAATCAAGTGCTAGATGACAAAATAGCAAAGAGAAATGCACTTGACAAAACAATAAGTGAAACGGAAGGTGCATATGTTAAAGTAAGTGACAGTTTTTGTAAATTCTCATAATTTCCGTATATTTAATTTTGTAGGTACAGTTCAGAATTTTTGTGGTGGGCCAGAAATTCAATGTAAGTAAAATCTTACAAACAGTGCAGCGTGCATTAAATAGATTAAAATCTACAGATAAGATACTGATAAAATCAAGCATCGCACATATAGGCTGCAACACGTTAGTGACTCATCACTCAGATACTATAATTGTTGGCGTCGGGTTTATTTCTATTTATTTATTTCACAAGCGATGTTTCATTTTAAATTAAATTTGGCTATATGTGATACTTGTCAGAAAAAGAGAGAGAACTTGAGTAACATCAGAAGTATGTGGAATTCTACGAACCCACACCTCTTGCATCTACAGCTCCATCTACATCTACAGGGTGGTCCACCTGAAGTTTCGGATGAGATTATCTCACAAACTATACATCGGGTAAAAATGGTGGGTAAGACAAGTTCATAAGCCCAAAGGGGGACATAAAATGATACTACACATGACCTCTAGCCCTCACACCTGTGGGTGGGGTGGGGGGCAACTTTTAAATCTTAAATAGAAACACTCATTTTTTATTGCAGATTCAGATTCTCCATAAAAAAGTAATCAAGTTTTGTCTGAAACATTTTTTAAATCATTGACAGAAGACACTGAAATCGAGAAAAAAGTAAAATTGGGGAAGAACTCTGATTTACTTAGAATTATCCAAGAAAGACACATCAAATCGATAAAAAATGTGCACCAGTTCTTTCGTTATGCAAAATTAAGCTGTTTTTGTACAAAATGTACTGTATCCTACTTTTAGCATTACCCAGGAATGACGACATGGACGTATAGTAGACTCATGTTGCCATGGAGTGCTTCATTAGTGTGAGTCCCCTTGCCTCTCACATTTTGGGGTGCTTCATTAGTTTGAATCCCCTTGCCTCTCACAATTTGGGGTGCTTAATTAATGAAATTAGCCATGAAGAAATTGTTCAAAATTATCCCCATTTGCTTCACTGCATAAAATTAATCATCTGTGAAAGTTGTCCACAGTTTTGAGCAGCATATCCCGTGATATGGCTGCACTTGCTCCATATTGTTTTGAGTTGTGGGCTGTTTTTCATAAGCAATAATTTTTAAATAACCCCACAAGAAAAAAATCAAGAGATGTTAGGTCTGGTGAATGTGGAGGCCACTGAATTGGTCCGCCACGTCCTATCCACCAACCAGGGTACCATAAATTTAAAATGTTCCGCATATGTTTAGCATAATGGGGAGCTGCTCCGTCCTGTTGGAACCACATTCATTGCCTAGTTTCTAAATCAACATCTTCCATCAGCTCCAACAAATCATCATGGAGAAGTTATAATAAGTTTCCCCAGTAACATTTTGGTCAAAAAAATATGGTCCTATCAAGTAACCGTTTAAAATTCCACACCAGACCATTAACGACCATTTGTGTTGATTGTCAACGGGTCTGTGCCAGTGTGGATTGACAGGGGACCAATGACAATCATGACGATTTAATTCGCCTTTGTTTTTGAAGGTGGCTTCATTAGTAAACATAATGTATCTCAAAAAATCATTGTCACCTCATACCTAAAAAAATCATTGTCACCTCTTATCGTTTCCAAAGCCCATCGGCAGAGTTGCACGTGTATTTGCATATCTTTCGGCGTTAATGCCTGTGTCAGTGTGACATGATACGCATGATATTTATGTGCCTTAAAAATCCTCAAAACAGTTTATTTCGGTATTCCAGTTTGTCTCTGAATTGCATGACTACTAATTTCGGGATCCAGTTGAACACAGGCGAGAACGGTAAGGGTACGAGCGTCATTTTCATTGTATTCACGATGACGAGGTGAACGGTGCATGTGTCCGTTTCGAGCTCATTGAGTGCACTTTCAAATAATGTTTTCGCTTGAATGTCGTCTGTTTGGGAAATGATCCGCATACAATTGCGCAGCTGCAGCATAATTGTTATGGCAGTCACCTAAAATTAATATCATATCAACAACCTCTGTAGGAGGATAGTGAGCCATATTTTGCTAAAGAATAATTTACTTTCGTTAGATGATGTTTATGGTTCACAATCTGAAAGTGAAGTGACGTCTGATAGCACTGCACCAACCTGAGCCATAGTTCGCAGTTTGGCCACGGTAGCGCCACAGTTGGGTGAATAATGCAATTGTGAAGAGTTCCTAACGAGATTTTAATACCATTCTGCCTCCATCCATCAAAAACTGTGGCGGGTAGGATATATTTCGTAAAAAAAGAAAGAAAAAAAAAAGAGAGAGAGAGCTCAATTTGGCATAATGAAAGCATTGGTGCACATTTTGTATAGGTTTGATGTGTCTGTCTCAGATCATTCTAAATAAATCGGCGTTCTTCCCCAATTTTATGTTTCTCGATTTAAGTGCCATCTGTCAATGGTTTTAAAAAATTGTTTCAGACAAATCTTGATTACTTTTGTATGGAGAATCCGAATCTGCAATAAAAAATGGGGGTTTCCATTTAAGATTTACAAGTCCCCCCTCCCGCCCCACCCAAGGGGGCGGGGGCTGGGGGTCAAATGTAGTATCATTTGATGTCCCCCTTTGAGATTACGAACTAGTCTTACCCACTATTTTTACCCAATGTATAATTTTCGAGATGATCTCATCCGAAACTTCAGATGGACCACCCTGTATATCTATACTCTGCAAATCCCCGTGAGGTGCACGGCAGACGGTGCATCCCGTAGTTCCAGCAATTAGGGTTTCTTCCCATTCCATTCACATATGGAGTGCAGGAAAAATGATTGACTGACTGCCTCTGTGCGTGCAGTAATTGTTCTAATCTTATTCTCATGATCTCTCTTTGAGCAATACGTAGGCGATTGTAGTACATTCCTAGTGTCATCTATTAAATTCAATTTTTGAACCCTTGTTAACAGACTTTCTTAGGATAGTTTACTTCAACAGTCTACTAATTCAGTTCATTCAGTATCTATGTGACACTTTCCCACACAATAAACAAACCTGTGACAATTCGTGTCGCCCTTCTCTGTATATGTTCAATGTCCCCTGCTAGTCCTATTTGGTATAGGTCCCACATACTTGAGCACTATTCTAGGATGGGTCGCACCAGTGATTTGTAAGCAATCTCATTTGTAGACTGATTGCACTTCCCCACTATTCTACCAAGAAATCAAAGCCTACCACCTGCTTTACCCCAGCTAAGTAGCTATGTGATCATTCCATTTCATATCCCCACAAAGTGTAACACCCAAGTTTTTGGCTGATTCCAGCATTGACTCATTGATGTTATAGTCATAGGATACCACTTTTTTTTTTGTTTTGTGAAATGCTAAATTTAACATTTCTGAATATTTAGAGCAAGTTGCCAAGCTCCGCATCAATTTCAAATCTTATAAAGATCTGACTAAATATTTATGCATCTTCGTGCAGAAATTACTTCATTATAGATGACTGCATCATCTGCAAAATGCTTAATATTACTGTTAATATTGTCTGCAAGGTCATTAATATACAACATGAACAGCAAAGGTCCCAACACACTTTCTGGGGGGATATACCCAAAGTTACTTCTACATCTGACAATGACTCTCCATCCAAGATAACATGTTGTGTCCTTCCTACAAAAAGTTCTGAATCCAGTCATGAATTTCACTTGATACTCCTTATGATTGCACTTTTGACAGTAAGCATAGGGGTGGTACTGAGTCAAATGCTTTTAGGAAATCAAGAAATAATGCACCTGTCTGACTGCCTTGATCCAAAGATTTCAATGAGGCTTGAGAAAAACTCAAGTTGGGTTTCACATGATTGGTGTTTTCAGAATCGGGTCGGGTTGGCTTGGAGGAAGTCATTCTGTTCAAAATACATCGTTGTATTTGAGCTCAGAATATGTTATAAGATAGGATAGTGAATGGTACTTTTGTGGATCACTTCCACTACCCTTCTGGTAGACGGGTGTGACCTGTACTTTTTTTTCCAAGAACTAAGCAAGTTTTTTTGCTTGAGGGACCCTATGATAGATTATAGTCAGAAGAGGGCCAATCTCAGCCACAAACTCAATACAAAATCTAACAGGGATTCTATTGGGCCCTGGAGCTTTGTTCAGTCATAACGATTTCAGCTGTTTCTCAACACCACTGACACTAATACTTATTTCGTTCATCTTTTCAGTGGTGCAAGTATTAAATTGCGGCGATTCTGATAGGTTTACATTTGTAAAGCAACATTTGAAAATGGAATTAAGCATACAGCTTTTGCTTTGTTATCCTCAATTTCAGTTCCTGTCACATTCACTAGGGCTGGACACTAACTTTGCAAATGACAAAAGCTATTTGCTAATTTTCTGCTATGGTAGTCATTGCAGGCATCACGCATTTCTCTCGACAGCCAAACGCATTTCATTCAGCTTCACTCTATCTATAATCACGTGCTTTGTTTTACATCTATTATGCAGTCATCTCTGTTTCTTTAGAGGTTTCTTTGCAGTGACTGTATACCATGGACTGTTCTAATCAGACATATTTATCCAACATGTGGTCAATTATTCTCATAAACTTGAGCCATAGTTCCTCTACATGCTCCTGCCCTGTGCTGAAAGTTTCGATTTCCGCATTAAGATATGACACTACCGATTGTTACTGATCTGGTTTACTGAACATACATTTCTTTCTGCTTGTTTCAGTCGTCCTTTGTACTTTGGTAATCTTCATTGCCACAACCATGTGTTGGTCACTGATATGTGAAATGCATTCACATTTCACGATTCCAGCTGTAACCTGTATTGCGGATTATGTTGATATTCCTTCTGTTGTTTTTATTATTACATTTCCAGACCGAACTTTAATCATCACTTCTCTACTTGTATGACATATGTCATAATCCCATAAATGCAGTAATTTTTCTAAATTTATACATTTGTACCATGTTTGTGAATCCATCATATCATGTTTATTACATTTTATGTTAATAATATATGTTTGCAATATTCCAGTCAGCCATCCTATTTCTGCAGTTTATGTGCAGGGCCTACAATTTATACTGGTTCCAGAATCATAGAACTCTTATCTTCCATCATCCATATGTCAGTTCATGTCCAGATTTCAGCTCATGTCAGTCAGGTGTATGTACCTCAAATGCCAATAGAGGTTTTTGCTGTGACTACTTGATTTTAAATGCTTCAAACATTGTCAGATAGTGAGACAGCTCTACATCCCCTGAAATAAATATGTCTGTCAGTAGTGTGTTCTTTACTTATGTTAACATAAAATGGGTTTGCACTATATATCTTTCCTATGTACTCCTATTCTGTTGTTCACTGTACTGCACAACTGAATGATTTGACAGCCATATGTAAATCCAACAACAGAGTTCTGACATTGACATCACATTGTACATATAAAAAGCAAATATCAAGACAGCTGGCTGGAATATGTCAGATATACATGTAAGTATTATGAAACTTCGTGGCAGATTAAAACTGTGTGCCGGACCGAGACTCGAACTCGGGACCTTTGCCTTTCGCGGGCAAGTGCTCTACCAACTGAGCTACCCAAGCTTGACTCACGCCCCGTCCGCACAGCTTTATTTCTGCCAGTACCTCGTCTCCTACCTTCCAAACTTTACAGAAGCTCTCCTGCGAAGCTTGCAGAACTAGCACTCCTGAAAGAAAGGATATTGCGGAGACATGGCTTAGCCACAGCCTGGGGGATGTTTCTAGAATGAAATTTTCACTCTGCAGCAGAGTGTGTGCTGATACGAAACTTCCTGGCAGATTAAAACTGTGTGCCGGACCGAGACTCGAACTCGGAACCTTTGCCTTTCGCGGGCAAGTTCTCTACCAACTGAGCTATGATGTGTTCTACAATTTCCTTGATAATCTCCTGATTATGAATACATGGAAGAGAAAGTACACCTAGTCTAATCTAATCTTATTTGATACAGCTGACTGCCTAAGAATTCCAGCTGACAAGAACGATTTAAAAATGCTTTGTTTATCATTTTACTGGGAAAATTACAAGTATATCGATCTGCCATAATGGGTAAAATCTTCGTTTAAATGTTGAAGATAGTTTTAATATTAGAAAAAGAGGCTGAAAGAAGGAAATAAAGCAATATGTGGGATACTTCTACATTTCAGAATCATGGTACTGTCTGTGCAGGTAATTTATCAGCAAAGAGTTCAACTTCCATAAAATAATTCTGGGCTGTGGACTGCTACAGCAGTCAGGTAAGGGACCCATACCAGGTCGAATTAATGCAAAAGAAGAGGAAGAGAGAGAACGGGAAGGGGGATGGGGTAGAGCCTAAGAAAAGCTGTGGGACTCGTCACAAGTTTCTTTAGTCCACATAATAAAATTTCCCTGTATGAGAATATTAAAGTAACTGACTGTTATTTATTTATTTATTGAACAGCTACAGTAGCAACAACCAGTCAGAGATTCAACTTGGGCTTGCATTCTGTAACGTCCATTGTCATCATATCTCTCTATATTATATGCCACTTATCAGTGGCCATTACCATAACTGTTGTAATTCATTTTCATTATGTAATCTGTCTCACTATGTTGCATATTCATTTTACACTACAGAATGTCTTAAGCAAATAACTAAAGTTTGCAGAAAAGTAATAATGCTACTGCAGTGCTACAAGTTAGTAGGGGTGGTATGTGCAAATATGTGTAGTACGGAATCATACAGCTGTTTCTGCCACAGTAATACTTTACCCATGGGTAACTGAAAATGGATATCACCAACCCCTTGCATCAACTGCACTTAAGTGTCCACTATGACGCCCAAGCAAAAGTAACCTCCATTTTCATATACCATGTGAAGTGGTGGGGGGAATGGGTCAATCACTACACTGACTCATGCAGTATGTCAGTGTGCTAAGAGTTGTGATAGTGAGCAAGCCATATTGCTTTTCATTCCCCGAAGTAGCTGTGCAAAATGAATGTTGCAACTGAAAATCTCCCCAAAAGTGAAATCTGTTCTATAACATGGTTTTCAGTGGACAGTTCATGATTAAGCAAAAGTGGCTGACCATCTGCTAACAGCAACTAATTGGTACAAAAAACTGAAATTTTGTTATGTCTAAACTGTTGGGCAAATTTCCACACTTTTTCAAAGTGTTTTTCATAAGATTATCACAAAACATTCATAGTACTACAAGTTGTTTGGTTGTTAGGTTCCAAAACTTCCATACGACAGAATTTTATGCATAGTGCATTTGTCAACTTGTTAATAAATGTGATAAATACATATATCTGAATCTGTAGTAAAGTAAATGTTTCCAAAAAATTTGCTCTTATTTGTCTGAGTAAAAATTAAAAAAATAAAAATGCTAGACAATGAATTTCACACTTCATGAGCCCAATTTTCCACAGCCAAAACGGCATAGTCATTTGCTGCAAACAAGTCTTCCATGCCTCAGGGTTTGCTCAGATTACTGCAAACTAACAACTGTTCAGAACCCTGCCTTGTGTCACACTCACAAAGCTCATCATTGCCGATACCACTTCAAATTAGTCTTGAATCTTTCACTCCTGTGCTCAATTTCTTTAGGGTCTTCCAAGTCCTGTACTGGAGATGGCAGCTTGACGGTAACTTCTCTTTTTTGTCCATTATCCTCCAGGAGGCTTTTTTCGCCACAGCTCAGTTCAGTGAGCTTCTGCTGAAATTGGAGCTGGTGTTGGTGCTGTAGTGAGGAGGAAGATTTTCCTGGATTCCAATTGTGATGGATAAGAATGAATTCCAAGCAATGGATTTTGTGGATCTGTTTCTTGCTTCTTCTTCTCACTTTCTGCTGCAGACTGGCTTATTACATACGTAGGTTCTACCCCATACATTAATGTATGGGGTTGGTCGTAGGCAACCTTTGACTATGCGGTTGTCTCATGAGGAGCCGTATCAACTTGATCAGCATGCGCAGAGTTCGTCCAAACCTGTGCTGCATATTCCACAGCAGAACAAGAGTGAATGTGTGGAGGACGCTCCCCATGTTGTGTCTGTCAGTTTGTGGATGAAATTGTTCCTGGTGCATACCTTCTGCTTGGTGTCGATACAGTTTTGTTTGTAAGTTAAGGCATGATCTCCAGTTTTAACCCTAGGTGCTGGGGGAGAATACAGTAATTTAAACTGTGTCCTTTTCAGGTGATTTTAAGCTTTCTTCTTGCCTCCTTATTGCATAGGTGGGATGTCCACAATTGAGTTTTATCCAGATTGGGTTTTAAGCAGTTGTTGTCATAATAGATAGCAAATTCTTCAAGAGCAGATGTTAGCTTTCTTCAAATGCCGCTCCGTGAACAGCAACAGCTTGTCACCTACATAGATGAAGGACCGGGTTCCAGTATTAGGTAGCTGAACATTGGTGTATATGTTATATAATATCGGAGACAGCACACTTCCCTGGGGAAGGCCATTCTTCTGCATTCCCCATCGGCTCATTTTGTTATTTAGACTGACAAAACATTGCCGTTTGCTGTAAACACTGAATAAACTGTCAGCCAGTATTTCTTAATTGTTGTTGTGTATAGCTTCTTTGTTAGTTTCTTATGATTCATGGTATCATAAGCAGCTGTAGATCAATAAAGGCAACTCCTGTAATCTGCTTTCTTTCATACTCTTCGTCAATGTACTGGGTTAAATTAAGTATCTGGCTAGTACGTGACTTACCTAATCTTTAATGATGTTCCTGTCAACAGACTCAGACATTCATTTAGAAATTCATTCTCTCCAAAAGATTAAATAGATAGCACAGAAGTGATACATAACTGAAGTTCTTTGAGTTACTCAGTTCTTTGCCTGGTTTAAACAGTGTCACAGCTTTTGCTTTATACCTGACATCAGTTTTAGGATCCAATTCATAGTTAAGGGGCAAAAGTTATTTATTTGCTCCAGTCTCATGTCATATAAGGCTGCAGCTTCATTACTTTTTACCTGAGGAACAGCAGTTCTCAGTTCTTCACTTGTGAATGGAGTACAAAGATTTTCATTCTCCTCTTTGCATCATTAAGGTTTTGTTACTTGTTCTTTTTGTCATTCGACAGCAGTTGGTCAGGGGTGACCTTGTTCACTCTAGGACCACTTAAGGTGTATTGATAATTTCCAGGCTTGTCGATTACTATGTTCAGTGTTCAAGAAGATTACACCATTTTTTTTGTTCATGATGATATGGCTTGAGTAAGTTGTCCTGTTTGTATTCTCTCTTTCAAGAATGGATCGTTTTCAAGGAGATGTTCGTAGCTCTCAAGGAGCATGTTTGATTCTCTTTCAAGAATGGATCGTTTTCAAGGAGATGTTCGTAGCTCTCAAGGAGCATGTTTGAATCATTATCAAGTCCACACAATTATCCAGTCCTACAGCCTCCTGGGATGTGTTTATGAGATACTCTTTAAAAATTCAAAAAATCATAATTCTCTGGATCAGACCTGACTATTAAGACTTTAAGTTCTGAGAAAAATGGTCACGATAAGCTGTTTTGAAGTTGAACTGTTCCTCTGAATACAATTTTCTGGTCTTACAACTGGTTTTACAATACGTATGAGAGCTCAGTGTTGTGTTCAAAGGCATGGTTCTGCAATATGCTTCTTGGTTTGTTAAGCAATATATTCAGAGGGGAAAATATTATTCAGGTTGTAACCCCTCCTACTTTGGCCACTGCTAATGGAATAGGGCAACTTTGTGTTATGTATTTGTTTTAAATCCATGCATTCAGCCCAGTCTTCTATATTTTTTTCCATTTTTGTCTGTCTCCTTACACCCCTTCCCCCTCCAAGAAGGACTACAACAAAGTTATTGTATATTGTTGGCTGAGAACTGAGAATCAAAATTGCAAGTTTTTGTAAATAATGAATTTTTTTGAACTATGCCAGTATTTTGTTTATAGCCTGAAGGAGGCTAATTTCTGGACACCCCTCATGCTTTATTATTTTTAACATGTTGACTTCCGCATCCATAGTGATGGATGTTTCACCTCCACGCCTGACACACTGCATCAGGTGTGATGCTCTGCTGTGGCCGGAGGTGCCCTTGTGGCAGTCGGTGTGTTACATCAATTTCAACTATCCTTTTCACTATTTATTTTATGTAATATCATCATACTTAAATATTATGGTGTGAAATCAAAAAACTATAAGCTTTTCATGGTATCTGTATCTTCATATGGTTTTTATGAGAGTCCAACAGTAATTGGTGGACAATCATGACCAAGAAATTACTGATAAATAACATGTTCGATAGGTCCCAGGCATACTTTCTGGCTAGAGGAACACTTGTACCTGTCATTCTTCAAATACTGTTTGCACATTCGTCACCCCTTGTGACTCAACATTGTCCTACTGAAATATGGCAGAATCTGAAGTAGCGGTTACTGCTCAAACATCCCTCAATAAATTGGAGTTGAGAAAATGCATTGTATCCTGTGGGGCCCAAACCATCATCCATCATACTTTGTGTTACTGGCTTTTGGCTTCTCCCCCCCCCCCCCCCCCCCCTTGCTGTGCTGAAATTGATGATCTGTGCTTGTGTGCTGAATACTTACATTTGTTGGGTACCTAAAGATGCCATAAAGGAAGCATCTGTCAGAGTTAACAGCTGTTTGTTCTTATTTAAGATTCCCCAGTTAATTGAAAATCTCGCTTAGCTTGAAATACAGTGATTCACCTACAGAAATTCATTGGCAGATGAGAGAATTTCATGGAGAAAACAGTATGAATTACGGAAGCTCATGCACATGCATGCAGAAGCATGTAAAACTGAGCGAGTAGGCTGTGTTTGGAATTGATCGTTCTTGGTATAGCTGTGACCTAGTGCCCAGTGACAATCACTTGCTCCTACACTTGAAAAAACATTTAGGCAGTTTTATGATAGTGATACAACAGCTATCAGTAATGGCTGGAAAATCAGATGTGAGAATTTTTGTGAGAAAGGAATTCAGAACTTGGTTGCTCATTTTGATTGTCTTAAAACTTTGGTCAGAATTATGTTGAGTAGTAGATTGAGGTATGGGCTTTTATGCAATAGCAAAATTGTTTTTTTTAAAATGCAATTGTGTTTCTTTGATATAAAATCAGCTCTTGCTTAAGAAAACATGCCTCATATTTTGCCCCATGGCATGCCAGAATAGAATTCCTGTGCTCGCTGTAGTTGGAGGTGACTAGTTTCTGATGCAGTGGCCCACAGCAGACTGTGAAACTATTAATGTAGACAGAACCCCACCCAGTGGGGTGTAGCAGTGTTGTGCCAACACTGGAGAGAACTTTATGATGTATTACAGGCCAGGCAGGCAAGACTGCAGTGATCCTTATGGTGATAGCATTGCATTGCAGTTTCTGCTTGTAACTGCACACAGTTATCTTCTGTCTAATGATTTCATAAATATATATCTCTGCCTCAGCCCTTGCGCAGTTTGGTTACTTTCAGATTCTGTATCTCTAAAATGATATGACTGTCTCGATGGAGCATCACACTGGAGTGTGTGCGCCGCCCTTGCTTATAATGAAAGCAATTGTGTTCATTGTCTATCTTCTTCACATTATAAATGTAGTGACTGCACCACTCGATAATGCGATGCCTCCATTGACCTGAAATAACCAAAAGTCCCTTGCAGTGTTCGCGACAGACCCTTCAGTTTACACGAATTGCTGATATTTCTTATGCCCGGTTTGAGAATGGTTATTCAAACATTAACAAATAGTGTCTTGAAGCATCACCCAAGCCGAGGCCACATTATGAATTTTGCGAGGATATTAAGTTGTTTATTATTATTCCGTCATCAAGGCGTCGCTACGTTGCATATTCGACAACTGTATGACGTAACTCCAGAGATAACATACCCTTGAGCAGTGTTCAGAATGCTTCATAATTTTGGTGTTAAATTATTGCTGTACACATTTAAATTATCATTAATTCACTTGGCAGTTTTATGTTATCAGAATAATCAGTTAATTTCACAGATACACTTTAAATGTTCATGAAATGATGTAGGCGACACGGAAAATTAAAGTTTAATTAAGGTTTATGGTTTGTCCCTACGCTGAGCACACACACCGATATGTCATTCAAGGAATTGCATGTGTTAATATGAGTAATTCTGACCCTGACGTTAAATTCTGACAACATGGCAAAATTGTAATTTCTTTGTGATTGTGTTTCGTTGTGGCCTACTCAAGACTAATAATCGAGTTTATGTCGGCGATCAGTCTCTTTCTGTGTCCTTTGATGTTCGTAACTATTAAGTATCATGAAAGCTAAGTCCCATCACAAATCGGTAATCATACGATTCACTTTTCTGTCACATACATCAAAATCCTGTTATTTGTCCAAACGGTGAAGATGATCGTACTTTAGTCCGACTTCTGACTAATATTTCCAGTCTATATCGTAAAACTTTAAACTTCAAATCAGTTTTAAAACAATCTAGCAGTGCTTAACATGCGTACTACTGTTGCAGAATACAGCTGAAATGTAAATTGCTTTCCAGGAAAATTACAGTTATGATATATAAAGTTTTAGTTCTGAAACATAGACATTAACAAAATTCAGTGAAAAGTAACTTCACATATTTGAAACAAAGATCTTGAGGAGGAAATTCAACTACAAATTATATAGTCTATATAATGAACCGGGTATTGTCAGTTACACTAAGATTAAAAGGCCAGAATGGGCAGAACATGTACTGAGAGCAAATGAAAGAATGATGAAGATCCTCAATGCAGTGCCTGAAGGAACTTGGAGAGTTGGAAGACCGAAGCTAGGGTGGGAGAAGACATAAGGAAAACTGGATTCATAATTGGTAGAGTTCAGCACTAAACAGAAGGCCAAGGCTCACAAAGGGCTGTTGTATCAGTGGTGATGATGCCTCAGAATGTGTCGAACCAGCCAATCTCTTTTTTTATTCAAGTTGTGCTATAAATTTATTTTTTCCTCGATACATTTCATATCTTATTAATTATTCAGTCCTCCCCTCTAATTTTCAGCATTCTTGTGTAATACCACATTTCACTTCTGTACAATACTACAATCTATACAGATACCTTCAGAAAATACTTCCAAGCACTTAAATTTATATTTGATGTTAATAAATGTATCTTTTTCAGAAACACATCTCTTGCTACTGCAAGTCTGTGTTGTAAGTAAATTTATAGCACTACTTTTACTATATCAGTTATTTTGCTGGCAAAATAGCAAACTTCATTAACTTTCTTCACTGTCTCACTTCCCAATAGGATTCTATCAGTGTCACCTGATTTAATTTGTCAACATTCCATTACCTTTTTCATATTAATCTTGTAATCTGAAGCGTAATATTCACAGTGATAAGTATATTCCTTACCTTTATGTGCGACTGTTGTGCCCTTAGACCCCTTCTCAAACTTATTCTCCTATTATAATTGCTTTAAAATACAGACGTATTATACCACATTTCTGCACAATAACTTGTGGGAATCCTATTGAGCTACCAGCTTGTATATTTTCTTCACCAATGCATATATTAACCAGATTACATTAACTTGCTTGGTTCACTGTGCAGTATATGAATGAAAAACAAAGTTCATTTAATGTATGGTAACCGGCTTCTAGTGCTCATATATCCACCCATCTCTAAGCCACACTGGCGAATGACAGAATATTTATTTCCATGCTGAGGCAGATATTTCTTCTTGCAAAACTGTTGCAATTGCCACCTCATGTTGAAGGTGTGTTGCCCCTTGATATAGCTCACCACATGCAAAATAAAAATAACATCCCTGCAGACTACCTATAACTTTAAATCTAAATCCATCTTTTTTATAGTTTAGCTGCAAGTAAAATTCATTGGTAAGAAGATGTGAGGGTGTACATTGTTCCCCTAGAGTGATGCATACGAGGGGCATTTGAAAAGTCCGTGCAAAATAAAAACTACTTACTTGTTTGGGGTAAACTTTTTATATTTTTCGACATAGTCTCCTTTTAGACTTATACACTTCATCCAGCTCTGTTCTAATTTGTTGATCCCTTCCGAATAATAGGAATTGTCCAAGTCTGCAAAATAGCTATTAGTTGCTGCAATCACCTTCTCATTTGAATAAAATCTTTATCCCACCAGCCATTTCTTCAAATTGGGGAACAAACAGTAGTCCAAGGGAGCCAAGTCCGGAGAATAGGGAGGATATGAAACGAGTTGGAATCCTATTTCCATTAATTTTGCGACCACAAGTGCTGAGGTATGTGCTGGTACATTGTCGTGATGGAAAAGGACTTTTTTGCGGTCCAACCAGCATTTTTCTTGCAGCTCGGTTTGCCAATGGTCCAGTAACAATGAATAATATGCACCTGTAATAGTTTTACCCTTTTCCAGATAGTCAATGAGGATTATCCCTTGCAGATCCCAAAAGACAATCTCCATAACCTTTCCGGCAGAAGGAATCGTCTTTGCCTTTCTTGGTGCAGATTCTCCCTTGGTAACCCATTGTTTAGATTGTTCTTTGATCTCAGGAGTATAGTAATGTATCCATGTTTCATCCACAGTGGCGAAACGATGCTTAAAGTCCCACAGATTCTTCCTGAACAGCTGCAAACCATCCTTGCAACACTTCAAACGATCCCGTTTTTGGTCAAGCGCGAGCAATCGCGAAACCCATCTTGCGGATTTCTTTTCATGTCCAAATGTTTATGCAAAATATTATGTACCCATTCATTAGAGATGCCTACAGCACTAGCAATCTCACACACCTTAACTCTTCTGTCATCCATCACCATATCATGGATTTCTGGAGTCTTAACCTCCACAGTGCGTCCAGAACATTCAGCATCACTTGTGCCCATAGGGCCACTCCGAAAATTTTGAAACCACTTATAATCTGTTCTAATCGATGGTGCAGAGTCACTGTAATGTTTATCAAGCTTCTCTTTAGTCTCCTGAGGCATTTTGCCTTTCATAAAGCAATGTTTATTCACCATACGAAATTCTTTTTCGTCCGTTTTTTGGACGATCACTTGACTTTCTTGTTTCACATGAATGCCAAACACAAAGAAATAGACCAATATGGCTGAAACTTGGTATGCGTTCTTTCCAAAGATGCTATTAACTAAATACGACCTCAATACATGCAGGTGATGCCATCTCTCGGACTTTTCAAATGCCCCTCGTACCACCATACACCACTTTTCAGACACTATTCATTACTTTCAACAATGCTTGCAAGTCCTTTGCCATCTTTGACAAAATTACAGTGTCATTGGTAACCCACAAAGCTTTTATTTCTTCTTCCTGAGCTTTGATTCACTTTCCAAATCTGTTCTTGGTTTCCTTTACTATCTTCTCTGTGTATAGATTGCATTGAGGAAAGGCTACACCATTGTCAACCACTGTTTTCTTTTCTGCAGTCTGGTTTGTGTACAGGTTATAGATAACCTTTTGCTCTTTGCGTTTCACCCCTGCAATGTTCACAGTTTCAAGGAATGTATCCCAGTCGACATAATTGGAAGGTTTCTGTACAAATGTCATGCACATAGGTTTTCTTTTCTCCAGTGTATCATCTAAGACAAGACCCTTGTGTTCCTACATTTGGGTCCCGAGTAAACAGATCTTCCCCAGAGATCAGCGTCGAGCAGTTTTTCCATTCTTCTGTAAATTATTTGTTGATGTTCAGCAATATTCACATCTGTCAGCACCTGCCTTCTTTGGAACAGGAGTTATTACGTTCTTCTTGAATGTCTGAGGGTATTTCACCTGTCTCATATATGTTGCATATAAGGTGGAATAGCTTTGTCATGACTGGCTCTCCAAAGCATTTCAGTTATTCTGAGGTAATGTTGTCTACTCCAGGGATCTTGGTTCAACTTAGGTCTATCAGAGCTCTGATGAATTCTTCTCAGAGTATCATATCTTCCATCTCATCATCAATTACTTCATTTCTTTCTATAATAGTTGTTTCCCTTATATAGGCCTTGTTTGCGCAAAAACAAGTGAGGTCATAATTGCCTATGCCATAACCTTAGAACATTAGTAAGTAAAAGGAGTTAAATGTGGCAACACATTAAGCCCAGTTGACAAAAGGAAAGAGCTTAAAACAAAGACTTACCTTTGGAGAAAGTTCTGCAAAATATGCCATAGAGACAGTGGTCTCGAGCCAGTGTGTGCTCCCATGATGCCAGAGTGACACCATCTGCCGACAGACAGCAACACGGAGATCATCCGAAGTAATGGAATAGCTAGCAGGCTGACGTAGGAGGACTGTAGCCTTGGCAGTAGCATTAGCAGCAGCCTCATTTCCCACCACACTGAGGTGACTAGGTACCAAGATGAACATCACAGTGGTTCCCAACAACAACAAACAAGAGTTAGTATCATCACAATATTTCTGCTAGATCTAGGAAGTGTTGAGAGAAGAAGGTTAAATTTACTCCGGAAGCTCTCTTGGACCCATTACACTAT
Source organism: Schistocerca cancellata (assembly GCF_023864275.1). Taxonomy (NCBI): domain Eukaryota; kingdom Metazoa; phylum Arthropoda; class Insecta; order Orthoptera; family Acrididae; genus Schistocerca; species Schistocerca cancellata. The sequence continues at coordinate 294,076,245 of NC_064631.1, read as the reverse complement.
GGGATGTACTGTGTGCAGCACACAAAGGCTCTGAAGGGCACTGAGAGAATCACAGCATATGACAAAAAAAGCCTGTGTCACTGGATGTACTGGGTAGCTTGGTAGAAGGTGAAGAGTTGCTATAAAAATCGAACAGCGTTCTGGAAGCTGATACCGAAATGGTTGGTGCCATTGAAGAAGGTACACCCAACACCATAGTCAGTCTTAGAGTCATCAGTGTGCAGGACGATGCTATCGCTAAGTTGTGTGCGATGGTCGAGAAGCTAAAAGCGATAGACCAAATCCGGAGTAGTGACCTTAGGAAGGGAATGAAGTCCAAGATTAACACGAGCCACCACACAAAGCCAAAGCAATGAAGTGTTCACACCCATTGGGAATGTGGCAGATAACGTGAAGCTAAGTGCCAGAGCAGTAGCCGAAAGTGAACTCCAGAGGTAACAGAGAAGAGCAGTGCACCCCATATAGGCAGCCAATGGAATCATCGAAAAAGAGTGTGTAGTATGGGTGGTCAGGGATGGCAGACAAACCGCATGCATATCCACTGCACAAGGACGTCATATCCATAAGACAGTGTAGTTCAACAGCTTCTGTATAGAAACTGTCAACTGGACTAGTGTGAAAGGTGACAATGGCCAAAGTGGACCAGAAGGGAAAACAGCAGGTCAAAGCAGTTGCAAGGATGCAACTTTATTTCTTGGAAGCAGAAAACAAGTGGACACTGTGATTCCAAGAGAAACCATAATTCCTCATTGTTTGATCTAATGACATGGACATTCCATTGGAGAAGAATCGTAATGCGTGGGAGGGATAAAGGGTACTCACCTCAGTGGCTGCTGTTTGACAGCCTTTGAAGATACACTGCTACAGGGCACAGAAGCTGGAGGGTCCTGTTCCAAGAAATGTACAGAGGAATTGGCATCTCCCTGGGTTGGCCTATGGATTCCAGGGCAGAAAAATGGTTGGCAGTGCGCACCAGCAAAATGGAGGTCAGCCAGGTAAGCGTATCATACAGTGACGCGAGTCAAGGAAGGATAAGACGGATTGCCTTTGTTTGATTTCTTACAGCCTTTACAGTTGGCAGACTAAGATGGAGACATTTGTCAGCTAGAGGGACATAAAAAGTCCTTGTAGGATTATTCCTTTTGTCCTTTCCGGCCCGTTTGGTTGCGTAGCAGGTGATTTCACTGCTGGGGCGAAGATTTGACAGTATGTTGCACTGCTGCAGGAGGAGGAGACAGGGATGCTACCTTGATACTGAGCGATTTCACAGCTGCACTACTGAATTGGAGGTCACAATTCTGTGTGGCTAAGTCTTTTGTGGAGCAAGGCTTGGCAAGAATGGTGCTGTAAGTGCTGGATGGTAAAATGCAGGGCTTTCAACTAGCCAACTAATTGCGAGTGACAGAATAGGATACTTTTTCCTTCACCCTGATTTCCTGGATGGCTTGCTCATTAAGATACATGAGGCATTCACGGGATGAGGCGGCATGGTTGCTGTTACAATTGATACAGCGGGGGGGGGGGGGGGGGGCAGTCGCCCTCTTCAGTGTTTTTACCACAAGTAACACATTTGGCCAGGTTTTGACAGGACACGCAAATTTGGTTATAACCTTGACAGTGGTAGCAATGCATCGGGTTTGCAATGTACGGTCAGGCTGTGATGACTTCATAGCCTGCCTTAAACTTCAATGGAAGCACTACTCTATCAAATGTCAGAAAAAGACTGCACAGGCACCAAGACTGCATCAACCTTTTTTATTACCCAATGGACCGCAGTGATGCCCTGATCAGAGAGATGTCCCCAGTCAGATCATCAAGCGGTTGTGTAAGAAAGACCATGTGAAGAATTCAGCATACGATGGGCCCCAAAACTAATAGGACACCTGTGGAGGAGCGAAGCTGCAAGCAGTTGTTGGGCTTGAAAAATCACGATTGGTTTCCAAAAGCAAAGTTCCATTATGTAAATGAGAGCAGGCTTTCACACAGCCTGCAATTGCATCAACACCTTCCTGAATAATAAATGGATTAACTGTAGCAAAGGACTGACCTCCTTCAGTACGTGATACCACGAGGAACCAAGGTGCAGCTGGGAAAGTCTTTGAATCTTTACCCTCATTCCATTTACGGTTAGTAGATGTAGACTGAGATGGCGACTGGCTCATTGCAAAACGAAAATATCCCTCTTGATTGCCAGCATCTCCAGTGGCGTGCTCCTTTCAACAGGGGGGCTCACACACCTTAGGTGATTGTTCACATCTCCCTAACTCCTGAAAGAGGGTCCTGTTGGCAGTTAGGAAGGTAACAGCTCAGGCAATACTCCCTCCCTGGGCTACTACTGTATCAGGGGGTATGTGCAGACCCTACCTGTCAACCTGGGCTGGGAATTTTGATTACCCAGTCACCTGTTATGCACCTATAAAAAAAAAAAAAAAAAAAAAAAAAAAAAAAAAAAAAAAAAACACGTGGGCCAGCCTTGAGGAGCACACAGGGAGGAAGAAGAAACGAAGAGAAATCTCAAACTCCAAAGCAGTGGAAGGGGACGAGATGGAGAACAAAGAAAAAACACATGAGTGGTTCCAATGCTGGGCTATCAAAACTTTGAATGCATTCCCAAAACTATCCAAGACATATTACTCAAGGGATGGGATAAAAGGATAGCAGCACGGAAAGGGAAGAGATGCTGCAAAGTCTGGGGTCCCGTGGTAGCCAAGAACGAACTCACCAAAGAGTGGTGAGCCCCATGGGATGCCTCTGTGTATTCCTTCCACCTTTCAGCCTTCCTTTCTTTCCTTAATATTGGTCTGCCACCAGAGCTCTCAATATTTGTAATCCTGGGCACTAAACACTACAGCAGTACTACAAAATTGATCATGCTAGTGTTTTGTATGTGATTTTCTTCGCAGATACCCTCCACAAATCATAAGTTTTCGTTCACCTTGTCTGTTAACAATTTTACCTGTTTGTCACATTTTATATTGCTCCCTATTATTATCCATAAATATTACAATGATATGAAATGCCCCACATGCTTACAACTGATTTTGTAATTGAATACTGTTGGGCTCTCTCTCTCTGGTATTGATTTTACATTTATCCACAGTTGGAGATAGTTGCCCTTCACTAAATAAATTGAAATTTTTGTCCAAGTCTTTCTAAATTTGTCCTATGGCAATACTATCCTGCAGCCAACAACATTGTTGACAAACAGTCTGATAGTGCAGTTGACCCCCTCTTGTAAACTGTTTATGTTTAATGAAAACAGAGTTATGCTTCTTTGGGACCTGCCTGATGTTACTTTAATTTCTGTTGAACATTCACAGTATAACTACTAAGTTCTTTTAGTCAAAAAATTCGAGTGTCACATCACTCCAGATGATAGTTTCTTTGTTATTGGTCGACACTGTGGTACAGCGTCAAACACCTTTCAGAAATCTCAGAAGACTACCTGTTTGCCTGCAAGTACTATTTTTAAAACATTTTGCAGGAATAAAGTAAGCCTGTGGACTGTCATAACGTTTGAATGTAAAATAAGCTCAAGGGTCCTGCAAGAGATTGACATAGACAATATTGAGCAGTAATTCTGTGCATTTGTTCTTTTTTGTGTATAGATACGACTTGCATGTTTTTCCATTCATGCAGGACTATTTGCTATGCCAGAGATGCCCTATACAAACAAAATGTAATGTTACAACAAACCCATTTCTGAGTGATTGATCACTCAAATCTGTTTGGACTGCTATCCTGTTATTGCACCCTTTGATGCTGAGGAGGCTTACTGGCACCTGCTTCCATGTTTTCACTTTGTTTGACTGTGCCTTACAGTTCAAGCTGGGTGTAAATCTGACTTCTCCAATTGCACGTGAGGGCCTTCTACATACCCTCCAAGGTTTTTGATTCCTATTCTGTTTTGTGGTTTTTTTCTTTTCCTTTCTTTCTGGGTATTGCAATTTTTTACAAATATTTGTGCATTTGACTGCTTTTGACAGTGCAAGTGGAGTAGGTATGTCTGTTATCCAACAGATAGTTGGTGTTTTCTCCCATGATTACATTCAAAAGCAGATAGAACTATGACAATATCTATTTCACTGGTAGAACCCCTATAGGATGTTTACTCGTTCAATTAATTATTCTATAAATCAATTTCATAGGTCTTCTGTGAGCTGTGATACCATCTTGTGTTCAGAGTTATACATTTGAACTCGCTTGCTTCAGTCTCTCATGTTCCTTCAAGCACTGTAGATGTTCTGCTTTTGAAATAATTAATACTTGTTTTTAGTTATTGCTAAGCATGTTTACTGTTTCTATTGACTTTTTTTATTTTATTTAAGGTTCCAATAAAATGTGGTTGGAAAAGCTACATTTGTGTCATTACATGTTAAATGTACCATAATGTATGGAACAGTCTTATGTCATTAGCTAAGTGTGAATTTGAGAAAAGTGTTTCCAAACATACAGAATTGGGTTTTTATAAAGATTGAAAAAAAAATGTATTTTATAAGAAATAAATGTTGGGAAGGTAATGTGTGAATGTGTCGCAATTTTTGCACTGAAGGTACCATAATTACTTATTTACTTTTTTGTTGCATGTCACACAGGTCATGTGAGTAATATTTTTATGCTATGAAACATTTTTTTTTTTTTTTTCAAAAATAATATTTGTCATGGTAGTATTACTTGCTGGTATATTGCGTAGGTGTCGTGTATGGTGTATTTGTAGCCTTTTGGTCAGTTATTGAGAAAATAGTAGTACCAGAGGACTCTTCTGTTAAATTTGAGTATGTCAAGATGAGGAATGCAGCTTAAAGCCAACATTTTTGTCCTGTGTTGCAACAAAGTTAATACATCTGAACCTTCAAAAGGGCTGCTACATAACATTGGAGGGAACACAATGATGCACAAGTGAGAAATGTCTGTATAAATTTTTAGTTTGAAATGTTTTTGTTGTCCTAACTTTTGATACTTTTTTTTCCTTTGTTTGTGATGCTTTAATGTAGGCTATCATCTCACAAGAATGTACATATTTCACTGCAAGGAGATGGTCTTGATATTTGTAATTGGCTATCCTGAATGGTGTATTATTTCATTTGCTATAGCAAGGAAAATAATTATGTTAAGAATCTGATGAAATATTACGAGCAAATACCCATGCGCAACCAGTAAAATCTAAATATATCACAGTTGTTTCATTGTGATGATATGTCAAATGTTCAAGTAGTGATGTGTTATGAGAATACCCTTTTCAGTAATCACTACTAGTGTTCCCTGTTTATTTAATAACTCATTACAGTTTTTGGTTTGATTTTATACGTAAGTCAATATGAGCTTCAGATTAGTTGCTAAAATACATACAACCAAATCACAGTCGACACATGTGAACAGAAACTTGGTGCAGATACCCAAGAACACATCAATTTTCCATAATCTAGCACTACTAACATAGTCAATGCTTATCTCAGTCAATCATGAATTAATGTTACAAGCTCATAAAGCTAGTCATATGTATATACATGATATATAAATTATATGTATATACATAATTTCTCCAGTGCATTACATTACTAAGTTTGCACTTCATAAATTTGTAAATGTGTTAATTCTCTCCGTCCAGGCTTTTTTGTGCAAAGTGACATTTTATACACACCTTTATTTACCATTAAAATATGTCTGTTTTTAGATATTGGAGAGTTCCAAAGTATTGCTGGACATGATCAGAAGAGAAACAATGACAGTGAAACACTCATTAACAAAGAAACCAGTATCAAAAGACTTACCAGTATCAAATGATGTTCATTAGCAGTTAAACTTAATGCACAGAAATCTAATAGCTGTGATGTTCTATCTTTGTTATACTGACTGTTTTAAGAATTTCTGCCAGTATTTTTATTCATCACAAATTTAAAGAAGAAAAATGATAATGTATCTACCTTTAATTGAATCAATTACTATATTTTAGATGTGCTTCGTTTTTTTGCAATAAAGTTATTCTAGACAGGTTGTGTGTCATGTTATAATCTGGAGGAACAGTATTTTGGCCACCATTTCAAGTGCCTTTCATACAATTACAAGTACATTAACCACTTCCAGTAGTAGCCAAAAAACTGGTCATGTACACAAAAAGTCTTTTTTAACTGATCACGAAAATACGTCAAAATAACAATTAAATGGCAAGTTTGAAGCTCGAGTTCCACAGTGAGAGGGGATTGCTACAATTGGAGGAAGGCAGCACCATGAGGAGGCATGTACTGCAGCCATTATGAGGACAATTCAGTAAGTAACCCTGTATTGCTCTACATAAGTTTGTGTTACCTTCATGTGCGGCAATCTGTTAAGTCGGAAAAAAAGGAACAAACATTGATCCATACTGGACCTCTCTGACAAGAACTAAAGAAAACCTAGCCCTATTTGGCCAAGAAGTAAGTACTGTTTCATGTGACAACATGCCTGCACATTCATCTGAAGTTGTTGAGAGACAGAACTGCATGAATTGTGTAATGAAACTGCTGCCACACCCAGATCTAGCTCCTTGCAATTTCTTCTTGTTCCTAAGCAAGAAGAAAAGGATTTAGGTAAAAAATTTTGCCCAAATGAAGCCACTTAAGTGTTCAGGTATGTACATAAAAATCAATAGCTTAGTATAAACACCTGGAATGATATGCACTTTTGTTTTTGTACTATAACACTTTGGGAAATAGAGCTGTCAACATATCCAGGATCATTGTGGTGTCCCGTCGACTGAGTGGCATTCTGGATCATTGGAGCATCTAATGAGAGCCAATTGTAGGTCCCTGCTTACTTGGTACTCCTGTGAGAATAGTTAAATCTACTAGGAGTATGAGGCAGTACATTACTTAAAGCCATGACAGCATAAGTACTCTTGCCTAGACCGAGCGAGGTGGCACAGTGGACTCACATTCAGGACGACGATGGTTCAAACCTGCATCCAGCCATCCTGATTTAGATTTTGTGTCATTTCCCTAAATTGCTTCAGGCGAATGCCACGATGGTTTCTTTGACAGGGCACAGCCGACTTCCTTCCCTAATCTGATGGGACCAATGACCTCACAGTTTGCCCCCTCACCCATATCAGTCAACCAACCAACTCCTGCTTAGTACACCGAGTCTAGAAGGGGATGGGGTGGGGAGAGGAGGAAAAGGAAGGTTGCAGCCAGACATGACAAGAACAGCATCATTGTCCTTTCAGCCTAATGTGTACACTTCCTGGCTTCATTTTGTGCCCACCCACTTGCTTGCAATGTGAGTTGTGCTACAGACAATTTATTATTTACTAAGTATACTCTATTGTCTATGCACTTACTCTAGAAGTGGACAAGTTCTAGATCTTGTCTGCTGATGTATCCAATTACCTCCAGCTTCAGCTGACTGACTTAAAGTGTGCTCAAAAAAAGAATTGCAGCAGTAGTAAATTTCCTACATCTGATGATCATTACCAACATTTACTTTAATCACATTGAAAGTAACTAATCAAATAACGGAAAATCTGGTATGGAGAAACAATGTTAATTACGAAATTAGGAGATATTGTTACTCACCACACACAGGGGGAGAAGGGGAGGGGGAGAGTGCACCAATGTTTGATAGATGAAGGAACAAATAATTAACAAGTTTGCTTCACTTTACCACTCTTTTTAGTATCTTCACCAACATCTCAGCCATCCATGCCACAGCGATGATTAAGTACATGAGGCATGTAAGGGGTGGGTGGATTCACACACACTGACAAACATACACAGAACTAAAATATTCAAAAATATTGTTTTTATTTTGTAAAAAAAATTCTGATTCATAAAATAATTAATAATGAACTCCCCCCTCCAGTACATATGTTCCCTAGGCAAGTATGAATATATATCACTGTACAAAGGAACATCCAGCACACATATTTAAATGCAAATATTACCATTCTCTCTGAAACATAGTCTTTTATTTTTCTACCTGGCCCCACTTATGTGATCCTGAACTAAACATAAAATGAGAATAGCTGGTAACTTGAATGGATGGCAAAATAAATTCTAACATGCATGGAGCATGTGTGCCTACTTGCTCATAAAGATGTAACTAAAATCAAGCGGTGGGCATTGTCAAACAAAATTCACAGAAAATAGAATATAACAATAATAATAACAATAACAGTAAACACCATGCCGCCTACAAGAATAACTTTATCCTGTGACACTCGTCGTTCAATTAACCTCATTGTTGTATTTGAAAGTCCGAGGGTATTGGCAATGTCAAATAAGCGTTTCTGGGCACCTTTCAATGTTGACCGCTGATCTTTTAAATTCTCAAGAATCACAGAGCCAGTTCTCAGCATGTCATCCACACCTCGATTGGAATTCTGTGGAAAGAACAGAAAATATTCATTTTCAATCTCGAGGAACTAATATCAGGAAAATCCACTAGTCAATCAGCAATGTACTTCATCCAAGTGAGTGAAAGGAGGCATTAAATATTGGCAGCAGTAAAGAGCATTATACTATGCAAGCATATATGCATAGTTTATTAGTTCCTGAACATTATAGAATGAGTTTTTTGAAGGAAAAAAAAAAAAAAAGGTATGAATCAAGATATCTCTGCTACCTGAAGAGACATATTGTGCTGAACTGAATAGTCAATAAATATAGAAGTGTCTGCTTCACTAGAATTTTGTGTAAATCTTCTGCTCAACAATTCTTCCCTCTCCCTTTCTTCTTGTGCACGCTGCCGCTGCCGTTGCTGAAACATCTGTAGTCCAGCCTGCAACACATCAGTAGAACATGTTAATGTTGCTTTATTGAAACCGTTTAAGAATATTTAAGAGTTCACACATTGCATTTAGTTCTAGATAAGTTAAGAAAATCTTAATAAAGAAAAGCTCTCTTGGTCTGACTGCTTGTTGTTGTATTTGGGCATGCGTTGTTGTTGTATTTGGGCATGCAGCATTGTGGTATCAGTACTCTTAGTAAAATATTTTAAAATGATTATAGTGAAAACATTTAAATTTATGTTTTAAGAGGCAAAGTACTTAGCTGAGATCCAAACTTCTCTGTCCAATTTTTACAACCATATTCAAACACAAGCTTATGAAAATTTCACATTAAAATACAAGCAGAATAACAGTACAGTAGAAAAAATAATCGAAAAGTGGGGTGTGGTTAGCTGATCACTGAGGAAAAAGGGGATGAGCCAGCCATCCTTAAAACACACTGAAGCCTTCTACCTAACAACTTATTTCTGACCTGTATAACACAAAAGCTTGAAACATGCACACATTCACATCACTGCCACCTAAAGTAGGCAGATCAGATGCAGAACTGGCTGCTGCTCCCACCAAGACAAGACACATTCTGTTACAGTGTCAATAATATTATAAAATGATGGAGTGATACTGTAAAGATAACACATTTAGTTGCATACAGGCACACTAAAAAGACTGATACACATTGAGCTTTTGGCCGAAGTCGTCTTTTTTTTAAAAAAAAAAAAAAAAAACCACACGCGCCTGCCACCTCTAGCCACTTCAGTCAGAATGCACTGTGTCACATCGAGTGGAAGGGGCAATCTGAGGTGGGGGCAGGGAAACGGGAGGGCAGAGTACATGTAGGGGGGGGGGGGGGGCGGGGGGAGTTAGTGCAACACTGTGCATTCTCACCAAAATGGCTGGAGATAGTGGTCATGTGCATGAGGTGGACTTGTTTGTGTGAATGTGTGTGTGTGTGTTTCTCTTTTAGTCTGTGAAGAAGGCTTTGGCTGAAAGGTCACGTGTAACAGTCTTCTTGTATAGCAATCTGTCCTTTCCATAATATTGTTGATATTCCAACCTCAACCTTACTTTGTTTGATTCTGTTAAGTGTGGCATAAAGAAATCTGCATACTGGTTGGTCTTCGCATGATAGAAGGATCCTGTATTCTGAGAGCAATGCACAATCTAAAGGCAGATTAAAATTACTTATCTCAACTCGGTAGCAGGAAGTAAGAATGACTAAATTGTTGGCTTCTCTGTCTGGAGATTATATTAAATGGACATGTTGTACTGGACACTACTATTGTCTGCTGAGCTACAGACAATACCTAATTCAAGGAATTACAGGAAAAATGATCAACTGTATTCCCAGTGTTGTTAGCTGTATCCAAAGACAGTCTTCAATCATTTATATGGCAGTCTCTGAGAGCACACTATGCATGAATATTATGTTGTTATTGTTACAGAAATGGGAAACCATGCCTAGAGAGGCCTCAGAAACCCACCAGGGCAATCTGAGAGAGTGTCAATGAAGCTATTGAGGAATCATCTTGGGATTTGCCTTAAGTGATTTAGGGAAACCATAGGAGACCCCAATCTGGATGGATGGATTGGGGGTTTGAACTGATGTCCTCCCAAATGTGAGTTCAGTGTTTTACCACTGCACCACCATGCTCAGTATCAATACCGAAACCCATCCCGTAGAATCTTTTGTGCGCTTGTGGTGCAGTATTGATATCAGAAGATAAACAAGAAATTTAATGGGCACTAGAGACGCATTAGTGAGTGTTGGCATGCATATCAGTAAACCTAGTAGTTAGGAGGCCTAAGCCAGTTGCAAAATTTAACAGAAAGAAGAAGGTTCTGCTGGTAGGTAGTTCACATGGTAGATGTGTGGACCAGCAGTGCAGGAAGTCACCAGCATCGTGAAGCCTAGTGCAGGTTTGGCTCAGGTCACTGACAGCATAGTGGAGTTATGTAGGAATTTTACAAAAGACTATCAGGTAGTGATTGTGAGTGGAGCAGGGAATGGTCTTGGTAAGGATGGGGAATATGGTGTAGGTGGTGGCCTGGTAAAGATAGCTACTCAAAATGGTGGCAGTAATGTGCATTTCCTGCAACTGTTTCAGTGTCATGATCAGCCTTATCTTAATGCAGCTGTTAGGCACGTTAATGTGGGACTGGGAAGGCACTGATGGCAGAGGGCATGGGTCACATTGCATTGGTGCCAGTTGAGTCTATCAGTAGATTTGGTTTCACTAGACATGGCCTGCACCTCAATAGTTATGGGAAGGGGAGGCTAGCAAGCTTACAGGTGACAGTGCAGTGGATGGTGGTAGTGGGATCACTCATGAAAAAATTCCTGTAGTAGTTTGCGTTAGAGCTGCACCTTTTTTAGACTGAAGTCAGCTGACAGGTATACCTGCTTAAAGGAAGTCCCTCTAACTGATGGATCACCTTTAGAAGTTGTCATGTTTCCAAGGAATTAGCATATTTCATCAGAATATAAGAGGTATTGAGGTAAAGTTAGTGAACTGCTCATAGATGTTGACTCTGAAATTATTGGTATATCAGAGCACTACATAAATAACTTGACAATTCAGAAGCTTCCTTTACCAGGATGCAGATTAGCTGGCTGTTTTTCAAGGAGTTCCTTGTGGAGTTGGGGAGTGCCTATGTATGTAAAAAACAGAATCCCATTTGAGTCTATAGACATATCACGGCACCGCACTGACCAGATATTTGAATGTTGTGCAGGGGCAGTTGAATTTAGTGAAACTAAACTTCTAATTGTTGTTGATTATAGGTCCCCTAAATGTGACATCAGAGCATTTCTGCTCAAGCTAGAGAGGGTTCTTGGTTTACTTTATAGGAAGTACCAGAAAGTAGTTATATACAGGGTGATTCAAAAAGAATCGACGACAGTTGTTCAGCGTGCATTTCGAACGAAGTATGGTGTTAAACCTCCTGATAGGTGGTGTATTAAACGTTGGTATAAACAGTTTACAGAGAATGGGTGTTTGTGCAAAGGGAAAAGTTCTGGACGGCCGAGAACGAGTGATGAAAATGTAGCACGCATCCAGCAAGCATTTGTTTGCAGCCCAGGAAAATCGACTCGCAGAGAGCTGCAAATTCCACAATCAACTGTATGGAGAGTCCTACGAAAAAGGTTAGTTATGAAACCTGAACGTCAACTACCCGAGGCGATGGATCGGCCGCCAGGCAGCCCGTGACAGAGCTCTTCATCACTGGCCTCCAAGAAGCCCTGATCTTACCCCCATAAGAAAAAATCGCAGGGGGTATGTTAAGGATATGGTGTTTTGGCCACCTCTCCCAGCCACCATTGATGATTTGAAACGAGAAATAACAGCAGCTATCCAAACTGTTACGCCTGATATGCTACAGAGAGTGTGGAACGAGTTGGAGTATCGGGTTGATATTGCTCGAGTGTCTGGAGGGGGCCATATTGAACATCTCTGAACTTGTTTTTGAGTGAAAAAAAAAAAACCTTTTTAAATACTCTTTGTAATGATGTATAACAGAAGGTTATATTATGTTTCTTTCATTAAATACACATTTTTAAAGTTGTGGTATTCTTTTTGAATCACCCTGTATTGTGACTTCAATATTAATTTTGTATATGATTGTGCAAGAAGAAGGATGCTGGTAGATCTCCAAACCTCATAGGATCTGATGCAGATTGTGTTTTTTCTAACTAGGGTGCAGGGGCACAGACATAGACAATATTTTTATTCATTCTTCATTACTAGATGGGCATTATGTTAGTAAAAGTGTGATTGGCCCTTCAGACCATGATGCACCAATTTTAACACAAGGGTTTTTGTACTTAAACAAATGTCACATTACAAACAATGTAGGAAAGCTAATCCAATGGCAATAGGGTGATTTTTAAACCTCATTGAGGAACAAGAGTGGCAGGATGTGTATAGTGCCAATAACATAGATGACAAATATAATGCTTCCCTTAACAAATTTCTCATGCTCTTTGAGAGTTGCTTTCCATTAGGACGTTCTAAACAGGGTAGCAGCAGTAAAAGGTAGCCTGGGTGGATGATTAATGGGATAAGGATATCATGTAGAACAAAGCGGCAATTATATCAAAATGTTAGAAGAAGTCACATTCAAGCTACAGTAGCCCATTACAAACAGTATTGCAACATGCTTAAAAATGTTATTAGGAAGGCAAAGAGTACATGGTACGCAAATAGAATAGCTAATTCACAGGATAAAATGAAAACCATATGGTCAGCTGTGAATGAAGTGTGTGGTCAGCAGCATAAGGTGGACAATATAAAGTCAGTTTGTGGTAAAAATAATTGTTACTGATGAGTCAGATATATGTACAGTATTTAACAATCATTTTCTGAGCATTGCTTTCATGGATACGATGGAGTGCCTAGTAGAATATTAAAGTACTGTGCTGCACATGTTAGCCCAGTACTTAGCCATATTTGTAATTTTTCCTTTAAGAATGGTCAGTTTCCTGAACAATTAATGTACTGAGTGGTAAAGCCGCTTTATAAAAAGGGAGAAAGGGATAATGCAGACAATTTTAGACCTATTTCTATGCCATCAGTGTTTGCTAAAGTTGTTGAAAATGCTGTGTATGTAAGGATAACTGATCATTTTATGTCACATTATTTGCTATCAAATGTACAGTTTGGCTTTAGAAGTTGTTTAACAACTGAAAATGCTATATTCGCTTTTCTCTGTGGGGTACTAGATGGATTAAACAAAAGGTTTCAAATGCTAGGCACATTTTTTGATTTAACTAAGGCATTTCATTGTGTTATTTACAAAATATTGCTCCAGGTGTTGGACCATTGTGGAATATGGGAAGTAGCTCACATCTGGTTCACCTCTTACTTTAACAACAGTCAGCAAAAGGTCATTATTAACAGTGTTGAGAATGACTGTGGTGTAAGGTCTGAGTGGGGTACGGCCAAATGGGGGGGGGGGGGGAGGGGGTGCCCCAGAGGCCACTCCTTTTCATTACTTGTATAAATGATATGCCCTCTATGACACTAGCTTCGTAATACAGGATTTGGTGTGCTCTGTTTCACATAGCAGTTCATGACACAATTTCATGGCTTGAAGAAAATAAACTAACAATTCAACAAAACCCAACATTTTAATTTCACAGAATGGGCTTATGGTTAGTGGAACTGAACAGTTCAAATTTCTAGGTTTTCAGATAGACAGTAAAGTGTCATGGAAAGCCCACAATCAGGATCTCGTTCAAAGACTTAATGCTTCCATTTTTACTACACTCCTGGAAATTGAAATAAGAACACCGTGAATTCATTGTCCCAGGAAGGGGAAACTTTATTGTCACATTCCTGGGGTCAGATACATCACATGATCACACTGACAGAACCACAGGCACATAGACACAGGCAACAGAGCATGCACAATGTCGGCACTAGTACAGTGTATATCCACCTTTCGCAGCAATGCAGGCTGCTATTCTCCCATGGAGACGATCGTAGAGATGCTGGATGTAGTCCTGTGGAACGGCTTGCCATGCCATTTCCACCTGGCGCCTCAGTTGGACCAGCGTTCGTGCTGGACGTGCAGACCGCCTGAGACGACGCTTCATCCAGTCCCAAACATGCTCAATGGGGGACAGATCCGGAGATCTTGCTGGCCAGGGTAGTTGACTTACACCTTCTAGAGCACGTTGGGTGGCACGGGATACATGCGGACGTGCATTGTCCTGTTGGAACAGCAAGTTCCCTTGCCGGTCTAGGAATGGTAGAACAATGGGTTCGATGACGGTTTGGATGTACCGTGCACTATTCAGTGTCCCCTCAACGATCACCAGTGGTGTACGGCCAGTGTAGGAGATCGCTCCCCACACCATGATGCCGGGTATTGGCCCTGTGTGCCTCGGACGTATGCAGTCCTGATTGTGGCGCTCACCTGCACGGCGCCAAACACACATACGACCATCATTGGCACCAAGGCAGAAGCGACTCTCATCGCTGAAGACGACACGTCTCCATTCGTCCCTCCATTCACGCCTATCGCGACACCACTGGAGGCGGGCTGCACGATGTTGGGGCGTGAGCGGAAGACGGCCTAACGGTGTGCGGGACCGTAGCCCAGCTTCATGGAGACGGTTGCGAATGGTCCTCGCCGATACCCCAGGAGCAACAGTGTCCCTAATTTGCTGGGAAGTGGCGGTGCGGTCCCCTACGGCACTGCGTAGGATCCTACGGTCTTGGCGTGCATCCGTGCGTCGCTGCGGTCCGGTCCCAGGTCGACGGGCACGTGCACCTTCCGCCGACCACTGGCGACAACATCGATGTACTGTGGAGACCTCACGCCCCACGTGTTGAGCAATTCGGCGGTACGTCCACCCGGCCTCCCGCATGCCCACTATACGCCCTCGCTCAAAGTCCGTCAACTGCACATACGGTTCACGTCCACGCTGTCGCGGCATGCTACCAGTGTTAAAGACTGCGATGGAGCTCCGTATGCCACGGCAAACTGGCTGCCACTGACGGCGGCGGTGCACAAATGCTGCGCAGCTAGCGCCATTCAACGGCCAACACCGCGGTTCCTGGTGTGTCCGCTGTGCCGTGCGTGTGATCATTGCTTGTACAGCCCTCTCGCAGTGTCCGGAGCAAGTATGGTGGGTCTGACACACCGGTGTCAATGTGTTCTTTTTTCCATTTCCAGGAGTGTATTTGAAGGGTATCTGAAGTAAGTGACCGTTCGACACAAAAATTAATTCTACTTTGCTTATTTTCATTCACTTATGTCGTATGGTATTATATTTGGGTGTAACTCTTCCCAGACTAAATGGATATTTTTGGCTCAGAAACTGGCAGTTTGCGAACCTCTTGTCAGCCCCTATTCACTAGTCTAGGTATTTTGACATTGCCCTCTAAATATATATATATATATATATATATTCTTTACTGACCTTTCTTGTTAACAATATCAGTTTATTCCCAAGAATTAGCAGCTTTCACACACTTAACATTTAGCAGAAATCCAATCTGCATTAGATCCTACAGAACCAGATGTGTAAATAAATAAACAAACAAACCTCAAACAGAATTTTGATACCACTATACACAGCCTACCCAATGACTATGTCCATCAAAAAGAACAAAAATAACTAAGGATTAGCAGTTTCAAATATCTATGATTATTAATATAAAATGACCAAGCTGCAGGTGCAAATGTTACCTATCAAATAACAAAATCTTGGAATAAATAGTAAATGTTTTTAGTGTCTCATGTCTAGTGCAGTCACACTTACGGATAAGGTCTGTAACCCAGCTATTAACGCCCAAGAGGTTATGAAAAGTTGGATCTAGTTGAACAGCACACTTCCCAGTGAAGCAAGAGGCACCTCAAGATTAAGAGAGAGAACTCTGTGTAATAGGACTGTGCAAGTAGGAGAAGTGGTGGTAATGGTGCTCGTGAAATGAAGTTTCCAACTGTCACTCTCAATTAATACCTTGTGGCAGCACAAAACTTGACCTTAGTTTTAATGGCAGTAACTAAAGTGTGATACTCTGGCACAGTCTGGAAAACATCTCTACAAGTATCCTTGCTTCAATAAATATTGTCAACCTGCCATGCTTGCCTAACATCCTCTGGATCGCTTCCGATACTTTGTAGATCTATAGTGTGCATTGTGTCTGCAGATGGTCTTAGCAAGGAGAATGAGTAATGGGGAAGTGGGCCATGCTCCACACTGCCAATCTTTACAGATTTTAGCTGTGGATAACAATGAATTAATTAAAATGTTCTCAGGCTTCCACCCATGCCAACATGGTGGACAGAATCTAACATCATGAAGTAGGATGCATACGTTGGTCCATAAACAATGCTGCCATAATCTCATCATGATCTGACAAATGCTCTATATAACTGCAGGAAGCGGAAACAATCAGCTCTCCATGCCTTTCCACAGAGGTATTTCAAAATATTTAATGATTTGATGCTCTTTGTTCATGGGTCATTCCAGTATGGGAGCCTGGTTAATTTTGTGCCTAGCCTCAAAATGTGCACATTGTTCTTACAATTTAAAATATTGTCCCCCTTTGTAAACTCTGGTAGGTTAAAACTCTGACAAGCCTAGTTAAAATTGACACAAGTAATCCCCCAGCGGGAGCCTATAACCAATTTCATTGGCCCAAGCTTCCAACGTCCTTATGACCAGCTGTAGTTGTCTCATAGTCATTTTAAGATTGGAAGAAGGGCAGAAGAACACGAAGTCATCCACAAACAAGGAGCATTTAACAGGCCTCTTGGCTGAGATGCTATTGACAGTGATTACAAACACCGTGGCACTGAGTATATTGCCTTGGAGGACCCCATTCTCTTGAACAAGCTGTCAGACAAGGTATCATCAATACAATACGAAAAGCACCTTTCCTTGAGAAAGGACTGGATAAGAAGCAGCAGATGTCCACATTGTGGAAGGATGCTGTACCTCTGAGTGGTGTCGTAAACTTGTTGAACGTAAAAAAGTACACTGACTGAATGGTTTCAGCATAAGACAGACTCCTCTGTTGCCATCTCCAGCAGAATTAAACTTTCAAGAATGGAATGGTAGCATCTGAAACCACACTGGGAGCAGCACAGCTGACCTTAGGATTTGAGGAGCCAGATGAGGTGGCAGTTGAGCACATCCATACAGCTGGTATGGGCCACACACTGGTAATTGTTAGGGTATGTACAGTCCCTGCCTGGTTTCCACAATGGAATTAATATTGCCTCCTTCCAAGTGGTGGGATGCTATCCATCAAACCAGATCTGACTGAAACAAAGTAGGAGCTTGCCTTTGGGCTCCAGGCACAGGTAACAGAGGATGGCATAATGAATGTGTTCCAGTCCTGGAGCAGTGTCTATGGTTGCAGACAGAGGTGGTTCCAATTTCCACATGCAGACTGGGTTATTGTAGACCACCTCATCACAAGAGAAGAAATGGAACTGCCTTATTTCCATAGTCCTAAGGAACATCTGGCACTCTGAAGGCTGTCTGGATGATGCAGTGACAGTAAAAAAGTTTTCAGCTAAAATGTGAGCCATGTCTTTAGCTGCATCCTCCAGGACTCTCTCAACAAGGCCAAGTGAAGGTGTATCACCCCTGCCTGACATCTGCTTTATTAATTAGGACCAATTAATGGGTCCTCTTCCATTTTTTTAATCACTTGTCATGTTTGTGCTCTGACTTGAAGGCACACATAATTTCTATTGTTAGATGGTGTTCGAATTTCTGCAAAACTGCATACCTGGCTCTGACTCCCAAGCAATGTTTTACGAGTAGTACACAAAAGTGATGAGTAAATCTGATTTACACCCCTTTGAGCACCTGGAAATGTGGCTTGGCTCCAACACTTTGATTCCAATGAAGAATTTAAAGAGCTGTCTGTACCCTTGTGCAACAATGTTATGCGGGCAGAATTTGTCAACACTACAAGACACTGAAAATGTTTAACTCTCAACTGTGGTACTGAATTTCATCAGATAGATGTGTTACACCAACTAAAAGCTTGTCAAAAAATCGAAATTGGTATCTGGGTACAACATGATCAAGCTATTTTCTGACCACACTGTCAAAACAGCATTTTTTAAGAGATCATTCCCTTAAACTCACTCAGAAGAAAGCAAAAATTCATGAACATAGTGAATTAAACCCAAAGCTGTGAACCACGGTGAAGGGCATTTGAATGTAACATGTGGGGGTATGTGTTTTCCTTCTACAGCGAATGGCAGTGGAGCATACTGTGATAATATAGATATGAAATTATTATTTTTTAATAAATTTACTGTCCCTAGTCAAATATTTTCGTAATAGTCTAACATGTTACTTCCTTAATAGACTTTTCAAGTGTAGTTCCCACCACTACTATTTACTATCTGGGGATATGTCTCACTGCTGCTGCTGCTGCTGCTACTACTACTATTACTACTACTGTACTAATAATAATAATAATAATAATAATAATAATAATAATAATAATAATAATAATTTCCATTAGGCCCCTAAATTATTCAAATCCTAAATTCCTGTTCTATTAACATCAACCAAGTGAGGACGTGCAATGGTTAGCACACTGGACTTGCATTCTGGAGGATGACGGTTTAATCCCGTGTCCGGCTATCCTGATTTAGGTTTTCCGTGATTTCCCTAGATCACTTCAGGCAAATGCCGGGATGGTTCCTTTGAAAGGGAACGGCTGATTTCCTTCCCCATCCTTCCCTAATCCGTTTGCTCCGTCACTAATGACCTCATTGTCGACGGAACGTTAAACACTAATTTACTCCTCGTACACTATTAACATCAGTTTTATGTCGAAAACATGTAACCTGCCAACATGTTCTTTTAATGTAAATTTTTATTCAAAAAGAAAGATAATAGCATTATATGTCTAATCCGAAGGGAGAACGGGATCATTTGCAAAAGTTTGCTTCTTGCAAATGAACTGATGATTTAAACACAAATTAATATTTACTATGTGAGGGATTATGAAATTTGGGCACGGAACATTTCTGAAGAAAGAGAGGACATATCAGATCCACCATAGAAGAACAAAGACAATTAAAGAACATACTGTTCAAATATTCATTATAATTTGTCTCTTACTGAATAGTTATGTGTCACCTAAGTATTGACACTTGTTATCAGTGTACTGTTAAGAAAATTGGGAGATGTTTCTAGGCTCTTGTTTACAATCTTGGCCTTCAAACTACATTTAATTCTCAAAAAATATTAGTAGTGTCACACAAAGGAAAATATGAGATTAACAGACTACAAATGGATGAATGAGCAATGTGGATTCAGTTACATGTTGACTGATGATAATCATCCAACAAAAAGTAATCATCTTATTTCTAAGCAATGGAAATTCGGGCTGGAATAACAGGACAGATTGCTGATCACAACATAGAGAAGGCATTGAAATGCAGACAGACACATTTAAAAGAAGGCTGTCATATATGCAACAGTCTACTTTTAAATGTGCCTGTCTTCTGCCAACACCACCTCTATGTGGTGAGCATACAACTTGTAAACAATGGTGTCGACAGTGGCTGTGTGTGTGTGTGTGTGTGTGTGTGTGTGTGTGTGTGTGTGTGTGTTCTACGTCTGGTGAGGGCTTAGTCCAACAGCTAATAATATCTAGCAGTCTTTCTTTTGATTGTATGTAAACTGAAGGTGGAAGGAGAGGGAAGGGAAGGGACTTATCAATGTCAGTTGCTTCAGGACACCGCACAGTAATATAATTTTTTTCACTGTGTCTCTCTCCAGTCATTGCTTCGTCTAAATGGTGAGTAACAATTTATCCTTTTCATATTGTTGTTACAAATAGAGAAGAGTTAGGGAGGAAAAGCACTGCTTCATTCTTCCATTTGCACAGGACACATCAATCTCTTAAGCTACAAAGCACAACGAAAATATCTAACCTGCTGCTACCGTTTTACATCAGGTAAGTGTGTTGTTACTAAGAAGACAGCTAACACAAAAGCAACCGTGTAACAAAATGAACTGTGCATTGTTTTATGTACAGACAGTGAATACAGTGAAACCCATATTTTGCGTTTTTGTGCAGTCCAGTCTTGAAAAACGCAAAATTGAGGAAAACGCAGAACTGAGGAAAATGTTAAAACCCCCAAAATACACTCCTGGAAATGGAAAAAAGAACACATTGACACCAGTGTGTCAGACCCACCATACTTGCTCCGGACACTGCTAGAGGGCTGTACAAGCAATGATCACACGCACGGCACAGCGGACACACCAGGAACCGCGGTGTTGGCCGTCGAATGGCGCTAGCTGCGCAGCATTTGTGCACCGCCGCCGTCAGTGGCAGCCAGTTTGCCGTTGCATACGGAGCTCCATTGCAGTCTTTAACACTGGTAGCATGCCGCGACAGCGTGGACGTGAACCGTATGTGTAGTTGACGGACTTTGAGCGAGGGCGTATAGTGGGCATGCGGGAGGCCGGGTGGACGTACCGCCGAATTGCTCAACACGTGGGGCGTGAGGTCTCCACAGTACATCGATGTTGTCGCCAGTGGTCGGCGGAAGGTGCACGTGCCCGTCGACCTGGGACCGGACCGCAGCGACGCACGGATGCACGCCAAGACCGTAGGATCCTACGCAGTGCCGTAGGGGACCGCACCGCCACTTCCCAGCAAATTAGGGACACTGTTGCTCCTGGGGTATCGGCGAGGACCATTCGCAACCGTCTCCATGAAGCTGGGCTACGGTCCCGCACACCGTTAGGCCGTCTTCCGCTCACGCCCCAACATCGTGCAGCCCGCCTCCAGTGGTGTCGCGATAGGCGTGAATGGAGGGACGAATGGAGACGTGTCGTCTTCAGCGATGAGAGTCGCTTCTGCCTTGGTGCCAATGATGGTCGTATGCGTGTTTGGCGCCGTGCAGGTGAGCGCCACAATCAGGACTGCATACGTCCGAGGCACACAGGGCCAATACCCGGCATCATGGTGTGGGGAGCGATCTCCTACACTGGCCGTACACCACTGGTGATCGTTGAGGGGACACTGAATAGTGCACGGTACATCCAAACCGTCATCGAACCCATTGTTCTACCATTCCTAGACCGGCAAGGGAACTTGCTGTTCCAACAGGACAATGCACGTCCGCATGTATCCCGTGCCACCCAACGTGCTCTAGAAGGTGTAAGTCAACTACCCTGGCCAGAAAGATCTCCGGATCTGTCCCCCATTGAGCATGTTTGGGACTGGATGAAGCGTCGTCTCAGGCGGTCTGCACGTCCAGCACGAACGCTGGTCCAACTGAGGCGCCAGGTGGAAATGGCATGGCAAGCCGTTCCACAGGACTACATCCAGCATCTCTACGATCGTCTCCATGGGAGAATAGCAGCCTGCATTGCTGCGAAAGGTGGATATACACTGTACTAGTGCCGACATTGTGCATGCTCTGTTGCCTGTGTCTATGTGCCTGTGGTTCTGTCAGTGTGATCATGTGATGTATCTGACCCCAGGAATGTGTCAATAAAGTTTCCCCTTCCTGGGACAATGAATTCACGATGTTCTTATTTCAATTTCCAGGAGTGTATGAGTAAATACATATGTAATTGGCATATATTATTAAAATTGTATACAATATGTATAAGTGAGTAAAATTAAGTGTACAATACAATGTCTATGCAATAATTTGTGGTACTGAATTTCATCAGATAGATGTGTAACACCAACTAAAAGCTTGCCAAAAAATCGAAATTGGCATCTGGGTACAACATGATCAAGCTATTTTCTGACCACACTGTCAAAACAGCATTTTTAAGAGATCATTCCCTTAAACTCACTCAGAAGAAAGCAAAAATTCATGAACATAGTGAATTAAACCCAAAAGCTGTGAAGCACGGTGAAGGGCATTGGAATCTAACATGTGGGGGTGTGTGTTTTCCTACTACAGCCAATGGCAGTGGAGCATACTCTGGTGACCTCTAGTGTATTGCTTGCAAACTTTTCCTTTTCTGTGGTATTGCCAACGTGCATCATTTGCACTTCAAACTCGTCACTTGCTGTGGTGTAGAAGCACATATACACTCCTGGAAATTGAAATAAGAACACCGTGAATTCATTGTCCCAGGAAGGGGAAACTTTATTGTCACATTCCTGGGGTCAGATACATCACATGATCACACTGACAGAACCACAGGCACATAGACACAGGCAACAGAGCATGCACAATGTCGGCACTAGTACAGTGTATATCCACCTTTCGCAGCAATGCAGGCTGCTATTCTCCCATGGAGACGATCGTAGAGATGCTGGATGTAGTCCTGTGGAACGGCTTGCCATGCCATTTCCACCTGGCGCCTCAGTTGGACCAGCGTTCGTGCTGGACGTGCAGACCGCGTGAGACGACGCTTCATCCAGTCCCAAACATGCTCAATGGGGGACAGATCCGGAGATCTTGCTGGCCAGGGTAGTTGACTTACACCTTCTAGAGCACGTTGGGTGGCACGGATTACATGCGGACGTGCATTGTCCTGTTGGAACAGCAAGTTCCCTTGCCGGTCTAGGAATGGTAGAACGATGGGTTCGATGACGGTTTGGATGTACCGTGCACTATTCAGTGTCCCCTCGACGATCACCAGTGGTGTACGGCCAGTGTAGGAGATCGCTCCCCACACCATGATGCCGGGTGTTGGCCCTGTGTGCCTCGGTCGTATGCAGTCCTGATTGTGGCGCTCACCTGCACGGCGCAAAACACGCATACGACCATCATTGGCACCAAGGCAGAAGCGACTCTCATTGCTGAAGACGACACGTCTCCATTCGTCCCTCCATTCACGCCTATCGCGACACCACTGGAGGCGGGCTGCACGATGTTGGGGCGTGAGCGGAAGACGGCCTAACGGTGTGCGGGACCGTAGCCCAGCTTCATGGAGACGGTTGCGAATGGTCCTCGCCGATACCCCAGGAGCAACAGCGTCCCTAATTTGCTGGGAAGTGGCGGTGCGGTCCCCTACGGCACTGCGTAGGATCCTACGGTCTTGGCGTGCATCCGTGCGTTGCTGCGGTCCGGTCCCAGGTCAACGGGCACGTGCACCTTCCGCCGACCACTGGCGACAACATCGATGTACTGTGGAGACCTCACGCCCCACGTGTTTAGCAATTCGGCGGTACGTCCACCCGGCCTCCCGCATGCCCACTATACGCCCTCGCTCAAAGTCCGTCAACTGCACATACGGTTCACGTCCACGCTGTCGCGGCATGCTACCAGTGTTAAAGACTGCGATGGAGCTCCGTATGCCACGGCAAACTGGCTGACACTGACGGCGGCGGTGCACAAATGCTGCGCAGCTAGCGCCATTCGACGGCCAACACCGCAGTTCCTGGTGTGTCCGCTGTGCCGTGCATGTGGTCATTGCTTGTACAGCCCTCTCGCAGTGTCCGGAGCAAGTATGGTGGGTCTGACACACCAGTGTCAATGTGTTCTTTTTTCCATTTCCAGAAGTGTATACACACAAGTTATCCTTCACATGTGGCACTTATTTATACCAATGATTTCAGTATTTCTCTGTCCCAGCAACCCACATTTATAACAATCTGTCTGCCATCACAATGCGTTAAACACCACTGAGAACCGCAACAACGATGCACAAGCCATTGCACAACTGCTCACTAAACATATCTGTAATGTGCTGCTGCACATAGCAAATGGAGTGGCTTACATTGGCTGCAGTCAGCAGAAGCACAATACATTCTGGATTCTGTCAACAGGCTTCACACAGAACTACTGTGACTGATTCACAGTAGTGAAAGGCGTTCGAGGTATAACTGTATAAATTAAAAGTAAGTGGAATTTGTTGTCACCTAATTTGCTGACATCAATCACATCAGCCATACTTTGAAACAAGCCGCCAAGTAAACTTGCTGTTTATCGCTCCATATGCTGGAAGCCACTGAATTAGCGTAATGTCACCATGCTATACAGCTATTAGCATATTTCACAGTCTTCAGTTTATTTCACCACATAGCCTATAATGTTTTGCTATTTCTGAAGTAAACACAAAATGAAAGAACCCTCAAAACTGCATGTTTTAAGGAATTATTTGTGGCAGTAGTGTGTTGGGAAATGGCTCAATGACCTCGTACATCATTAGCAAAAGTGATAGTCTTTTCAATAACATACCCTACAGGTTACATCATTTGACATTACATTGTTATTGTTGTTGTTGTTGTTGTTGTTGTTGTTGTTGTTGTCTTCAGTCCTGAGACTAGTTTGATGCAGCTCTTCATGCTACTCTATCCTGTGCAAGCTTCTTCATCTCCCAGTACCTACTGCAGCCTACATCCTTCTGAATCTAATTAGTGTATTCATCGCTTGGTCTCCCTCTACGATTTTTACCCTCCACGCTGCCCTCCAACATTAAATTGGTGATCCCTTGATGCCTCAGAACATGTCCTACCAACTGATCCCTTCTTCTAGTCAAGTTGTGCCACATGCTCGTCTTCTCCCCAATTCTATTCAATACTTCCTCATTAGTTGTGTGATCTACCCATCTAATCTTCAGCATTCTTCTGTAGCACCACATTTCAGAAGCTTCTCTTCTCTTTTTGTCTAAACTATTTAGCGTCCACGTTTCACTTCCATACATGGCTACACTCCATACAAATACTTTCAGAAACAACTTCCTGACACTTAAATCTATACTCTATGTTAAGAAATTTCTCTTCTTCAGAAACACTTTCCTTGCCATTGCCAATCTACATTTTATATCCTCTCTACTTCGACCATCATCAGTTATTTTGCTCCCCAAATAGCAAAACTCCTTTACTACTTTAAGTAGTAATCTGATTCCCTCAGCATCACCCGACTTAATTCGACTATATTCCATTATCCTCATTTTGCTTTTGTTGATGTTCATCTTATACCCTCCTTTCAAGACACTGTTCATTCCGTTCAGCTGCTCTTCCAAGTCGTTTGTTGTGTCTGACAGAATGTCATCAGAGAACCTCAAATTTTTATTTCTTCTCCATGGATTTTAATTCCTACTCCGAATTTTTCTTTTGTTTCCTTTATTGCTTGCTCAATATATAGATTGAATAACATCGGGGATAGGCTACAACCCTGTCTCACTCCCTTCCCAACCACTGCTTCCCTTTCATGCCCCTCGACTCTTATAACTGCCATCTGCTTTCTGTACAAATTGTAAATTGGCTTTTGCTCCCTGTATTTTACCCCTGCCATCTTCAGAATTCGAAAGAGAGTATTCCAATCAACATTGTCAAAAGCTTTCTCTAAGTCTACAAATGCTAGAAATGTAGGTTTGCATTTCCTTTATCTTTCTTCTAAGATAAGTCGTAGGGTCAGTATTGCCTCACGTGTTCCAATATTTCTACGGAATCCAAACTGATGTTCCCCGAGGTCGGCTTCTATCAGTTTTTCGATTCATCTGTAAAGAATTCGTGTTAGTATTTTGCAGCTGTGACTTATTAAACTGATAGTCATGTAATTTTCACATCTGTCAACACCTGCTTTCTTTGGGATTGGAATTATTATATTCTTCTTGAAGTCTGAGGGAATTTCGCCTGTCTCATAAATCTTGCTCACCAGATGGTAGAGTTTTGTCAGGACTAGCTCTCCCAAGGCTGTCCGTAGTTCTAATGGAATGTTGTCTACTCCGGGGGCCTTGTTTCGACTCAGGTCCTTCAGTGCTCTGTCAAACTCTTCACGCAGTATCATATCTCCCATTTCATCTTCATCTACATCCTCTTCCATTTCCATAATATTGTCCTCAAGTACATCGCCCTTGTATAGGCCCTCTATATACTCCTTCCACCTTTCTGCCTTCCCTTCTTTGCTTAGAACTGGGTTGCCATCTGAGCTCTTGATCTATCTTACCCCTAGTGAGATAAGCCTCTACATCCTTACATTTGTTCTCTAGCCATCCCTGCTTAGCCATTTTGCACTTCCTGTCGATCTCATTTTTGAGACGTTTGTATTCCTTTTTGCCTGCTTCATTTACTGCACTTTTATATTTTCTCCTTTCATCAATTAAATTCAATATTTCTTCTGTTACCCAAGGGTTTCTACTAGCCCTCGTCTTTTTACCTATTTTAGCCTCTGCTGCCTTCACTATTTCATTCCTCAAAGCTACCCATTCCTCTTCTACTGTATTTATTTCCCCCATTCCTGTCAATTGTTCCCTTATGCTGTCCCTGAAACACTGTACAATCTCTGGTTCTTTCAGTTTATCCAGGTCCAATCTCCTTAAATTCCCACCTTTTTGCAGTTTCTTCAATTTTAATCTACAGTTCATAACCAATAGATTGTGGTCAGAATCCACATCTGCCCCTGGAAATGTCTTACAATTTAAAACCTGGTTCCTAAATCTCTGTCTTACCATTATATAATCTATCTGAAACCTTCTAGTACCTCCAGGGTTCTTCCATGTATACAATCTTCTTTCATGATTCTTGAACCAAGTGTTAGCTATGATTAAGTTGTGCTCTGTCCAAAATTCTACCAGGCGGCTTCCTCTTTCATTTCTTAGCCCCAATCCATATTCACCTACCACGTTTCCTTCTCTCCCTTTTCCTACACTCGAATTCCAGTCACCCATGACTATTAAATTTTCGTCTCCCTTCACTATCTGAATAATTTCTTTTATTTCATCATACATTTCTTCAATTTCTTCGTCATCTGCAGAGCTAGTTGGCATATAAACTTGTACTACTGTAGTAGGTGTGGGCTTCGTGTCTATCTTGGCCGTTCACTATGCTATTTGTAGTAGCTTACCCGTATTCCTATTTTTTTATTCATTATTAAACCTACTGCTGCATTACCCCTATTTGATTTTGTATTTACAACCCTGTATTCACCTGACCAAAAGTCTTGTTCCTCCTGCCACTGAACTTCACTAATTCCCACTATATTTAACTTTAACCTATCCATTTCCCTTTTTAAATTTTCTAACCTACCTGCCCAATTAAGGGATCCGACATTCCACACTCCGATCCATAGAACACCAGTTTTCTTTCTCCTGATAACGGCGTCCTCTTGAGTAGTCCCTGCCCGGAGATCCAAATGGGGGACTATTTTACCTCCAGAATATTTTACCCAAGAGGACGCCATCATCATTTAATCATACAGTAAAGCTGCATGACCTCGGGAAAAGTTACGGCTGTAGTTTCCCCTTGCTTTCAGCCGTTCGCAGTACCAGAACAGCAAGGCCATTTTGGTTAGTGTTACAAGGCCAGATCAGTCAGTCATCCAGACTGTTTCCCCTGCAACTACTGAAAAGGCTGCTGCCCCTCTTCAGGAACCACACGTTTGTCTGGCTTCTCAACAGATACTCCTCCGTTGTGGTTGCACCGACGGTACGGCTATCTGTATCATTGAGGCACGCAAGCCTCCCCACCAACGGCAAAGCCCATGGTTCATGGGGGGGTTGACATTACGAGTGCTGGTAAAATTACTACCTAGGAGGAGGAGAATGGGATTCTCGCACCAACTTTAATTTACAACTCTAGGCTGTTTATACATTATAATCCAGTACTTTAGGAATTTGGAATGTTTCGTAGAATAAGGTTTGTAAACTTATTGTGTATGTTAGTGTAGTGTGGTGTGGTGGCTGTGCTGGCAGTTGGGTGAGGTAGTAAGTCTCCAGCCAATAAGAGCTCACTGGTCCGAAACAGCTGATGTTTCCTCGAGTCTGTTCAAGCATATTCTTCAAGACTCAGTTTTTCAATATAGAAGGTTAATTTAGAAGGCTGACGATCAATAGTGTTGCTGAATAGAGTACACTGGAAATACATGCGAAAATATGAGACTGAGTTACAAGTGGCACAAGAAAAGGTGGTGGCTGGGCCCCTTCATCATGTATTGGCTTGGTCAAGAACACTTCATGTCGACTGTCCCATTGTCCTCATTGCTGCCACAACCTAACAGTAGTTATATCATAACTGAGTGGCAAAGCTGAACATTGCAGGTTGTGTTGACAATGCCGATTGTGAATTACATCAGCATTTCCTCTCTCAAGTCTCCCCTCTCTGCAATGGCCTAAAATATTCCTGTAACTCTGCCACCACCCATAGTGTGAAATGTGTCTTTTGTGCCACTTGTGAGTCAGTCAGTCGCATCAAATGCTAATAGGAAGAAAATGAGACGAAGTCAAGCGAGACGTTGAGCAAGAACATAGAACTAAGGTAAACCTTACTAGGAAGAAACATGCAAGCAGGGACTTTTTAGCATTGATCTTATCAGATTTTCACAGAGGCTACAAATTTTTGGTGCAGTATTGCAAAAAAATGAAAAAACTGCAGTTCTGCTGCATCTTTATGGTAGTGTTCTCTTAGCATTTAAAGCATAAAATGTAAATTTCGATTTCACATTTTCCATTACACAAAATTTTACTTGTTAGCGCAAGATTTATTGCATTTAGTCTATTGTGTTAGTTTTTTCCCTTCTTAATTGAATTAATTAGCCACAAGCTACACCATACAGCGAGCTCAAACATACATAAAATATACAGGTACCGATAAGGAATCCATGTTGTAAAATACTTGTTCATTTGCATGCACACGCACTTGGACAGAACACGCATAGTCACAGACCACTAGTTATGGAACACTTTTGTGCAGTCCACCGTCAGTGATACGTTGGGCTTAGATCGGCAACAGTGAATCAGTACATCATGAAGAAAAGTCTGTGATCCTGTGTTGCTAATAAAGCCATCAGGCAAGTTGTCAATGGTTGACCAAGCTGCAAAAGTTCTTTCACATTGTTTGGGGCAGCCAAACACAAAAAGTGACCTGCGTCCTCTTCTTCTCCGAAAGAGCAGAAACGTGTGTCAGTGATGCACAGCCTGTGAAGATGTTTATGGAAACACCTGTCATTAAATATGAGTCTATTAGAGAGGCGAGGGGCCCAAGCATCAAATTTCTATGAGATTTCGTGGAACAGCAGCTGATGGGGGAATTATTGTGTACTTCTTGCCTTTGTCTCTTGTTGTTTCCTCCCATTCCCAAGCAAGTCTTCTATCATGCATCTGTGTAGGACATACCAGTCATTATTTGGACATATCAGTAATCTGTACTTGGGATTGCAGTCCAGGTGGTACATACTGTCACAGTAACTTCTTTGGTAAAGTGGTTAACAGCTTCATTGTCAGTGAACCCACAGTGTGATTTCTCCTAAGCAAAATTAATGGAAAGCCCTTCTTAATGCATAAATTGCAGCACTTCGATAATCCTGTATACATGGGGCTTTCAGTCACACAGGTGCTAAAATTTTTAAGTACTTTCAGACCCGATAAACAGCCACTGGTAGGAAGTATAGAGGTGCTGTCATCTCTGAGCAGAAACAAAGTGCTTCGAGTGTCACAACAAGTTCCAGTGTCGTGAAACTTGCCTGTGTTAGTAATCTGAATAGCTCAAACTTCTGCATACATGGTACGCAATACATGATTCCAAATGTTTACTCTTTTTGAACTCATCAGTATAGACATCCTAAAAAATGTGACGAAGTTTTGTTCACCTTGGCCGAGTTTCGTGAAAAAGGGACACTACAACTGTTTATTCTAGGTGCTCTAAAGGTCTTCCTTGAAATATCTCTAGTGTCTAAACATACTTGGACTAGAGGAGAAAGAGTTCTAGTGATCTAGAAGTGTCCAGTTAAGCACTGTATGGTTAGGTTTGAGGCACTCACTCTCACATTGTTGGATCATACTGATTCCTTTCAAACAGAAATTTGGCACAGTGACACACCAGCACAGATGGACTGAAAGTTCATGTGCTTCAACAAAGAGTGCATTGGTAGGGGTGGAGTAAATTGTATACAATCCAAACAATTTCTCAGTGTGTGCGTGTGTGTGTGTGTGCGCGTGTGTGTGTGTGTGTGTGTGTGTGTGTGTGTGTGTGTGTGTGTGTGTGTGTGTTTCTGATAAAGGCCTTGTTGACTGAAAGCACACTTTCTGACAGTCTTTCTGTTCAGCCTATCTGTGACTTACCCCTTTCATAATATTTTTACATTCCATCCTGGATTTTCCATTGTTTAAATTATTAATTCTGTTGAAGTAATTGCGTGCCATTTTAGTTCCACCTTCACCAAGTTCCTGGCTGCTTAAACTGACTTTTTCAGTCATGACTTCTATTTGCTGAAACACTACGATGACAGAAGACATACTGAAAACTACAGCTCTTGTTGCTGTCATCAATAAAAGTATTAATTTGATGCAGCTCTCCACACTAGTGCATCTCATGCAAGTCTTTTCATATCTGCATACCTACTGCACCCTACATCCATTTAAACCTGTTTACTGTATTCCAACCTTGGTCTCCCTAGATAATTTTTCTCACACACACTTCCCTCTATTACCAAACAGACTATTCCTTGGTGCCTCAGGGATTATCCTACCAACCCAATCCTTCACTTCATCAAGTTGTGTGATACAGCTCTTTTCCCCACAATTCCATTCATTATTGCTTCATTAGTTATCTGATCTACCCATAATCGTCAGCATTCTTCACATCTACATCTATACTCCACAAGCTACCTTATGGTGAGTGGTGGAGAATACTTCGTATGCCACTGTCACTTCTCCCCCTTCTCTGACAGCTCAAATCTCTCTATTTTCACCTTTTGCGAGATATACATAGGAGGAAGCAACATATTGGCTCAATCTTCTAGAAATAGTACGCTCTAACCATAACCTTGGTGCAGAACTGTTCTCTTGCAACGCCTGCCATTGGAATGACCGAGAATCTCTGATATCCTTTCGTACTTATTAAATGAACCACTAATGAAACATGCTGTTCTCTTATAAATCCTCTCTACCTGCCCTAACAATCATATTTTGTGCAGGTCTCAGACTAATGAGCGATAGTGAAGTACTGGTCAAAGGAGGGTTTTTTAAGCACCACATTTTGAAAGCTTTGATTCTCTTCATTCTATACAATATGATGTCCACACTTTGCTTCTACAGAATGCTACACTTCAAATACTTTCAGAAAACACTTCCTAGCTAACACTTGCAGTGTTACCAAATTTTCAGGAAAGCTTTTCTTACTATAGCCAGTTTACATTTAATATCAACGATACATCCGACATTAAATAGTTGGAGTGTAAAGGTAACAACTCACTGAATAGCGAAGTGAGTTTCCATCTTTACTCTTAAATTATTTACATTACACCAGGACTTTCGTTGCTGTATTTATACTTCTGTTGTCAGTTTTTTGTATTTTTTTCCCATTGCAAGAAAGAAAGCTCATCTGTTATTTCTAGTGTTAATTTTCTCATTTGACTCCCTCAGCATCACATAATTAATATGAGTACAATCCATTGTCCTTGTATTACTTTTGTTGGTGTTTATCTTACAACTTCTTTTCAAGAAATTATCCATTCAACTTATCTTCCAAGTCCTCTGCCCCATCTCCAACAATCAGAATGTCATCGGCAAACCTCGAAGCTTTCACGTTTTCCTTCCTAAACCATAGCTGCTTTCCCGAATTTCTCCCTACTTTCCTTTACAGTTTCCTTAATGTACAGAACAGAATACATGAGGGATAGATTAGAACCCTGTCACACTTCCCTTCTCAATTAATGACTTCCTCTCGTGCCTTCAACTCTTGGAACTGCAGTCTGCTTACCTCATGCGATCAAAAGAGGCCAATAAACAATGATGACTTGACAAATATTATGTTTTAATGTTGGATGCTTACGTACCTGTAAATGTTGGTTATCATATTTCAGTTGATCCACTCTAAGCTTGGCACTCTGACGTTTTTGAATTGGCTCTTTATACACCAAAAGATCTAAACGCTCACAGTTCCTGCAAATAAATTAATTCTCTGCTAGAGCAACCAACATTAACGTGATAAGCAACCTTAAGGTTTGGGTTGTTTTATTGGATCTCAGCAATGCATTTTTATAAATATTAACTAACTTAACAACACAAAAAAACCAGCAGTGATAAAGAACGGTACTAAGTCACACAACCGTATTCTACTCACCAGGAACTGCACTGCAGTTTCATTACATAATTCATTTTAGATAATATGCAATGCAATAAAGTACAACAAAAGGATACACTATTAGTAAACTGATTTAAATTTATTAAATAACTATTTTACATCAATACAGTTATTTCAGATTATGGTCATGTAGCTATCACAAGACATTTTCCTAACTTCACAAATTTATAATTTCAAAAGTATTCTACAGCTAACATAGTTTACTTTTGTACTATTTCAGAGAATGTGTGTAGATTGTAACACTTACAAAATTGATAAATTTACAAGTTTATTTGCAGTTGTTGTCTACAAAGTGGTGAAATGGGTCTTACACAAACACCAGAAAAATTATAGCGCACCTCAAAACCTATTTGCAGTAGACACCATTACAGTCCACAGATGTTCTCTTGTCTTATGCAGTTGGGAGTGCACAAGCCCTTGTGTGTGTCCCAAAACCAGAAGTCACAGGGTTTGAGATGGCAAAACAACAGGTCTGTTCCATTTAGTCCAATGACTGCTATAATGTTCATTGAGATAGTGATTCACTGGATGCTGAAAGTGTGTAAGGACAATCATAATGATTTCTGTCCAAACAATGATTAAGAGCTAATACTGAAAATGGACCTTCATTATAGCAAGCGGAATTGTGTTAGCCCAGATATGGTAATTGTGAAAGTTGAAGTGGCATTTCTAGTAAATTAGTTTGTGCTTTGCTTGTACTCTGCTGAGAAATTATGGATCTGTGATGTGGTGATTCAGAACCCAACCTCAGAATACTCTTCAGCACTGAAAATCAAGGCCTAGGTTCAGCCCTTATGTATGTTCTTTATGAAGATAACTGTGATAATGGTGTACAACTAATTTGCAAGTATTTGTATCTCGTTAGTCTTCCAAAGTTTGTAAAACTGTCTCCTCCACTGTAATGGTCCTATAATGTTGTAGCCTACCAGCACTGAGCATCAGAAATGCATAGAGACTAGTTTCTGTCAAACACTATTTTGCCACATCTTACAAAATGATCTCAGCAATATGTTGCAATTAGAATTAGTTTTATTTTTAAGTGAAATTCCACTGCACCACAGTATCAACAATTATGAATTGCCTTGAATATGATGTACATATTACATATATGTTTAGTGAGGCATGCTCTCACTTTTATTTACTAAATGATCAGACTTATATAAAGAGACTTTAGCTTCATATCTAACAATTGCATCTTGGGCATCAATTCATTCTTCGTAAATCTTTTTTAAGTTAGTGTTCTCATTTGATTTTCACAGGAGTGCAGTCACATGAAAGTAGACAAAAGAAGAAGCAGAACAGAAAACTATAGTCTGCCTAAAATGTTGCTACATCTGACAACCTTTTTTCCCACTGAAAGCAGTTTAACAGTTAAAAACACATTCATCATCAAGAAAGACATGCCAGCTGTTTAATAAATCCAGTCATAATTTTCTTACCAGTAACCATTCATCAATAATATTCAGAGATTTGACATGGATTATAAAGTGTGTTATGACCTACAAACAATGGCTTATCACTACACAGCTCTTCAATGTGGCTTGTGTGTGTGCGTGTGAGCCTGTACCAAATACAATTAATAGGGGATATTCAACATATACAGAGAAAAGCACCACAAATGGTCATAGATTAGTTTGAGCCATGAGAGAGTGTCACTGAGATGTTTAACAAACTGAATGGCACACTCTTGAAGGTAGCCATAAACTATCCTGAGAATGTTTACCAACAAAGTTTCAGAACCGGCTTTAAATGATGACTCTAGGAACACACAGCAACCCCCTATGTATCACTCACTTAGGGATAGTGAGGATAAGATTAAAATAATTACTGCATGCACAGATGCATTCAAACAATCATTCGTCCCTTGCTCCTTATGTGAATGAAACAGGAAGAAACCCTAATATGTGGCACTATGGGACACACCCTCTTCCATGCACTTCTCAGTAGTCTGCAGAGTACATATGTAAGATGCAGATGCACATGCTGAGATGTTTTGGTTTTATTGTCAACATTACTTCACACAATATTCTTACTGCTTACTTCTGATTTATACAGAAATTAGCCCGAGAAGATAATTCCGTAAGATAACAAGGAGTGAAAATGAGCAAAACTCTTGTTTTTCAGATCAACGTATGGAGAGACTTCTAAGAGTAAAATATAATGGGTCGAGCAACTTTATTAGTTTAGCTTTTTGTTGGCTCTGTTTTAACTCTCAAGTTGTTAAGAAAGATGACCTGAGCTATTGATAGATTACAAAGGTAGTTTAAGGGAATGCCCATCAAGTTAGCACAAGTTTATTAATATTCTGCTAGAAACAAAAAACTTTAGAGGAAACCTCAGTTCACTAGTAGTGAGTTCTAATCACCAAAAATCAATTGGGATGCTTACAGTTTTGTAAGAAGACAGATACAAAAGATGGATACATTAATGTAATAAAGACAATGTACAGAGAACACAATTGAAGAATTAGAACACCACTGGGGAATTGGAACACCAATGGGGAACTCTGAATACTTCGAAATAAGACAAGGACTTAAACAAGGAAGTATTCTATCACCTGCGCTTTTTAATGTTGTTATGAAGGGAATGAATACGGCAGTTAAAGATATGGTAAAAGAAAAAGACAAAAAGATCATCTTTGCAGATGATATGGTAACATGGGGCAATAAAGAGGTAGATGTACAGTTACAACTTGATGCGTGGAAGGAAATACTGAAAAGGTATGGATTAAAAATTAATAAAGATAAGAGTGAAGTAATAGTATTTGGAAGAGACAGAGGGAGCAACGGAAATATTACTTTGAATGGAGAACCCATCAAAGTGATAGACAGTTTCACCTATTTACGGAGTGAAATATCTAGTGATGGAAGAATAACCAATGAAATTAATAGGAGGTTACAGAAGGGAGGCAATTTCTACCAAACAATAAAACACCTGGTTTGGAATAAGGAAATTTCAGAAAAAGCAAAACCCTTATACATAAGAGCTATTACTTCCCTATTGTCACCTATGAAGGAGAAACATTGGCAACGACAGAAAGGGAATGGAGCAGACTGCAAGCAGGGAAAATGAAATTTCTCAGAGCAGTTAAGGGTAAAACAAGAATGGACAGAGTAAGGAATGCAGATATTAGAAAGGACCTTAAACAAGAAAGTATGAGAGAAGAAATTGGGGGGGGGGGAGGGGGGGAATAAAGGATTAAGATGGTACGGGCATGTCAAAAGGATGCGGGGGCAGAGACTCCCCAAAATTATGGAAGAACTAAAGATGGAGGGAAAAAGACCTAGAGGGTGCCCAAGAATAATGGTGGGAAATGGGAGTGAGAATACCTGTGGAAACGAGAGGTGTGACCTGTCAGCAAGTGGAGGAAGAAAAGTGGTGGGAGGACCGAGCCAAATGGAGAGGACCCATCAGCACCCTGACCCGGCAGTAGCTGGAGTGGGATCCGGATATAGACAGACAGTTTTGTAAGTGGCGGCATGACAAAACATTCTGTACAACATTACTAAATGCCTTCTCTGAAAACTACCTGTAACAGACTGTTCATAAACCTACTTATGATGGAAATATAGTGGATCTAATGGCAATGGAAATATCCAACTTCTTTGAGGATGTCCACATTGAAAATGGCATCAGTAACCAGAGGCAATTGTAGCAACAATGATTACTGAAATACAAAGGACAACTAAAACAAACAGAACAATTTATATGGTCAGTAAACAAGATAAAGCAGGCAGCAGTGTCATGAGGAACTTCAATCGTTTAGCTCAAGACATTAGCATGTAGAGGAACTGTGTCAAGTTTAAAAGAATAG
This sequence comes from Schistocerca cancellata, assembly GCF_023864275.1. Classification (NCBI taxonomy): domain Eukaryota; kingdom Metazoa; phylum Arthropoda; class Insecta; order Orthoptera; family Acrididae; genus Schistocerca; species Schistocerca cancellata. The sequence continues at coordinate 294,040,169 of NC_064631.1, read as the reverse complement.
TTAACCATGCACAGGATAGGTCCACACACAGTAGAACAGTTCATGACTGGAAGACAGTCCATAGCATACAGATACTTTAAAGAAACTTCTAAAGAAACAGAGAATACTGCATAATAAGTGTAAAACAAAGCATAGTGCTATAGATAAGAGAGATGTGAATAAAATGGGTTTGTCTGCCAAGAGTGCAATACATGAAACCTTCAATAACTACCATAGTAGAATCTTATTGAAAGGCCTATCACAAATGTGTAATGGCTTTTAGTGTTCAGACACTTGTGGGTGGCACAGGAACTTGTAATGACGAGTATGAGTGGTATTGAGAAACAACTAAAACTGATAAAATTGAACAATGTGTAAGATTAGCTTGAACCTAAAATGAAGTACAAAAATGAGTTACAATAATCACAAATTTTGAGGAGGACTGCTGTTCAATAAAACAGATGCTGGCACAAAAGAAGCAAATGATGCTTTTATCTGTAATGAGGTACTGTCCAAAGAAACTGCATAAATATTCACTCAGATCTTGGTAAGATTTCAAACTGGTGCAAAGACTGATAACTTGCTTTAAATCTACATCTACATCCATACTCCGCAAGCCACCTGACGGTGTGTGGCAGAGGGTACTTTGAGTACCTCTATCGGTTCTCCCTTCTATTCCAGTCTCGTATTGTTCGTGGAAAGAAAGATTGTCGGTATGCCTCTGTGTGGGCTCTAATCTCTCTGATTTTATCCTCATGGTCTTTTCACGAGATATATGTAGGAGGGAGCAATATACTGCTTGACTCCTCGGTGAAGGTATGTTCTCGAAACTTCAACAAAAGCCCATACCGAGCTACTGAGCATCTCTCCTGCTAAGTCTTCCACTGGAGTTTATCTATCATCTCTGTAATGCTTTCGCGATTACTAAATGATCCTGTAACGAAGCGCGCTGCTCTCCATTGGATCTTCTCTATCTCTTCTATCAACCCTATCTGGTATGGATCCCACACTGGTGAGCAATATTCAAGCAGTGGGCGAACAAGTGTACTGTAACCTACTTCCTTTATTTTCGGATTGCATTTCCTTAGGATTCTTCCAATGAATCGCAGTCTGGCATCTGCTTTACCAACGATCAACTTTATACGATCATTCCATTTTAAATCACTCCTAATGCCTACTCCCAGATAATTTATGGAATCAACTGCTTCCAGTCACTGACCTGCTATATTGTACCTAAATGATACAGGATCTTTCTTTCTATGTATTCACACAACATTACACTTGTCTACATTGAGATTCAATTGCTATTCCCTGCACCATGCTTCAATTCGTTGCAGATCCTCCTGCATTTCAGTGCAGTTTTCCATTGTTAAAAACTCTTGATATACCACAGAATCATCCGCAAAAAGTCCCAGAGAACTTCTGACGTTATCCACAAGGTCATTTATGTATATTGTGAATAGCAACGGTCCTACGACACTCCCCTGCAGCACACCTTAAATCACTCTTACTGCGGAAGACTTCTCTCCTTTGAGAATGACATGCTGCGTTCTGTTATCTAGAACTCTTCAATCCAATCACACAATTGGTCTGATAGCCCATAAGCTCTTACTTTGTTCATTAAATGACTGTGGGGAACTGTATCGAACATCTTGCGGAAGTCAAGAAACATGGCACCTACCTGGGAACCCGTGTCTATGGCCCTCTGAGTCTTGTGGACGAACAGCGCGAGCTGGGTTTCGACGATCACCTTTTTCAAAACCCATGCTGATTCCTGCAGAGTAGATTTATAGTCTCCAGAAAAGTCTTTATACTCTAACATAATATGTGTGTTCCAAAATTCTACAACTGATCAACATTAGAGATATAGGTCTATAGTTCTGCACATCTGTTTGACGTCCCTTCTTAAAAACGAGGATGACCTGTTCCCTTTTCCAATCTTTTGGAACGCTACGCTCTTCTAGAGACCTATGGTACTCCACTGCTAGAAGGGGGGCAAGTTCCTTCACATACTCTGTGTAAAATCGAACTGTTATCCCATCAGGTCCAGCGGCCTTTCCTCTTTTGAGCTATTTTAATTGTTTCTCTACCCCTCTGTAGTCTATTTCAATATCTACCATTTTGTCATCTGTGCGACAATCTAGAGAGGGAACTACAGTGCAGTCTTCCTCTGTGAAACAGCTTTGGAAAAAGATATTTAGTATTTCGGCCTTTAGTCTGTCATCCCCTGTTTCAGTACCATTTTGGTCACAGAGTGTCTGGACATGTTTTGATCCACCTACTGCTTTGACATAAGACCAAAACTTCTTAGGATTTTCTGCCAAGTCAGTATATAGAACTTTACTTTCGAATTCACTGAACGCCTCTTGCATAGCCCTCCTCACATTACATTTTGCTTCGCGTAATTTTTGTTTGTCTGCAAGGCTTTGGCTATGTTTATGTTTCCTGTGAAGTTCCCTTTGCTTCCGCAGCAGTTTTCTAACTCTGTTGTTGTACCACGGTGGCTCTTTTCCATCTCTTCCAATCTTGCTTGGCACATACTCATCTAATGCATATTGTACGATGGTTTTGAACTTTGTCCACTGATCTCAACACTATCTGTACTTGAGACAAAACTTTTCTGTTGAGCCGTCAAGTACTCTGAAATCTGCTTCTTGTCACTTTTGCTAAGCAGAAAAATCTTCCTACCTTTTTTAATATTTCTATTTATGGCTGAAATCATTGATGCAGTAACCGCTTTATGATCGCTGATTCCCTGTTATGCGTTAACACGTTAACTGTTTCAAATAGTTCAGGTCTGTTTGTCATAAGGTCTAGTATGTTATCGCCACGAGTCGGTTCTCTCTTTAACTGCTCAAGGCAGTTTTCCAATAATGCACTTAAAAAGATTTCACTGGATTCTTTGTCCCTGCCACCCATTATAAACGTTTGAGTCTCCCAGTCTATATCCGGCAAATTAAAATCTCCACTCAGAACTATAACATGGTCGGGAAATCTACTCTAAATATCTTCGGAAATGTAAAATTGTGCTCTTCACAAAATGGGAAAGTGTAGTATCCTGTGAATATACTATCAAGGAAGTCATAGATGGAATGTGTCAACCCATACAAACACCTAGGTTTAACAATTTGTAGGGATATGAAATGTAATAATCACACAGGCTCAGTCATACGTAAATCAGATGGCAGCCTGTGGTTCACTGGTAGAATATTAGGGTGATGCAGTCAGTCTACAAAGTAGACTGCATGCAAAACACTCATGCAATACACTCTAGAATACTGTTGAAGTGTGAGGGACCCCTAGCAAATAGAACTAAAGGAGATATTGAATATATACACAAAGAAGGGCAGCAAATAAATATATATATATATAAAAGAAAGATGATGAGACTTACCAAGCAAAAGGCAGGTCGATAGACACACAAACAAACACAAACATACACACAAAATTCAAGCTTTCACAACCAACAGTTGCCTCATCAGGAAAGAGGGAAGGAGAGGGAAAGACGAAAGGATTTGGGTTTTGCACTACCGCATTGTGCAGGATGATCACAGCTCTTGTGGCCTTGCAGAGACAGATCTGTATGCGTTGGCTTGCGGTAAATGCTGTGTCCCAAGGTTCCATCTGCTTTCCTTCATCATCAAGAAAAGGTAAAGTACCATCTTTTTCCACTTCGATTGTGAAGTTTATATTTGGATGGAGCGAATTCAGATGCTGAAGAAACGTAAGTAGAGTATGAATTCCATGTGGCCACACCACAAATGTATCATACACATACCGCAGAAAACAAGAGGGTTTGAGAATGGCTGATGGTAGTGCTTTTTCTTCAAAGTCCTCCATAAAATAATTGGCCACCACAGGAGGAGGGCTCCCCATGGCGGCACCATCCACTTGTTCAAAATATTGGTCTTGAAATAAGAAGTATGTTGAAGTAAGCACGTGTTTGAATAATGCTACTATGTCCTCCTCAAAGTTGTTGCTAATGAGCTCCAAAGAGTCCAGCAAAATCACCTTTGTAAACAAAGACACAACATCGAAATTTACTAACAGATTCGATGATTGCACTCTAAGGGTTTTCAGGCAACCTATGAAATCTTCAGAGTTTCGAATGTGATGATCGCACTTACCTACGAGAGGTCCCAATAGTGATGTCAGGTATTTGGCAACAAAATAAGTAGGTGCTCCTGTGTTATTTACAATGGGATGGAGAGGCACCCCATTCTTATGGATCTTGGGTGGGCCTTAGAGTCTGGGAGGAACTGCAGCCTGTTGACGCAAACCCTTAGTGACTTTTGCTGGAATCAAGCTCTTCCTGATGAGTTTCATAGTTTTCCTCGGGATCTTACCCGTTGGATCAGTTTTTAATTTACTACATGCAAGATTGTTGAGCAGCTTGCTGTTATATTCTGTGCTTGAGAGAAGCATAGTAGCATTTCTTTTGTCAGCAGGTATGACGAGGATGTCTTGGTCTTCTCTCAATTCTTGTAGAGCATTTCTTTCAGCTGAGGTGATGTTAAAGTTGACGAAGCTTGAGTCAAGATGTGGCATGTGTCACGCCTAATCTCTTCGGCAGCATCCTTAGGAAGTTGCTAAACAGCCTGCTCTATTCCACTAATCACATCTCGGATGAGAATGGTCCCTGGTGTAGGTGCAAAATTCAGACCCTTCTCTAGCACCGAAACTACAGCGTCGTAGGAAGTCCTCCATGAGATTAAACATGGTATGTCTTCTTGGCAAGTCTTCTTGCGTACGGGTTTCAAGTCGATCATATTTACTCAACTGACAAACCTTAGCTTGTCGTTCAGTCCAGTCGGCCGATGCCCAAGTGGTGCTCTCTACCCAGTTCCAGGATACCGCTGAAAGGTTCGCTGAAATCTTCAGATGGAGTGATAGTAATCGTCTGGACACCAAGCACAATTCTTGACACATATAGCGCACCCTTTCTCTCACAAGTGCTGCACTCGCCCGTTGTTTAGTTCTGATGGCAATCGCAGAATTTATACAATGTTTAAATTTAGCAAACGTAGGGATGGTTTGCTTGTCGCCGCACCTCAGTAAGAATGCAAGGCTGCTTAAAAATCTACCTCTTTTGCGACGTAACTTGTCAAACTCACATATTTTCTTTGCCATCTCCTCCAGAGAAAAACTGTGGAACTCATCAGGAAAAGCTCGATTCCAGCGAAAGTCGCTAAGGGTTTGCGTCAACAGGCTGCAGTTTCCTAGACTCTAAGCCCTACCCAAGATCCATAAGAATGAGGTGCCTCTCCGTGTCATTGTAAGTGACATAGGAGTACCTACTTATTTTGTTGCCAAATACCTGACATCACTATTGGGACTTCTCGTAGGCAAGTGCGACCATCACATTAGAAACTCTGAAGATTTCATAGGTTGCCTGAAAACCCTTAGATTGCAATCATCGAATCTGTTAGTAAGTTTTGATGTTGTGTCTTTATTTACAAAGGTGCCTTTGCAGAACTCTCTGGAGCTCATTAGCAACAACTTTGAGGAGGACACAGTAGCACTATTCAAACATGTGCTTGCTTCAACATAGTTCTTATTTCAAGACCAATATTTTGAACAAGTGGACGGTGTCACCATGGGAAGCCCTCCTCCTGTGGTGGCCAATTATTTTATGGAGGACTTTGAAGAAAAAGCACTACCGTCAGCCACTCTCAAACCCCCTTATTTTCTGCAGTATGTGGATACGTTTCTTCAGCATCTGAATTTACTACATCCGAATATAAACTTCACAATAGAAGTGGAAAAATATGGTACTTTACCTTTTCTTGATGTCTTGGTATGAAGGAAAGCAGATGGAACCTTGGGACACAGCATTTACCACAAGCCAACGCATACAGATCTATATCTGCAAGGCCACAAGAGCTGTGATCATCCTGCACAATGCGGTAGTGCATTACGTATGTTAGTTCATAGACCACATGTGTATCTGATCCTGAGAGCCTGTCAAGTGAAATACAATATTTGAAGACAGTGTTCCGACAAAACGGTTATTCTGAGAGATGTAATGCATTCAGGCCCAGGCAAGTTCAATCTACGGAACAAAATGAAGATATGAAGACACCCACCACTTTGGCCTTTTTGCTGGATTTTGGTGCCATGTCGTCAAGAATCAGAAGATACGGAATTAAGTGCGTTTTTCAACCATCTGCAAAACTGTGAAATCTGTTGGGTTCAGTTAAGGATGACCTGGGACTGAGGAAATGTGTTGTGTACAAGATTCCTTGTCAGTGTAGGGCAGCGTATATAGGCCGCCACACAGTACAAGAACACTGCGCTGAACATCAGTGTCATACACGCCTTTGTCAACCGGAAAAGTCTGCAATTGTGGAACACTGCCCGAATGCAGGACATCATATGATTTATGAAAAGATGAAAGTTTTATCCCCGGCATCATCTTTCTGGGACTCCGTCATTAAGGAAGCAATACATATCCGTACAGCCAATAATCTCATCAACAAGGATATGGGATTTCAACTGAGCACAGCCTGGAACCCTGCATTGGCTGCTATTAAATCACGACGAGAAAATCCAGATTCTTCGATAACAGGTCCGTCATAACACTGGCCTAGTACAGCCGTTGGTGAGTAACGTCTGGCCGCACTTGACAAATGCAGCATACAGCGCACATGCGGGAGAGCCGCTCTGTGATTTTAGGCACAGGGAGTTTGAATATGGCAAATCACTGGGTATGTGTGATGTTCGCGGCTGCGCATTCTTCGCACATGTGTTCTAAAAACGGGACATCAGTGTGTGGATACCGTCAGTCGTACCTAGCCACGAGCAAGGTTGAACCACCTGAAGATGTCAGACAGTTGCTCTGAGGAAATATTGTGGAATTTGCACAATGTGATCCGGCGGCAAACCCATGAAGACTATTTATTACCACACAATGTTCAAAATTGGCACACTGCACACATAAACAGACATCTCTAGGTGGGTGTGGAACAACCCACTTAGGTTGTAGTGCATACAATTTTGATCTTCCAATATGTCAAGTTGTATAGTTGCTCTTACAAAATTGCAAAAGTTTCTATAATACAGTGAGTCCTGTACCTCTTCACTTTCACAACTATTTGACCTTCAACTGTTACAGTTATAGTGTCTTTCTTGTTGGCACTCTGGTGAGAACAGTCCCATTTATCTTCCAGATAAAATGACTGCAGTATTTGAACTTTAGTTGCTTCTACAAGATGACCATAATATGGATCTGGTCTTCCAAAGACTCCTTTTACAGACCTCACATTTCTTGATTTGTCCACCATGTACTTTGATACTGATGGAACACGGTTCAAAATTGTTTTCTTTGAAAATATCTGGGATAATAGTAAAAACTTGCACTTTTTCACTGTAGGATGCGCAATATTCAACAGCTGAACTGATATTTGTGAAACATTCCTGGCAAGAGGGGCGAGAGCGCTTTGGTTGATTTTTTTCTGAAGATGGAATTTCTCCTTTGAAGAGTGTGGTCAGTTTTACTGTAGTGTACTCATCCATAGCTATAGTAATTTCTCTGCATTTTTCTTGACACATATAGCTTATGACTCGACTTCACTGACCACAGTTTCTTAACAGGGCTAACATCTACCTCTGTAGTTGACTGACTGAGGGTATTTAATTCTTCCTGTATTGATGCAAAATCTGCATCATCTGCACCATGGGAGGTTTCACCTTGTTCAGATACTATAATTGTTGTTATTCTGTGAAAACATTTAGAATACAAAAAGTTGTCACTGGAAACTTATATATCACTCTCTTATGAATATGCAAATAGTCAGCACACTTGACTCTCCTGTGGCCCCAATCAGAAGACATTTCAAACAATCCTTTTCACAACACACACTGCAACTGTGTCAACTGGCAAATTCCTCACAAAAACACAGAACTCACTGGATGGTCTCAGATTAGAAGCTTCTTCAGTAAACAAATTAGCACTGAACAACTACAATACAGAAACCTGCAATGAACAACTGCAACAAAGAAACTACAACAAAATGTAAGAAATACCTGCAACAATGAAAGTGAAAATAAATAAATGCAACAAAGACAATAGAAATAAACACTGAAACAAAGAAATGAGTGAGAAAACTTCAGTGAAGACATACATTACCTTTTAGAGTTAAAAAAATGATTTTTTAAAAATAAACCCTACCCATCTTAAACATGGAAGCTCTCCTTTACATAGAATGTAGTACTATATGGTACTAATCAATAGAAAAAAATGTAACTTTTCTGGATGGGCATTTAAAAAAAACTGTAAATTATTAAAAAAATTCAAAAGATGACAGTAAAAGAACTTTGACAGATATTTCCAAATGGAGGATACCATTGTAATCATAAAGCAATTTCTTTCAAATTAAAAAAACCTCATAAAATATAAAGAACTGTTACAGAGATACAGCATTTTAAAAATCTTTCTGAAATTCACATCTTCAAAACAGTGTTATCTTTGGACGCCTGTATCTTGGGACAGACCTCTTCTCTCTTTTTTTTTCTTTTTTTTTTTTTTTTTTGAGAAAAAAAATACGTTTCTTAATTACTCCTGATTTTTAACGTATGCCAAATAGCATCCGAGACTATGAAGGTAACCTCCCTGCCTGAAGTGATACAGATTATGCCCCTTAATCACACAGTTTACATATATTGACAAAAACAATCTATGTTTGAAACTATAGTGGCGGCAGCAGAAAACACGTATAAAATATATGGAACTGCTCAAACTTCTGGACCCAGTGACTCCTCCTCCTGAGAGAAGGGTTGAAGAGATAGGAAGAGGGATGGAGGAAAATGACTGGAAAGTTTTAGGGAATTGGTAGAGTTATGGAAAAGTCACCCAGAACCCTGCGTCAGGGGAGACCCATTGAACAGTGTGAGAAGGAAAGAGTAACTGCTTGATGCCTGCAGATCAATTGTGCTGTTCTCATGATATTATGACCTCAATTACACCTACATTTTGCCCACAGCAACAGTTTTAAGAAGCCATCATACAAACAGATTTATACAAATACACTCCTGGAAATTGAAATAAGAACACCGTGAATTCATTGTCCCAGGAAGGGGAAACTTTATTGACACATTCCTGGGGTCAGATACATCACATGATCACACTGACAGAACCACAGGCACATAGACACAGGCAACAGAGCATGCACAATGTCGGCACTAGTAGTGTATATCCACCTTTCGCAGCAATGCAGGCTGCTATTCTCCCATGGAGACGATCGTAGAGATGCTGGATGTAGTCCTGTGGAACGGCTTGCCATGCCATTTCCACCTGGCGCCTCAGTTGGACCAGCGTTCGTGCTGGACGTGCAGACCGCGTGAGACGACGCTTCATCCAGTCCCAAACATGCTCAATGGGGGACAGATCCGGAGATCTTGCTGGCCAGGGTAGTTGACTTACACCTTCTAGAGCACGTTGGGTGGCACGGGATACATGCGGACGTGCATTGTCCTGTTGGAACAGCAAGTTCCCTTGCCGGTCTAGGAATGGTAGAACAATGGGTTCGATGACGGTTTGGATGTACCGTGCACTATTCAGTGTCCCCTCAACGATCACCAGTGGTGTACGGCCAGTGTAGGAGATCGCTCCCCACACCATGATGCCGGGTGTTGGCCCTGTGTGCCTCGGTCGTATGCAGTCCTGATTGTGGCGCTCACCTGCACGGCGCCAAACACGCATACGACCATCATTGGCACCAAGGCAGAAGCGACTCTCATTGCTGAAGACGACACGTCTCCATTCGTCCCTCCATTCACGCCTATCGCGACACCACTGGAGGCGGGCTGCACGATGTTGGGGCGTGAGCGGAAGACGGCCTAACGGTGTGCGGGACCGTAGCCCAGCTTCATGGAGACGGTTGCGAATGGTCCTCGCCGATACCCCAGGAGCAACAGTGTCCCTAATTTGCTGGGAAGTGGCGGTGCAGTCCCCTACGGCACTGCGTAGGAGCCTACGGTCTTGGCGTGCATCCGTGCGTCGCTGCGGTCCGGTCCCAGGTCGACGGGCACGTGCACCTTCCGCCGACCACTGGCGACAACATCGATGTACTGTGGAGACCTCACGCCCCAAGTGTTGAGCAATTCGGCGGTACGTCCACCCGGCCTCCCGCATGCCCACTATACGCCCTCGCTCAAAGTCCGTCAACTGCACATACGGTTCACGTCCACGCTGTCGCGGCATGCTACCAGTGTTAAAGACTGCGATGGAGCTCCGTATGCCACGGCAAACTGGCTGACACTGACGGCGGCAGTGCACAAATGCTGCACAGCTAGCGCTATTCGACGGCCAACACCGCGGTTCCTGGTGTGTCCGCTGTGCCGTGCGTGTGATCATTGCTTGTACAGCCCTCTCGCAGTGTCCGGAGCAAGTATGGTGGGTCTGACACACCGGTGTAAATGTGTTCTTTTTTCCATTTCCAGGAGTGTAGTATCACTGCAGTAAACTTGACAATATGGCATATGGTGTGTATTTGAGACCAAAATATGTTGTGTGTAGTCTAACTTAACCTCAAAGAAGTGGCAGAGTCATGATTGACAGAAGTATAATAAATACTTATCTCAAAAATTTTTTGTGCAAAGTCAGGTTAGATAAATCAGGTAGTAAGAAATGGCAAAAGCCATTTAACTTTTACTTTACACAAGACATGAAGGAAACATGTATTTACTTATTTCATCCAAGGATCATCTCGCAATGATATAGGAGCTGGCACAGTAATACAACAAAAATCAACAGCTCAAAATATGGATATCCACAGATTACTTAAGTATGTTCTATAAGAAAATGACATGTGTTCAGCTGTGATCTTTATGAATGAACGACACCAAATTTGCTGAAGTGATCTAGGAAAACCCAAATCATGATGGCCAGACACTGTGAAGCCCATCCTCCCAAATATGAGCTCAGTGCCTTAACAGCTGCACTGCCTCATTTGGCTGGTCACTATTGTACAATGTTCTTTGGTTTACACAAATATCTTCTGTCTGTATACACACTGAACCAGCTAATAAAGCATTATAAACAGTTGGTGCTAAAGTAAAAAAAATGGCACTTCAAATTTTCGCGTAAAATGTTTTAATCCTTCAGATACATTAATTTGAGTGAATAGTAAGGAAGTGCACTAATATCCACTTGCATTTCAAGTTATACTCTATGTCATCCAGCAATTATCAATGTATTCTATAAACAGTTTCTGCAGGAAAGGAAGAATTATTAATTATGGTTCAACATCTGAGGTCTTTAGAGGTTGAATACAATCTTACATGGGGCAAGGATAGGAATGGAAATCAGACATGATCTTTTTAATAGCAACTGACTTAATCAGTCTGCAGAAATTAAAATGGGGCATTTGGATGGGGATTTTAATACCATTCCCCCTGAAATGTCTGCCCTGTGTTGAGCACCATTTAGTTTGCTTCATGGCTTGGTGTTGAGGGCTGACTGGGCACAATAAAGAAATACTGCAGTCACACATCTCTGTTTGGCAGGTATAGTTTAAGTCTTCCAGTGTTGTTCCGGTTATCACAGGTGAATTACAGGTCCTCAAAGTTGAACACTCTAATCGAAACTCATTTAATGGATCCTTTCTGACAATATCAAAAGGCAACTTTTCGTCTATTGTTAAGTGAACTGGATAATCATAAAGTGTGCCTTCTAGCATACCTAAAAACTTACACTGCAGTATGGGTTCTGCAACTAACATCTGAAATATATACTATTTACAGATGTTCTCAATACTTGTAGCCGTTCCGCATAACTTCCCCAGATTTTCTTTTTCCAATTATGCTTGATATTGCATATCTCTGGACTCTAACGTATGGTACTGTAACCAGTGTCATTTACAGCCTTAAATTGTACACATTACTACCTTTCACAATCCTCGCGCGTCTTGTGCACGAAATATTATCAAATCTAGATATTTTCAACCGAGCTACACCATAACTACGGCGCTTCACTCAGATAAACAGAGACGGAGTTTGCAATTGATCATTACAAGTGCGAGAAACGTATGTCCAAAAGGCCGCATACCGGTTATAATTCAGCACAAATCCATATGTTATGCAACAGCATCACGTAACAACAACGACGCTACAGATCAACAGTATGATTAATCTTCATGAAAGAACATACCTTGCTATTACGTTGATTTTATCCTGGAGCTCCTTTTCAATTTCTTCAGAATTTTCACCAATAAACCTTTCCAGTCCTACGAAAGCATGTTGCGTTTCTTGCACTAGCTTATATGTCTGGTGATACAAACTTTCCATGATATTCACTCACGTCTTCAGCAAATCTCCGAAATAATGACATACACGGTGCATTACACCACTGCCCTTATTGCCTCATTTACTGCCAATCTCCCTCTACCACGACTCAACATGACACTTAACAACATTTACATTCTAACATTCTAGTCCCTTGTTTACCAATTATAAAGATATTCCAGTAAGGTTCCTCAGATAATTTACTGCTAAACCGTTGAAATAAAGCGAAACTTTGCTGAGGTGTATCTTCACAATTTCTAATGTTAGTGTTAATGGCTTTGGAATTTTGTGACAACAGAGAAGAATGAGTGACGGTGATTTGTATTATGGAACGTCATTAGGGTTGGACTCAGTAAAAACTATTGCAGAGAGTATAGGAATAGGCAATCTTCCGGACGATGCAGCGAAGGAATTAGCAGACGATGTTTCTTACAGGTTAAAACTAGTTATCCAAGTAAGTGAGGTTATGTTCTTGGCTTTATCTATTCATAAACCAAAAAAATGTTACTGCTAAACTGCGCTGCGCAGTTTTAAATTTAAATTTCATTGGGAGAGACCAGTACCTACCATTAATTGAAGAACTATTGCAAAAATTGGGTTATTTGACGTTGTGTTATTATTACTAACAACCAATAATTATGAACAGCCTACGTTTCTTGTGCAACACCAGTGATTGCAAAATCCTTGTGATGTATACTGTTAATATTGGCGTTTGTTCACTATAATTTAGAACCTTATTGCGGGTCACAGACGTCTCAAAGACATATTCATTGTGTCCACTTGTTTGCATCACATTTTCTTCAAGCACACTGCATTTCAGTTTAATGCCTCTTGCAGCTTTAAGCATGTTGGAAGAAACCAAGACTTGGCGAGAGCAGAAACCAATTTATGAAATACGGTTCACCGTTCCTTTCCGAGTGGGGTGTAGCACGCCCATTCTTGCATTATTGTTACCAATATAGCGTTACCAAGCACCTGCCAAGGTCATTGCCAGGTTTTTAATGTACTTGATCATTTACTGTAGCATTTCAAGTTCATTATTTTATAGCAGTTAAGTTAAAACTAAGAGTATCATTAAACCAGAAATCCTAGAAAGCGCTGTCTGAGGTATGAAGTTAAAAGTAAGAGTCTCATTCAATCAAAACGCTGCCAGAGAAATTTTTGTGTGTCATATTTGCCTCAACATTATTCATTTCTTCCTTCATGTGCTGTGATATTTTTGTTTGCTCCTCCCAAATATCCCATTTATTCAGGAATTTAATACTCAATTTCGTTTGAAGTGTTTTAATTAAAAAGCATGAAGACAGAAATATGGCCACAATTCTGAACTGTAAATGTGCATGATTTTGATAGAACATTATTATATTCTACTAGATTAAATGGGTTTAGTGAACAGCCTGAGCCATCAGTAACTGTGGCTGTAAATACATCATCAGTATTGCCTGTCGTGTTTTTAGTTCTTCCAATTATAGACATCAATGATATGATTTGGGTATAGCATGTCATTTATTTCCTGTGTGTTGCGGTTTGGATAGTATTGTTCACCAGAGCCTTTAAGTTTAATGGAGATGCCTATACATTGAGGGATTTTGTTGTGGAAATACAGAAGCGTCCGATGCCACCCGTCTGCTTTGACCCATGACGTCACAAATATGGCGGAAACGACAATACACCACGACGCCAATATGGCGCCTATGACGTCATTACGTAAACATGACAACAAACACGAAAATACATCGAAAAACACACACATTCCACAAAAAAACGAATGACACTAAAGGGACAAGCGTGGGAAATTGGGTGTGAGACACACACCACCATTCAAAACCACACAAAACGACGAAAAAAACCGACGACACAGAACTCTCCTAATTCCACTAAACACAATATCCTCTACCTCAACAGCAAGTCCCGATACTGGACCACCCACAGCCCCAACAACAAATTGGAATTGAACACTTCCCTTGACCTATGTAGCAAAACAACAACTCCCGACACCAGAACACCCACAACGTCAAATTAGAATTAGACACTTCCCTTGACCTATGTGGCTCAACAACAACTCCTGATACCGGAACACACACAACCACAAATTGGAATCGAACACTTACCTTGACCTATATAGCTCAGCAGCAACTCCCGATTCCGGAACAGCCAAACCACAAATTGGAATCGAACACTTCCCTTGACCTATATAACTCAACAGCAAGTCCCGACACCAGAACACCCACAGCCACAACCACACATTGTAATGGAACACCGCCCTCAACCCCACCCCACAACAAATACACTAAGAGCAAGAAAAATAAAAACTTACCACAACAAAGTTCCGGCGCCACAACCTAGGTCGGCCACTACAATCACACACAGGCGCGCGCGCGCACACACACACACACACACACACACACACACACACACACACACACACACACACACACACACACACGAGCCACAAACCAATGAAAAAATATACAGCCAGAAGAGAGGCCCAACCCACCCACACCGCAACCCAACCTCCCTCCCCTCACCCCAAAATAAAATACCTGTAAACAAAAACCAGACGCAAAATAAAAAAAAAAAAGCTCAACAAAAACTGCAACAAAATAGATCCTCCACAACTAAATCACAAACCAACACACTCTCCCCCCCCCCCCCCCACAAACAGTACCAAAAGCTAACGCCCCCCCCCCCCGAGCTGCAGTCACCCACCCACCCAAACAACCCTAACTAACCACCTTCGGCCCCGAAAAAAACAATAGCCCTTAGGGATGCTCTTCTGCCAACAGTACTCATCTAAATGAGACTGAAGGTTGGAAGAGCGTCTCTTCCCCCTCCCAATAACTGACTTAACGGCCCCCCACATCCCCTCTATGGTATTTGTACAAGCCCCCATCTCATAATTTTTAAACTCTAAACTATGGTTAACAACTAAATGATTGTACCCCCTCTCATTCAATCCCCTATAAGAAGAAAAAGCATCGGAAACTACAGTGGAACCTGGTTCTATAAACTCCTCAATGAACCCCACTAATTCCACCTTACACCGCCCCTCCACAACCCTAAAAACACATCCCCCCCCCCCCAAGTACAACAACCCCCCACACCCAGAGATCAACCACAGACTTACCCCTCCCATACTTCCTTTTTGCAAATTGCGACTCGTCCATCTCCACCAAAACCCCAGGCCCACCCAACTTACTCCTGTACTTAATAAACTCTGAACATATTTCACGGCAATACGAAAACCAGTCAAGCACACTCCTCTCACTCACGCCAGTCTCATGCGTGTAAAAACTTTGAGAGGTTCTATAACAAAAGTAATATGTCAACAACACAATCTTGTGCATGCCCAACCTAGACTTCTCGAACCAGGAACCGCGACGTATGGAGCGCCATAGGTTATCCCTGTGGCACTGCCACATATAACCGCCCCTGGTCCTAGACACCGGAACTTTTGCCAATGTTTTTTCCTTTAGACAGACAGTGCACTTAACCACCTCCGCAATCAACCCAAAAAGCTGTAGAAATTTGATCAGCTCCCAACTGAGTCGCGCCCATCATAGCATGGAGTCACACACTATTTATTTTATCGGTCATATCCATACCTAACAAGAGCAACAACAAATTAATTTACTCACATTAACACACTACCTACAGTGAACAGCGCAACAATTACTTTCACACAAAACCACTAAATCGCTAACTCACTGAAACCAGTTCCACTCGAAACACAGCCAAAACGAGAACCAGCCACTAGAATCAGTAACAACAAACTGAACCAAATACACCACACAACATGAAACCCCTAAACACACCACCAGAGGGCACCACGAACCACAACACGATGACACCTACAAAGACGCCACACTCACAAACCAAACTCCATGCCATCATGATGACGTCACACACCACAACAGCCTTACATCACGGGTCAAAGCCGACGGATGGGATCAGACGCTTAAACTTTTTGAGTTTCCTGTGAAAGACTGGAGTGTACATTACCTGATGTCTTGGTTACATTGGAAGGTGATTGGCTGTTAATTATCGAATCCAGTGAAGTTAAATGAAATTTGTGATGACAGACTAATCTGAAGCATAACCAAGACTTAGTTTATGTTGGAAGGTGACAGTTTGGTTGTGAGTTGGCAAAAAGCCAAAGCCTGTGTCATGATAATATTTTTTTTTTGTGTGTATGTTGGGCATCCCATAGTTGTATATACTTCCATGATTAAAACCCTGTTTTTCCAGTGTGATCTGATAATTTCAAGTTTTTAATATCTTTGAAACATTAATAACACCACCATTCTTGACCCAGAACACTCTATTCCATTGGAGGTTGCAGTACTGTGTCAGATTTTATTTTGCTAGTGTTTTCGTGTTAGTGATGTCAACCATTTGTTGTTTCTTAAGGCCATGATCACCATCATTTTGATGAGATCATTAGTCTGTGGAGAGGTATCTCATTGTTAACTATCGTGATTTAATTGCCACTAATTTATAGCCAAGAAAATTTGCTAAAATAACTCACATTTGAGGCAGGCAACATTTCTCATCAAGTGAAGGGTGTTGGAAGATCTTTGAAAGAGTATAATTTAATTGGTATATTTGTAATGACACCTTTTTGTCGTATAGTCTTCATTTTGTATGATAGTTACTGTTAATTTGTCATGTGTCATGTTGATTTGAAATGAAATGTAAAGTTGCAAATCAGTTGGGCTTAACTGATTCATAGATCATGTGGATTAAGCACAAATCAAACACTATACAACAGCATACACCATAGATCTCATCCTGAAATCGAGTTTCAGGTGTGGCAGGACATGTGTGAACAGTGAGAAGTAACTGTCACTAATTATACAGATTATTAGTAACTATTGTAAATGATAATTGTTTTTACTCCATTTTAATTAAAACATAAAAGTTACTTACATTATTTTTCTAAATAAATAATAGAACAAGGTGAGGGGAGGAACCAAGCCCTACCCAGCATACAAACTGGTGCACAAGGAAGAGCAATGCAGAGGGAGTTCCTCTCTTGGTTCTGTCACTTTCCATGTTGTACGTTATGTGGCCAGGCATAAAACAGTACTGACCCAAAGTCCCGTGACTTCTGCTTATTGAAAACTAGGGACTTTAGTGCTCAACAAAAGATTTAAGGGTATCTTGTTGGTAATAATGTTATTAGGCTGCTATTGATGGCTTACTGCCTACTTACTATTTATGTGATTAGAAAGACTAATGATTGTCTTTATACTACAAAAGTGGTGGAATATTTACTCTGTTGTAAGCATTGTCACATAACATATTGTTAAAGTTATTTCCAGTCCCTGAATCAAGATAGTTAAATAGTTGGTAATTTGTACAAAAAGGGAATAATAATGTATGCTTCCAATTTATTTCTGAATTTCTACATGATCTTAATTACCTAAATCTTTTGCTTGCTGTTTGAATGTTAAAGCATCATTACCATCTACTCGAGACTGTGATAGTGTAAATCACACTTAAGAGAAATTTTTTTTATAATTAGAAAGTAAAAAAAAAAAATATTTTATTTGGTCTTTGCATGTTTACAGCTTAGCCAGATACGCAACCTGCGTCTGAGTGTGAAAATTGCAAAGCCTTTGAAGAGACCTCTGTAATATTTAGTTCCTATCTACTTTCCACAATATTCTTATCACTCACATGTGCACACTTCATGCTTACACCTAAAAATAATTCCAGAGGACAACAGAAGTTTCTGTGTCTGAAGTAAATACAATAGCATTTTAAACTACATTTCATTGTAGTGAGAATGAGTCAACCCCAACTGAATATTTTCCTCATCTTGTCAGTGTGTTAATTCCTTATTGCATGTTCATCAGAACACACAGTGAAGACATGATGCTTCATTTACATTTACATCTGTAGTCAGCATATCACCTTACAATCTGTAGCGGAGGTTACTTCTAGTTCTACTCTCATGTTTCCCTTTTCTGTTGGGTTTATGAAAGGTGTGTTGCATGAATGGTTGTTAGTAAACCTACGTATGAGCTCCGATTTCCTCGGCTTCGTCATTATGCGAGATGTGTGAGAGGAATTGATATGCTGCCAAACATGTTTTAGAACACAGGTGCCTGGAATTTCAACCTCTCCATGATGTACAGTACCTCTATTACATCATCTGCCACAAGACTTTTTTGAGGATCTCTGTAATGCTCTCACACTTAAAGTAATTTATTGTGACAAAATGTGTCACTCTTCATTGGAGTGTTTCTATCTCTTCCATTAAACTAACCTAGTAGTGGTACCAGACTGATAAGCAGAATTCAGGAATTGGCCCAAGAAGTGTTTTGTAAGTCAGTTCTTCCATGGTTAAATATCATTTCTTTAAGATTCTTCCAATGAATTTCAGATTTCCTACTGTCTTTCCTATAATTTTTTCTCTGTGGTCATTTCATGTTAGGTCACTCTAGATGGATACTGCCGGGTATTTTACGGTAATTACTGGTTTTGGTGATTTATCACCTTAGTGTAATTGAGCAGTGATGGATCTCTCTGCTATTTATATACAATACACTGCAATTATTTACATTCAGGGTCAACTGCTAGCACCTGCACCAATTGACAATCCTCTACAGGTCTTCCTGCATTTCACTGTAGTCTTCTGCCGTTGTAGCCTTCCTATAGTCAACAGCAGCACCTGCAGACAGACTCACATTGTCTACTAGGTCAGTGCAAACGATATGCTATAACACTGCCTTGGGACACTCCTGATATTACCTTTACCTTTGTCAGTTTTGTACCCTTTCAGACAGTGTATCTTGTTCCCAACAACCATCATAAAAGAGCCCACAGTACAAACTAGGGAGGGCAAAGAAAGCCATATTATTGGAAAACAAGAAACATGAGAGGAGTCAGGATTCTGGAGTTCTATGACACATTTCAAACAGTTTTAGCAAATGTCCTCTTCTGTAAATACAAGAGGAAAATTTATACTGGTGAAACACCAGGTCACACAGGATGGTATAACAGGATGGCATCACAGTTAGATGTATGAACGTAATACAAAAATTTAAAATATATCCTTCATGTGCAGATGGTTTTGCATTATAGTGGAACATCACTTTCCTGTAGTGTTTGAAACATGATGCAACTAAACAATTTTTAACTATGTTGCAGCTGAATATCATATTTAATGGCAGGGAAAAAATTGTTACCAGTTGGAGCTTGAAGATAAATATTCTGTGTTAATAATTTTCAACTTATTCACTACTTTATCATTAAGTAGTGTGATATAATTGCAAATATATGTGGTACTGAGCAAAGAATGTTATGTTACACCACACCACTAAAATCTTGAAAATTGTCTTTTTAGTCACTTATTTTTAAAACTTTTGTTTTGTAGCACAGTATTTCTGGTGTGCGTGCGTGCGTGCGCGCGCGCGTGCGCGTGTGTGCGCGCATGCATGCAGTTACACACACACACACATACACACACAAAGCATTAAAGTGAAACCGGGTGATCTTTTTATGTATATACTTGAAGGGGAAAAAAGTATTGATTGTGACCTACAGCTTGCAATGAATTAGTAGTTGGGGCACTGCATACCGATTCTGATATTCAAATAATTTTGATTCTGAATTTCATACGCTTGTTGGATTTGGAAAGTATCAACTCTCGGCACCTTAATAAATACAAAGGGCTCATAACATTGCATATGTTGGAGTGGAATAGTAACAAGCTGATGGGGTCTCAGTTGCTGCTGTGTCTTCGAAGTTGCACTGGTTGTCGAGAGGATTCTCTGAAAGCTGAGGTTTTGCACCATTTTAGAGTCTCTGACTTCCTCAGGTTAAATAAGGAGAGAGGAAATTTCAAATAGCTGGCCTATGTGTTCTTGGGGAAGCATTGGTTCCTCAGATTTCATGCAAAGAGCCATCTCTTCTGTTTTTTGTTGGCCCAGTACTTTTTCATTTTTTTCAGATCATGCCCTTCTCTCATCTTCCGAAATCACCCTTCCCATTTTCTATTTGTTAATTTTTATTAGTAGTGTGATATGTTTGTCCTGCAGTATCTTGAGCGCTTCTTTCTTGCCTTTCAAGTCCTCCATCATAATATATAATTTCATCATGTCCACCTTGATCTCTACAGTCCATCTAATGCTGCTCTTCCTATTCCATAACTTTTCAGTCACTCTCCTGCTAATTCTGTTTTCTGCTGTCCTCGTCAAATGTCCTAGGAAAGAGATCAGTTTCTTTTTCATTGTACTTGCCACTGGTTCTATTTCTTTATAAACTGTTTCATTTTAAGCTATTTTCCAAATGCCCATCTTTTTTTTTGGTGTTTTCTATTTACTCATGTTCTGACTATCCTCCGTTCTATTTTCAGTAACCTGTCTGTTTCTACAGTGTTGGTAGTTTTAAATATAGTTTCACTTGTGTATGTTATGTGTGGCTGTGTGACTTTTGTAGTGTTTCAGTTTTGTGGCTATTGAGAGGCATTTTTTGTTATATGTGTTCTTGGTAACATGATATGTTTTAATCAGTTTCTTTATTTTGCTCTGCCTTGTGTGTTAGTATTCCTTCCAAATATTTAAACTTTTCAACAATTTTGTTTTTATGTCGTGTTCTCCGATTCTAATTTTGTTTGCCAGTGGCGGTTCTGTTAGCATTATTTCTGTTTCTTCAAAAGGTATTTTAAAGCCAACCCTCTGGGCTATTTTCTGTATTGATTGTATTTGTTGTTTGGTTTCTTGAATGCTGTTGGCGAGAAGAGCGAGATCATCAGTAAATCTTAAGAAAGTATGCCTCATATAAATTAGTCAAAAATGACAAATATCAGAAAAACACCAAAAATGCAATAATAACAGATAATCTTGAGAAAATAATACCATTTAAAAAAAAAAAAATATATGAAGTATCTGCCCCAGTAAATCACGTGCATGATGGACTGTGGAATGTGATGAAATTCATGATGAAAGACATCAAGCTTGGACAAAATTTCAAACTCGCAAAACAGAAGAAGATGCAACTGACCTCAAAAACATCAGAAAAATTCTTTGAAATTATCAGAAAGACAAAGTGGTAATACCAAAAGGATCTACTGAGTTCCATTTAAAGAAAACTACTACAAAACAAATTTCTGAGATTATTTCAAAACCTTTGATAAACAATTATACAATTAACAAACCTCCCATACTATTGCTGAGAAATAAAGATGGAAAATAGCCCATAATAACAAGGAAGATACATAAATCCTGGCAGAGGCATTCAGTAAGGTCTTGAACTGTAATGAACCTGCAAAGCTTTTAACAATAGACCCAAGCACCCCTGTAAAAACCAAATCAGAAAATGTAAACCCACCTATAGTGCAATAAATAGAAATTTCACTCAAAGAAATGAGAAATTCCAAAGCATGTGGTGAAAATAGTGTTTGTGGAAATGTGGAAGTATGTTGGTAAAACAAATTCTACAAAAAAATTGGTCAACAGAAAAATTCTCAGAAGAATGTACCACAACTATCATTAACCCACTTTTTTTATGAAAAAAGGAGACAAAAGTGATCCAGACAGCTATAGAGGAATGTCATGCTTGGACTGCACCTGTAAATTTTTTTCCAGGATTTTACACAATAGAATCAAAGAACAAGAAACTGAGGGAATACCAGGGAGACTTTAGATCTTGGGGAAGCTGTGTCGAACAAATGATTACTTTGAAATTAATCATGGTTTATTACCACAAACAAAACAAGCCTCTCTCAATTATGTTTATAGATTTTAAGAAAGCATATGATTCTATCCATAGATCCTCTCTGTTAAAAATTTTGAGATATTTCGAACTCCACCCAAAATTAATTAAACTGATAGAACTTATCTAACAAATACAAATTCGTAAATTAAGTTCAGAGGGGAGCTTTCTGAATCATTCTTGGTGAAAACTGGTTTAAGGCAGGGAGACAGCCTGTCATCACTTCTTTTTAATTGTGTCCTTCAATGCATAATGAGGGAATTTGAACAAGGACAATACAAAGAACTTTAAGGTTGGAACACAAAAAGATGAATTATTTAGGATTTGCAATGGAAACTCCAGGTAGGAATATCAAAAAGGCTCTAGCCTGAGTTGCCCGAGTTGACTATCCTCTGTGTCAGATGTGCTGTCTTATGTGAATGAACACCACGTTGTTAATTTATGTCTCAAGAATGCATCCTATCTGTACTGTATATGAATAGAAGCAGTGCACCAGCAGGGAGCTTTGATGCACTCATCAGGTAACTGCATCCACTGGTCAGCTGTACTCTGGCCAAATTATTGCCCGCTCAGTTTCCTCCGGCTGACCTGCAATTTTATTGGTGCCTCCTGAGAGTATGTTCTAATTGGAAACATTGACTTACTTGTCATTTAACTGGATTGATGGTAGGCTGTAATGTGAACTTCTGAGGGGCACATAGTGACAAGGCTGGGAATCAAAAAATGAACTGTGACTAATTTTCTATAATGTACATGTGACATCATTGCAAAATGCCCTCCTTGGACCATAAGTACTTTATACCTTCTTTCGCCATCTCATCAGTGTGTGTCACTTTCCACAGATAACCAACATAGACTTTACAAACTGCTTAGCCTCCTATCAATTCTTGTTATTGATAAACTTTAACTTAAATTTTAAGCTCCAGGGAAACCCTTAGTCATCCTCGAGTTTGTACAGAATCATTCCTTTTCAGTCATACCTGTCACATTTTCTCACAGCATTTATTAAACCATGGAATTTTCGTAATATATGGCTAATGTTGTGTACTGTCGTTAGTACTCAGTGCACTTTAAAATTAATTTGTATTAAGGTTAGTATTTGAAACATTATGTATGATTGCTCAAGTAAAATGTAGGGCTACCATAGTTATTACTATCATTGCTACCTACTGTGATTTGCTGAAAATGTTGCTGGTCTTGAAATTTGATTTTCTGTGATTTAGGATGCAATGAAGTTCATGCACCATGGGAAAAGGCAAAAAATGTTGGGACCTGATATTGACAATGCTCTGAAAGTGAAAAATGTTGAGGTAAGCAGTCTTTTGCCCTGTAAAAATGTAAACTAAGAATTCACCTGTTTATCTTTGATGGGACATACGCAACTGTTGATATTAATCATCAGTGATAAAATCTGCTGCAGTTGTAAAAATTATTGATTGCTAAAAAGAAACACACAAAAAAACAGTTTTTGGATGTGTGTCCTATCTTCAGGTGCAGTTGCAGAATTGTAAATCACTAATAATTTTCAACTTTCCCTGCTCATTTAACACTAGAATGCCGGAGTTTGTGACACTCCTAAAACGGGGGAAAGGGGTCGTTTTGACCCCACACAAAATATTTTCATATTTGACTTAAACAAACATTTTTTTCGTGTTTGTTAATCCATGTTTTATGTCTAGTAATCATAACAATTATTTACAATTATAAATAATAATTACTGATTTATTTGAACAACAATGTATCATACAAATTTATTGTGGCTACTGCTAACAAGTTTCTCCACTATAGATTTTAATTTATTAACTACTCATACAACCTTCTAGACTCATTTAGTATATTTGGTCCATTTTACTCTCACATGTGTTTTACAAACAGCTCTATATTAAAATTCACTGAAGTCATTTGAAGCTGCTAGGCGCACTTAGCACAAGTCATTTCTGTTTTACGCGCAAATTTTCCGCACACGGCTTTATGGCACTGTACACAATTTTCATTGATCTTGTTTGCCTTTGCAGAGGCTGATTTGGCACTTCCTCTGCTTTCTAGGTGGTTTTAGTCCCATATCCTCTTTCTCTGCCTGATGTTCTTACTCTTTCATTCCCTTCAGTTCATTTGTCAGTTGAAGTATGAACTTCATCCTTTCCATTTTCTTTTTTGTTACTATGTTATAGACGACCCATGCATTTATTGCTGCCATGTCCAGTATCTTGTAGAAGACATGCATTGGCCACCTCTTACATGCAACCTTTGTAGTATATTTATGGGTCATTTGATCAACCACATGTACTTTGTTGCATTGTAGAACATTACGGTTTCAGGTTTTTTCTTTTCTTTGTTGCTTATTACTACTTCAGCATGCAGCATACTCAGAAAAATGACGTTTTTATTCTTCTTTCCTTGGTATACAGTCAAGGTGCAGTCTGTGTTGCCACTGTTGTGCAGTATTGTGGTGGAATGTATTTTAGCATTTGGCTTCCTTACTTCATTGGTGATTTTAAGGCGGACCTTGTTCATTGTATCAACTAATGGAGTTTTCTTTCCTTTAAGTTTTTTAGCAAGTTGAAGAGACATAAAGAAGTTGTCTGTGGTCACATTACTTTCTTGATTTACAAATCGCCCCTTAAGATGCTGAAGGACCTACTCTCCAAGTGGTTGTTTCTCTCTATGTGTGTCCTCTTTCTGAGGTATGGGAAAGCATTACATATATACTTTGTCATTACATCAACAGCCAACGAGAATTTGAGACCATATTTGTCTGGTTCGTTGGACATGAATTGAGTAAACCTGCATCTTGCTTTGCTGGGTAACAGTTGCTCATCAATGGTCATATTTTTTCCAGAGCGGTAAGCACAAATACTGTTTTCAATTAACTTTCCCCAAATTTCAGATGCAAGAGTGAATTTGTTGACTGCCAGATGTTTTGCCCGGGTTGATTTTTCATCAAAATGGAGAAATCTGAGAAGCTCCTGAAATCTGTCCCTTGGCATGATAAAAGCAGGCCCCCAAGAGTGCGACCAGATATCATCCGCAGACATACATTTTGTGCACAATACACCCCAAACACACATGATGGCTGTCAGTTTCTCCAGTTCCTTGAGTGACGCAGTCCAGTCATTGTGTTTTAGTAATTTTCAAGCATATGATTCTGTGTGTTTCTTCATGAGATGTAGCATTGCTTCATCAAAAATAAGATGGAAGGCACTGATAACAGAGCTGTGTACTTGTTGGCAAACATAAGCTGTGGAACCTCCTCCTCTCCTTCAGAACATTCACAGCTGACCACCTTCCAGAAGGTGAATAATTTCCAATCTACCTCACGGTTCCATCCCTTTGCAATCATCTATGTAGACACTTCCAACTGTACCTGCTGTGATGAAAGAGGTGGTGATTGATGTATATCAGCATCTGAATCCTCTTCCACTTATCGCCTCTCATTCACAATGTCTTCATCTTCAGTTGTGTCAAGTATGTAATCATCATCTTCATCAGTAAAGTCAATTTCCGATTCAACTTCGGGATTCTCTAGGAGATGTAACACTTCTTCATCAGAAAGTCCACACTGACGATACATCTTCGAAAATTTGTTTTGCGGACAAAGACTGTCTGAGGGACACAACATAAGCTGTGGTGGACTGAAATGTACATGTGCCAAGTTGCAACAATGAGGAGCAACTGCTGTGCATTACTGTTCACTGTCGCCACTGTATTGTGGGATGATTTACTTATATTCAGAAGAGAAATTACAGCGGGGTCAAAATGACCCCTTCTGCTGTTCTAGTATTAAATTAGTGCCCACTGGCAGCTAATGTCATAAATTCCTTTGTGTCTTGATTCATAATGGCTTTGGGATCAAAATTGTGTCTGTTCTTCCGGACATGGGGAAAATCTACCTGCCTTCATGCAGGTTCATGTGTGGCACACCCTTAAACCCAGACCGATGTTAAGATTTGTAGTGGTGAACCAGGATGTCAGACCATTAATATGTGCTCTATTTTTGATTGCATTTAACAGTGGTTCTGCTCTTTTAATAGGGAATCTTCATCCTTCTGTGTAGGTCCTCCTTTGAGATAGGTTTTCTGGCAGACCTAGAGTTGAAGAGGATATCTTGTCTTACACGTTGTATCAGGGGTGCACTATTTTAACATATTTCAATTTCATATATGCGTCCCTTATGGACTTACATTTAATAACATACAGATGTTTTTTCTAAGCATTTCTGTTGATTCTGCGTGGCTTATGTTAACACTTACGTTAACATTGTGGGTAGGTGTTGTAATTGATTTCTAATTTTGCAGATGCACCTGAAGATGGGACAAGTCCTGAAACTGGGTTGTTTGTTCCTTTTTAGAAGTAAATAACTTTTACAACTGTAGCAGATTTTGTCATTGATGATGAAACTGAAAATTATGTCGTACTCTTCCCCTCATCTCTTTTCCTCCCAAATTACCTTCAGTTGACTCCTCATGCTTCTTAAACACCAAAGTGTAATTTTTAATATTGCATTGAAATGCACTTGTTATCAACTATGCCCCATAAATTACAATAGTTTTGGAATTAAGGTGTGCAGTTTGTTGTTTGAGGGAGAGTGTAAAAATGTATGTCGATCAACAAATTAATGAGAAGTAAGACTATAAAAGCTATGAATGTTTGAATAGTGTTCCTTCTTCATTTATAACTGTCCCATTGTCAGTAAAATGACCATTTCTGCACATAGTTTTTGAGCGATTCTGTAGTTTCAAATTAACTTTGTAACAGGATTCTGTACTCACTTCGTAAAGAAATTGAAATGCTGCTTTCTGTGTGTCAGCTCTTTTTTTGCATGCTATTTTTCTCACCTCTGTAGTGGTAGCAAACAGTAACTGGGAAGAACACACACAAAATGTTGTGGGGAAGGTGAACCAAAGACTGCGTTTTTTGGCAGATCACTTAGAAGATGCAAAAGATATACTAAAGAAACTGCTCACACTGTGCTTGTCCATCCTCTTTTGGAGACTACTGTGTGGTATGGGATCCTTACTGGGTAGGGTTAGTGGAGTATATCGAGAAAGTTTAAAGAAGGGCAGCACATTTTGTATTATCGAGAAATAGGGGAGGGAGTATCATGGACACGATACAGGATTTGGGGTGGACATCATGAAAACAAAGGCGTTCCATTGTGGCAGGATCTTACACAAACTTTAAATAACCTACTTTCTCCTCCACATGTGAAAATATTTTGTTGATGCCGATCTACAGAGGGAGAAACCATCATCATCGTCATCAAATAAGGGAAATCAGAGCTCGCAAGGAAAGATACAGTTGTTCATTATTTCTGTGCACTGCTCGAGATTGAAATAATAGAGAATTTTGTGGAGGTGTTTTGATGAACCCTCTGCCAGGCACTTAAGTGTGATGTGTTGCATATCCAAGCAGAGGTAGATGTAAAGACTGTAGTTAGGTAATGGTATTCCGAGGCTGTGAGTTTGCATACTTTATTGCCTCAGTTGTCTCTGAAATTATTTGTATTACAACAGAACAATCATTTTTGCAGTGCATTGATCACATATACACATAATGAAACACACAAAGAGATTTGAAGTAACAAAAAGTTTATGTAACTTCTTCGGGATTAAAAAACTTGATGCATAATTCCTCAGTCTTGAAGAAAGCTTTGAAGCACAATTCCACAACTTTGAAGAAAGCTTAACATTGTTCGATTTCACTTTGTAATGATATAACCATATTTAATCCTCTGAAGACTGGTTTGACACAGCTGTCCACGCTACTCTATCCTGTGCAAGCCTCTTCATCTCCAAATAACTACTGCAACCTACATCCTTCTGAATGCTTACTGTATCTTTGTTTTGGTCTCCCTCTATGATTTTTACCCCACACACTTCACTCCAGTTCTAAATTGGTAATACCTTGATGTCTTGGAATCTGCCCTATCAACTGATTCCTCCTTCTAGTCAGGTTGTGCCACAGATTTCATTTCCCCAAATTCTGTTCAGTACCTTCTCATTATTTATGTGATCTAGCCTTCTAATCTTCAGCATTCTTCTGTAGCACCACGTTTCAAAAGCTTCTGTTCTCTTCTTGTCTAAACTCTTTATTATCTGTGTTTTACTTTATACATGCCTACACTCCATACCAATACTTTCAGAAAAGACTTTCTGGCAATTAAATCTATGAAACTTCCTGGCAGATTAAAACTGTGTGCCCGACCGAGACTCGAACTCGGGACCCTTGCCTTTCGCGGGCAAGTGCTCATTCGGGAATTAAATCTATGTTTGAAATTAACCAGTTCTTCTCATTAAGAAATTCTTTTTTTGCCTCACCAGTCTACATTGTATATCCTATCTACATTGGCCATCATCAGTTATTTCACTGCCCAAACAGTAAATGCAGTGGTTAGCACACTGGACTCACATTCAGGATGACGACAGTTCACACCCACATCTGGCCAACCCGATTTAGATTTTCCATGATTTCCCTAAATTGCTTCAGGCAAATGCCGGGATGGTTCCTTTGAAATGGCACAGCCGACTTCCTCATCCTTCGCTAATTTGAGCTTATGCTCTGTCTGTAATGACCTCATTGTCAATAGGACATTAAACATTAATCTCCAAATAGGAAAACTCATCTACTACCTGAAGTGTCTCATTTCCTAATCTGATTTGCTCAGCATCACCTGATTTAATTTGACTACATTCCATTATCTTTGTTTTGCTTTTGTTGATGTTCATATTGTATCCTCCTTTCAAGACACTGTTCATTCTGTTCAGCTGATCTTCGAAGTTCTTTGCAGTCTATAACAGAATTACAGCATCATTGGCAAACCTCAAAAGATTTTCTTTCTCCTCCCTGGACTTTAATTCCTACTCCAATTTTTTTCCCCCTTTATTGCTTGTTCAGTGTACAGATCGAACATCATCAGGGTAGGCTAGAACCATCTCTCACTCCCTTCTCAACTGTAGCTTTTCTTTTGTGCCCCCAGACTTTTATAACTGCCAACTGGTTTCTGTACAAGTTCTAAAAAGCCTTTTGCTCCCTGTATTTTGCTCCTACCACCTTGAGAATTTTAAAGAGAGTATTGCAGTCAACATTGTCAAAATCTTTCTCTAAGTCTACAAATGCTATAAACATAGGTTTGTCTTTCTTTAACCTATCTTCTAAGAGAAGTCATAGGGTCAACGATGCCGCGCATGTCCCTAAGTTTCTCCAGAATCCAAACTGATCTTCACCAAGGTCGGCTTCTACCAGTTCTTCAATTCTTCTGTAAAGAATTTGAGTTAGTATTTTGCAACTATGACTTATTAAACTGGTAGTTCAGTAATATTGACACATCAGCACCTGCTTTCTTTGGAATTGGAATTATTACATTTTTCTTGAAGTCTGATGGTATTTCGCTTGTCTCACACATCTTTCACACCGGATGGAAGACTTTTGTAATGGCTAGCTCTCCCAAGGCTGTCAATAGTTCTGATGGAATGACATCATCTCCTAGGACCTTGTTTCACCTTACATCTTTCAGTGCTGTGTCAAATTCTTCTCACAGTATCATAACTCCCATGTCATCTTCACCTACTTGCTCTTCCATTTCTATAATATTGCCCTTAAGTACATCTCCCTTGTAAAGACCCTCCTTCCACCTTTCAGCTTCACCTTGTTTGCTTAGAACTGATTTTCCATGTGAGCTCTTAATATTCATACAATTACTTCTCTTTTCTTCAAAGGCCTCTTAAATTTTCCAGTAGGTAGTATCTATTTTCCTCCAAGTGAAATTTGCTTCTGAGTCCTTACATTTGTCCTCTGGCTGTTCCGGCTTAGCCATTTTGCACTTCTTATCAGTTTCATTTTTTATGTATTTGTATTCCCTTTCACATACTTCATTTTCTGCTGTTTTATATTTTCTCCTTCCATCAGTTAAATTCAATATCTCCTGTGTTATTCAAGGACTTCTACTAGGGATCTACTAGGGATGTATTTGATCCTCTGCTGGCTTCACTATTTCATCTCTTAAAGCTACCTATTCACCTTCTACTGTATTCCTTTCCCCTGTTTTAGTCAACTGTTGCCTAATGCTCCACTCCAACTGAAACTCTCAACAAATTCTGGTTCTTTAACTTATCTAGGTCCCATCTCCTCAGTTTCCTACCTTCTTCAGTTTGAATCTATAGTTCATAACCAATCAGTTATGGTCAAGAATTCACATCTGCCCCTGGAAATGTTTTACCATTTAAAATTTGGCTCAGAAATCTCTATCTTACCATCAGTACAGTATGAAACCTTCTGGTGTTTCCATTGTACAATTTTCCATGTGCACAATCTTCTTTCATGATTCTTAAATGGAGTGATAGCACTGATTAAATTATCCTGTGTGCAAAATTTTGCCAGGTAGTTTCCAATTTCATCTTTTTCCCCCAGTCCATATTCACCTACAATTTTTTCTTCTCTTTCTTTTCCTTCTGTCAAATTCCAGTCCACCATTAGAATTTAATTTTATTCTCCCTTAACTATCTGAATAATTTCTTCATCATACATTTCTTCAGTATCTTCGTCATCTGTGGAGCTAATTGGCATATAAACTTTTACTACTGTGGTGTGTGTGGTCTTCATGTCTATCTTGGCTACAGTAATGCATTCACAATGCTGTTCATAGTAGCTTACCCGCATTCTTACTTTCTCATCCATTATTAAACCCACCCTTGCATTACCCCTATTTTTTATCTTTTATATATAATGCTGTATTCTCCTGACCAGAAGTCCTGTTCCTCCTGCTACCGAACTTCACTGATTCCCATTGTGTCTAACTTTAACCTATCCATTTCCCTTCTAAATTTTCTAACCTACCTGTCTAATTAAGGGACCTAACATTTCATGCTGCAGTCAGTAGAATGTCAGTTTTGTTTCTCCTGATGATGACATCCTTGTGAGTAGTCCCTGCCCAGAGATCCTAATGGGAGACTATTTTACCCAAGAGGATGCCATCATCATTTAAGCATGCAGTAGAGTTGCGTGCCCTTGGGAAAAATTATGGGTGCAGTTTCCACTTGCTTTCAGTCATTCACAACACCAGTACAGCAAGGCCATCTTGGTTTATGTTACAAGGCCAGATCAGTCAATCATCCAACCTGTTGCCCCTGCAATTATTGAAAAGGCTGCTTGCCCCTCTTCAGGAACCACATGTTTGTCTGGCCTCTCAACAGACACCTCTCCATTGTGGTCGCACCTCCATTGCGGCTATCTGTATTACTGAGCCACACAACCTCCCCACCAACAGCAAGGTGTGTGGTTCGTATGGGGAGATCTGTATCATTGTCAGTTTGGTGATTGTGGGAAGGCAAAGGGGGGGGGGGGGGGGGGGAATTGTAGAGAAGGGCCTAGTGATGAGTGCAGTAAGTAGATTTAGATTGGTGTAGATCACTAGCATGGAGATCTGCCTCACGTGAGTCTGTGGACTGGAGACTGATCACTTCATCTTCAAATCTTGAAGAAAACAGAGAAATGATGTTTAATTATTTATGTTGTCTTTATTGTTATGGAAATATGTGTTCTGCACTGAGCAAACTTAATTTTATTCCTTAGCATCAAAACTTGTTCCAGTGAAGTTTCACTTTTGATATTGTGTTCATTTATTTTCTCAGAAATGCCTGATATGGTGTTGAGATATTCACATAATGCAAATCTCACTTTTAATCCATTAATAACTTTTAAAGAAGAAAATTGAGTTTGCCCAAGCACAACCCTATTTCCATAATTACTATATATAGGGTGATTCTGTGAAGGTGCTGCAAACTTTCAGGGATGAGGCAGCAGAATAAATGTATCAATTTGAGGTAAGGGACCTGGTCTGGAAATGACTGAAGCTAAAGTTATAAGTGGAAACCATTCTGATACCTCTAACATTGGTATACACGTGCAGGTACTATTGTTGCTAAGATTGGTAGGGTAGGCAACTTTTCAGAGGTTGTAGTATGGACCAAAACAACAACAAAAATGTCCAGTAAACATGGGCTGTAATATGCATACCTTAAGAACTATGAGAACTTATTCATTTTCATCACTGTGAAACACATCTCTTCTACTGAATAAGGGGCTTAGCTCTTAATGTATGCATTTTAGAGACCATACATATTGGAAATTTTTTCCTTGTTTCAGTCCATACTACTTCCTCCAAAAATATGGAAAACCAAGGAGCTTGCAGTAGAAGAGATGTGTTTCACTGTATAACTGTATAGAAGAAGAACAACTGCTCATAGCTCTTAATGTATGCATTTTAGGCTCCATGTTTATTCGGCATTTTCTTTCTTCTCTGTTCCAAACTATCACCTCTGGAAGTCCCCTACCCTACAGTCTTAGCAATAGCATTACCGTTACATGTATTCTGCTGTCAGAGGTTTCAGAACAAGTTTCACTTATACCTCTCTACTTTATTGTTTCCGGACCTGGTTCTCTTACCTCAGATTGACACATTTACCCTTCTCCATCCTCACTGAAAGTTAGGTAACATCATCATGGAATTACCCTGTATATTTGAAAGCAAGCACAGACAAAAAGTGAGCTTCAACCCTAAGATGAAGTTGTTAGCTTTTTGAAAGTGTAATGATACAGTCACTTCATTGCCACAATGTCTTTTACATTAAGTTGTTACAATAGCTTTATTCACATTGGATTGCCACTGTTATTCAGTGTGATATGTTTGCAGTCTGAGGATGACGGCCACAAAACTGATGATTATGTATCTGCCATGAAAATATTTTACCAATTGCCTAAAGCCTAGTTTATCCCTGACGGAACACAAGTGAATGAGCACTAATAAATGAAGGATTCTCTTTGGTGTAAATGGTAGGTGAGCTCAAGCTAACAGAATTTGGCCTAGGGCAATTCACATTTGCTGCTGCTGCTGCTGATATTCAGCTGGTTGCTGACCTTCAGTGAATTGTCAAAGGAAATTCACACATTCTTCACCTCGGTACATTCACACAGAGAGCATTCACAGTTAGGCTGCTTCATTGCCAACAGTGGTCTAGGGCAATTCACATTTGCTGCTGCTGCTGATATTCAGCTGGTTGCTGACCTTCAGTGAATTGTCAAAGGAAATTCACACATTCTTCATCTTGGTACATTCACACAGAGAGCATTCACACTTAGGTTGCTTCATTGCCAACAGTGTGTTTGATAGAAAAAATAATTCCATGCAATAAAACAGTTTTGCATCACCACTTTCAGCACTTACTACGGCGGCTTAACTTCACATTATCTGCACCTTTCCCGGTAGGTGTGAACCCTTCACCACATCGACTGTGAAGCGGCCAGTGTTGACCTTGGCCTTCACTTGCTTCCTAAGGACACTATTCCAGTCTCGGTCTATCGTCTTCAGTTTCACAACCTTCGCAATAGTACCTTTGTATACACTTATGGCTCTCAGACTGACCATGGGGTCAGGTGTGCCTTCTTTGTTGGCACCCATGTCTTTCGATATTGGCTTCCAGCACACTGCTCAGTATTTACAGCCGAGCTCTCGCCTTGTATCAGGCCATGGAGTACATCCAGTGACACAGCCTTTTGAATTGTGTCCTCTGCTCAGACTCACTCAGTGCCCTTCAAATTCTATGCGCGTTGTACACTGCCCATCCCTTAGTGCAGCGGGTCCAGGAAAATTGTCAACTGCTCACTCTTTGTGGAGCCAGTGTGCTATTTCTGGGGTTCCTGGTCATGTCGGTCAGCCAGGAAACGAGGCTGCTGCCAAAGCTGCAGTCCTCATACCTCAGCCCCTGAGTACCTGTATTCCCTCAGATGATCTTTGTGTTGCTGTCTGTCAGGAGGTGGTGTCTCTTTGGCATCACCAATGGTCCTCCCTTCACGGGAATAAGCTGTGATGTATTAAGCCTCTCCCAGCAACGACCTCCTCTCAGCCATCACGCTGGGAGGAGGTCATTTTAACTAGGCTGCGTACTGGGCACTGCGTTTTTAGCCATCGTCATTTGCTAAGTGGCGCTACCCCACCACTTTGTACTCATTGCACCCAAGTTTTAACTGTCCGCCACTTCCTGATGGAAAGCCCATTTTTTAACCGTTTACATTCCTGCTTGAGTTTACCATCTGAGTTATCGGGCGTTTTAGCAAGTGACGCACGGCCTGTCGACCACATCTTCCTTTTTATCCGCCAAAGCAATATGGCAAACACCATTTAATTTTTAGTTTTGGACCTTCATTTCTATATGGTGTCTTTTTTAGCTCTTTTTCCACGTGCCTGTTTTTAGCTGTCTTGTATTCTGTCAATTGGAACTCACATATAGTTGTTTAACTCCTCTCTGTGTTCATGTTCTATAGTTTTGACTTGGGCATATATGACCCCAGTTGTTTTTTTGTCCCCTAAAGCAAAATAAAACCAAAACAAGTTTTTCATCATGGCAGTAAGTAGTGTAATTGAAGGAAATGTGTATGCTGATGATTCTGGCGGGAGGCGGGGGGGGGGGGGGGGGGGACGACAATAATGCAGAGTTCGGAGTAGTGCAGGTTGCATATATACCTGGGTCTACATATGCATGCTGAAGTCCATGGTAAATTTCAGTAAGAGGACTAACATTTTTTGTTGTCCTCTGAGCAGACAAGAAGGTATTAAGTGGATATCATTGTAATCTCATTTGTTTTATAGTCAATGGTTGTACATCCTGAATTTAGCAATACTCTTTGCTTTCCATTCAGCATCCTTTATTAATTAAGGTAAACTCATTTTTCAGCCACTTTATGGAATATATGCACCAGACCACATTCCTTTCCGATTTGCATCTGGTGGGGGTAGAGAACTTCATTTCATAGAAGAAAAGGAGGTTGAACTGAATGATGTCGTCAATTTACCCCTGCCAAAATTACCTCTGGAAGTGTCATTACGAGGTATGTCTTTTGTTTATGTTTTGCTTTATTCAAAATGATTATTGCATGTAGTTGTTTTGAATTTTCTTGGTTTTATGCCTGGACGTTAAACTGTATGCAATCAAAAATGGAAGAGAAAACATAATATATACTGGGAAAAACTGAAATCCCATTGTTAATATTTTGATAAATGCTTTGCAGCTCAAACAAGAAATAGCAAAATAGAAGCAAAAATTACTGACTTTCTATGGTTAGTGACTTCCAGAAATAAAGAAATGTGAACTGATCATGTGCTAAGATTCACAAGCACTAACAAACCATCGAGTATTTACCACATTGCATGTTATCAGAGAAACAGAATTGCCCCATTTGAATGAAGTAGAAGGACTATTGCTGTTTTTGAGGAGATTGACTGCTACAATTTTCATTAATGCTAATTTATTCAAAAAGGATGGTAGGAAACTAAGTCTGACCTATTCTTACTGACTCTTTATTGTAAAGACATATTGATCCACAATTATGTACAGTGATCTTAATGAGTCTGTTATCTATGAGCTTCACACCTGTCTTCATAGTAAGCATAGTAGTCCCTGAAAGTGGCTATTAATATGTCCAAGTAAACAAGGTCAGTGATACTAGCCTGTGTGAAAAAGAATTACCAATACACTTTTCCATCTCCTCATTGTACAAAACTCATATAAGTCATGAGTAGACTGGATTTTTAGGTCACTAAGAAAGCATTTTAGCCACTTAAAATAGGCCCTTTCAGTACCTTGTCTAGGCTATATAAAATCTGAAATAGGCCCTAAAAAGTATTCTGCAGAAAAACTAAACCTAATGTAAAATGCACATTGTTGACATGTGAGCATATTATTAGTCATTAAAAATAAGGTTGATGAAAAACAGACTGATGGCAGCACTTCTCAAGAAAAGCTTATAAAATAGGATTTTCTTAGTTTTCGAAAGGGGATGTTTGCTGCCACAATAGCATGACACAGGTCAACTGCAGAGTTGGTTCTTTTTGGTGTAGTCATCAGATGTCATTGTGAAATGAGTTTGCTTCAGTTTTGATTTTAGTTCAACATTTGCCTTGTGTAATATTCCATCTCAGATAAGTGGGACTTTTTCATTCAAAACTAATAAAAGAAGGAAACGAGATGCTATATAGAATTGCATATAAAAGCATTTGATATTTTTAAAGTGACACTGCCACTTAATTTGATCAAAATAAAATAAAAAAAAAACTTACAATACAGTTTTTGATTTTAGTTTTCCAACTAGCCTGTCACTGAACAGATTTTTGTCACAACTCAAAACTTTAAAAAAAGAGATCAGAACTTGGTGCATCATTTTAAAAACATGTATGCTTTGTCTTACAGGTATGGCATTTAAAAATTGTTTACTTTTCCTTTTTGTCAAAATTGAACACTGCTACTTAAAAATAATAATTAAAGTGAACACTTGAGTCGCAGTGTCTCATACTCTAATTTTGAACTATATTTATAAATTAATCTGCTCCACAAATGCACTGGTGTCGAAAGATATGAGAAGAAATTTGCAATTTTGAAGTGGCGGGAAAACCTAAGAAGCATAAAAACGTAACAGCTAACCCCTTTGTTGCATGCTTGGCAGAATATAGTTTTTCCATCTGTTGTATAGTGTGGAAACTCTGGTAGCCACAGTCTTATACAACTAGACTTTCAACTAGCAGATTTCTGCATTTTCCTCTGTTGAACTATTTGCGCACTGAAAGAATGGGTTTTGAACAATGAACATCTTACACTTCAAGCATCCATCAGTACACTCCATACTAGTTCAGTTTGGTTGTTGGATAACATAAATTCAACAATGGCCTCACTTGTCTACAATGAGAGAGTGTGTGTAACTAAGGAGTGAGGTGAACCTTTTTACTTCAGTGGCTATGCAGCTTTAAGTCTCCTCTCTGTTGTTGTTGTTGTTTTTCTTTTATCTGATGTTAGTTCAAGGTCTATGAATTACTTTCTGTGTGGAAACAGGCAGCAGATCAGGGCTATGTGAGCTACAGACATTTTTTTCCCAAATATCACAATTCCAAACTGGCACTAAAACCTAAGAAGCATACAAACATAACAACTAACGTCTTTGTTGTATGCTGGCCAGTCTTGTAAGCAAATCTAATCTTATAAAAATACAAGAATTTTAAGTTAAATTAAAGAAGTAGGTATCATTTAGGATTTTATAGCTGAAATAAGCAAAAATAGGCGTTAATGTCAAAAAAGGCTGTTTTGGTACTATAAAATTAATGGTTTTGAGTTTAATTAGTCATGAAATGCATAAGTACAATTTATTTGCGATTATGAACTCAGGAAAAGAAAAAGTTTTTAGCTAAAAGTCCGGGTTCTAGTCAGGAGTTTCTTTCTTATGAACCACATCAATGTACATCTCAGATGCTGGCTGGCATTAAATGTAGACTTTTCCGTGTAAATGTAGTCATATCACTGAACTCTTAACTTGCCAGTTATCCCATCCACTTCTTATAGTTCTTGTATTTCAGTCCAGAAGGTATGTTTTGGGATGCTTACTCAACTTGTTGGTGAACTATATTTTATACGGTTTATAGCATGCCTGTTCAGGAGGCGTACAGACGAGCACTAGTGCTCATGCTCGTTCACTACCTGAGTAGTGAGTGTTCACCGCTCACAATAAAATGTGGCTGTCGGGCATCATTGTATAGTGCAGGGGAAGTACAAAACTGTGCGCTGTCTTCAGCAGAGGAATGACTTTGTGTTAAGTTCACCGTAGTTTTAAATACAAGCATATTACTTAATGGCCCAGTGCTTAAAGTGGAGAGTAGCTCTTCTAAAATCAATGAAAAGCACCAGTATGGTCAGATTAGGAACGTCAAAGCAAAGGTCAGTCACACTAGCATCAATTTATAACACGTCAGTTCAGGGTGCCTAGCTCCAGTAAGATATTATGGACCTGCTGTATGACGGACAGCTGAGTGATAAGTTTAATAATAAAATAAATCTGTTAGACTTGTAAAAAATTGTCATTAATATAAATTTTCACAGCTTCACAAGTTTGCAACTAAGATTATGTTCATATTTGGCCCTACAAATTTGTGCAAGCAACTTTCTGCAGCAGTTAAGAGAATGAAATCTACCTACAGAAGACTGACTTCAATTTAAAAGTGTGTCCTCAAATTAGCAGTGCTCAGAAAGTAGCACAAGACACTGATACTTTAGTGAAAAACAAAATAAGTAGTAATCATTGATATGCAGTAGTTCAGTGTGTAACGTATGAATAAGATAGTTACAAAATTCAAGTGGATGTCAATATAAGCTTCATCCGAAAAAGATATTCATCATAAGGCTGCGTCAGTCGTATCAAATATAATGTTTCGTATTTAGCTGCCCCAAGTTCTTTGCACTAGAAATTTAAAAAAAACTGTAAGTTTCATTTCATTGCCATTTTTCATCAGTGTTACAGTTTTAGGAAATAAATTTGCCACAAAAGTCATTAGATAGCCACCGTGAAGTGATACACCTCCATATAACTATTAGTGGCCATGCAGAAGTGCTGTGACATTGACAGATAAACAAACAAAAGTTTGCTAGCTTTCGGAATGAAATTCATTTCTCTAGCTGTGTGAGAAATGCGCGCACACACACACACACACACACACACACACACACACACACACACACACACACCTGTCTCCCTACTTTCGAGTAGAATGAGCACAATTTAGGGAGACAGGTGTGTGTGTGCGTGTGTGTGTGTGTGTGTGTGTGTGTGTGTGTGTGTGTGTGTGTTGTCTCAGCATCTCCGTTGTATCGCATGATAGATGCCAGTTATTTTTGAACCACATTGAATGACAGGTGTGCTTTCTGACATGCTTTTGACTGAGCCAGGTCTCAACAAGATAAATAATAATAATAGAGAGGGAAAGTTGCTACTCACCATATAGCAGAGATGCTGAATTGCGATAGGCACAACAAAAACATTCACACAATTATAGATTTTGGCCATTAAGGCCTTTGTCAGCAAAACACACACACACACACACACACACACACACACACACACACAAGCAACTTGCGCACACGTCTGCAGTCTCAGACAACTGAAACCACACTGCGAGCAGCAGCACCAGTGCATGATGGGAGTGGTGACTGGGTGGGAGTAAGGAGGAGGCTGGGGTGGGGACGGGGAGGGTGGGGGTATTGGAAAGTGAAGTGCTACAGTTTAGACGGAGGGCAGGAGAGAAGGTGGGGGGGGGGGGGGGGGGGAGTAGCAGAAAGGAGAGAAATGAAAAGAAATTAAAACACTGGGTGTGACGGTGATATGACAGCTGTGTAGTGGTGGAATAGGAACAGGGAGGGGGCTGGATGGGTGAGGACAGTGACTAACACAGGTTGAGGCCAGGAGGGTTACACGGACATAGGATGTATTGCAGGGTAAGTTCCCACCTGCGCAATTCAGAAAAGCTGGTGTTGGTGGGAAGGATCCATATCGCAAAGACAGTGAAGCAGTCATCGAAACAAGGGATATTATGTTTGGCAATGTGTTCAGCAACAGGGTGGTCCACTTGTTTTTTGGCCACAGTTTTTCAATGCCCATTCATCCAGACAGACAGCTTGTTGGTTGTCATGCCTACATGGAATGCAGCACAGTGGTTGCAGCTTATCTTGTAAATCACATGACTGGTTTCATAGGTAGCTCTGCCTTTGATGGGATAGGTGATGTGACCGGACTAGAGTAGGCGGTGGTAGGAGGATGTATGGGACAGGTCTTGTATCTGGGTCTATTACATGGGTATGAGCCATGATGTAAGGGACTGGGAGCATGGGTTGTGTAAGGATGGACGAGTATATTGTGTAGGTTCGTTGGACGGCGGAATACCACTGTAGGAGAGGGGTAGGAAGGATAATGGGCAGGACATTTCTCATTTCACGGCACGATGAGAGGTAATCAAAATCCTGGCAGAGAATGTAATTTAGTTGCTCCAATCCCGGTTCGTACTGAATTATGAGGGGAATGCTACTCTGTAGCCAGACTGTGTGACTTTGAGAGTTGGTGGGAG
Organism: Schistocerca cancellata; assembly: GCF_023864275.1. Taxonomy (NCBI): domain Eukaryota; kingdom Metazoa; phylum Arthropoda; class Insecta; order Orthoptera; family Acrididae; genus Schistocerca; species Schistocerca cancellata. The sequence continues at coordinate 294,000,259 of NC_064631.1, read as the reverse complement.
ACTGGAACGATAAGGCATGGGAGATTTGTTTTTGAACAAGGTTGGGAGTATAATTACAGTCAGTGAAGGCTTCAGTGAGACCCTCAGTACATTTTGAGAGGGTCTGCTTGCCACTGCAGATACGACGACCACTGGTGGCTAGGCTGTACGGAAAGGACTTCTTGCTATGGAATGGGTGCCAACTGTTGAAGTGGAGGTATTGCTGGTGGTTAGTAGATTTGATATGGATGGAGGTACTGATGTATCCATCTCTGAGGTGGAGGTCAACATCTTGGAAGGTGGCTTGTTGAGTTGAGTAGGACCAGGTGAAGCAAATGGGGGAGAAGTTGTTGGGGTTCTGGAGGAACGTGGATAGGGTGTCCTCACCTTCAATCCAGATAGCAAAGATGTCATCAATGAATCTGAACCAGGTGAGGGGTTTAGGATTTAGGATTCTGGGTTTTTAGGAAGGATTCCTCTAGATGGCCCGTGAATAGGTTGGCATAGGATGGTGCCATGTGGATGCCCATACCCGTACCCCGGATTTGTTTGTAGGTAACGCCTTCAAAGAAGAAGTACGAGGGTAATCCCAAAAGTAAGGTCTCCTATTTTTTTATAAGTACATAGACCTGTTTATTTCTACAGTTGTTTACATCAGTTTACAGCTTGAACATTTAGCTATTTTTCGACATAATCACCATTTCTATTGATGCATTTTTGTAGATGCTGTGGCAGCTTTTGTAGATGCTGTGGCAGCTTTTGTAGATGCTGTGGCAGCTTTTGTAGATGCTGTGGCAGCTCGCTGCCATACTGTTCAGAAAGTTATGAACCTCTTCTTTCACCTCGTCGTCAGAGCTGAATCGCTTTCTGGCCAAATGTACTTTTAACCTAGGAAACAGGTGATAGTCACTGAGCACCAAGTCAGGACTATAGGGTGAATGGGTGATTATGTTCCACTGAAACTGTTGCAGGAGATCAACATTTTTTTCCGAGCGATGTGTGGGCGAGCGTTGTCATGGAGAATGTGTACGCCTTTGCTCAACATTCCTCTTCTCCGGTTCTGAATTGCCCGTTTGAGTTTTTTCAGAGTCTCACAGTACCTGTCAGCATTAATTGTGGTCCCAGCGATTCAGCTCCGACGACGAGGTGAAAGAAGAGGTTCATAACTTTCTGAACAGCATGGCAGCAAACTGGTATGACATGGGCATACAAAAACTGCCACAGCGCCTACAAAAATGCATCTACAGAAACGGTGATTATGTCGAAAAGTAGCTAAATCTTCAAGCTGTAAACTGATGTAAACCATTGTAGAAATAAACAGGTCCATGTACTTATAAAAAAAATAGGAGACCTTACTTTTGGGACTACCCTCGTAGTTGTGAGTGAGGATATAGTTTGTCATGGTGACTAAGAAGGGGGTTGTTGGTTTGGAGTCCATAGGGCATCTGGAAAGATAGTGTTCAATAGCAGTAAGGTCATGGGCATTAGGAATGTTAGTGTAAAGGGAGGTGGCATCAATAGTGATGAGCAGGGCACCATATGTGGTAAAGAGACAGGAACTGTAGAGAGTCGGTGGAGGAAATGGTTGGTATCTTTTATATACGAGGATAGATTCCGGGTAATAGATTGAAGGTGTTGGTCTACGAGAGCAGAGATTCTCTCAGTGGTGGCACAGTAAACGGCCACAATGGGTCATCCAAGGTGGTTGGGTTTATGGACTTTAGGAACCATGTAGAAGGTGGGAGTGCAGGTAGTGGTAGGGGTAAGTAGAGAGAGAGATGGAATCTGGGGAGAGGTTCTGGGATGGGCCTAAGGATTTGAGTAGTGACTGGAGATCCTGCTGAATTACTGGAATGGAATCACTGTCGCAAGCTTTGTAGGTGGAAGTATCTGACAGCTGATGGAGTCCTTCCACCAGGTAATCCTTGTGGTTCAAAGCAATGGTGGTGGAGCCTTTGTCTGCAAGTAGGATTATAAGGTCGGGATCAGTTTTTAGATGGTATAAAATGCCACTGTTCACATAAGCAGTCGTATGTGAAAACCCAATCACTCACCACATGGATGAAGTGTTGAGCAGCTGAATATCGTCCTGCATCTTTCAAACATTCATTTTTCCTTCCAACACACACTTGCAGCACTCAGGCAAACATGTGTAGCTAAATTCTCCTGTCACCATAGCCTTACTGGGGCAAGAGTTTGTTGAACTGAGTAGATGAAGTGAAGGTGGAAAGGTACAGAATGGTGAGAAAAAGGCAAAGAATTATGATTGGGGAAGAGGACTCAAATTTGAAGGCAGAGAAACTCAGGGGAGTAAAACTTCCTGGTAGATTAAAAACTGTGTGCCGGATCGAGACTTGATCTTGGGACCTTTGCCTTTCACGGGCAAGTGCTCTACCATCAGAGCTACCCAAGCACAACACACGACCCATCCTCAGTTTTATTTCCACCAGTACCTCATCTCCTACCTTCCAAACTTCACAGAAGCTCTCCTGCAGACCTTACAGAACTAGCACTCCTGGAAGAAAGGAACTGCAGAGACATAGCTTAGCCACAGTCTGGGGGATGTTTCCAGAATGAAATTTCCACTCCGCAGCAGTGTGTGTGCTGATATGAAACTTTGTGGCAGATTAAAACTGTGTGCCAGACTGAGACTCGAACTCGGGATCTTTGCCTTTCATGGGCAAGTGGTAGAGCTCTTCCCGGTGAAATGCAAAGGTCCCGAGTTCCGAGTCTCGGTTCGGCACCCTGTTTTAATCTGCCAGGAAGTTTCATACCAGCACACACTCTGCTGTAGAGTGAAAATTTCATTCAGGGGAAGGTGTTTGGAGAATTGGGAAGGGGGGGCAGGATAAAAGGGGGCTATTACATCTACCTATAGGCTGCTGGTTGAAGCTTTGTGAATATCTGTCACAAGGGATTTTGTTTTGAAAATCCAATCATATCGTCATTCTGAAACAAGAATAAAAATGTAATGACTAAGCACCTTTGTTGTGTTTTTGACTGGTTGTTCACATAGAGGCCTTGGGAAGTTGTTGTTGTTGTTGTTGTTGTTGTTGTTGTTGTTGTGGTCTTCAGTCCAGAGACTGGTTTGATGCAACTTTCCAAGCTACTCCATCCTGTGCAAGCTTCTTCATCTCCCAATACCTACTGCAACCTACATCCTTCTGAATCTGCTTAGCGTATTCATCTCTTGGTCTCCATCTATGATTTTTACCCTCCACACTGCCCTTCAATACTAAATTGGTGTGATGCCTCAGAACATGTCCTACCAACCGATCCCTTCTTCTAATCAAGTTGTGCCACAAATTTCTCTTCTCCCCAATTCTATTCAGTACCTCCTCATTAGTTGTGATCTACCCATCTAATCTTCAGCATTCTTCTGTAGCATCACATTTCGAAAGCTTCTGTTCTCTTCTTGTCTAAACTATTTATTGTCCATTTTCACTTCCATACAAATGTTTTCAGAAACTACTTCCCAACACTTAAATCTATACTCAATGCTAACAAATTTCTCTTCTTCAGAAACACTTTCCTTGCTATTGCCAGTCTACATTTTATATCCTCTCTACTTTTTACCGCAATCAGTTATTTTGCTCCCCAAATAGCAAAACTCATTTGCTACTTTGAGTGTCTCATTTTCTAATGTAATTCCCTCAGCATCATCCAATTTGACTACATTCCATTATTGTCATTTTGCTTTTGTTGATGTTCATCTTATATCCTCCTTTCAAGACAATGTCCATTCCATTCAACTGCTCTTCCAGGTCCTTTGCTGCCTTTGACAAAATAACAATTTCATCAGCAAACCTCAAAGTTTTTATTTCTTCTCCATTGATTTTAATTCCTACTCCGAATTTTTCTTTTGTTTCCTTTACTACTTGCTCAATATACAGGTTGAATAAAATCGGGGATAGGCTACAACCCTGTCTCACTCCATTTCCGAGCACTGCTTCCCTTTCATGCCCCTCGACTTTTATAACTGCCATCTGGTTTCTGTACAAATTGGAAATAGCTTTTTGCTACTTAAATTTGGCCCTTGCCACCTTCAGAATTTAAAAGAGAGTAATCCAATCAACATTGTCAAAAGCTTTCTCTAAGTCTACAAATGCTAGAAACGTAGGTTTGCCTTTTCTTAATCTATTGTCTAAGATGAGTCGTAGGATCAGTATTGCCTCACATGTTCCAACATTTCTATGGAATCCAAACTGATCTTCCCCGAGGTGGGCTTCAACCAGTATGTAAAGAATTCGTGATAGTATTTTGCAGCTGTGACTTATTAAACTGATAGTTCGGTAATTTTCACATATTGCAACACCTGCTTTCTTTGAATTATTATATTCTTCTTTAAGCCTGAGGGTATTTTGCCTGTCTCATACACCTTGCTCACCAGATGGTAGAGTTTTGTCAGGGCTGGCTCTCCCAAGGCTATCAGTAGTTCTAATGGAATGTTGTCTACTCCCGGGACCTTGTTTCAACTTAGGTCTTTCAGTGGTGTGTCAAACTCTGCACACAGTATCGTGCCTCCCATTTCATCTTCATCTGTGTCCTCTTCTGTTTCCATAATATTGCCCTCAAGTACATCGCTCTTGTATAGACCCTCTATATACACCTTCCACCTGTCTTTTTCTTCTTTGCTTAAAACTGGGTTTCCATCCTGTCAGTATCATTTTTGAGACGTTTGTATTCCCTATTGCCTGCTTCATTTACTGAATTTTTATATTTTCTCATTTCATCAATTAAATTCAATATTTTTCTGGCTACCCAAGGATTTCTACTAGTCCACGTCTTTTTACCTACTTGATACTCTGCTGCCTTCACTATTTCATCTCTCAAAGCTACCCATTCTTATTCTGCTGTATTTCTGTCCCCCATTCTTGTCAATTGTTCCCTTATGCTCTACCTGAAACACTCTACAGCCTTTGGTTATTTCAGTTTATCCAAGTCCCATCTCCTTAAATTCCTACCTCTTTGCAGTTTCATCAGTTTTAATTTTCAGTTCATAACCAATAGATTGTGGTCAGAGTCCACACCTGCTCTGGAAATGTCTTACAGTTTAAAACCTGGTTCCTAAATCTCTGTTTTACCATTATATAATCGATCTGAAACCTTCCAGTATCTTCAGGCCTCTTCCTTGTATACAACATTCTTTCATGATTCTTGAACCAAGTGTTAAGTGTGATGAAGTTATGCCCTGTGCAAAATTCTACCAGGCGGCTTCCTCTATCATTTCTTACCCCCATTCCAAATTCACCTGCTACTTTTCCTTCTCTTCCTTTTCCTATTTTCGAATTCCAGTCACCCATGACTATTAAATTTTCGTCTCCCATCACTACCTGAATAATTTCTTTTATCTCATCATACATTTGATCAATCTCTTCACCATCTGCGGAGCTAGTTGGCATATAAACTTGTACTGCTGTGGTAGGGGTGGGCTTCGTGTCTATCTTGGCTACAATAATGCATTCACTATGCTGTTCGTAGTAGCTTACCCACACTCTATTTTTTTTTTATTCATTATTAAACCTACTCCTGCATTACCCCTATTTGATTTTGTATTTACAACCCTGTATTCACTTGACCTGTAGTCTTGTTCCTCCTGCCACCGAACTTCACTAATTCTCACTATATCTAACTTTAAACTATCCATTTCCCTTTTTAAATTTTCTAACCTAACTGTCCAATTAAGGGATCTGACGTTACACACTCCGATAGGTAGAATGCCAGTTTTCTTTCTCCTGATAACAACACCCTCCTGAGTAGTCCCCGCCCGGAGATCCGAGTGGGGGACTATTTTACCTCCAGAATATTTTACCCAAGATAATGTCATCATCGTTTAACCATACAGTAAAGCTGCATGCCCTCGGGAAAAGTTATGGCTGTAGTTTCCCTTTGCTTTCCATCGTTCGCAGTACCAGCACAGCAAGGCCATTTTGGTTAATGTTACGAGGCCAGATCAGTCAGTCATCCAGACTGTTGCCCCTGCAACTACTGATAAGGCTGTTGCCCCTCTTCAGGAACCAATCATTTGTCTGGCCTCTCAACAGATAACCCTCCATTATGGTTGCACCTACGGAACGACTATCTGTATTGCCAAGGCACGCAAGCTTCCCCACCAATGGCAAGGACCGTGGTTGATGGGAGGGGAGGCATGTATCCACAACAAATTGACTTGCCTTTACCTAAGATGGTTCCATTCGAATAGGCCCCATTACTTCAGCTGTCTTTGTAGCAATCAATTTCCATTAGTTTACAATACATTTTGTGCATCTACCAGTGTATTTTATATCTGATCTGGTTTTTACCATGGTACCTCCTAATGGAATGGAAGCAGGAGATTGGAATTGGAAAACATAATTGTAGCTATGCACCAGGACAGATATTTTTAGTAGACAATAGCAACAAAAGTTGGATTAGTCCAGTCTGTAGCGGTGTATACATTGCAGTGGTTCAAGTAATCTTGTGCCAAAGCTAATGTTCCACTATCTGGGAGACCCACAAGTACCATCATACAGGAAGATCAACAGAGTAAACGTCAGAGGACTTCTACTGCACCTGAAATTCATAAAGTAGTAAATACATGTGAGCTCCCCCAATCTCTGTCTCAACTGTGCAAAGGGGCTCATCGCGAAGGCAAATCCTTTATTATGCAAACAGAGTAAGAGGAAAAGATTGCAGTAGCCCAGCAACATAAAAACTGGAGTGCACAGCTATGGTTTGTGGTGTTATTCATAGACAAATCTAAGTCTGAATTATTCGGTAGCAATCTTCAAATGTTTGTTCATTGATCTCGTGCAGATTACATGAAGAGTTAGTGTGTGATGCCAATGGTGAAGTATGGTGGAGGATCAGCCATGGTGTTGGTATGTTTTGCAGGAGATAAAGCCAACAATCTAAGAAGAATTAACTGGAATATTAAAGAAATCACAGGATACTGGTAAACAATGCAGTTTCATCTGGCAAAAGACTTATGCATCGTGAGTTTGTTCTGCAGCAGAAAAATGAACCCAACTATGCTTCTGACTTGTGCAGAGGGTGTCAGTGGGGAAAGAGAAATGTGAGGAATTGAAGAACACAACTTAGATACTTTGAAGAGGCTAAAATCTAACGCATATTGTATTAAACTTCATGATAGAGAAAATATTTATTTCGTGGGTGTATTTGGTTTGTACAATGTGTTTCGGCATTGAAATAAAGACATAGTTTTTATTATGGGTGGTGGAGAACTTTTCACTTATAGTGTATACTCCGCAAACTACTGTATGGTGCATGGCAGGGGCTACCTTGTACCACTGTTAGTCATTTCTTTTCCTGTTCCACTCAAATAGAATGAGGGAAAAAGAACGATCTACACACCTCCGTATGAGTCTCGATTTCTCTTACCCTGGCTTTGCAGTCCTTACACAAAATGTACATTGGCAGCAGTAGAGTCGTTCTACAGCCAGATGCCAATACCTATTCACTAAATTTCATCAATAGTGTTTCATGAAAAGAACATCCTGTTCCCTCCAGGGATTCCCACTTGAGCTCACAAAGCATCCCCGTAATACTCACATGTTGATCGAATCTACCAATAACAAATCTAGCAGCATGCCTATGAATTACTTCATTGTCATCCTTGAATCTGATCTCGTGTGGATCCCAAACACTCAAGTAGGTCTCAAGAGTGGGTTGTTCTGGTGCACTGTACACAGTCTCATTTATAGATGAGCTACACTTTCCTAAAATTCTCCCAACAAACTGAAGTCGACCATTCCCCATCTCTACTGCCGTCCTTATGTACTCATTCCATTTTTATAACACTTTGCAATGTTATGCCTAGATATGTAAGCATGACTGTGTCATGCAGAACAGTACTGATACTGTATTTGAATATTGCAGGATAGTTTTTCCTACTCATCTGCATTAAGTTAACATTTTTCTGCATTAGAGCAAGCTTTCATTCATACGCTTTCCTGTATATTACAGCATCATCAGCAAGTAGCCTCAGATTGCTACTCACCCTAACCATCAGATCATTTATGTATGTAGAGAACAAGAGCAATCCTGCTGCATTCCCCAAGACACTCCTGATAATTCTGTTGTCTCTGAGTAACACTCACTATGGAGGGCAACATACTTGGTTAAGAAGTCTTCGAACCATTGATGTATCTGGAAACCATTTCTGTGTGCTTGGACCATTGTTAATGGGCAGCGGTGGGGCATCGTCTTAAAGACTTTCCGGAAATCAAGGAATATGGAATCTGACTACTGCCCTTCATCCATGGTTCACAGGGTATCATGAGAAAAGAACAAGCTGAAACACAGTATGGAGGAAGATGCATAGATCAATGAAGGCGAATAGTTAAATAAGTCCAAACCATAGAACACTGCATATCATATTAAATTTCACATCATTATATTTCTAGACTGTAAGGCCATATCTTACGGTACATAGCTGATTCACAGTATTCCACAGTTGGTGAACTGTAGTCACTGCAAAATGACAAGTGTATTACAGGAGTGTACGTGGATAAAACAGCATAAAATAGAGTGATTTCTGTGTGCCATGGGTCTGGCCTTACCACAGTGGCAACACATCTTCCCACTGTCAGATCATTGCAATTGAGCACTGTCGGGCTGGGCCAGACCTTGGATGGGTGACCATCCAGTCTGCCGAGTCCTGTTGGCAAGCGAGTTGCACTCAGCCCTTGTGAGGCAAACTGAGGAGTTAGTTGATTGAGAAGTAGCAGCTCTGGAAACTGACATTATGGCTGGGAGACCAGTGTGCTGTCCACAAGCCCCCCCCCCCCCCCCCCCCCCCAATATCTGCTTGGCTGTGGGCTGTGGGCCCTCATGGCCTGTTCAGACAGAGTTTAGTTTTTCAAGAGTCTGACCAAAAATAATATTCACCATGAAATACATCTCACATTTGGTGATAACTTTATTTCACGGGAAGCTATGTTCGACTGAAAACAGGAGTTCAAGAAAGAATCGTGAACAGTGAACATCCCTGACCACCCTGTGGAATTTCCCAGCTGGAACCACTTTGCAACTTATGGAAATAATGATCTGTAAATATCTCTGTATGACAACAAATGACAAGGGGGCTGCCTAGGATTGGTCTTATACAATTGCACACATCATCATACATAAGGGATGGAATTGTCATACAGTTTGTGAACTTTGGGTTCCCCACCAGTTGGCTCCAGAGTTCAATTAGAAGAGGTTCTACATTTCTATGCAACATCTAGTGTGTTACAGGGAAGAATGAGACTATTTCTTGACATTTAGTTGTAGTCATAGGATGATCACTACCAACCTGATCAAAAGTGATCCTCCATGGAAAGGTAACATATTGAAATTCCAGCCTCATGGTAAACTGTAGGGTGGTGATTCTTCAGGGAAGCCTGGAATTTTCAGGAAATTACATTTTACCTGGAAAAATCAGGGAATTTCATAAAATCTCAGAGAATTCTGTTTTTTTAACCTGGCATTGAAATTGAATTTTATTGAGTTTTATAAACCACAAATTTTAAAATATGCAATATTTCAAAATGTGTTAATTATATAAATATTATTCCATATAAATTATCAGCGTTTAAAAACTACAGTTAAACTACTGCTGAGAGGAAACAAAAGTCATTACTGTGGTATTCTGCCCCCCTCCTCTGCTCATCATTAATTTAAAATCAGGAGCTTCTTGACACAAATCTTCTTCCTCATGACACTATCTTCTTCCTCACACCTGGAATTCTCAGTTTTTTCCAACATTTGAGTAGCCACCCTGAACTGAACTGTGACAAGCCATTTGCTGCAAACTACGTGGGCTCCTGGCAGTGATCTGATTCTTATGGATGCAAAACCAGTCATCACCCAGCAAGACAAAAACAGAGGTTACTGGAAATGTTTAGTTGGGGATGTTTGGAACACCTTCCATACATCCTTGATAGCACCCAGTGATTTTCGTCAGTTGGATCCCCTTAAAAATCATCTGGGTGGAGAGCATTTTAATAACAATAAGGCCATAGCCTGAGAGGGCATTCGGATGCAACAGTGCCACATGAACTCCTTGTTGCAAGCATTGAAGCCCTTATCAAACAATTGAACATGCATTTAAATATAACATGGTAAATAAATTAAGAAGTAAAACTAATTTCAGGCTGGTAATCATGGAACTTCTGCTGCTACCCTGGTCTTTGAGTCATTTGTCTATAGGTTTGTTATCATATAAACATAGTAATCAGATATCATGTTTATTATGAAGCAGCCACTGAAGCTGGCCATTTTGTACCGAATCATGTGCTCAACAGCTGGGTGGCCAAACTTGCCAAAGCTACAGTTTAGCAGTGGGCCTTCATATAGATATACAAATAACTGTTTATCATTTTTATATAAAAACTCATGCAGAAATTTGTAGTGAGTTAGATGGCACAGGTGGCCCTGTGTCTAATGAAACTGGTTACACCAATGAAAAGACTCGGATACAGCGTTTTAGGTGGACATATAAGTGCTCTGGACATATAAGTTCTCATATTGACTGTGAATGCTACCTTACAACCAATAGGAGCATCCAAAAAAACCAAATTGTTTGATTTTTTTTATATAGAAGCCTCACATTCACCTTACTGGTGGTTTCTTTTTAGTGTTTAATGAAGAAATCTCTTAAGACCAATATGCATTTATGCATTGTATTAATTTGTATTTTGTCTTATCTTTCCCTGTGTTTCAGCCCACTGGCTGTGCATAGAGGGAGTCCAGCCAACTATTCCTGAGAATCCACCACCAGTTTCAAAAGAAGTACAGAAAGTGGAAAGCATTGATCCTGTTAGTAAACTCAAGAAGCCAAACAAAAACAAAACAGATGCAGCAGGGAAACTGACAGCACCAGGGTAATATTTCCATCTCTTGTCACATCATGTTCCATGTAGTTACTTAACCTTTTAGGAATAACTTATTAGTGTTTTGGCTTAGTATTAATAAAAAAAGGTCTTGTATCTGATTTTAAAATCATTTATATTGAAAACTGTTGTGTACAGGAATGTTTCACCCTCAAATAATAGTAGAGCAATTCAGGACATTTTGAACAGGGTGTCCTCTAGTTATGATGAATGTCAACTTCCTTTAATTGTTCATAAATGCAGATAATACACAATGAGTAGGAGTGAAAAACCTAATAAGTTTTGAATAAAGCATTCTGGATTCATTTTGTTGCAGCATTCAGTCATATCAATAAAAATATCTGGTAGTAACAGTATGATGTTGATGAATAACTAAAAAACATGCGTAGAAAGGACAAATGAACAACTTAGATTTATTGGGCAAGTTTGGGAAAAAGAGTTGACTCTTTCTGACTTGCTCTTCAATATTTCTCTAGTGTTTGAGATCCCTAGAAAGAGAGATTAAAGGAGAAGATTGAAGGAATTCAGAAGTGCACATCTAGATCCATGATCATGCTGTTCTTTCAGTATTACAGAATGGATCAAGAATTGTATGAGAGAGAGAGAGAGAGAGAGAGAGAGAGAGAGAGAGAGAGAGAGAGAGAACATTGGTTTTGCAAGTCACTGAAGTTTGAGAAGCCAGTATTGAAGGCAGATGATACAGTTCATCTGCCTTCATTGTATATCTTCTGGATTGATCACACAAGCAAGATGATAAGAGTTTAGTACACCTACAGAAAAATGCATTTTTTTTTTTCTCATTTGCATTTCTTTAAACGGAGTTGGAAATGATGGGACGAATAATGGCACAAGGTAGCCTCTGTCATGGACTATACGTTGACGTACAAAGTATTTACATATGCTTAAGTATATGTCATCAGACAAAACACCTACTTATTATAGTGTCAGACAATTATGTGTTCTTTTGTTGACATTCGTGTTTGCTGACAGATATCATAACTCATTGCTGTGCTTTTATGAGGTTACACAGAGTGAAATTTTCCAGCAAAACATCTCCTTTGTGGCATGACATATAACATGTTCTGATTAATTCGGTTTAACAGATTACCCAAGTTTTGCAAAACATACACACATACGGAAAAAAAACACAGCTTTCTTTGAGTGTATGCAGCATAACATCCTAAAATATGTGGTTTTCATGACTCATTTGTTGAAGTATGTCATGCTCTAAGACACTGTGGCAAAAAATAGAGTGCTTTGTTGTTATCCAATCTATTACATAAAACCATACAGCATCATTCTTCAGTTAAACCTTCTGGGCTGAGAGGCCTTGGTCGATGTATAAAATTTTCACCTAATGTTTCATCTCCATCTGCGGAAGACATCTTCTGAGGTCATCTGGCTACTGTTGAGCTCAGAAGATGTCTCCCGCAGATGGAGACGAAACGTTAGGTGGAAATTTTATACATCGACGATGGCCTCTCAGCCCGGAAGTTTTAACTGAAGACAACACCAGCCATGAAAGCCTACATTATATGATTATACAGCATCAATTAATTTTTGGAAAGACCATTGAAATTTTTGTGCTTCAACAGAGATTTATTATTAATGTGTTTTATGTACAACTATTCAGAGATGCTTAATAATCAATAATGCAGAATATTTCCAATGTAATCTCTAGTTTTGAAGGTACGTTTGTAATGATTTTGAACTAATAATGTTACTAATATTTAATCTTTCAGTGTGCAGAAACTTCGTAATGTTGAAACTGTTCATGTGAAGCAATTGGCTACTCATGAACTATCTGTCGAGCAACAGTTGTACTACAAAGAAATCACAGAAGCTTGTGTTGGTTCAGATGAAACGAGACGAGCAGTAAGTCAGCATTTATCTATTGTCTTCCCTTTCAAGAGTACAAACTACCTTCTAATGAAAACTTTGCATATCAGTTTTAACAATTAGACATGTGCCGGACTACTCACCTCTTGAAAAGTGTTTAAAGTACGGCTGTTTCAGATTTTTTATGCAGATAATTTATGTAATCACCATTAGAGGCTTGTGATTTATTGCTTTTCTTCTCTTTCTTTGTCTGCTCTGATACTAACATTGGTTGGTAAACTGAATAAAAAATAATTTTCACACGGGCATCGTATAACGTTAGATGTCAAGACACACAGCACACTCCACTGCAGAAATACATATTTTACCAGTTTCTTAGTCGTTCTTGTGTTTTAAAAAATAATATCAATGATAATAATGCAAATTTATTAAAATCTAATTTCATTAACTCTTCTAAGTTCATATGCATTCAATATCTGTGCATAATATTTCAGGAAGCATTGCAAAGCTTAGCATCGGATCCTGGTTTGCATGAAATGCTGCCACGTATGTGCACTTTCATTTCTGAAGGTGTTAAAGTCAATGTCGTGCAGAATAACCTTGCACTTCTCATATATCTCATGAGAATGGTGAAGGCTCTTCTGGATAACCAGTCACTATATTTGGAAAAATATGTAAGTACATTTTCACATTTTTCTGTTTGTCTATCAGTTAAAATTGTGGCATAAGAAAGATGAATTGCATTATCATACATTGTAATTAGTTATTTGTTGACAGACAATAGCATATTTATGGATTGAAAATACACTATTATTACTATTATGTTTATAATGGAAAGCATTTGCAACGTGAAACTGCAACAAAAGTAGAAAAAATTTCCTGTGTCAAATGATAGTAGACCAACACCAGTGAACAACTGCTGGCTGAAATGCGAATGTGATTTATTACTTGCTCCATAGATTACTACATACCTGACAAGTAATGTCATGAAGTTCAAAGTCGGTACATCCAGTTACATAGTCAATATATCAAAAACATCGTCCAGTCAACCTGTCTCCGGAGAGGAAGTTGCTAATGCATGAATGTGTGGTGGCACTCAGCTCGAAGGTTATCCAATTTGAATCCTGCTGGTGAAAGAAATTCAACCAGCAAGGGTAGGAGAAATGCTGGCATAAAATTCTTGATCACCAAACTTTTTGCCAGTCTCCCAGATTTAATCCCAAACCTCTCCACAGTGTCTCATGAAGTAAGGGCATGTGGCACTGTAGATGGTGATTTGCCCATCAATTGGTGGTGTTACATCCAGCGACATCTATCACGCATTTACCAAAAATGTGATAAATTCTGAACAGTGTTAGCTATTACATAGTCCACCTACCCACAATATCTAGGAAAAACAGTGTTCAAATAATTTGACACCAATCTTGCCAATTTTCTTTCAACTCTGACCTCTTGCACTTGGATGTAAACACGGAATCAACACTGTTCCTGTTTATGCACACAATGTATGAAATCTAGTTCAAATGTTTGATCATGAAGGTGCAATGTATTTGTACTATATTCACATCCTACTTGTACTGTGTAAAGGAGACGATATTTTATGGGACTGGTCTTAAAATTTTAGTTTACTTGATACATTAATTGCTAGCTGGGCCTGTATTAAAACAAAAGTTAATGTATCTCATTTAACATTTATTTCTGACTAGGAATACAGCTTTTATAAAGTTTCAGTTGTAAGTAAATGAAACAAACCTAGATTACAGTTTTGTTTTACATAACATTATCAATTATCTTTCTCTTCAAATGCAACATTTTTAGTCTTCCCTGAACTCCAGCTGGAAGAAAACTAAACCACGTACTTTTATATCTAAAATCCATTTCTTTCTAGAACAAACCAACATCTCTCTTTTATAAAAATTCTTTGAGACTATCTTTGTTCTGTGTAAAACTGAAAATTCCACTTCCAAGATTAACTATTTTGTAACTTAATCTCAGTTCAATACGACAGCCTTACGCCTCCTTACTGGGAGTGCCTGTATGCCCGTGTGGTAACATTCTACTGGTCAGACCCAATATCTTTCTGCATCAGCAACCTCCCCATTATCCCCATACTGCTTCCAACTGAGTGCATTCTTCATTGGGCCAAACAGATGGTCCTTTGTTACTCTTTATGGTTTTCTGTTAGGTGGTATGGAACCCAGTGTGCACACACCTTTAAGTACCCAAACTGGTAGATGAGTATGTCGACACTACCATCAGAGACATCCAGTTGTGCAAGAAGGTGTTTCATTGTGATGCGTCAATCACCTCGAATGAGAGAGTCTGCACGTTCCAACACAGCAAGAGTCACATCTGTGCGTGGGCGGCCAGCATGCAGTAGATCGGTCAGGTTTGCGTGACCTTATTGCGATGATGGCAGATACCTCACCCAACAATGCACTATGCTTTTGTTCACTGCCAGATCTTTGTAGACATTGTGCAAGCACCTATGAATATCTGTGATGCTCTGGTTTCCAACCAAAAGAAACTCAGTGACAGCTCTCGGCTTGGAATACATCTCCATTACAGGTGCCATTTTAAAGGCTATGTATAGTGCTGCTACCTTATCAAAATTTTCTGAGACTATACGAGCTGAAGCGGAAATATGTCATGAAGTTCCACAACAAACTCCATATTTTTTCAACCAAAATTGGCCAAGAAAAAAATGTGCTGCATTGTTTATTGAATGCCTCTCACATTATTATTTCTCCATCTGTGCTGTTTCACCATATTATTCATGGAGTATACTTCCATCATCTAGTATAAACATGTTTTGACAATCCATGCTCATGCAGTTACACATCAAGGAAAAGGAAAAATGATGTAGAAGGGTATTTATACGTTTTAGGATATTCATTCACAACTAATTCCTATTATGTTACAAAATATGCTTATAATAGTTTCCACAACAAAGCTTTGTCTTGAAACCTGGCAGAAAATCCAAAGAGATTCTGGTCGTATATGAAGTATGCTGACGGCAAGACACCATCAATGCCTTCTCTGCGTGATAGCAATGGAAATTCTATTGGTGACAATGTTGCTAAAGCAAAGTTACAAAACACAGCTTTCCGAAATTCCTTCTTCGAAGAAAGTGAAGTAAATATTCCAAAATTGGAATCGACAACAGCTGCCAACATGAGTAACTTTGAAGTAGATATCATCGGAGTAGCGAAGCAACTTAAATCATTAATAAAAGCAGGTCTTCTGGTACAGACTGTATATCAGTTAGGTCCTTTCAGAGTATGCTGATGCAGTAGTTCCTTCCTTAACAGTCATATACAACTGCTCACTCGACAAAAGATCTGTACCCAAAGACTGGAGAATTGTACAGGTCACACCAATATTCAAGAAAGTCAGTAGGAGTAATCCACTAAATTACTGGCTGATATAATTAATGTTGATATCCAGTGAGATTTTGGAACATATACAAGGTGTCCATAGAGTCCCTTTACAACTTCAAAATTTTATTACAATGACAGTTGCTGAAATATTTTAACAACATTTCTTTTATTGTAATCAGTGTTTATAAAAGTTTTTTGACAGTGTTTAATAGATCTCTATAAGGGTGCCTTTAGTTGCATGAAGCACATCAAGATGGCACTAGATTTATTGCCATGTTCACTGTAGCATAGCATCATCAATGGTGGCCATGGTATTATGAATTCTTTGCTTCAAGTCAGCAATGTCCTGTATCTGTGTTTGATACATGATATCTTTTACATACCCCCTGGCGAACGCAGTGGCCAAGGAATTGGCGCACCCCTCCCGATCCATCTGGCTGGAAATGGTTCATTGAGATACCGACAAACATGCAGTCCCCAGTGTGGTGGTGCACCGTCTTGCTGGAAAACAATGGTTGTAAGTCAATCAGTTGTGGTGCTACATATTTGGTCAGAAGGTCAAGGTAAACATCTGCAGTAATTGTTGACTTGTTGAAGAAAAATGGACCAGTTATTCGGTTGCACGTGATTCCAGACCACACATTCACTTTTGGACTATCCCGGTGAAGCTCCCTAGTCACATGGGGCTGTTCAGATCCCCAGATTCTAACATTGTGTCTGTTTAATTTCCCAGAAACATGAAAAGTTGCCTCGTCACTGAAACAAACTCGCTTGAGGAATGCTTCACCCTCCAAAAGACGTTCGCATGTTGAGTGCGAACTGTGTCCGTTTTGACTTGTCATTTTGGCTCAAGTGTCTATAACAGTTGCACGTCAAGTACAACCATAAGTTCTTGTGGAGGACCTTACGCACAGTTGAACGTGGTGGTTGGAACTGTCTGGCAGCAGTGCAGATGGACTTCGTAGGTGAACAAGTGAATATGTTTAAAACATGATCGATGTTTTCCTCAGACATTCTTAGTTGCTTGCACCTCCCTTTATCCTACACTGTCCCTGTCTCCATAGATTTTTTGTGCCATGCACAGATTGAAGGGCTCGATGGTGGATCTCTTCCATACTTGGTTCTGAAGTTTCGTTAAGTCTGAACATCCAGTTTTGTTTCAATAAACTAGGACACACATTGTCATGAGAAGTTGCCATTTTATAGAGATTCAGTTCCTTCCATCAACAGAGCATCTGAAACACAAAATTTTAGTATATACAGGGTGTTACAAAAAGGTCGGCCAGACTTTCAGGAAACATTCCTCACACACAAAGAAAGAAAATATGTTATGTGGACATGTGTCCGGAAATGCTTACTTTCGATGTTAGAGCTCATTTTATTACTTCTCTTCAAATCACATTAATCATGGAATGGAAACACACAGCAACAGAACGTACCAGCGTGATTTCAAACACTTTGTTACAGGAAATGTTCAAAATGTCCTCCGTTAGCGAGGATACATGCATCCATCCTCTGTCGCATGGAATCCCTGATGTGCTGATGCAGCCCTGGAGAATGGCGTATTGTATCACAGCCGTCCACAATACGAGCACAAAGAGTCTCTACATTTGGTATCGGGGTTGCATAGACAAGAGCTTTCAAATTCCCCCATAAATGAAAGTCAAGAGGGTTAAGGTCAGGAGAGCGTGGAGGCCATGGAATTGGTCCGCCTCTACTAATCCATCGGTCGCCGAATCTGTTGTTGAGAAGCATACGAACACTTCGACTGAAATGTGCAGGAGCTCAATCTTGCATGAACCACATGTTGTGTTGTACTTGTAAAGGCACATGTTCTAGCAGCACAGGTAGAGTATCCCGTATGACATCATGATAACGTGCTCCACTGAGCGTAGGTCGACGAAACTAAAATGAGCTCTAACATGGAAATTAAGCGTTTCTGGACACATGTCCACATAACATCTTTTCTTTATTTGTGTGTGAGGAATGTTTCCTGAAAGTTTGGCCATACCTTTTTGTAACACCCTGTATAAAAACTTTAGTAAACAGTGACAAGAAATTGAAACGCAAGTTGCCGAAGTGGCGTCAAATCGAAAGACTTGCACCCAGCGAATGGTTTACACAACAGGAGGCTCTAGTCACACGATATTTATTTAGTAAAAGAAATTTTGTTAAAATATTTCAACACCTGCCACTGCAATAAAATTTTGAAGTTGTAAAGGGACTTATGGATAACCTGTATTTTATTCAAACATTATGAATTACCTCAAAGAAAATGGTCTATTGAAACACAGTCAGCACAGATTTAGAAGACATTATTCTTATGAAACTCAGCTAACTCTTTACTCACACAAAGTGTTGAGTGCTGTCAACAAGGGATTTCAAATTGATTCCGTATTTCTAGATTTCTTTTGACAATGTATCTCACAAGAGGTTTGCAATCAGAGTGGGTGCTTGTGGAATATTGTCTCAGTTATTTATTTATTTACACGTCAAGTTCTGTAGAACCAAATTGAGGAGCAAATCTCCAAAGTCATGGAATGTGTCAGTACATGAAATAACAACATAAAAGTAATAACAGATAAAAATAAAATGTTTATGAAACTGAAAAAAATCAAGCCATAAGTTCAGTGCAATCAACAATACAGCAAGAATCAGCTTAATTTTTCAAAGAACTCCTCAAACAGAATAGAAGGAGTGACCCATGAGGAAACTCTTCAGTTTCGATTTGAAAGTGAGTGGATTACTGCTAAGATTTTTGATTTCTAGTGGTAGCTTGTTGAAAATGGATCCAGCAGTATACTACACACCTTTCTGCACAAGAGTTAAGGAATTCCAATCCAAATGCAGGTTTGATTTCTGCTGAGTATTAACTGAGTGAAAGCTGCTTGTTCTTGGAATAAGCTAATATTGTTAACAAGAAATGAAAGTAAGGAATATATATATTGAGAGGCCAATGTCAAAATACCCAGACTCATGAACAGGGGTTGACACGAGGTTCGTGAACTTACACCACTTATTGCCGAACAGCCCATTTCTGAGCCAAAAATATCCTTTTAGAATGGGAAGAGTTACCCCAAAATATAAAACCATATGACATAAGCGAATGAAAATAAGCAAAGTAAACTAATTTCCGTGTCAAACGATCACTCACTTCAGATACCATTCGAATAGTAAAAATGAGAGCTTTGAACAAGATCCTGAATGTGGGCTTTCCGCGGCAGTTTACTATCTATCTGAAAACCTAGAAATTTGAACTGTTCGATTTCACTAATCATATGCCCAGTTTGTGACATTAAAACATTGGGTTTTGTTGAATTGTGTGTTAGAAACTGTAAAAACTGGAACTGAGTCTTGCTGTTATTCAGATTTAGTTTATTCTCTACAAGCCATGAACTTATGTCATGAACTACACTATTTGAAACCGAGCCTATGTTGCACAGAACATCCTTTACTACCAAGCTAGTGTCATCAGCAACAGAAATATTTTAGATTACCTGTAATACTAGAGGGCATATCATTTATATAAATAAGAAACAGAAGTGGCCCCAAAACTGATCACTGGGGTACCCCACGACTTGACCGCACCCCACTCAGACCTCAAATCACAGCCATTCTCAGCACTGTGAATAATGACCTTTTGCTGTCTGTTGCTAAAGTAAGAGGTGAACCAACTGTGAGCTGCTCCCCGTATTCCATAATGGTCAAACTTCTGGAGCAATATTTTGTGATCAACAGAATCAAATGCCTTAGTTAAATAAAAAAATGTGCCTAGCATTCCAAACCTTTTGTTTAACCCATCCAGTACCTAACAGAGAAAAGAGAATATAGCATTTTCAGTTGTTAAACAACTTCTAAAGCCGAACTGTACATATCATCGACCTTGTGCTGCTGACCAGACACTCCTTCACAATTGACCATATGGTTTTAATTTTATCCTGTGAATTAGCTATTCTATTTGCATACCACATACTCTTTGCCTTCCTAATAACATTTTTAAGCATCTTACAGTACTGTTCTGTACTGTACAGTACTGTAGCTAGATTGTGACTACCTTTAACATTTTGATATAATTACAGTTTTGTTCTACATGAAATCCTTATGCTACTAATCAGCAACGCAGGCTGCCTTTTATTGCTACTACACCATTTAGAATGTTCTAATGGAAAGCAACTCTCAAAGAGCACGAGAAAAGTGTTAAGGAAAGCATTATATTTGTCATATATGTTATCAGCACTATAAACATCCCGCCACTCTTGTTCCCTGATGAGGTTTAAAAAATTCTCTATTGCTGTTGGATTAACTTTCCTACATAGTTTGTAATTATATGTGACATTTGTTTGAGTACAAGAGCATTTTAGTGTTACGATTTGTGCATCATGGTCTGAAAGGCCATTCACCTGTTACTAACAGACTGCCCATCTAGTAATGAAGAATGAATAAAAATATTGTCTACAACTGTGCTACTGTTCCCCTGCACCCTAGCCAGAAAAAACACAGTCTGCATCACTCCATATGAGTTTAGGAGATCTACCAACATCCTTGTTCTTGCACCATCATATACAAAATTTATGTTGAAGTCACCACATATTTCTGGTACTTCCTGTAAAGTGAATCACGAAACCTCCATAAGCAGTTGACTAACTTTATCTCTGATACAACTGCAGCTGCAACTGGATTCATGATCTCCTGTTATGGAGGTCACACTTCATAGTAATTGATGGAAAGTCATCAAGTAAAACAGACATGATTTCTGTAGTTCCCCATGGTAGTGTTATAGACCTTCTGCTATTCCTTATCTATATTAATGATTTAGGAGACAATCTGAGCAGCTGGCTTAGGTTGTTTACAGATGATGCTGTCATTTATCATCTAGTAAAGTCATCAGAAGTCCAAAACCAATTGCAAAAAGATTTAGAAGAAATATCTGTGTGGGGCGAAAATTGGCAATTGACAGTAAATAATGAAAAGTTTGAGGCCATCCACATGAATGCTAAAAGGAATTCGTTAAGCTTCAGTTACATGATAAATCAATCAAAACTAAAGAGTGTAAATTCAAGTAAATACCTAGTAATTACAATTACAAACAACTTAAATGGGAAATAACATGTAGAAAATGCTAAGGAGAAGAAGTTTTATTGGCAGAGCACTGAGAAGGTGTAACAGATCTACCGAAGAGACTTCGTACACTACACTTGTCCATCCTCTTTTGGAGTACTACTGCATGGTGTGGGATCCTTACCAGATACGATCAACAGAGTACATCGAGAAAGTTCAGAGAAGGGCAGCACATTTCATATTATCGAGATATAGGGGAGATAGTGTCAGGGACATGATACAGGATTCAGTGTGGGCATCATTAAAACAAATGCGTTTCTCGTTGTGGCAAGATCTTGTCACAAAATTTCAGTCACCAGCTTTCTCCTCTGAATGGGAAAATATTTTGTTGATGCCAACGTACATATTGAGAAATGATCACCATAATAAAATAAAGGAAATCAGAGCTCACACAGAAAGATACAGATGTTTGTTTCTTCTACACAATGTTCGAAAGCGGAATAATAGAGAATTATTGTGAAGGTGGTTTGATAAATGCTCTGCCAGGCACTTAAGTGTGGTTTGCAGAATATTCATGTATATGTAGATGAATATGCTGGAGGAAAGAAACAAGTTACATTGGGTCTAATGTCGGGACAAGGTATGCCCTGACATAGCCTTCCTTCATTAATAAGTTGCTGAATGTATGCACTTTCATCAGCTTATTACACATCTGTACCAGGTCCTTAATTGTGAATTGGAGAGTTATCAACAATGTAGGAAAAGACAGATTGCTACTTACTGTAAAGAAGACACATCATGTTACAGACAGGCACGATTAAAAGACACCCACATGTCTTGTCCAGCTTCATTGATTATAGCTTCATAATCTGGACTCAGGACCAAGACAGTATGTCTTCCCTCCTTCACAACCTCAACACATTCTCTCCCATCCACCTTATGTTGTCCTTCTCAATCCAATGTACCACTTTCCTAGGTGTTGACCACCTCCTCTCTGATGGCTCCATTTGCACTTGTCCACATTAAAATCACCAGCCACCATCAGTACGCGCATTTTGACAGCTGTCATCCATTTCGCACCAAAAAATCCCTCCCATACAGCCTGGCCACCCAGGGACAGCATGTTTGCAGTGACAAATACTCCTTTGCTCAGTGTGCTGAGGGTCTCACCAAGGCCTTCACAGACAGGCACTATCCCCCAGACCTAGTCCGCAAACAGATCTCTCATGCCATTTCCCCTCACACCCCCAACCCTTTTAATTGTGCCTGTGTGCAGCTTGATGTGTCCTCTTTAGGGTAAGTTGCAATCTGTAATCTGTCTTTTCCTGCATTGTGCATATTACAACCTGGAGTTTCCATTGTTTGGAGAGTAATTACACACACACACACACACACACACACACACACACACACACACCTGCTTCAGTACAGCACAGAAGATAACTGAAAGAAATTTACACTGAGATGAACAGAAATGACACTTTTATTCAAAGACGATAATTACCCTGGAGTCGTCATGATTTACAATGGTTCCCTGTACATTACAAAAGGTGGGACATATTTCTTAATAGGGTGCGTAATCACCACAATGATGTGCAATGCTTTCCCATGAGGTTCCATTCATCCTCCGGTGTGGTTGACAACTACGGAACGATCATTGGGTGATATGGATGTGCTTCAGTACATTCCTCAACACGTCTCACACATACTCTATGGGATTTAAGATCTCAGAGCTCATCTGGGATTTATAAGTTGGGAGAACAGGCTGGTCAGTCCATTGGCTGAATATCCTCTCAATCTCAGAGCTCCTCCACGTGCACCGTTCAATGTGGTTGCACTTTGTCATCCATAAAAATGAAGTCAAGGCCGACTACACCCTTGAAAAGAAGCACATGCGGGAGGAGTACAGTAAAGTTGACCAATGAGTGTATCAGATTCAAAGATTTTAATGTCAGTGCACCCAAGCAATGTTATGCCTTCCCACACCATAACACCTGGACCACACAAAACCATCATGTTTTACTGTGCTGGGCATATACTAGTATGGCAAGAGGTGGGAACACACAACGCAACCAGGAACATTCTCGAACGTGAACATATTGGTCAGGAGGGGCATAATGGTGCATGGGCATACTGATCTCCAGATCTATGAATGTAGTACACTCAATGGTCAGTGTCATTGCGGCACTATACTCCTTCCCTATAGGCTTCTTTTCAGGGGTGCAGTTGGCCCTGATTTGTTTATATGGACCAAAATTCACAGCCACATTGAACAGCGTAGCTGGAGGAGCCTTTGGAATGAGAAGATATTAAGTGAATGGACCGCCCTCCCCCCTGACCCCATTGCCAAGCTAAATCTAACTGAGTATGTGCGGCATGCGTGGGGGAGATATATTGTAGCACAGCCAAGTGCCTGGTGACCATCCGGCAGTTGTCAGCCGTGCTGGTGGAGATATGGAATGCCCTACCACATGAACTCCTTACCAAACTCTGGCCAGCATAGGAGTACATTGCGGAGCATGCATTGCCGTCCATAGTGACCACATTTCCTGTTAAGAAGCATGTCTTGTCTTTTGTAATGTCTGGGGACCAACAAGAATCGTGGTGACTTGTGTAATTTTTCTCTTTGAATAAAAGGGTCATTTCTGTTCATCTCATTGCAGATCCCTTTCAGTTACCTACTATACTGTACAGTAGCAGTTCTTTGTACGTATTGTCCAGTGTATGTATTGGCAGTGGCACAACATGCAAAAGTTCCTTTCCTTCATAAGTTGTGCACACCAGTGTAACTGCCATTGTGGACTGACCCTTCCCTACAGTGAGCTGTGCTTCCTGCAAATTACCTTCTCATTACATTTTCTTAATATCTATTTTGTCTTCTCTACTTTAAGTTGTGCATTATTTTCACCTAATCTTTTGAAATTAGCATTATGCTTTACTGTTCTGCAATATTCAATTATCTACAAGCAGATTATTTAATTTTCTTGCAATTCATTTTGGCACTAAAAACAGAAGCATAGTTGTCACTTACTTTTCCTTCTGATTAAAATGGTTCAAATGGCTCTGAGCATTATGGGACTCAACTTCTGAGGTCATTAGTCCCCTAGAACTTAGAACTAGTTAAACCTAACGAACCTAAGGACATCACACACATCCATGCCCGAGGCCGGATTCGAACCTGCGACTGTAGCGGTCTCGCGGTTCCAGACTGCAGCGCCTAGAACTGCACGGCCACTTCGGCCGGCTTCCTTCTGATTATATCCATATAACATTTACTTACTACTTACCCTTCCAGATAGCAACTCGCATTAGCACATTGCTTCTGGGATTAGGACAGGCCCACCAGCCTGGATCAAATCTGTCCGTTGGATTAATGAGTGTGCCAGCCAGCCTGAATGTGATTTTTTGACAGTTTCCCACATATGGCTAGGTATAGACCACACTGGTATCCACAGCCTATCAGTTATACAACTCGCAAATGTTACGAAAACCATTCTCACAGTTTCCATGGATAATACCAAACTCAAAAAGATGGAGTACACAATCAAACGATGGAAAATCTAGATTGTAATGTCATCAATATCATGAAAATAATAGATTGCTTCTCACCATAAGGATGACATACAGAGTTGCAGACGGGCACAACAAACAGACTATTACACACTGAGCTTTCGGACAAAGCCTTTTTCAGAAAAGAAAGGAAAACACACACACACACACACACACATTCACATTCATATAAGCAGCCACACCTCAAGCACCTCCACCCACTCTGGCCCCACTGCAACTGTCTTGTTAAATGAAAGTAGCAATCAGGAGTGCGGTAGGCAAGGGGGAAGGATAGCAGGGTACAGATGCGGGGGGAGAAGAGGGCTATCTGGCAGAGTGTGTAGGGACTAGAGGGTGGCAGGATGAGTTTGCCAGGTGCAGCATCAGGTGCCTGTGGGAGGAGAGAGGCAGAGAAGAGGAAAAGACCGGTGGGTGCATTGGCAGAGAGCAGTGCACAATGAGTGTGAGGGGACATAAATTAGGCAGAGGTGATAGAACAGGGAGAATAGAAACTGTTGGGTGGAAGGTGTGGGAACAGTAGGTTAGTGTAGGCTGAGGCCAGGATAATTTCGGCAGATCCCATCCCAGATGTCCAACATAACCTTCAGTTCCTGCTTAAAACCTTAGGCCCTTACCCAGAACCTCTCTCCTAAATCCTCTTTCCTCCTTACCCCTGTGACACCCTGCACACCCATGTTCTACATGCTCCCCAAAATCCACAAACCCATCAATCATGAAAGCTCCGTCATATCTGTTCATTGTTCCCCCACTGAAAGATTTTGGTCCTCATTGACCATGGTCCAACTGATTGCCCAAAATCTAGCTTCCCATGTCAAAGATACCAGCCATTTCTTTTACCAACTCTCCATCATCCCCACTCCTCACTGGTAGTGCCACTTTCCTATACACCAACATCCCTCGTACCCGTGGTCTTGGCCACTTTCCTACACACCAACATTCCTCACACCCTTGGTCTTGCCACTGTTGAGCACTACCTCTCCCAGTGTCCTTCAGACTCCAAACCAACTACCTCATTCCTCATACATCGTACTAACTTATGCTAACACACAGTTACTTCTTCT
Organism: Schistocerca cancellata; assembly: GCF_023864275.1. NCBI lineage: Eukaryota > Metazoa > Arthropoda > Insecta > Orthoptera > Acrididae > Schistocerca > Schistocerca cancellata. Next base: position 293,974,495 of record NC_064631.1, on the reverse strand, counting down.
TTGAAGGAAAAGTTTACAAAAAAATTCCACAGCACAGCCATGGGCACCCGCATACCACTCTTTTATGCTAACCTGTTTATGGACCATGACCTTCCTAGCCTCCCAAAACCACAAACCTCTGGTCTCATTCTGGTTCATTGATGATATCTTCGTAATCTGGACTCGGGGCCAAGACATCCTGTCCTCATTTCTTCCAACCTCAACACCTTCCCTTTCATCTGCTTCACCTGGTCCTCCTTAACCCAGTGTACGCCCTTCCTAGACATTGACCTCCTCCTCTCTTATGGCTCCATCCACATCTCTGTTTATTTTCTGACCACCAATAAAACTTGCACTTTGACAGCCTCCATCCTTACACACCAAAGAATCCTTCCCAGAAAGCCTGGCCACCCAGAGACAGCGTATCTGTGGTGACAAGAACTCCCTTGCTCAATATGCTGAGTGTCTCATAAAAGCTTTCAAGGCAGGCATAATCCGCCAGACCTAGTCCACAAATAGATTTCCTGTGTCCGCCGCTCGTGGTCTCGCGGTAGCGTTCTCGCTTCCCGAGCACGGGGTCCCGGGTTCGATTCCCGGCGGGGTCAGGGATTTTCACCTGCCTCGAGATGACTGGGTGTTTGTGTTGTCCTCATCATTTCATCATCATCCAGGAAAGTGGCAAATTTGGACTGAGCAACGATTGGGTAATTGTACGGGCGCTGATAACCGCGCAGTTGAGCGCCCCACAAACCAAACATCATCATCATCATCAGATTTCCTGTGCCATATCCCACACACCCCAATCCTCCACTACACCCAAGAACCACCTACAAAGGAACACTCTCTTCATCACCCAATACCATCTTGGACTGGAACAACTGCACCACATCCTTAGTCAGGGGTTTGATCCTCTGAAATGAGTACATTCCAACCAGATCTTTCCAACTCCACCTTGAGTTCCGTTGCCCACACAAGCTCCACAGCAACCTAGACCCTCCCTATGCCACTCCCAATCCCAATCAACCACAGGGATCATATCATTCCTTGAGGCAGAATAGCTTCTGTCCACAAATCAGCACAGATTTAGAAAGCATTGTTCGTGTGAAACTCAGCTTGCCCTTTTCTCACATGATATCCTATAAATCATGGCTGGAGGGCAGATCCCATATTCCTAGATTTCTGGAAAGCATTTGACACAGTGCCCCACTGTAGATTGTTGACGAAGGCCTGAGCATATGGTTTAAGGTTCCCATGTATGCAAGTGGCTCAAAACAATTTAAAGTAATGGGACGTAGTATGTGTGTGTCGATGGTGAGTGTTCATCAGAGACGAGAGAAACATCAGGGTGGTCCAGGAAAGAGTGATAGATTCTCTATACACTTAAATGACCTGATGGACAGGCTGAGCAGCAATTTAGGCTGTTTAATGATGATGCTGTGGTGTATGGGAAGGTGTCATCATTGAGTGACTGTAAAAATACCTCCTCTGCCAGCTTTTCTGAATTGCGCAGGTGTAAAGTTATCCTTGCAACACACCCTTTGCTCACTGTGACTGCCCTGGCCTCAGTCTCCAATAACCCGCTCCCCCATACCTTCCACCTAACAGGTCCCCTTCCTCCACCTTATCTCCCTCTAAACTTCAAGTCCCTACCTCACCCTCAGTGTGCGCCATTCACAGCTATCTCCAACACTCATGCATTGCATGCATGGAGTGTGCACATGTCACCTCTCCATCCCACATTCCTAGCCAGCAAACTGTCTGCCTCTTTCCGAGCCACTAGTCACACATCCACAACCCCTCCCCCTCCCTGTACCAATCCCACCCAACACAACCTCCATCCCCAACACAGTCCACCTGTCAAATTGCAACACTGGAATTGTGCTTTCAGCTGACATCATGTAGGGGCATAGCACATACACGTGCTTGCATATGTGTGTGTGTGTGTGTGTGTGTGTGTGTGTGTGTGTCTGTGTGTGTGAGACACAAGAGAGAGAGAGAGAGAGAGAGAGAGAGAGAGAGAGAGAGAGACAGACGGGGAGAGGGGAAGTCTGCAATACAACACCCCCCTCCCCTACAAGAAGTTATTTAAATCCATATACAGAAAATATTGCTAATTAATACTGGTGACTTATGTAAGTCTTCAAATTTTGAACATTGCCTGTAATCTTTAGCAATATGCTTCTTTGTGGGCACACCTACGTGTTACCAAGATTTTTTCGACTACACTGCAGAAGTTTTGCTGAAAAGCCCTTGCAGGTCCTTATGCAATCCTGACCACTCCCCAAGCAATTTCCATATTTTTGTTGCCTTGAAGAAAGATGTTTGTAGTTGTTGATTCCCCCCCATGAACCATGGACCTTGCCGTTGGTACGGAGGCTTGCGTGCCTCAACGATACAGATAGCCGTATCGTAGGTGCAACCACAACAGAGGGTATCTGTTGAGAGGCCAGACAAACGTGTGGTTCCTGAAGAGGGGCAGCAGCCTTTTCAGTAGTTGCAGGGGCAACAGTCTGGATGACTGACTGATGTGGCCTTGTAACACTAACCAAAATGGCCTTACTCTTGTGGTACTACGAACGGCTGAAAGCAAGGGGAAACTACAGCCATCTTTTTTCCTGAGGGCATGCAGCTTTACTGTACGATTAAATGATGATGATGTCCTCTTGGGTAAAATATTCCGGAGGTAAAATAGTCCCCCATTCAGATCTCCGGGAAGGGACTACTCAAGAGGACGTTGTTATCAGGAGAAAGAAACCTGGCGTTCTACGGGTCGGAGCGTGGAATGTCAGATCCCTTAATCGGGCAGGTAGGTTAGAAAATTTAAAAAGGGAAATGGATAGGTTAAAGTTAGATATAGTGGGAATTAGTGAAGTTCGGTGATAGGAGGAACAAGACTTTTGGTCAGGTGAATACAGGGTTATAAATACAAAATCAAATAGGGGTAATGCAGGAGTACCTTTAATAATGAATAAGAAGATAGGAGTGCGGGTAAGCTACTACAAACAGCATAGTGAACGCATTATTGTGGCCAAGATAGACACGAAGCCCACACCTACTACAGTAGTACAAGTTTATATGCCAACTAGCTCTGCAGATGAAGAAGAAATTGATGAAATAAAGGAAGAGATAAAAGAAATTATTCAGGTAGTGAAGGGAGACGAAAATTTAATAGTCATGGGTGGCTGGAATTCGACAGTAGGAAAAGGAAGAGATGGAATTCGACAGTAGGAAAAGGAAGACAAGGAAACGTATTAGGTGAATATGGATTGGGGCTAAGAAATGAAAAAGGAAGCCGCCTGGTAGAATTTTGCACAGAGCATAACTTAATCATAGCTAACACTTGGTTCAAGAATCATAAAGAAGGTTGTATACAGGGAAGAACCCTGGAGATACTAGAAGGTTTCAGATAGATTATATAATGGTAAGACAGAGATTTAGGAACCAGGTTTTAAATTGTAAGACGTTTCCAGGGGCAGATGTGGACTCTGACCACAGTCTACTGATTATGAACTGTAGATTAAAACTGAAGAAACTGCAAAAAGGTGGGAATTTAAGGAGATGGGACCTGGATAAACTGACTAAACCAGAGGTTGTACAGAGTTTCAGGGAGAGCATAAGGGAACAATTGACAGGAATGGGGGAAAGAAATTCAGTAGAAGAAGAATGGATAGCTTTGAGAGATGAAATAGTGAAGGCAGCAGAGGATCAAGTAGGTAAAAAGACGAAGGCTAGTAGAAATCCATGGATAGCAGAAGAGATACTGAATTTAATTGATGAAAGGAGAAAATACAAAAATGCAGTAACTGAAGCAGACAAAAAGGAATATAAACGTCTCAAAAATGAGACTGACAGGTAGTGCAAAATGGCTAAGCAGGGATGGCTAGAGGACAAATGTAAGGATGTAGAGGCTTATCTCACGAGGGGTAAGATAGATACTGCCTACAGGAAAATTAAAGAGACCTTTGGAGAAAAGAGAACCACTTGTATGAATATCAAGAGCTCAGATGGAAACCCAGTTCTAAGCAAAGAAGGGAAAGCAGAAAGGTGGAAGGAGTATATAGAGGGTCTATACAGGGGTGATGTCTTGAGGACAACATCATGGAAATGGAAGAGGATGTGGAAATGGAAGAGGATGTAGAGGAAGATGAAATGGGAGATACAATACTGCGTGACGAGTTCGACAGAGCACTGAAGGACCTGAGTCGAAACAAGGCCCCGGGAGTAGACAACATTCCATTAGAACTACTGACAGCCTTGGGAGAGCCAGTCCTGACAAAACTCTACCATCTGGTGAGCAAGATGTATGAGACAGGCGAAATTCCCCCAAGACTTCAAGAAGAATATAATAATTCCATTCCCAAAGAAAGCAGGTGTTGACAGATGTGAAAATTACCGAACTATCAGTTTAATAAGTCACAGCTGCAAAATACTGATGCGAATTCTTTACATACGAATGGAAAAACTGATAGAAGCCGACCTCAGGGAAGATCACTTTGGATTCCGTAGAAATGTTGGAACACGTGAGGCAATACTGACCCTACGACTTATCTTAGATGAAAGATTAAGGAAAGGCAAACCTACGTCTCTAGCATTTGTAGACTTAGAGAAAGCTTTTGACAATGTTGACTGGAATACTCTCTTTCAAATTCTGAAGGTGGCAGGGGTAAAATACAGGGAGCGAAAGGCGATTTACAATTTGTACAGGAAGCAGAATGCAGTTATAAGAGTCGAGGGGCATGAAAGGGAAGCAGTGGTTGGGAAGGGAGTGAGACAGGGTTGTAGCCTCTCCCCGATGCTATTCAATCTGTATATTGAGCAAGCACAAAAGGAAACAAAAGAAAAGTTCAGAGTAGGTATTAAAATTCATGGAGAAGAAATAAAAACTTTGAGGTTCGCCGATGACATTGTAATTCTGTCAGAGACAGAAAAGGACTTGGAAGAGCAATTCAACGGAATGGACAGTGTCTTGAAAGGAGGGTATAAGATGAACATCAACAAAAGCAAAATGACAATAATGGAATGTAGTCGAATTAAGTCGGGTGATGCTGAGGGATTTAGATTAGGAAATGAGACACTTAAAGTAGTAGATGAGTTTTGCTATTTGGGGAGCAAAGTAAATGATGATGGTCGAAGTAGAGAGGATATAAAATGTAGACTGGCAATGACAAGGAAAGCGTTTCTGAAGAAGAGAAATTTGTTAACATCGAGTATAGATTTAAGTGTCAGGAAGTCATTTCTGAAAGTATTTGTATGGAGTGTAGCCATGTATGGAAGTGAAACATGGACGATAAATAGTTTGGACAAGAAGAGAATAGAAGCTTTCGAAATGTGGTGCTACAGAAGAATGCTGAATATTAGATGGGTAGATCACATAACTAATGAGGAGGTATTGAATAGAATTGGGGAGAAGAGGAGTTTGTGGCACAACTTGACTAGAAGAAGGGATCGTTTGGTAGGACATGTTCTGAGGCATCAAGGGATCACCAATTTAGTACTGGAGGGCAGGGTGGAGGGTAAAAATCATAGAGGGAGACCAAGAGATGAATGCACTAAGCAGATTCAGAAGGATGTAGGCTGCAGTAGGTACTGGGAGATGAAGAAGCTTGCACAGTATAGAGTAGCATGGAGAGCTGCATCAAACCAGTTTCTGGACTGAAGACCACAACAACAACAACAGTTGTTGATTTGCGTTGGACAAAGAGATGCATGCCTGGGTACAATTATGGTTTTGTAGGCAGCTGCATACATTTTTCCATGAAGGTGTTGGCCATCTGGTCTCCCAGTGGGATAAATGTATTAACAGCTTTCGTGATTACTTTTGAGTAAACAGTTTACTTACCTTTTCTCCACCTGTCTCCGTGCCCCTTATGCAAAGGTCTGGCACATTATCCCAGTTTTTCTTTCATGTGTTAACATTTTTAATACCTCTGTACAATACAAAAATATAAACATATCAAATTGTAAATGTATACAAAGATTTTTTATTGTAAGACATCACTGTAGTTTGATAGCACTCTGTGGATTGTAGAAGTGACTTGTATCCTGTATATGCTTAAAATTGTTAGTTTTAGGTCTCTTTTGAAAAAAAAATAGTCTGTATACTTATTGAAGAAACTATGGGTGTTTAAATCAGTTAGATCATTTGTAAAGTCTTTGGAAAATTTTCTTTCTGCATAAATATTTCAAGTTGTTCTATGAGATTTACTTTCTTTCATTAGCTGTTTTGTGAGGTTGGCATGGATGTGATTCAGTATGTATCTCCCATTACAGATCGTTAGCTATTGTAGATGTTTTATAGTGGCTGAGTCTAAAAGCATTGTAATTTGTATACTCTACTATGTTCTATTAGGGGATTGTTTGAGTTTACTGTGTGACACAATTGATGACCAAGATTAATCTTGTTTGTGGAGAAGCGCATTGTAACAGGAATATCTTTAAACTACTTTAGTACAAATGTTTATGTTAATACAATTTTCTTAAAAATATTACTCATCAGGGTAGTAAGGGAATGGCAGTGAGAAAATTTTACGAAGCACTTCAATCCGGCTTTGCTCAAGCACACGGTAGTATCAGCATGAGCCAGCTGCTAGACAAAACATTTCAACACGGTTAGTCGGCCACCAAGAATACGACATCAACACTTCTGAGTATGAGTGTGAGCGAGCTCAATGGAAACATTTGACCAGTGCAAATCAACCTGCTTCCCTTACTCTTATAACATAATGTAAGAAGCACTAGTTAGGATGTATCAAACACCTAAAAGGGGTTTGATGAAGCAGTTAAGATACTGAAGCAAATTGATTAAGCCAATCCAGCAAAACTTAAGACCACTGACGACTTGTAATGAGCGAGACTGATTCAGTCATTACAAATGACTTCAGCAGAGCTGCTCCTCAGTGCCATGAAACCTCCACCCCACTAGCCTAGAGTCAGTCAATCAGCAGGGTCGATGGCATTCGTGTTGCCCGCATTCAATTCTCTGTTCATTATATTGTAACATATTGCGTGAGATTTTTTTGCTGTTGGTCATACGCTCATTGCTCATTGCCTGATGTGATGACCACTGATCCATATCCTCGGATGACTATGAACCAGCTACCAGTAATAAAGCTGCCACTGATGGGTAGTCCCTGAGTGTACCAACACTGTTCCAGTTCAGGGCACCAACTGCTCTGAAGCAGTTCGGGTCAGACAGCTTACCAAAATGGAGGGCCAGGATCGCCATTCGGCATGGCATCTGACATCACTCTCAGGACGGCTTTTGAGCCAAACACACACATGCCACAATCACATGCTCATCTTTAGCAGACCAGCCAACTGGAATGGCTTTCCAAACAAACAAGTGGGCAACCTGCCACACACTAAGTCACCGGCCTGCACACAGGGCTGATGCAGCAATCTTCGGCAGCCCTGAGTCTGCCTCTGGATTTGGTAAATTCCACTCTGGCTTATGAAGCCAGCAGCCCCTGTGGAAGATACAGCAACAAGATGTAAACTGAGGAATAAAAGAAGTAATATTTAATTTTCTTTTATTGCATCTGACAACACCACCCAGCCACCATTCTTACAAAACAGTAGGAGTTTCCAGCCCAGGAGTGACTATCCCTACAAGTTGGATGTCAGAAGCGCTGAAGCCGAGCACCAATTGAAACTGGAGCGCAAGCAATATTGGCCAAGTCTAAGGAGGACCATGATTTGGGAAGTGGTTCCGACCTGGCGCACTAATATTTGCACTGTCACATAGGATGAGTTAGAAAGAAACATTGTACTTTTCCTCAGGTAATTTGTATTTTTTGCTGTCCAGAATAGGACTTAAAGTCTGGAAAGTTACTTTTAGTAGGCCAAGTGAGCCAGTTCATTTATCTGAATTTAAGGGTAATAGCTGGGAAGAGCACATTGTTCCAACACAGGATAATAGTGCACCTTGTGAAAATTTGTGCCTGTGATATGTGCTCTCATGTTGAAGATAAGGGCACATAGCAGTAACTGCTCAGTGTGTTGATGGATGATGATTAGGTGTGTCTTGGTTGCAACTATAGTCATCGAGTTAGTGCTTGTAAGTGGTACTAGTTTAGTGAAAAAAGGGGAAAGTAAATTGCACAAACATGGTGCAGATGCAAGCAGCTAGTCTTAGTGATTTGAAAACTGCTTCTATGGATCAAGTTTCTAAATTGTTAAGAGGACACTGAACAACAGAATGCACATAATGAACAGCTAAATCAAAAGTTACAAGTTTTACTGGCAGAACAGCATCTACAATCAGGTTCGAGTAAAATTAAAAATTTAGTAAATATTATTCATCAGCCATTGATCTTGCAGCTGCCAATATCATAACCCCTTCTCTGGAAAAACATCAGATGATGTTGCTGTATTTATAAACAATGTATTAGCCATGGCCGAGGTAAGTGTCTGGTCAGATGAAACACGCTTGCAGATGACAAAGTTACATATCGCGGGCAAGGCTATTACATATATCATGTGTCATGAAGTTTTTAATAAGGTGTCCACATTTGCAGAATTAGCAGGGCGTTTATGGCAAAGGCATAGAAAGCAAATCAGTGCATGGTATTTTAGGGAAAATCTCAGCAGCTTGACGCAGAAAGCGAACGTAATGGTCGAGGCTTTTCTGACAGGGTATGGACAGATTTTCAAGCTGACCCAAGAAGCCAGATGCAAATAGGGTCATGCTATGAGCAGCGGAGAATAAGGCATTAGATGTTTTCCTGAGAGGGATTCCCCCAGGTTTTTCAGGGCAGGTGCAAATGGAAAATCCTGAGGATTGAGCTACGGCACTTTATGTTGCTACACATTTGCAACGGATAGGTAGTGCAACAAAAATGTGCAATGGTAGACGTCTGGTATGAAATGTTACTGTTGTGGTCAGCAGGGGCATTTGAAGGCACAATGCCACCAACCACAGTCTACAGTTATCAACATTTCAGGCATGTGGATCCAAAAAGTGGGGCAAATACAGTGGGGAAAAAGAACCATTAAATTGCAGTGGGAATGTCCCTTCCATCGGGAAGTGTTCCCAACAAATGGCAGTACAGTAAAAACGTACAGAGGGAGAGATTGTTGCTTGATAGCTTGGGTGAATAATAAAAAGTATAGATTTTTAATTGATTGTGGGGCACACTAGGATGGATTCAGTAGGACAAAATAACTCAGGTTTAAGGTAAGAAACACACATTTTTGTGAGGGGATGGAAGTGTTTCCAACTGTGGGGCAAGAAACAGTTGAACTCACAGGGAATTCATTTCCAATGGTTACAGTGGTTGCACATGTTTCTATGTCATAAGATACACTCATTGCTAAGGTACTACCAAATAAACTTTGTTCAGTTGTGTTAAAAGTTGTACTGGCAAGTACAGGGAAGATAATTTGGATTACAGTAGGTCTCGATGTACTGCAGGAAGCTTTATGTTTGATAGAACCACTGTGGGGTAAATGTAGCACATGTAAGGAATGTAGATGGCCGGGTGTGGTGCCAATAAGCCCGGACAATTTCAAAATGGATGAAGTCAGTCTTCTGAAGGGGTTAGTAATAGCTACACTAGAAGTGCTTGATGAAGGTTACATCGATAGGCCAGTGATGGAGCATAATGTCAAGCAGATCATCAGCACATCTGCATTGTGTCGTAAGGTTAGTCATTTGAAGGGTAACGATCGGTCATTGTGAAGTCGTTGTTAGTGCAGTATAAATATTTATTTAATTCAGAAGATTCATTGCCCGTCACACCCATAACACAGGATCGGATTCTAGCAGGCAATCATACACCGTTGTATTGTAAGCAGTATAGTTTAACAAAGCATCTCCAGTCATTGATAAAACAATTTGTAGATCAGCAGCTTGAAGAAACCGTAATAAAACACAGTGATAGTCCTTGGTCAGAAACTGTAGTTATTGTACCGAAAAAGTCACCTGATGGAACGAAAACATATTGATTCCATTGTGATTACAGGTATTTAACTGAAAGTACAGTAATCGGGTCATATCTGATTCTTAATATAACTGAAACTTTGGATGACCTGGGACTGTGTAAATTCTTTTCCACCATAGATTTAAGGAGTGGGTATCACCAAATTTCCAGATTTAAGATGTCCAGAAGATAGGCCTAAGACACTGTTTACAGCACCGTATGGTCACTACCAATATTGTAGAGTGCCTTTGGATTTAAAGGACATGCTCGCAACTTGTTAGATGGTGGCTTTCAAGGTTTGAAACCTAAAAGAATGTGTGGTCTGTTTGGATGATATCATAGTTTTTGCTAAGGATTTAGATGAACACTTAAAATGCCTAAGGGAAATATTTGATAGTTTATGACAACTCATCTCATGCTGACCATTGACAAATGTCATTTTGTACATTCCTAAGTTAATTACCTTGGGCATACTTATTTTACCAAAGAATTTATATTTCATGTGATGCAATCAGTACTGCTTTAGATGCTATTTTAAGGCAAAATATAGATGGGAAGTAGCATCTAGTGGCATAAGAGTCTCATCAGCTAAATAAGGCTGTGCACAACTATTTGAGTGCAAAAAAAGAGATGCTAGCTTAAATATACGGTATTTTGTATATCCGTTATTACCTATAGGGTTGTAAATTTAAGGTTGTTACGGATCATGCATCTTTGAAGTGGTTATTGTGACTAAAAGAACTTTAAAGTCAACTAACAAGATGGGCCCTGAAGTTAAAGGAGCTTCAGCATGAGGTAATCAACAAGCCTGGTGTTAGGCAAACAAATGTGGACACACTTAGTAAGAAAATTGTGGTGTCACAAGTATCTGGATTAAGTGTAACAGACTGGAAGAGGGCACAAGTAATGGACAAAGAATGCTAATTGGACAGCAAGCAACCACCATTTCTTACGCACTAAGGTTTATTGTGTAGATCAGCAAAATGCGGACTCTGTACCTTTGTCCCTGCACTACTCCAAACCGAAGTGTTACAATAGGCACATGACCATGTACTGTCAGGATACAGAAATAAAGGAGCCATTGACAGATTAATCGCAGAGAGATTTTGGTGGAGAATATGATATGCTGACACGTAGCAATATGTTAAAAATTGCATCCCAGGTGCTCAGCGAACAGACTTCAAGCACCAGAAAGTACAGTTACAAAGATTTCGAGAATCAGAGAAGCCATTTCACATGGTAGGAATTGACATTCAAGGACTATTTAATAGGAGTTCAGCAGGGAATACATGTATTTTTCCTATGATCAACCATTTTTGGAGATATCTAGTAATAACAGTGCTACCAGGTCGAAAAGCAAGCACTGCAGCTCAGGCCACAGTTAAAAACAGGGTACTTAATTTTGGAGTACCAGAAATTATAGTCACAGATCAAGGAACTCATTTTATGTCTGATATGTTTTGAAGCAGTTGTGGCACCTGTTGAAAGTGAAGAAGTTGCATACTAGTCCATTTCACCCACAAGCAAATGATTGTATGGAGAGAGTCCACCATACCGTAGCAAAAATGTTGTTATTATGTGGATAGCTAACACTTAGATTGGAACATCAATGTTATGTTGCAAGTGTATACAATTCTAAAATACAAACAGGAACAGGCCTTTCACCTTATGAAGTGGTATATGGGCAAAAGATGCCTTCACCTTTTGATGTGATCTAGCTCAAGTTACGTACATTGGGTGAAGCAATTCACAAAAAACGTTGGAAGATCTATGTAACAGGTAAAACGTGTAGTTCAAAACCATTGTAGTGTCAAGAACTCTTTGGATGAGGTGCAAGTAAGTTACCTCAGTACAGATCAGGGCAACGGGTCCTACTGGTGAACCCTTTACCCCAAAGGGTAAAAGTAAGAAATTCTTGATGAAGTTTCAAGGACCATGTGAAGTAGTGGAAATGATTTCACTGGTCAGTGTCAAGTTGCAGATGCCAATGAAAATGTCAATAGTGCATGTTAGCCGGATAAAACCTTTTAAGGGTATCATTGATGCATTATCGCAAATAGCTTCACCATTACTGCAAGAGAAGAAGTTACCACATGGAACAAAACTAGCACAGAATGTACCATATGGACTTAGGCCCAGGGATAAGTAATAGAGTTTCGAATTGTATGTGTTTAATTTTGTATTGGGTTATTTAGGTTAGGTTTGGTTATGTAGTTTGCTATAGTATATGTAGTTTTCACTGAGATATATTTTCATCCTTAGGAAGGAGGGGATTCATGATAAATCCTTTCTCGTAGATGGTGCCGAAGATGATGATAAAACGTGTTATCATGAGCATAGTGGTCATGCATGTATGTAAGGTAGAGGTAGTTAAGAATCAACCCTTGGGAAATGGATCTCATGGCAACTGGACATTCTTCTCACGAACCACATATCATCATTAAAACTCCCATTTGACTTCTGGGAATAAAGAATGATTAGAGGATATGTTCATAGACTTATCTCTGAAGCAATCAAAGGGGTTATGCTAAACAGATATAGAGACGAATATTAGGAATTGAAGTTTTCCAAAGAGAAACTAAGGGCTCAGTTGCAGGGATGATACCTTTAGTGCAAAAGAAGAGAGGTTGGGTAGACACTACTAAAAAGCTGTTGAAAACAATATTTGGGACAGCAGTTAATGATGATATTGTGAATTGAAATAATATGCTAGGGATGGTAAAAGAAAAAGCCAGGATCACAAAAACAACAGTAAGTTGGCATACGACATTGATCATGAGTATTGAACAGAGAATTCGAATTGTGGTCCATCTAATAGTAGATCAGCCAATGGGAAATGCTTTCTGAACAAATGGACAGACAACCCGCCACACTCTGAATCAAAGGCCAAAGGTGATCTTCGGCAGCCGTGACTCTGCCTCTGGATTCAGTAGATTCCACTCTGGCTTATGAAGCCACCAGCCGCCACAGAAGACATGCTGACAGGATGTGTTTTGAGGAAGAAGAGAACTAATATTTAATCTTATTTCATTGCATCCAGTGACGCCACACAGTCTCTCGATCTCTGTCCTGACGAAATGGTAGAGGTTTCCGGCCTGGGAGTGGGCGACCCCTACAGAAGCCATGATTATGACTAAAGGCAGATGTTTTACCTTTATGTTTTACAAATTTCTGTCTGTGAAAAGGACAGCAAGCAGTTATTTATCTCATTTATATGCTGCTACGTCTTCATCATTGAAGTTCACCGTACCAAAGCTGTGCAAATGTGCTAAAGCAAAGTCAGTAATTCCAAGCAAAACTAGTAATGATGACACCACAGGGCAGTGATGAGTATGAAGTACCTCTATGGACTGAAGGTAGTTCAGAATCTGGAAAATGAGTTGTAACATTTGCTGAGATTGTTAAGTCCTGTAACTATTTGTTCCTAAATAATAATCTCTAAAAGCTGTTAAGTTTCTACAGTCTGTATTACTCTCTATTGCACACAAAAAAGACTTGTTTAGTGTTTAACACCAAAGCTGCTGTTTATTTATTGGTGTTAAACATTTGAGAAATGACATTCTTCAATATTTGTGAGCTGCAAAATGTGGTATAGTGAAAACATTTATATTGTACTGAGGTCGCACCATGTAAGTGCAGTATACATAAATCTACAAAATGTTTAAAAAGTACAATTGAATCTAGAAACAAATGAAAAAGAGAAACTTACTAATTAAATATAATTATATTCTCTTTTTATTTCCAACTATTAATCACAGAACATAAACAGGCAATTAATTTCGGTCCATACAGACCATTTACAGATCTAATATACGGCAAAGAGGCATTATAAAACAGAACATGATCATCTGTATAGTACACCAGATTACAAAACAAAACATAACCAAAAATCAGTATTATATGTGCAAGTGACATCTGCCATACTTGAGTGCAGGAAGGCTGGTAACATACGGGAGATTGTACAGTCTGAAAATAGAAGTAAGTCAAAAACGTTATGTCATCTTGTTGAAAAGCAAAGTTGCACACACACGACACAGTATAAGAGACATGTCAGAATTATACAACATTATGTTACAGACTCAGATGCAGAGATGATGGGTCCATATACATTGAGGACACTCAGTTTACATCTCCTGTAGAGATAATTACGCCTGGAACTCTGCACAGATTTATCTGCAGTAATATTGACTTTGTAGATAAAAACCTGTGCTAGTGTGGATGTCTGCAGTTGTATCTGAGGATATCAGCAATAATAATTAATTTCAATTAAAAGGCATTGTCAATATTACAACTTGTGTCTATTTTCTAATGCAGGGTGACCCAAAACCTTGATAATATTTGAAAATGCATTATTTCACAGAATAATGTAGGGAGAGGGATAAAACTTGACACAAATGCCTGAAATGATACGGGGTTTTATTGAAACTTAAAATGAGTGCAAAAACCAGCCAATGGTTGGCGCTGGACAGCAACACGCCAGTGATGGTGCATGAGAATTATGTATAAAATGAGCTGTAGTGAGAGAGGGAGTCAGATACACCAACAGTCATGGTATGTGGACTGTACCAGAAAAGCCACTGTTAGTGAAGCTTTACTATCAGAACTGAGAATCTGCTACTGCAGTTTTATGATCCTATCACCATAAGAACAGCAAAGGTCATGTGCCAAGTGTTGCTGTGAAGAAAATGATCACGAAGTTTGAAGCCATGGGTTGTTTAGATGATTGGACCTGTAGTGGGTGAATGGACACAGTGTTACTGCTGCTTGGACAGTTCAGGAAGAAATAGGGACTTTAGTGAGTTCATTTCCACATGGTGAAGTCAATGCTTGTGAAATAGCACATTGCACCAGCGTTCATCACACTACTGTTTGGACAGTATTAAAATCGACCCTCCAAATGTAATCTGTACAAAATCTGGTGTCACATGAACTATTAGCCACTGATTTTGTGATGCAGAGCATATTTGATGTGTAGCTACTTCAAAAAATGGAGGAAGAGGCTGATTGTTGTCTAACATGTTGTGTACCGTTGAAACCCATTTCAAGGGTGTATCAACACTCACAACAAAGACTTTGGGCTGCAGAAAATCCTAGAATTGCCATGGAAAAGCCGTTGCATGACAAGAAATTCACATTGTGATGTGGATTTACCACACCAGTCATGATCAGACCATTTTTCTTTGAGGAAATATGGGTTGCTATTTTTAAAACTGTAAGCATGAGGGTGTAAGGTATGCCAGTATGTTACAGAATCACATCATCCCTATCGTGGCTGATAAAAACATACTGGAAGGTACGACTTTTATGCAGCATGTTGCTCCACCCTATATTTCTACATGGGTGAAAGATATCTTGCACACATCGTTTGTTGAGTATTGCATAAAGCTTGGCCTCACAGGTTCCCAGATCACAGTCCATGTGTTTATTGGCTGTGGTTACCTTAAGCCACAAGTCACAAGTTCACCACAATCGTCCAACCTCACCAAGGATTCTAAAAGAAACATACAACAATAATTTATCACCATACATAACAATATGCTATACAGTGCTGTTCACAGTATTGTCCCACAACTACTGGTATTGTTGACGAATGACGGCTGACTTGAGCATTTTTTCTAGAGAACTTTGTCTTTATGAAAAATTAATTGTTATGCTAATTACGGCTTTTGTATCACACGAAGCAACAACTTTTGGTCAGTTTGTGTGTGTTTTTTTTCCCAATAAAACTACACGTTATTTCAAGTATGTGTGTTACTTTTTGCCTCTCTACCTACAGTATTCCATTAACTGTTGAGTTTTCAAATGTTAATGGACTTTTGGATCACCCTGAATATTTACAAGCACACAAGTCACTACACTGCTTATTAAATAGAGGAGTAAAGTATGTTAACATGATTAGACGTTATGTACATTTGATAATACAAAGTACGTGGCTAACATTTAACAGCGTGCAGGATGTAATAACAACTTGTAACACAACTTCATTTCACTTCCCAGTGTTGAGGAAATAGGCTACAGAAAATTACGCTGAATATTTTTCAGTAGTTATGACCAGAAGTTGTAACTTTACAAACATATCATCAGTATAACCCACTATGTTACATTAAAATGATATCTAGTGTGCCTGGCTGTTCACAGCCCCATCATCCCTGCACCTCAGTCTGTAATGTAACATTACATGATTCTAGCATGTCTCCTATTATACCTTGTTGTATGTGCAACTTTGCTTTTTACCCCAAATGATATACCCTTGTTTACTTCTTTCTATTTTTTGAATGTTTTCTATTCATTTATGGTATTTGGATGTAATGGCACTCTTGCCTGCACTCAGTTGTAACAATGTGTCACTTGCATGTAATAATCTTTTCGTGATTTTGGTTGTTTTGTAATCTAGTTTATTGTATAGATGATCCCTGTTTGCCTTATTTCTAGGTCTGAAGATAGTCATTGCAAACTGTAATTAATTGCCTGTTAAAGTTTTGTTATCAGTAACTGAAAATAAAAAGACAGTATTATTTATTTCTGGATAATTGTACCTTATCCATGACTGTGTTGCATCACAGGTAATTAAATCCGAGTCAGAATACTTTTGTTTGCATTATACATCAGAAGTTTAGAAAGCAAAAAGTTATTCCTTATCATTTCTTAAATTTGCGTGACCTAACCACAATACCATAAAAATTTATGTAAATGGTTAATAATCATTATTGTGTTTAAATCATGAGCCTTTTTAAAAGGACAACTGTCATGAATCAATGTTTTTGTACTAATGAAAAGAATGTTTTCTGTAATACAAATATTATAACATTGAAGTGGTTTTAACAGAAATCCATTATTGTTTTTACAAACAGGTTTTGTATTTAACATTTTTTATGTAGGCTACAACAGAATACATTTCAAGACAGGAAAGAAAAAAAACATAGTGACAGAGGACCTCGGTTTTGATCAACTAAATTTTGTATTACAGAGTAATTCTTCAGATGAAATTTTTCTTTCCTTGGAATAGGCACTGTCTTTCAGAAGTGTAAAAGGTAGTGGAAGCAAGAAGAAGAAGTTGCAAGCAACTATATCACTTTGTACAAATAGGATTACTGCTCAGTGAACTTTCAAGCCTTTGGTTTTAGGCACAAGCCAGAAGAGAAGAAGTTTGGAGAATATTAAGAATGTACCAGGTAATAATTAGAAATTTTCTGCATTTAATTAGTTGGATTTTAGTTATCAGACTGAAATACATATGACATTCAGAAATAATGAAAATTAAAAATTATTTTTGCCGTTCCAGGAGTCAGAAGAGAATGAGACAGAAGAAAAGAAAAATTATCCACCACCTCAAGCAATTACTCAGCCTCCAGTCAACAGATTGCACAGCAAACATGCAGACATTTCTCTTCTATGTTATATTTGATTTGCATCCAGTGATTATCAGTTGTGTCAGAGGCTGTCATATGACTAACCTTCCTGAGAATATAATCTGTTTTGATACAAAGTTACGCATTTCGCACTGTGAAACAAATTTCTGCAGAGAAATTTGGCTTTATATTGATATAGTTCACATTATACAGAGAGGCGATGGAGGAAAGGAAGATTCTCATATACATGTATGTCTTTACTTCGCAAGCCACTGTATGGTGTGTGGTGGAGGGTGCTCAGTGCACCAGTCTAATTTTTCTGCCTCACTGTTCCATTCTAGATGGCATATGGGAAGGATGATTGCATTTTCTTTTTGTATGACCCCAAAATCCTGTAATATTAACATTGTGGTCATAACAGAACATTTATATTTAAAAAAAAAGCAATATGTTTCTGACTTGTTTTGGAATGCCAGATCTCAAAAACTTTGTAAATAACTCTCTTTGCAGTACACAATGTCTTTCTTACAGTGACTTCCACTGCAGTTTGTTGGACATTTCTTTGACATTCTCATGATGACTAAACAAACCCATGACAAATTGTAAAGCTCTTCTTTAAATTTTTCTACACCAGCTGTGAACTTAATTTGGTAACGATCTCAGACTGATGAATAGGTCTCAAGAATAGAGTGAACAACCATTTTGTAACTAACCTCTTTCATCTACGAACAGTGTCATAGGTGTCGAGACTTTATCCAACAAGAACCTCATTAGTGCAAACTCGCTTAAGATGAACTCACAGTTGCAAAAAAAATATTGGCTCCGGATTTTTAAATAGTAATTTTTTTTTCTGAAATGCTTTCGAGAAATGTGACTACATAGCTAACTACCCATTGTTGACTTGTTTCTGTCATATTGTAGGCTGGCAGCTGTGATTATCACCTCAACAATCAGCATGTACAATACATTTAAATAAATTCAGTAATGTGTACACTAAAATTTAGAAATGTATTCAATCCCAGGTGTTCTTTTAGTCATAGCCATATTGAGTTAGAATACTAAACCAAAATCTACAAGCAGCAGCACGCAAAACATGGCAAAGAGGGAACAGACAGCTCTAAATATGCAGGTAAATCTTAAGATTCAGGTGAAGCATGGTACAAAGAAAACAGCAATTGCAGAATTGTTTGGAATCCCGAAGTCTACTTTATCTGTGATAATGAGGAATCAAGAAAAAATCATTAACACTGCTGTGTCATGTTCCAGAAACAAATCTAAACGACTTTGTAGCTCTAAGTGTGTTGGCATTGTGACATTACTGCTAGAATGGTTCAGTCATATGCATGAATCTGAAGTACCTTTAAGTGGCCCTGTGATTCAGTCAGAAGCAAATGAGATTGCCAGAACTATAGGCAACGAAGACTTCAAATGTTCAGCTGGTTGCTGTATCAGTTTCAAAAGAGACATTCAGTATCATCTGTACAAATTTGTGGTGAATCAAATAAAATTGATGAAGAAAGTGCAACCAGCTGATTGCATGAATTTGAGCAAGTGAGAGAAAAATATACTTCATGTGATGTGTTCAGTGTGGACAATCACTCCAATGGTGTGAAAAGGTGATAGGTGTCACAGTGGAGCACACAGCAAACGTGTAACTGTTGCCCTTATATGTAATGCAGACAGCAGTGAAAAGTTTTGTCCTTGAGTTATCGATAAGTCCGAGAATCTGTGTTGTTAAAAAAAAAAAAAATGGGCACTTTACCTTGCATCTACTCTCACCATAAGAAAGCTTGGATTGGTGGCACATCATTTTGCAAGTGGCTTCTTCGATTCAACAGTCTAATGGTTGCTCAAAACAGACATGTTCTTCTTACATTGATCAGATGTTCTGCCCATAACATACAGGATCTGAATCTAACCAACATAAAGATTCAGTTTTTGCCAGCAAATGTGACAAGTCACCTTCACCCCTTTGACAAAGGCATCATTTTTCTCATTAAGAGAGCTTATTGCAAGCGACTTCTAAGAGCTGCAGTGCGTGCTGCTGAAACAATACTGCAATCCCAAATTAGAATGTGCTTGATGCAATAAAAGCCACCACAGCATCCTGGAACTCCATGTTACCATTTCATATACAGAAGCGCTTTAACAGAGCCTGGAGACAAAGCAACACATAACATGTCCAGAAGTTAGACGATGGCACTTCACCTGCACGCATTACAAGATGCCACTTCACCTGATGAATGGGACAGTTCTGCAAGATGTTGCAAACCCTGGGATTAGTTTTGAGAAATTCATTAGTACAGACGAAAGTGTTGCTGTATGTGCTTCTGTGGAATCTGATGTGCCAAAAGCTGTGACCGAGGTGCAAGGAGAGTCATCGGAAGAAAATGAGCTGGAGGAGAATACAGATACCATTTCACCTACCCATCTGGAGATGTCTACAGCCATAGACAGTTTAGAACAATTTACTTCAGCATCCAAAGTCACTGCTGGGTTTATGGATGCTGTAGTTACAATTGATTGTGAAATTACAAGATATTTTCATTCCCGTAAATGTCAGCAAACCTTGCTTGAATTTTTTCCAAGAAAATAGTGTAAATTGAGAGTACTTGTACAATCACTTTATAGTGTCACAAAACTACAGTAATGTAAAGTGACTGATACTGTAATGTATTACACATTCTGTACCGCTGTTCACATATACATATTAAAATCTGTGTTATTCACTTAAAAGAATTTTTTTAACATGAATTCTTGATTTTTCGGTACCTGCAGTTTCATGTTAATGAGGCTATACTGTATGTTGTGATCAATAGTCACCCTATCACACTACTGTACCTTGTATTGGGAAACTGCTATGAAAACAGAAAGAACTGTATAGCATATTCAAAAGAACACAAACACTTGCTGACATAGAAAAACTTGAACAAAGTTCAAACAAGTGTAAGGACAGTTGTGTAAGAAAAACTCAGTGAATTTAAAAGCAAGATTTACTGAATTGTCAGAAAATCCTAAAAAGTTTTGGTTCTACTTAAAATCAGTCAGTTCAATAAAGCCATTTATCAAATGCTCTTTCGCAAATGGTATTGAACTGGAAGATGGTAAAATGCAGTCTGAAATACTAAATTCTGTTTTTGAAACTTTCACCAAATAAAGTCACAGCGTCATACCTACTAGATCACAGCAAGTGCCTATCCTTTCTGCATGCAGTTCACTCATCTGGAATGTGCAAGAGGGAGCAAGTATACTTAATATAGCTTGGCGGTAGTTGCCGAAGATGACTGACACTACCTTGCCTAATGACACAGCTGCTTGCATGTATACATGGACAGCATGTAGATGCACATAGGGTGCAAAGTTACTCAGTGCTCTTCTGAATGCCTCACTTTGCATTTTGGCTCTTCTGCATACCTTGATTTGTATTGTGGACATGCTAACTGCCATATTTCCTCGGTTAGTGTTTTCCTGCTGAAAGTGAGCGATGTCATTCTGTGTGGATATTGAATGATGGGAATCAAGTGCTGGCCACTAGGCTTCAGCAAGCGGGTGCTTCATTTCCTACATTCAGCCGTCATGCACAAATGCAAATTTAGAAATAAGCTTAGAATTGAAAACAGCTCATATTACTAGATAAAAGAAAGGCCACAGTATGAAGTGGGGTGCCTATTGGACTCTATGTTGATGTACTATATAACTGGCCCTATTCTAACGTCAGTGTACTGTAGTTAGTTTGAACAACATAGAACGCCACATCTCTCAGAGAAAAGTACAAAACTTGCCAATCAATTGGAAGGTTCATAAGACCAATGTGCAAAACTATAGACCAGTCTCACTGAAGTACACTTCTCATACAGTTATGGAACATATTTTGTTGTCACTGCTGTGAAGGAGTCAACATGGTTTCCATAAGCACCAAACATGAGATTCAGAAGTCAGTATATGATGGAGATGAAATTGATGCTGTGTTGCTTGGCTTCCAGAGAGCCTTTATCACAGACCAAATTTTTGCCAAGTAAACAAAATACATGCATAGGGAATTCTAAACGGACTTGTGATTATGTTGGAAATCCTAACAAACCAAACTTGTTATGCCATTCTTAATATGGTAGACATTCACAGAAGTAAAGGCAATGTGCTTTATATCTCATGGTTACATAAGAGGGCTGCTGCTGTTTGTAATGTACATAAGTGATTGGTGAATGTCAGTATTCCTTTAAGGTTGTTGCCTGTATTCCTTTAAGGTTGTTCACAAACAGTGCATATGTTTACAGGGACTTGATATTGCTAGAAATATGTTACAAAACAAGGAGTGGTGGGGGGGTGGGGGGGGGGGGGGACTTACAGATGATCAATAGCTGGTGCAAAGATGGCAGCTGACTCTAAATATGAACAAATATGATGCTTGTAAATATACAGAAATATCTGATCTCAGACTATCCATCAGTGATCAGTAACATCTTTCAGATGTCTGGGTGGGTCTGTCCAGAGGGAATTAAGATGTGGTCACACAGATCTAGCGACTGTGAAGGTTGCTGCCAGACTTAAAGAGTTTTTCAAAAAATCTTCACACATTAAAGAGATTGCTTACAGAACTCCCGTTTGAATATTTTTTGAGTGTTATTCGTTTGTGTGGGAACCTTACCAAGTTGCATTAACGAAAAAGATGGGAAAGATTCGAACATGAATTGCACTATTCGTCATGAATTTGTTTAGTCATCATATGTAACAGAGATATTGAACAAACTGTAGTGGAAGATGCTACAAGAAAGACATTTTATATTACAGACAGCCTTACTCACAAAATTTCATGGGCCTACATTCCAAAACAACAACATTGTACATCCTGCAACATACGTCTCGCGTAATGAGCACACTGCTAAACTTAATGAAAGGTTGGGTCCTACAGAGGGTTACTGACAGTTTTTCTTCCCACGTATTCTCCTTAAATGGAATAGGAAAGGGGGTTGGGAGGGTCAATACTGGTATACTCAGCAGTCTGACCAGTAAGCAGTATATTCTTTAGACATTAAAACAGTTGTCATTAGCAACATTCACTTGGCGACAGCAGTATCTCAGAGTTAGCATACTGTGGCTCTATTTATTTAGTAAACTGCTATGCCATAATCTTATGAGGCAGTATACAACAATTAAAAAAATATTCCCTGCACAAGAAGAAGCAGTTTTACTCATATGTGGCTACCTCCTTATGAATCTTTTCATTCATACATACATCCATCCATCCACCCATTCATTCATTCATTCATTCATTCATTCATTCAACTATCCAGTCATCACGTTCTGTGACTCCCATCAAGAAGGAGAACCTTCAGGGATGTGGAACAATTCAAGATACACATTAACATGAAGCAAAGTATCTACGAACTCAATCTATAAATCGGTCAAACTGTTCTCAAGTGATGATCTTTCAAACATGTGGCAATTGATTTTTATTTATGTAGATTAGTAGCTTAATATGTACTAGATTACAATGGTATTTTTCAAAGAAAATATTTTTATGTGTTTAAGTACAAAGTCCTATTTTATAGTACACGATTTTGTACGGGTAACACTAAGCATTTACAGTTGGATGACTTGTCTGGCATAATGTTGTCTGTTTATGGGCCACTGCATAGAGTTATGATTAAAATTCAGGGAATAGTGTTACGTAATTGTCATCACTTTCTCAAAATCACAACTACAGTTCCTTAGATTAGCCTGAACATACAGAAAGAAACCACACTGAGGGACTAATTTATATATGTATACAAGAATAGATTGTTAAGTAATACACTTTAGAACAAACACTGCTACTTCCTACGTAGCTAATTAAACCTTTAAATTCTGGAATCTCAATGTTCAAATAATTTGTAGGAAGGGTGGCTAATGAGACATGTTTTTAATTTTCTTTCGAATGAGTAGTGATTCAGAATTTCTTCTATTATGTTAGACAGAAGTTAGTTGAATGTCTTTCCTCCAGAATATATACAGTAACTTCAGTCTGAAGCCTGGACAATGGGGCAAAGCCTGCATAAAAATTATTCTGCCATCTTCCATTATGACTGTGTATGTCACAGTGCAGTTGAAACTCATTTGTATTATCAGCAATAAAGAACATAGAGGAGTAAATGTATCGAGGAGTGAGTACAAGAATTCCAAGATCCTTGAAAAAGGCTTCTGGAAGATATACAATTATCTATTTTTCACAATATTGGTACTAATCAGTTAGGTTGAACAAAAACATTTTATACTTTAAATGCAGTGCTCCATACAAAACAAGGAGTACAGATATGAGAAATGAGACGACACCCCCGTACTTTCAGTCAACACAATGGGAGATGCTTCTAAGGACATCAAACACTGGAATGTTACCGTGTTGGACCCCAAGGAATTTCACACACTGTAATTTGTTCACTGTATGACAATTAATGCCTACTTCTGGTGCTAAAAGCTCATTATTGCTTGTTTCATGAGATTAATACTTAAACAGTTATCTATGAACCATTTATAAGCATGTACAGCTTCTGTAAATGAAAGAAAGTAAGTTCAGGTACAGTGTCCCACTGTTCGTTAGGTTGTTATAGATGGGACGTAAGCTTTGACAGAGGAAGAATGGGGAAGTAATTGGCCATGCCCTTTGCAAGGAACCCTCCCAAACTTTATGTTATTTGATTTAGAGAACCATGGAAAACCTATATCTTTATGATCGGACAAAGGTTTGAGCTGCCATCTCCCCATTCCCCCACCCCCACCCAAAATGAAAGTCACATAATGAGTACAGCACCTTAGTACATGTATTTCCAGATGTGTTTCATCGTAAGTAAACCTGTTTACCACAAAACAAATTGTCTGTATAACACTAGAAGGAAAGATGATCTCCATTCTGTCATGATGCTTTTAGTGCTTATACAAAATGAGACAAAGTACATTGGTGCTAAAATATTTGTTTTACAGCCTAATATTGAATGCACAACAAATAATATCTCATTATTTAAAAATAACTTATGGAAGTGCCTGTTTGTCATTAGAATTGTATTCTGCTGAAGACCTCTTTTGTATAAATAAAATCTGTTATGTGACTCATCTGTACTCAGAATTCCAGAAGTTTTTTGTATTAATATTATAAAGTACTAAATAGAAATTTCAGTTGACTACAATACTGCATCAGTTGTATCGAACACCTTCTGTGACATATCCTGAGATGACAAAAGTCATGGGATACCTCATAATATTGTATCGGACCTCCTTTCGCCGGGCATAGTGGAGCAACTCAGTGTGGGACTCAATGAGTCATTAGAAATCCCCAGCAGAAATACTGAGACATGCTGTCGCTATTCATCCACAACCGCAAAAGTGTTGTTGTTGCAGGATTTTGTAGACGAACTGACCTCTCAGTTATGTCCCATAAATGTTTGACGCGATTTATATTGGGTGATCTGGGTGGCCAGACCATTCACTTGAACTGTCCAGAATGGTCTTCAAAACAATTGTGAACAATTATTGCCCAGTTACATGGCGCATTGTCATCCTTAAAAATTCAGTCATTGTTGGGAACATGACATCAATGAATGGCTGCAAATGGTCTCGAAGTGCCAGAATGCCCAAGGGACCCAGTACATTCCATGTAAACATAGCTCAAACCATTATGAAGACAACACCAGCTTGCGTAGTGCCTTCTTGACAACTTGGGTCCATGGCTTTGTGGGGTCTGTGACACACTTGAACTCTGCCATCAGCTCTTACCAGCTGAAATCAGGACTCATCTGACCAGGCTACGATTTCTAGTCATCTAGGGTCCAATTGATACGATCACAAGCCCAGGAGAAGTGTTGTAGGCAGTGTCATGCTGTTAGCAAAGGCACACGCTTCAGTTATCTTATGCTGTAGCCCATTAATGCCAAATTTTGCCACATTGTCGTAATGGATATGTCCGTCATACATCCCACATTGATTTCTATGGTTATTTAATGCAGTCCTGTTTGTCTGTTAGCACTTACACCTCTACTCAAACACTGCTGCTATCAGTCATTAAGTAAAGGCCATCGATCACTGCCTTGACTGTGGTGAGAGGTACCTTAAATTTGCTATTCTCAGCTTACTCCTGATGCTGTGGATCTCAGAATACTGAATTCCCTAACGATTTCCGAAGTGGAGTGTCCCATGCATTTAGCTCCAACTGCCACCCACATTCTAAGTCTGTTAATTCCCACGTGCAGCGGCCATAATTACATTGTAAACATTTTCAAATTCATCACCTGTTCATAAATGACAGCTCCGCCAATGCACTGCCCTTTTATACCTTGTGTACATGATACCAAGTGTGCATATTGCAATCCCATAACTTTTGTCACCTCAGTGATGTATTTTAATATAAGGAGGTAAAAGGAAAATAAAGTTGAACCTGCTACTCCTTGTGTATTATTATACTGTGCCATTATCATTGTTGTAATCATTATCATTTTTTGTCCTGTGTGTTGATATTTATATGTATTTTTACAAGAACATTTCTTGCGCATACAGATCTATGGATTACATAAACAGAAAATAAAAATATTATTTGATGATCTGGAACATTGAATGTGAGGTTTTCTGAAAGAATTAAGACACTTGAAGGTTCACTTTTAAAAACTGAACAAGATAAAATGAGGTTTTCTTTAATGAAGAGGAAAGAGGGATCCTGGAAATTAGATCAGCTGCAGTACAAATAGTAATTTAGGATAGTTGTTGGATAATAGTCTAGTTATACATGAGAAACATCTGGAGGGTGTTCATTTTTTTTTGTATATGCTGCCAGTTTAGAGATGGATGCACTATGGAAGATGGCAAAGAGCAAGGCAGTAAAACATGGTGGTGGTGGTGGTGGTGGTGGTGGCTAGTGTTTAACGTCCCGTCGACAACGAGGTCATTAGAGACGGAGCGCAAGCTCGGGTTAGGGAAGGATTGGGAAGGAAATTGGCCGTGCCCTTTCAAAGGAACCATCCCGGCATTTGCCTGAAATGATTTAGGCAAATCACGGAAAACCTAAATCAGGATGGCCGGAGACGGGATTGAACCGTCGTCCTCCCGAATGCGAATCCAGTGTGCTAACCACTGCGCCACCTCGCTCGGTAGTAAAACATGGCCATTAGATGTGCAGGAAGCTGTGCATAGCAAGGGTTGGCTGACAGTGAAACAGATTAGTATGAATTTTGATCATACTGTAGGGGATTGTGCTGATTTTTTTTCTGAATTGAAACAGCATTGGAGCATTTCAAAAAATGAGCATCCACTATGAGAAATCTAGTTATAATGTTCGCAATGACCAACGTAATGGTTGGGTTTGACAAGAACTTACTCATTGCTGGGTTCCAGTGGCGAATGAAAGTGCTTGCTTGTATGAGGTAGGTCATATAAGAGCACTCTGTATTGTTGTGTAGGGGGCACTATGTGGAGGTTCCTTCCTTCCTTCCTTCTTAAAAATCAACTGGAATGGAATGGATTTGGAGCCATGCAACAATATGCACCAACGAAGTTCACTAGATAGAATATCTCTTTCAAATCGTGTTTTCAGAACAACAGACACATAACAATCTCCTTAAAAAAACTAACTCATCATGAGGCATGACCTTTTCATTCCTGTGCAGGGCCACTCTTGTCCTCATGCTGTTCAGTAGAAGAAAACACAAATCGGGTTTGGAGTTGCATTGTATGTGCCAAACAACTAGACAGTGCTAACTCTACCTGCCGCATTGTGACAGCATGTTTATGCCCCATTCCGTTAGACAGCTTATATATACTGGCTGTCATAGCACCACTAGATATCACAGAGAGATTACAGCAGACATGGAATATACAAAACCATGCCAAAATTCAACCTGTTTGCTCTGCTGCAAACAAGCAGCAAGACAGTGAATTAAATCTTTGAGTCAGGGCATTGACACCACTACCACAATCAAAACTGCAAGGCTGCACATTTGGGTGACACTCAGGGGTGAATCCAGCCTCAAGAAAAGCTACTAGGAGGTGCAGAGGAGGAATGGGAGACATGGATGTTGTATCGGCCAAATCAAATGAATAATCGTGTGAAGCAAAGATATCATAATAAAATAGAGATTCCTGGAAATTGATAGCAGCAACATGTGACTGCAGCAAAATCCAAACGAGTGCCTGTCCAACAATTGCCCCTAGGGCCGACATGTTCAACTAGTGCCTAACAGTGGGGAAACACAATACGTACGATGTTACACAATACTGGGCTGAAATTATGTATCTATCTCTGTTATATAAACTTGTCAGTAAGTTTACTATAGTTGCAATCATGAATGATGGCAGTCAAGTTTAGGTTTGTTCTGCGCACTCATTTATTGAATTTTTATTTCATTTGCTGTGATTTGTCACTGCTGATGGTGGTGGTATGGGACAAATCCTGTACAAGCACACAAGAGACATAATTTGCAGTACACATACTTTCTTCAAACACAATACACATGTATGGGCTTACCACAAACATCACTTGGAACCGGCAGCAATGCAGTCCCCATCCGCTTCTCGAGCTACACGAACTGCCATAGTTTGTGTATTAGACTATACTTTATATTGTTTTATGACAATAATATGGAAAGGACATAGTGCTACTCTCCACAGTGAGGAGACAGTGAGTCACTGACAGGTGTAGTGAAAAAGAATGCTGGAAATATTTAAGCATTCAGACCAAGTCCTCCTTCAAAATTTAACACAAGCACAACACACACTCACACGCGGCCGTGTATAGTGAGTAGCAGTTTATCCTTTCCGTATTGTTGTTATTCCATCATGAACTTTCCATTGTTTTGTACCTTACTTGTTTAACTGTGTTAGTATACATATTTTATTTTTATGAGTTCGTGGCATGAAATAAATTAATGTGTTATTAACTGACATTTTTTAAAGGACTGTCCATGACTGTAGCTTGTGTATTGGGAGTTGTCATGCGTTCTGATGGACATTGGTTGGTAGTCATGCTCACTTTAGTATCCCCACCAGCAGACTTGAAGTTGGATGCAGATGAGCTGATGTGGATATTGAGGTGGAATAGTACAGAATGCTGTCACAGAAAGTGCAAGCAAAGTGTGGTTTGGGCAGAGCCACTGATTCAGGTGTTTATCAGTTGGCAGCAATAGTCCTGGCCCAGCAGTTCTTAAGTTGATTTTAACTATCTTGGATCAGTTCCTCACCTCACTCTGTACTCTGCTTTCCGTATACTGGTGATAGTTGTTTGCATGGGTCAAGTTTGTGTTAATCTCTGTGCTTCGTCTGTACATGGTGTATGACACTCTGCTCCCTTATAGGTTTAAGCACGTGTCTTGTTTCTTTCCGTCTTCCAGGGTTCAGCTCCTGGCTTATTGTCAAGCCACTGTTGGTTTGAGTAGTTTATATTTATGCTGGCAGTGACAGTTTGCAGCATTGTCACATCTTGTGGATACTAAAGTGGGGACACCAGACATTCTTAGGTGTGTGATGCCCTTTTCTCTCTCCCCCACCCCTCTAATGACATTAAATTGTGCTCACCATGGATCCAGCATTTTTGCAATGCTGGAAGGAGCCCTTGTGCCTCTTGGAACAGCAACAAAAGCTACAGCAGAAGCAGATGCATTCAGACAAATGCGAAATTGCTCTGTAAGCGTGCTGTGTAGACAGATGGCCAGGTGCTGACAAAGAAGTTTTTTTGCTCGACACTGTTTACCGGTTTCAGCGAGGCTACAGAAAGGTGGGAGAAATACTTACATCGGTACTTGCTTCAGTGCCAGGTAGGGCTTGTCATTGGTGCAGCTGATAAGGCTGCCTTGTTATTGTCCAGAAGTACAGGATTATACAAAATCGTACAGAATTTGAAACTCTCTACCAACTCTGAGAAGCTTATTTAGATGAGGTTTGTCAGTTGATGGCGCTGTGTTTTGGTCATCAAACCCATGCGACAGAGGCATGATAACATTTTAACCAACATCACAAGCACCTCTGGTAGTCGTATCCTGTATGGATCACTGATGTGCAAGGTCTCTCACACAAGTGTCGATTTGAGTGTCCGCATTGTGCTCCATCATATGGGGACTCGCTAATTAGGCTAACACCCAACACTGAGTTCCAGACTAGGGCTGACCTTCTTTAGTTGAAGTCACTAAAATTACTGAATCATATGAACTTATGCAGTGGCAAGGTCGTACTTTTTGAGAATTGGCAGGGGGAAAGTTAAATGTGTGTGGTAATAGCTCTTGATGGCCCATGTGGTGAGCCAGGCAGCCTTACCTTCCACTGAGTCACAGTGTTTTGATGTTTCTAGTGAAGTGACATCATGGCACTGCTCATCTTCACCTGCATTGGGCTCGGTGGGTATGCGTAATTGAGGCATCGTCATCCCCACACTCAACATTTTTTTTTTGGGTTTGTGGGTCGCTCTCTTGCCACAACTGTTCCTGCTCAGTGGGTGAGCTGGAGGTTCTATCCCGATTGTCACATGGTGCATGTTCAATAGGACTGCTCGCATGTTGAGGCTGTATGTGGGGTCTGCCACAAAGTAGGACATTTAGACGGCAAGCCGCATATGGTCATCAAATGTACTCATATTTTTTGTGGAATCGGGTTGTTTCCAGTGCACCAAAAGCATTACCCCAGCATATTCTGCTGTTTTTGATAGTGGATGGGCAACTAGTTTTGTTTCACAGGATGTATATGCCCTAGGACTTGCAGGAAAAACCCAGGAATTTTTTTCATCCAGGAGAAAACCAGGAGGACCCTTTTAAAATTCTGAGAATTTTTCATTGTTTTAGTTTTCAGTTAATTTTTTGTAATTTTGACTAATAAAAACTGAAATCTTACTAATAATTCTATTTTAGCCCAGAAATAAAACATAATGAGAGAAAAACACCGAAATAAAACTAAGGTGCAAAGAAAATACACCATTTACAATAACCAAACACAGTGGATATGCAAGCATCTGTCAACAGAAAATGTGTCAAAAGCTGTAGGATCAAGACTAGGCAGTACTTTGTAGCAACAAACTGCTTTCAATGAGCATGATGTCACAACTTTTAAATTTTTAACAGGTCGTGGGAAAATATTGCGGATGGAGGATTAAGAAGCATTAGTTTCATTCTAAATTTCCTTTTACACAAGATGAATTATGTTATACGTGAGAATGTGCAATGAATTTCTTAATTCACAGAGTCTCTGACTCTCATTCACAACTTAACACTGAGGACCTGCCACTTAGAAAAATTTCGGGCCCAAAAGCCCGGACAGTTATGTCGTTATTTAAAATTTTGCAGGCAAATTTGTGTTTGATACATCGTAAAGGATAACAAATGCAAAAAAGACCAATATGTAGTTAATATGTACATTAATTTAAATCATTAACTTTTCTTATTTGTGTGTTCTACTATTTAACAGTGATGCTATTGGCTGATTACATCACATGTCCTGTACTCTGAATATCTGTTGTCATTGGCTGGTGAGATCACATGACATGAGCTATGATAGCTGAGAAAATCACATCGCAAACTCGATTTCAGTGCTTCAGAAACTAAAGTAATGTGTTTGGTGGAATTCGTATTTATACTTTTGTAATACGAAAATATGCTGTGTACATGTTGCTGCGAGTCATAGATCTTTCCAAAACACTTTTTCCTAAAGTGCCTGGAAGTTCTATGCCAGATGTAAAACCTTTACCATTCAAAGGATTGATAAGTTTTACAGTTCAGGGAAAGTATGCTCTCACTTAACATGGAAAAAGTGTTTTTTTGATGCGGGGAAAAGAGTCTTTTCGCCAGGAGAAATATGTGTTTCCACCTGGGAAAAAATTTACTTTTAACCAGTAAAAACCCCGGGAATTTTTTTCCCCTTGTCCACATATACACCCTGTTTCAGGCAGACACAGAAGCAATGGACAACCTAATTAAGTTAGATACATACAGGTTCTTGATATGTACAGGCTCTAGGGCTGCCCTGTGTTGTCACAATCACTAAGTCAAGTTGTGTCTTACAGTAAACAGTGTATTCCTTGGAGGAGGCAATTCTCAGTCTCTGCACATTATGTTATTGTTGTGGTCTTCAGTCCAGAGACTGGTTTGATGCAGCTCCCCATGCTACTCTATCCTGTGCAAGCTTCATCATCTCCCAGTACCTACTGCAGCCTACATCCTTCTGAATCTGCTTAGTGTATTTATCTCTTTGTCTCCCTCAATGATTTTTACCCTCCACGCTGCCCTCCAATACTAAATTGGTGATCCCTTGATGCCTCAGAACATGCCCTACCAACTGACCCCTTCTTCTAGTCAAGCTGTGCCACAAACTCCTCTTCTCCCCAGTTCTATTCAAAACCTCCTCATTAGTTATGTGATCTACCCATCTAATCTTCAGCATTCTTCTGTAGCACCACATTTCGAAAGCTTCTATTCTCTTCTTGTCTAAACTATTTATCGTCCACGTTTCACTTCCATACGTGACTACACTCCATACAAATACTTTCAGAAACAACTTCTTGACTCTTAAATCTATACTCGATGTTAACAAACTTCTCTTCTTCAGAAACGCTTTCCTTGCCATTGCTAGTCTATATTTTATATCCTCTCTACTTCGACCATAATCAGTTATTTTGCTCCCCAAATATCAAAACTCCTTTACTACTTTAAGAGTCTCATTTCCTAATCTAATTCCCGCAGCATCACCCGATTTAATTCGACTACATTCCATTATCCTCATTTTGCTTTTGTTGTTGTTCATTTTATATCCTCCTTTCAAGACACTGTCCATTCTGTTCAGCTGCTCTTCCAGGTCCTTTGCTGTCTCTGACAGAATTACAATGTTATCAGTGAACCTCAAAGTTTTTATTTCTTCTCTTTGGATTTTAATTTGTACTCCGAATTTTTCTTTTGTTTCCTTTACTGCTTGCTCAATATACAGATTGAATAACATCAGGGATAGGCTACAACCCTGTCTCACTCCCTTCCCAACCACTGCTTCCCTTTCATGCCCCTCGACTCTTATAACTGCAATCTGGTTTCTGTACAAATTGTAAATAACCTTTCGCTCTCCGTATTTTACCCCTGCCAACTTCAGAATTTGAAAGAGAGTATTCCAGTCAACATTGTCAAAAGCTTTCTCTAAGTCTACAAATGCTAGAAACATAGATTTGCCTTTCCTTAATCTGTTTTCTGAGATAAGTCATCGGGTCAGTATTGCCTCACGTGTTCCAACATTTCTATGGAATCGAAACTGATGTTCCCCGAGGTCGGCTTCTACCAGTTTTTCCATTTGTCTTCAAGAATTCATGTTAGTATTTTGCAGCCGTGGCTTATTAAACTGATAGTTCGGTAATTTTTACATCTGTCAACACCTGCTTTCTTTGGGATTGGAATTATTATATTCTTCTTTAGGTCTGAGGATATTTAGCCTGTCTCATACATCTAGCTCACTAGATGGTAGAGTTTTGTTAGGCCTGGCTCTCCCAAGGCTGTCAGTAGTTCTAATGGAATGTTGTCTACTCCCGGGAACTTGTCTCGACTTAGGTCTTTCAGTGCTCTGTCAAACTCTTCACGCAGTATCATATCTCCTATTTCATGTTCATCTACATTCTCTTCCCATGTATAATATTGTCCTCAAGAATATCACCCTTATATAGACCCTCTATATACTCCTTCCACCTTTCTGCTTTCCCTTCTTTGCTTAGAACTGGATTTCCATCAGAGCTCTTGATATTCATGCAAGTGGTCCTCTTTTCTCCAAAGGTCTCTTTAATTTTCCTGTAGGCAATATCTATCTTACTCCTAGTGACATGCGCCTCTACATCCTTACATTTGTCCTCTAGCTGTCCCTGCTGAGCCATTTTGCACTTCCTGTCGATCTCATTTTTGAGATGTTTGTATTCCATTTTGCCTGCTTCATTTACTGCATTTTTATATTGTCTCCCTTCATCAATTAAATTCCATACCTCTTCTGTTACCCAAGGATTTCTATTAGTCTTTGTCTTTTTACCTATTTCATCCTTTGCTACCTTCACTATTTCGTCTCTCAAATCTACCCATTCTTCCTCTACTGCATTTCTTTCTGCCATTCTTGTGAATCATTCCCTAATGCTCCCTGAATCTCTCTACAACCTCTGGTTTCTTTCAGTTTATCCAGGTCCCATCTTCTCAAATTTGCACCTTTTTGCAGTTTCTTCAGTTTTAATCTACAGTTCATAACCAATAGATTGTGGGCAGAGTCCACATCTGCCCCTGGAAGTGTCTTACAATTTAAAACCTGGCTCCTAAATCTCTGTTTTACCATTATATAATCTATCTGATACCTTCTAGTATCTCCAGGATTCTTCCATGTATACCACCTTCTTTTATGATTCTTGAACCAAGTGATCCCTATGATTAATTTATGCTCTGTGCAAAATTCTACCAGGCAGCTTCCTTTTTCATTCCTTTCTCCATTCCATATTCACCTACGTTTCCTTCTCTTCCTTTTCCTACTATATAGTTCCAGTCACCCATGACCATTAAATTTTCGTCTCCCTTCACTACCTGAATAATTTATTTTATCTCATCATACATTTCATCAATCCCTTCTTCATCTGCAGAGCTAGTTGGCATATAAACTTGTACTACTGTGGTAGGCGTGGACTTCGTATCTATCTTGGCCACAATAATGTGTTCACTATGCTGTTTGTAGTAGCTTACCCACATTCCTATTTTCCTATTCATTACTAAACCTACGCCTGCATTACCCCTATTTGATTTTGTGTTTATACCCCTGTGTTCACCTGACCAGAAGTCTTGTTCCCTGCCACCGAACTTCACTAATTCCCACTATATCTAACTTTAACCGATCCATTTCCATTTTTAAATTTTCTAACCCACCTGCCCAGTTAAGGGATCTGACATTCCACGCAGCAATCCGTAGAACGCCAGTTTTTTTTTTTTCCTGATAACAATGTCCTGAGTAGTCCCCGCCCGGAGATCCAAATGGGGGACTATTTTACCATCGGAATATTTTACCCAAGAGGACGCCATCATAATTTAACCATACAGTAAAAGCTGCATGCCCTCGGTAAAAATTACGGCTCTAGTTTCCCCTTGCTTTCAGCCGTTCGCAGTACCAGCACAGCAAGGCCGTTTTGGTTAGTGTTACAAGGCCAGATCAGTCAGTCATCCAGACTGTTGCCTCTGCATCTACTGAAAAGACTGCTGCCCCTCTTCAGGAACCACGCATTTATCTGGCCTCTCAACAGATACCCCTCCATTGTGGTTGCACCTACGATACGGCTATCTGTATCGCTGAGGCACGCAAGCCTCCCCACCAACGGCAAGATCCATGGTTCATGGAGGGGGGGCGGGGGGGCTGCACGTTATAAGAAACCAACATTTTGTTGTTCCTGTCCCATTCCCTTTGCCTTGTGTGATAAGGTCATGGTCAAATTGCAGCATTGGCAGGACCTTAAAGTTGTTTCTCCTACTTCATCGAATCATGGGGCCAACCATTTGGTGGTGATTCAGAAACCAAACAGCACTGTGTGGCTATGTGGTGAATTTAGACGTACGATCAATGCGCAATGTATCACAGATCATATCAAGTTCCATGCCCAGAGACGTTTTTGGTGAAGTTGCCAGGGGGCCAGTGTTTTTCATGCATTTCTTGGGCAATATGTACCTGCAGTTGCTATTGGACGCAACTTCTTCAAATTTGTTGGTACTTTGGGTTTCATCAGTTGAACTGCTTGCCTTTTGGAAGCTTATCTGAGAATTTATCAATGATATCTGGAGCAGTTGATTCAGGACATTGCCTATTGTGAAAACTACCTTAATGTTGTATACTTGTTGCTTAAACTACCTTGATGATGTCCGGGTGACAGGCCCTACACAATAGGGGTGTTTACAAAATTTGCAGGCGGTTTTCCACTGCCTTCTGGAAAAGACCTTCGTTGCAAGCTGACAAAGTGCAGTGTCCCTCCCTCTCCCACCCCCCACCCCAACCCCAACCCCTGCCCTCCCATGAAGATGCATCTTTTGGGACATGTACTTAGCAAAGATGGTCTCAACCCTATGGATAAGAGTTTCAAAGCCAAAATCTTGAAGGAGGTCCGTACAAATTTGCCACCCTGTCATCAGCTTCGCCAAAAGAGCATCAAATCTGTGTGGTCTGCATCCTGTCAACATGCCTTTCCAGTCTCTCAAGCAGTGTATGTGTTCTGCTCCTTGTTTGGCTTCCTTCATACTGGTAAATAGTTAACTCTGGCCCCTGATGCATTCCCGTATGGTACTAGTGCCATCCTGTCCCATCAAAATGAAGATGGTAATGAGCAACCCATCACTTATGCATCAAAGATGCATTCTGTGGTGCAGTATAACTACCCACAGGTGGAAAAGGAAGTCCGGGCTATGATTTACTTCATTGAAAAGTTTCACATTTTACAGAGGTGGACCCTCTTCTCCAGTAATTATGGATAAGGCACTCATTACTGCTCCACTGCCCAGCAAACTGATGCAGATGTACTGTTGAAGTTGCCGACTGGTCCAAATCCAGAGTTCATTCGACAGGAGGCTCTAGTTATTGCTTTAATGACACCTTGCAGCAAACATTGCTGAATTTTCCTCTGCCAGCAAGGGAGGTTGTGGTTGCCACAGCAACTTTTCTGGAAAATCGTTTCAGCTTTCCAGACGGGTTGGCTCGAGCATGGTCCTTTGGGAGCAGTTTCATTGTGGAATATGTTTTTCTGCTGCAGATTGGTTCAGTGTTGTGTAGGGCCCCTCTTGCTTGCCATGGAGATGCCAAGCTGTCGAGTGATTGTCCCTCCGGTGTTTCATCCTTGCATACTCCAGTTGCAGCGTAAGTCACACTGGATTACATCTTGCTTGAAGCCTTCGGTACGGTGTCTTCTACTGGCTGGTGATCTATTGCAATATTGAGCACCTTGTACAGGCTTGCATGGCATTTGCACAGGATCAAGCTGCGCCACCATGTCAGTTTTCTCCACCATGTCAGTTTTCTCCTTGGCTAGTTCTGGAACAGCCTCAGGACAGGGTGAACAGCAGTTGTGCAGGTTTCTTTTTGGGTAGCATGTGGTTGCTGGTGCTCGATGCATTGTAAATTTTCCGTTGTTGACAGACTATCCTGCATCTTGACAGTCATTGTTCACGTGGTGGTCATTTTTGCTGTCGAGGGCTCTCCTCAGACGCTCGTCTCTGATAACAGTTGCCAATTCATGTCTCAAGAGTTTGTAGATCTTCGTGTACGCAGTGGTACACAGCATCTCACCACTACTCCATTTCACCCACTGTGCAAGTGAGGTGTTTCGCATGGACATTTAAAACTCCAGTGAGAAAGTGCATGTCTGTCTCATCCCGTGACTGTATACTGCATAGTTTTCTTGCCACTTACTGAGTGATGACAATTAACAGGCACAGTCTGGTGGAACATTTATGTGAAAGCTGCCACAGGTCTTTTGGATTTGGTACACACGAGTTACATTCCCTGGATGTAATGGTGGCCCACAAAGGTCAGCATTTGTTTCTGGTGGATGTTGATTGGGAACAGTGGACCTCTCATACAAATTACTCACACTCGTGTCCTGTAGTGCCACGCTGTCACGATCTCTGAGCTGGTGGGGCGATGGGGTCAGTCGTGGCATTGGCCCAGTGGAAGGCTCTGAATTGCGACACCATGCACACCTCCTTACATGTCTTCCACCGTCCTACCTTTGACAGAGAGCTAGGGCAGTGGCAGGCATTACTCCCGTGACTGCTGATGTGGAGCCCATGGAATTTTACCTGCCCTCTGTCCTCTTCCCCAATCCCCAGTGGTTGAGTGTCTATCCCCACCAATGCTGGTGGACCAACAGTCACCCCAGTATCCACAATCTTCTGCCCATCTGCCAGAGCTAGCTGCATCGGCGTTGCCTCCTTCAGTGATTGAAGTACAGCTGATGAATATCCCGCCCATACTGATTATGTGACAATGTTTGCAGAAAAAGCAGCAAGGCTATTTTTGGTCCTGCATGGCCTTTTTTTATTGGGGGGGGGGGGGGTTATTTAGTATATCCCCGCCAGCAGAAATTGAGATGTATGCAGATGAGCTGACATGGTTATCAAAGCAAAATACTACAGAAGGCTGTCTGGATGGCATGTGGCATGAACAGAACCACTGACGCAGGTGTTTAGCTGTCAGTGGTGAAAGCCCAGTTCGTTGTCTCACGCCATGCTCTGTTTTTCAAATGCTAGTGATACGTTGTTCACAATGGTTGAGATTGTATTTATTTCCATGCTTCATCCCTACATGGTGTTCAGACACTCTACTTTCCCATAGATTGACTCATATGTCAAGTTTTGTTCTGTCTTCAGGACTTTCAGCTTATTGTTGAACCACCATTGGTTCATATAGTTTACATTCATGTCGACAGTTATTGTTTGCAGTGTTATCACACCTCGTACAAATACTAAACCCACCTGCAGCGTGTGCAGCACAGCTGGTATGTGATACAGCTCTTTTGCAGCTCTGCCTCTGCTGGGGCAGTATAAGCCTATGACAGGACTCGAGCAGTTTTTACATGTCCATCCTTTTAATTGGAGGTCTTGGGGACCACAGCAGTTCACTATTGTAAGAAAATGAAACCTTAGCTCCCTGTTTTGGCACTTCAATGTACCATTTCAGGCCTTGCTGAGGGGGTTATCATGATTCACATATATGTTGCATTAGTGGCCAACATACCTGGTTTATGCAGACTATCTGTAACTGTGATGTCAGCACTCCAGCCATCAACTGGAGCAGGGTGTGCTGGATGGATGGATTGGACAAGTGGTGCACCTGGTGCTTCCACAGGATAGGGCTCCTGTGACAAGAGGTTGGGAGTGGGGGTGGCATAGAGATGGACCAGGATGTTGTGTAGTTGTGCAGTCAGCAGAATACCATTTTAGGAGGGCTCAAAAGATTTTCGGTAGTACATCCTTAACAAAGAGGCATGATAATTCATAATCAAACCCTGATGAAGGATATTGTTCAGATATTGGGGCATTCATTTGCACCTGATAATGGGAAATGGTGGGAGGATTAGGGGTTCGTGGAGATATTGCATGGAAGATCCGTTTGCGAACTAGGTTTGGCTGGGGGGTGGGAGTAGTGCCTGACTGTGAAGGCCTTAGTGAGGCCTTCAGCATACTGAGAAAAGTAATTCTCGTCACTTCAGATATGCAATCCACTGATGGCCGGTCTATATGGGAGGAATTTTCTGGTGTGGAAGGGGTGACGGCTGTCAAAATAAGGTACTGTTGATGGTTAACAGTTTTAATATCGACACAGTTGTGAATGGAGCCATCAGGAAAGTCATAGGTCAACATCCAGGAAAATGGCATGTTGTCTGATGAGGACCAGCTGAAGTGAATGGGAGAGAATGTGTTGAGGTTGTGGAGGAGTGATGATAGGATATCATGACCCTGAGTGCAGATCATGAAGATATCATCAATATACCTGAACCAGACAAGGGGTTTGGGGTTTTGAGAGGCTATAAAGATTTCCTTTAGATGACCAATAAAAAAATTGGCTTAGACAGGTGCCAAGCGGGTGACCACAGCTGTGCCACAGGTTTGTTTGTATAACAATGAAGCCCTGACATAATATTGTAGCTAATTACTATGCTCCATTGAAGGAATCACTGCTCGTGCTGACCAGCCAATTGCCTGAGCGTAGCCTCTCATATCAAAGATATTAATCACTTTCTTCACCAACTCTCAACCAGCACCTCATTATTACTCTATTTCCTACTCCTCACTGTTAATGCTACCTGCCTATACACCAATATCCCTCATGCCAATGAACTTGCTGCTTTCGAACACTACCTCTCCTAATATCCTTCTGTCTCAAGTTTAAGGGTCATCTAGAGAAAATCTTCCCAGCCTACCGAAACCCGAATCTTGCCTGGTGCAGGTTCATTGATGGTATCTCCATTATCTGGACTCAGGGCCAAGATAGCCTATCCTCATTCCTCCACAACCTCAACACCTTGTCTCCCAAC
The DNA here is from genome assembly GCF_023864275.1 of Schistocerca cancellata. Lineage (NCBI taxonomy): Eukaryota > Metazoa > Arthropoda > Insecta > Orthoptera > Acrididae > Schistocerca > Schistocerca cancellata. The sequence continues at coordinate 293,935,247 of NC_064631.1, read as the reverse complement.
TGCTTTACTCGATTCTCCTCAAACCAACCTTCCACCTTGCAGCATGTTGACCTATACCTATTTAATGGCTCCATCCACACCTCTGTCTGCATTAAAGCCACTAACCACCAACAGTACCTTTATTTTGACAGCTTTCACCCCTTCTACAACAAAAATTGCTCCCTTATAGCCTTGCCATCCATGGTTGGCATATCTGTGACAAGAATTCCTTTTCCCAATATGCTGAAGGTATAGTCACGTATAATCATTAATACCTTCACAGACAGGCATTACGCGCTCTCCCTGCCCCTCACACATCCCTAATCATCGCACAATACCCAATAATCAGCTGCAAAGGAGCGTTCCTTTGTCATCCAATATCACCTGGGAGTGGAGCAACTGCAAAATATCTGGCACCAGCGTGCTTTGATTAACTATCATCATGCCCAGAAATGAGACATCGTACCCAGCCACTCCTAAAATGGTATTCTGGCACCCATTCAACCACACAAGATCTTGGCCCATCCGTATGCCAGACCTGCTGCCAACCCCTTGCCACAGAGATCCTGTGGAAGATTGAGGTTCAAGACCTCATGATTCATTCTCCCGGACTGATGCCTGGAGAGCAGAAATTCATAACAGGAATCAGCATTACCACTATCTTTCGAGCTCTTGTTCTTATATTCTATCAAAAGTACACAAATTCACACATACATTCACACAGACACACAAATGCATACTCCCACGGTCATGGCAAGACTTTCTTGTGACAAATAAATATTACCACAGTCACTTGACATCTTCTTGCTTTCCTAGATGACCCTTCACATAGCATCAACATACAGGTGGCCCAGTGATAAGACATGTGACTTGTATTTGGGGGAATGGTAGTTTAAGTCCACATCAGGCCATACAGATTTAGGTTTTTAATCGTTTTGCTAAATTGTTTAAGACAGATTACAAGATAATTCCCTTAAGAAGGATACAACCAATATCCTTTACCGTCCATCCCCAATCCAAGCTTGTACTTCTTCTTTAATGAACTCATTGTCAACAAGACATTAGAGTTTAATGTTCATTTCTTTGCACAGTACATCAATCTTTCAGTCCACATTCTTGATTTCAAAGCTGGAGTCTATAAGCCTGATAAAGTCATTCACTATAACACATTCCTCAAACATTATTCTGGTACAGTGCTGTGTCTCCATCCAAATACAATATCAGTCTCATTAGTAACTTAATGTGAAATATCTCTATTCATCATTTGGAAGAAATTGGTAAAAGAGTTACATATAGTTTTTCTCATTTCTTCCGCCGTATTGCAGAATTGGTCTCTCTCTTCTCATAAGCAGCTACCCAATTGATGAAGTAGGGAAAGAAACAAAAATTAAAAGAAAAATGAAAAAAGCCACATAATCTGTACCAAATGTATCAGTTTCATTTGCTGTGCTATAAGCTCTGTTTTCCCCATTTTCAAAGGATGTGTTTCTCGCTGCTGCTCTCACAGAAAAATAATTTTATCAAAAATGAGCTCTTAGTCATAATATAAATGTTGTGCACCTCTTCAGTGCTTAATATTCAGTGATCTGCCTTCAGACCAGATGTTGATCATTATTTTGAAGTAAGCTGCATCAAACTGCACATCACATGTAAAATTTATTGAAGTTATTACTTAGCTGATTATCTTATTGTGCTCTGTAGGGCATGATGCTGGTTGCGGATCCCATCCTCGTAGGAAGAAATATTAAATGATGAAAGCATTGTGATATTCAGATGGCTTCCAAAGATTGTTGACTGAAATAAAGTTTCTAAATTTTGAAATAGGTATTTTCAGCAATATTTCACAGTCTGAACTAGTAACACAAAATACATCTGCCTTCAGCAGTTCTAAAGAAGCACAATAGCTCTATTTACAATGACACTCCCATCAAGACTGAGCACAACAAACAAGAGATATAACATATAACTCATTCTTTACTCAGATCTGTTTCTTGCAATGCTTGCACCATGTGCACTCTGTAATGTCACAATGCTGATTTCTGTGCAGCCCTCAGACAGGTGCCATATGAAATGCCTGTCTCCTGGCTCAGTCGCCAAGATTTCCTTGGAGAGTTCTCCAAGCATCGTTGAACACTATCAATAATCTGTGCACTTAGTTATGGTCTATGTTTACCTGTATCACTGTTTAGTACACCTGTTGTCACCAGCTTCCTTAAGTCTATAAAACTGCTGCCTTTTGTCAGAACATCAGACACATTTAAGTCTCTCTGGAATGCCCAGCCGCTTCAGTCCGGAACCATGTGGCTGCTACAGTTGCAGGTTTGAATCCTGCCTCAGGCATGGATGTGTGTGTGATATCCTTAGGTTAGTTAGGTTTAAGTAGTTCTAAATCTAGGGGACTGATGACCTAAGATGTTAAGTCCCATAGTACTTAGAGCCATTTGAACCATTTGAATGCCCATTGTGTTATAACCGACGAGTTTGTTTTCCAGTATGTTTTCACAATAAAAACCCATTCTCAAAGTGTGCACTGCATGTTTCTGCCAGCTAAAGACTGGAAACGAATACTAATTTGCTCATTATTGTCATGGGGACAAACTACACACTCAAAGACTTCACAAACCACAACTAACAAGGCTACGAATGAACTAAAACTAATTGAGCAAGTGCAGCATTATATCGGACAAAGGACATAGTGTGCAGAACCAACAATCAACTTGTCAACAGTGGGTGGTGCTTCTGATTCTCCCTGAGCTATTGAGATCATTAAAACAATTTTCGCCTTTCTACAAGCTTTCAGAGGGAAATTATGATCCATTGAAGTAGTTCAGGTTTAATGGATTGCCCTGTATCATTGCCTTGATGGCATTTCAATAGAGATAGTGTTACAAAACACAAATAATGGCCAGATGGATTTCAAAATACCTTTACCTCATACCCCTGGTGTTCGAATTACTCAAGTCGTTGATGATCACATCAGATGCAGGAACTGATTCTTATCGCTTATCCTGTTATCACTGTTTGACTGTTTAAAAGGAATGAGAAACATTCATTGACAGTCAGTGAAAATCTCGCAGCAGCCTCATAAACATGAGCTGTCTGATGATGAAAGTTCCAAAAGTATTGCGACTTTTTGTTTTTCTGTTAAACTGGTACTTACCTCAATACTGGGCTATGGGGAGGGGGGTACTTTATACCCCATTTTGAAAATATTGTAATGTAATTAATCAGTTCCTTTATATTTTAAATATTTATTGTTTCTAATGAATTCTTATACCATATTCCATTTATGTTTTAAATTTTTCAGTTAAACTTAACCAAAAAATGTAGGTTTCAGTAGTAGGTGTCCCTTTCCCCATTGAATATCATATTCAATACTTCCAGGTTGAGGACCTTACATACACATCAATATTTCTTTAAGAAGTTTGTTGAGAATAAAAGTCAACAACAAGTGGTTGTCATAAAGTCAGTACAAGTTATTGGAAGTGCATTGATATTGCTAAGAGTGTACTAAAAGGTATTTTCAGGTTCTGGAGCCTACTTGCACATCAGTATCTGTTTAAAAAGTATGCTGTTAATAAAATTCAATAACAATTAATGAATTCCAATTTAGTAAAAAAAATCTTTAGGGTGGACATAAAGTACACCCCCCCTTCTCCCCAGTTATGTGCATCATGGAAAGTGCCTTGGTATTACTAGGGTTAAATATAAGAGAGATGGATGAAATATTTGTCTTTTTTTTTTTTTTTTTTTTTTTTCTTTCCCTTACAGTATTTCTTTCTGACACAATACTATTACTGCCACATTGCATTCGTAACTTATGCATATTTTAATATTAGGACACTACCATTAGTAAAAAAAAACTTATTTTTCATTGCCACGCACTTTTCTGTAGTGTCCCACTTGCCAAATGTACTCCACTTTTATATAATATATTTTCTAACATCCTACATTTCTCGTCTCCCTGAATTGAAAAAGAAAAGCCTACTTTCAAATTCTCAATATTTATTCTACTTTCTGTCATACTTAATAAAATTTGCCACTCCAGTAAGTACAGTTTTCCCCCAAAAGTTTCATTTTTTGTTTTTTAATTTGCATTTACTATGTCAACTTTATAAATAGAAGTTATGTCTTTATTGTCAATGATCAGAAGCAATCTGTATTTTGTTGCAGTTACATGAGCTGATTCCTTCAGTAGCGACATGCATTGTCAGCAAACAGCTGTGTATGCGGCCAGAGCTTGATAACCATTGGGCTCTCAGAGACTTTGCGTCACGATTAATGGCACAAATCTGTAAAAATTTCAATACGTCAACCAACAATGTGCAAACTCGTGTCACTCGTATGTTCAGCACAGCTCTGCGGAATGAGAAGACTCAACTGTCTTCATTATATGGAGCCATTGAAGGTTTGGACCAGACACATAAAGTATATTTTTCAAACAGTCAGGCTTATGTGTTTGTTTTCAGATAACACATCATAAAAATGTTTCTCATAAGTTCTCATTACATTACATCATTTTTTTCAATTTCTCATTATTGTTTTGTTTGTCAAGCAACATGCTTTAATAAGGAGAGAGTGTTTTGAGTTGCATGAAAACCACTTTTCTGAAATGTATGAAAAAACTACCTTATGACTATGTCTTTGGATAATTCCTCTAAAAGTGATATGCTTTTTTACCTAACAATGTATTTGATCATTAGATCATTTATATTTCACATGCACTTGAGAAAGTCTTTGAGCTCTTGTATGCAGAATGCTCTTCCCTGCAGACAGATGTTCCACAGTCTGTTGAAAACCAGGAGCTTAAAACAAGTGAGAGTAAACATAGGCTGCCTGACTGTTGCAATGTGTGAATTTCCCACCCACCTTTTTCATTGATTTGAGTCCCAAAGTGCAATAATGATAGTATGTCTTAAAACTAGTACAACAGTAATATTGTGGTTAAAGCCTTGCATTTACACACCAGAAACATTATATGTTTTGGCTTATGGTTTGTAAGTCTCAGATAAATTTTTGGTAAATAGTTGGTACAAGCACAGTGAGAAACCTAATAATAATCAGGATGTATCACTTACCTGTGTAGCAGATGGTCATACTGAATCCAATGTTAAACAAAAATTATGGTTGTTGCCTGCATGCTCTCAGATTGCACTGCTTTCAGTTTTTGAAATTTCCTACTATCATTCTCTCTCAAAATGTTTTGTATTGAAACTCCTTTTATTTTATTTTCATCAAAATACAGTATTATCACATGCAAATGGCCCCAACTATGAGCAAACCGTAATCATTCTTTCCTTCAAAGTACATACACTTCTCTCATAGGCGATTTTTTTTTTTAATCGGATTATTACTTCTCACATTCTTTATAAGTAAAGAAAGAATTAACAGATTTCTCATCTTTTGGGAGACCAGCTTACTCAGTTCAAATCACATACGTTGTCATAGTTTGAACAAAACGCTTTGTGAAACTAATGAAAAGGAAATAATATAATAAATGCCTCTTTTCACTTAACCTTTAACTTTGATCCACACTGAAATGACAAACATTGTCTGTGGGGCTCAGCAATTGGACTGCGCACGTCCAAATTTAAACTTAAATCCACCACAGTCAGTTGACAAAAAAACTGTTCTTCCTAGTAAAGTTTATTCATCATATTATCTCACATAAAAAGTCTTCCTAAAACCCACTTAACAGCTCTTTGCTACTAAATATCTAATACACTATCTTACGGAGGTTACTGGAGCCATCTGTTTCCCAAGCACAGAATGAATGTGCAAGTTCTCATTGGACCAAATCTCCACAGTCGTTATTGAGTGTGTCCATCTTTTCATGTGTGATTCTAAATAACATAAAAAGAACAAAAGAAAACACGATTTCAATATTATGTTGTCTCTTCCTCCAATATGAATAATTGTGTTGTGATAGAGTGATAGTAGGAACATAGTTGAAAATTATTAATGGAAATACTATTGATGTTAATTTATGGGAAACTATTTCTTTGATAATAAACCATTCTCATTCCAATATTTTATTCTTCTGTGTTTTAGAGCTAGAACTTTATTTTGTAGGACTGAACTCAAAACCTGAAAGTCTTCTTCTTTTTCTGGTGTCTTTGTTCTACATCCACATGAGGTCAGCAAGGTTACTATTCAATTTGGCGTGCTTAATTTGAAAGCCGTCGGCACACAGACCATGCATCCAAGTGTTGAGCACACTGAGTTTCTGTCGTCATAGCGTGGAATAGCACGTTCGGGAGTCTTTCCAAACGTGCAGAGCAATATCTGGCATGTCAGATATTCTGAGTGTGCGTCTGAGTGTTGACCAATCAGATGGCACAACGCCACCTATGTCACATGCATGCCGTCTTCCTTCAGCACAGAGGTGTGATTGGCATTCAGTTCAAGCCTATATGTAAATGTGCTGTTTCTGAGCACCAGCAAATTGAGAATCGCTCAAAAACACGTTGTTAACTGTGTGATTCGTTGCAATAAAATAATGAGAAATATCATATTCGTGGTAAAAGAATTATTGTAACTTGCATATTATGAGAGTATGCCATTTGAAGACAGCGACACATTGAGGATCCACCAAAAACACATTGTTCTTGGTACAATTTGTTATAATTAAATTTCAATTAGTAACATAGCTACCATTAAAGCTTTTAGCAAGTGGTAACATGTTAGGATTGGCCGTCCCTGATTTGTTGTCTGATTAGCATTTGGGGGGGGTGAGGGTGTTGCGTTATGGATTCACACTGAGACGCATGCTGTGGTGGGGGTTCGCGTCTCCTCATGTTTAAATTTTTTTTCCTAACATTTGCATTTTTAATAGGTTCTGATACTTTATTATTAGCTTAACATAAGTAAGTACTACAGTATTTGATGTTATGTAAATATAAGTTCACCATTTTTTGGGGAGTGAGTTTGTTCGATTGGCTTAATCCACAAGAGAGCTTATGCTACTTGTATAAAGATATTTTGTTCCTTTTTCTTTTAAGTTTCGTAATTCACATGTTGTAAAGATTCTGCTACTGGGTAGGAACAGTGATCAAGTTAGAATGACATTAAGGGTTTACTAAAAGGTGGAAATGATAAAATAATGTTCATCTTATGTGGAGAACTATGGTAAATTTGTGTTTTACTGTTTGTTATGGAACTTTTATAAGCCTGTGTCCTTATTCATCTGACATGGTACTTTCCTTTTTGTCTTTAAATACGTACATGGATATTGAAGTTTTTATTTGGTACATTACATATAGAACAATGTGACTAGGATACGGACAGTGGAGGAAATGTGTGTTATAATAGAGCTAACGTGGAAATTGTACGCATGCCAGTTTCGTGAATGGTGTGATTTACAAACTAGAAGCATCCCACAACTGCCGCTGGATTGCATTGTGATCACGTATACCAAGTTGGGGCCCACGTACCGTACGCACAAGTCGCATCGTTCCTGAGCATTCAGCAGCACGTTGAACTCAGCACGCTCAACGTTGACGTTCGACAGCAAGGTCCGTGTGCCGACGGCTTAAGGGGTGGCTGAATGCCCCTCCTGTCACCATCCCATTACCCCCACCTCCGGGGCAGAATATTTATACCCTAAATTCTCTGTGTATAATGTGAAAGTGTGTGAATATTTTTTTTAATGTTTAAAATTGAGGCAGGACTTGGATGCAAACCTGATATTTGCCTAGTCGGAGGTGGGAAATGCTAAAAACCTCATCCAGGCTGGCCTGCATGCCAACCCTTGTCATTAATCTGCTGGGTTGCAAGAACCAAGTAGTATTTAGAGACAAACCTGTGCTAAAGTTTAAGCATAGGGTGAACAATTTCATATTGGAACATGGTATTTGTTGATTTTCATAGCCATCAAAAAATCAGACACCAGCTGCACAATTGAAATATTTTATTGCACTTAACCAATTTCAACATATTAATCTGCCATCTTCAGAAATTCAGTACTGGCTTATGACATTAATAAGCAGTGCCAAATTAGGTTTGGGGCCAAGTTACAAGTCAGTACTGAACTTCCAAAGATGACAGATTAATCTGTCAGAATCGGTAAAGTGCAATAAAATATTTCAATTGGCAACTGACAACTGATTTCATTAAATCACTTAACAGATCTTCCTGATTTATATGAAACTAGTGCCTTTTAGGTCAGTGACTGAGAGAACTCTGCATACCTAAATTTCAAATGCGGTTTATCACGTGATTTTAACGCTCTGCAGCACTCAGTTCCTGTGTTCACATACAAGATTTTATCTACCGATAAGGCAGGGTTCACAAGAGATGATGTTGTGATCTTCCATAACCAGCATGTATGGGCAGAAATAAATCCCCAAGCAATTCAAGAAAGGGGGGCATCAACACTGATTCTCAATCAACCTATGGGCAGCCGTTGTTGGTGATAGATTACTAGGGCCATACGTGCAACTACAAAGGTTAACAGGGTGCATTATCAGGACTTTCTCATTCATGTATGGGCTACCTTTCTGGAGGCCATGCTATTGCAACAACGAATAGAAATGTTATTCATTTATAATGGTGTGCCAGCACATTTTCATCACAATGTGCGAGAACATCTGACGCAGACATTTTAGGACAGCTGGCTTGGTTGGGGGGGGGCAGACCCACATTGGCCTGCTCGTTTCCCAGACCTCAATCCCCTAGACTTTTGGTCATGGGGACACTTGAAGGAATTTGTCTACGCCACTCCAATCAATGGTGTGCAGACACTACAGAGTCATGTCTTCAATACGTGCCAGCAGGTACAACAATAACCAGGTATACTTCAAAGGGTGCATCATTCCTTACACCAGAGGGGTGCTTTGTCATGAGTAGATGCTATGTTAGACACCTCCTGTAAATATGTGTTTGTCACAGAAGGTATGCATTTCCAGACTCATGTTTATTGGCCTTATCTCAGAAAGTATGCATTTCCGGACCCATGTGTATTGAACGTATTTTTCTCGTTTCGTTAAGTACTACCACCTCTCAAAGCATTTTACATTTTTTTGGACACCCTATATAAAATACTTGAGACTGTAATGAATGTAAAATCTAAAAGAATTAAGGAGCTTGGTCTTCTATCAAGATCAGAAGGTGACAGATTCATCGTGATTGTGCTAGATTGCTAGAGGGATCCACATAAGGAAGAAGACCACCAGGCCATACAAGAATGAAATTTTTAGGTTATTTGGATAACTTTGTAATGAAAGGCAGCTTTGGCAAAACATTGTTAAATCAGCAGCCAAGAGCTTACATAGCTCATAAGAACAATGATACTACTACACTATGTACCTTCTGCCATACATTGTAATATGGTATGTGGAATACAGTTATAGATGTTAACGTATTGTAAAAGGTTCCTTGGCATGTAGTACACCATTTTTCTTGGAGAGCTGTAATGTAAGCTATATAATCAGTGTAGATTTTTTTTTTCTTTGATGTGACAATGTACTTCCAAAATAATCTGTCAGTGTGCTCTCTCAAGATCAGATAATGAATATGAACTCCACTTTCCCCATGCAGCAAACATTAAATGATAATGTCCCTTTTCCCTGTTGCCCTCTCATGTCTGGTATCAAAATGGTAGTGCTTAGGGATATGCAGAGAAACAGTTTTTCAAAATAGAAAATTTTGTTTGTACCACAACTGGCTAATTGCTCCACCATTAATGTCAACCTAATGTTGGAGCCACATAGATAATAATGAGGCAGTCATTTAAATTAAAAGCCAATGGATAATGTAGACTGAGACATGTTCATAATGAATAATTAATTCAGAGAATCCTCTAGACAGGATAATAACTTCAAGATAGAACAGTGCAAATGAACATTGTGGAAATTTGACAAAACACTGGTGACAAAAATCAACGAGTGTGCACAGAATGTTTCATAAATACAAAGCTCTTCAACAGTGGAGTACAAAGAATTCAGAATTTTGTTAAAAACATAATGTAAAAAAATTGGCATTTTAAATACAAGAATTAATTCCAACTGTATTGTCAATATTTGACACTACCTGAGCTGTACCACAGAATATCTACAGCCTTTCACAAGAAACTTTCCTTCCGATTCCAATTCCCTCTCACGATTATGAGACAAAACCATAGCTTTTGGTATTATGGACTCGCATCCCAACAGCTTCCATTCATAGTGTGTTGGTAATCACTGTGCTTGCTTCAATCTAAAGATAATATAAGAATGTAAAGATGGTTTAAAAATGGAATGAAACCCGCAATTAAGAAAGCAGAAAAGAAGACAAGGAAAAACTAAAGATAGGGAGAGAGGGAATATATGAAGATAAAAAAACTGAAGAGTAAATAATTGATATGATCATAAATAAATGAATAATTGATAAAATGATAAACTAATATGTTTGTTTATTATATATATTTATTTCTTTTTATATTTTATTATTGAATAATAAATATATAATAATATAATAAATAATGACATCTCTGTTTCCTCCCTGAGGAAGGAACTAATTTCTAACAGTTCCAAAAGCTAAACACAGTTTCTTCTGTTTTTAACTGTATTTATCAATAGTATTTGGAATTTTCCCTCTCGAATGGAAGTACTGGTCAGTCATTCTGTCTCCTTGTTATTTTGAATTATTGAATTAGTAAGACTAAATCAAACAGTGGAAAATCTGGGATAGATTAATGACGGCATTCTGAAAAGAATAGATTACTGCTCACCATATAGTGGAGATGTAGAATTACAGACAGGCACAGCAAAAAGAATGCTGAACAAGTTAGCTTTTGGCCAAAAGGCCTTCTTTTGAATTAGACACTCCCCTCCTGCCCCCCCCCCCCCAATGTGGTGTGTGTGTGTGTGTGTGTGTGTGTGTGTGTGTGTGTGTGTGTGCGCGCGTGCGCGTGTGTTGTCTAATTCAGAAGACCTTCGTGCCAAAACCTTACTTGCTTAGCAACACAACATCTCCACTATATGGTGAATTACTATGACAGAAACAACTGGTAAGAACAAGCAAGACTAATAAATATAATAAGAACTGTCAGTCTTCCACCACAACACACAAATACATCAAACTGTAACAATTTTGTATCCTTTTCTTCCTCTTGGTGGCTCGAAAGCATTGTATAACTCTATTGCCCGTCATCCTTGCTCTTCTTCAGAATGTGATAATCATTAAGAGAACAGAATGCATGTAAATTATGACACTTTCTGTATGAAGTTATGTACTTGATGTGGAACAAAATTTGTTGCAAAAATCCCATACAGTGCTTATAAAAATTGTCAGAGATTTATTGGTATCAAACTATGCATTCTCTCATTCTATACATTATCTTCTCCCATGAAAAACAAATCCTAAATGAAATATTGTACTCATTTTTCCAACTTACTTTTAAAATAGTGCTGTTTTTTTAATCAGGTCTTTCAGAACTTGGGACTGAGGTTAGCAAGGTGTTTATATTGCCCCGAGTCAAGCAAGTAGCTGATCGCATAGAGGCTGCTTTGGAAGGGCCTGTATTAAGTAATACTGATAAGATTGCTGCTGGTCACATAAAGCATCTGTTAGTGGTAAGTACTTACATTCCACTCCTTGTTTTCATAATTACATTTTTCATTACTTCTAAAATGGGAAACATTAAATTCTCTTTTACTAATAGGCAACTATGGAATTTAACACTCTATGCTAAATTAAAGTCTTGTAGATCGAATAGTCCACTTGTGTTCTACTGGCCCCTAGTGTCCAACGGGCACAATAATTTGGCTATCAGACATGTCGCCATCATCGGGTGTGCTGATGAACTAACCTCCTGACAGTGCATGGCTGACTTACCTAAATCTTGCTGAGATTATAGCTGCAGTCCCAGTTGATGAGATTGTCTCTGGTGCATACCTCGAAGGCCTCTGTAATAAGACTGTCCCAGTAGTTCAAAGTTTGTGCTAAATTCCTGGTATGCGTGAGTCTAGGATAAACAATGTTCTGTGACTGCTGATTTGTTGGGATATGTTTGCTGGCTTTGCCATTGGTGTTCTCGGCTTCAATCTTCAATGGTACATGCTGTTTGTCCAATATATGTCTTGCCACATTGGCCTGGAACCTGACACACTTATTTGCTCACAAACTTGTTGTTGGCTTTGTGGGCCATTGGGTGTTAACAACTGAACATTATAATACCAGGTAAAATGATGTGTAAGTTACAGAGATATTAGTGATGCAGACAAGATGATCTTGTAAAGGGAAGCATCACACTAAAAAAATTACTAAGGAGATCTTACATTAAAAAATTCTATTATGTAGGCATAACTGAAACTTAATTTAACAGAAACAGGAAAAAAAGTTTGTTCATTTGAAACTAAGTATCATTCTAGTCCATATATTTATTGATTTCAAGTATTTCCAGTAGGGTACATACAAAGAAATGGTTCAAATGGCTCTGAGCACTATGGGATTTAACATCTTAGGTCATCAGTCCCCTAGAACTTAGAACTACTTAAACCTAACTAACCTAAGGACATCACACACATCCATACCCGAGGCAGGATTCGAACCTGCGACCATAGCAGTCCCGCGGTTCCGGACTGAAGCGCCTAGAACCACATGGTCACCATGGCCGGCAGTGTACATACAGATGATTTTCTGTACTAAAATGTGTGCTGCAAAATGCACTCTGTTTTTCTAGTCTCCAGCTGATGTAAGGTTTTGACAATCTAATTGCCACAACTCTACCTGACTGACCAATACACACTGTTCCACAGATCCTGCAGCAATCTTATACACATCATTTTATACCAAAAGATTGATTATATCATTGGTAATGATTAATATCTTAGGCCCATTGTACAGAAGTAGTATAATTTTATGACATTTTTTCCCCATAGAACGTGTCTGTCAGGTTAAACATAGCCATTGTTGTAACTTACGTATTTCCTTGTGTTTAAATTTAAGTAAGAGGCAGATTTTGTTAATGGAACTGATAAAAATCCATGTACTTTGGAGTGAAAATCTACATATTTGTGACTGTGTGAGTTCCAGAATTGTGTAGGGATCACAGTACTCATAGTTGCAGCCTTTCTGTTAGTGCTAATGACTGTATTAAAACCCTACAAATTCATTTAAGAAATTCAACTCAAATGTGAATGGAATTTTATTATATTGGGAGTGAAAGTGTTCAAATAATGCATTTAATTGTTGACTCGTTGTTGTGGTCTTTAGTCTGAAGACTGGTTCAATGTAGTTCTCCATCTAGACAGTCCTCCACAAGTATTTTCATCTTTGCGTAACTGCTTCAAACGAAACGCACTTCAACCTGTTTACTTTAGCCAAGCTTGGTCTCTCTTTACCATATTTAACCCTCATGCTTCCTTCCATTCCTAAATAAAATATTCCTTGACATCTCAGGAGGTTTCCTGTGCGTCTAACTGTACTGTAGTCAAGCTTTGCCATAAATTTCTATTCTCTGTGCTTTGATTTGTTATATCTTCAATTTATTTTTCAGAAAAAGCCTTTCTTGCTATTGCCAGTCTCTCTCTCTCTCTCTCTCTCTCTCTCTCTCTCTCTCTCTCTCTCTCTCTCTCTCTCTCTCTCTTTCTCTGTCTCTCTCTCTGTCCCCCCTTTGTGGATCCAACATGGTTGACTTGTTATGCAACAAGACATATCTAAAGATCTTTTTGTTTAATCTGCTATCTTGATTTGAATAAAGTCCCAAAAATAACAGTCTTATTTATCACATTACTTCTGATATATTTTCTATGTTGCAATAAATTTCATCACTACTCTGCAATTTCCAACCTTTTGTAGTTTTCAAAGTCCTAATACGGTATTTTCTAACAATTCAGCTTTCTAACATTTCTGATGTATGTAAATTGTAATTTAATGGTAGACATTGGATCTTTTATATATACTGGCTAAACTATTGTATTGTAATACCTCATTTTTACATTTTTAGACAGTCATTTTTATTGTAAAGTTCTTTAGTTACACCACATGCCCTTCTCATTCTATGTATCCTTTCTTTAATAACAGCTTTTTCCAACCATTTTTTTGGATTGTCTCCCCAAGATGTATAAATTCTTATTCTGCAGAAATTCTTATGCCAGTGCTGCTGGCTATTTCTTCTAAACACTTCACTTGTGTTGCAGCAGATGTCACATTTACAGGAAGCATATCAAAAGTCCTCTGCAAATGTGAGCAGTTTCGTTTCAGAACGTTTGTTTCCAATGTCCAGCCTTCTTGCCAGTCTTTATTTTTCATCCCTTTTGCTTCCGTCTTCATCAATTATTTTTCTACTTAAATAGCAAAACTTTTCTACTACAATTATTGTCTCATTTCCTGGTTAAATTCCTTTAGCAATGCCTGTTTCAATATGACTACATGTTATTACCATGGTTTTACTTTTGTTGTTTTCTCATTTCCTAGTGTCTTTTATTTGTAAGATACTGACTGTTTTTAGAATGAAATTTTCACTCTACTGAGGAGTGTGCGCTGATATGAAACTTCCTGGCAGATTAAAACTGTGTGCCGGACCGAGACTCGAACTCGGGACCATTGCCTTTTGCGGGCAAGTGCTCTACAAACTGAGCTACCCAAGCCCGACTCACGCACCGTCCTCACAGCTTAAATTCCACCAGTACCTCATCTCCTACCTTCCAAACTTCACAGAAGCTCTCCTGCGAACCTTGCAGAACTAGCACTCCTGGAAGAAAGGATATTGCGGAGACATGGCTTAGCCACAGCCGGGGGGTTGTTTCTAGAATGAAATTTTCACTCTACAGCGGAGTGTGCGCTGATATGAAACTTCCTGGCAGATTAAAACTGTGTGCCTGACTGAGACTCGAACTCGGGACTTTTGCCTGTCGCGGGCAAGTGCTCTACCAACTGAGCTACCCAAGCACGACTCACGCCCCGTCCTCACAGCTTAAATTCTGCCAGTACCTCGTCTCCTACCTTCCAAACTTCACAGAAGCTCTCCTGCGAACCTTGCAGAACTAGCACTCCTGGAAGAAAGGATATTGCGGAGACATGGCTTAGCCACAGCCGGGGGGTTGTTTCTAGAATGAAATTTTCAAGAATGAAATTTTCACTCTACAGCGGAGTGTGCACAGATATTAAACTTCCTGGCAGATTAAAACTGTGTGCTGGACCGAGACTCGAACTCGGGACCTTTGCCTTTCGCGGGCAAGTGCTCTACCAACTGAACTACCCAAGCACGACTCACTCCCCGTCCTCACAGCTTAATCTGCCAGGAAGTTTCATATCAGCGCACACTCCACTGTAGAGCGAAAATTTGATTCTAGAAACAACCCCCAGGCTGTGGCTAAGTCATGTCTCCGCAATATCCTTTCTTCCAGGAGTGCTAGTTCTGCAAGGTTCGCAGGAGAGCTTCTGTGAAGTTTGGAAGGTAGGAGACGAGGTACTGGCAGAATTTAAGCTGTGAGGACAGGGCGTGAGTTGTGCTTGGGTAGCTCAGTTGGTAGAGCACTTGCCCGCGACAGGCAAAGGTCCCGAGTTCGAGTCTCGGTCCGGCACAAAGTTTTAATCTGCCAGGAAGTTTCACTGACTGTTTTGTTTGACTGATCTTGGAAGTCCTTTTCCATCTCCAACATAATTCCAATGTTGCCTTGAAACCTTTAAAAATTAATTTATTATTAGTGAAATTTATTTCCTTTTTCAAATTACTCCTTGGTTTCTCTTCTGATGTGGCTATATATACAGATTGAATACCACGGAGAATAAGCTACAACACTGTCATGAATTTTATATAACCCTTCTATATATTCCTTTCATACTGCAGCCTTCTATTAGATCTAGCTTGCCATGTAAGCTCTTCATGTTCACACAGCTGATTTTGTGATCTCAAAAAGTTTCTTTAGTTTTCCTATAGGCAGCATCCATCTTTTTTCTTCTCTTGTAAGCTTCCAAGGCTTTGAATTTCACGACTAGCTGTTTCTGCTTTGCCATTTTGCACTTTCTGTCAGTCTCATTTTTTAGACTTTTTGTTTGCTTCACCTACTGCTTTGTTATATTTTCTTCTTTTTGTCCATCATCTTTAATGTTGTATCCCGTATGTTGTCCAAGGATTTCTTCTCGGCCTTGACTTTTTGCTTAGTTGTTTCTTTTGTGCCTTCACTACTACAGCTCTTGTAGCTACCTTTTAATCTCTTGTTGCATTTCAGTCCTGTTGTTGTGTAATGATCTATTTGCTTCAACTTATTGATATCCCCTCTTTTTAAGTTCATAACTAATAAATTAGTCAGAGTCCACTTTAGCTCATTGAAATGATTTGCAATTTGGTACCTATTTCTAAATCTTTATCTTGCCATTGTACAATCCATCTTAAACGTTTTGTTGTCTTCAGATCTCATTCAAGTATACAGTCTTTTTTCTGGGCATTCAAACCAAATGTTAGCAATGATTAAATTGTGCTCTGTGGAAAATTCTGCTTGGTAGATTCCCTTTTCATGCCATTTCCCCAGTGCATGTTGTCCTACTGTTTTATCGTCTCTTCCTTTTCCTATTATCATATTCCAGCCCCACATCATAATTAAATTTTCTTCTCCTTTAACAAACTGATTTTTTTTTCTTCGTATCATATGTACTGTACTTTGTCTGCGGAACTACAGACAATATATGCTTTTACTACTGCAGTCAGTCATGGTATTGTGTCCATTTTGGCTTTGATAATCCATTCATTATGCTGTTCATAGTAGTTCACCCACTTATCTGTTCCCTTATTCATTATTAGATCTACTTCTCTATTACCTCTATTTGATTACAGTGTAAATTAGGCACAGTTGGAATCAGTCAGCTCCACAAATACCTGTGTGTTACAAATTTTAGGGATATGAAATGGAGTGATCACAAATGCTCAGTCATAGGTAAAGCAGGTGACAGACACAGTTTATTGATAGAATAATAGAATACTAAGGATTACCTGCAAAACTCTCTTGCGACACGTGCTAGAATAAGGCACAGGTGTGTGGGACCCATACCAAATAGAACTAACAGCGGTATTGAACTTATGCAAAGAAGAGCAGAGAAAAGTGATGAATCTAGCAATATATTACAGCTTCCTATATACAGGCGTGGTTTGATAAGTATGGTAAAATAGCAAGTAAAAATGTGTGTTTCCTTAACAACTCACCTTACTTCTTGAAATTGTCTCCAATTAGGGATATAGACTTGGTCCAGCGATCCTCCAGCATTTTCATCCCATCAGAAAAATATGTTTTGTCGAACTATGCAAAATACTCATTGACTGTAACTATAATTTCCTAATTTGATGAATATTTTTTCCCAGCAAGCCGAAGTTTCAAGTTAGGGAATATGAAGAAGCCACTTACAGCTAACGCAGTGAACAGGGTTGATGAGGAACCAAATCAAAGCCCAAATCATGGACATTTGCCATTGTTATCATTGATATGTGGGATGGTGCATTACCCTGGTGAAAGAGCACTTTTTTGCGTGCCAGCCTTGTCTCTTTTCAGCCAACACAAGTTTCAAATGATCAAACTATGAAACATAATAGGCTCCAGTTATGGTTCTGCCATTTTCTGCTTAATCTCAGAAGATTACTCTTTGAGAGTACCAAAAAATAGTGGCCATCATCTTACCAGCTGACAAAATGGTCTTTGCCTTCTTTAGTCTACTTTCAGCACCCATTGTCTTTTTTTTTACTGCCATTTTGACTCTGGTGTGTGTGATGATGTCCAGGTTTCATCAACAGTCACAAATCAGTGCAGAAAACCTTCTGGATTGCGATTAAATATCATCAGACATTGTGATGAAATTTGTTGGAAGCACCTTCGGTAGATTGTGAGCAATTGCACCCACCTTTCACACAGCTTCTTCATAGCCAATTCTCCATGCATGATATTATGCAACTTGCTCAGTTGAAATGCCTGCAGTCTCAGCAATCTCACAAATTTTTGTTAAGCACTCTTACATTACCACACCACAGATTTTGTCAATGGTTTCCTTTGTGATGACCTCAATTGGACAGCCGGAGCATGCTTCATCTTTGGAGCTATTCTGACCATGTTTAAATTCATCAGTCCAAAAGCAAATGGTCGTCAATGATGGTGCAGAATTTGAATGAACTGCATCCAGTTCTATTTCGATTTGTGTGGCAGTGAAACTGAGTTTTCTCCATTTTCAGTTGCAGTTGACACACTTCCCTATTCAGACAGCTGTCAACGATGAAGTGTATGCTGTACATTGTTGAAATTCTTTATACGTTCTGTGGAATAATCAAGCATACAAACCATGAAGGTGCAACAAAAATGTTCCATTCTTTTATGGAAATTTATCAGACTTACCAAACCATCCTCATATTATTCCCAGAGGATTGAGAAGATAAGATTAAGCTAATTACATTGTGTACAGGAGTGTTTAAGCTGTCATTCATCCTGATATCCATAACTGAATGGATCATGGAAAAATCCCTAATAACCGGTCCAATTGGGAGTACTCTCTGCCATGCCCTTCACTATAGTTTGCAGAGAATAGTTGTAGATCTGATTTTGTGTTGATTAACCCTGTAATGTTCTGAGCGGAAATCTCATTCTTCCAAATCACACTCCTTCAATACATGCATGATTGGTCACAAAACACACATCTACACAGTAATCAAATTCTTCCCCTTCTCGGTGTAGCATGTCCTTCATGATTGTCTGCAGTGCATGCTTCATCCAATCACACATGTCCTCAAGAGACACGAGCATTAGCAGTAGATAAAATCAGTCTTTCACAAATCCCCACAGAAAAAAAATCTCTGGTTGTTAAATCTGGTGAACTGGATGGCCAGTGGAGAAGGTAATTGTCTGCTATTGCAGCACATCCAATCTAGTGCTGGTAAAGAACACAATTAAGAAGCTCTCATGCATTCCTGTGAAAATGGGACAGAGCACTGTCCAGTTGCAAAATATAGTCATCATAAGTGGTGTTCAGCTAGGGTAATTTACAACCTGTCTAGGAATGAGCTACTCAACATTGTTTGTTGTTTAAAGAAAACTGGGCTGTTGACTTTCAGTCTTGGAGAGTCACAGTGATGTTCTACCAGGGTATGTGATTTCTCACTTCTGCAGATACAAACATTGTGTGTATTCACCTCTCCACGTACATGGAAACTGCCTTCATCGCAGCAGATAAATCTTTCTACAAAACCAGCATCCTCCATTTCTAACTGCAGCTCTTCATAAAGTCACTCCTTTTCACTTTGTCTGCTGATGTAAGGGCCATCCTAATCCCACTCTGTACGGTTTTATAAAAAAGCCACTTACACAACACTTTCCTCATCAAACCTTTGTTATTCTTGTGTGGCAGGTCTTTCCTAACCCATGTACAAAACTCACACTGCACTATAACCACAGATATGGACACCTCAAAACAGAGCAACAGAAAGCCTTTTCCTGTTGCGACACCATCTTGGAAAGAGATACTACACTTGCGCAGTAAGCACGACAAGTGAAAAGCGGATAACACATTAAAAACTTGGACAGCTGCTGATTATACTGTAATGTTTGCCCTTATAAAATATAAAATAATAAAAAAAAAAAATCCGTTGTTCGTAGAAACAATGCAAAGGGGTCAAAGGATTTTGGAGGACCCCAACCAACATGTATGCAGCCCTCAACACTGAAATTTCAGAAAGCAACTATGTTTGCAACCCTAAATGTAAACTCTCTAATTAAAGTAGGAAAATTGAAATCATTGATTGAAAAGCTGAACCAGAAAGAAATTTTAATATGTGCATTGCAAGAAACAAGGTTTTTAGATGAAACTGCTTTAGATTTTGAAAACTATCGTTTATTTAAAGGAAAACCAGGTAAAATCTTAATGAAACAAATGCCATACCTGGGAACAGCATTTCTGGTACATCACTCAATTTTAGATTCAGTTACTAACTTCTACTCGAGTTCTGAGAGACTATCCATTCTTGAGATTAAATGTAAAAACAAAGGATACTCTATAATCAACTGCCATGCACCCATAAACCAGGACAACAAAAATAACCCGGAGAAAGTTGAAGAATTTTGGGAGATACTTGAAATGGAACTGGATAGATGCTCAAAGAAGAACATAAAAATGTTAGTAGGCGATTTTAACGCACAAATAGGAAGGGAGAAAAAATACCATGGAACAGTAGGCCTCTTCCCAGGTCACAAAAGAACTTCAAAAAATGGAGAAAGGCTTATAGAGGTATGTAGGCATTTCAACTTGAAAATAATGACAACACATTTCAAAAAGCTGAGCCGAAAAACTAAAACATGGAGATCACCAAATCCACTTCTCGGAGAATTCCAAATTGACCATGTGGCTATCTCACTTCATTGTCAAGAAGAAATTCAAAACACTAAAGTGCTGAAAAGCCTTGATGTTGATTCAGACCACTATTTGACTACGATTAAATTCAGACCACTCCCATTTCGAAAAGAGAAGAAAACCTTTTACAAAATTCCAAAATATAACACAGAAACTTTAAAAAATGAAGAAATTAAACAACGGTTTCAAAGAGCATTGCACAAAGATAGCGATGGCATATCCACAATAAATAAGGAAGCGGGATGGGAGGAGATCAAAAACGAAATAGTTGAAATAGCAAAAGAAAATTGTCTCGTGAAAAGAGTAAGAAGACATCCATGGTGGGACAATGAATGTGATGAGAACCTGGAGAAGAGACAGAAATTGTGGCAGAAATGGAACTCCACAAAAGATCATCAAGATCTTGACAATTTTAAAATCCAGAGAAGAGAAACAGCTAAGCTTTTCCGTAATAAAAAAAGAAGACAATTTCAGGATAACCTAGAACAGATTGAGGAAGACTTTAAAAGAAATAATTCTAGAGATTTCTACAAAACTTTTAGAAAACAGCTAACCAAATACCAATCCCCAAATTTATGTTTTAAAGATGAAGAGAACAAGCTAGGTTTGACAAACAAGACTAATTGTGAAATACTAGCAAAATATTTCGAGAATCTACTAAATTGTGAACCACCCAAAGATAAAATGAGTTTTGAAAACCACCGAAATACTAATACCGAGTCAAAACCTCCAGACGCTGAAGAAATAAAACACATAATACACAGTCTAAAAAACAATAAAGCCCCAGGTGAAGACTCCATAGTACCAGAAATCCTAAAAATAATGGATACCAACCTCCCACAAGTTTTGGAACATATGTTTAAGAAGATCTGGGACGAAGAAAGAATTCCTGAAGACTGGCAGTGTGCCCTGATACACCCACTACACAAAAAGGGGGATAAGATGAATGTTAATAATTATAGAGGGATCTCGCTACTACCAGTAGGATACAAAATTTTGTCAAGGAAATTACTTCAAATCGTGGAGCCAGTTCTGGACAAAAAAATAGGTGAATATCAAGCAGGTTTTAGACAAGGTAGATCCTGTGTTGAACAAATATTTAACCTGAAAACACTAATTCGTTACAGAATCTCAAGAGGCCAGAGATTTGCAATAGTATTTGTAGATTTCAAAAAAGCATACGACTCGGTAGATAGAGAAACATTACTGAAAGTATTGGAAGAATTTGGGGTCGATAAGAAAACAATTCAAATTATCAAACAGACGCTAACAAACAGTAAGGCCAAAGTTAAATTTATGGGTGAAATTTCAAGGAAGTTCGAAATTAAAACAGGTGTTAGACAAGGTGATGGTTTATCCCCAATCCTCTTCAACTGCGTACTGGAAAAGATATTGAGAATATGGAAAGAAGAACTCAAAGGCACCAAGAATGACATCAGAATTGGAACAAAAAAAGAAAAAATAGAAGTGGACTTTTGCAGACGATCTGGCAATAATTACAGAAAACGAAGAAATAGCTCAGAACTACTTGGAGAAACTACAAGAAGTTTCGGCCAGAGCTGGACTGCAGATTTCATTTGAAAAAACCGTGTATATGTCTAATCATAGAAATAACAAGAAAAATCTTATTACTAAATACGGCAATATTAAGAGAGTAGAAAAATTTAAGTATTTAGGTGAAATAATTCAAGTGAATGGTTTAGACAAGAGTGCAAACCAGGCGAGAGCAAGGAAAATGGAATTTGCTTTTCAAAAAACCAAAGACATATATAACAAAAAAAACATTTCGATTCAAGCTAAATTAAGACATTATAAAACTGTCATTAGACCAGAATGCCTGTATGCATCGGAGTGCCTAACTCTTAACAAAAAGGGGGAAATAGAAAACATGGAAAAGAAAGAAAGGAAAATTTTGAGAAAAATATTAGGACCGAGAAAGATTGGGGAAGAGTACAAGCTAAAGAGTAATAAGGAAATATACAAAACTATTGAGAAAGTGAGTGAGGCAATGCGTAAACGCAGACTAACGTTTTATGGTCACCTGTCGAGGATGGATGGAAACAGACTAACAAGAAAAGTGTTTGAA
Organism: Schistocerca cancellata; assembly: GCF_023864275.1. Lineage (NCBI taxonomy): Eukaryota > Metazoa > Arthropoda > Insecta > Orthoptera > Acrididae > Schistocerca > Schistocerca cancellata. The sequence goes on along the minus strand of NC_064631.1, from coordinate 293,912,881 downwards.
CATAGTAACAGGAACGAAAAAACCAACAATAAATGGATACAGATGGTGAAAAAGGATTTGGCCTATTTTAATGTCACCCGTGAGTCAATCAGGGACAGGGAAAAGTTTAGACAAATAGTGAACGAAATTAAGTGTTTTCCAGAAGAAACGAAACTAAAGAATAATAACAGGAAATGGTCGGAAGAGCGGAGGAGGAACCACTCGAAAATGATGAGGAAATATTGGGAAGAGAGAAAAAAAGATCAAAAAGCCGGGCAAGTGAATTGTTGAACGTGGTCCAAAGATGGCCGAAATCGAAAGAAGAAGAAATTGATTTGTTATTAATTTTTAAAACTGCGCCATTCATTTATAAACACCCTCTATATCGAATAGTACCAGTTGATAAACAAAGCACATACCTGATACAATATGTAATTTTGTGAATAGGGACTCTTCATGTAAGAAAAATTGTTTAAAATTAACCATGAAAATTTCACATAGTAGGGGTCTGAGATGGGAACCCATAGCTTCTGTGCAAAAGGTCTCTTTTTATGTTTCTACACTCATCAATTGGAACAGTTGCAAATGAGCTAGTGATGTCAAATGATATTAGTTTTAATCCTCTGTGATCATTTGTCTTTTAATTTCATCTATGACAAGGTCCATATCTCAATTGTCACCCTTTGATAGTGTAAGAAGCCAAAAACCAGTTTTTGAGAAAATACAGTTGAACTTGATTTATATGTATATCGAAGAAGAAGAAAGATTACCTGTAATTCAGAATTACTTAGAAGTAAGATACAGATACAGTAATATTTTTCACTAGAGTGAGGAAAATAAGTACAGTGGATCTACATGTGTTAATTTGATAACTGACAAAGAAAGAGTACATATTAAAAGAAAAAGAAAGATATTACAATATTTGATCCTGCTTTAGGAAAATTAAGTACTGTATTGTAATTTGGTACTTTGCACTGTACAAACAACAAAGACACAGTAGTAAAGATAAAATACATTATTTTGAACTTGCCCCTGCTTTAAAAAAAGTCAGGTAATTTGGCTTGTTTCACTTTTTGTGCATTAAATGTATAAACCTCATTTTGCAAACTTATTTTTGATTTCGGATCTTTTTCACTACAAGTTTTCACATTGATGTAATGCCTGCACACATCAATTGCACTTTACTCAGTTTAGATGTTTTCAGATTCAAGTCATCACTGTCACTTGAAGCTGGTCCACCTTCTTGATCGTCACCACATTGTTGACACACATCCTGTAGTTCTGCACACATGGTGAGATTATGCAAAATGTACAAAACTGTCGAAATATGCACCCTTTAATAGAGCTAGTCCATTACCAGACAAGACTTCGCCACCATCATCATCATCATCATCAGTGGCAGGCCCTTCCACTAAGGCACCAGCTTTACAGGAACAGTTGTTGATTACGGAGGATGACACCAGCTGCCAGGCACCCAAAGTAAATTCCATGGCTTGATGTAAGTTAATGGAGAGATTTTCATTTCCTGCATGAGTCAGTGCTATCAAATATTGAACAAGTTTTTTTTTCTATAATGAACTTTGAAATTTCCTTTAATGCCCAAATCAACTGGCTGTAGAACACTGGCGTAGTTTGGAGGGAAACATTCCACTCAAACATTTTCCAAAAGCTAGTGAGTGGATGTACTGCTCATCGATCCATACGAAGATGAGTCCTCTTTTTTTTTTTCATTTTCATTCCAATGTCCAGTTTTTTAACCATTGTTCCATTAATATCATAGTCATCCAAGAGTTTTTATTGGGTTTGTATTCCATCAATTTCATATTTACACCTTTTAAACACCTTGGATTGTTAAGATTTTCCTATCACAAGTGGGGGAGGTTTATCAGGTCCATCTGTATGTGTGGCGAGGAGAAGTGTCATATGAATTTTAACTTTCTTCCCTACATGGCATGTCTCAACCTTTTCAGCTGTTGTACTAGAAAGCAGATCGTAGAATAGACCGGCCTTGTCAAAGTTGTGAAAGATTTGAGGCGACCTTAAGATACCTGGCAGAACCACCTCAATCCAGTGTTGCACTGTGACCTTGTACACAGCTTTTGATTCACCAGAAATTGTTCTCCATGTTATACCACAATGATCTTTAAATACTTTTAACCATCTTGATGGAGCCTTGAAATCAGCTGTGATGTTCATATTTCTAGCTAAGTCTATCACTTTTGCTTTCAGCAAGTCACCAGTGATTGGTAGAGCTGCAGCACATTTTTTCTGGAACCATGTAAAAATTGCCTTTTCCAAATCTACGTATCTCACTTCTTGCTGATGGCTATGTTTTATCAATTTTGCACCGAATTTTAAAAACTCATTCATACTGTGTTTTTGTCTGATGTCTGTACATAGTGTGGTATAGGCAGTTCCTGAGTCGGAAGCAATTTCAGATTTTGTTTTGTGTGTATTAGCATCCACCTCTTGTATGAATTTTACTTTCTGATCTAGCGAGTAACTTTTGCTTTTTCTGTTCCCCATAGCTGATTGAAAGTGACTCAATCATCGAACAACTGTTCAACAACAAAAATTAGCTGATAACTTTTAACTTCTCAATTGATATCATGAAAGGAACTCTCCTATTGAAAACAGCAGTGCTAGGATTGTCTTTGTTTCCATGCTGCCCACTTTGGTTAATTTGTGTCTGTCCCTTGTCTTCATGGTGCCGCCTGTATTTTCAAATGACAGTGCTCATTACATTTAGGCAAAACTCAGTTTATTTCACTGTAATTTGATACGTATAATAATGAATTATGTAAAAATGCATTTCGTATATATAATGATTCACGTAATACCTTTTTCAGTTATACATGTATAAATACGACTTTCACAGAACAGAGTTATGCATTAATCAGGTTCAACTGTAAATAATTGCTGAATGTCAAGAAAGCATTTCTTTTCTTTGTTATATTGTCACTTTCTACAAAGCTCAAGCAGTCTGATATAGTTAATAGTCTGTGTATTACATGAGCTCTTGTTTCTTTCATGTGTGTGTCGTATACTCTAGTATTTTAATTTGTGTGTACAGAAAGTGCTGACACCGCTTCTTAAGGGACTCAGGCAGCCTCCTGATGTACTAGATGAATATCGGGCAGAATTTGGATACCTAGGGCCTGCCCTACATGCAGCTGTTACCAAAGCGAGGACGCAGCCACAGCCATGTCTCACAACTTCCACTGCTGTTACTACAGCAACCCCTGGTAGTTTGCAGCCTCCTCGTCCTACACCAGCACTGGTTCAAGCAGGTAATGTTAAACCAGTTCCAAGATGACCATATTATCAGGTAAAGCAAACTGAAGATGTGGCCATAGTGGCAATACTTTTATGTTATGACCGAGAAAAAGAAAGTCTCCAGTAGTCTTATAAGTTGAATGCTGTTACACATGCTAGAAAAGGCTTCAGCTGTTCAGTATATTTTTCTTACAGCAGCTGTTGCACAATACTTTGCTGGCAGTATCCATAGAACTACCTTCCACAATGATATTGCCCCCTTCTTCTGCTGAGTCTGTTGATTGTCAGTTCCCATTTCAGTGACAGGTGAATATGATAGTGCATCATTTGAATCCGTGCAAGGCTGATAGTATTATATTTTCAATTTTTTCATCCATCAAATACTTTTTAATGTGACAGTTTTTTAATGTTACAGCAACAAAGGCATCATATCTGTTTCTTACACAATTTTTATATTTCCCTTTTATGTGTGTGTAGGAGTTAATCCTGGAACAAGTTACATCTTTATGTATTTAAAAAAATTGCTGTCCATTTGTGAATGATAGCCTGGAATTTTGATTTTTGAGTCATATGTGAGATGTGACTTCCAGGACAAAATGTGTATCACTGCCTGGATGCACAATAATTAAACATTGACCACCACTTTAGTTTAGCAATGTGCTTCACTCACTGTCACTTTACCAACATTTATTCATTGTGTAAAGTGTATTAATCCAAAATTCTTTTAATTAAGTGCTGACCACTTTAATGTTAGTGCTTTTTTTTAAAAATAAGAGTCTGATGTAATATGCCCTTTTTTTTTGCAAAAATTTTCTCTAATTTTCACTTGGACTAGCATTCTGGCACCTCTTGAAACAAAATTCCACAAACAGAACAATTGTGATCAGATTTCTTGCTAGCTTCGGAAGTCCATTTCTGTGTGTCTAAAGTGTGACATTTTTGCAAAGTTAGTATGTCATTGTATTGTTTATAATCTTTCAAATATTGCAGCCTTATATTTATCCACATCATCAGTGGAATATATATTATATGCAGTTTGCTTATTCTTCTTTAGCATAGATACCTGAATCCCACTCTTCATTTACATTTACATCTGTACCACTGTGAAGTGTATGGCAGAGGGTACACCCCACTGTACCAGTTATTAGGTCTTTTTCATGTGCCACTCACATATGGAGTGCGGGAAAAACAATTGTTTAAATGTGTACTGTAATTAATCTAATCTTATCCTTTTGATCCATTTGGGAGCAGTATGTGCCCGGTTTTAGTAATTTTCCTAGCAGTCATCATTTAAAACCAGTTCCTGAAACTTTGTTAGCAGACTTTCTCAGGATAGTTTCCATCTATCTTCAAGGGTCTGCCAGTTCAGTTCTTTTGACATCTCTGTGGCACACTCCGACAGGTCAGACGAACCTGTGACCATTTGTGCTGCCATTCTCTGTATACATTCAATATCCGCCACTAGTCCTATTTGGTACGGGTCCCACACACTTCAGCAATATTCTAGGATGGGTCGCTTGAGTGATGTGTAAGCAATCTCCTTTGTAGACTGATTTCATTTCCCTAGTATTCTATCAATAAACCAAAGCTGCTTCCTGTGAAGTGCACAATTTCACATTTTTGAACATTTAAAGCAAGCTGCCACTCATTGCAGCACTTTGAAATCTTTTCAAGGTCTGACTGACTGAATATTTGACAGCTTTGTTCAGACTGTACTTTGTTGTAGATAACAAATCATTTGGAAAAAGTCTGATGTTACTGTTAATGTTTGCTGCAACATCTTTAATGTACAACATGAACAGCAAGTGACCCAACACATTTCCATGGGATAGACCCAAAGTTACCTCTACTTCTGTTGATGGCGCTCCATCTAAGATAACATGCTGCATCCTCGCTACCAGGAAATCTTCAGTGCAGTCACATATTTCGTCTGATACCCCATATGATTGTACTTTTGATAATAAGCGTAGGTATGGTACTGAGTCACATGCTTTTCAGAAATCAAGAAATACTGCACCTACCTGACTGCCGTGATCTATGGCTTTCAGGATGTCATGTGAGAAAAATGTGAGTTGGGTATCATATGGTCAATGTTTTCAAAATCCATGCTGTTTGGCATGGAGGAGGTCATTCTCTTCGAGATTTCTCATTGTTTGAATTCAGAATATGTTCTAAAATACTACAAAAAATTAATGTCAAGGATCTTGTCCTTTCTTTCATAATTTGCCCAACATTAACTTACTTTCACAGTTTGCTGAGATATTCCATTGCCATTTCAATTAATGATTTGTTCCTTCTCATTATCAATTACTTTAAAAATGGTAATAGTAAGCCACCTTCCCTGCCCTCAAAAGACATTTTCCATGATCAATTTCAATGCTGCACTGTGAGATAACAAAATGAATTACTTTGAACTGTAATACGGCTGTACCTGGTCATATGACCAAATTTGTTCCTGCTACAGCCAAGTTTATGGTTTGCTTTGTTGAGTAATTAGATAAAATCGCATAAATATACAACTCTGACACAATATCAGATCCTTTTCCATTGAAATCATATGGTTTATTGATTTTTATGGATATTACTTCATTTGTTTAGTACCTGTTGATAGTATATGAAGTTGTTGCTGTTATTGTGCTGATTTGATAACTTGTGCAGAGGTGTGTTACTTAAATATACAAGCTTCTATTCTCACAGTGCAAAATTAGCCAGATAATGCATGATGTGTAAAACAGTGCACATTTACAATATGCTGCCTTGTGGATGATATGAACATTGTGACATCAAAACATTGGTACCTTTTAAGTTCAGTTCCCTCATCTTATTGGAAGCTATTACAGTTCACTACTATACTCATATCTGGGAGGAAAGTGACTCAATTTCCCATTCGCCACCTAGATTTGAGTATTCCAGGATGGTTCCTTTTCAGAGGGACAACCGATTTCCTTCTGAAAAATGAGCTTGTGATAATGACCTTATTGATGAACCATTAAAAACCTAATCTTCTTTTCTGTGGTGAATGTGTTTTCAAGCTAATCCCTTTTTTTTCAGTCAAACAAATTAGAAAGGTGGAAGTTTGTAATCTTCATTATTTGGTAATGTCTTGAAACTGCTTTACTTTAACAGTAGGTGCTTTTTCACTGTGGTCGTCACTAGATATTCAGTGGACCACACATGTTGTCTCCTGCAAGAAATCACTGTGTATTACAAACTATAACTGGAGAAAAGTAAATCTCGGCTGATTTCTTTTTCTTGGGGGGGGGGGGGGGGGGGGGGCAAAGCATGTAGCTAGACAGTTTGTGATAACATAGTACACATTATACAGTACTTTAGGTCCATTAATGATCAGTGGACAGACTCTGTGCTACAGCCAGTCACATTTAAGTGCAGCAACAATTTGTTAGCATTACGGATGTGCTTTCTGCCCAAATGAGTCAACTACATGTGCCCCCTCTGTCTAACATCCCGACTGCACCTAGCTGCACTACTCTGTCCCCAGCATGTTCCTCCCATAAACAGCACAACAGCACATTCCTGTCCCCTACCCCTACCATGGTATTCCTCTTTCTCCTCTCCCACAGCCTCTTTCTTATCCCCCACCCAGATTGCCTCTCCCATCATGCGCAGTTGCTTGCACTCTGGTTTGCTCACATTCTGGCCTCAGTGGACAGAGACAATGGTCATACACTACTGGCCATTAAAATTGCTACACCACAAAAATGACGTGCAACAGACGCGAAATTTAACCGACAGGAAGAAGAGCTGTGATATGCAAATGATTAGCTTTTCAGAGCATTCACACAAGGTTGGCGCTGGTGACGACACCTACAACGTGCTGACATGAGGAAAGTTTCCAACCGATTTCTCATACACAAACAGCAGTTGACCGGCGTTGGCTGGCGAAATGTTGTTGTGATACCTCGTGTAAGGAGGAGAAATGCACGACTGCATGTTGCAGGTCCTGTACGGGGCCTTTCTGGATACAGAAAATGTTCGACTGCTGCCCTGGCCAGCACATTCTCCAGATCTCTCACCAATTGAAAACATGTGGTCAATGGTGGCCGAGCAACTGGCTCGTCACAATACGCCAGTCACTACTCTTGATGAACTGTGGTATCATGTTGAAGCTGCATGGGCAGCTGTACCTGTACACGCCATCCAAGCTCTGTTTGACTCAGTGCCCAGGCGTATCAAGGCCATTATTACAGCCAGAGGTGGTTGTTCTGGGTACTGATTTCTCAGGATCTATGCACCCAAATTGCGTGAAAATGTAATCGTATGTCAGTTCTAGCATAATATATTTGTCCAATGAATACCTGTTTATCATCACATTTCTTCTTGGTGTAGCAATTTTAATGGCCAGTAGTGTAAGTGTGTGAGTTGTGCTTTTTTTTTTTTTGTGTGTGTGTGTGTGTGTGTGTGTGTGTGTGTGTGTGTGTGTGTGTGTGTCGCATGTTTAGCAGCCTTTTTGTTGTGCCTGTTTACAACTCAAGATTTCCACTATGTTGTGTGTAACAATCTAACCTTTTCATAATATTGTATGTGTGATTTGTTAATTCAATAACTACATTTAATGTTTCAGGAAACACACAGCAAGGCAGAACATTTGTGGTTGGTGGAGCATCTGCAAACAGACCTGTTGTAACTCCTAACACTGGTTCAAAATATGTCATTGTGACATCTCGTCCACCAACACCAAGTCAGGTAATTGAAGACTTTAAAAAGATGCAAATACCTTAAAGACTATAAACAAAATATGTACCTGTAGTAGGTTATCCTGTTGGTATACATCTGTGTTCATGTAGTTTTGTTTTTAGTTATTTCACTGTGGCTTTCCACCTTCATTTGTCAGTGCTGTAATTTTTTTATGATCCAAACTGAATGTTAATACATCATCTTGCAAAAGAACATTATTTGTATTCCCATCATATTGTGTCAATTTTGTAAACTGCTTTCATTACCAAGACAACTGCAAATCAATATTATTGCTTTGAATATGTGTTTATTCTTGGAATTTTTCTTTACATCTTCTTACAAGTATTGTCCCAGAAAAGAATGAAAACTTCTAAAATAACTTTCAATTTTTAAAAGGCAATAAACCACTAGACAAGCGGAGAAAGATGAGAGCCAAAGTTCTGCTTTAGCTATCTAGAGATTGCTTACCAAGAGTGCATTGCAGTAGCAGAAAAATATTTATTATAAATAAAGGTATTTGTTGTATTCATCAAATACACTTTGTGTCAACATAAATGCTGCTAGAAGACACTCATATACCATTGAAAGCAGCAGTTATGAGTTGGCTTGCTAGCAAGCAGCAAGTATACAGGCTCGGCACAGGGCTAAAGATGGTTAGGCAACATCTATGGCAAAAAGATGGCTACACAGATTAGCAATAATTAATAGAAAATTTAAACTGTAACTGTAGTATGAAGACAGTGTTTGGCAAGGAATAATTGTTCACTTGCATTGATCTGTCTTCAACCCTGGTCGAGTCATGACTCCAGTGATCGATAACTACTGTCACATGTAGAATGTCTAGTTTGACCCTTCTGTAGATGTGGTCCTGATGCCGTCTTGAGGTACTGGTGATATTGTTGTATATTGACTGAGTGGAGCCATGAATCTCCCCATATCTGTATTTGAGGATGTATGTCCACATGTATAGCTGTTTCATACCTTCTGGAGGACACACCAACCCTACCCTGGGCATTTTTCATTAGCTTCATGCTTCCCAGTGGTTATCAAAGTGTGTATTACGATAGGTGCACTCATGTTACTGCCTCTGACATTTGCCTAAGAAAAACCATACTCAAAACTTGGGTGAGGGGGCGGTTGGTCAAACTTATTTGCCACATCGACACCCAGGTCTGTGTCTGTAGGGTGAGGTGCGAAGTGGATCTCCACTGTGACAACATTTATTTGCCGCAGCTGCCCCCCCCCCCCCCCCCCCCCCCCCTGCATGTCACAAAATCAAGAGCAACTTCTGGCTGCAAATATAGGTCCTCAAGACCATTGGCAGATCTTAGTCGTATGAGCCTATAAAAGAAAGAAACCGAGGAATTCCATCTATATATGCATGGGATCAGTGTGGCTTCATTTGGTTTCTGTGTCACATTGTGACATTATTATTAATTTGGAGACTGTACTTTGTTTCTGAGTGTTGTATCACTTTGACTGGAACCCATGATACCTTTACAGTATGGTAATGAGAGCTTGATGGTTGCAAAACTTTGTTCTTGCATGTTGTGTATGTTTGGTCTGTGGACGCAGAAGTACATTTACAGTAATGTACATTACAGTCTTTCTTGCTATTTTTGGCTGGTGGTTTTGTATCATGCAGAGTGCCTCTGTGCCGTGAAAGAAAAATTAAGAACGCATTATCTCTGTTGTACTGATGTGTTAGCTTTGTCATGTGACAAAGGTGCAATGGTACAATTTGAAATGTGATATCCCATTTTGTGCACAGAAAAGTTGGAACTCTTGTAACAAAAACTGAGTGCCATTGTCCGTAACTAATGATTTCAGCAACCCTTTGATCAAGAATATTCTAGACAAAGCTTGGATTGTTTTCAGAGACATTATAGATGACATCTGCATCACATATGAAAATTTAGGACTATTGACATTCAACCAGTAGCTTCCCAAAATTGGTTCAGCATAGTCTTTAAGTAAACATGACTAGGGTCCCAATGCCTGTGATAACGGAAAATATTGACGTGGTTGAACTGACTGGTATTTCTGTGATAAGAGGCATTTATATCCAGCATCACTTCTAATAATTTATCAGAGTTTTTCCAATGGCAATGCTTTCTGGCAATGTGTTTGGTACGTGTGATGGCCCAGTGGTATTGATGGCATTTGAAGCACTTCCAGTTTGAGTACTTTGAGACTCACCACTTGTTTCTTACTAATTCTGAATGTACCAGAATGACATCTTTGTAGACATGGAGAGCATGTCACCTGCCACTATGATTTAATTTCTGGTTGACTGATTCATACGACACAGTGTAACATTTTGTAACATTGTAATTAACATTAAAACCAATCTAAAAAGAGCAATATGTAGAGGGTTATCATTGACATAATTAAACTCTTGAAGTGTTTTGATTGGCTCTTAATTTGATAACAGATAACTACCAACCAAATATAAGTGGCTATAAAAAAATATGATACACTACTAAGCCTTCAAAAATAATACTCCATACGCGTCTGTCATACACTTATTCAACAGAAGTTGTAAGTAGACATTTTGCAGCATGACTTCATTGTAGAAATCAGTCAATGAATTACTTTTATTTGGTCATAATTGGCTAAAGAGAAATTACACATATTAAATTTCACGTAAACTGGCAGTTAAATGTTCAAAATGCATGGGTCATCTGCCAGGAAACATCATTTGTAATTATATCTGTGTATTATGAGCATTGTAGTTCAACACATTTGTATCTCCCTACCATTGCACTCTGCCATCTGTTGCACCACAGACCACAATGTATTGTTTATATGTAACAGAGCAAGCAACCACCCAGTGTCCTGATTTTTTGAGTGAAATGCAGCTACCTAATTCCTTGTCGCCTGTGAGCACCATCATTAATCCACAGACAATATTACTGTGAGCTGTGCTGCGTGCAGTATGACATAGCAGTTAGCATCACTTGCTGGACGGCTGCATGTTGCCAGCTCAAATCCAGTCACCAACAAATATTTTTTATTTCGTATTTATCATTTCTGGAAGGTTCTCAATATTTCATATGTTTTTTTACTGTAGCATATTTGACATTTGTATAAATAGCAGTCTTCTCCCCCAGGAGGCAGGTCTGTTATGTTTTACAGTGGTGCCCACAATAAACATGCTTTCAGTGATAAATGGTGAACTTCATTGATGACTCTGCTTTAGGATTTAGACTTGACTGTGGGGGGTCGGAGACCAGTTGATTCTAAGACAGCAGCAAGTTGGCTGCACATCAGGCACCCATCAGGGTTTTCTGGAGGCACTAGTCAGGACCTGATGAAATGGCTGAAAGGATTCAACTGAGTCGTCAAATATAGCATACGGGATGACGTGATGTGTTTTTCAAATTGTACTTTTTCTTGGATGGCACAGGCTGGCAATGGTTCAAGAACAGCGAAGGGAAGTTTGTATCTGGAACAAATTCCAGGCCAAATTGAAGAAAACATTTGGTAACAATCAGCAGCAACAAGAGTATGCAGATGACGACGCGATAATGAGAGAAGCGAGAGAGTAAGATACAGTGCCGGCACATAACTTACTGCTGTTGAAGAACATAAATGGAGCTGCTGAGCTTAACGTCCCCATCTGATGGATGGATCAACATAAACAGTGTCACATGCCCTCACTTTATGAGAGGTTTGGGATATAATCCATGGCTTCAGTACAAAGACTAGTGATCAGGAACTTCATGCCACTGAGTTGAATGCCACCACACAGGAGTGCTCTAGGGACCTCAGTTGTGGATTCAGGTGTACATGCAGCATGTTTCGGCCCTAAGCCACATTGTGCATCTGAATATGACAGAAGCTGAGAGGATCTCATGGTTAATAACAGGAGTCACAGAAAACATGTAGCAAGCTTTTTTGGTAAATGATGTCACTACAGACCATCTGTAATGACATCATTGTTGACGGGACATTAAACCCTGACCTTCCTTCCTTACAACAAAGGAATTCATCAAATGCTGTCAGCTTATGGAGGAAATCCAACAATAGAAAAGAAGAGATAGTCAAAAGAGGTATGACCAACTCCTGAGTATGGTCCCTATGCAGTTGTGGGAGATCACCGTGACCTTGCCTCTCTTCGAAAACAAGTTGGTAAGAGAAGAGATACAGCAGTTTATGGCAGCCAGAAATGTTGGACTGAGTACACAAGAGATCAGCCCTGAATGTCAATCCCAAAAGTTAGGAAGAAATAAAGAGTGTTGAATAAGAGATTAATTGATTGATGATTTTAAAAATGTATCTTTACCCTATAAATATTTGAAAACAATGACTTATACGAATAAAATATCACAAAGTATGCACTTGAAATGTCTCATTTATCAGAATTTATTGAAACTTTACTGTACAATTTCTCAACTTGCCTCTTATGTTTGTTTACAGCCGAGGCCTTCAAGCATATGGAACACAATCATTTTATTGACAGTTTAGACTCCATTTTCTCTAGATTTTACTTTAACTTACATCTTGTCTCGTCATCACTTGTTATAATACTTTTTATTTCATCAAACAGTAAACTGTGCTTGTGTGAATGATTTTCTCTGAAGTTTCTCATTGTTCTGTATTGGTACCATTTTTTAAAAAATGGGTAAACTGTATAACTGACTTTTCAGACATTACAGTTACCAAGTATATTGTCATTTGGAATCACACTCTCTGATTCGCTTAATGATTTTATTCTTTTCACAATAGACTCTACAGACCTGCGGAGCACCTTCCAATCCTGGAGCCACAGTAGTTAAGTTTGTGACATCAGCACAAGCAGTAACTACACAGAAGGTGGTTACTGCATCATCAGGAAGCTCTCAGATGACAAAGTTGGTTGTAGTTTCAATGACAAATTCTGGACAAACTTCAAGTAACAGCTCAACTCTTGTGACACAGGTAATCCTTGTTACATTATCTAAACTCTTAAAATCTGAACACATTTCCTTAGCTGTCAGAGTACTGAGAAGTTGGAAGACTTCATTGTAATTAACTTATTTGTATAAAGGTGACTCAGTAAATAAGTTGGATTACAGGGATAGTGACATCAGCACTAAGATACCAGCCTGAAATATCTTTTCTTTTCAACACACTCCCCTGCACATGTAAACAGTTATCCCATCATCTGACAAAACTTTGAAAGCCTATGCTGTACCACCTGTTGCATAACAGTGACCCTCTTGGGCTATAGCCTCATTGTCTTCAAAGTGTTACTCTATCAGATGGTTGTTCGGGGCCCCAGACACCTGAAAAACACTGGTGGCCAAACTGTGGCTGGGTGGTGGACATTCCCAATGTTCTCTATTGAATGTTTGCAGTAGCGTGATTTTGTCTTGTTGTGTGAGGGCATGCTGTTAGTAGAACCAGGTTTATTGCAGTGTATGCCCTGTTGTAGTTCCCACAAAGTGTTACAGTAAGATGAATACTGACAGAATTTGAGCAATATGACTCCCTGCATATCCAAAACAGAGTAACCATAACTTTATCTGTTGATGGAAGCTGCATGAACTACTACTGATTCTCTTGTTATCCCCCCTTCCCCATACTACATCTTTCTGTAAAATCCAGTTTTTACCATATACAGTATGCATTTCACAATGGATATCCTCTGTGGATAGTCCTTTGTCCCGCCAAAATCATTCAGCTATTGTGCACACTACTAATCTGGTGCACTCCTTTAGCACGTCTTCCACTTTGCACTGACAACAGTTGTCTAATAATTGACTGTGGGGTACTACCACATTCTTGAAGCACAGAGATGTGAAGTTTTACAATTACATACATTTCTCATGTGTCAGTCAATAAAATGATTGCATTACATTCCCTTAAGGGGATCTCACATCAGAAAATCATATGTGTGTATCTGTGAGAAGAATGTGTGAAAATTTCTCGACCCAACAGTGAAAAGATTTGTTTTGTCATACAAAAATGCACTTAATTTTTAGTGCAGTTGTGGTTTTTGTGTTGAACTTTGTCCAACAATTTTTCAGATACTTCATTACACCACTGACATTAAATTCTTGCATGTCTGAAAAATACGTATTTGTAGCTCCCACATCTTCATTGTATGGTAAATGTTCTTCATTGCATGGCAAATGTTTTCCAGTGACAATTTCTTTAGATGTTGGAATATGTGCTATGCCAAATCTACCGTATTTACTTGAATCTAAGCCGCACCTGAAAAATGAGACTCGAAATAAAGGGAAAAAATATTTCCCGAATCTAAGCCGCACCTAAAATTTGAGGCTCGAAATTCAAGGGGAGAGAAAAGTTTTAGGGCGCACCTCCAAATCGAAACAAAGTTGGTCCATTGTAATATGAGACACAATTTAGATCGAATGAAAGACGATACAGCTACAGTAGTTTGGTTCAAGTCGTAAGCTTAGCAGTTAAGCTTTACCAGGTAGCCATTGCTATGCGTCAGGCGCTCCGTCCGTATTTATACGGGTACCCTTCCTTTTTCACGTGCTTCGTCTGGTTTGAATTGATTTCTTATTTTGCTTTGATCTGATAAGTGCCATTTTCTTTGTTATAGGTGTTTACGTCACTCTAAGCTGAAAATGCATTACTGTACTGTGTCATGCATTGTTTGTCGCATTCTGATAGTGCGTGTTTACGGCCTGTCACCGCTCGCGGCATGACTTGCTTTTGTGCGCGCTACCGCTGCTTAAAAAAAAAAAAAGAGGAATCGTCTCATTAGCGAAACAATGGCAAGAGACTGATATTTGTTGTTACTTACACTGCTGCTTTCTTTGATAATGATCAACAGGAACCAAATAATAGACCGCGTATGATAGAACATGTTCTGAACGAGAGTTAGGCGCAAATTTTTCTCCGTTTGAAAATCTTTGCGGCCGCTTCTTTAGTACAGAAATTAGTCATCTTACATTTAAAATCTAGTCAGTTGCCCTGCTTCATTTCTGACTATATCACTATTAGGCATAAGAATAATACGAATATAAACATGACACGATACGTATATTCTTCCGCGTTTGCTGTTGTCTCACTTTAGTTTCATAGTTTATTAGGCAGACAGGATTTAAATGAGATAGCAGCGAACACGAAAGAATACATGGCAAAATGTTTATATTCGTATTATTCTTATGGTGAAGAGGATACTGCATGTGATTCACATTTCATCAGGTTCCTATTAGCAACCATCTCTTCTCACAGGTAGGAAAAAACTCGGAACGTAGAGTTGGCCATATTGACAAACATCCCTAACAGTCTTGCCAGTCGGATTTTCGTAGTACATTGAAATTCTGCTACACTCGAAGATGAACAATACGGAATTTGTATTTACTTCGTTGGATAATGTATGAAAATGCAGTGGTCGAAACTCGGGGCGGAGAAAAAAAAGAAAGGTTTTGGCGCCAGTATTTATCTTTGTGCCCACAAAGCATGCTTGTGTAGTGCTACATATACGACGGCAGAAGTTAGTTGTGGCGGCACCTACCAAAATTTTTCAGAACTTCCGCTTGCTTTGCACACGATTCTAAGCCGCAGGCGGTTTTTTGGATTACAAAAACCGGGAAAAAAAGTGCGGCTTAGATTCGAGTAAATACGGTAGTGAAGAGTGTAGACATTTCAACAATTTGTGGTTAGGTGCAGTGATCTGAAGAAAGATATAACTTTTCACTTTGTACATAATTCAGGGCTCTTCTCAGATACTATTTGAGTAAGTGCATTTTTGTATGACAAAACAAATCTTTTCACTGTTGGGTCGAGAAATTTTCACACATTCTTCTCATAGATACAGACATATGATTTTCTAATGTGAGATTCCCTTAAGGGAATGTAATGCAATCATTTTCTTGACTGACACATGAGAAATGTATTTAAGAAAAGAGTAGGAGAGTATTATTTACCAGTTATTGTGACTCTAGAAATTTTCCCAGTGTACCAAATACTTGATTTTATGGGAGTGCAACTGATCATCATTTACTGTTCTACTGTGCTCAATATTTGCTCTGGGCACATGTGAGACAGTTCCAGTTGAGCTGTCAATGACTGACATTCTTTACCAACATCACACAATATGTAAGTGAGCAGTATGCGTTTTGTGTTTGTGCTCTTAATGTAAGTGCAAGACCTCAAGGGCAGACTGCTTATCTTAGCTGTCTGGTGGGTTGTCAGTTTCTGTGGTCTTCTGTTGTCTTTGCTGAAAAGACTGTGGAAATAATAGGATTCCACACAATATCCATTTTATAGGTATTGTCCTGGTCAATAAGATTTTCTGTCATGCAAATCTCCATGCACTCTTTAATAATGGAATCCCAAAATGAATTAAAAGTAAGCAAAATTGTTGTGTTGTTGTATTCAATAATGCCCGGTGAATGCAAAATATTCAGAAATTGTGGGCTTCATGAGTTATAGTAGGAGAATACAGTGTTGATTTTATGTGGAAAGTTATCCCACAGTGTGTGTGCAGTTTGACCTACATAAGCCATGCCACAGTGGAAGGAAATTTATATACTCTGGCCTTCTGGTATAATAAATCATCCTTCAGCAATTGAAGTTTACAGTTTTAGGTGGTAGACAGGAAAGCACTTTAATTTAAAATTTCTTGAGGATCTTGCCTATCTTGAATGAGGTATACAATTCTCTGTGTCCAATGGCTAGCTTTTTATGTTAGATGATAATACCCTGCTGATCTGCAAACGTAGTATCCATTTTCCTTGAATACAGCTCATAGATGAGCTAGCTTCTAAAGCAAACTCTCAGAATGTCGAGCTCTGAATTCAAGTGTCTTAGGCGCACTCGTGGTTTGTGAGAGATGATGAAAACTTGAAGACGCTAAATATAAATCCTAGTGAGTGGGCTTACAATGAACTTAATGACCTAGAACATCCAAGAGTGATAGAAACAACTTTCCTGTTTCTGTGATAACTTTGATGTTCCTATGAATGGAGTTGAAATGGTGCAAAAACACCATTAATTTGTCCTTTCCAGGGGGTTACACACTCTAAGTTTTATCAACATACATAGAAAAGTTTTTTAAGGCTGTCCCATCCCCATTCCTCAAAATCCACCATAAAAAGTTGAAGCGACGTGGCTTTCCATGGTGATCCCATCAATCTGTTCAGTTACAGACATGACCTATGCATGAATTACATACAAGGCATTAATAAATTTTGCAGTATGAGTAGCTACTGTCAGACTATGACAGCTCACCTGAAAGTGTCAGGCAGATGTTTAGATGAAATATCGCTTGTGAAAGTAAATAATGACTGAATGCACTCTCGAAGTACCACCTAGTTACCAGGTATTGTTTTACCTTTGCATTAATAGCTGGTTAGTAGAATCTCTTTTGCTCCCCAGAAGCCACTATCCTTTTGGCAAATGAAATATACATTGCCATTGTGGTGTTCGGCCACTGGTTTGTAGGCACACCATGAACTGAATCAGAACTACAAACTAATCATTAATATCGTTTTATATTCTTCAACTGATCAATGAAAGAAGGAAGTAGAAAATGTTCATGGAACAACAGGATTACAGCAATATAAGAGGGTAATCCCAAAAGTAAGGTCTCCCTTTTTTTTATAAGTACATATACCTGTTCATTTCTACAATGGTTTACATCAGTTTACAGCTTGAACATTTAGCTATTTTTCGACATAATCACCATTTCTGTCGATGAATTTTTGTAGACGCTGTGACAGTTTTATATGCCCATGTCATACCAGCCCGCCGCCATGCTTTTCAGAAAGTTATGAACCTCTTCTTTCACCTCGTCAATGGAGCTGATTCGCTGGGACCACAATTAATGGTGACAGGTACTGTGACACGCCGAAAAAACTCAAATGGGCAATTCAGAACCAGAGAAGAGGAATGTTGAGCAAGGGTGTGCACATTCTCCATGACAACACTCACGCACACTTCGCTTGGCAAACCGTTGCTCTCCTGCAACAGTTTCAGTGGAATATAATCACTCACCCACCCTATAGTCCTTACTTGGCGCGCAGGGACTGTCACCTGTTCTCTAGGTTAAAAGAACATTTGGCAGGAAAGTGATTCAGCTCCGATGACGAGGTGAAAGAAGAGTTTCATAACTTTGTGAACAGCATAGCGGCGAGCTGGTATGACATGGGCATACAAAAACTGCCACAGCATCTACAAAAATGCATCGACAGAAATGGTGATTATGTCGGAAAATAGCTAAATGTTCAAGCTGTAAACTGATGTAAACCATTGTAGAAATGAACAGGTCTATGTACTTAAAAAAATAAGGAGACCTTACTTTTGGGATTACCCTCATATATCACCTTAGAAATGAAATAAATGGGAAGTGCAGGGCAGATGTGGAGAAATCGAAAAAGAAATGATGGTCAGGAGGACTGACTCATCATATAGAAAAGCCAAAACAACTTTCGATGAAATTAACAGGTAGGGTGATAACATTAAGAGTGCATTTTGGAATTTCGCTGTTAAATGCTGAAGAGAGGATAGGTGGAATGAGAGTACATTGAAGGTCTCTGTGAGTGGGAGGTCTTGTATGATGGCATGATAGAAGAAGAAATTGGAGTTGATATGGAAGACATAGGGGATCCAGTATTAGAGTCAGAATTTAAAAGGACTCTGTTGGGTCATATACGACAGAATGGATGTATAACGTTCTATTAGAATTTCTAAAATCATCAGGAGAAGTGGCAACCAAACAGCTATTCAACTTTTTGCGTTGAATCTGAGAGACTGGTAATGTACCATCAAACTTCTGGAAAAATATCATCCATATAATTTTGAAGATACCTGCAATTGCAGATAAGTGTGAGAAATACACAATCAACTTAACAGCTCATGCATCCTAGCTTTTCACAAGAATACTAAACAGAAAAATGGAAGAAAATTGAGAATCTGTTAGATGACAATCAGTTTCACTGTAAGAAAGGTAAGGACACCGGAGAGGCAGTCCTCACACACACTTGGTAGTGGAAGCAAGACTGAAGAAAAATCGAGACACATTCATAGGATTTGTTGAACTGGAAAAAGCATTTGACATGTAAAATGGTGCAAGATGTTTGAAATTCTGAGAAGAATAGGGGTAAGCTAAAGGAAAAGACATGTAATATACAACATATATGAAGGTTGAATCAAAAGCAATGCCTCCACCTTCATTAATTGGGTTTGGATGGGAATATTTTAATAAATCATACGCAGAAATAATACTTAGAAAGTGATCTTTAATTAACAATATTCACTTTTCCACATAATCAGCAGCCAATTGGATACATTTCTGCCAACGATGAACAAGTTTTCTGAAGCCATCATGGAAGAAGTCGACACTCTGTTTCTGCAACCACAGTCTCACAGTTCTCTCACTGTCTTCATCAGAAGCATAATGATGTCCCCGCAAATTGTCTTTCATCATCGGGAACAGATGGAAGCCAGACGGTGTTAAATCTGGACTGTATGGAGGATTCCATACTGTGGTGAGATTTAGTCTCTGAAGTTTTGCTGAGTTTGCATGTGAAGTGTGTGGTTTGGCATTGTCATGTTACAGGAAAACATTTCCCTTTTCCTTTCGAACCCTTGTTAGTTGCCATTTAAGAGTTTGCAGCATTGTGATGTAACACTCTGAATTTATTGTTGTTCCACGATCAAGGAAATCAACATGGATAACACCGTCTACGTCCAAGAACACTGTAGCTATGATTTTTCCTGCTGAGGGCTGTATCTTGAATTTCTTTTTCTGGGGCGAGTCTTTGTGTCAATATTCCATAGACTGACTCTTCGTCTCCAGGTCGTAATGGTGTACCCACGTTTCGTCTACTGTCACAATTGAATGGAGAAAGGCGTCACCTCTTTTCTCATAACTCGAGAGGAGTTTCTGGCGCTCTCATTTAGGAGTCAGCATGCAGAGTACCCAACATGCACAGATCTTCCAATAGCCAAGCAAAGCAATAATGTGACCCACACCTTCTTGTGAAATGCTGATTGTGCTTGCAGTTTCTCTCTGAGTGATACGATGATCGTCCTGTATCAATCCGTCAACATTTTTTCTTGTGAAACTCGGTGCTTGCTGTCTTAGGATGTCCAATTCTTTGTTTGTCATGCAGGTCAGATGTTCTCGCCTCAACATCTTCAGACTTACTCACCCAGCGTCACACAGTACTCATATCAACACAATCACCATAAACTGCTTTCATTCTGTGATGAATCTTCTTTGGGGTGACACCTTCTGCTGTCAAGAATTCAGTGACTGAATGTTGCTTAAATCGCATTGACCGACCGTCTGCGCAGGGTTCCATACTTTAAACTGTAACAACACAACAGTTCAATTCTAAGGCTTCCTGCCAACTGGAGCTGTAGAGATGATGCTACGGAACAAGCCAGTACCTGTCGCATACCAATGCTGCCAACTGTTGAAGAGTTACGAAGGTGGAGGCATTACTTTTCAGTCAACCTTCATACAAGAACCAAGGGTGGACAATAACGGCGGAAGATCAGGGAAGTAACACTGGAAGATCAGGGAAGAAGTGCTAACATTAAAAAGGGGTGTGAAACAGGGATGCAGTCTTTTGCACATATTGTTCAGTCTGTACATTGAAGAAGCAATGACAGAAATAAAAGAAAGATTCAAGAGTGAGATTAAAATTCATGGTGAAAGGATAACAGTGGTAGGATTTGCTGATCACATTGCTATCCTCAGTGAAAGTGAAGTATTACAGGATCTGTTGAGTTGAATGAACAGTCTAGAGTACAGAGTATGGACTGAGAGTAAACAAAAGGAAGAAATGTAATGAGAAGTAGCACTAATGAGAATAACAAGAAACTTAGCATCAGAATTGGTGATCACTGAGTAGATGAAGCTAAGAAATTCTGCTACTTTGCAAACAAAATAAACAATGACAGATGCAGCAAGGGTGACAGTAAAAGCAGGCTAGCACAGGAAAAGAGAGTATTCCTCACCAAGAGAAGTCTACTTTTATCAAATATGGGCCTCAATTTGAGGAAGAAGTTTCTGAGAATGTATGAACACAGCATTATATGGTAGTGAATCATGGACATTGGGAAAACCAGAAGTGAAGAGAAACTAAGTGTTTGAGATGTGGTGCTACAAAACATATGGGAAACACTGACAAGGTGAAGGGGCAGAATGAGAGGATGTGTGTTAAGACATCAGGGAATAAGTGTCATTGTACTAGATGCAGCTGTAGAGGAAAACACTGCAGGGGAAGACAGAGATTGGAACACATCCACCAAATAATTGGGCATAGTGTGCAAGTAGGCTACTACTATGAGTTGAAGAGGTTATTGCAGGCTGCAACAAACCAGTAAGAAGAAAAAGCAAGTTGTCACTTTGAGTCATGCACAAGATGTACAGCACAATTGTTATCTCTGCCTGTGAAAACAAGGATCTAGGTTAAAGTCCCCTAAGTAGACTTCTCTTGGCCAGAAATACTCTCTTTCATCTGTGACAGATATTCACCACAGTATGTGGTCAAAATTACTTCGTCTCGAGATGTTGCTGATCCTGCTATTTGTTCACATGTGTGTGAGCTTAATTTGTCAATGTCAAATCTATAGCAAGGTAGCATTTATTTAACCAGGGCATAACAATTCTGTCAGATTGATTTTACTTTTTTTCTGTTTACAGTTGTGAAGTACTTTTATGTATTAAAAAACTGAGTTGACATTTTCACATTCATTGAAAAAATCGCATTTTCTCTAATTTTTATTTTGTTGCAGACTCCTTATTACTAATATAGTTGATTGTTTAATTTCAGGCTAGCTCAAACCTTGGAGTGAAGTCTGTGTTCGTGACACAAGGTCAGCAGTCTGTGAAACTTGAATCATCTGTGCCACAAGATGAGCACCACCTCGGTTGACATAAACTGTTTAGCTGGTGAATTTCTCAATTCACCAAAAAAGTTAATCATTTGTACAAAAATGTAAATACATGTAAGAACTTTTTTATTTCAGAAATAAGTGTGAAATTATGGGAAAAAAACTGAGTGTTGCAAGTGGCTTATTTTTAATCTATATCTGCAAAATGATGACAGTGCATTCAAAATTTAAAAGTTGCTGTCACTAATTTCCATTGTTATTGTTTACAAAAAGTGGTCAGATAGCAACATAACCAGTAACTGTCATTTTAGCTATGCAAAGAAAAGTATTGTATCACTGTACATGACGCCAATTTCTTTGATGTTTGTATATATTATCCTGGCACAGTATACACAATGTGAATTAAGTACTTTCCTTGCCTAGCAGAAGTCCCCTCCTCCCTCCCCCAATTGATATTTTGTTTTTGGACTAGTATGCTATTTAAGTCTAAGGAGATGCCACTTTGGGCTGCCTGATCTTTATAACCATGCTCAAAATATTGTACACTGTATCCAGGTGATTTAAATCTTTTCTACTATGCATGTTCTCCTGAAGACAAACATATCTGCATTAAAAGGCAATCATTTTCATAGTAATGGCTTTTATGAGCAATTTTCTCAACCTGGTAGATGGTGAGTAGTCTCCAGGAGACTGTGGTTTCCATCTGCACCTTCATTTTTTTCCTTGGATACTTAACTAGATATTCTTGTAGCTAAACATCTAAGAATATGATAGAGTAAATTAAATACTTTTTATTACATCATTCTCTTTGCTGTACTTTTTGATACATGGATAATTAGCAGTTTCCTTGTGTTCGCCATCATATCATATATGTTCCTGAATATACCATCTTCTTTGTCCTTGTACCTGTAGATGAATGTTTGTGATATTGAAATTGATAGCATTTAAATCGGAAAATAATAAAGACAGCGGAGTGGCAAAAAATGAAAGGGAGTAATATGTGTGCAATTTTCCTCTGCGAAACTAGGTAGACATCATAAACATTTGTTACTCTTACAGAAATAGCTTTCCATTCTAGTCATACTGTTAAGGAAATAGTTTTCTACTGTAATCATTTAGTAGGTGTTGCCCAGTTCAACTCATTCCAAAAAACAGACAAATAAGAAATCAAATGTGAATGTGGTCAACCAAAATGTGCTGATCTTAAGGTTTGCTGAAATGTTCATTGATGCCACTCTCAATGATGATCTCACATGGCTTGGTAATGAAGATATGTAATTACAACAGGACACTACTTCTGTTCCCCAATCTCAGTCCAGCCATAAGCCAAAACTACAGAACTAAGTAATCATCCTTGGGGACAGCCATGGTCGCAGCATTTCTTTCCACATGCTTGCAACATGTTAATGTGCCTGCAGCAGCATTTATTAAGCGTGGTGTGTCACTTGCAGGAATTAATAAACTCGCAGAACTGTCAGAAACAGGTAAGTTGTCTTCCAATGATTTCATTGTACTTTTTGGAGACACACATGATAATTACAAGAATGAAATCTCCGTAGCCATTCAGGATTCGAAGCAATGTTAGGGTCTGCTGACACACACTAATGTCCTGGTTTTCAACATTCCACACAGCTATGATCTGCCATGGTAGTCCTCTGTTAACCAACAGTTCGAAAATATATGTAAACATTTAAAAAATGTTAGTATGACAAATGTAAATTAACTGGATGCAGATCTCATACTTGCCACGATTCACATTTAAATGTACTGAGTGTAATCTAGTAACCAAGCAATTGCTTTAGATAATAGTAAACAAGCCTCACACACTAAATACTCAGAAAGTAATGTTAGGTTGGGATCAACAATCTCACCAATAATCTCTTTTAGGTTAAATGTGGAGACTGACAGTGTTGACAAAGTCCAAAGTGAACTGCATTCAAACAGGACATATCTCCTTCCCTCTATCTTGTAAACTTCAAGGTACTTTAGCATGTCAACATCAGATCTTAATGTTCAACTAGCAGAAAGCAAAATTTCTGTTCTAAGTAGTAATTAACAGTGGCTAAATGAGAATGAACTACACATATATCTCAGTAATGCTCTTTCAGCAAAATGCCCTAATCTTGACATTAGTAATTTCTGCACTGAGAGTGTATTTGAGGCAGCTGCTATATTATTACCTGGTCCCAAACTAATTGTAGTGCCTATGTACTGTACCTCTGACAGCAACACTGATGTGTGTACAGAGGTATTAGATAGAAAAATCTCCCACTTGCGAAAATACAATCAAAATTAAATTTTACTCTTCGGGGTTATTAATATTGACATCAGGGTTACAACATCCTCGTGTCACACAATATGTTATGTGCAAGTAACAAGCCAGTTATGCCTGGATAATGTTATAATAAATATAGAAAGGAATGTGTGTGACAAAGGGATTTTTAATACTACAAATCTATCAGATCATGAAGGGACATGGTTAAAACTGATGATAAAAAAAATTCCACAGAGCAATGTGTATGATGCTATACTTAAGAATTGTTTATGATATGTGTATCACTACTTCCAAATTACAGTTGTGTGTGATAGAATAGTTCAGCTTCCTGTCTCTATTCACAAATGTTGATGAAGCTTTGGCAGCTTTATCAATCTAGCATCTAAGAACCTGATAGAGTAAAATAAATACTTTTTGTTCCAACATTCCCTTAGCTGTACTTTTTGATACATGGACAACGGAAAACAAGCAAAGGTAATATACAACTTTACTTTGATGGTTCACACCTGACCTCAAAAAATTAAGAACACAGATTGTCAATCTCTGTA
Organism: Schistocerca cancellata; assembly: GCF_023864275.1. Taxonomy (NCBI): domain Eukaryota; kingdom Metazoa; phylum Arthropoda; class Insecta; order Orthoptera; family Acrididae; genus Schistocerca; species Schistocerca cancellata. The sequence goes on along the minus strand of NC_064631.1, from coordinate 293,888,293 downwards.
ACAGATCAAAATACAGTTAAGAAGACTGATTTCAGTACCTTCATCTAAAGAAGAGGTACATATCAGAAATTATAAAACAGAAATGAATGGCACATGATAACTATATTCAGCAATCACAAAACAAATGTAAGGCTGCTTGGACCAGTGCAGTTACAGAAAAACCTCAAGGAGGGGGCACTAAATATATCTTGAGCTGCCTTTACTTTTACTGTAATAAAAAATAATCAAGTCACTTGATACTTCATACTTCTTAATCAATTGCTCACACTCACTCTTGACTAATCTTCACACGTGCACATGGACTTTTCTTATTCAGTCTTAATATTTCTGCTTTTGAATATAAACTAGCTTCCTATTCAGTGAATAGTCCGTATTTATAACGCTATGTATTGAAGGTTCTCTGCACAAGAAAACAGTAAAATATTCGCGACTTTTCTCAAACAAATGCCAGACAGAATAACATATCGAGATCACTAGAATGTCTACGACTTTTCTCATAGGTGTGTATTAGTTATCTATGTGCCAGACAGAAATGTATAAAATTCGATGACGTGAACGTGCATGCTACATAGGAAAGTACAACCACTCGATAACTCGATTCATTTGAGTCAACTGATGAAAGAAACAAACAAATAGCATGCGGGCTGACTTTGCAGGGGCGGCACGGGTGGACCCGCAAACAGGGGCACGCACTCCCCATATGTATCCACCACTGGCTTGGAGAGTTATCAAGTTGGAACTGGGAAATACTAACAGAACCACTTTTGATACTGCTACTAATATCACACATGATGAAATGAATAATTTCTTTATTAATTCCTTTTACAAGCAACACCCAGCTTAAAAAGTGATGTCTATAAATCAGGCATTAATAAACATTTAGAAGCAACAAAGTTATTCAAGCCGTGCAACGAACCTGAAACGTCTACATTCAGGCAGGCACAAGTTGCTGTCACTGACATTGCAGTAGCTATAACAAAATTCAGCAACTCAGAATCAGAAGACTTGTGAGGTCTGTCAAATTTTGTTGTTAACAAGATGGCGAACATCATACTGCAAACACATTGAAGACCAGTAAATTAGATTTTTGTGAGTTGCTCTTTTCCAGCCTGCTTAAAGATAGCAGTCAGTTGTCCTTGTATATAAAAAAAAAGGAGACAAGTCATGTGTTGATAAATACTATCCCATTTCTCTTGTACCAATACTTTCAAAAATAGTGTAACATTGCATGTATCAACAAATTTACAGACATGTCACCTGCAAGGGAAAACTCAGTACAAGGATTCTGCAAAAATTCATCTACACTGAAAGCTGTTGAAAATGTTTCAACAGTACTCACTGCCTTTGAAGCAAAGTCATCTGTTGATGCCCTACTGAGCAATGCATTTGACTCGTTGAATCATTGGATTCTAATGGGTAAACATAGATGCTATGGAAATCGAGATCCAACACTCACTCTTACCGAAATGTATCTTGACAGTAGGACACAGAAGGTACACTCCTCAAAAGCGACTTCTAATCAAGCTGCGGGCCTATGGGGTATCGTCTCAGTTGTGCGACTGGATTCGTGATTTCCTGTCAGGAAGGTCGCAGTTCATAGTAATAGACAGCAAATCATCGTGTAAAACTGAAGTGATATCAGGTGTTCCCCAGGGAAGCGTCCTGGAACTTCTGCTGGTCCTGATATATATAAATGACGTGGGTGACAATCTGAGCAGTTCTCTTAGGTTGTTCGCAGATGATGCTGTAATTTACCGTCTAGTAAGGTCATCCGAAGACCAGTATCAATTGCAAAGCAATTTAGAAAAGATTGCTGTATGGTGTGGCAGGTGGCAGTTGACGCTAAATAACGAAAAGTCTGAGGTGATCCACATGAGTTCCAAAAGAAATCCGTCGGAATTCGATTACTCGATAAATAGTACAATTCTCAAGGCTGTCAATTCAACTAAGTACCTGGGTGTAAAAATTAAAACAACTTCAGTTGGAAAGACCACATAGATAATATTATGGGGAAGGCGAGCCAAAGGTTGTGTTTCATTGGCAGGACACTTAGAAGATGCAACAAGTCCACTAAAGAGACAGCTTACACTACACTCGTTCGTCCTCTGTTAGAATATTGCTGTGCGGTGTGGGATCCTTACCAGGTGGGATTGACGGAGGACATTGAAAGGGTGCAAAAAAGGGCAGCTCATTTTGTATTATCACGTAATAGGGGAGAGAGTGTGGCAGATATGATACGCGAGTTGGGATGGAAGTTATTAAAGAGATCTATTTATGAAATTTCAGTCACCAACTTTCTCTTCCGAATGCGAAAATATTTTGTTGAGCCCAACCTACATAGGTAGGAATGATCATAAAAATAAAATAAGAGAAATCAGAGCTCGAACAGAAAGGTTTAGATGTTCATTTTTCCCGCGCGCTGTTCAAGAGTGGAATGGTAGGGAGATAGTATGATTGTGGTTCGATGAACCCTCTGCCAAGCACTTAAATGTGAATTGCAGAGTAATCATGTAGATGTAGATGTAATGATAAGTGCTCAGGGTTGCAAGATGTTTCAAAAGGTGTGCCTCACGGTCCTGTGCTGGGACATATGATGTTTATAATGTATAAAAATGACCTACCTAATATCATGCCATGGAAATCAGTTCCGTATGCTGATGATACAACTTTCACTGCAGATGAAATGACATAGAGGACCTAAAGGAATAAAACAGAGCTGACCGAAGTATTTTTAGTATTTGTTTTAGAAACAGTAATCAACTGTAAGCCAAAATAAAACTGAAAATGTAATTTTTGTTTATGCAAAACCAACAACAAATTTTATGTCAATTAAACTCCTAGGTGTACAAATTAACTTGGAATCTCCATACAGATTCGGTATGTACTAAATTACCAAGAGTTATATACCTGTTACTTAAGATCATGTGTGAGTGAAAACATATGCATACTGCGTTGGGCCAGCTCCACTGGGAGTTTTAATGTGGCAGAAAAAGACTATCAGATGTGTAGCGAGTGTTTTGAAAATCAATATATCCTGTAGGCTGCTGGGCATTATGACAGACCCATCATCTTTATTTATACTTACTGTAGTTGCCCAGACTACACACAATAAAATCAAGAGAGCTACAAATTAAAACAATCAGTCCATTGTCACAAAGAAAAGATTGACCAAAGCATTACAACACCGAATAAGACTCACAATAGCTAAATGTACGCTTGAGTAAAACTGTTCAATGCACTGCCCCCAGAAGAACACACTATCCCATTTAAAACCTTCAGGAATGTTCTACAAAACTTGCTTTAAAAGGCTTTCTTTTGCTGTAGAGGGATATTTTTGACTGTGCAAAAGAAGATCTAAAACTTTAACTTGTATGTTTGTATGCAAATCTACGTGATTTGATTGATTTCTTTATTATTATCATTATTGTTATATGTATCATTACATATTATTCAGTTTGTACAAACTATTAACATCAAAAGCATGCAAAATGCTTGAAAATGAAATTAAAAAAAAAAGAATTGTCCTCAGCAGTGTAATGTCTGACAGACTGTATTAATCAGCTAAGGTCACCAGTTAGATGTCCATAACTCTGCAGAATGAGCTCTTAGTTTGGGAACACAGATTCTGTCTGTCTGACAGCCTGGTGAAACGTTCGTACCATTCTGGAAGATGTGTCAACTGTAAATGTGTGGCTAAAAGAGTTGCTGGTGGTGTTGATTATAAGCAAAGTGAGAACCCAAAACCTGATGTTAGCACATAGCTTACTCCTCTGAAGTAGCACCACCGTGATCGACCGAGCTTAATGTCCTCATCTAGTGGATGGTACACTGAATAGTGTCACATGCCCTCGCTTTATGAGATGCTCAGGAGATGTTATGGATGTAAATGAGGAGATTGGTACACCAACCTGCTGCTGAGAATTTTATGTTATCACTTCTCCTCCCCTTGATACCTAACTACTGACAATCAAAATGTCTTACGTCACCATGATTCAAAGCAGTTATTTGGGGGAGGAGGGGGGGTCGAAGACCAGTCAGATAGTGTTAGAAGCATGTGTCTGTGTTGTTCACTTGTGTCTAGGGGACGCCAAAGAATTGGCTTTGCTGATTGGCCACGTCATGCCATGACGTCGTCTCTCACACCAGCCAATCCAGATCGTTGCTACTTTCTGAAACGCGCTGTTCTTTAAACGAGGCCATTCGTCTGTCGATACATTATGTGGCTAACTCGTTATAGTACTTCACTGTTGTGTGTTCTAGGCCTATGTTTATAATGGCAGATTCCAACAAGTGTATTGTGTGCGATAATGCATTTCAGCTTCGAAAAACTTTATACCCGCACATCAGGAAATTGCATGATGTAGAGCCAAATACAGAAGGTAAGATTAAGTGCCCACAAGACGACTGCAGCTATTCCTTCAATACATCGGCTAGTTTGAGAGCACATGTGGAGGAAAAAGCACATGGTTCGAACTGCGGATGAAAAGATTGTATTCCAGTCAATGGACGGTAAGAAACACCGCATAATAATAAGTTTTTACTATTCAATTGTAGGATCGTTTCTGGTAAAACTATAGAATTTCGTTCTTTGTGCATTCAGTAATCTGGTGCAATGTTGTACTGCAAAGTTTCTTTCAGTTCACATGAAAGGATTATTTGTATTAACGGCCTAGTCTTAGAAGACATTTAAGTCACAATCATTGTAATCCACAATGGGTAATTAACAAACCTTTTTACTGTCTATAAATTGTGAATAATCTGTTTCTTTTTCGTATCGCTCAATGCATGGAACCCAGATTGGAATCCAGTTTCATGTGTAGCAGATTTCTCGTAGCAAAAGGAACAATTTAGACATACCGGGAGATAGTGAGCAAATTCTTAAGCTGTGGGAAGAAATTGCTGTCACTTGTTAACTCTCGCTCCAAGAAAGGAGGTCAACCAACACTGTGCCAGCAATGAGAAGATGCCAGTTCAACGAACATCTAACAAACAGAACTTCAGTCCAAAAAGTGTCTTTGGTAAACCAACCCTGGCTGAAAAGTCAGATGTTTGCTAGTGCTTTGGTGCAACCTGACAGTGAAGTGTTGAGTGTACATGTTGGCTTTGATCACACATACTCTAAGAATTAAATTTATCTGTCCTACAGTTGTGTGTGCATGTTTGGGTATCATGGTTTATAGGCCTACTGGGGAAACTCGCCATGTAAAAAAATGAGTAAAGCATCATACTCAGTACCTCAGGGTGATGTGGAAATCCGAGTGTACTTAATAAAGAAAATGTCACTGTTTGTGTGTTTCTTTTGACTCATTTATCCTATTGCATATAGTTAACAAAATGTAACTGAAATATCTACTAAACTGTAACATTAATTGGACTATGTACATAGTCATTTCAAATGGTTTTGCTATTTTTCACAGGTAAAGTATGAGTATTCACCAGAAGCCTACAGTATGAATGTTTTCCAGTTGACAACTAAATGGAGTCAAAAAGCAAAATTTGCTTGGACAAGCTGAACATTGTTTATTCAGTTCCAGTTATTATTATTTATATTAAAACAGTTCCCGAGAATCTATTTTGCTGACTGCTGCTGTCACCAGGCATATGGCATCAGGTGTGTGGCTTTTAGTGACAATACTGCAGTCGATGTGTTAACAGCTTTTCGGGACCTTGAGCATGAAGTATATGCATCTAGAAGTCTTGTTTAAAAAGTGCAGCCAAAATTCTAATGGATGTCTGAGGAATTTTCCTTTAATGGAATGTTTTTGCCCAAAATTCAGTTAATGTCTGGTAATTACTTAACATGATAAGTGCTATGAGGCCAACACCAGCCACAGCAGAGCCGTCTGCCATGGCTGCTGGCAACTTTGTGACATTTAAGGGATAATATACAAAAGTGGGCTGTGCGAGAAGTTCAAACTAGTTTTCTTTGGTTAAAGCAATTAAAATCAAACTTTTGAAGCATGTTGAAAATCACATACTCCTCACCATAATTTAAATGTTTACATTGAAATGGTTCTGACATGTGCATAATATATGGAATTGTTATGTTTTCTTGAAACCTTAAGAACCAAACCCATTGGTTGAATTAACATATGAGTAAACCCATCACAATAGCATTATGTTATGCATCAATTAGCTGTAGTTATAGGATAAGTAAACATGTACAGTAAACTTTTCATACAATTTTTTTTTTATAAAGCTTGCAAAGGTTATAAAAAAGATGGACAACAAGATAAACTTGTGTAGGCATCATTGTAAATACATTTTTACTTCAAGAAAGCTGAATTGGATAATAATCTCAAGATGCCTTAAATTGCATGACACATATCACTAATCAGGTATTTTCTGTTGGAGAAATAGTCTGGTTTTTCAGAATTTTTTCATTTGTTCTTGTGGAAAACCTTGTATCAAACAGCTGTTTTTCTACGATCAATCCATTATTACATGCATGTAGTTTTGGTGACCCAATGGCAGCCATCTTAAGGCTGTATGCAAACCACCAGATAAACATGTCTACGTAGTTGGTCTGCATTGTGCAGGTCCCAGCAGTTTTTTATTAGATTCTGTGAATGTCTCCTTCAGTTCCATGTGGATGTCTCTGACATAAAAGTATTATGATAATTTTATTAAATGCTTTCTTGCTGTGTTGACCAATATCAGTGGTGACACAAGAAAATTTTTACTGGATCGGGATTTGAACCCGTCACTCCTGCTGTCAAGGCAGTTGCACTGACTACTTCACTACCCAGACACATTGCCCATCACGACTATGTGGATTACCTCAGCAAGTCTCCCATCTGACCCAAAATTCCATATGTCACTACTACTGCAGTAGTACCCTCACTACAGCAGTCCATCTCACTCGCCGTCTCCATGACATATTCCTGCAAATGGCTCTGAGTGTATGAGTGCATCTGAACTGAAGAAAGTTACCCAATGGTAACTAGGCTATGTATAGATAAAATTGTATGCATGGTGACTGTTTTTTCAGCTGTCTGAAAGAATGGATACCATGCATATAATTGCAGAAATATAACTAGTTGTCTTATGACTGAGGTGTCCGCGGCAGTCTGAATAAGTCTGTGGAATCTAGAAAAAAACCTGGTGGCACCTGCATAATGCAGACCAACTATGTGATATATTTATCTGGTGGTTTATGTATAGCCTTAAGATTAATGGGATGCCGAAACTAGTTGCTTATAGTAAAGAATTTATAAAAAGTAAAACAGCTGTTTGGTACAAGGTTTTTCACAAGAATTTGAAGCCAGCTGCAGTCCTATATCCTACCTCTGATGGATTCACAAAAAGAAGAAAAAATCATTCATTGCCCTAAGAATTTCTCCAAAAATATTACCCATTACATGGAATGACCAGATGCTGCATTCAAAACAAGAATTTTGGAGACCTATGCAGGGCCAATGCCTGGTAAGTGCTAGATCAGAATATGACCTCTCCCAACACCTCTTCATTTTCTACCTCATTTCCATTTTCTTCTTCTTCACCTAACTCTGAATTACTGTCATGGCTGCTTATATAATCCAGATAAAGGCCCAACTCTGCGTTGTAGCTGGTTACTTTCCCTAGAAGAGCAAAAGGAAGACAGAAGTCCTAAATTTTGCATTTAAGAACTTGTTCACACAGGGTGATCATACAGACACACTTGATTTTGCCCATCATACAGACTGGCATGTGATTGAACTTGAACGTGGCATCAGAGCTCACTCCCCAGAATTTACAAGAATTAGGGGACTCGTGTGCACAGATGTGGTGCCAACTCCCTCCAGCGACCTATCAAGGCTTTGCTGATTCTCTGCAAAAACGCATTGTCACTGTTATCCGTGCCGAAGATAGACATACCGGCTATTAGGTAGATGGTCAAAAGGTTCTGGTTAATCAGTGTGTGTAGCTGTACTTAGTCAAGGATAGACTGTAGCCATTCATCGAGTTGATCACTTATTTTCATTTCTTTACGAGAATATAACATCGTTTGAATCTATAAGAACAGGAAACAGTTCGCTAGAGAAATCCCACAAGCAGTATGGTGGGGTCAGCCTGGTCCCAAACTTACCTGCTCTGAACACAACCCCTTGGTTTTACAGTTCAGAGTACAAAGTATGCACACCTACAGCACTACAATTTCACAAGCATTCAATCTAAACATAAACAAAATTCCCTGGCATCCGTATTAACCCACCACACTGGTTATCGGTTAGATAGGCTACGCCAGAGGACTTGGCAGACATTTGTAAAAGAAAGAAATGAAGGTAGTTAACTGAGGTGATGGAAAAAAAGAGGCAAGTGAAAGTAAAGAGTAAGTATTATTGAAGTAAAGATGCACTTGAAAATGTCATAAAGGAATTAAATTTTGTGAATTAATTGGAAAATATTTCAAAATCTTGCAGCGTACAGAAACAACTAACTTTCAGTTTATTTAAATATTACTATTTGCCTGAATAAACACTTGCATAATATTGTACATACATTTTCAATAAAAAAAATTTTGGTTGCCAGCAGCTTTTCAAGAAGTATGTATCTCATACAAATTCATCCCACCAAATACAGTAGGCCTAATAAATTGTAAAGTGAAAGAGTTAAAATGACTGTTTCGATAGTTTTCTGTAAAGTGATCGGAACAATGGTGTTAACCCATTCTACAGAAATTCTGGAAGTGCTTCTTAGTATTTCAGCAGGTTATATGGTTTAATGTTTTATGTACTTTTAAATTATTCATAATTTAAGTGAACACACCGAAAACAGAAAAATTCTAATAATTTAATTAAAAATAAATACAAGCTGAAACACTAGCAGGACCATGAAACAAAAAATAAAGATTGAATTTCCATGTAGAATGTACCATTATATCTGTATAGGAAGTTACTTTTATTTTTAAAATAAATGCAAAAGGAAATAGTGTGCAAGGATTAAATAATTATGGGTAAATAACCAGAAAATGTTAAGCAAATAACAGTATATGTTTTAGCCACTTTTGATGCCCATCATCAGAATATCTGTCCAGAAACATCACAAAATATGTATGACACATTAAGCGAGCTTAGATTCATAGGCAAATAAGTTAACATACCAGAGAAAAAAACTTTACTTCAGAGTATCGTTCCAAGTGTTATCTATCATAACTTCGAAGCTCTCAACTCACAGCATTCTGCCATCACATAAGTAGCTGTTATAACATACCACTAATTGACTTGGTTGTAGAAGTGCTAAGTTCATTTGTCATATTTTGACAGATAATTAACAAAAATCAACTGAAAAACCATAAAAACAGTACATCATGCTAAATGATTTTTTATTCCTTTAGGAAAACTAATAATCACAATTGAGAGTGCAAAGATCACATTGGAACAAAAGTACAGTTTTAATGCAGGTGGTATGGGCAAGAGACGGAGGGAAGGGAGGTTCCCAAATTAATCTCAGCTTATGTAAATGTGAACCAGCAATCTCTGGTATTAATAAACTTAAAATAGGGAATAGAGGCTTACTGTAAGTCTATTAGCTATTGCGCATACACATAATAAGTTGAAGGTGAAATTTCTTTATAGTGCATAAACAGGTTATTAAATTATTCCAGCACTTAGATAAGAACACACAATATATTCAATATAACGTTATTCGAGTGGGGAGAAGCCATCTGCCTCTGTCAAACAGTAGTAAGTCACATATTTAGCTTTTTTTTGTTTGTTTTTCATAGTTTAAATCTTAAGTTAGAAATGGTAGGGTGGATAGGGTGTGTGTTGGACACAATAGGAGCTGGCTGCAGTTCATGATTGGCTGAAGGTGCTTTTAACTATGGTCAGCTGTCTTCAGGCTGGTGCATTCAGGTGTAATGGTGGCGGAGAAACTGGTGCATTGCTTGGAACAGCTCAGGTATCATTTGTTTGTCCGCCCCAGTAGCTGAGTGGTCAGCATGACGGATTGCCGTCCTCCGGGCCCGGGTTCGATTCCCGGCTGGGTCGGAGATTTTCTCCGCTCAGGGACTGGGTGTTGTGTTGTGTTCATCATCATTTCATCCCCATCCGGCGTGCAGGTCGCCCAATGTGGCGCCGAATGTAATAAGACCTGCGCCAAGGCGGCCGGACCTGCCCCGCGAGGGGCCTCCCGGCCAATGACACCAAACGCTCATCATCATCATCATCATTTGTTTCACAATAGGCTCTGCTGTTGAGGCACCTTCTAGTGTATCTGATGTGGTGGGTCTGGCCTGACCATAGGGTGAGTGGCAGTCGGTTATACATTTGCATCACTTGAGGCAGGTCATTGGGACGGGGGGAGTGGACTGCACATGGTAAAGTGAGCATTCATGATCAAGGAAAGATGTAAGCAGAACACGGATTAAAGGGTCAGTGGAAGGAGGGTTTGGGCATGAAGGTGTACAAAATAAGAGCAGAAGAGAGGAATATCGTTTGATTGTGGAACTTCACTCCAGAAAATACCTTCTATGTTTTGATGGCTATCAATGTCAACACTAATAGGTAAATTTGGATATCATCTTATAATGATTGATATTGGCAGTTATTAGGTGTAGTATGATGGTCTTTGTGATACTAGTCTGTTCTGTGATTTTGGAATCAGCTGAAGACATTTTTTCCTTCTACACTTGTTTTGATATATATGAATATGATAGAGGGAAACATTCCACGTGGGAAAAATATATTTAAAAAGAAAGATGATGAGACTTACCAAACAAAAGCGCTGGCAGGTCGATAGACACACAAACAAACACAAACATACACACAAAATTCTAGCTTTCGCAACCAACGGTTGCCTCGTCAGGAAAGAGGGAAGGAGAAGGAAAGACAAAAGGATATGGGTTTTAAGGGAGAGGGTAAGGAGTCATTCCAATCCCGGGAGCGGAAAGACTTACCTTAGGGGGAAAAAAGGACAGGTATACACTTGCACACACACACATATCCATCCACACATACACAGACACAATCAGACATTTGTAAAGGCAAAGAGTTTGGGCAGAGATGTCAGTCGGGACGGAAGTACAGAGGCAAAGATGATGTTGAAAGACAGGTGAGGTATGAGCGGCGGCAGATTGAAATTAGAAATTAGCGGAGATTGAGGCCTGGCGGATAGCGAGAAGAGAGGATATGCTGAAGGGCAAGTTCCCATCTCCGGAGTTCTGACAGGTTGGTGTTAGTGGGAAGTATCCAGATAACCCGGACGGTGTAACACTGTGCCAAGATGTGCTGGCCGTGCACCAAGGCATGTTTAGCCACAGGGTGATCCTCTTTATATATATATATATATATATATATATATATATATATATATATATAGATAGTTATAATAGAAGGAAACATTCCACAAAGGAAAAATATACCTAAAAACAAAGATGATGTGACTTACCAAATGAAAGTGCTGGCAGGTCGACAGACACACAAACTAACACAAACATACACACAAAATTCAAGCTTTCGCAACAAACTGTTGCCTCATCAGGAAAGAGAGAAGGAGAGGGAAAGACGAAAGGATGTGGGTTTTAAGGGAGAGGGTAAGGAGTCATTCCAGTCCCGGGAGCGGAAAGACTTACCTTAGGGGGAAAAAAGGACGGGTATACACTCGCACACACACACATATCCATCCACACATATACAGACACAAGCAGACATATTTAAAGACAAAGAGTTTGGGCAGAGATGTCAGTCGAGGCAGAAGTGCAGCGGCAAAGATGTTGTTGAATGACAGGTGAGGTATGAGTGGCGGCAACTTGAAATTAGCGGAGATTGAGGCCTGGTGGATAACGGGAAGAGAGGATATATTGAAGAGCAAGTTCCCATCTCCGGAGTTCGGATAGGTTGGTGTTAGTAGGAAGTATCCAGATAACCCGGACGGTGTAACACTGCGCCAAGATGTGCTGGTCGTGCACCAAGGCATGTTTAGCCACAGGGTGATCCTCATTACCAACAAACACTGTCTGCCTGTGTCCATTCATGCGAATGGACAGTTTGTTGCTGGTCATTCCCACATAGAATGCATCACAGTGTAGGCAGGTCAGTTGGTAGATCACGTGGGTGCTTTCACACGTGGCTCTGCCTTTGATTGTGTACACCTTCCGGGTTACAGGACTGGAGTAGGTGGTGGTGGGAGGGTGCATGGGACAGGTTTTACACCGGGGGCGGTTACAAGGGTAGGAGCCAGAGGGTAGGGAAGGTGGTTTGGGGATTTCATAGGGATGAACTAAGAGGTTACGAAGGTTAGGTGGACGGCGGAAAGACACTCTTGGTGGAGTGGGGAGGATTTCATGAAGGATGGATCTCATTTCAGGGCAGGATTTGAGGAAGTCGTATCCCTGCTGGAGAGCCACATTCAGAATCTGATCCAGTCCCGGAAAGTATCCTGTCACAAGTGGGGCACTTTTGTGGTTCTTCTGTGGGAGGTTCTGGGTTTGAGAGGATGAGGAAGTGGCTCTGATTATTTGCTTCTGTACTAGGTCGGGAGGGTAGTTGCGGGATGCGAAAGCTGTTGTCAGGTTGTTGGTGTAATGCTTCAGGGATTCTGGACTGGAGCAGATTCGTTTGCCACGAAGACCTAGGCTGTAGGGAAGGGACCGTTTGATGTGGAATGGGTGGCAGCTGTCGTAATGGAGGTACTGTTGCTTGTTGGTGGGTTTGATGTGGACGGACGTGTGAAGCTGGCCATTGGACAGGTGAAGGTCAACATCAAGGAAAGTGGCATGGGATTTGGAGTAGGACCAGGTGAATCTGATGGAACCAAAGGAGTTGAGGTCGGAGAGGAAATTCTGGAGTTCTTCTTCACTGTGAGTCCAGATCATGAAGATGTCATCAATAAATCTGTACCAAACTTTGGGTTGGCAGGCCTGGGTAACCAAGAAGGCTTCCTCTAAGCGACCCATGAATAGGTTGGCGTACGAGGGGGCCATCCTGGTACCCATGGCTGTTCCCTTTAATTGTTGGTATGTCTGGTTTTCAAAAGTGAAGAAGTTGTGGGTCAGGATGAAGCTGGCTAAGGTAATGAGGAAAGAGGTTTTAGGTAGGGTGGCAGGTGATCGGCGTGAAAGGAAGTGCTCCATCGCAGCGAGGCCCTGGACGTGCGGGATATTTGTGTATAAGGAAGTGGCATCAATGGTTACAAGGATGGTTTCTGGGGGTAACGGATTGGGTAAGGATTCCAGGCGTTCGAGAAAGTGGTTGGTGTCTTTGATGAAGGATGGGAGACTGCATGTAATGGGTTGAAGGTGTTGATCTACGTAGGCAGAGATACGTTCTGTGGGGGCTTGGTAACCAGCTACAATGGGGCGGCCGGGATGATTGGGTTTGTGAATTTTAGGAAGAAGGTAGAAGGTAGGGGTGCGGGGTGTCGGTGGGGTCAGGAGGTTGATGGAGTCAGGTGAAAGGTTTTGTAGGGGGCCTAAGGTTCTGAGGATTCCTTGAAGCTCCGCCTGGACATCAGGAATGGGATTACCTTGGCAAACTTTGTATGTGGTGTTGTCTGAAAGCTGACTAAGTCCCTCAGCCACATACTCCCGACGATCAAGTACCACGGTCGTGGAACCCTTGTCCGCCGGAAGAATGACGATGGAACGGTCAGCCTTCAGATCACGGATAGCCTGGGCTTCAGCAGTGGTGATGTTGGGAGTAGGATTAAGGTTTTTTAAGAAGGATTGAGAGGCAAGGCTGGAAGTCAGAAATTCCTGGAAGGTTTGGAGAGGGTGATTTTGAGGAAGAGGAGGTGGGTCCCGCTGTGACGGAGGACGGAACTGTTCCAGGCAGGGTTCAATTTGGATAGTGTCTTGGGGAGTTGGATCATTAGGGGTAGGATTAGGATCATTTTTCTTCGTGGCAAAGTGATACTTCCAGCAGAGAGTACGAGTGTAGGACAGTAAATCTTTGACGAGGGCTGTTTGGTTGAATCTGGGAGTGGGGCTGAAGGTGAGGCCTTTGGATAGGACAGAGGTTTCGGATTGGGAGAGAGGTTTGGAGGAAAGGTTAACTACTGAATTAGGGTGTTGTGGTGCCAGATTGTGTTGATCGGAATTTTGAGGTTTTGGAGGGAGTGGAGCTGGAAGTGGGAGATTGAGTAGATGGGAGAGACTGGGTTTGTGTGCAATGAGAGGAGGTTGAGGTTTGCTGGAAAGGTTGTGAAGAGTGAGTGAGTTGCCTTTCCGGAGGTGGGGAACCAGGATTCTGAAAAACTAGACACGGTGTAGGAAGACGCAGTTCGAGCATAACAATGACATATAGTTCCTTGTTTACATAACAACGACCAAAATTGAAGCATAACACATACTTTGCCAGGAGCACAATATTGGGACACCCCCCTGGAAATCTGTTCTATGGACTTCTCTCTAATGTTGTCCGAGGCCTAGGTTAGTTGAAGGGTGATAATTTCGTTAGTTGTGGAACTCGTAAAGATTGGGTGCGGGATAATTGTTATGGTGACAAACGGACATATGGCATTGCCTAATATTTACGTTTGCGTTATATTTCAAGGTACCATATTTATGGTACTTCTCGCAATTAAACCTAAAAGAACAAGGCAAAGTCGGAAAATATAGTTAATGAATAAACATTCAAAGAATACTTTGATACATATCATGAACAATATCATACATAAACTGCAGAAAATGCAAGGAATATGTATGTAACTTTTACATATATTTGGTCCGCTTTTCGGCATTTGCCACAGCTGCAACCGGGTTAGTCTGTCATCGCATTATCGATTATTCGCATTCGAACCAGGTTTTTACATTTAATTCCCATAAATTAAGCTCCATTGAATAATCTGGACTTCTTTGACGTTCCAAAATGACAGCTGTGAGCAATCTACATGTAATTTTTAAACAACAGGTGAGCGACCTCGCTAATGTCAATAGCGCTCATTATACTTCTTGTCACCAGGCAGCACTGCTACATACGTTCTGTCTCCCTGATGACGTCCCCTAGACGCAAGTGTGTTGTTCATACCATCCACCAAGAGAATCTCAGATATTATGACGTCAGAGATCCTGATGAAAAACTATTCTACAGTGTGTACATGCGGACAAGAAAAAAAAGTTCCCGGATTTCCTGGTTAGAAAAGACCTTTTCCCACGTGAAAATACACTTCTTCCAAGGTGAAAAATATACTTTTTCCTTGGTAGGTGACAGTATACTTTCCCTCAGAGCTGTAAAAATATCAGGTTTTATACACCAGTGTGGAACTTCCCGGCACTTCAGACAACAAAAATAGTCTTGGAAAGATCTTTGATGTGCAGCAACATTTACGCTGCATATTTTCATATTCGTATTACGAAAGCACAGATTCGAATTCCACGAAACCCATCACGCCAGTTTCGGAAACATTGAAATCGAGATTGAAATGCGTTTTTTTATGCCAATCATAGCTCATGTCATGCGATCTCGCCAGCCAATGACAGCAGATATTCAGAGTATATGACACGTGATGTAGTCAGCCAATAGCAACATCACTGTTAAGTAGCGTGAACACACAAATAGGAAAAGTTAATGGTTTAAATTAATGTACCTAGTGTAGCTACAAGAAAAGCTAAGCTCTCAACTATAACATTGGTCTCTCTGTATGTGTTACACTTTAAGATACACCACACAACTGTGCTTGTAAAACTTTAAATAATGGCAATGTCTGGTCTTCTGGGCTCGAAATTCTTTAAGGTGGCTGGTCCTCAATGTGTTAAGTTTTAAGTGATAGTCAAAAGTTTTGTCATTTAAGAAATTCATTGCACATTCTCAGAAGTAGCATAATTCATCTTGCATGAAAGTAAATTTACTTTGAAAGTAACGCCTTTCCAAACGTCATTCACAATATTTTCCCGCGAAATGTTGAATTAGGTTAGTTTCAGCAGTTGCCAGAAAACAGGCATTACTGCGCGTGGGCAGCTACGATGACGTAAGAAGCCCCCCTCTCTCTCTTTCTCTCTCTCTCTCTGTGTATGTGTGTGTGTGTGTGTGTGTGTGTGTGTGTCATAAAATAAATTGAACATCAGAAGGATACTGGAGCATCGGAACTTATTAATCCATACTAAAATGCATAATTCAGCTTAAGTGCACGTTCGTACGTTCAGATTCACAATGAAGTAGGCGCTTTTCGGGATGCAAATTGTCTTGGGGTATCAGTATTGTACTATCTCATATTGGGTTCTTCAATATGGCATAATGAAACACGTGGCAGAAGATGAAAAATGTGCACTTGAAATTCACGGGGCAGTTGAAACTAGCCAATAGTGTGGAATGAAACATTTCGTTTCCAATAAATTGACTACCTCTGCAGAAAAGATTAATAAACGTCGCATTTCTTTAGCGAACCCACAAAAACAGCTTCATCATTTTGCAAGGCAATTAATGAATCGGAAAACAAACCAATAACATCTTTTAGCCTTCTGTAATTATGTAAATGTACTTTAATTCACTTGAAAGCTCTAGCCACAAATATTCATTTTGCTTTCATTTGACATGATAGCTATTAACGAGGAGAAAAGAGCAAAATCACTAAGCGTAAACACGGCTCACGTGGAAACTCCCCACTACAATCCAGACTGCTCTGAGCATGCGCGAATCTGGCACCTTTGACCCGCGAGAAAAAATTTTCTCGGTAGCATTTGGCTACTTGTTACTGCTGCTGATATAGGCAACAGCCTTACTTCCAGCAGCCGTTAGTGGGGAAAGGCTCTGCCCATACCAAACTCAACCGGGCATGCGTGTGACCCTACTGGCAACGGCTCAAACGAACTTAATGTAAACAGTTGTGATGTCACGGTCATCGGCAGCAGTTCATTGTTATGAAATATTTCAGTCTTCAATGCTTTTCTCCCATTTTGCTGTTTATCAGTTCTTATCAGTCAAAATTTAAAAAAAAACTCAAGACTAAAATAATGAAAAATTCCCGGAATTCTAAAAAAAATCCCAGTTTTCTCCTGGATGAAAAACTTACAGGTGCACATACACACTGTTCGATCTACTTAAAATAATACAGTGTTTCACTTTGAGAAACCAAACAGTGTACACGAAAACGCATATTCAGAATGGCGAATAATCATTACAGGTGTGCCATAAGGATTGATATTGGGTCCACTCATGTTCTTGTTACATATAAATTATTTACCATCGTATATCCAAGAAGCTGAAATAATTCTCTTTGGACAGGATGCAAGCATAAATCTCATGTTTTAAGCCTAGTTTACACGATGACATTGGGTTGCGCCACTCGTTGCGTGCAATGAGTTGCATGCAAATGGTTTCATATTTGACTGTAGACACGGCGAAATCAGTGTATACTCCAGTTTCGTCATTTTGTGGGTCCTTGAGTCGTGTCTGAAATGAAAGTGATGTGAGGGAGTTAAAAGTTTGTTGTGTGGAATCAGTGCATAAAAAAATAAGAAACGTATTTCGATTCGTGACTGGATGAAGAAAAGATGTCAGCTCGGTTGCTCAGCATCCTTGCTGAAATAATTTATAACGGAAGATCATAGAAGTTCTTTTAATTATCTTAGAATGTCGCCAGAACTGTTAACATTTCTTCTAAATAGAGTTAATTATGCGATAAGGAATAAAGGTACTGTAACGCATGACGCAATATCGCCAGAACCGAAATTATATCATACTGCGTGCATTGCAATCGAGCACACTCACCGTGCTATAAGATACGGGTTTAGTTGGTGATGACGCTATTTCATTAACTCCAATAATTATTAACATTGACAGAAATATTTATTAACATTAGCAAAAATAATTATTCGAAGCAGGCCGCATTAAGAAGAGAATGGTTTGCAAACTACTCTCTTGAAGATAGATCTGTACAGCGGCACTATTTCAAAATTCTAACATATTTGAATGGGGAGCACTGCAGCGACGTTTTAAATAGGTGAATATTGAATAAAGAATGCAGCTTCTTGAATTTGTACAGCCTTCCCTCCTGCCAACAATACTCCTTAACAAAGAGTTGGTCAACTCGAACGATGGGATTTTAGTCTTGTAGACGACAGCATTGCCACAGCTAGAGTTACACTTGCTTGTATTTTTCTAAATTCAGTTGTATATGTGCTTTTAATTCAGTAAATTTTGCCCTGCAGCTCAGTATTGTCAAACCATCTATGTTATGGCCGCAGATGACGGTCTCAGCGGCAGCAATATGTTGCTTATTTTTGTAATCAGCATCACTGAAATCCCACAAACACCTATGCAAAGCATAGATACCCAAAAAACGAACATTATTCTCCGTTCCCCACTTCATATTTCAGTTTGACGAAACTCTACAAACACATAACCTGAAAACTCATGCAATTAGTGTCGCCAAAGTTGGAACACGCCGACAGTGTTTACTTTCACCAACGAGTTGCGCAACGCACGGCGCGCGTGCGCAGTGACCGGTAGCGCAGTTGCCTGCAACCTAATGTCATCGTGTAAACTACCGTATTTACTCGAATCTAAGCCGCACTTTTTTTCCGGTTTTCGTAATCCAAAAAACCGCCTGCGGCTTAGAATCGAGTGCAAAGCTAGCGGAAGTTATGAAAAATGTTCGTACGTGCCGCCACAACTAACTTCTGCCGGCGAATACATGTAGCGCTACGCAAGCATACTTTGTAGGCACAAAGATAAATACTGGCGCCAAAACCTCTGCGTCAGTAAATAATTTTCTTAAAAAAAAAGTGGAAGACGAGATTTTTTTTCTCCGCCGCGAGTTTCGACCACTGCATTTTCATACATTATCCAACGAAGTAAATACAAATTCCGTATTGTTCATCTTCGAATGTAGCACAATTTCAGTGTACTACGAAAATCTGACTGGCAAGACTGTTTGGGATGTTTGTCAATATGGCCAACTCTACGTTCTGAATTTTTTCCTATCTGTGAGAAGAGATGGTTGCTAATAGGAACCTGATGAAATTTGAATCACATACAGTATTCTCTTCACCATAAGAATAATACGAATATAAACATTTTGCCATGTATTCTTTCGTGTTTGCTGCTATCTCATTTAAATCCTGTCTGCCTAATAAACTACGAAACTATAGAGTGAGACAACAGCAAACGTGGAAGAATATACATATCATGTCATGTTTATATTCGTATTATTCTTATGTCTAATAGTGATACAGTCAGAAATGAAGCACGGCAAGTGACTAGATTTTTAAATCTAAGATGACTGTAATTTCTGTGCAGAATTTGATGTAATAAAGAACCGGCCGCAAAGATTTTCAAACGGAGAAAAATTTTCACAAACTCTCGTTCAGAACATGTTCTATCATACGCAGTCTATTATTTGATTCTTG
The DNA here is from genome assembly GCF_023864275.1 of Schistocerca cancellata. NCBI lineage: Eukaryota > Metazoa > Arthropoda > Insecta > Orthoptera > Acrididae > Schistocerca > Schistocerca cancellata. The sequence goes on along the minus strand of NC_064631.1, from coordinate 293,869,026 downwards.
TTGATAATTATCAAAGAAAGCAGCAGTGTAAGTAACAACAAATTGCAGTCTCTTGCCATTGTTTCGCTAATGAGACGAATTCCTCTCTCTCTTTTTTTTAATTGTACGCGTCGGTAGCGCGCACAAAAGCAAGCCATGCCGCGAGCCGCGACTGTCCGTAAACACGCACTATCAGAATGCGACAAACAATGCATGACACAGTGCAGTAATGCATTTTCAGCTTAAGAGTGACGCGAACACCTATAACAAAGAAAACGGCATTTATCAGATCAAAGCAAAATAAGCAATCGATTCAAACCAGACGAAGCACGTGAAAAAGGAAGGGTATCCGTATAAATACGGACGGAGCGCCTGACGCATAGCAATGGCTTTGGAGATTTGGAGATGCGGCATAAAAATTTTCTCTCCCCTTGAATTTCGAGTCTCAAATTTCAGGTGTGGCTTAGATTCGGGAAATTTTTTTTTCCTTTATTTCGAGTCTCATTTTTCAGGTGCGGCTTAGATTCGAGTGCGGCTTAGATTCGAGTAAATACGGTAGGCTTTAGAGTGCTCAGCAAATTTTTACTTTCAAAAATATAGACAAAGAATTTGCACTAAATTTTTCTGAAAAATGGAATAAAGTGCAACATCACAGCCTTCTCTTCAGCTGACCTATATAGGCCTGAAAAAAGCAATATTCCTGTTCTTCAACTGACCTACACAAGTCAACTGAAGAGTAGGTTTGAAACAAGTGATATACTTAACATTACGTTCGAAATATGTATGTACGTGATATATGTCCAATTTTTCTCTGTACTACATTCCTGGTTAAATATCGATGGCGTTCTCTTGGGTAAAATATTTCGGAGGTCCGCAGGTAAAATAGTCCCCCATTCGGATCTCTGTGTAGGGACTACTCAGGAGAAACAAAAATGGAGTTCTACGTATTGGAGTGTGGAATGTCAGATCCCTTATTCGGGCAGGTAGGTTAGAAAATTTAAAAAGGGAAATGTATAGGTTATAGTTAGATATAGTGGGAATTAGTGAAGTTCGGTGGCAGGATGAACAAGACTACTGGTCAGGTGAATATAGGGTTATAAATACAAAATCAAATAGGGGTAATGCAGGAGTAGTTTAAATAATGAACAGAAAACTAGGAGAGCAGGTAAGCTACTACGAACAGCACAGTGAACGCATTAATGTAGCTATAGACACGAAGCCCACGTCTACCACAGTAGTACAAGTTTATATGTTAAATAGCTCCACAGTTCAGGAAGAGATTGAAGACAATATGATGAGATAAATGAAATCATTCAGATAGTGAGGGAAGACAAAAATTTTAATAGTCATGAGTGACTGGAACTCGATAGTAGGAAAAGGAAGAGAAGGAAACGTAGTGGGTGAATATGGAATGGGAGTAAGGAATGAAAGAGGAAGCCGAAGTCGCCTGATAGAATTCTGCACAGAGCATAACTTAATCATACTCAACACTTGGTTCAAGAATCATGAAAGAATGTTGCATACGTGGAAGAGGGCTGGAGACACTGGGTGGTTTCAGATACATTATACACTCCTGGAAATCGAAAAAAGAACACATTGACACCGGTGTGTCAGACCCACCATACTTGCTCCGGACACTGCGAGAGGGCTGTACAAGCAATGATCACATGCACGGCACAGCGGACACACCAGGAACCGCGGTGTTGGCCGTCGAATGGCGCTAGCTGCGCAGCATTTGTGCACCGCCGCCGTCAGTGTCAGCCAGTTTGCCGTGGCATACGGAGCTCCATCGCAGTCTTTAACACTGGTAGCATGCCGCGACAGCGTGCACGTGAACCGTATGTGCAGTTGACGGACTTTGAGCGAGGGCGTATAGTGGGCATGCGGGAGGCCGGGTGGACGTACCGCCGAATTGCTCAACACGTGGGGCGTGAGGTCTCCACAGTACATCGATGTTGTCGCCAGTGGTCGGCGTAAGGTGCACGTGCCCGTCGACCTGGGACCGGACCGCAGCGACGCACGGATGCACGCCAAGACCGTAGGATCCTACGCAGTGCCGTAGGGGACCGCACCGCCACTTCCCAGCAAATTAGGGACACTGTTGCTCCTGGGGTATCGGCGAGGACCATTCGCAACTGTCTCCATGAAGCTGGGCTACGGTCCCGCACACCGTTAGGCCGTCTTCCGCTCACGCCCCAACATCGTGCAGCCCGCCTCCAGTGGTGTCGCGACAGGCGTGAATGGAGGGACGAATGGAGACGTGTCGTCTTCAGCGATGAGAGTCGCTTCTGCCTTGGTGCCAATGATGGTCGTATGCGTGTTTGGCGCCGTGCAGGTGAGCGCCACAATCAGGACTGCATACGACCGAGGCACACAGGGCCAACACCCGGCATCATGGTGTGGGGAGCGATCTCCTACACTGGCCGTACACCACTGGTGATCGTTGAGGGGACACTGAATAGTGCACGGTACATCCAAACCGTCATCGAACCCATCGTTCTACCATTCCTAGACCGGCAAGGGAACTTGCTGTTCCAACAGGACAATGCACGTCCGCATGTATCCCGTGCCACCCAACGTGCTCTAGAAGGTGTAAGTCAACTACCCTGGCCAGCAAGATCTCCGGATCTGTCCCCCATTGAGCATGTTTGGGACTGGATGAAGAGTCATCTCACGTGGTCTGCACGTCCAGCACGAACGCTGGTCCAACTGAGGCGCCAGGTGGAAATGGCATGGCAAGCCGTTCCACAGGACTACATCCAGCATCTCTACGATCGTCTCCATGGGAGAATAGCAGCCTGCATTGCTGCGAAAGGTGGATATACACTGTACTAGTGCCGACATTGTGCATGCTCTGTTGCCTGTGTCTATGTGCCTGTGGTTCTGTCAGTGTGATCATGTGATGTATCTGACCCCAGGAATGTGTCAATAAAGTTTCCCCTTCCTGGGACAATGAATTCACGGTGTTCTTATTTCAATTTCCAGGAGTGTATAATGGTGAGATACAGATTTAAGAACCACGTTTTAAATTGTAAGTTATTTCCAGGGGTAGAGGTGGACTCTGACCACAATCTATTGTTTATGAACTGTAGATTAAAACTGAAGAAACTGCAAAAAGGTGGGAATTTAAGGAGCTGCGACCTGGATAAACTGAAAGAACCAGAGGTTGTACAGAGTTTCAGGGAGAGCATAAGGGAACAATTGACAAGAACAGGGGAAAGAAATACAGTAAAAGCAGAATGGGTAGCTTTGAGAGATGAAATAGTGAAGGCAGCAGAGGATGTAGCATGTGGAAGTTGCTAGATTTGGACGGGTTACTCTTGTAACTGAAATATCAGATCTGAAGATGGTTCTGAATGAACCGAAACCGGTCATATGAATAATAAAAAAAATTTTGCAATCAAGACGGATTTTAAGTAACATTATAAAATAAGTGATTACTGTTATCCCACAAGACATTATGTCTGTTTTTACAAATATCCCTGATGTTACTGAGCAAGCAGTAAAGGAAACAAAAGAAAAATTTGGGGTACGAATTGAAATCCAGGGAGAAGAAATAAAAACTTAAAAGGTTTGAAGATGACATTGTAATTCTGTCAGAGAGAGCAAAGGACTTGGAAGAGCAGTTGAACGGAATGGACAGTGTCTTGAAAGGAGGATCTAAGGTGAACATAAACAAAAGCAAAACAAGGATAATGGAATGTAGTTGAATGAAATCAGGTGATGCTGAGGAAAGTAGATCAGGAAATGAGACACTTAAAAGCAGTAAATGAGTTTTGTTGTTTGGGGAGCAAAATAACTGATGGTGGTCGAAGTAGAGAGGATATAAAATGTAGACTGGCAATGACAAGGATAGTGTTTCTGAAGAAGAGAAATTTGTTAGCATCGAGTGTAGGTTTAAGTGTCGGGAAGTCGTTTCTGAAAATATTTGTATGGAAGTGAAAATGGACGATAAATAGTTTAGACAAGAAGAGAATAGAGGCTTTCGAAACGTGGTGCTACAGATGAAGATCAGATGGATAGATCACATAACTAATGAGGAGGTACTGAACAGAATTGGGGAAAAGAGGAATTTGTGGCACAACGCGACTAGAAGAAGGGATCGGGTGGCAGGACATGTTCTGAGGCATCAAGGGATCACCAATTTACTATTGGAGGGCAGTGCAGAGGGTAACAATCATAGAGGGAGACCAAGAGATGAATACACTCAGCAGATTCAGAAGGATGTAGGTTGCAGTAGGTAGTGGGAGATGAAGTTTGCACAGGCTAGAGTAGCATGGAGAGCTGCATCAAACCAGTCTCTGGACTGAAGACCAGAACAACACAACTACATTCCTTTGGTTCTCAACATTCGTCTACGCTTTACAGTCTTTGCAGTGCACCATCTATGGTAACATGTGATGTCATTCCTCAAAGCTGACAGTTTGTATCCCATTCTTTAGTATTCCCTTTGCATTACAAATAATAGAGTTTTCAGATTAAAATGTCAAAAAGTTGACTTACTTTTCGTTTTGTCCCCTAGTCAAGTCTTATGGCATCATATTACGGAGAAACCTCTTTACTGATTAATAAAGTACGTAATAAGTGTACTACTACTCTGGAATCTTTTACAGACAGTTGGACATAGTGCTAACAGCCGCACAGTACTATTATTCACTTACAAAGTTTGCTGTCGACAATCAGTGGCATTTTGAAAACAACAGTAATAATCCTAAATATAATAACATAAGGCGAGCTGACAAGCACTATCCACTACTCATCTTTTGAGTAGTACCACACTGTGGTAGTACAGAAATGAGTGATATATTCAGCCATACAAATCTGTGTGTAAAAGACATTCACGACTGCAGTCTCGGGCAACTGAAACCACACTGGGAGCAGCAGCACCAGTGCATGATAGGAGTGGCGACTGGGTGGGGGTAAGGAGAAGGCTGGGGCGGGCAGGGGGAGGGATAGTATGGTGGATGCGGTGGACAGTGAAGTGCTGCAGTTTAGACAGAGGGCCAGGGAGAGGTGGGGAGGAGGGGGGGGGGATTAGTGGAAAGGAGAGAAATCAAATGACTGGGTATGGTGGTGAAATGATGGCTGTGTAGTGCTGGAGTGGGAACAGGGAGGGGGCTGGATGGGTGAAGACAGTGACTAACGAAGGTTCAGGCCAGGAGGGTTATGGGAACATAGAATGTATTGCAATTCAGAAAAGCTGGTGTTGGTGGGAAGGATCCTTATGGCATAGTCTGTGAAGCAGTCATTGAAACGAGGGATATCATGTTTGGCAGCGTCTTTGGCAACAGGGTGGTTCACTTGTTTCTTGGCCACAGTTTTCCAGTGGCCATTCGTGCAGACAGACAGCTTGTTGGTTGTCAAGGTAATCAAAACCCTGATGGAGAATGTAATTCGGTTGCTCCAGTACTGGATGGTACTGAGTTATGAGGGGAATGCTCCTCTTTGGCCGGACTGTGGGACTTTGGGAGGTGGTGGGAAACTGGAGAGATAAGGTGCGGCAGATTTGTTTTTGTACAAGGCTGGGAGGATAGTTACAATCAGTGAAGGCTTCAGTGAGACCCTCGGTATATTCCGAGAGGGACTGCTCATCACTACAGATGCGACACGGTATGGAAGGGATTTCGTGGTATGGAATGGAGCAGCCGTCGAAGTGGAGGTATTGCTGGTGGTTGGTATGTTTGATACGGACAGAGGTACTGATGTAGCCATCTTTGAGGTGGAGGTGTCAACAGAGAGGAATGTGTCTTGTTGGCTTGAAGTCAACCAGATGAAGCAAATGGGGGAGGGGTTGAGGTTCTGGAAGACTATGGATAGGGTGTCCTCACTCTCAATCCAGATCAAAGATGTCATCAAGGAATTTGAACCAGGTGATGGGTTTGGGATTCTGCGTGGTTAGGAAGGATTCCTCTAGGTGGCAGGTTTGGTAAAACTCGTGTTTTCTATGTAGTGTTGGAGGAGGCAACAATGATGTAAAAGTCGGAAGACTAGTGAATGAACCAATGAAAATGTATAAGTAAACAAGTGAAATTATACACAGTCACAGTCAGAGAAATTTGGTTGCCTGGCAGAACTTTCAGTATGTGATTGAATGGAGGTCAATGGATGGTTTAACAAGAATGGATGAGGTTAGAAAAGAGCAGGCAAAAATGGAAAAAGAGTAATCCCAATTATAAAGACAATAATGCTATTTGGAGCCCAGAATATACCCTTGCAGGTGCATAGAGATGATTGATTATTGCTCAGTGAAGTCATCAGAAGATGGACAGTGAATCATTTACTTCATGGGGAAACTTTGATGCTTTACTATAATTTTGAACTGACTGAAGTGATGAAATACACTGAAGAGCAAAAGAAACTGGTACACCTGCCAAATATTGTGTAGGGCCCCCACGAGCACACAGAAGTGCCGCAAAACGGCATGGCACGGACTCTACTAATGTCTGCAGTAGTGCTGGAGGGAATTCTGCAGGGCTGTCCATAAATCTGCAAGAGTAGGAGGGGGTGGAGATCTCCTCTTAACAGCATGTTGCAAGGCACCCCAGAAATGCAATAATGTTCATGTCTGGGGAGTTTGGTGGCCAGCAGAAGTGTTCAAACTCAAAACGGTGTTAGTTGATGTGTGGGGTGTCGCATTGTCCTGCTGGAATTGCCGAAGTCCATCAGAAGGCACAACGGACATGAATGGATGCAGGTGATCAGACAGGATGCTTATGTATGTGTCACCTGTCAGAGACTTATCAGGAGTCCCAAATTACTCCAACTGCACATGCCCCACACCATTACAGAGCCTCCAACAGCTTGAAGAGTCCCCTGCTGACATGCAGGGTCCATGGATTCAAGAGGTTGTCTCCATACTCGCACACACCCATCCGCTCGATACAATATGAAGCAGGACTCATCTCGACGGGCAACACATTTCCAGTCATCAACAGTCCAATGTCGGAGTTGCCGGGCCCACGTGAGGTATAAAGCTTTGTGTTATGCAGTCATCAAGGGTACTCGAGTGAGCCTTTGACTCTGAAACCCCATATCGACAATGCCTCATTGAATGGTTCACAAGTTACACACTTGTTGATGGCCCAGAATTGAAATAAGCAGCAATTTGGATAAGGGTTACATTCTTATCATGTTAAATGATTCTCTTCAGTCGTCATTGGTCCCATTCTTGCAGGATCTTTTTTCCGGCCGCAGCAATGTCAAATTTGATGTTTTACCAGAATCCTGATATTCACGGTACACTCGTGAACTGGTCACACAGGAAAATTCCCACATCATTGTTACCTTGGAGATGATGTGGCCCATCCCCCCATGCGCCGACTATAACACCACATTCAAACTCACTCTTGATAACCTGCCATTGTAGCAGCAGTAACCAATCTATCAACTGTGCCAGACACCTGTTTTATATAGAAAGTGCCGACCACAGTGCCGCATTATGCTTGTTAACATATATCTAATTGCATACGCATGCCTATACCAGTTTCTTTGGCACTTCAGTCTGTTAATACACCACAAGCAGTCAATCTCAGAAAATGCCAGTTATATCGTAAGACAACACAAAATGATTTCTTAGATTGCTGTGCTGGTGTTATTACTGGAAATGTTTGATACCATAAAGAAATCCAAATTTTTCACCATAATAGCAGATGAGACAGCTGATACAAGCACCTCCGAACAATTATTGCTCTGCATATGTTTCTTTGAGGTTGACAATAGTGTTGTTTCTAAAATTCATTGCTGTTACTGATGTGACAGGTGAAAACTTATCAAACAGTATCCTGTGGAAGATTAAAGCAAACGGCTATTTGTAAATTATTGACGAGGAGAATCCTATAATGGGGGAATGATTATGAGTGGTAAATTTCAAGAAGTTCAAGCAATCTGCTCAGCAATTACACTTGCTACAGAGAGAAATACAGTCATCTCTACCAGCAGAAAAGATTCTCACAATAAAGAAACTGTGTGAAACACATCGGGTAGAGAGGCATGATGCTGTCCTGCATTTTCAAGACACCATCCCCAGCCAACTATTGCACTGCAGAAACTATGTAACATTAGCGGTGGAAGCAGTACTGCAATGGCTGCATTTTCATTAGTTCATGCTGTGCAGTCATCAAAATCTATTATAAGTTTATGTCTATTTGCCAAAATGCTTGGGATAATATAAGCAATACAACTCATGGAAGTAGCATGTGGCAGCTCGAAAGAACTTCGTCAGGACAATCTTTTACGCTTCCATCCTCTCTTTACTGCAGCAGAACAACTTGCTGAAAAAGTTGGCACTAAGATAAAAACTCTTAGAACAACTGACCTACAGAAGAATCGAACGAATGCCCCAGCTGAGTCAAACAAGGAATATTTAGAGTAGCAATCTGGATTCCTTTTCTAGATTTTCTGTGTAATGAACTGGTCTATAGATTCCCCAAAGCACATTTTGAAGCCTTTGTCATTTAAAGAAGCTAATACTGAAATACATGTTTGATGGGTTCACTGGTGAAGTGTTTAAGAGCACTGAAACTACAAAAATGATTTGCCATGTTTCACAGATCTGGAAGGGGAACTGATGACCTGGAATCAGTTGGGAGGGGGGGGGGGGGGGGGGGGGGAAGACCACAAGGCAGCCTCACCAGCAGAAGGCCATAGAAGTTCATCTTGTGTTCCAATCATCACAGCCTCCTTCAGCTCCTATCGATTCTGCCCCTGACTATTAGCACAGAGGACTGGTTGGTTGATTTGGGGGAGGGGATCAAACAGTGAGGTTATCAGTCATCAGTCCCATCGGAGGAGGGAAGGATGAGGAAGGAAGTTGGCCATGTTCTTTCGCAGCAACCATCATGGCATTTGCCTGAATGCCATTTAGGGAAATCATGAAAAGCCTAAATCAGGATGGCCAGACACAGGTTTGAACCACCATGCTCCTGAATGAAAGTCCAGTGTGCTAACCTCTGTGCCACCTTGTTCAGTAGTATAGCAGAAAGAAATGGCTTAGCTTTGCTGCACATCAACAACAACAGCCAATTTACAGCAGAAGTAGTGCTAGAAGTCTTCTGATGGAAATTTAAGAGAAAGCTGAACTTGCAGTGTTTTGAGAGCACAGTATTTTTCAGTGTGTATCTTACGTTATACCTATTTAAAACATTTATTTAAGTTGCTTCCCTGTAAGTAAAACAATAAGATCTGATTAAAACAATTCAGTTAATTTAAATTTATTACAAAGTCCTTGTGAAGACCACCTTGGCCTTAACATATTATAGACACACTGTGCTCCACTGTGGCATGCACAAATCAGAACTATAGCACAATAATACTGAAAGAGTGAAGCTAATGCCAAATGAGAGAAACTGAGTCGTCATTATTTGTTGCTGTACAGAAAATGTGAGCGATTTGGTTTTGTGTTAACAACACAGCCAAGCTTTGACAGCTGACTGACAAAATTTATTAACTTGACTTTACTGCTGATGCAAGCATTTTTATCAGTATCTATTTATGACATATTCAACAGTGAATTTTAACTTTCCTACAATTATTTCGCATATTTGCAATGTAACTAAGGAGTTACTACGTCTAGGTTGAGGGCTTGCATTGTAGCCCATATTGTGGAATTAATGGTCATGTTTTCCGAGATCATAGCCAGAGGACATACTGCTTTAGTACTGAGAGACCAACAAACTATTATAGTCACAAACAGTAACAGATCATTCTTTGATAATGCACAGATCTTTAACAGAGAGGTATGCATTTCTACTTCCAAATAAATCACACAGGTATAGTACAAAATTTATTTCACATTATTCCTTTACATACAAGTTTAATATACACATACAATAAATAATATAATAAAAATAGACAAATTTCTCTTATAAATAATATACAGATTGAGAGAACTTTTTCAGCATAACACTTATTCAACAGTTTGAGCTAAAAAGCAATCCTGACCACAGGCTGTAAATTTTCATGATTTTTATAGAGCGTGGTCACTGTGTTCTGCATCTAGAAACAACATATCTCTGTTAAATTCAATTAATTTGAGTACACAAGATACACTAACACTGTTTCAAATATTCCGATTAAATGCATAACTGTTTTCAGAGTTATTTACTGTGATATTATTTATTAACATAATTCAAAACACAGAATTTTTCATGCACATCATTTCATGTTTTTGTAAGGCAACATTTTTAAAAAGCAAAATATACATTCTAAGATGAAAGACACACTGCAGCAGAGCTTCCAGGCATATTAAACTGTCACATGAAACTGAAGCCAGATTTTTAAAAAATTGAAAAGGTATTGGCAAACAAATTATGCGCATACACCATGGTGTAGTTCACATATGAAGCCAGTTAGTGGGAAAATGTGCACCACAACTGTTTCCATCTGGCCTATACATTCCACAGTGCACTGAATATTTAGTGTTAATATTCACCCTAACACATGTATTTTGATATGTATCTGCTTATGATAAGGTGGTCTGGGTGATGAAACAAACTTGCAAAGTGTTATGCACAAAAAGACAGTTTGTACATAAATTTTTAAAAGTGAGCTGGAAGCAGAAAACTCATTCCAAAAAATGTGAAATACACCTCAGTGTTTCCAGTTGTTACATATATATATATAGTGTGTGTGTGTGTGTGTGTGTGTGTGTGTGTGTGTGTGTGTGTGTGTGTGTGTGTGTTTTTTTTTCTACTTTACAAGAATACCCTTTGGCCAAAAGCCAAGGTCTGTAACAATCTATTTGTTATGCCTGCCCGCGACTCAACATCTCCTCTACATGGTGAGTAGCACTCTATCCTATTCGTAATATTCTTATAAATGAGTATAATTTATATGAATCGTATTTTACCGAATACAAAAAACAAAATCAAACAACATTCTGTGGAAGTGCCCTCATGAGTTGATAATTACTAATAAACACAGATCATCTTTCAAAATTTGTGTTTTGGATTATAAATTGAAATTTCAGGCATGTTACTTTATGCACTTGTAATCTAAATTATTTCAAACAGAAACTTTAAATTTTCTGTCTAGTGTGAAGAATGCCATACATGAACTAAAATCATGTGACACTGATACCAGCATTTACTTTAATCCATAGTCAAGTGGAATAAGTATGCCTTCAAAATGCTACAAGGACCTCCCACTGGAATGCATTTTGGTATTTTAATGACATTGATGGTAAGTAGTCTGTAACAAAGAGTTACGTTTATCCACACTTGTTTGTGACGATCTACAGCATTTCGTAACAGATGCATTAGGCAGATACTTTACCTCCGAGATTTAACTGTTACTGACATCAAATCATGTTGCTAGTGGTATGGGTAAGTACAATGAATGAAGATTAAATTGTCTTGGTATGACTGAATCAGTTGTGAAAGACTGATTAAGTAGCAACTCTACAATTAGAATTAATGTCAAAGAAGTTTCTAAAACCTGACAGTTACAAAAGTAGCAAAGTTTATAAAAAATTACCAGATAGCATAACAACTCCAAACTGCCCAGTTTTAAATAAAGTATTTTTAAGCTACAAATTTTCCCACCTTCTAAAAATGGAATTCTTAAATGTGACCAAACATGCTTACTATTCTGAAAGAGAGAAGTGATTGCCATTCCTGCTTGAACATAGTCTGCATTTATGTATTTATAAATCTTCGCTGATGCTGTCTTTGTAACTGTGTTAATGTGTGTATGGCATAAAAGACAAAAGGGGGAGGCATGCTGAAAACATTAAATTAGAAATACAACTATGTATTATGTAATTTTTTTTATTTTATCTAAGGCCAATTACTGTATGATTTGAGCTGTAAATTTCTGTTATCTTTTACTTTTGACTTATCACACAATGCAGTTGACAAAGGACCCAACTTGATGAAATGTACTGACTCTCTTGTCATCAAGTTTATTAGGCAGAGGTTTTGGTCAAAAGGATCCCTTCGATGCACAACTACAAACACGAAGTGAAGACTGTCACTACCATAGCTCAGAACAATAAATGTCTGCCATCGTTTGTTTCTTTAATTGCTGCACATCCAAGCGCACGAGAGTTTTGTTGTACATGGAACAAGGAAGGAGAATTCTTTACTTTAAATGCATCTGAGCTTGTCATTTTCCTTGCCTGTAATTTGGAAAACAGGAATTCTACTGAAAGGAAGAAGCTTCATCTGTTATGGTGTGCAGGTGTCAAGTATTTTAATATAAATATTCAATAAGGTCAATATGGGAATGATTAGAATAGCAAGAACACACAGTATTTTAAATTTTATTTAAGTATTTCATATTGTATGTAATAGCGATAAGCAGAGTACCAGATTTCATTATAGATAACAAACCATGTATACAGCTTTAAAAAGTCAAAGGGCTTAAACTCTTGCAACAGGTAAGGTTAATTCAAACTGTTAATATGCAATAAATGATGTTATTACTGACACAGTTAAACTAATGAAGCACTGTAATTAGTGAAGCAATGCAAATAAAGACAGGTTTGCAAGAGCACCTATTAAAATACATTGATATAATGAATTTTATAAAATTCAATAATTAATGCAAGCCAAATATGTTGTGTGTTAAATAACTGGAGCAGTACTAATTGCAAAAGCATCTGGCATTTACAGGCAGCTCAGAAGCTTTGTTTTATCCCTTTTATTTCAGTCCTATATTGTAACAGTGCTGTGTTCAGCTTCTCTCTTTGGAATCATAATTCAAAATTGTTAGTTCTGTTCCACAAATACAACAGTCATCAGCATTCAAACAACATATAGTCACCTTTCAGGAATATTCAAGTGCAGACAGCTTTATATGGAAGAATCGCCTTCATCATGTGGTGGTAGTGATCTCGCCATTACTACAGCATGTGCTTCACTTGGTGGCTGCATGTCCAGTGCAGAATGTGTATTTTCTGTTTGAGGTGACACTAAACTGAATGCAGTGTGATGTGTTGCTCTCCCGCCAGAATTATTTCCCGATGAACTTTGTGACTTGTTCTCTTTTGAACTTTCCATAATTACACTTAAAGCGTCTGGCCGTGGCATAATAGGAAATCTCTCAGCTTGTAAAGGTGTGCATCTTCCTGGTATTTTAAATTCTTGACTATCGGGAGGACTGTAAAAAATGTCAATATAAAGTAACAGCAACTGAAGTAATTTGTGCGATAAATTTGAAAAGTGAACATTATTATTCTCAACAGTTATCACATAGTCTAAAAAACAACAACAAACTTAACAACTGCCAAAATACCGAAACCGTAAATGTCCTACTGAATAGCTTGAAATTAAACATAATAAATGAGACAACATGCTCACTAGTGCCCTTGTGAGTGATAAAGAGTGAGTTAATTCAGGCATTTATTCGCAGGAAAGAGAAGAATGCAGATAAAGACAGAACAGTTCTGCAGTTAGAGAAGGAAAAGTAACATGTCAACCATGGCTCTGATACAACACTCCAATCATTCACCCTAAATCCTTCAAGGAAGCCTGAAACTGGATGGATCAACAAGGATGGAAGTCCTTTTTTCTTGTATCTTAGTATGGTGTCAACCTCTGCACCAACTTGACCAGAATGGTCTCACATGATGTAGTACAGCCCCTGTAAATGTTTGCACATTAATTTTCTGCATAATTCCTCCTACTCTGTCCTCCTCCACAAAACCTTAAAATTTCTATGATGGGAAATAACTTGTATGATCTGCACAATTGCCTATCAACAGAGTATAATGACAACAGTATTATGAAAGTAGTCACTTGAAACTTAACTTCTGATGCTGGAGGTATATTTAATATGTACTTCTTGCTATTATTTGAACACTGATATTAAAAGCTTTGGCTTCTAGTTAGGAAGAATGCAAGAATGTCACATATATTCCAACTTTCACAAAAATTCTCACACATTTGTGAGTTAGATTTTGGTATCATCATTTAGATATTATGAATAAAAAAAACAGAACTGGTGTAATGGCATGTGTCACGTATCCACTGCTTGTATTTGTTAATTGTGTAAACTGGAAGCATTCACTTCAACAAAGAATTCTATGAATTATTTCTGATATGTGAAAACAAATAAGAAATTTCCAACTACCCCCCCCCCCCCCTCTCTCTCTCAGCTTCTTACAAGACACTGGAACTTGAACAAAATAAATAAAATATCTTTTAAACAACAAAACACAAACAACTTTAAATAAACCAAATAATTCAGAGTCTTTGTCATACTTTCAGTTATTTTTTCTGAATGTGCTTTACATCCATCATCAGCACTGCAAGAGGGAAATAAAAACAGAATTTGGGAAACATGAAACCATAACATATGAATGGAAAACAAGTAAGCAAAAACAGCTGCAACACATGGACAGCACAGTCACAACTTTTGTTGATTAACTAGATACATAATACTTAAATAATGGATAAAAGATACAATTTTTTGTGCCAGTGGTTCTGGTGGAATGAATGGTGCCATACGTTTTACAAGCAAATATTTTTAAAAAGCAAGAAAATGCCACGAAGTGCAGCAAAAAAATTAGATCCATTTGCTACTTAGGACAAATCATTCGATTAAAGCAATCTTAAATGCAAGAAAACATTGTGCAATGGTAAATTTCTGTATCATCAGCATTCAGTGTGCTCCGAATGTGGTAGCAAGAAAAATGAGCAGTGCTGCAGACAGTCCATCAGTTTGCACAGTGCTATGAAGCACCAGCTTGTGTTGATATTAGTGGGCTATGTACATGTCATTGCCTCTACAACAGTTCACAAAATAAGGACAGAGGCCAATGAAGGGAACCATACTGTAACTAGACATCACCAAAATGTACTCCAATACAGCAAATATTTAAATATATAGACACACACACACACACACACACACACACACACACACACACACACACACACACACTCACTCACTCTCTCTCTCTCTCTCTCTCTCTCCCTCTCTACTGCCCATTAAAATTGCTACACCAAGAAGAACTGCAGATGATGAACGGATATTCATTGAACAAATATAATATACTAGAACTGACATGTGATTATATTTTCACGCAATTTGGGTGCATAGATCCTGAGAAATCAGTACCCAGAACAACCACATTTGGCCATAATAATGGCCTTGATACGTCTGGGTATTGAGTCAGAGCTTGGATGGTGTGTACAGGTACAGCTGTCCATGCAGCTTCAACACCATACCACAGTTCATCAAGAGTAGTGACGGGCGTATTGTGACGAGCCAGTTGCTTGTCCACCATTGACCAGACGTTTTCAATTGGTGAGAGATCTGGAGAATGTGCTGGCCAGGGCAGCAGTCTAACATTTTCTGTATCCAGAAAGGCCCGTACAGGACTTGCAACATGCGGTCGTGCATTATCCTGCTGAAATGTAGGGTTTCGCAGGGTTTTGAATGACGGGTAGAGCCATAGGTCGTAACAAGTCATGCAGCGTCAAGGGTAACCGCAGCCATGGTCTCCGAGCTGATAGTCCATGCTGCTGCAAACGTCGTTAGTCCATGCTGCTGCAAATGTCGTCAAATTGTTGGTGCAGATGGTTCTTGTCTTGCAAACGTCCCCATCTGTTAACTCAGGAATCGAGACATGGCTGCAGGATCCGTTACAGCTATGCGGATAAGATGCCTGTCATCTTGCCTGCTAGTGATACGAGGCCGTTGGGATCCAGCACGGCGTTCCGTATTACCCTCCTGAACCCACCGATTCCATATTCTGCTAACAGTCACTGGATCTCGACCAACGCGAGCAGCAATGTCATGATACAATAAACCACAATCGCGATAGGCTGTAATCAGACCTTTATCAAAGTTGGAAACGTGATGGTAAGCATTTCTCCTCCTTACACGAGGCATCACAAAAAAGTTTCACCAGGCAACACCTGTCAACTGCTGTTTGTGTATGAGAAATCGATTGGAAACTTTCCTCATGGTAGCACGTTGTGTGTCGCCAAATTTTGCGTCTGTAGCACGTCATCTTCGTGGTGTAGCAATTTTGGTGGCCAGTAGTTTCTTCCAGCACAATAAGATTAATTTTTTTCTGTTTTGTTAATAATATTGCAAGAATTTTATATATTGCAGCTGGCACAAATATTTTCGCACATTTATGACAAATAATAAAATGTGCATTTGCTGACCATCTTTGATAGCCACTTCCTGAGCTTATATACGTTCCTTCTGTACACATTTTATTTATAACATTTTGTACTTCAGGGACATTTTAGATTATTGCTACTACTTCTAAGTTAGCTTCTTTTTCCATGTAATTAAACCACACTACTCCATTATGTTTAGAAATTTACCATTGCTCAATATTTTCTTACGGTTAACTCAATTACAGTGTTTATTTTGCACATGCTCTGAAGATGTATGGGTAAAAAAAAAGATCCAATTTTTATGTTTGTTTTGGGTACATATAGTCTAACACATTTGTGTATCGACATCAAAGTTATAGTTTACATGGTTTACTGCATTAATCATTAAATTAAATAAAAGAATATAAAAAACAATAAAACAATCTAATATTAAAATTGTGTGTCTGTTGATTTTACTACTCTATGCTTAACTTTTACTAACTGTTTTCACATATGTATGTACGATGTGACTTGCAAGTGAACTTTTTACACTTTTTTTTCAGTTTCTCCACATAGATGACATCTGCCTTACTTTTCACTCCAAGGATCATTTTCTTCCAATGTTGTCATCTCCTCTAGTAATATGTACTCGTTTCCTCCTTTCCGTATCAATTAGCTGCTCACCAAGAGTTTCTAGGAATAGTTTTCTTTATTGTTGGGTGTTTGCTTTCACTTTGGAGGTAAGTTGCCTTGCATAGCACCTAACAGTTACATGCAGATATGTGCATGGTATCTGAGAACATAACAATATACTCTCTGTGTCTGTCTCTTTACTGTACAATTCATCATCATCATCATCATCATCTTGACTAGTATTTCCACAGCTGTTTGAGGCTTCCTTCTACTTCCTTCTGGTGCCATCAATAACTTGCACTGTGATGCAGAGTGTTCTGTCCTTTGTGAAAGCAAATGTTATGTTTAAATAGGAGTCCTTGTCTGCAATAGTTTTGGTGGGATAGAATGCCTGTTTTTTTCAAGCAGGTCCAAACTGTGATCTGTCTCTTCATCAGCATTTATCCTGGTGTGCAGAGGGTGAAAAAGTTGTCACAGATAATATTCTCCCCAGTCAAGTCATAATACACAACAGTTGCAACCTACCCCTTGGTTCTTTTCATGGGTGCTGCCTTGTTGTTTCCTGAATAAGGCTGAATATTCCATACATTACTTGTTTCACTGTCACAAAGTACCCAAAATGTGAGCCATACATTGCTGGTTTACTAGGCATATATGGGCAGAAAGAGCAGTTTCCCCCGAATGCAACAAGTTACTCATGTACAGTAATAAACATACTGGGAATACATAATGTAGGTAATACATCTACCCATTTCTCCCAAAAATCCCTTAGAGGTGCAACTTGTCTTGTTCTCCTTTTTGTAGTCTTGTCCCACAGTCATAAAATCAAATAACCCTTGATATCTTTTTGAATGTTTCTTGTGACATTGCAGTTCTGAAAATTGGGTGTCATTTGTATACATCGTATAAACTTTCAGCACACTCATTATGCGACATATATAAAACTCTTGCTAACAACAACAGACCTACGTAAGCAAGTAGCTCAAGTACATTAATTTTTTTTCCACTTGTCTCCAACTAAATGTGTTCCTTCAACATTAGAATGGGTGAGTATAATGTTTTCATTTGATGGAGGAAGGAAAAATTCAAAAACTGAGTATTCATTTGCAATGCTGTTCCAGTTGAGGTTGGGGTTCTGTCTTACATTCAACTGATTTATCCTTTGTAATCAGAACTGCACCGCTTACCATTTGCTATTGTGTCTTCTAGTAAAGATAAACAGCTGCATACTGAAAGATAATCTCCAGCCTTCGAAACTACATCACTATCAAGTATGTTCAACAGTGTGTCTCCTTGGAAAAAGACTTTTATCTTGAGGGGAGGGGAGGGGAGGAACTCTCAAAATATATGTATTTTAAAGGTAAGAAACGTGTGTCCAGAGCAGAAATGGACTGATTTGGTTACAGGAAAAATCAATTACTTGTGCTCCTCCTTTCCTCAGAAATAGACATCCTATTGTTCCAAACAACAGTGACTTAACTTATTTATCCTATGCTTTTGTACCTCCTTAAACCACTGATAGGAGCCCAAGTGGACCCCAGGCAGAAAACTGTAACTAACTGAACATAATTATCTTATGTTCTATTCAGAACAAATAAATAATTTATGGTATATGCTCTAAATGAACAGCGTCTTCTGAAGGAAACAAATTGTTCATATAGTCACATGTTCAGGATTATAGTTTGATTTGCAATGGGCAACAAAAAGTTTAAAAATAACTGTAAGTACTGCTTATTTATCAGTTCTTTTTCATTTGGCCCTTTTTCTTGTAGCATCAAATCAAATAAATGGTAACTGTTGAAATCTAATTCTAGACACTGGGGCGAGGAAATTGTCTCTCTTGTAGAGAGGATTTGTAGTCCACAGAAATTCTACAGTCTCTCCTTGAGCTTTTAGGGCTCCCACTGTGATGAGAATGCCTAAATAGGCATTTGTAGCACACTATTATATTTATTATTTTTTATTCAGGTATTTTGCACACCATTCATCATAAAAAATTGAGACTTTTTATTAGCGCAATCTGCAATAATTTGTACCACATGTTCATCAATGAATAACTGAAAGCTTTGCTGACGAACTGAATACCTCAAGATCAAGAGGTCAAACCAGAAGGCATAGTAATTAAACTGTGCGCAGTCCATCGTGTTGTGTTTGGTGGGTCAACCAACAATACCATGCAGTTTTCCCATAGAGGCAATGAACACTGTTGTGTTCATTGTCTCTGTCATTTATTCACTGTCATTTCCACAGTCTTTTATGTCTGGAGTTTCCTCTTCTTGTTCTCAAGCATCCTCATTCTCAGAATCTGAACTTTCAACATTCATTTCACATTCATCTTAATCATTGCTACCATTTGTTATTTGCCTAACTTTCTCTAAATCCCTATGATTATCTGAATCAAAAGTTTTACCTTTCCATTTTGACACAACTACATTTTACAATGCACTGTTTCCATACAAGGTCAAATCAACAACGCATGCTACAATAATTGAAAACCAAAAAGTAGCCAACATTAAACTCTCACGATGCAGAAGATTTTATAAGACATGAACTGCTATGATGGGTCCGACTGAACCCCAAGTTGTATTTTATTTTTTACAATTGTATTTATTGAACATTTTACTGAACTCTTATGGTAATAAAGTTGACTAAATTTGAAAAACATTACAAAAATTTCTAAATTAGATATTTTACTCATAAAAACTAAAAAGTTTTCACTTGAGTCCAGCTGAACCTGTCATAGCGGTCTAAAGGTTACTGCACACATGCCCATTCCATTGTTGACAAACTGAATATCGTCAGAATTTGCTGTAACACTGAAGGTTAAAATACACACTGTCTAAAAAGCCCTGAACAGCTTAAGAGGTACTTTTAAGTGAATGCTAAACAAAAACTCAAAATAATTTCTTTTCTGTTAGGTTTCTTCAATAAGGAAGAAAATAAAGTCAATTGAAGCACTTTATTGAAACCAAATATTTTCAAGATGAGAGATTACTTGTGGAGTCAATAGACCTGAACCCTCTTCCAAAGAGTAGTTTCATTTTAGTAAAATTACTAGGATACTTAGTTGGAAAATACATGTATCTTGTTTTTGACTGCTCTTTCTGATATTTGTTTAAGCACAGTAAATATTTGCTTAACTGTCTGTCACAATTCTTTTCAACAGCACCCAGTTTTGTTCATCTCAGTCCTTGATGTTTTTAAAATAGCTAATTACTTGTGTTCAATGTGTCTAACAGGTTTTAAATCTTACATGTGACAAATTTTATTTTTTCTCCTCTGAAGCCTGACAGCCATAAAACCTAAACCGGTTACCGTATTTACTCGAATCTAAGCCGCACTTTTTTTCTGGTTTTCGTAATCCAAAAAACCGCCTGCGGCTTAGAATCGAATGCAAAGCAAGGGGAAGTTATGAAAAATGTTGGTACGTGCCGCCACAACTAAGTTCTGCCGTCGAATATATGTAGCCCTACGCAGGCATGCTTTGTAGGCACAAAGATAAATACTGGCGCCAAAACCTCTGCGTCAGTAAATAAATTAAAAAAAAAGTGGAAGACAAGCTTTTCTTCTCCGCCGCAAGTTTCGACCACTGTATTTTCATACATTATCCAACGAAGTAAATACAAATTCCGTATTGTTTATCTTCGAATGTAGCACAATTTCACTGTACTACGAAAATCTGACTGGCAAGACTGTTTGGGATGTTCGTCAATATGGCCAACTCTACATTGTGAATTTTTTCCTATCTGTGATAAGAGATGGTTGCTAATAGGAACCTGATGAAATTTGAATCACATACAGTATTCTCTTCACCATAATAATACGAATATAAACATTTTGCCATGTATTCTTTCGTGTTTGCTGCTATCTCATTAAAACCCTGTCTGCCTAATAAACTAAGAAACTAGAGTGAGACAACAGCAAACGCGGAAGAATATACGTATCGTGTCATGTTTATATTCGTATTATTCTTATGCCTAATAGTGATGCAGTCAGAAATGAAGCACGGCAAGTGACTAGATTTTTAAATCTAAGATGTCTAATTTCTGTGCAGAATTTGATGTAATAAAGAAGCGGCCGCAAAGATTTTCAAACGGAGAAAAATTTTCACCTAACTCTCGTTCAGAACATGTTCTATCATACGCAGTCTATTATTTTATTCTTGTTGATCATTATCAAAGAAAGCAGCAGTGTAAGTAACAACAAATAGCAGTCTCTTGCTATTGTTTCGCTAATGAGACGATTCCTCCCTTTTTTTTTTTTTTTTTTTTTTTTTTTTAATTGTAGGCGGCGGTAGCGCGCACAAAAGCAAACCATGCCGCTAGCCGCGACAGGCCGTAAACACGCGCTATCAGAATGCGACAAACAATGCATGACACAGTGCAGTAATGCATTTTCAGCTTAAGAGTGACGCAAACACCTATAACAAAGAAAACGGCACTTATCAGATCAAAGCAAAATAAGCAATCGATTCAAACCAGACGAAGCATGTGAAAAAGGAAGGATACCCGTATAAATACGGACGGAGCGCCTGACGCATAGCAATACATGGTAAAGCTTAACTGCTAAGCTTACGACTCGAACCAAACTACTGTAGCTGTATCGTCATTCATTCGACCTAAATTGTGTCTCATATTACAATGGACCAACTTTGTTTCGATTTGGAGGTGCGGCCTAAAACTTTTCTCTACCCTTGAATTTCGAGTCTCAAATTTCAGGTGCGGCTTAGATTCGGGAATTTTTTTTTTCCTTTATTTCGAGTCTCATTTTTCAGGTGCAGCTTAGATTCGAGTGCGGCTTAGATTCGAGTAAATACGGTAGCTGTTGAAAAGTAAATACGGTAGCTGTTGAAATAAATTAAAGTGTGAGAGACTTACAACCTTTCTTCTGGAGATGTATTAAGGTGAATAAATGATCACCTCCAATAGTCCAAGTGATCCCGTTTCAACTCGTCAATTTGTCTATCACTAACATAAGAGCTGACTGCAACTATAATAGTGTGAAAGATGCAAAAGACAACTGATTATGTGTTAGGCAAACTCCCCCACATATTTTTTTGTGTGTGTGTGTGTGTGTGTGTGTGTGTGTGTGTGTGTGTGTGTGTGGTATTTTTTTTTTTTTTTTTTTTTGGGGGGGGGGGGGGGTGCAGCATGACAGAATGCATGTGTGTTTTACCCGGTCCAGTGCAAGAGGACTTCAAACCACTGAAGGTGAGACTTTGATTACTGATTATCTGCCTCTGTGTGAGCTATGTTTTGTTCATAAAATGGAGCTACCCTTGTTTCGCACCAGATGTAATCAGCCATTTTTCTTCTTTAATACAGTGGAGTTGCAGAGGGGACAATACCTTAAGGAAAATGATGTGGACACAACAAATGGATAACTCTCTTACAGAAGTGCTTGTTAGGTCTGATTCATTCTCCCCTTTTCTTCTATTCATGACACTTTTTTTTGTGTAAGGCTTTTTGGTATATATAGGGTGGTCAAAATATAACTGACCGCAAAAGTGTTTTCAGCATTCCAGAAGGCAACGAAATCCTTGCATAAACATCAGCAACAGTTGTTTCTAGTACATTCCACACAGGCAGATTTCCTGTTTCTTACTTAGGCTAACATATTTTGCATCCAACTTTTAAACCTTTCAGTATGGTTTTATTTTGGCAACTATGCGTAAGCCCCAAACAAAATTAACAGCACAAACAATGTAAAAGGTGTTCAAATATACCTGGTGTCACTGCTGTCACTACTCAAAGGACCTCCTGATTTTCTATTTGGTGTTGATGATATCAAAGTTTTGGAGAACATCAGTGAGCAACATGTATCATCTAATACTCTGGGTTCTCCCATTGGTCCCCCAAAAAAGTCTTCATTCTGCAAATGAAATCCATTTCAAACTTCAATGTGCACACAACAATTGCACATAATGAATGTGCACCATTTAACCAAATCAATAAAATGAAAATATGCTGTTTTCAGATCTAATAGCACTACTTCAATTTCAAATTTGTTACTATTCCTCACAACATTTTGTACTTCAGATGCACATGCCCACTTGAGAGCGAGTCTAAAAGGCAGTACACAATTTGCAGAATTAAAATAGTTACAATCTCTACTTACTACAGATGTGCTTGCAGGATCTACAACATTTTCTTTTTGGTTTGTGGACTTTGGTAGAGCATTTTCTTTGTTCTCTGGAAATAGACCAGTTTCTCCTCTTAATGCAGCCGACAGCTTTACTGGTGAACTAAGTTGAAAATCTCTACCTTCGGGCTGCATGTGAAGCTCAGGACATAATTCATTCCCTGAAATTTCAGTGGATGACTACATATTAACACAACAAATCCACAACAAAAATGGAATTCTATGAAGTATGTTACAAGCACACATTCAGCCAATCAGTCTTAGGGCAATTTCAAAAATTTATTGTAGCTTATTTGCTACGGTATTATCATGGTCTCAGCAGGAACTGTTTGTTCTCCCAAACTGCTGACAAAGAAACTGCTCCGGTAAAAATTATACATAAGGCCAATTACTGTCATGTACCATATGGAAACCAGGATAAAATTAATGAACTATGAGATACAAGATTTTCTATCTATAAGGAAAATACTACTGCTTCTGGATAGTTACACTGAAATAAAACATTTTTCTGTCTCACTGCGACAAAAAAAATCTTATCTGCACAAGGAGGAAGAGGCAGGGGTGGAACAAAGATCTTTGTTTTCCATTTTTTAGTACAACCGCCGCACATCTTATCTTCACTTTGACATAAAAGAGGTGAAATAAGGGACAAGTACCAAAGTCCATTCGCTATTTTCTATCAAATGAGTGCCACCTTAGTGTTTTCATAGGTTCCTACAATGGTACTAAACTGATCTGCGCAGAGTGCCCGAGTAAGTCACTCCACATCCACTGGCTAGCTTTACTTTGGTCAAATTAACACTCCTCTGGCCAGCCTTTGACTTTCTACCTGCCTCTTACAGCAGTAACAGAGATAACGGGCAGCACAGCACTAGTCGGAAACTCCGACTTACTTGCAGCTAACCAGATCTGCTGACCAGTTCTATTTGTAATAATTGTGAATCACATGGCACATTTGTTTCCTGTCTTCTTCACAGTTTCAGTTCACGTTCCTTCACACATCATCACCACCCCCATCACCAAGTCATGTGCTCACTATCCCACACCAAAATGAACAGAAGTGAACAAGACAACATTCTACACCAAACTTCAAATGTTCTTTCTATATAAGCCATACACGCAGACACAGTTCAAAAAAGTATAGTCTTCAATAATAATAATAATAATAATAATAATAATAATAATAATAATAATAAAGCAGCAGCTTGACTGAGCAAATATGAAATGAAGTTACACTGGACTACCTTCTGCTTCTTTTTTAGTGGATTGGGCAGTATAAATAACATGGAGTATATGTTACGAACAATCTAACCAAATATGTTTGATTTGAGTAGAACAAAAGAGAACAGCAACTTGTTTACTATTGAATTTGGGACTAACAACACAAGAAGTTAAACATTTAACATTTCTACTGCGTTAATCACAGTCTGGAGTTCAAAAGGATTGCTCCATTGAAGCAGTTATTTAGACATCTACTGAGCACACAATAAAAAATGTTAATGAAAGAATGTCACAGTTAGGGTCTTCTGCAACTTACAAAAGCATTTTGTTGTTTCACTCAAAGTATTCTAGAAACAGATATTGTGTGTTTATGGGGTACGTGACTCAGTTCTTGAAACAAGGTGCAGAACGTTACACTAGAATGTCCAGTTATTTACTATACAATAATATCAGTGAATATACAAAGAAATTGTTGTCATACTAGAATGTTCAAGTAACACAAAGAGAGACGCATTATCATCTTCATTGGGAAAATCATGATAGATGTTCCACATGGTTTGATGGCAGGCTCAGTACAGTTCTCTTGCTTGATGTTAATGATGTACCATTTTATTTGAATCAGGAAACACAATCATCAATTTTTGGGTGTAATAAAAGTATTATTGTCATGCAATGTGCAGAAGCAGCAATAGAAAAAAAAATGGTAAATGATGTTATTGAAGTTATTAATTTTTTTCAAAAACTGGACCATCTTCAAACTTGAAAAAACACTGCTCATCAAGTTCTGTGTTGTCAAAAGCACCCCACTTCCTATAAACGCCATGTGATAATAAAATTAGAGTAGAAAGTGATATCTTCTTGAGTGTGCATATTGATAATTACAAAAGTATACCTGCTAAAATGTCTAAGTACGGCTACTTTCGTCATTACAATTCTTATGAATGACTGACAATTTTGCGGGCATAAAAATCGGTTAAGTTTACACACTTTCATTCATTGATGTTATATGTGAGAACATTCTTGGAGTAATTACGCACTTACAAAAGAAAGTCTTCACGATTAAAAAGAAAAAAAAAAAAAAAAAATTTTCAAATATAAGTATGGGTTCCACCCGTGTGCATCTTGCAGGAATCTGTGCAAGCAACTGGTAATATTAGCTACAACCACATGCACAATGCCACCTCAAAAAACTCTCCATCCTGCTCACTTCCTACTCCCAACTTTGACTTCCACTGTCCACCACCTCTACAACAACCTACTAACCTCCCCCGTGTCACCTCACAGCTGACAAAATGTGTCCTGCAGATGTACTACATTTACCCCACCCTCCAAAACGCACTCCCACAACCACATAGAATCCAGAACCTAAACAGAACCGACAAACAGTCACGAACCTTTCCTTCAAAAACCTTAGCCCCACAGAAGTAACAGTCCTTACCCAAATTCAGTATGACCTCCTCTCCTTCTTACGGTCCCACCATAGTCAACCAAAGACCAATGTTGAATACTGCCTGACTCAATTCCCTCCTCCACCCACCCCCCACGGCCCCCAAATCACCCCCTGTTAACTTACCAGAATTACTTAACCTCAAAGCTTGCCTCACCCTCATTCCCCAAATTTCTCAACATGCAAACTAACCTTACATCCGCAGAAAAAACTACGATCCACCCCCTAAAAACTGATCCTGACTTTACAATCTTACCTGCTGACAATGACTCCACCACTGTTGTTTTGAACCAAAAGGATTACCTGGCAAGACTCCACCAGCTGTCAGATTATTCCATCCACAAACACTGCCACAGTGACCCCATTTCATCTCTAGTCTCTCCTCAAATCCTTAGGCCCACCCCAGAACTTCTCCCTGGAGTCCATTGCTCTCCTCATCCCTACCACTCCCTGCGCTACTACCTTCTACATGCTTCCTAAAGTCCATAAACCCAACCACCCACGAATGCCCCATTGTGGCCAGTTTCTGTGTCACCACTGAGAAGATCTCTGCTCTTGTAGACCAAGACCTACAGCCTATTAAACCCCAACCTACCCTCTTATATAGAAGATACCAACCACTTCCTCCGAGTCCCCACAGTTCCTGTTCCTTTACCACAATGGCCTGCTCATTACTATTAATGCCACCTCCCTTTGCACTAACATCCCTAATCCCCATGGCCTTACCACTATCTAACACTACCTTTCCCAATGACCGATGGATATCAAACCAACAAACTCCTTCCTAGTCACAATGACCAACTATATTTTCACCCACATTTACTTCTTCTTTGAAGGTATTATCTACAAACAAATTCGGGGTACAGGGCACCAAATGGCACACCATACTATGTCAACCCATTCATGGGCCATCTAGATGAATACTTCCTAAACACCAAGAATCCAAAACCCTCACCTGGTTCAGATTCATTGACATCTTTGTGATCTGGAGAGAGGGTGAGGACATCCTAAACACATTCCTCCAGAGCCTCAACACCACCTCCCCCATTTGCTTCACCTGCTCCTACGCAACCCAACAAGCCATCTTCCTTGATGTTGACCACCACCTCAAAAATGGCTACACTTGTACCTCTGTCCATATCAAACCTATTAACCACCAGCAATACTGTCACTTCGACAACTGCTTCTCATTCCATACCAAGAAGTCCCTTCCATACAGCCTAGCCACCCATGGTCATTGCATCTGTAGTGACGAGTGGTCCCTCTCCAAATATACTGATGGTCTCACTGAGGCCTTTACAGATCATAATTACCATTCCAACCTTATACAAAAACAGATCTCTTGTGCCCACCATCTCCCACAGTCCCACCATATAGCCAAAGATGAGCATTCCCCTCATGACTCAGTATCACTCAGGACTGGTGCAACTGAATTACATTCTCCACCAGGCTTTCGACTATCTCTTGTGATGCCCTGAAATGAGAAATGACCAACCTGCTATCCTTCCCACCACTCCTACAGTGTATTCCACTGTCCACCGAACCTACACAATATACTCGTCCATCCTCATGCAACCCCTGCTCCCAATCCATTACCTCTCGGCTCATATCCCTGTAATAGACCTAGATACAAGACTTGTCTCATACATCCTCCCACCACCACCACCACCACCACCACCACCACCTATTACTGCATTCCGGTCACAAACATCACCTATCCTATCAAAGGCAGGGCTACCTGTGAAACCACTCATGTGATCTACAAGCTAAGCTGCAACTACTGTGCTGTATTCTACATGGACATGACAACCAACAAGCTGTCTGTCTGCACAAATGGCCACCAACAAACTGTGGCCAAGAAACAACTAGACCATCCTGTTGCTGAGCGTGCCACCTAACACGATGTTCTTCATTTCAATGACTGCTTCACAGCCTGTGCAATCTGTATCCTTCCCATCAACACTAGTGTTTCTGAACTGCACAGGTGGGAACTCTGCCTGCAATGTATCCTACGTTCCCGTAACCCTTCTGGCCTCAACTTTCATTACTCATCATCCTTACCCATCAGTTCCTTCCCTGTTCCCATTCCAGCACTACACAGCCCTCTACCAATACACCGAATCTATTTGCTTCTCTCCTTTTCCCTCTGTCCAGTGGGAAATGTTTGTGTTGTGGTGTCCAGTTTGTTCGTCAATTGGATGGTCAAGTTTGTGTGTGCAGCAGTTTTGCAGTGGACACTCATGCGACTAGACAGATGGTTATTTGTCATGCCTACACAGAATGCTGTACAGTAATTGCAGCACAGCTGGTATTTAAAATGGTTGCTTTCACACATGGTCCTGACTTTTAGTGAGTAGGAAATGCCTTAGACTGGACTGCGGTAGTAGGTGGTGGATGGTGTATGGGACAGGCTTTGCACCAGGGCCGACTGCAAGGTAACGACCCATGGAGTGCAGGATTGGGAGTAGGATTGGAACTGAGGTGGACAAGGATATTTCTGGCACAAATAGGAATGAAATGTGGAGCTGTAATAGTGGTACAGCATTCCTGTGCTTAAGTTACAGTTGTCAAATGGCTAAGTCTGATATTGGGCATTCTTGGCTTCTACAGCAACATCACAAACTGTGGTGAAACTTTCACTTTCACCCTGTTAATGTCCCTTTTCTGTTATAGCAGCATAATATTATCAAACAAGCAAGACATAACACACAAGACTGGTAATAAATACCAGTTAAAGTTTATATGTAGAACTGTAGGACGTCAACAGGTATTACTAAATATGTAGTTATTTGACCAGAAATGATGCGGTACAAAGGAGGAGTTACCATTGCTGTGCAAGCAGCTCATGGTCGAAATGCCTGGTCATCATCACTCGTTAAAGGAGAGAATGGTCCTGCCACCTAGGCAATATTTTTTATGTCTACTTCCCTGTCGTCACAGGTGACAATAGCTTTTCTTGTTTTGATTAGTACAACACTGGTGCAAATATTGTAGTTTTTAACACAACTATTGCAGTCTGGGGTAAAAAACTATCACAAAACATTAAACATTATTCAGCCAAGTTATTTTAATGATATTACCTTTATATGAGAGAGACTATTCTTATTTTGAGGGGTAAGTGATACTAGATCAACGAGACTTCAAGCAAATTTTGTCCTTCAAGAAACACTTATTTCAAAATCAGGAGAGAGTAAGTAATCATTACACATGCGACAGCATGCATTACCAATATAGTCCAAAACACTGCTCATAAAAATGGGATTTTTCAGAGGCTCATACTTCGCATTCTATTGATGATAGAATAATGTTTTGGATTGTCCTTGGACTAGGGAACATTTGCATAACAGAAAGATTGTCTTACTGTAACTATCCTACAATTTAGGGTCAGTTTTTCAATATTACACACGTCCTCCAGTTTAAGTAAATTGGTTAGTTCTTTTTGCATTAGATGTGGTCTACGGCATGCCTTATGGAAGCACCATTTAGTCCATGATCGATTCCTGACAAGGGAACCTCCCCATCGCACCCCCCTCAGATTTAGTTATAAGTTGGCACAGTGGATAGGCCTTGAAAAACTGAACACAGATCAATCGAGAAAACAGGAAGTAGTTGTGTGGAACTATGAAAAAAAAAAATAGGCAAAAAATATAAACTGAGTAGTCCATGAGCAAGATAGGCAACATCAAGACAGCATGAGCTTAGGTGTGCCGTGGTCCCGTGGATAGCGTGAGCAGCTGCGAAGCGAGAGGTTCTCGGTTCAAGTCTTCCCTCGAGTGAAAAGTTTACTTTCTTTATTTTCACAAAGTTATGATCTGTCCGTTCGTTCATTGACGTCTCTGTTAAATGTAATAAGTTTAGTGTCTGTGTTTCATCATTGAAGTCGCTAGCTATATTTGCTGGATTCATATTGCCCACGGAATACATCTCACGTATTTAATTCACTCTCGTCCAAAGTAGCGAACAGTCAACTGCCAGCCAGGGAGCCTCGTTAGCAGGAATACTCTCTCTTCCGTGCACTGTAGTCGACTGACGTCGAGTGTTTGATGTTTGTTTAGGTGTAGCGTCCCCATATTACGGTGCAGTTACCTCGCATCGGACGAACAGATAATAATTGCCCGAAAATAAAAAATTCTCACTTGAGGGAAGAATTGAACCAAGGACATCTTGTTCCGCAGCTGCTCACACTAACCACGGGACCACGGCGCTCCTGAGTTCACACTATCCTTGATGTTGCCTATCTTGCGCATGGACTACTCAGTTTGTATATTTTGCTTATTTTTTTCATAGTTCCACACAACTACTTCCTGTTTTCTCGATTGATCTGTGTTCAGTTTTTCAAGGCCTATCAACTGTGGCAACTTATAACTAAATCTGAAGGGGGTGCGATGGGGAGGTTCCCTTGTGAGAAAACCTGAAAAAAGTAATCAGCATTAGATATTTAAGTAACTAATAACAGAAAATTGCCCAAATTTTAACAGTATAGTCTCTAACATTTAGCGAGGAGTGCCATCTTCCCGTTTTCAAAAATGTTTATCCATTATCAAGAAACACCTGAAAAACATGGCTTTTGTGTATCACATTCCAGACGGCTATGCACAGCACATGGCAATATTCCTAAAATCCCGATATCGAACAACCTTGAAAATTTTCTTAGTATCTTTATCCATTTCGGAGATACAGAGGTTCAAAATATCCTAGTTTTACAAGTAAAATACACACACAAATCTGGTGCGAGGTGAATATGTAGTTCTTCAAGTGGCACAGCGTGGAGAAATATGCTGTAAAGTGTCTTTGTTCTCATCAGAAGGGCTCTGGGAACCCCACTGTTTTAGAATGAAGCACATTCAAAATGTTTGTGGATGTAAAATCTTGTCTGAGGAGTAAAGTTAGTTGTGTGTTATTTCAATTTCACAAATGTAAACTATCAAAACTTTACTGACACAAAATTCTTTTCACATGAGTGACACCCTACGCTGTAGCAGGGCAAAGAAGGAAACCAGTGGAGAAATTCTCCTACTGGAGCACAAAAAGGGTGAATATGCTCCTGTCAAAGGCTAATTGAAAAGTGGGGTACAAGCTGCCTCATTTTACCTTCCTCGGCACCTTTAAAAATGTTCCCACAAACGAACATATTCACACTCTAACATGCAACCCACTTCTCTCTCTCTCTCTCTCTCTCTCTCTCTCTCTCTCTCTCTCTCTCTCTAGCTCCCCTAACAGTAACTTACGAACAACTGCTAGTTCACTGTTGGAAGTTGCTCATACCCATCCACTCCCACTTGCCCGTTCTCACTCGCTCAATCAGCCCAACTTCTTGTCATTGTCTTTATCTCTCCCTGCCACTGTCTCCTGTCTCACAGCCACAGTCTCCATCGTCCCGTACTAATACTACTACAACTATTATTATTATATTTCTTTCTTTTCTCAGATGTTATGTCTGGTCAAAAATGGAAAGTGACACGGACCATGATCAAGTGTGACTTCCTTAAAACTGTACGGTATATGTTACATTGCATTTAGGAACTTTCGGGTAATTGAACATGTATCAATAATTACAGATTTCTGTAGTTGTATATATAAGTTAGGATGTAGCTGTATTGCATTGATGTACTGGTGGATATTGTGTGGTATGACTCCTGTAGTTGATAGTATAATTGGTATAATGTCAACTTTATCATGATGCCACATGTCCTTGACTTACTTAGCCAGTTGGATGTATTTTTCAATTTTTTCTCCTGTTTTCTTTTGTATATTTGTTGTACTGGATATGGATATTTCGATTAGTTGTGTTAATTTCTTCTTTTTATTGGTGAGTATGATGTCAGGTTTGTTATGTGGTGTTGTTTTATCTGTTATAATGGTTCTGTTCCAGTATAATTTGTATTCATCATTCTCTAGTACATTTTGTGGTGCATACTTCTACGAGGTGCATTCATTCAAGTTCTAAGGCCTCCGATTTTTTTTTCTAATTAACTACTCACCCGAAATCGATGAAACTGGCATTACTTCTCGACGTAATCGCCCTGCAGACATACACATTTTTCACAACGCCGACACCATGATTCCATGGCAGCAGCAAAGACTTCTTCAGGAGTCTGTTTTGACCACTGGAAAATCGCTGAGGCAATAGCAGCACGGTTGGTGAATGTGCCGCATAGGAGAGTGTCTTTCATTGTTGTAAAAAGGCAAAAGTCACTAGGAGCCAGGTCAGGTGAGTAGGGAGCATGAGGAATCACTTCAAAGTTGTCATCACAAAGAAACTGTTGCGTAACGTTAGCTCGATGTGCGGGTGCATTGTCTTGGTGAAACAGCACACGCGCAGCCCTTCCCGGACGTTTTTGTTGCAGTGCAGGAAGGAATTTGTTCTTCAAAACATTTTCGTAGGATGCACCTGTTACTGTAGTGCCCTTTGGAACGCAATGGGTAAGGATTACTCCCTTGCTGTCCCAGAACATGGACACCATCATTTTTTCAGCACTGGCGGTTACCCGAAATTTTTTTGGTGGCGGTGAATCTGTGTGCTTCCATTGAGCTGACTGGCCCTTTGTTTCTGGATTGAAAAATGGCATCCACGTCTCATCCATTGTCACAACCGACGAAAAGAAAGTCCCATACATGCTGTCGTTGTGCGTCAACATTGCTTGGCAACATGCCACATGGGCAGCCATGTGGTCGTCCGTCAGCATTCGTGGTACCCACCTGGATGACACTTTTCGCATTTTCAGGTCGTCATGCAGGATTGTGTGCACAGAACCCACAGAAATGCCAACTCTGGAGGCGATCTGTTCAACAGTCATTCGGCGATCCCCCAAAACAATTCTCTCCACTTTCTCGATCATGTCATCAGACCGGCTTCTGCGAGCCCGAGGTTGTTTCGGTTTGTTTTCACACGATGTTCTGCCTTCATTAAACTGTTGCACCCACGAACACACTTTCGACACATCCATAACTCCATCACCACATGTCTCCTACAACTGTCGATTAATTTCAATTGTTTCACACCACGCAAATTAAGAAAACGAATGATTGCACGCTGTTCAAGTAAGGAAACGTCGCAATTTTAAGTATTTAAAACAGTTCTCATTCTCGCCGCTGGCAGTAAAATTCCATCTGTCGTACGGTGCTGCCATCTCTGGGACATATTGACAATGAACACGGCCTCATTTTAAAACAATGTGCATGTTTCTATCTCTTTCCAGTCTGGAGAAAAAAAATCTGAGGCCTTAGAACTTGAATGCACCTCGTATGTTTGAACATGTTGTTTTATAAGTTTATGTTGTAAGGCAAGCTGTTGATGTATTATTTTTGCTACATTGTCTTGTCTTCTGGGGTATTCTGTATTTGCTAGTATTGTACATCCGCTTGTGATGTGATCTACTGTTTCTATTTGTTATTTGCAAAGTCTGCATTTATCTTTTGTGGTATTAGGATCTTTAATAATGTGCTTGCTTTAATATCTGGTGTTTATTGTTTGATCCTGTATTGCAATCATGAATCCTTCCATCTCACTGTATATATTGCCTTTTCTTAGCCATGTGTTGGATGCGTCTTGATCGATGTGTGGCTGTGTTACATGATACGGGTGCTTGCCATGTAGTGTTTTCTTTTTCCAATTTACTTTCTTCGTATCTGTTGATGTTATGTGATCTAAAGGGTTGTAGAAGTGGTTATGAAATTGCAGTGGTGTTGCCGATGTATTTATATGAGTGATTGCTTTGTGTATTTTGCTAGTTTCTGCTCGTTCTAGAAAGAATTTTCTTAAATTGTCTACCTGTCCATAATATAGGTTTTTTATGTCGATGAACCCTTTCCTCCTTCCTTTCTGCTTAATGTGAATCTTTCTGTTGCTGAATGTATGTGATGACTTCTATATTTGTGGCATTGTAATCGTGTAAGGGTATTGAGTGCTTCTAGGTCTGTGTTACTCCATTTCACTACTCCAAATGAGTAGGTCAATATTGGTATAGCATAAGTATTTATAGCTTTTGTCTTGTTTCTTGCTGTCAATTCTGTTTTCAGTATTTTTGTTAGTCTTTGTCTTTATTTTTCTTTTAGTTTTTCTTTAATATTTGTATTACCTATTCCTATAGATATCCTAGATATTTATAGGCATCTGTTTTTCCATCGCTTCTATGCTGTCGCTGTGGTTATCCAATATGTAATCTTCTCGTTTAGTGTGTTTTCCCTTGACTATGCTATTTTTCTTACATTTGTCTGTTCCAAAAGCCATATTTATATCATTGCTGAATACTTCTGTTATCTTTAGTAATTGGTTGAGTTGCTGATTTTTTGCTGCCAGCAGTTTTAGATCATCCATGTATAGCAAATGTGTTATTTTGTGTGGGTATGTTCCAGTAATATTATATCCATAATTTGTATTATCTAGCATGTTGTATAGTGTGTTCAGAGCAAGGCAGAACCAGAAAGGACTTAATGAGTCTCCTTGGTATATTCCACACTTAATCTGTATTGGCTGTGATGTGATATTATTTGAATTTGTTTGGATATTAAGTGTGGTTTTCCAATTTTTCATTACTATGTTTAGGAACTGAATCAATTTAGGATCTACTTTGTATATTTCCAATATTTGTAGTAACCATGAGTGGGGTACACTATCAAAAGTGTTTTTGGTAATCAACGTATGCGTAGTGTAGCGACCTTTGTTTGGTTTTAGCTTGATATGTCACCTCTGCATCTGTTATCAGTTGCTCTTTACATCCTTGTGCTCCTTTGCAACAGCCTTTTTGTTCTTCATTTATAATTTTGTTCTGTGCTGTATGTGCCATTAATTTCTGTGTAATGACTGAAGTTAATATTTTGTATATTGTTGGTAGGCATGTTATGGGGCGATATTTAGCTGGGTTTGCTGTGTCTGCTTGATCTTTAGGTTTCAGATAAGTTATTCCATGTGTATCAGGGAATGTGTATGGGTCTGCAATGTAACTGTTAAATAATTTCATTAGATGTGAATGTGTTGAGGTGAACTTCTTTAGCCAGAAATTTGCTATTTTCCAGGGGCTTTCCAATTGTGAGTAGAATTAATTGCTTGGGTGACTTCATGTTGCAAAATTATCACTTCAGGCATTTGTGGTATCATCTTGTATGTGTCTGTTTCTGCTTGTATCCACCGTGCATGCCTGTTATGTTTTACTGGGTTTGACCATATGTTGCTCCAGAAGGGTTCCATGTCTGTTATGTTCGGTGGATTGTCTATTTTAATGTGTGTGTTATCTATTGTCTGGTAAAATTATTTTTGGTTTGTGTTGAATATTTTGTTTTGTTTCCTTCTATTTTCACTTTTTTTGTATCTTCTAAGTCGTTTGGCCAATGCTTGTAATTTCTGCTTCTTTTCATCTAACTGCTCTATCGCTTCTTTTTGTGAGATTTTACCTAACCTTTTTCGTTTTTTTTTTTTTTTTTTTTTTTTTTTTTTTTCTCTGACATTTCATTTCTTATAAACTGTGTTAGCTGTCCGATGTCTTTTCTCAGTTTTTCTATTCTGATCTGTAGCCTGTGTTGCCATGCTGGTTTTGTGGGTTTCTTCTGATCTCTGCCTAGTGTGTATATGAAGTGTAGTGAGTGCTCCTATATAAACCAGTAGTTGTAACTCTTCCATAGTTGTGTTTTTATTATTATTATTATTATTATTATTATTATTATTATTATTATTATTATTATTAGTAGTAGTAGTAGTAGTAGTAGTAGTAGTAGTAGTATCTCCTTTCAATGTCAGTATCTCCTCTCTTACTGCTGCTACTATCTCATTCATTCCTTCCCTTTATCACTGGCTCTCATTGACTTCCACATCCTCTTTCTATTTATTCCTCCCCCACTGGTATTGTCTCCTCCTCTGTTTTTTTTAGCACTGTTCTGTCACTGTCTACTTCGTTACACTGCTAATGTGTCCCTCTTTCTTTCACACTACCTCTGTCTCCTTTGCTCTTTCCATATCACAATTACTGTCTTGTCTACTATCTTCCTCCAGTATTTAATACTTTTTCATCTCTTTCCCACTACCACTGTCTCCTCTTCTCTTGGCATAAGAAAAACCTAAATTGTTCCCATGCCAAAGTTCTTGGGAAAATTTTTAAAGATGTTGAGGAACGTAGAATGAGGCAGTTGATCCCCCACTTTTCAGTCAGGGCGATTTAAACAACAGCACAAAAGCTTATTCTGTGCTGTGATAAGAGCACTTTTCCATTGCTCAAATAATTATTAAGTTCTTTGGCAACAATGAAACTGGTAATGATAAATTTTTTCCAAATTATGCAGTCAAATGTACACACCAAACTCAACAGCAATCCTTTTGCTCAGAAAAACTAAAATTCTCTATTACTAGCAATTTTGGAAACTATCAGTTCAAAATTAAGTTGCCAAAAAAGAAGTTTTGTATATGCATAAAACTATGCACTGTCGGAATGGGAAAGCAGATGCAGCAGAAAACAATCATTAAGATGAAATTGAGAGAATAAATGCTGCTGATGTCCTCACAATAATGGAAATTGCTGGATGGAGCAATACGTAAAGTAATGGAAAGGCAACCACTCACCTACAGGGTTCAATGTGTGCATCGCAGTAATAAATTACAAGAAAACAACACACACACACACACACACACACACACACACACACACACACACACACACACGGAGGAGGAAAAAGGATAGAAAGGTGAAGAGAGAAAATGGTAGGAGCAGCAAAGGGAGTGGGAATAAAATCAGTGAATGGTCTGGACAGAGGACGAGTGACATGGAGAGAAGAGAGAAGGGAAAATGCAAGGTGAAGCAGTGCGGACAGTTTGGTGGCAGTTTTGGGCAGGGAGATAACGAGCCCGCAGGATGTGTTGAAAACACATTTTCACCTGCGTAGTTCAGAGAAACTTGTGCTGGAAGGGGCACTTCAAGTGGCCCATGTTGTGAAGCAGCTGTTGAAGTCGTTTGTGTTGTGTCCAGCTTGTTTGACAACTGGATGATTAAGTTTGTGTGTGCAACAGTTTTGCAGTGGACATTCATGTAAATAGACAGCTATTTTTCATACCTACACGGAATATCGTACAGCAACTGCAGCACAGCTGACATCTAAAATGGTTGCTTTCACACATAGTCCTGCCTTTTAGCGAGTAGGAAATGCCTGTGACTGGACTGCGGTAGGAGGTGGTGGTGGTGTGGGTGTATGGGACAGGCCGTGCACCTAAGCCAACTACAAGGTAATGACCCTTGGGGTGTAGGATTGGGAGTAGGATTACAACAGTGGACAAGGATATTCTGAGTGTTGGGGCATGGCAGAACGTCAGGTAGTCAAAGTCTTGGTGCAGGATGTGGCTGAGCTTCTGGGTGATCAGATGAGTGCTGGTTGGTGGCTGGTTAAGAGGTTTCCTGATTTCTTAGGAGCAGATTGCACAGGAGACTTGTTTATGGATTACCTGGATAGGATATTGTGTCAGTAAAGGGTCTCCTGCTTTCCACTGTGGATGCAGCATCCATGCATGGCAAGGCTGTAGGGGAGGAATTCTTTTGACAAAGAATTAGTGACAGATGTCAAAGTGAAGGTACTGCTGGTGGTTGGTGCACTTCATATGGCGAGACAAATTTGTGGAGCAATCTGAGAAATGGAGATCAACATCTAGGAATATGGCTTGACGAATTGAGAAGGACAAGGTGAGGCAGATTTGGGAATACGTGCTGAAGTTATGGAGGAAAGAGCAAAGGTTGTCCTTTCCGTGAGTCATGATCCTGAAAATGTCATCAATTAATCTGAGCCACACAAGAGGTTTCAGATGTCAGGTGGACAGGAAGGATTCCTCCAGATGACCCATAAATAAACTGGCAGTACCATGGATTTTTTTGCATATTTGGCCTTCAAAAGTGAAATAACTGTGGGTCAGGATGCAGTTGGCTAGGATGAATGGGAAATAGGTTGTGGGTTTTGTGTTGGGACAACTTTGGGAAAGGTAGTGGTCCATAGCCACAAGGCCATGGGCATGGGGCGGTTGGGGTACACGTACATCACATCCACACTGACCAACAAGAAATCCAGTGGTCACGGGACAGGAACTGTGGAGAGGTAGTGAAGTCAGTCAGCAGTGTCTTAAATGTAAGATTGGAGGTTACAGATAATATTTTGGAGGTGTTGATCAGTGAAGACAGAGGTATGTTCTGTGAGTGCATTTTCACAGCCATAATGGCAACTTCTAGGGAGACACATGTGGCTGGGTTTTCGGAGTAGGAAACAAGTTGCAAGGCAGGGGGTCATTGGCGTGAGGAGGGACATAAGGTCTTGAGAAGTTGCTTGAGGCCATGTTGGACTTCTGGGATGGGATCATGGTTATAAGGTTTGCATGCAGAGTCATCAGAAAGTTGGTGAAGACCCTCAGTTACATAGTCACTACAATTAATGACCACTGTGGTGGAGTTATTGTCTGTGGGAATGATGGTAAGGTCTGTGTGGTTTTTCAGCTTACAGTGTGTTCAATAGGAATGATGTTGGACTGACCAGGGTGGTATTTAGGAAGGAAGGAGAGGTCAAGTTAGGTTAGATGTGAGGAATTTCTGAAACACTACCAGGAATGACAGGGTAGAAGGGGATGAGGATTACGGATGGAAGGAGCTTGGAACTGTTATAAACCAGGTTCTGTATGGGGTGTAAGTTGGCTGTTCTCACTGGGGTGCGTGGCGGAGAAGTCCAGCAAGGCTGAAATTAGGTTTGGTGCTAAAGATGCAGCCTTTAGTAAGTACTGAGACTTTTGCTGGGGTCAGAGTTTTGGCAGGGAGATTGACAACAGCATTACAGGATGGGTTTTTGGTAGTAGTATGCTTCATGGAGGGTAGAGGTAGTTTTTGGGGATGTGGAACGCAGAGTACATCAGCATGGTCAGGGAGCTATGGGGTGGGGGAGATAAGAATGATAGGCCTTTTTCTCAGCTATTGATAGTTCTATGCAGGCATAAGATAGGACCAGCTGGGACAACTTACTGAGGTGGTGCTGTGAATGCTGTTTCAACTGTTTCTACTGCAGTGATTGTATTCAGTTAGTTGAGGTTACAGAGTGAAAGTATTTTGTGAAAGGAGTATTAATGGTAAGTCCATTAGGAAGGATAACATGTGCCAGACAGGATTATAGAAAGATAATGTGTGACTGGAATTTTGCAAGGGCAAAGGAGAGATTTCAGAATTGGCAATGGTGGAATGAGCACGATTCAGTTGGGTAGTCGAGGGGACAAAAGGAGTAACTAAGTTATTAAAAATGTGCAAAATAAGAAGGTAAAAATTTATAGTAGAAGTTTTTTTAATGTATAGAAAGCTACATAGGAAGTTCAGGAAACATTTTAAAGAAGCAGAAAGAAGAGTGTGCACTCGTAAACAAATACGTTTATGAGTGACAGTAATAAACAGCTGCAATCATAAAAGACAAGCCTGAACGTGTAATGATATCGTAAATAAAACCACATGATCTGCCAACTGTTAAGTTGGGCAGTATTACTTGATAGAGGATTATTTTAAAACCACACTGGAATTGCACGGAGTTGTAGCAGGGCACCTTTTAGTGTGGTGGGCCATTACAACAGCGGACATTCCCACTACGTAATAGTAAGTGGCCAATGTGTGTCCTGATTGTGGAAGAGAATGTAGTATAGAAACACAAGATGTCTCACAAAAGACACCTGGGAGAGATTCCCAGATTGCAGGGCGTGTTTGCCAGTTGTCACTATGCGTAGTTCTCAGACACTAATACTTTTGCATATGCCCCCTACACTGCACAACTGAGAGTACTGGTGTTTGCTTTTGAGTTTTTTTTCCCAAGTTTAATCACTTCAAATATTGCTGCTAGATGTCATTACTGTGATTGCATGAAGTCCGGGGCTCTTCCTGTCTGTGTGTTGCTGGGCCCGGTCCTCAGGCAGAAACACTGTGTGCATGCCTCCCGTGCTGTGTGACTGGGTGTTTGTTTTCAGTCTCCTGTCAAGTATCCATTCAATACAATACACATGAAGGATGAATGAGTGCTTTGTTTGAACAATGCAAAGCAGAATCTTATGTGGAATATTGGCTTGAACTCATACAAAAATTTCCCAGTGTGCATGTTCCCAACAATCCGACAATACGCAGATTAGTGAAGAAATTTCAAGAGATTATATCTGTGTTACACAAATGAAGGCCTAGAGAACTCAAGGAACATAGAATAAAAAAGGTATGCCAGATTGGCTTGGTGCGCTCTCATTGGTCAGCAACTCGTTACGTCACCCAGCAGCCAGACGGCAGCAGTCTTTCTCATGTAACAAAGTTTCGCACTCACAGGGTTGAGCGCACTTCATGTTAATATTATATACAAGGTTTATGAGGGAAAAAAAAAAAAAAAAAAAAAAAAAAAAAAAAAAAAAAAAAAAAAAGGCATTAAATATTAGTAGCAATGATGATATATAGCCACGCAAAACTAGTGGCCGATGTTCGCATCCGCATTCATGCTCGTGTTTTAGGCATCTGACTACGGTAAATGTTTTACAATTGGGTACGGCCTATTTTACACGTGTATTTGTAAATAAAAAGATACTAATCTCCTAGATTACCTCGCAAAGCTGATGCAGAAGCTACGTCGAAGATGCCGAAGGCGACGCTGAGCAGAGCCGATTCTTCCTTGCCGAATTCAGTTTCATTGCATCAATTTTGGTGATTTTGTTTAAATGCCTAATCCGTATAAAAGTTCTTGTTCTGACATATAACTGAACTATTTTGCTATTAAGTTCAGGGAATTTCACATGTATATGATCTGCTAAGGTTGCCATCACTCTACTACAATGAGAAATATTTGATCCATGAACAGCAGCAAATATAATTTCTAACTCATGTATTTTAGCAAACCAGACAGTAGAGGGAGAAATGAGGCCCCCTTTTGCAATAATAGTAATCCAGTCTTGCTTCAGACTTAATTCTGTATCAACAACACACTGCCCTGCTGTATTTCCCAAAGAACTCAACGTTTTTGCGCTTGAATGCTATGTATCCTGCTAGATATTTTAAAGCATGATCATTCACATCTTCACTGGTACACACTGAATCACCGAGTTCGAAATCTAAGAGCAAGTTTTCATCATCTGTAGCGACATCAAATGACTTATCAGTTACTCTGATACATAAATCACTTTAGATAAAACATGCAAAATCTCCCTCAGTTTCATCAGCAAGTGTCAGGTAGTTTTCAGAAGCAAAATTCTCATTTCTGTTCTCTGAAGCCGAAGCACCAGAAGACAAAGGTATTTCACTTGCACTTCCAGTCAGTATCAATAAATGAATTCTGTTTTTCACCTCGAAAGGTGTGGGGTTGTTGTAGACGACACCAAGGCCATGGATTCAGGAAAAGAAATTTTCCAGGCAATCTTGATTAAGTCTGGCTGTCAATATATAAGTAGTTCTGGAATTTTTCATATCACTGTAAAGTCCAAAAAGTGGATTTATTGATATAATGAATCCCTTCTGAAACGGGAGAAGACTGTTTCTTTTTCCTACTCACATATTAGAACACATTTCAAGAAATCTTTTTAGAGAGTTTTCCTGACTTCTGATATTAAACCTGTACCCACTTCTAAGGAGAGCTTTCTCATCTTGAGGGTATCTCGAATTCAGCACATCGATAACATCGTTCACCAGCTCAATGAAGTTTCCTTCGTGATCTCTATGCAGACGATCATGTCCACTGACGTTAAGATGAACCTCTGATACGTGGTGATTGATTGAAAGATCGCCTTTCTTATGTCTAAGGAGATGATCTACAGCCATTTTTGTAATCACAGTACCATCAGGCAAAGTAATTGCGTCATCAGGAAAATGATTTCTTA
The DNA here is from genome assembly GCF_023864275.1 of Schistocerca cancellata. Lineage (NCBI taxonomy): Eukaryota > Metazoa > Arthropoda > Insecta > Orthoptera > Acrididae > Schistocerca > Schistocerca cancellata. The sequence continues at coordinate 293,827,721 of NC_064631.1, read as the reverse complement.
ATAATTTAAGCAAAAGTGGAACATCAAAAATAACCCAGACTTTTCTGCAATGATCAACAGGGTTTGAAAAAAAAAAAAAAAAAAAAAGTCTTAGAAGTAGACAAACCAAGTTCCTTCGACACATATTTTTTGGTCCCATGTTACACGTAACAGCTACGATATAGATTCCTACTGTTTCAACTTCTTTATGACATTCTGCAACAAATCACTAGACATTTCAACATCAAAGTCATAATACACTGGCTGCTTCCACTTTGAAAACAAGCTGCGAACCATGACGACTTTGACATTGTTGTGTGGTCCGAGTACTACATCGTCTGACGAATCTCCTCAGATACGCATATGCGCATATGTGATACACATTATGTTTTAAGGGTGTAGCTTGTTTTATAATTTCTTTCACGGATTTAATTCTTTGTTCCGGTTGAATATTTTTAATTTTCAAACTAATCAATTCTTTATCAGTTCTTGAATTTCCTGATCTTTAAGTGAAATTAGTGGATCAGTAAAAACGTCTGTGTTGCTGGATTTGTCCAGATTACTTTTCTTCGGAGATAAAGTTTTCAATGTTGAGAGAGCTCTTTTTTTTACTGTTCTAGTGTCACAGTGACGTTCTCTCTCTGTTAGAAGGCTACCGCTAACATTCGTGGTGCTAGGACCTGGAACTTCGAATATATTTCCGTGCCAGTTTGGTATTTTTAGAAACAGAACAGCATTACCCTGTAGCAATTTCCGTGTAGGTAGACCTAACAATTAATTCTGCAAGTCTCGTTTGTAATCACTTTCACAAAAATGTGAGGCAACTGCACAATACGACTTATTTGTAGACTTGATTCCAAAAACGAAGCTACAAGACTCACAGAACAAATTCGTTTCCAACTGAACTTTCGGCAGGACAAGAAATACACACAAACTAAAATGTAACACGAACTCACATGCACGCCTTCAATAGAAACACTGAGCTACACCGTTGTAATCAAATTGCAGTAGCTGCCACATGACATCACTGCTTGAGATTCATCATGGCGGAGAAAAGAGTGGGAGGCCGCATTTCCACTCCTGTGAGAGAACCTACTATTTTAACTAACAATAAATTAGATAAAATAGGGGAGGCCTTGGGCAGAAGCCCGAGACAACCTCCGAGCCGTTTGACACATTGAACTAGTGTGTCAAGAGCACCTACTTAAAGAGCAGTGTACAAACAGAAACCATACAAAGTAACAGAAGTGCATCCACTGAGGAACTCTAATACTGCACTTGACATCGTTATTGCAACTGGCTCTTACAGTCTGTGCACGATAGGGAAATTGATCCTAGATACTTTTTTTTCTGATGAAGCATGGCTAAATTTGTCAGGGTACATAAATTCTCAATACAGTCAACGTTGGAGCACCAAAAATCCACATAAATTACATCAACTACCTCTGCATGCTGTGAAAAAAGTGCAATTAGTGCAAGACAAATTATCAGACCATTCTTTTTCCATAAAACAATATGTTCTGGCAGGTATGTGAACAAACTGCACTCTTTTCTGATACCCAATGAAAAGATGTATGGTTATTTCATGCAGGACAATGGAAGACCACACATCGTCAATCCTTCTGTGAGAGCTATGACAGCAATACAAAGTAGTTTTGATGACAGGTTAGTTAACTGGCCGCCTCTTTCTCCAGATCTAAATGCATGTGATTTGTATCTGTAGGGACAGTTAAAAGACAAGGTGTATGCAACCAATCCCCACACACTCAAAGATTTGAAAGACTGGGTTCGGTCAGTCATTTCCTACATTTCAGCAGCCGAAATTAATCAAGTGTTTGCTAATGTGTTCTGGAGATATCAGGCTGCTCTTACCACAGATGGACATCATTTTGAGCATCTACTGCAAATAAAGGCAAGCTTAGGTTAATCAGATGGCAACATCATTCATGCTTAACTCAGGGGAAGTCTGCACACAACTGACTACCAGCAGCTTAGTGCCAGAGTCGGGCACGGCAGCAGCTAGTGGATGCGGTGGCAGTGGCCACACCACATGAATCGCGGACCCCTCCCAGGTGCCTTTCAAGCAACAACCTGTATTACGTAATAATGAATGGACAAGAAAGAGAGAGAGAGAGAGAGAGAGAGAGAGAGAGAGAGAGAGAGAGAGAGAGAGAGAGAGAGAGAGAGAGAGAGAGAGAGAGAGGGGGGGGGGGGGGGGGGGGGGGAGAGGGCGGGGGAGGAGAGAGAGAGGGGGGGCGGGGGGGAGAGAGAGAGAGAGAGAGAGAGAGAGGGAGGGAGGGAGAGAGAGAGAGAGAGGGGGGGGCGGGGGGGAGAGAGGGGGAAGAGAGAGAGGGGGGGGGGCGGGGGGGGGAGAGGGGGAGAGAGAGAGAGGGAGAGAGAGGGGGGGCGGGGGGAGAGAGAGGGGGAGAGAGAGAGAGAGAGGGGGGGGCGGGGGGAGAGAGACAGAGGGGGGCGGGGGGAGAGAGAGGGGGGGGGCGGGGGGAGAGAGAGAGAGGTGGGCGGGGGGAGAGAGAG